>NW_027639721.1:0-1438000 GCF_949606895.1 Notothenia rossii
CAGGGCAGAAAGCGTTTTTTAAATGTGGAAAAAAATATGTTAAACTGTTTAAAAAGCACAAAGTGATTTGAGTGCAGTTCTCATGTGTCCCCACAGGAGGGCGCGTCGTCCCAGGGAGCACAGTGCTTTCACAGTCAAAAATACAACCCAAAAAAGGGCAAATCGATGGATTTAAAGCGCAGGGAAGCTCCGCACCGCACACAGGTACATTCCTAAATCCCCACCATAGTGACCACGGTGATTTAAACTAGTTTATGCGGGGGAAAGAGTGCTGAAAATCGGATTAAACCCTGCTCACAGTGTGGTAAGAGCCAGATTGTTTCAGAGAGTAAGGATACCATGGACCATTTGCATCCAAAATGATCCATTTAAAAGCCATGTGTAAGGGGGGGAAAGTGCAAGTGCAGAGAGGAGCCTGAAAATGCCTCTCCAGGACCCCGGGGAGCAGCTCCCAGGGGCTGGAGAGGGGGAGACATGTGGCTCACAGGCAGGCCTGGGGGCCCCTGCAGAGCCCACAGCTGCTGGGCATCGACATTGGAGGTGGGCAGTCCGCCTTTCAGCACCCACACTCGGCCCTGGCACCCGCATATCCTCTCTGAAGCCAATCTACAAGAAGCAACTATGCCTCCAAACTCTTTGCTTACGGCCATACCACTCTGATCACGCCCGATCTCGTCCGATCTCGGAAGCTAAGCAGGGTCGGGCCGTGTCAGTACTTGGATGGGAGACCGCCTGGGAATACCCGGTGCTGTAAGCTTTTTTTAAATGCAGCTACCTGCATGGTCACAAGGTACGATTTATACCCTAAAATAGCATGCTAAGTGTGGGTGGATTAGTTTCAAAGCATGCACACTCTGCTCGTGTCAGACTTCCATCAAATAGACCGGGGAAAACACCTCTCATTAGCCCCTCACAGACCACCAAAGGACGGACTAAGCAGCTCCAGCACGGCTCCCTCACATGGAGCTCAGGTTATTTCATACCTCCAGGAGAGGGACCGGGAAAACCACCTCTCTGTAGCCCCTGACAGAGCCCCAAAGGACGGACTAAGGACCTCCGGCAACAGTGGCACTTCCATAACCTCGTGCACCGTGAGACCCCGGGCCCCCGGACTTAAGCACTCCCCCACGGACTAAACCCAGATGTTCACACCCTGCAGAATCTCATGCCCCTGGTCACCTTTAAGGGGGGGTGGATTTTGCGGTGCTTTACCGTCCGAACACAAGCATCAATATTCGTCCTCCTTCACAGCAGCAGCAGCAGCAGCAGCAGCAGCGGCGGCAGCAGCAGCAGCAGCAGCAGCAGCAGCAGCAGCAGCAGCAGCAGCAGCAGCAGCAGCAGCACCTGCCCTGCTGCACTTCCATAACCTCGTGCACCGTGAGACCCCGGGCCCCCGGACTTAAGCACTCCCCCACGGACTAAACCCAGATGTTCACACCCTGCAGAATCTCATGCCCCTGGTCACCTTTAAGGGGGGGTGGATTTTGCGATGCTTTACCGTCCGAACACAAGCATCAATATTCGTCCTCCTTCACAGCAGCAGCAGCAGCAGCAGCAGCAGCAGCAGCAGCAGCAGCAGCAGCAGCAGCAGCAGCAGCAGCAGCAGCACCTGCCCTGCTGGAGGTTCACACTTTAACTTATTTGTATTCGTTTTTTTTTTTTCCCCTCCTCTGCCTTACACATCCTCCCACGCTCGAGCACTCCTCACTCGGACTAAACCCCTCCATGCACACCGCCAGAACCAGAACCTCACGACCCTGGTGACCTTAAAGGTGTTGTCTTTGTTTGTTTTTGTATTCCACATAGACAGGCTGGGGTTCAGCACCACGCACAGAGCCTACCCGCTACCTCCAGGGCGCATCACCACATTTTACAAGCCAGGAAAGGTGCATGGATCCTGGGTAAACATTGATTAAGTGTTTTTAAATGTGTGGAACAGTGTTTTGTCACTTTCAAAACTCTCCTGTCATTGACCGGAGAATTTGGGTCGATGTTGTATTCAATCTGGCCATTAATATTCCAGTGAGACGAAGTACGTACATTGACCGGAGTGATCCCATGTTAATGTTGTCCAAATACCGGAACATTCCCTAACCCTATTTAGGGGCAATGGATGTCCACTTGCGGGAGACGACAGACAGTGGTGCGGTTAGCCAAAGTGACAATGGATGTCCACTTGCGGGAGACGACAGACAGTGGTGCGGTTAGCCAAAGTGACAGACCTAATGTTAGACCAATTTACAGGCAATGGACGTCCACTCTCGGGAGAGAGACCTCCAGCATGTGTCCCTGACATGGAGACTCTGTTTATTTCACTCATCCAGGACAGAGACCGGGGAAATCTCCTCTCTGTGGCCCCTCCAAGACCCCCAAAGGACGGACCACAGACCTCCAGCATGTGTCCCTGACATGGGCACCTCCATAACCTTGCACACCATGAGTCCCCGGACTCCCGGACTTAAGCACTCCCCCACGGACTAAACCCAGATGTTCACACCCTACAGAACTCCATGCCCCTGGTTAACCTAAAGGGGGTGGATTTTGCGGTGCTTTACCGTCCGCACATCGTTATCCATATTCGGCCTTATTCACGGCACCACCACCCCTTCTGTGGAGGATATTCTCATGCTCCTGGTAACCCTTTAAATAGTCTGATACTGTCAGGGCTCATCACCGCACTTTACAAGCCATAAATAATGTTTAAATGGTCGGGGAAAGTGTTTTTAAACGTCTGGAAGAGAGTTGTAGCCTGTCATTTTGCAGGATATCATTTAACATGTAACCTCTCCTGGAAATGCACAGAATATGTCCATTTCCAGGAGAGGTTCCATGTTAAATTATATCCTGCAAAATGACAGGCTATAAGCCAGGAACAAGTGTTTGAAAGGCGGGGAAAAGTTGTTTAAAATAGTCGGAAAAGTGTTTTTAAACGTCTGGAAGAGAGTTGTTGCCTGTCATTTTGCAGGATATAATTTAACATGGAACCTCTCCTGGAAATGCGCAGAGTATGTCCATTTCCAGGAGAGGTTCCATGTTAAATTATATCCTGCAAAATGACAGGCTATAAGCCAGGAACAAGTGTTTGAAAGGCGGGGAAAAGTTGTTTAAAATAGTCTGATACCTCCAGGGCGCATCACCGCATTTTACAAGCCAGGGAAGGTGTCGGAATCCTGGGTAAACATTGTTTAAATAGTCTGACACCTGGCACTGTATTTGCCCCTGGGAGAGGTTCATGTTAAATTATATCCTGCAAAATGACAGGCTATAAGCCAGGAACAAGTGTTTGAAAGGCGGGGAAAAGTTGTTTAAAATAGTCTGATACCTCCAGGGCGCATCACCGCATTTTACAAGCCAGGGAAGGTGTCGGAATCCTGGGTAAACATTGTTTAAATAGTCTGACACCTGGCACTGTATTTGCCCCTGGGAGAGGTTCCATGTTAAATTATATCCTGCAAAATGACAGGCTATAAGCCAGGAACAAGTGTTTGAAAGGCGGGGAAAAGTTGTTTAAAATAGTCTGATACCTCCAGGGCGCATCACCGCATTTTACAAGCCAGGGAAGGTGTCGGAATCCTGGGTAAACATTGTTTAAATAGTCTGACACCTGGCACTGTATTTGCCCCTGGGAGAGGTTCATGTTAAATTATATCCTGCAAAATGACAGGCTATAAGCCAGGAACAAGTGTTTGAAAGGCGGGGAAAAGTTGTTTAAAATAGTCTGATACCTCCAGGGCGCATCACCGCATTTTACAAGCCAGGGAAGGTGTCGGAATCCTGGGTAAACATTGTTTAAATAGTCTGACACCTGGCACTGTATTTGCCCCTGGGAGAGGTTCCATGTTAAATTATATCCTGCAAAATGACAGGCTATAAGCCAGGAACAAGTGTTTGAAAGGCGGGGAAAAGTTGTTTAAAATAGTCTGATACCTCCAGGGCGCATCACCGCATTTTACAAGCCAGGGAAGGTGTCGGAATCCTGGGTAAACATTGTTTAAATAGTCTGACACCTGGCACTGTATTTGCCCCTGGGAGAGGTTCCATGTTAAATTATATCCTGCAAAATGACAGGCTATAAGCCAGGAACAAGTGTTTGAAAGGCGGGGAAAAATTGTTTAAAATAGTCTGATACCTCCAGGGCGCATCACCGCATTTTACAAGCCAGGGAAGGTGTCGGAATCCTGGGTAAACATTGTTTAAATAGTCTGACACCTGGCACTGTATTTGCCCCTGGGAGAGGTTCCATGTTAAATTATATCCTGCAAAATGACAGGCTATAAGCCAGGAACAAGTGTTTGAAAGGCGGGGAAAAGTTGTTTAAAATAGTCTGATACCTCCAGGGCGCATCACCGCATTTTTGAAGCCAGGGAAGGTGTCGGAATCCTGGGTAAACATTGTTTAAATAGTCTGACACCTGGCACTGTATTTGCCCCTGGGAAACTTCAAGGTTATATTCATGTTTTATTATTTATTTAATAATCACATGATTTTTACAAAAACAGTATACACAGTATACATATATACAATAATAATAATAATAATAATATAACAATATACATAATAAAAACATGAAAAGTGGTGAAAATGAGAAAATGTATCCGAAAATAGTGCCTCCTAATGCGGGCATGTGGACAGTAGCCACAGACTCACAGGCACACACACACATGCAGAGATCCAGGGGGCGGAGCACATGGCTTTTTTTACCCAGAAATAAGTCTATGAGAGGCGGGGAGACTCAGAGGACAGGCTGCGTCACCTCACTTTGTAACCCAGGAAAAGAGCAGGAATTCTGGCTGCGTGAGTGTTAAAAGTGCATTCATCTGTGTTAATCCGACAGCCGCAGAGGTGCTGACGCAAAGCAGGCGGAACAAATTGATTATTTGAACCAGGAATAAATGTTTGCAAGGCAGGGAAAGTGTTCCTGCAGCCCCTCCATAACGGTAATAATGATTAGAAATGATTTCCAGGGCAGAAAGCGTTTTTTAAATGTGGAAAAAAATATGTTAAACTGTTTAAAAAGCACAAAGTGATTTGAGTGCAGTTCTCATGTGTCCCCACAGGAGGGCGCGTCGTCCCAGGGAGCACAGTGCTTTCACAGTCAAAAATACAACCCAAAAAAGGGCAAATCGATGGATTTAAAGCGCAGGGAAGCTCCGCACCGCACACAGGTACATTCCTAAATCCCCACCATAGTGACCACGGTGATTTAAACTAGTTTATGCGGGGGAAAGAGTGCTGAAAATCGGATTAAACCCTGCTCACAGTGTGGTAAGAGCCAGATTGTTTCAGAGAGTAAGGATACCATGGACCATTTGCATCCAAAATGATCCATTTAAAAGCCATGTGTAAGGGGGGGAAAGTGCAAGTGCAGAGAGGAGCCTGAAAATGCCTCTCCAGGACCCCGGGGAGCAGCTCCCAGGGGCTGGAGAGGGGGAGACATGTGGCTCACAGGCAGGCCTGGGGGCCCCTGCAGAGCCCACAGCTGCTGGGCATCGACATTGGAGGTGGGCAGTCCGCCTTTCAGCACCCACACTCGGCCCTGGCACCCGCATATCCTCTCTGAAGCCAATCTACAAGAAGCAACTATGCCTCCAAACTCTTTGCTTACGGCCATACCACTCTGATCACGCCCGATCTCGTCCGATCTCGGAAGCTAAGCAGGGTCGGGCCGTGTCAGTACTTGGATGGGAGACCGCCTGGGAATACCCGGTGCTGTAAGCTTTTTTTAAATGCAGCTACCTGCATGGTCACAAGGTACGATTTATACCCTAAAATAGCATGCTAAGTGTGGGTGGATTAGTTTCAAAGCATGCACACTCTGCTCGTGTCAGACTTCCATCAAATAGACCGGGGAAAACACCTCTGATTAGCCCCTCACAGACCACCAAAGGACGGACTAAGCAGCTCCAGCACGGCTCCCTCACATGGAGCTCAGGTTATTTCATACCTCCAGGAGAGGGACCGGGAAAACCACCTCTCTGTAGCCCCTGACAGAGCCCCAAAGGACGGACTAAGGACCTCCGGCAACAGTGGCACTTCCATAACCTCGTGCACCGTGAGACCCCGGGCCCCCGGACTTAAGCACTCCCCCACGGACTAAACCCAGATGTTCACACCCTGCAGAATCTCATGCCCCTGGTCACCTTTAAGGGGGGGTGGATTTTGCGGTGCTTTACCGTCCGAACACAAGCATCAATATTCGTCCTCCTTCACAGCAGCAGCAGCAGCAGCAGCAGCAGCGGCGGCAGCAGCAGCAGCAGCAGCAGCAGCAGCAGCAGCAGCAGCAGCAGCACCTGCCCTGCTGCACTTCCATAACCTCGTGCACCGTGAGACCCCGGGCCCCCGGACTTAAGCACTCCCCCACGGACTAAACCCAGATGTTCACACCCTGCAGAATCTCATGCCCCTGGTCACCTTTAAGGGGGGGTGGATTTTGCGATGCTTTACCGTCCGAACACAAGCATCAATATTCGTCCTCCTTCACAGCAGCAGCAGCAGCAGCAGCAGCAGCAGCAGCAGCAGCAGCAGCAGCAGCAGCAGCACCTGCCCTGCTGGAGGTTCACACTTTAACTTATTTGTATTCGTTTTTTTTTTTTCCCCTCCTCTGCCTTACACATCCTCCCACGCTCGAGCACTCCTCACTCGGACTAAACCCCTCCATGCACACCGCCAGAACCAGAACCTCACGACCCTGGTGACCTTAAAGGTGTTGTCTTTGTTTGTTTTTGTATTCCACATAGACAGGCTGGGGTTCAGCACCACGCACAGAGCCTACCCGCTACCTCCAGGGCGCATCACCACATTTTACAAGCCAGGAAAGGTGCATGGATCCTGGGTAAACATTGATTAAGTGTTTTTAAATGTGTGGAACAGTGTTTTGTCACTTTCAAAACTCTCCTGTCATTGACCGGAGAATTTGGGTCGATGTTGTATTCAATCTGGCCATTAATATTCCAGTGAGACGAAGTACGTACATTGACCGGAGTGATCCCATGTTAATGTTGTCCAAATACCGGAACATTCCCTAACCCTATTTAGGGGCAATGGATGTCCACTTGCGGGAGACGACAGACAGTGGTGCGGTTAGCCAAAGTGACAATGGATGTCCACTTGCGGGAGACGACAGACAGTGGTGCGGTTAGCCAAAGTGACAGACCTAATGTTAGACCAATTTACAGGCAATGGACGTCCACTCTCGGGAGAGAGACCTCCAGCATGTGTCCCTGACATGGAGACTCTGTTTATTTCACTCATCCAGGACAGAGACCGGGGAAATCTCCTCTCTGTGGCCCCTCCAAGACCCCCAAAGGACGGACCACAGACCTCCAGCATGTGTCCCTGACATGGGCACCTCCATAACCTTGCACACCATGAGTCCCCGGACTCCCGGACTTAAGCACTCCCCCACGGACTAAACCCAGATGTTCACACCCTACAGAACTCCATGCCCCTGGTTAACCTAAAGGGGGTGGATTTTGCGGTGCTTTACCGTCCGCACATCGTTATCCATATTCGGCCTTATTCACGGCACCACCACCCCTTCTGTGGAGGATATTCTCATGCTCCTGGTAACCCTTTAAATAGTCTGATACTGTCAGGGCTCATCACCGCACTTTACAAGCCATAAATAATGTTTAAATGGTCGGGGAAAGTGTTTTTAAACGTCTGGAAGAGAGTTGTAGCCTGTCATTTTGCAGGATATCATTTAACATGTAACCTCTCCTGGAAATGCACAGAATATGTCCATTTCCAGGAGAGGTTCCATGTTAAATTATATCCTGCAAAATGACAGGCTATAAGCCAGGAACAAGTGTTTGAAAGGCGGGGAAAAGTTGTTTAAAATAGTCGGAAAAGTGTTTTTAAACGTCTGGAAGAGAGTTGTTGCCTGTCATTTTGCAGGATATAATTTAACATGGAACCTCTCCTGGAAATGCGCAGAGTATGTCCATTTCCAGGAGAGGTTCCATGTTAAATTATATCCTGCAAAATGACAGGCTATAAGCCAGGAACAAGTGTTTGAAAGGCGGGGAAAAGTTGTTTAAAATAGTCTGATACCTCCAGGGCGCATCACCGCATTTTACAAGCCAGGGAAGGTGTCGGAATCCTGGGTAAACATTGTTTAAATAGTCTGACACCTGGCACTGTATTTGCCCCTGGGAGAGGTTCATGTTAAATTATATCCTGCAAAATGACAGGCTATAAGCCAGGAACAAGTGTTTGAAAGGCGGGGAAAAGTTGTTTAAAATAGTCTGATACCTCCAGGGCGCATCACCGCATTTTACAAGCCAGGGAAGGTGTCGGAATCCTGGGTAAACATTGTTTAAATAGTCTGACACCTGGCACTGTATTTGCCCCTGGGAGAGGTTCCATGTTAAATTATATCCTGCAAAATGACAGGCTATAAGCCAGGAACAAGTGTTTGAAAGGCGGGGAAAAGTTGTTTAAAATAGTCTGATACCTCCAGGGCGCATCACCGCATTTTACAAGCCAGGGAAGGTGTCGGAATCCTGGGTAAACATTGTTTAAATAGTCTGACACCTGGCACTGTATTTGCCCCTGGGAGAGGTTCATGTTAAATTATATCCTGCAAAATGACAGGCTATAAGCCAGGAACAAGTGTTTGAAAGGCGGGGAAAAGTTGTTTAAAATAGTCTGATACCTCCAGGGCGCATCACCGCATTTTACAAGCCAGGGAAGGTGTCGGAATCCTGGGTAAACATTGTTTAAATAGTCTGACACCTGGCACTGTATTTGCCCCTGGGAGAGGTTCCATGTTAAATTATATCCTGCAAAATGACAGGCTATAAGCCAGGAACAAGTGTTTGAAAGGCGGGGAAAAGTTGTTTAAAATAGTCTGATACCTCCAGGGCGCATCACCGCATTTTACAAGCCAGGGAAGGTGTCGGAATCCTGGGTAAACATTGTTTAAATAGTCTGACACCTGGCACTGTATTTGCCCCTGGGAAACTTCAAGGTTATATTCATGTTTTATTATTTATTTAATAATCACATGATTTTTACAAAAACAGTATACACAGTATACATATATACAATAATAATAATAATAATAATATAACAATATACATAATAAAAACATGAAAAGTGGTGAAAATGAGAAAATGTATCCGAAAATAGTGCCTCCTAATGCGGGCATGTGGACAGTAGCCACAGACTCACAGGCACACACACACATGCAGAGATCCAGGGGGCGGAGCACATGGCTTTTTTTACCCAGAAATAAGTCTATGAGAGGCGGGGAGACTCAGAGGAAAGGCTGCGTCACCTCACTTTGTAACCCAGGAAAAGAGCAGGAATTCTGGCTGCGTGAGTGTTAAAAGTGCATTCATCTGTGTTAATCCGACAGCCGCAGAGGTGCTGACGCAAAGCAGGCGGAACACATTGATTATTTGAACCAGGAATAAATGTTTGCAAGGCAGGGAAAGTGTTCCTGCAGCCCCTCCATAACGGTAATAATGATTAGAAATGATTTCCAGGGCAGAAAGCGTTTTTTAAATGTGGAAAAAAATATGTTAAACTGTTTAAAAAGCACAAAGTGATTTGAGTGCAGTTCTCATGTGTCCCCACAGGAGGGCGCGTCGTCCCAGGGAGCACAGTGCTTTCACAGTCAAAAATACAACCCAAAAAAGGGCAAATCGATGGATTTAAAGCGCAGGGAAGCTCCGCACCGCACACAGGTACATTCCTAAATCCCCACCATAGTGACCACGGTGATTTAAACTAGTTTATGCGGGGGAAAGAGTGCTGAAAATCGGATTAAACCCTGCTCACAGTGTGGTAAGAGCCAGATTGTTTCAGAGAGTAAGGATACCATGGACCATTTGCATCCAAAATGATCCATTTAAAAGCCATGTGTAAGGGGGGGAAAGTGCAAGTGCAGAGAGGAGCCTGAAAATGCCTCTCCAGGACCCCGGGGAGCAGCTCCCAGGGGCTGGAGAGGGGGAGACATGTGGCTCACAGGCAGGCCTGGGGGCCCCTGCAGAGCCCACAGCTGCTGGGCATCGACATTGGAGGTGGGCAGTCCGCCTTTCAGCACCCACACTCGGCCCTGGCACCCGCATATCCTCTCTGAAGCCAATCTACAAGAAGCAACTATGCCTCCAAACTCTTTGCTTACGGCCATACCACTCTGATCACGCCCGATCTCGTCCGATCTCGGAAGCTAAGCAGGGTCGGGCCGTGTCAGTACTTGGATGGGAGACCGCCTGGGAATACCCGGTGCTGTAAGCTTTTTTTAAATGCAGCTACCTGCATGGTCACAAGGTACGATTTATACCCTAAAATAGCATGCTAAGTGTGGGTGGATTAGTTTCAAAGCATGCACACTCTGCTCGTGTCAGACTTCCATCAAATAGACCGGGGAAAACACCTCTCATTAGCCCCTCACAGACCACCAAAGGACGGACTAAGCAGCTCCAGCACGGCTCCCTCACATGGAGCTCAGGTTATTTCATACCTCCAGGAGAGGGACCGGGAAAACCACCTCTCTGTAGCCCCTGACAGAGCCCCAAAGGACGGACTAAGGACCTCCGGCAACAGTGGCACTTCCATAACCTCGTGCACCGTGAGACCCCGGGCCCCCGGACTTAAGCACTCCCCCACGGACTAAACCCAGATGTTCACACCCTGCAGAATCTCATGCCCCTGGTCACCTTTAAGGGGGGGTGGATTTTGCGGTGCTTTACCGTCCGAACACAAGCATCAATATTCGTCCTCCTTCACAGCAGCAGCAGCAGCAGCAGCAGCAGCGGCAGCAGCAGCAGCAGCAGCAGCAGCAGCAGCAGCAAGCAGCAGCAGCACCTGCCCTGCTGCACTTCCATAACCTCGTGCACCGTGAGACCCCGGGCCCCCGGACTTAAGCACTCCCCCACGGACTAAACCCAGATGTTCACACCCTGCAGAATCTCATGCCCCTGGTCACCTTTAAGGGGGGGTGGATTTTGCGGTGCTTTACCGTCCGAACACAAGCATCAATATTCGTCCTCCTTCACAGCAGCAGCAGCAGCAGCAGCAGCAGCAGCAGCAGCAGCAGCAGCAGCAGCAGCAGCACCTGCCCTGCTGGAGGTTCACACTTTAACTTATTTGTATTCGTTTTTTTTTGTTCCCCTCCTCTGCCTTACACATCCTCCCACGCTCGAGCACTCCTCACTCGGACTAAACCCCTCCATGCACACCGCCAGAACCAGAACCTCACGACCCTGGTGACCTTAAAGGTGTTGTCTTTGTTTGTTTTTGTATTCCACATAGACAGGCTGGGGTTCAGCACCACGCACAGAGCCTACCCGCTACCTCCAGGGCGCATCACCACATTTTACAAGCCAGGAAAGGTGCATGGATCCTGGGTAAACATTGATTAAGTGTTTTTAAATGTGTGGAACAGTGTTTTGTCACTTTCAAAACTCTCCTGTCATTGACCGGAGAATTTGGGTCGATGTTGTATTCAATCTGGCCATTAATATTCCAGTGAGACGAAGTACGTACATTGACCGGAGTGATCCCATGTTAATGTTGTCCAAATACCGGAACATTCCCTAACCCTATTTAGGGGCAATGGATGTCCACTTGCGGGAGACGACAGACAGTGGTGCGGTTAGCCAAAGTGACAATGGATGTCCACTTGCGGGAGACGACAGACAGTGGTGCGGTTAGCCAAAGTGACAGACCTAATGTTAGACCAATTTACAGGCAATGGACGTCCACTCTCGGGAGAGAGACCTCCAGCATGTGTCCCTGACATGGAGACTCTGTTTATTTCACTCATCCAGGACAGAGACCGGGGAAATCTCCTCTCTGTGGCCCCTCCAAGACCCCCAAAGGACGGACCACAGACCTCCAGCATGTGTCCCTGACATGGGCACCTCCATAACCTTGCACACCGTGAGTCCCCGGACTCCCGGACTTAAGCACTCCCCCACGGACTAAACCCAGATGTTCACACCCTACAGAACTCCATGCCCCTGGTTAACCTAAAGGGGGTGGATTTTGCGGTGCTTTACCGTCCGCACATCGGTATCCATATTCGGCCTTATTCACGGCACCACCACCCCTTCTGTGGAGGATATTCTCATGCTCCTGGTAACCCTTTAAATAGTCTGATACTGTCAGGGCTCATCACCGCACTTTACAAGCCATAAATAATGTTTAAATGGTCGGGGAAAGTGTTTTTAAACGTCTGGAAGAGAGTTGTAGCCTGTCATTTTGCAGGATATCATTTAACATGTAACCTCTCCTGGAAATGCACAGAATATGTCCATTTCCAGGAGAGGTTCCATGTTAAATTATATCCTGCAAAATGACAGGCTATAAGCCAGGAACAAGTGTTTGAAAGGCGGGGAAAAGTTGTTTAAAATAGTCGGAAAAGTGTTTTTAAACGTCTGGAAGAGAGTTGTTGCCTGTCATTTTGCAGGATATAATTTAACATGGAACCTCTCCTGGAAATGCGCAGAGTATGTCCATTTCCAGGAGAGGTTCCATGTTAAATTATATCCTGCAAAATGACAGGCTATAAGCCAGGAACAAGTGTTTGAAAGGCGGGGAAAAGTTGTTTAAAATAGTCTGATACCTCCAGGGCGCATCACCGCATTTTACAAGCCAGGGAAGGTGTCGGAATCCTGGGTAAACATTGTTTAAATAGTCTGACACATGGCACTATATTTGCCCCTGGGAGAGGTTCCATGTTAAATTATATCCTGCAAAATGACAGGCTATAAGCCAGGAACAAGTGTTTGAAAGGCGGGGAAAAGTTGTTTAAAATAGTCTGATACCTCCAGGGCGCATCACCTCATTTTACAAGCCAGGGAAGGTGTCGGAATCCTAGGTAAACATTGTTTAAATAGTCTGACACCTGGCACTGTATTTGCCCCTGGGAGAGGTTCCATGTTAAATTATATCCTGCAAAATGACAGGCTATAAGCCAGGAACAAGTGTTTGAAAGGCGGGGAAAAGTTGTTTAAAATAGTCTGATACCTCCAGGGCGCATCACCGCATTTTACAAGCCAGGGAAGGTGTCGGAATCCTGGGTAAACATTGTTTAAATAGTCTGACACCTGGCACTGTATTTGCCCCTGGGAGAGGTTCCATGTTAAATTATATCCTGCAAAATGACAGGCTATAAGCCAGGAACAAGTGTTTGAAAGGCGGGGAAAAGTTGTTTAAAATAGTCTGATACCTCCAGGGCGCATCACCGCATTTTACAAGCCAGGGAAGGTGTCGGAATCCTGGGTAAACATTGTTTAAATAGTCTGACACCTGGCACTGTATTTGCCCCTGGGAGAGGTTCATGTTAAATTATATCCTGCAAAATGACAGGCTATAAGCCAGGAACAAGTGTTTGAAAGGCGGGGAAAAGTTGTTTAAAATAGTCTGATACCTCCAGGGCGCATCACCGCATTTTACAAGCCAGGGAAGGTGTCGGAATCCTGGGTAAACATTGTTTAAATAGTCTGACACCTGGCACTGTATTTGCCCCTGGGAGAGGTTCCATGTTAAATTATATCCTGCAAAATGACAGGCTATAAGCCAGGAACAAGTGTTTGAAAGGCGGGGAAAAGTTGTTTAAAATAGTCTGATACCTCCAGGGCGCATCACCGCATTTTACAAGCCAGGGAAGGTGTCGGAATCCTGGGTAAACATTGTTTAAATAGTCTGACACCTGGCACTGTATTTGCCCCTGGGAGAGGTTCCATGTTAAATTATATCCTGCAAAATGACAGGCTATAAGCCAGGAACAAGTGTTTGAAAGGCGGGGAAAAATTGTTTAAAATAGTCTGATACCTCCAGGGCGCATCACCGCATTTTACAAGCCAGGGAAGGTGTCGGAATCCTGGGTAAACATTGTTTAAATAGTCTGACACCTGGCACTGTATTTGCCCCTGGGAGAGGTTCCATGTTAAATTATATCCTGCAAAATGACAGGCTATAAGCCAGGAACAAGTGTTTGAAAGGCGGGGAAAAGTTGTTTAAAATAGTCTGATACCTCCAGGGCGCATCACCGCATTTTACAAGCCAGGGAAGGTGTCGGAATCCTGGGTAAACATTGTTTAAATAGTCTGACACCTGGCACTGTATTTGCCCCTGGGAAACTTCAAGGTTATATTCATGTTTTATTATTTATTTAATAATCACATGATTTTTACAAAAACAGTATACACAGTATACATATATACAATAATAATAATAATAATAATATAACAATATACATAATAAAAACATGAAAAGTGGTGAAAATGAGAAAATGTATCCGAAAATAGTGCCTCCTAATGCGGGCATGTGGACAGTAGCCACAGACTCACAGGCACACACACACATGCAGAGATCCAGGGGGCGGAGCACATGGCTTTTTTTACCCAGAAATAAGTCTATGAGAGGCGGGGAGACTCAGAGGAAAGGCTGCGTCACCTCACTTTGTAACCCAGGAAAAGAGCAGGAATTCTGGCTGCGTGAGTGTTAAAAGTGCATTCATCTGTGTTAATCCGACAGCCGCAGAGGTGCTGACGCAAAGCAGGCGGAACACATTGATTATTTGAACCAGGAATAAATGTTTGCAAGGCAGGGAAAGTGTTCCTGCAGCCCCTCCATAACGGTAATAATGATTAGAAATGATTTCCAGGGCAGAAAGCGTTTTTTAAATGTGGAAAAAAATATGTTAAACTGTTTAAAAAGCACAAAGTGATTTGAGTGCAGTTCTCATGTGTCCCCACAGGAGGGCGCGTCGTCCCAGGGAGCACAGTGCTTTCACAGTCAAAAATACAACCCAAAAAAGGGCAAATCGATGGATTTAAAGCGCAGGGAAGCTCCGCACCGCACACAGGTACATTCCTAAATCCCCACCATAGTGACCACGGTGATTTAAACTAGTTTATGCGAGGGAAAGAGTGCTGAAAATCGGATTAAACCCTGCTCACAGTGTGGTAAGAGCCAGATTGTTTCAGAGAGTAAGGATACCATGGACCATTTGCATCCAAAATGATCCATTTAAAAGCCATGTGTAAGGGGGGGAAAGTGCAAGTGCAGAGAGGAGCCTGAAAATGCCTCTCCAGGACCCCGGGGAGCAGCTCCCAGGGGCTGGAGAGGGGGAGACATGTGGCTCACAGGCAGGCCTGGGGGCCCCTGCAGAGCCCACAGCTGCTGGGCATCGACATTGGAGGTGGGCAGTCCGCCTTTCAGCACCCACACTCGGCCCTGGCACCCGCATATCCTCTCTGAAGCCAATCTACAAGAAGCAACTATGCCTCCAAACTCTTTGCTTACGGCCATACCACTCTGATCACGCCCGATCTCGTCCGATCTCGGAAGCTAAGCAGGGTCGGGCCGTGTCAGTACTTGGATGGGAGACCGCCTGGGAATACCCGGTGCTGTAAGCTTTTTTTAAATGCAGCTACCTGCATGGTCACAAGGTACGATTTATACCCTAAAATAGCATGCTAAGTGTGGGTGGATTAGTTTCAAAGCATGCACACTCTGCTCGTGTCAGACTTCCATCAAATAGACCGGGGAAAACACCTCTCATTAGCCCCTCACAGACCACCAAAGGACGGACTAAGCAGCTCCAGCACGGCTCCCTCACATGGAGCTCAGGTTATTTCATACCTCCAGGAGAGGGACCGGGAAAACCACCTCTCTGTAGCCCCTGACAGAGCCCCAAAGGACGGACTAAGGACCTCCGGCAACAGTGGCACTTCCATAACCTCGTGCACCGTGAGACCCCGGGCCCCCGGACTTAAGCACTCCCCCACGGACTAAACCCAGATGTTCACACCCTGCAGAATCTCATGCCCCTGGTCACCTTTAAGGGGGGGTGGATTTTGCGGTGCTTTACCGTCCGAACACAAGCATCAATATTCGTCCTCCTTCACAGCAGCAGCAGCAGCAGCAGCAGCAGCGGCAGCAGCAGCAGCAGCAGCAGCAGCAGCAGCAGCAGCAGCAGCAGCAGCAGCACCTGCCCTGCTGCACTTCCATAACCTCGTGCACCGTGAGACCCCGGGCCCCCGGACTTAAGCACTCCCCCACGGACTAAACCCAGATGTTCACACCCTGCAGAATCTCATGCCCCTGGTCACCTTTAAGGGGGGGTGGATTTTGCGGTGCTTTACCGTCCGAACACAAGCATCAATATTCGTCCTCCTTCACAGCAGCAGCAGCAGCAGCAGCAGCAGCAGCAGCAGCAGCAGCAGCAGCAGCAGCAGCAGCACCTGCCCTGCTGGAGGTTCACACTTTAACTTATTTGTATTCGTTTTTTTTTGTTCCCCTCCTCTGCCTTACACATCCTCCCACGCTCGAGCACTCCTCACTCGGACTAAACCCCTCCATGCACACCGCCAGAACCAGAACCTCACGACCCTGGTGACCTTAAAGGTGTTGTCTTTGTTTGTTTTTGTATTCCACATAGACAGGCTGGGGTTCAGCACCACGCACAGAGCCTACCCGCTACCTCCAGGGCGCATCACCACATTTTACAAGCCAGGAAAGGTGCATGGATCCTGGGTAAACATTGATTAAGTGTTTTTAAATGTGTGGAACAGTGTTTTGTCACTTTCAAAACTCTCCTGTCATTGACCGGAGAATTTGGGTCGATGTTGTATTCAATCTGGCCATTAATATTCCAGTGAGACGAAGTACGTACATTGACCGGAGTGATCCCATGTTAATGTTGTCCAAATACCGGAACATTCCCTAACCCTATTTAGGGGCAATGGATGTCCACTTGCGGGAGACGACAGACAGTGGTGCGGTTAGCCAAAGTGACAATGGATGTCCACTTGCGGGAGACGACAGACAGTGGTGCGGTTAGCCAAAGTGACAGACCTAATGTTAGACCAATTTACAGGCAATGGACGTCCACTCTCGGGAGAGAGACCTCCAGCATGTGTCCCTGACATGGAGACTCTGTTTATTTCACTCATCCAGGACAGAGACCGGGGAAATCTCCTCTCTGTGGCCCCTCCAAGACCCCCAAAGGACGGACCACAGACCTCCAGCATGTGTCCCTGACATGGGCACCTCCATAACCTTGCACACCGTGAGTCCCCGGACTCCCGGACTTAAGCACTCCCCCACGGACTAAACCCAGATGTTCACACCCTACAGAACTCCATGCCCCTGGTTAACCTAAAGGGGGTGGATTTTGCGGTGCTTTACCGTCCGCACATCGGTATCCATATTCGGCCTTATTCACGGCACCACCACCCCTTCTGTGGAGGATATTCTCATGCTCCTGGTAACCCTTTAAATAGTCTGATACTGTCAGGGCTCATCACCGCACTTTACAAGCCATAAATAATGTTTAAATGGTCGGGGAAAGTGTTTTTAAACGTCTGGAAGAGAGTTGTAGCCTGTCATTTTGCAGGATATCATTTAACATGTAACCTCTCCTGGAAATGCACAGAATATGTCCATTTCCAGGAGAGGTTCCATGTTAAATTATATCCTGCAAAATGACAGGCTATAAGCCAGGAACAAGTGTTTGAAAGGCGGGGAAAAGTTGTTTAAAATAGTCGGAAAAGTGTTTTTAAACGTCTGGAAGAGAGTTGTTGCCTGTCATTTTGCAGGATATAATTTAACATGGAACCTCTCCTGGAAATGCGCAGAGTATGTCCATTTCCAGGAGAGGTTCCATGTTAAATTATATCCTGCAAAATGACAGGCTATAAGCCAGGAACAAGTGTTTGAAAGGCGGGGAAAAGTTGTTTAAAATAGTCTGATACCTCCAGGGCGCATCACCGCATTTTACAAGCCAGGGAAGGTGTCGGAATCCTGGGTAAACATTGTTTAAATAGTCTGACACATGGCACTATATTTGCCCCTGGGAGAGGTTCCATGTTAAATTATATCCTGCAAAATGACAGGCTATAAGCCAGGAACAAGTGTTTGAAAGGCGGGGAAAAGTTGTTTAAAATAGTCTGATACCTCCAGGGCGCATCACCTCATTTTACAAGCCAGGGAAGGTGTCGGAATCCTGGGTAAACATTGTTTAAATAGTCTGACACCTGGCACTGTATTTGCCCCTGGGAGAGGTTCCATGTTAAATTATATCCTGCAAAATGACAGGCTATAAGCCAGGAACAAGTGTTTGAAAGGCGGGGAAAAGTTGTTTAAAATAGTCTGATACCTCCAGGGCGCATCACCGCATTTTACAAGCCAGGGAAGGTGTCGGAATCCTGGGTAAACATTGTTTAAATAGTCTGACACCTGGCACTGTATTTGCCCCTGGGAGAGGTTCCATGTTAAATTATATCCTGCAAAATGACAGGCTATAAGCCAGGAACAAGTGTTTGAAAGGCGGGGAAAAGTTGTTTAAAATAGTCTGATACCTCCAGGGCGCATCACCGCATTTTACAAGCCAGGGAAGGTGTCGGAATCCTGGGTAAACATTGTTTAAATAGTCTGACACCTGGCACTGTATTTGCCCCTGGGAGAGGTTCATGTTAAATTATATCCTGCAAAATGACAGGCTATAAGCCAGGAACAAGTGTTTGAAAGGCGGGGAAAAGTTGTTTAAAATAGTCTGATACCTCCAGGGCGCATCACCGCATTTTACAAGCCAGGGAAGGTGTCGGAATCCTGGGTAAACATTGTTTAAATAGTCTGACACCTGGCACTGTATTTGCCCCTGGGAGAGGTTCCATGTTAAATTATATCCTGCAAAATGACAGGCTATAAGCCAGGAACAAGTGTTTGAAAGGCGGGGAAAAGTTGTTTAAAATAGTCTGATACCTCCAGGGCGCATCACCGCATTTTACAAGCCAGGGAAGGTGTCGGAATCCTGGGTAAACATTGTTTAAATAGTCTGACACCTGGCACTGTATTTGCCCCTGGGAGAGGTTCCATGTTAAATTATATCCTGCAAAATGACAGGCTATAAGCCAGGAACAAGTGTTTGAAAGGCGGGGAAAAATTGTTTAAAATAGTCTGATACCTCCAGGGCGCATCACCGCATTTTACAAGCCAGGGAAGGTGTCGGAATCCTGGGTAAACATTGTTTAAATAGTCTGACACCTGGCACTGTATTTGCCCCTGGGAGAGGTTCCATGTTAAATTATATCCTGCAAAATGACAGGCTATAAGCCAGGAACAAGTGTTTGAAAGGCGGGGAAAAGTTGTTTAAAATAGTCTGATACCTCCAGGGCGCATCACCGCATTTTACAAGCCAGGGAAGGTGTCGGAATCCTGGGTAAACATTGTTTAAATAGTCTGACACCTGGCACTGTATTTGCCCCTGGGAAACTTCAAGGTTATATTCATGTTTTATTATTTATTTAATAATCACATGATTTTTACAAAAACAGTATACACAGTATACATATATACAATAATAATAATAATAATAATATAACAATATACATAATAAAAACATGAAAAGTGGTGAAAATGAGAAAATGTATCCGAAAATAGTGCCTCCTAATGCGGGCATGTGGACAGTAGCCACAGACTCACAGGCACACACACACATGCAGAGATCCAGGGGGCGGAGCACATGGCTTTTTTTACCCAGAAATAAGTCTATGAGAGGCGGGGAGACTCAGAGGAAAGGCTGCGTCACCTCACTTTGTAACCCAGGAAAAGAGCAGGAATTCTGGCTGCGTGAGTGTTAAAAGTGCATTCATCTGTGTTAATCCGACAGCCGCAGAGGTGCTGACGCAAAGCAGGCGGAACACATTGATTATTTGAACCAGGAATAAATGTTTGCAAGGCAGGGAAAGTGTTCCTGCAGCCCCTCCATAACGGTAATAATGATTAGAAATGATTTCCAGGGCAGAAAGCGTTTTTTAAATGTGGAAAAAAATATGTTAAACTGTTTAAAAAGCACAAAGTGATTTGAGTGCAGTTCTCATGTGTCCCCACAGGAGGGCGCGTCGTCCCAGGGAGCACAGTGCTTTCACAGTCAAAAATACAACCCAAAAAAGGGCAAATCGATGGATTTAAAGCGCAGGGAAGCTCCGCACCGCACACAGGTACATTCCTAAATCCCCACCATAGTGACCACGGTGATTTAAACTAGTTTATGCGGGGGAAAGAGTGCTGAAAATCGGATTAAACCCTGCTCACAGTGTGGTAAGAGCCAGATTGTTTCAGAGAGTAAGGATACCATGGACCATTTGCATCCAAAATGATCCATTTAAAAGCCATGTGTAAGGGGGGGAAAGTGCAAGTGCAGAGAGGAGCCTGAAAATGCCTCTCCAGGACCCCGGGGAGCAGCTCCCAGGGGCTGGAGAGGGGGAGACATGTGGCTCACAGGCAGGCCTGGGGGCCCCTGCAGAGCCCACAGCTGCTGGGCATCGACATTGGAGGTGGGCAGTCCGCCTTTCAGCACCCACACTCGGCCCTGGCACCCGCATATCCTCTCTGAAGCCAATCTACAAGAAGCAACTATGCCTCCAAACTCTTTGCTTACGGCCATACCACTCTGATCACGCCCGATCTCGTCCGATCTCGGAAGCTAAGCAGGGTCGGGCCGTGTCAGTACTTGGATGGGAGACCGCCTGGGAATACCCGGTGCTGTAAGCTTTTTTTAAATGCAGCTACCTGCATGGTCACAAGGTACGATTTATACCCTAAAATAGCATGCTAAGTGTGGGTGGATTAGTTTCAAAGCATGCACACTCTGCTCGTGTCAGACTTCCATCAAATAGACCGGGGAAAACACCTCTCATTAGCCCCTCACAGACCACCAAAGGACGGACTAAGCAGCTCCAGCACGGCTCCCTCACATGGAGCTCAGGTTATTTCATACCTCCAGGAGAGGGACCGGGAAAACCACCTCTCTGTAGCCCCTGACAGAGCCCCAAAGGACGGACTAAGGACCTCCGGCAACAGTGGCACTTCCATAACCTCGTGCACCGTGAGACCCCGGGCCCCCGGACTTAAGCACTCCCCCACGGACTAAACCCAGATGTTCACACCCTGCAGAATCTCATGCCCCTGGTCACCTTTAAGGGGGGGTGGATTTTGCGGTGCTTTACCGTCCGAACACAAGCATCAATATTCGTCCTCCTTCACAGCAGCAGCAGCAGCAGCAGCAGCAGCGGCAGCAGCAGCAGCAGCAGCAGCAGCAGCAGCAGCAGCAGCAGCAGCAGCAGCACCTGCCCTGCTGCACTTCCATAACCTCGTGCACCGTGAGACCCCGGGCCCCCGGACTTAAGCACTCCCCCACGGACTAAACCCAGATGTTCACACCCTGCAGAATCTCATGCCCCTGGTCACCTTTAAGGGGGGGTGGATTTTGCGGTGCTTTACCGTCCGAACACAAGCATCAATATTCGTCCTCCTTCACAGCAGCAGCAGCAGCAGCAGCAGCAGCAGCAGCAGCAGCAGCAGCAGCAGCAGCAGCAGCAGCAGCACCTGCCCTGCTGGAGGTTCACACTTTAACTTATTTGTATTCGTTTTTTTTTGTTCCCCTCCTCTGCCTTACACATCCTCCCACGCTCGAGCACTCCTCACTCGGACTAAACCCCTCCATGCACACCGCCAGAACCAGAACCTCACGACCCTGGTGACCTTAAAGGTGTTGTCTTTGTTTGTTTTTGTATTCCACATAGACAGGCTGGGGTTCAGCACCACGCACAGAGCCTACCCGCTACCTCCAGGGCGCATCACCACATTTTACAAGCCAGGAAAGGTGCATGGATCCTGGGTAAACATTGATTAAGTGTTTTTAAATGTGTGGAACAGTGTTTTGTCACTTTCAAAACTCTCCTGTCATTGACCGGAGAATTTGGGTCGATGTTGTATTCAATCTGGCCATTAATATTCCAGTGAGACGAAGTACGTACATTGACCGGAGTGATCCCATGTTAATGTTGTCCAAATACCGGAACATTCCCTAACCCTATTTAGGGGCAATGGATGTCCACTTGCGGGAGACGACAGACAGTGGTGCGGTTAGCCAAAGTGACAATGGATGTCCACTTGCGGGAGACGACAGACAGTGGTGCGGTTAGCCAAAGTGACAGACCTAATGTTAGACCAATTTACAGGCAATGGACGTCCACTCTCGGGAGAGAGACCTCCAGCATGTGTCCCTGACATGGAGACTCTGTTTATTTCACTCATCCAGGACAGAGACCGGGGAAATCTCCTCTCTGTGGCCCCTCCAAGACCCCCAAAGGACGGACCACAGACCTCCAGCATGTGTCCCTGACATGGGCACCTCCATAACCTTGCACACCGTGAGTCCCCGGACTCCCGGACTTAAGCACTCCCCCACGGACTAAACCCAGATGTTCACACCCTACAGAACTCCATGCCCCTGGTTAACCTAAAGGGGGTGGATTTTGCGGTGCTTTACCGTCCGCACATCGGTATCCATATTCGGCCTTATTCACGGCACCACCACCCCTTCTGTGGAGGATATTCTCATGCTCCTGGTAACCCTTTAAATAGTCTGATACTGTCAGGGCTCATCACCGCACTTTACAAGCCATAAATAATGTTTAAATGGTCGGGGAAAGTGTTTTTAAACGTCTGGAAGAGAGTTGTAGCCTGTCATTTTGCAGGATATCATTTAACATGTAACCTCTCCTGGAAATGCACAGAATATGTCCATTTCCAGGAGAGGTTCCATGTTAAATTATATCCTGCAAAATGACAGGCTATAAGCCAGGAACAAGTGTTTGAAAGGCGGGGAAAAGTTGTTTAAAATAGTCGGAAAAGTGTTTTTAAACGTCTGGAAGAGAGTTGTTGCCTGTCATTTTGCAGGATATAATTTAACATGGAACCTCTCCTGGAAATGCGCAGAGTATGTCCATTTCCAGGAGAGGTTCCATGTTAAATTATATCCTGCAAAATGACAGGCTATAAGCCAGGAACAAGTGTTTGAAAGGCGGGGAAAAGTTGTTTAAAATAGTCGGAAAAGTGTTTTTAAACGTCTGGAAGAGAGTTGTTGCCTGTCATTTTGCAGGATATAATTTAACATGGAACCTCTCCTGGAAATGCGCAGAGTATGTCCATTTCCAGGAGAGGTTCCATGTTAAATTATATCCTGCAAAATGACAGGCTATAAGCCAGGAACAAGTGTTTGAAAGGCGGGGAAAAGTTGTTTAAAATAGTCTGATACCTCCAGGGCGCATCACCGCATTTTACAAGCCAGGGAAGGTGTCGGAATCCTGGGTAAACATTGTTTAAATAGTCTGACACCTGGCACTGTATTTGCCCCTGGGAGAGGTTCCATGTTAAATTATATCCTGCAAAATGACAGGCTATAAGCCAGGAACAAGTGTTTGAAAGGCGGGGAAAAGTTGTTTAAAATAGTCTGATACCTCCAGGGCGCATCACCGCATTTTACAAGCCAGGGAAGGTGTCGGAATCCTGGGTAAACATTGTTTAAATAGTCTGACACCTGGCACTGTATTTGCCCCTGGGAGAGGTTCCATGTTAAATTATATCCTGCAAAATGACAGGCTATAAGCCAGGAACAAGTGTTTGAAAGGCGGGGAAAAGTTGTTTAAAATAGTCTGATACCTCCAGGGCGCATCACCGCATTTTACAAGCCAGGGAAGGTGTCGGAATCCTGGGTAAACATTGTTTAAATAGTCTGACACCTGGCACTGTATTTGCCCCTGGGAGAGGTTCCATGTTAAATTATATCCTGCAAAATGACAGGCTATAAGCCAGGAACAAGTGTTTGAAAGGCGGGGAAAAGTTGTTTAAAATAGTCTGATACCTCCAGGGCGCATCACCGCATTTTACAAGCCAGGGAAGGTGTCGGAATCCTGGGTAAACATTGTTTAAATAGTCTGACACCTGGCACTGTATTTGCCCCTGGGAGAGGTTCCATGTTAAATTATATCCTGCAAAATGACAGGCTATAAGCCAGGAACAAGTGTTTGAAAGGCGGGGAAAAGCTGTTTAAAATAGTCTGATACCTCCAGGGCGCATCACCGCATTTTACAAGCCAGGGAAGGTGTCGGAATCCTGGGTAAACATTGTTTAAATAGTCTGACACCTGGCACTGTATTTGCCCCCCGGGAGAGGTTCCATGTTAAATTATATCCTGCAAAATGACAGGCTATAAGCCAGGAACAAGTGTTTGAAAGGCGGGGAAAAGTTGTTTAAAATAGTCTGATACCTCCAGGGCGCATCACCGCATTTTACAAGCCAGGGAAGGTGTCGGAATCCTGGGTAAACATTGTTTAAATAGTCTGACACCTGGCACTGTATTTGCCCCTGGGAGAGGTTCCATGTTAAATTATATCCTGCAAAATGACAGGCTATAAGCCAGGAACAAGTGTTTGAAAGGCGGGGAAAAGTTGTTTAAAATAGTCTGATACCTCCAGGGCGCATCACCGCATTTTACAAGCCAGGGAAGGTGTCGGAATCCTGGGTAAACATTGTTTAAATAGTCTGACACCTGGCACTGTATTTGCCCCTGGGAAACTTCAAGGTTATATTCATGTTTTATTATTTATTTAATAATCACATGATTTTTACAAAAACAGTATACACAGTATACATATATACAATAATAATAATAATAATAATATAACAATATACATAATAAAAACATGAAAAGTGGTGAAAATGAGAAAATGTATCCGAAAATAGTGCCTCCTAATGCGGGCATGTGGACAGTAGCCACAGACTCACAGGCACACACACACATGCAGAGATCCAGGGGGCGGAGCACATGGCTTTTTTTACCCAGAAATAAGTCTATGAGAGGCGGGGAGACTCAGAGGACAGGCTGCGTCACCTCACTTTGTAACCCAGGAAAAGAGCAGGAATTCTGGCTGCGTGAGTGTTAAAAGTGCATTCATCTGTGTTAATCCGACAGCCGCAGAGGTGCTGACGCAAAGCAGGCGGAACAAATTGATTATTTGAACCAGGAATAAATGTTTGCAAGGCAGGGAAAGTGTTCCTGCAGCCCCTCCATAACGGTAATAATGATTAGAAATGATTTCCAGGGCAGAAAGCGTTTTTTAAATGTGGAAAAAAATATGTTAAACTGTTTAAAAAGCACAAAGTGATTTGAGTGCAGTTCTCATGTGTCCCCACAGGAGGGCGCGTCGTCCCAGGGAGCACAGTGCTTTCACAGTCAAAAATACAACCCAAAAAAGGGCAAATCGATGGATTTAAAGCGCAGGGAAGCTCCGCACCGCACACAGGTACATTCCTAAATCCCCACCATAGTGACCACGGTGATTTAAACTAGTTTATGCGGGGGAAAGAGTGCTGAAAATCGGATTAAACCCTGCTCACAGTGTGGTAAGAGCCAGATTGTTTCAGAGAGTAAGGATACCATGGACCATTTGCATCCAAAATGATCCATTTAAAAGCCATGTGTAAGGGGGGGAAAGTGCAAGTGCAGAGAGGAGCCTGAAAATGCCTCTCCAGGACCCCGGGGAGCAGCTCCCAGGGGCTGGAGAGGGGGAGACATGTGGCTCACAGGCAGGCCTGGGGGCCCCTGCAGAGCCCACAGCTGCTGGGCATCGACATTGGAGGTGGGCAGTCCGCCTTTCAGCACCCACACTCGGCCCTGGCACCCGCATATCCTCTCTGAAGCCAATCTACAAGAAGCAACTATGCCTCCAAACTCTTTGCTTACGGCCATACCACTCTGATCACGCCCGATCTCGTCCGATCTCGGAAGCTAAGCAGGGTCGGGCCGTGTCAGTACTTGGATGGGAGACCGCCTGGGAATACCCGGTGCTGTAAGCTTTTTTTAAATGCAGCTACCTGCATGGTCACAAGGTACGATTTATACCCTAAAATAGCATGCTAAGTGTGGGTGGATTAGTTTCAAAGCATGCACACTCTGCTCGTGTCAGACTTCCATCAAATAGACCGGGGAAAACACCTCTCATTAGCCCCTCACAGACCACCAAAGGACGGACTAAGCAGCTCCAGCACGGCTCCCTCACATGGAGCTCAGGTTATTTCATACCTCCAGGAGAGGGACCGGGAAAACCACCTCTCTGTAGCCCCTGACAGAGCCCCAAAGGACGGACTAAGGACCTCCGGCAACAGTGGCACTTCCATAACCTCGTGCACCGTGAGACCCCGGGCCCCCGGACTTAAGCACTCCCCCACGGACTAAACCCAGATGTTCACACCCTGCAGAATCTCATGCCCCTGGTCACCTTTAAGGGGGGGTGGATTTTGCGGTGCTTTACCGTCCGAACACAAGCATCAATATTCGTCCTCCTTCACAGCAGCAGCAGCGGCAGCAGCAGCAGCAGCAGCAGCAGCAGCAGCAGCAGCAGCAGCAGCAGCAGCAGCAGCAGCAGCAGCAGCAGCAGCACCTGCCCTGCTGCACTTCCATAACCTCGTGCACCGTGAGACCCCGGGCCCCCGGACTTAAGCACTCCCCCACGGACTAAACCCAGATGTTCACACCCTGCAGAATCTCATGCCCCTGGTCACCTTTAAGGGGGGGTGGATTTTGCGGTGCTTTACCGTCCGAACACAAGCATCAATATTCGTCCTCCTTCACAGCAGCAGCAGCAGCAGCAGCAGCAGCAGCAGCAGCACCTGCCCTGCTGGAGGTTCACACTTTAACTTATTTGTATTCGTTTTTTTTTGTTCCCCTCCTCTGCCTTACACATCCTCCCACGCTCGAGCACTCCTCACTCGGACTAAACCCCTCCATGCACACCGCCAGAACCAGAACCTCACGACCCTGGTGACCTTAAAGGTGTTGTCTTTGTTTGTTTTTGTATTCCACATAGACAGGCTGGGGTTCAGCACCACGCACAGAGCCTACCCGCTACCTCCAGGGCGCATCACCACATTTTACAAGCCAGGAAAGGTGCATGGATCCTGGGTAAACATTGATTAAGTGTTTTTAAATGTGTGGAACAGTGTTTTGTCACTTTCAAAACTCTCCTGTCATTGACCGGAGAATTTGGGTCGATGTTGTATTCAATCTGGCCATTAATATTCCAGTGAGACGAAGTACGTACATTGACCGGAGTGATCCCATGTTAATGTTGTCCAAATACCGGAACATTCCCTAACCCTATTTAGGGGCAATGGATGTCCACTTGCGGGAGACGACAGACAGTGGTGCGGTTAGCCAAAGTGACAATGGATGTCCACTTGCGGGAGACGACAGACAGTGGTGCGGTTAGCCAAAGTGACAGACCTAATGTTAGACCAATTTACAGGCAATGGACGTCCACTCTCGGGAGAGAGACCTCCAGCATGTGTCCCTGACATGGAGACTCTGTTTATTTCACTCATCCAGGACAGAGACCGGGGAAATCTCCTCTCTGTGGCCCCTCCAAGACCCCCAAATGACGGACCACAGACCTCCAGCATGTGTCCCTGACATGGGCACCTCCATAACCTTGCACACCGTGAGTCCCCGGACTCCCGGACTTAAGCACTCCCCCACGGACTAAACCCAGATGTTCACACCCTACAGAACTCCATGCCCCTGGTTAACCTAAAGGGGGTGGATTTTGCGGTGCTTTACCGTCCGCACATCGGTATCCATATTCGGCCTTATTCACGGCACCACCACCCCTTCTGTGGAGGATATTCTCATGCTCCTGGTAACCCTTTAAATAGTCTGATACTGTCAGGGCTCATCACCGCACTTTACAAGCCATAAATAATGTTTAAATGGTCGGGGAAAGTGTTTTTAAACGTCTGGAAGAGAGTTGTAGCCTGTCATTTTGCAGGATATCATTTAACATGTAACCTCTCCTGGAAATGCACAGAATATGTCCATTTCCAGGAGAGGTTCCATGTTAAATTATATCCTGCAAAATGACAGGCTATAAGCCAGGAACAAGTGTTTGAAAGGCGGGGAAAAGTTGTTTAAAATAGTCGGAAAAGTGTTTTTAAACGTCTGGAAGAGAGTTGTTGCCTGTCATTTTGCAGGATATAATTTAACATGGAACCTCTCCTGGAAATGCGCAGAGTATGTCCATTTCCAGGAGAGGTTCCATGTTAAATTATATCCTGCAAAATGACAGGCTATAAGCCAGGAACAAGTGTTTGAAAGGCGGGGAAAAGTTGTTTAAAATAGTCGGAAAAGTGTTTTTAAACGTCTGGAAGAGAGTTGTTGCCTGTCATTTTGCAGGATATAATTTAACATGGAACCTCTCCTGGAAATGCGCAGAGTATGTCCATTTCCAGGAGAGGTTCCATGTTAAATTATATCCTGCAAAATGACAGGCTATAAGCCAGGAACAAGTGTTTGAAAGGCGGGGAAAAGTTGTTTAAAATAGGCTGATACCTCCAGGGCGCATCACCGCATTTTACAAGCCAGGGAAGGTGTCGGAATCCTGGGTAAACATTGTTTAAATAGTCTGACACCTGGCACTGTATTTGCCCCTGGGAGAGGTTCCATGTTAAATTATATCCTGCAAAATGACAGGCTATAAGCCAGGAACAAGTGTTTGAAAGGCGGGGAAAAGTTGTTTAAAATAGTCTGATACCTCCAGGGCGCATCACCGCATTTTACAAGCCAGGGAAGGTGTCGGAATCCTGGGTAAACATTGTTTAAATAGTCTGACACCTGGCACTGTATTTGCCCCTGGGAGAGGTTCCATGTTAAATTATATCCTGCAAAATGACAGGCTATAAGCCAGGAACAAGTGTTTGAAAGGCGGGGAAAAGTTGTTTAAAATAGTCTGATACCTCCAGGGCGCATCACCGCATTTTACAAGCCAGGGAAGGTGTCGGAATCCTGGGTAAACATTGTTTAAATAGTCTGACACCTGGCACTGTATTTGCCCCTGGGAGAGGTTCCATGTTAAATTATATCCTGCAAAATGACAGGCTATAAGCCAGGAACAAGTGTTTGAAAGGCGGGGAAAAGTTGTTTAAAATAGTCTGATACCTCCAGGGCGCATCACCGCATTTTACAAGCCAGGGAAGGTGTCGGAATCCTGGGTAAACATTGTTTAAATAGTCTGACACCTGGCACTGTATTTGCCCCTGGGAGAGGTTCCATGTTAAATTATATCCTGCAAAATGACAGGCTATAAGCCAGGAACAAGTGTTTGAAAGGCGGGGAAAAGTTGTTTAAAATAGTCTGATACCTCCAGGGCGCATCACCGCATTTTACAAGCCAGGGAAGGTGTCGGAATCCTGGGTAAACATTGTTTAAATAGTCTGACACCTGGCACTGTATTTGCCCCTGGGAGAGGTTCCATGTTAAATTATATCCTGCAAAATGACAGGCTATAAGCCAGGAACAAGTGTTTGAAAGGCGGGGAAAAGTTGTTTAAAATAGTCTGATACCTCCAGGGCGCATCACCGCATTTTACAAGCCAGGGAAGGTGTCGGAATCCTGGGTAAACATTGTTTAAATAGTCTGACACCTGGCACTGTATTTGCCCCTGGGAAACTTCAAGGTTATATTCATGTTTTATTATTTATTTAATAATCACATGATTTTTACAAAAACAGTATACACAGTATACATATATACAATAATAATAATAATAATAATATAACAATATACATAATAAAAACATGAAAAGTGGTGAAAATGAGAAAATGTATCCGAAAATAGTGCCTCCTAATGCGGGCATGTGGACAGTAGCCACAGACTCACAGGCACACACACACATGCAGAGATCCAGGGGGCGGAGCACATGGCTTTTTTTACCCAGAAATAAGTCTATGAGAGGCGGGGAGACTCAGAGGACAGGCTGCGTCACCTCACTTTGTAACCCAGGAAAAGAGCAGGAATTCTGGCTGCGTGAGTGTTAAAAGTGCATTCATCTGTGTTAATCCGACAGCCGCAGAGGTGCTGACGCAAAGCAGGCGGAACAAATTGATTATTTGAACCAGGAATAAATGTTTGCAAGGCAGGGAAAGTGTTCCTGCAGCCCCTCCATAACGGTAATAATGATTAGAAATGATTTCCAGGGCAGAAAGCGTTTTTTAAATGTGGAAAAAAATATGTTAAACTGTTTAAAAAGCACAAAGTGATTTGAGTGCAGTTCTCATGTGTCCCCACAGGAGGGCGCGTCGTCCCAGGGAGCACAGTGCTTTCACAGTCAAAAATACAACCCAAAAAAGGGCAAATCGATGGATTTAAAGTGCAGGGAAGCTCCGCACCGCACACAGGTACATTCCTAAATCCCCACCATAGCGACCACGGTGATTTAAACTAGTTTATGCGGGGGAAAGAGTGCTGAAAATCGGATTAAACCCTGCTCACAGTGTGGTAAGAGCCAGATTGTTTCAGAGAGTAAGGATACCATGGACCATTTGCATCCAAAATGATCCATTTAAAAGCCATGTGTAAGGGGGGGAAAGTGCAAGTGCAGAGAGGAGCCTGAAAATGCCTCTCCAGGACCCCGGGGAGCAGCTCCCAGGGGCTGGAGAGGGGGAGACATGTGGCTCACAGGCAGGCCTGGGGGCCCCTGCAGAGCCCACAGCTGCTGGGCATCGACATTGGAGGTGGGCAGTCCGCCTTTCAGCACCCACACTCGGCCCTGGCACCCGCATATCCTCTCTGAAGCCAATCTACAAGAAGCAACTATGCCTCCAAACTCTTTGCTTACGGCCATACCACTCTGATCACGCCCGATCTCGTCCGATCTCGGAAGCTAAGCAGGGTCGGGCCGTGTCAGTACTTGGATGGGAGACCGCCTGGGAATACCCGGTGCTGTAAGCTTTTTTTAAATGCAGCTACCTGCATGGTCACAAGGTACGATTTATACCCTAAAATAGCATGCTAAGTGTGGGTGGATTAGTTTCAAAGCATGCACACTCTGCTCGTGTCAGACTTCCATCAAATAGACCGGGGAAAACACCTCTCATTAGCCCCTCACAGACCACCAAAGGACGGACTAAGCAGCTCCAGCACGGCTCCCTCACATGGAGCTCAGGTTATTTCATACCTCCAGGAGAGGGACCGGGAAAACCACCTCTCTGTAGCCCCTGACAGAGCCCCAAAGGACGGACTAAGGACCTCCGGCAACAGTGGCACTTCCATAACCTCGTGCACCGTGAGACCCCGGGCCCCCGGACTTAAGCACTCCCCCACGGACTAAACCCAGATGTTCACACCCTGCAGAATCTCATGCCCCTGGTCACCTTTAAGGGGGGGTGGATTTTGCGGTGCTTTACCGTCCGAACACAAGCATCAATATTCGTCCTCCTTCACAGCAGCAGCAGCGGCAGCAGCAGCAGCGGCAGCAGCAGCAGCAGCAGCAGCAGCAGCAGCAGCACCTGCCCTGCTGCACTTCCATAACCTCGTGCACCGTGAGACCCCGGGCCCCCGGACTTAAGCACTCCCCCACGGACTAAACCCAGATGTTCACACCCTGCAGAATCTCATGCCCCTGGTCACCTTTAAGGGGGGGTGGATTTTGCGGTGCTTTACCGTCCGAACACAAGCATCAATATTCGTCCTCCTTCACAGCAGCAGCAGCAGCAGCAGCAGCAGCAGCAGCAGCAGCAGCAGCAGCAGCAGCAGCAGCAGCACCTGCCCTGCTGGAGGTTCACACTTTAACTTATTTGTATTCGTTTTTTTTTGTTCCCCTCCTCTGCCTTACACATCCTCCCACGCTCGAGCACTCCTCACTCGGACTAAACCCCTCCATGCACACCGCCAGAACCAGAACCTCACGACCCTGGTGACCTTAAAGGTGTTGTCTTTGTTTGTTTTTGTATTCCACATAGACAGGCTGGGGTTCAGCACCACGCACAGAGCCTACCCGCTACCTCCAGGGCGCATCACCACATTTTACAAGCCAGGAAAGGTGCATGGATCCTGGGTAAACATTGATTAAGTGTTTTTAAATGTGTGGAACAGTGTTTTGTCACTTTCAAAACTCTCCTGTCATTGACCGGAGAATTTGGGTCGATGTTGTATTCAATCTGGCCATTAATATTCCAGTGAGACGAAGTACGTACATTGACCGGAGTGATCCCATGTTAATGTTGTCCAAATACCGGAACATTCCCTAACCCTATTTAGGGGCAATGGATATCCACTTGCGGGAGACGACAGACAGTGGTGCGGTTAGCCAAAGTGACAATGGATGTCCACTTGCGGGAGACGACAGACAGTGGTGCGGTTAGCCAAAGTGACAGACCTAATGTTAGACCAATTTACAGGCAATGGACGTCCACTCTCGGGAGAGAGACCTCCAGCATGTGTCCCTGACATGGAGACTCTGTTTATTTCACTCATCCAGGACAGAGACCGGGGAAATCTCCTCTCTGTGGCCCCTCCAAGACCCCCAAATGACGGACCACAGACCTCCAGCATGTGTCCCTGACATGGGCACCTCCATAACCTTGCACACCGTGAGTCCCCGGACTCCCGGACTTAAGCACTCCCCCACGGACTAAACCCAGATGTTCACACCCTACAGAACTCCATGCCCCTGGTTAACCTAAAGGGGGTGGATTTTGCGGTGCTTTACCGTCCGCACATCGGTATCCATATTCGGCCTTATTCACGGCACCACCACCCCTTCTGTGGAGGATATTCTCATGCTCCTGGTAACCCTTTAAATAGTCTGATACTGTCAGGGCTCATCACCGCACTTTACAAGCCATAAATAATGTTTAAATGGTCGGGGAAAGTGTTTTTAAACGTCTGGAAGAGAGTTGTAGCCTGTCATTTTGCAGGATATCATTTAACATGTAACCTCTCATGGAAATGCACAGAATATGTCCATTTCCAGGAGAGGTTCCATGTTAAATTATATCCTGCAAAATGACAGGCTATAAGCCAGGAACAAGTGTTTGAAAGGCGGGGAAAAGTTGTTTAAAATAGTCGGAAAAGTGTTTTTAAACGTCTGGAAGAGAGTTGTTGCCTGTCATTTTGCAGGATATAATTTAACATGGAACCTCTCCTGGAAATGCGCAGAGTATGTCCATTTCCAGGAGAGGTTCCATGTTAAATTATATCCTGCAAAATGACAGGCTATAAGCCAGGAACAAGTGTTTGAAAGGCGGGGAAAAGTTGTTTAAAATAGTCGGAAAAGTGTTTTTAAACGTCTGGAAGAGAGTTGTTGCCTGTCATTTTGCAGGATATAATTTAACATGGAACCTCTCCTGGAAATGCGCAGAGTATGTCCATTTCCAGGAGAGGTTCCATGTTAAATTATATCCTGCAAAATGACAGGCTATAAGCCAGGAACAAGTGTTTGAAAGGCGGGGAAAAGTTGTTTAAAATAGGCTGATACCTCCAGGGCGCATCACCGCATTTTACAAGCCAGGGAAGGTGTCGGAATCCTGGGTAAACATTGTTTAAATAGTCTGACACCTGGCACTGTATTTGCCCCTGGGAGAGGTTCCATGTTAAATTATATCCTGCAAAATGACAGGCTATAAGCCAGGAACAAGTGTTTGAAAGGCGGGGAAAAGTTGTTTAAAATAGTCTGATACCTCCGGGGCGCATCACCGCATTTTACAAGCCAGGGAAGGTGTCGGAATCCTGGGTAAACATTGTTTAAATAGTCTGACACCTGGCACTGTATTTGCCCCTGGGAGAGGTTCCATGTTAAATTATATCCTGCAAAATGACAGGCTATAAGCCAGGAACAAGTGTTTGAAAGGCGGGGAAAAGTTGTTTAAAATAGTCTGATACCTCCAGGGCGCATCACCGCATTTTACAAGCCAGGGAAGGTGTCGGAATCCTGGGTAAACATTGTTTAAATAGTCTGACACCTGGCACTGTATTTGCCCCTGGGAGAGGTTCCATGTTAAATTATATCCTGCAAAATGACAGGCTATAAGCCAGGAACAAGTGTTTGAAAGGCGGGGAAAAGTTGTTTAAAATAGTCTGATACCTCCAGGGCGCATCACCGCATTTTACAAGCCAGGGAAGGTGTCGGAATCCTGGGTAAACATTGTTTAAATAGTCTGACACCTGGCACTGTATTTGCCCCTGGGAGAGGTTCCATGTTAAATTATATCCTGCAAAATGACAGGCTATAAGCCAGGAACAAGTGTTTGAAAGGCGGGGAAAAGTTGTTTAAAATAGTCTGATACCTCCAGGGCGCATCACCGCATTTTACAAGCCAGGGAAGGTGTCGGAATCCTGGGTAAACATTGTTTAAATAGTCTGACACCTGGCACTGTATTTGCCCCTGGGAGAGGTTCCATGTTAAATTATATCCTGCAAAATGACAGGCTATAAGCCAGGAACAAGTGTTTGAAAGGCGGGGAAAAGTTGTTTAAAATAGTCTGATACCTCCAGGGCGCATCACCGCATTTTACAAGCCAGGGAAGGTGTCGGAATCCTGGGTAAACATTGTTTAAATAGTCTGACACCTGGCACTGTATTTGCCCCTGGGAAACTTCAAGGTTATATTCATGTTTTATTATTTATTTAATAATCACATGATTTTTACAAAAACAGTATACACAGTATACATATATACAATAATAATAATAATAATAATATAACAATATACATAATAAAAACATGAAAAGTGGTGAAAATGAGAAAATGTATCCGAAAATAGTGCCTCCTAATGCGGGCATGTGGACAGTAGCCACAGACTCACAGGCACACACACACATGCAGAGATCCAGGGGGCGGAGCACATGGCTTTTTTTACCCAGAAATAAGTCTATGAGAGGCGGGGAGACTCAGAGGACAGGCTGCGTCACCTCACTTTGTAACCCAGGAAAAGAGCAGGAATTCTGGCTGCGTGAGTGTTAAAAGTGCATTCATCTGTGTTAATCCGACAGCCGCAGAGGTGCTGACGCAAAGCAGGCGGAACAAATTGATTATTTGAACCAGGAATAAATGTTTGCAAGGCAGGGAAAGTGTTCCTGCAGCCCCTCCATAACGGTAATAATGATTAGAAATGATTTCCAGGGCAGAAAGCGTTTTTTAAATGTGGAAAAAAATATGTTAAACTGTTTAAAAAGCACAAAGTGATTTGAGTGCAGTTCTCATGTGTCCCCACAGGAGGGCGCGTCGTCCCAGGGAGCACAGTGCTTTCACAGTCAAAAATACAACCCAAAAAAGGGCAAATCGATGGATTTAAAGTGCAGGGAAGCTCCGCACCGCACACAGGTACATTCCTAAATCCCCACCATAGTGACCACGGTGATTTAAACTAGTTTATGCGGGGGAAAGAGTGCTGAAAATCGGATTAAACCCTGCTCACAGTGTGGTAAGAGCCAGATTGTTTCAGAGAGTAAGGATACCATGGACCATTTGCATCCAAAATGATCCATTTAAAAGCCATGTGTAAGGGGGGGAAAGTGCAAGTGCAGAGAGGAGCCTGAAAATGCCTCTCCAGGACCCCGGGGAGCAGCTCCCAGGGGCTGGAGAGGGGGAGACATGTGGCTCACAGGCAGGCCTGGGGGCCCCTGCAGAGCCCACAGCTGCTGGGCATCGACATTGGAGGTGGGCAGTCCGCCTTTCAGCACCCACACTCGGCCCTGGCACCCGCATATCCTCTCTGAAGCCAATCTACAAGAAGCAACTATGCCTCCAAACTCTTTGCTTACGGCCATACCACTCTGATCACGCCCGATCTCGTCCGATCTCGGAAGCTAAGCAGGGTCGGGCCGTGTCAGTACTTGGATGGGAGACCGCCTGGGAATACCCGGTGCTGTAAGCTTTTTTTAAATGCAGCTACCTGCATGGTCACAAGGTACGATTTATACCCTAAAATAGCATGCTAAGTGTGGGTGGATTAGTTTCAAAGCATGCACACTCTGCTCGTGTCAGACTTCCATCAAATAGACCGGGGAAAACACCTCTCATTAGCCCCTCACAGACCACCAAAGGACGGACTAAGCAGCTCCAGCACGGCTCCCTCACATGGAGCTCAGGTTATTTCATACCTCCAGGAGAGGGACCGGGAAAACCACCTCTCTGTAGCCCCTGACAGAGCCCCAAAGGACGGACTAAGGACCTCCGGCAACAGTGGCACTTCCATAACCTCGTGCACCGTGAGACCCCGGGCCCCCGGACTTAAGCACTCCCCCACGGACTAAACCCAGATGTTCACACCCTGCAGAATCTCATGCCCCTGGTCACCTTTAAGGGGGGGTGGATTTTGCGGTGCTTTACCGTCCGAACACAAGCATCAATATTCGTCCTCCTTCACAGCAGCAGCAGCAGCAGCAGCAGCAGCGGCAGCAGCAGCAGCAGCAGCAGCAGCAGCAGCAGCAGCAGCAGCAGCAGCAGCAGCACCTGCCCTGCTGCACTTCCATAACCTCGTGCACCGTGAGACCCCGGGCCCCCGGACTTAAGCACTCCCCCACGGACTAAACCCAGATGTTCACACCCTGCAGAATCTCATGCCCCTGGTCACCTTTAAGGGTGGGTGGATTTTGCGATGCTTTACCGTCCGAACACAAGCATCAATATTCGTCCTCCTTCACAGCAGCAGCAGCAGCAGCAGCAGCAGCAGCAGCAGCAGCAGCAGCAGCAGCACCTGCCCTGCTGGAGGTTCACACTTTAACTTATTTGTATTCGTTTTTTTTTTGTTCCCCTCCTCTGCCTTACACATCCTCCCACGCTCGAGCACTCCTCACTCGGACTAAACCCCTCCATGCACACCGCCAGAACCAGAACCTCACGACCCTGGTGACCTTAAAGGTGTTGTCTTTGTTTGTTTTTGTATTCCACATAGACAGGCTGGGGTTCAGCACCACGCACAGAGCCTACCCGCTACCTCCAGGGCGCATCACCACATTTTACAAGCCAGGAAAGGTGCATGGATCCTGGGTAAACATTGATTAAGTGTTTTTAAATGTGTGGAACAGTGTTTTGTCACTTTCAAAACTCTCCTGTCATTGACCGGAGAATTTGGGTCGATGTTGTATTCAATCTGGCCATTAATATTCCAGTGAGACGAAGTACGTACATTGACCGGAGTGATCCCATGTTAATGTTGTCCAAATACCGGAACATTCCCTAACCCTATTTAGGGGCAATGGATGTCCACTTGCGGGAGACGACAGACAGTGGTGCGGTTAGCCAAAGTGACAATGGATGTCCACTTGCGGGAGACGACAGACAGTGGTGCGGTTAGCCAAAGTGACAGACCTAATGTTAGACCAATTTACAGGCAATGGACGTCCACTCTCGGGAGAGAGACCTCCAGCATGTGTCCCTGACATGGAGACTCTGTTTATTTCACTCATCCAGGACAGAGACCGGGGAAATCTCCTCTCTGTGGCCCCTCCAAGACCCCCAAAGGACGGACCACAGACCTCCAGCATGTGTCCCTGACATGGGCACCTCCATAACCTTGCACACCGTGAGTCCCCGGACTCCCGGACTTAAGCACTCCCCCACGGACTAAACCCAGATGTTCACACCCTACAGAACTCCATGCCCCTGGTTAACCTAAAGGGGGTGGATTTTGCGGTGCTTTACCGTCCGCACATCGGTATCCATATTCGGCCTTATTCACGGCACCACCACCCCTTCTGTGGAGGATATTCTCATGCTCCTGGTAACCCTTTAAATAGTCTGATACTGTCAGGGCTCATCACCGCACTTTACAAGCCATAAATAATGTTTAAATGGTCGGGGAAAGTGTTTTTAAACGTCTGGAAGAGAGTTGTAGCCTGTCATTTTGCAGGATATCATTTAACATGTAACCTCTCCTGGAAATGCACAGAATATGTCCATTTCCAGGAGAGGTTCCATGTTAAATTATATCCTGCAAAATGACAGGCTATAAGCCAGGAACAAGTGTTTGAAAGGCGGGGAAAAGTTGTTTAAAATAGTCGGAAAAGTGTTTTTAAACGTCTGGAAGAGAGTTGTTGCCTGTCATTTTGCAGGATATAATTTAACATGGAACCTCTCCTGGAAATGCGCAGAGTATGTCCATTTCCAGGAGAGGTTCCATGTTAAATTATATCCTGCAAAATGACAGGCTATAAGCCAGGAACAAGTGTTTGAAAGGCGGGGAAAAGTTGTTTAAAATAGTCGGAAAAGTGTTTTTAAACGTCTGGAAGAGAGTTGTTGCCTGTCATTTTGCAGGATATAATTTAACATGGAACCTCTCCTGGAAATGCGCAGAGTATGTCCATTTCCAGGAGAGGTTCCATGTTAAATTATATCCTGCAAAATGACAGGCTATAAGCCAGGAACAAGTGTTTGAAAGGCGGGGAAAAGTTGTTTAAAATAGTCTGATACCTCCAGGGCGCATCACCGCATTTTACAAGCCAGGGAAGGTGTCGGAATCCTGGGTAAACATTGTTTAAATAGTCTGACACCTGGCACTGTATTTGCCCCTGGGAGAGGTTCCATGTTAAATTATATCCTGCAAAATGACAGGCTATAAGCCAGGAACAAGTGTTTGAAAGGCGGGGAAAAGTTGTTTAAAATAGTCTGATACCTCCAGGGCGCATCACCGCATTTTACAAGCCAGGGAAGGTGTCGGAATCCTGGGTAAACATTGTTTAAATAGTCTGACACCTGGCACTGTATTTGCCCCTGGGAGAGGTTCCATGTTAAATTATATCCTGCAAAATGACAGGCTATAAGCCAGGAACAAGTGTTTGAAAGGCGGGGAAAAGTTGTTTAAAATAGTCTGATACCTCCAGGGCGCATCACCGCATTTTACAAGCCAGGGAAGGTGTCGGAATCCTGGGTAAACATTGTTTAAATAGTCTGACACCTGGCACTGTATTTGCCCCTGGGAGAGGTTCCATGTTAAATTATATCCTGCAAAATGACAGGCTATAAGCCAGGAACAAGTGTTTGAAAGGCGGGGAAAAGTTGTTTAAAATAGTCTGATACCTCCAGGGCGCATCACCGCATTTTACAAGCCAGGGAAGGTGTCGGAATCCTGGGTAAACATTGTTTAAATAGTCTGACACCTGGCACTGTATTTGCCCCTGGGAGAGGTTCCATGTTAAATTATATCCTGCAAAATGACAGGCTATAAGCCAGGAACAAGTGTTTGAAAGGCGGGGAAAAGTTGTTTAAAATAGTCTGATACCTCCAGGGCGCATCACCGCATTTTACAAGCCAGGGAAGGTGTCGGAATCCTGGGTAAACATTGTTTAAATAGTCTGACACCTGGCACTGTATTTGCCCCTGGGAGAGGTTCCATGTTAAATTATATCCTGCAAAATGACAGGCTATAAGCCAGGAACAAGTGTTTGAAAGGCGGGGAAAAGTTGTTTAAAATAGTCTGATACCTCCAGGGCGCATCACCGCATTTTACAAGCCAGGGAAGGTGTCGGAATCCTGGGTAAACATTGTTTAAATAGTCTGACACCTGGCACTGTATTTGCCCCTGGGAAACTTCAAGGTTATATTCATGTTTTATTATTTATTTAATAATCACATGATTTTTACAAAAACAGTATACACAGTATACATATATACAATAATAATAATAATAATAATATAACAATATACATAATAAAAACATGAAAAGTGGTGAAAATGAGAAAATGTATCCGAAAATAGTGCCTCCTAATGCGGGCATGTGGACAGTAGCCACAGACTCACAGGCACACACACACATGCAGAGATCCAGGGGGCGGAGCACATGGCTTTTTTTACCCAGAAATAAGTCTATGAGAGGCGGGGAGACTCAGAGGACAGGCTGCGTCACCTCACTTTGTAACCCAGGAAAAGAGCAGGAATTCTGGCTGCGTGAGTGTTAAAAGTGCATTCATCTGTGTTAATCCGACAGCCGCAGAGGTGCTGACGCAAAGCAGGCGGAACAAATTGATTATTTGAACCAGGAATAAATGTTTGCAAGGCAGGGAAAGTGTTCCTGCAGCCCCTCCATAACGGTAATAATGATTAGAAATGATTTCCAGGGCAGAAAGCGTTTTTTAAATGTGGAAAAAAATATGTTAAACTGTTTAAAAAGCACAAAGTGATTTGAGTGCAGTTCTCATGTGTCCCCACAGGAGGGCGCGTCGTCCCAGGGAGCACAGTGCTTTCACAGTCAAAAATACAACCCAAAAAAGGGCAAATCGATGGATTTAAAGCGCAGGGAAGCTCCGCACCGCACACAGGTACATTCCTAAATCCCCACCATAGTGACCACGGTGATTTAAACTAGTTTATGCGGGGGAAAGAGTGCTGAAAATCGGATTAAACCCTGCTCACAGTGTGGTAAGAGCCAGATTGTTTCAGAGAGTAAGGATACCATGGACCATTTGCATCCAAAATGATCCATTTAAAAGCCATGTGTAAGGGGGGGAAAGTGCAAGTGCAGAGAGGAGCCTGAAAATGCCTCTCCAGGACCCCGGGGAGCAGCTCCCAGGGGCTGGAGAGGGGGAGACATGTGGCTCACAGGCAGGCCTGGGGGCCCCTGCAGAGCCCACAGCTGCTGGGCATCGACATTGGAGGTGGGCAGTCCGCCTTTCAGCACCCACACTCGGCCCTGGCACCCGCATATCCTCTCTGAAGCCAATCTACAAGAAGCAACTATGCCTCCAAACTCTTTGCTTACGGCCATACCACTCTGATCACGCCCGATCTCGTCCGATCTCGGAAGCTAAGCAGGGTCGGGCCGTGTCAGTACTTGGATGGGAGACCGCCTGGGAATACCCGGTGCTGTAAGCTTTTTTTAAATGCAGCTACCTGCATGGTCACAAGGTACGATGTATACCCTAAAATAGCATGCTAAGTGTGGGTGGATTAGTTTCAAAGCATGCACACTCTGCTCGTGTCAGACTTCCATCAAATAGACCGGGGAAAACACCTCTCATTAGCCCCTCACAGACCACCAAAGGACGGACTAAGCAGCTCCAGCACGGCTCCCTCACATGGAGCTCAGGTTATTTCATACCTCCAGGAGAGGGACCGGGAAAACCACCTCTCTGTAGCCCCTGACAGAGCCCCAAAGGACGGACTAAGGACCTCCGGCAACAGTGGCACTTCCATAACCTCGTGCACCGTGAGACCCCGGGCCCCCGGACTTAAGCACTCCCCCACGGACTAAACCCAGATGTTCACACCCTGCAGAATCTCATGCCCCTGGTCACCTTTAAGGGGGGGTGGATTTTGCGGTGCTTTACCGTCCGAACACAAGCATCAATATTCGTCCTCCTTCACAGCAGCAGCAGCAGCAGCAGCAGCAGCGGCAGCAGCAGCAGCAGCAGCAGCAGCAGCAGCAGCAGCAGCAGCACCTGCCCTGCTGCACTTCCATAACCTCGTGCACCGTGAGACCCCGGGCCCCCGGACTTAAGCACTCCCCCACGGACTAAACCCAGATGTTCACACCGTGCAGAATCTCATGCCCCTGGTCACCTTTAAGGGGGGGTGGATTTTGCGGTGCTTTACCGTCCGAACACAAGCATCAATATTCGTCCTCCTTCACAGCAGCAGCAGCAGCAGCAGCAGCAGCAGCAGCAGCAGCAGCAGCAGCAGCAGCACCTGCCCTGCTGGAGGTTCACACTTTAACTTATTTGTATTCGTTTTTTTTTGTTCCCCTCCTCTGCCTTACACATCCTCCCACGCTCAAGCACTCCTCACTCGGACTAAACCCCTCCATGCACACCGCCAGAACCAGAACCTCACGACCCTGGTGACCTTAAAGGTGTTGTCTTTGTTTGTTTTTGTATTCCACATAGACAGGTTAGGGAATGTTCCGGTATTTGGACAACATTAACATGGGATCACTCCGGTCAATGTACGTACTTCGTCTCACTGGAATATTAATGGCCAGATTGAATACAACATCGACCCAAATTCTCCGGTCAATGACAGGAGAGTTTTGAAAGTGACAAAACACTGTTCCACACATTTAAAAACACTTAATCAATGTTTACCCAGGATCCATGCACCTTTCCTGGCTTGTAAAATGTGGTGATGCGCCCTGGAGGTAGCGGGTAGGCTCTGTGCGTGGTGCTGAACACCTGCCTGTCTATGTGGAGTACAAAAACAAACAAAGACAAACACCTTTAAGGTCACCAGGGTCGTGAGGTTCTGGTTCTGGCGGTGTGCATGGAGGGGTTTAGTCCGAGTGAGGAGTGCTCGAGCGTGGGAGGATGTGTAAGGCAGAGGAGGGTAACAAAAGGTGTGTGCAGGATCAGGGAGAAAAGAGAAAATAAAAAGACTCAAAGTGTTCCACCTTCCAGCAGCAGCAGCAGCAGCAGCGGGCCCGCGGTGCTGAACACCTGCCTGTCTATGTGGAGTACAAAAACAAACAAAGACAAACACCTTTAAGGTCACCAGGGTCGTGAGGTTCTGGTTCTGGCGGTGTGCATGGAGGGGTTTAGTCCGAGTGAGGAGTGCTCGAGCGTGGGAGGATGTGTAAGGCAGAGGAGGGTAACAAAAGGTGTGTGCAGGAGCAGGGAGAAAAGAGAAAATAAAAAGACTCAAAGTGTTCCACCTTCCAGCAGCAGCAGCAGCAGCAGCGGGCCCGCGGTGCTGAACACCTGCCTGTCTATGTGGAGTACAAAAACAAACAAAGACAAACACCTTTAAGGTCACCAGGGTCGTGAGGTTCTGGTTCTGGCGGTGTGCATGGAGGGGTTTGACCTGGCTCCCCGACACAATGCACATAGTCTGGAGCAGCGGAGCAGCGGCTGGGCCGTGTTCCCCCTTCTGTCCATTTGCCTATCAGTTTGTTAACGAAGTGGACAGAGGCTGTTTTTTGCCCCTAAAAGTGACTTTTAATGGTGTTTTTGGCATTTAAATGATGGGTTTTATCATTCTCCAGGGTCCCCGACACAATGAAACTAGTCTGGAGCTCGCTGGGGTCCCGCAAATGCTTTAATCACGATTTGGTCCATTTCCCCATCAGTTTGTTAACGAAGTGGACAGAGGCTGTTTTTTGCCCCTAAAAGTGACTTTTAATGGTGTTTTTTGTATTTAAATGATGGGTCTTATCATTGTGGAGGGTCCCCAAGACAATGCAACTAGTCTGGAGCTCGCTGGGGTCCCGCAAATGCTTTAATCACGATTTTGTCCATTTCCCCATCAGTTTGTTAACGAAGTGGACAGAGGCTGTTTTTTGCCCCTAAAAGTGACTTTTAATGGTGTTTTTGGCATTTAAATGATGGGTTTTATCATTCTCCAGGGTCCCCGACACAATGAAACTAGTCTGGAGCTCGCTGGGGTCCCGCAAAATGCTTTAATCACGATTTTGTCCATTTGCCCATCAGTTTGTTAACGAAGTGGACAGAGGCTGTTTTTTGCCCCTAAAAGTGACTTTTAATGGTGTTTTTGGCATTTAAATGATGGGTTTTATCATTCTCAAGGGTCCCCGACACAATGAAACTAGTCTGGAGCTCGCTGGGGTCCCGCAAAATGCTTTAATCACGATTTTGTCCTTTTCCCCATCACTTTGTTAACGAAGTGGACAGAGGCTGTTTTTTGCCCCTAAAAGTGACTTTTAATGGTGTTTTTGGCATTTAAATGATGGGTTTTATCATTCTCCAGGGTCCCCGACACAATGAAACTAGTCTGGAGCTCGCTGGGGTCCCGCAAATGCTTTAATCACGATTTGGTCCATTTCCCCATCAGTTTGTTAACGAAGTGGACAGAGGCTGTTTTTTGCCCCTAAAAGTGACTTTTAATGGTGTTTTTTGTATTTAAATGATGGGTTTTATCATTCTCCAGGGTCCCCGACACAATGAAACTAGTCTGGAGCTCGCTGGGGTCCCGCAAAATGCTTTAATCACGATTTTGTCCATTTCCCCATCAGTTTGTTAACGAAGTGGACAGAGGCTGTTTTTTGCCCCTAAAAGTGACTTTTAATGGTGTTTTTGGCATTTAAATGATGGGTTTTATCATTCTCCAGGGTCCCCGACACAATGCACATAGTCTGGAGCTCGCTGGGGTCCCGCAAAATGCTTTAATCAGGCGTTTTAACACTTTTCCCCACGAAAACGATTTTTAATCATTTTTTGGGGGCTATATAAATCAAATTCCGGTTAATGCCGAGCACAATCGTACCTTTTACTATTTTAATGTATTTGCATGATATATATTTGGGCTATAAAAGCGACATGTTTGGATGACTTTGTCAGTTTATGGAGCTTATCCCACAAATCCCGGATGATCCGGGCCAAATTTGGGAGCTCATAGGCAACCTGCCATAGGCCCCCACCCGTGGAATGAAAAAAAAATGAAAGAAAACGGTCAATTATATGTTAAAATAATCAAAAAATGAACTTTTAAAATTACATGGGAGAGGGGATCTGAAAAATTGGAGAAGGGGAAAAGTGTTCGGCGCTTCGGGACGAAGCCCCGAACACTTTTCCCCTCCCCCGTTGCAAGGTACAACGGAGAGGGGAATCCAGACTTCCCCTCCTCCGTTGTAAAAAACCGTTCATGTTTTACAAGCTACCTTCTGCACGAAATCGGAAACCCGGTTTTTGAGAGGACTCAGAAAAAAAACGGCTGTGTAACTTCATGGAGGAATTCATCCGCTGTATGTGCACTTTGGCTCGGATACATTTTGTTGCCTGGAGACCCCCCAGCATGGTTCTTACCAAACTTAAAGTTTTTGAACTGGGCTCTGGAGGAAGGTTAGGGAATGTTCCGGTATTTGGACAACATTAACATGGGATCACTCCGGTCAATGTACGTACTTCGTCTCACTGGAATATTAATGGCCAGATTGAATACAAAATCGACCCAAATTCTCCGGTCAATGACAGGAGAGTTTTGAAAGTGACAAAACACTGTTCCACACATTTAAAAACACTTAATCAATGTTTACCCAGGATCCATGCACCTTTCCTGGCTTGTAAAATGTGGTGATGCGCCCTGGAGGTAGCGGGTAGGCTCTGTGCGTGGTGCTGAACCCCAGCCTGTCTATGTGGAATACAAAAACAAACAAAGACAAACACCTTTAAGGTCACCAGGGTCGTGAGGTTCTGGTTCTGGCGGTGTGCATGGAGGGGTTTAGTCCGAGTGAGGAGTGCTCGAGCGTGGGAGGATGTGTAAGGCAGAGGAGGGGAACAAAAGGTGTGTGCAGGAGCAGGGAGAAAAGAGAAAATAAAAAGACTCAAAGTGTTCCACCTTCCAGCAGCAGCAGCAGCAGCAGCGGGCCCGCGGTGCTGAACACCTGCCTGTCTATGTGGAGTACAAAAACAAACAAAGACAAACACCTTTAAGGTCACCAGGGTCGTGAGGTTCTGGTTCTGGCGGTGTGCATGGAGGGGTTTGACCTGGCTCCCCGACACAATGCACATAGTCTGGAGCAGCGGAGCAGCGGCTGGGCCGTGTTCCCCCTTCTGTCCATTTGCCTATCAGTTTGTTAACGAAGTGGACAGAGGCTGTTTTTTGCCCCTAAAAGTGACTTTTAATGGTGTTTTTTGTATTTAAATGATGGGTTTTATATTTCTCCAGGGTCCCCGACACAATGAAACTAGTCTGGAGCTCGCTGGGGTCCCGTAAAATGCTTTAATCACGATTTTGTCCTTTTCCCCATCACTTTGTTAACGAAGTGGACAGAGGCTGTTTTTTGCCCCTAAAAGTGACTTTTAATGGTGTTTTTGGCATTTAAATGATGGGTCTTATCATTGTGGAGGGTCCCCAAGACAATGCAACTAGTCTGGAGCTCGCTGGGGTCCCGGAAATGCTTTAATCACGATTTGGTCCTTTTCCCCATCACTTTGTTAACGAAGTGGACAGAGGCTGTTTTTTGCCCCTAAAAGTGACTTTTAATGGTGTTTTTGGCATTTAAATGATGGGTCTTATCATTATCCAGGGTCCCCGACACAATGAAACTAGTCTGGAGCTCGCTGGGGTCCCGCAAAATGCTTTAATCACGATTTTGTCCTTTTCCCCATCACTTTGTTAACGAAGTGGACAGAGGCTGTTTTTTGCCCCTAAAAGTGACTTTTAATGGTGTTTTTTGTATTTAAATGATGTGTTTTATCTTTCTCCAGGGTCCCCGACGCAATGCACATAGTCTGGAGCTCGCTGGGGTCCCGCAAAATGCTTTAATCACGATTTGGTCCTTTTCCCCATCACTTTGTTAACGAAGTGGACAGAGGCTGTTTTTTGCCCCTAAAAGTGACTTTTAATGGTGTTTTTTGTATTTAAATGATGGGTCTTATCATTGTGGAGGGTCCCCAAGACAATGCAACTAGTCTGGAGCTCGCTGGGGTCCCGCAAATGCTTTAATCACGATTTGGTCCATTTCCCCATCAGTTTGTTAACGAAGTGGACAGAGGCTGTTTTTTGCCCCTAAAAGTGACTTTTAATGGTGTTTTTGGCATTTAAATGATGGGTCTTATCATTATCCAGGGTCCCCGACACAATGAAACTAGTCTGGAGCTCGCTGGGGTCCCGCAAAATGCTTTAATCACGATTTGGTCCTTTTCCCCATCACTTTGTTAACGAAGTGGACAGAGGCTGTTTTTTGCCCCTAAAAGTGACTTTTAATGGTGTTTTTTGTATTTAAATGATGTGTTTTATTTTTCTCCAGGGTCCCCGACACAATGAAACTAGTCTGGAGCTCGCTGGGGTCCCGCAAAATGCTTTAATCACGATTTTGTCCTTTTCCCCATCACTTTGTTAACGAAGTGGACAGAGGCTGTTTTTTGCCCCTAAAAGTGACTTTTAATGGTGTTTTTGGCATTTAAATGATGTGTTTTATCATTATCCAGGGTCCCCGACACAATGCACATAGTCTGGAGCTCGCTGGGGTCCCGCAAAATGCTTTAATCACGATTTTGTCCTTTTCCCCATCACTTTGTTAACGAAGTGGACAGAGGCTGTTTTTTGCCCCTAAAAGTGACTTTTAATGGTGTTTTTGGCATTTAAATGATGTGTTTTATCATTATCCAGGGTCCCCGACACAATGAAACTAGTCTGGAGCTCGCTGGGGTCCCGCAAAATGCTTTAATCACGATTTGGTCCATTTCCCCATCAGTTTGTTAACGAAGTGGACAGAGGCTGTTTTTTGCCCCTAAAAGTGACTTTTAATGGTGTTTTTTGTATTTAAATGATGTGTTTTATTTATCTCCAGGGTCCCCGACGCAATGCACATAGTCTGGAGCTCGCTGGGGTCCCGCAAAATGCTTTAATCACGATTTTGTCCTTTTCCCCATCACTTTGTTAACGAAGTGGACAGAGGCTGTTTTTTGCCCCTAAAAGTGACTTTTAATGGTGTTTTTGGCATTTAAATGATGGGTTTTATATTTCTCCAGGGTCCCCGACACAATGAAACTAGTCTGGAGCTCGCTGGGGTCCCGCAAAATGCTTTAATCACGATTTTGTCCTTTTCCCCATCACTTTGTTAACGAAGTGGACAGAGGCTGTTTTTTGCCCCTAAAAGTGACTTTTAATGGTGTTTTTTGTATTTAAATGATGTGTTTTATTTTTCTCCAGGGTCCCCGACGCAATGCACATAGTCTGGAGCTCGCTGGGGTCCCGCAAAATGCTTTAATCACGATTTTGTCCTTTTCCCCATCACTTTGTTAACGAAGTGGACAGAGGCTGTTTTTTGCCCCTAAAAGTGACTTTTAATGGTGTTTTTGGCATTTAAATGATGGGTTTTATATTTCTCCAGGGTCCCCGACACAATGAAACTAGTCTGGAGCTCGCTGGGGTCCCGCAAAATGCTTTAATCACGATTTTGTACTTTTCCCCATCAGTTTGTTAACGAAGTGGACAGAGGCTGTTTTTTGCCCCTAAAAGTGACTTTTAATGGTGTTTTTTGTATTTAAATGATGGGTCTTATCATTGTGGAGGGTCCCCAAGACAATGCACATAGTCTGGAGCTCGCTGGGGTCCCGCAAATGCTTTAATCACGATTTGGTCCATTTCCCCATCAGTTTGTTAACGAAGTGGACAGAGGCTGTTTTTTGCCCCTAAAAGTGACTTTTAATGGTGTTTTTGGCATTTAAATGATGGGTCTTATCATTATCCAGGGTCCCCGACACAATGAAACTAGTCTGGAGCTCGCTGGGGTCCCGCAAAATGCTTTAATCACGATTTTGTCCTTTTCCCCATCACTTTGTTAACGAAGTGGACAGAGGCTGTTTTTTGCCCCTAAAAGTGACTTTTAATGGTGTTTTTGGCATTTAAATGATGGGTTTTATATTTCTCCAGGGTCCCCGACACAATGAAACTAGTCTGGAGCTCGCTGGGGTCCCGCAAAATGCTTTAATCACGATTTTGTCCTTTTCCCCATCACTTTGTTAACGAAGTGGACAGAGGCTGTTTTTTGCCCCTAAAAGTGACTTTTAATGGTGTTTTTGGCATTTAAATGATGGGTCTTATCATTATCCAGGGTCCCCGACACAATGAAACTAGTCTGGAGCTCGCTGGGGTCCCGCAAAATGCTTTAATCACGATTTGGTCCTTTTCCCCATCACTTTGTTAACGAAGTGGACAGAGGCTGTTTTTTGCCCCTAAAAGTGACTTTTAATGGTGTTTTTTGTATTTAAATGATGTGTTTTATCTTTCTCCAGGGTCCCCGACGCAATGCACATAGTCTGGAGCTCGCTGGGGTCCCGCAAAATGCTTTAATCACGATTTTGTACTTTTCCCCATCAGTTTGTTAACGAAGTGGACAGAGGCTGTTTTTTGCCCCTAAAAGTGACTTTTAATGGTGTTTTTTGTATTTAAATGATGTGTTTTATCATTGTGGAGGGTCCCCAAGACAATGCACATAGTCTGGAGCTCGCTGGGGTCCCGCAAATGCTTTAAACAGGCGTTTTAACACTTTTCCCCACGAAAATGATTTTTAATTATTTTTTGGGGGCTATATAAATCAAATTCCGGTTAATGCCGAGCACAATTGTACCTTTTACTATTTTAATGTATTTGCATGATATATCTTTGGGCGATAAAAGCGACATATTTGGATGACTTTGTCAGTTTATGGAGCTTATCCCACAAATCCCGGATGATCCGGGCCAAATTTGGGAGCTCATAGGCAGCCTGCCATAGGCCCCCACCCGTGGAATGAAAAAAAAATGAAAGAAAACGGTCAATTATATGTTAAAATAATCAAAAACTGAACTTTTAAAATTACATGGGAGAGGGGATCTGAAAAATTGGAGAAGGGGAAAAGTGTTCGGCGCTTCGGGACGAAGCGCCGAACACTTTTCCCCTACCCCGTTGCAAGGTACAACGGAGAGGGGAATCCAGACTTCCCCTCCTCCGTTGTAAAAAACCGTTCATGTTTTACAAGCTACCTTCTGCACGAAATCGGAAACCCGGTTTTTGAGAGGACTCAGAAAAAAAACGGCTGTGTAACTTCATGGAGGAATTCATCCGCTGTATGTGCACTTTGGCTCGGATACATTTTGTTGCCTGGAGACCCCCCAGCATGGTTCTTACCAAACTTAAAGTTTTTGAACTGGGCTCTGGAGGAAGGTAAGGGGAGTTGACAGGGGACTCAATCCGCCTCATGAGGCACTATTTTCGGATACATTTCAACACTTTTAGCCCTTTTTGATGGTTCTCCAAAAAATAACTCTGACTTTTTCAGAGTGTGGAGGAAGGTGAGGGGAGTTGACAGGGGACTTTATCCGCCTTATGGGGCACTATTCTCGGATACATTTCAACACTTTTAGCCCTTTTTGATGGTTCTCCAAAAAATAACTCTGACTTTTTCAGAGTGTGGAGGAAGGTGAGGGGAGTTGACAGGGGACTTTATCCGCCTTATGGGGCACTATTCCCGGATACATTTCAACACTTTTAGCCCTTTTTGATGGTTCTCCAAAAAATAACTCTGACTTTTTCAGAGTGTGGAGGAAGGTGAGGGGAGTTGACAGGGGACTTTATCCGCCTTATGGGGCACTATTCCCGGATACATTTCAACACTTTTAGCCCTTTTTGATGGTTCTCCAAAAAATAACTCTGACTTTTTCAGAGTGTGGAGGAAGGTGAGGGGAGTTGACAGGGGACTTTATCCGCCTTATGGGGCACTATTCCCGGATACATTTCAACACTTTTAGCCCTTTTTGATGGTTCTCCAAAAAATAACTCTGACTTTTTCAGAGTGTGGAGGAAGGTGAGGGGAGTTGACAGGGGACTTTACCCGCCTTATGGGGCACTATTCCCGGATACATTTCAACACTTTTAGCCCTTTTTGATGGTTCTCCAAAAAATAACTCTGACTTTTTCAGAGTGTGGAGGAAGGTGAGGGGAGTTGACAGGGGACTTTATCCGCCTTATGGGGCACTATTCCCGGATACATTTCAACACTTTTAGCCCTTTTTGATGGTTCTCCAAAAAATAACTCTGACTTTTTCAGAGTGTGGAGGAAGGTGAGGGGAGTTGACAGGGGACTTTATCCGCCTTATGGGGCACTATTCCCGGATACATTTCAACACTTTTAGCCCTTTTTGATGGTTCTCCAAAAAATAACTCTGACTTTTTCAGAGTGTGGAGGAAGGTGAGGGGAGTTGACAGGGGACTTTATCCGCCTTATGGGGCACTATTCCCGGATACATTTCAACACTTTTAGCCCTTTTTGATGGTTCTCCAAAAAATAACTCTGACTTTTTCAGAGTGTGGAGGAAGGTGAGGGGAGTTGACAGGGGACTTTATCCGCCTTATGGGGCACTATTCCCGGATACATTTCAACACTTTTAGCCCTTTTTGATGGTTCTCCAAAAAATAACTCTGACTTTTTCAGAGTGTGGAGGAAGGTGAGGGGAGTTGACAGGGGACTTTATCCGCCTTATGGGGCACTATTCCCGGATACATTTCAACACTTTTAGCCCTTTTTGATGGTTCTCCAAAAAATAACTCTGACTTTTTCAGAGTGTGGAGGAAGGTGAGGGGAGTTGACAGGGGACTTTACCCGCCTTATGGGGCACTATTCCCGGATACATTTCAACACTTTTAGCCCTTTTTGATGGTTCTCCAAAAAATAACTCTGACTTTTTCAGAGTGTGGAGGAAGGTGAGGGGAGTTGACAGGGGACTTTACCCGCCTTATGGGGCACTATTCTCGGATACATTTCAACACTTTTAGCCCTTTTTGATGGTTCTCCAAAAAATAACTCTGACTTTTTCAGAGTGTGGAGGAAGGTGAGGGGAGTTGACAGGGGACTTTACCCGCCTTATGGGGCACTATTCCCGGATACATTTCAACACTTTTAGCCCTTTTTGATGGTTCTCCAAAAAATAACTCTGACTTTTTCAGAGTGTGGAGGAAGGTGAGGGGAGTTGACAGGGGACTTTACCCGCCTTATGGGGCACTATTCTCGGATACATTTTTTCATTTTCACCCATTTTTGATGGTTCTCCAAAAAGACAAGTTAGTCTTTTTTCTTCCCCCTTCCTCTTCTGATTTCTCACTGATCGAATGGCAAACGCGACCCGCCATCGGAGGGCCTCCGCCGGCCCGGCCTCGTGCCGGTGCTCTGGCGGTCGGTTCCTCCGAACTGCGGGTTCGACTCTGATGGCCGGGAGGGACGAGGGAAACGTCGGGGGGGTCTGCTGGAGGCTCCTGCTGGAGTCTTGCGTTCACTGGGACCTGGCTCGAAAAACTCGAAACCCTGACTCCAGTGCGGTGTTGCGGCCATGCGCCTCCGGGTACCAGACTCCCCTGCCTCCTCCGTGTTGCGTGGGCTGCGTGGGGGTAACCCTGCGTGTCCGTTACCCTGCGTGTCTCTTACCTCCCAGGCCGACCGATATGAAGCGTTTCCAAGACGAACCGTCTGACTCAGGGGTCCCACCACAGGTTCCGTAGCGGGGTGGAAGTTCCACCTCCCCTCTTTGCCGCGGAATGCAAAACAAACACCTGTTTCTCTCATCCTCCACTGTGGCATAGCGGCCTTAGTCGGCTGTGGCATTCAGCAATTGGCCTTGCTCCGGGCACAGGACCCTACTTCATCAAACTACCTATTTAATCCTGCGTAACAACCACATATATGCTTGTCTGCAAAGACATTGATCGAATGGCAAACGTGACCCGCCATCGGAGGGCCTCCGCCGGCCCGGCCTCGTGCCGGTGCTCTGGCGGTCGGTTCCTCCGAACTGCGGGTTCGACTCTGATGGCCGGGAGGGACGAGGGAAACGTCGGGGGGGTCTGCTGGAGGCTCCGGGCACATGACCCTACTTCATCAAACTACCTATTTGATCCTGCGTAACAACCACATATATGCTTGTCTGCAAAGACATTGATCGAATGGCAAACGTGACCCGCCATCGGAGGGCCTCCGCCGGCCCGGCCTCGTGCCGGTGCTCTGGCGGTCGGTTCCTCCGAACTGCGGGTTCGACTCTGATGGCCGGGAGGGACGGGGGAAACGTCGGGGGGGTCTGCTGGAGGCTCCTGCTGGAGTCTTGCGTTCACTGGGACCTGGCTCGAAAAACTCGAAACCCTGACTCCAGTGCGGTGTTGCGGCCATGCGCCTCCGGGTACCAGACTCCCCTGCCTCCTCCGTGTTGCGTGGGCTGCGTGGGGGTAACCCTGCGTGTCCGTTACCCTGCGTGTCTCTTACCTCCCAGGCCGACCGATATGAAGCGTTTCCAAGACGAACCGTCTGACTCAGGGGTCCCACCACAGGTTCCGTAGCGGGGTGGAAGTTCCACCTCCCCTCTTTGCCGCGGAATGCAAAACAAACACCTGTTTCTCTCATCCTCCACTGTGGCATAGCGGCCTTAGTCGGCTGCGGCATTCAGCAATTGGCCTTGCTCCGGGCACAGGACCCTACTTCATCAAACTACCTATTTGATCCTGCGTAACAACCACATATATGCTTGTCTGCAAAGACATTGATCGAATGGCAAACGTGACCCGCCATCGGAAGGCCTCCGCCGGCCCGGCTTCGTGCCGGTGCTCTGGCGGTCGGTTCTTCCAAACTGCGGGTTTGACTCTGCTCCTGGGAGCACATATGCTTGTCTGCAAAGAGGGACATGCCTGGTCCCGCCCAGGTGTTCTTCTACGGCTAGTGTCCAGCCAGCTGCGGTATCATCAACTTTGACCCGCCATCGGAGGGCCTCCTCCCCGGGTCCAGCTTCCGGTGCTAGGCGGTCGGTTCCTCCAAACTGTGTGATTGACTCTGCTCCTGGGAGCACATATGCTTGTCTGCAAAGAGGGACATACCTGGTCCCGCCCAGGTGTTCTTCTACGGCTAGTGTCCAGCCAGCTGCGGTATCATCAACTTTGACCCGCCATCGGAGGGCCTCCTCCCCGGGTCCAGCTTCCGGTGCTAGGCGGTCGGTTCCTCCAAACTGTGTGATTGACTCTGCTCCTGGGAGCACATATGCTTGTCTGCAAAGAGGGACATGCCTGGTCCCGCCCAGGTGTTCTTCTACGGCTAGTGTCCAGCCAGCTGCGGTATCATCAACTTTGACCCGCCATCGGAGGGCCTCCTCCCCGGGTCCAGCTTCCGGTGCTAGGCGGTCGGTTCCTCCAAACTGTGTGATTGACTCTGCTCCTGGGAGCACATATGCTTGTCTGCAAAGAGGGACATGCCTGGTCCCGCCCAGGTGTTCTTCTACGGCTAGTGTCCAGCCAGCTGCGGTATCATCAACTTTGACCCGCCATCGGAGGGCCTCCTCCCCGGGTCCAGCTTCCGGTGCTAGGCGGTCGGTTCCTCCAAACTGTGTGATTGACTCTGCTCCTGGGAGCACATATGCTTGTCTGCAAAGAGGGACATGCCTGGTCCCGCCCAGGTGTTCTTCTACGGCTAGTGTCCAGCCAGCTGCGGTATCATCAACTTTGACCCGCCATCGGAGGGCCTCCTCCCCGGGTCCAGCTTCCGGTGCTAGGCGGTCGGTTCCTCCAAACTGTGTGATTGACTCTGCTCCTGGGAGCACATATGCTTGTCTGCAAAGAGGGACATGCCTGGTCCCGCCCAGGTGTTCTTCTACGGCTAGTGTCCAGCCAGCTGCGGTATCATCAACTTTGACCCGCCATCGGAGGGCCTCCTCCCCGGGTCCAGCTTCCGGTGCTTGGCGGTCGGTTCATCCAAACTACGGGTAATCCTGGAGCGGACATAAACAAAGAATGATATTTTACAGGACATGATGGATATGTGTTTTTTCCAGGCTTTTTGGAAATAAACCAAATGTGATTTTGCAGTGCATGATATAGCTCATTTTACCCATGTGATGTTGTGCAGTACATTACTGAGCTCATTTAACGATATTGGTCTACCAGGTGAAGTGGGATGCTGCCATTTCCCAACTGGTCTCCGGAGGAATATAAGGAGAGTTGACAGGGGACTCTGCCCAGTGCTCATGAACCAAATGAGGGGTGTGTTAGAGGGGAAATGCTCTGGCTGTTTCTGCAGCCTCTGCATCTACCTTCTCTCCCCACCCCGATACCAGCGCGTGCCTGCTGTAAAAGGCAGGTGCACGGGCTCTCACTTCCACTAACTCTGAGCCTGGCTCCCGAGCAGCACGTTCTCCCCGGCAGTCCGCCAGCAGATGAAAAACACCCACCTCTCCGCCTCTTCCGAGGGACGAGGGAACCGCGCGGGGGGGTCTGCTGGAGGTTCCTGCCGGGTGCTCCGTACTGCGTTTCACCGGGACCTGGCTCGAAAAACTCGGAACTCTGACTCCAGTGCGGTGTGGCGGTCTCGCCCTGGCCGTCCACCGTGCGCCTCCGGGTACCTGACTCCCCTGCCTCCTCCGGGGGCAGGTGCGAGGGGTTCAATGCCTCCTCCCCCCGCTGCGGCGAAAGCCGGAGCGGGACGGAGCGCCCGGAGGTACTGTTACCCCCACGTTTTGTACCCAAAACTGTCTTGTGAGTTCGTGGCAGAACCATGAAACAAAAAACAATCAATGTATCGGACCCATCGCCAGTCGCGTTGGTGCGGAGGTGGGACCATTTTAACCAGGTGGTAACCCAAGTCCTCCCCTTGGTCCGTGTTCCCTGCATTGAAGCATCGGACCCATGGTTGCAATCAGCAGTTGGCTAACGCATATAAACGGAGAAACAGAAAACCATTTAAATATAATTCATTGTGTGTGTTTTTGGAAGGATGTTGACCGAATGCCCGGTGTGCAGCCTCCGCTATCTGGCTTTGAATAAGCACCTTAAGCACAAACATGCAGTGCGGAACCTGGATGAAAGAGGCATCATTCTTAAAATGGCCAGTGGTAGAATAAATGTTCGGACCAAACCCTGTCCCATCACAGGGTGTTCGTATGCTGGGAGGAAACTACACCGTCATGTAACTCGTGACCACCCTGAGTTCTCCCGAGATGAGGCACATCAGGTCATGGCAAGGCTGAAGCATAGTGTGGCCCTGCAGTTGCTCCATGACCTCCGAGAGACTAATCCCATCATTGGAATGGCTACATCATTGGATATAGACAATGAGGAGGAATACCCGGTGCACCCTCCACCCTTCTCCCCACATACCGAGTGTGACGAAGAGGACTGCATGCAGGTGAGGCTGGACAATGTGGCATTGAGGGCTCAGAAGGATGCCCTCATTGATGAGGTGAAGACCCTGCGCTCCAGGCTAAAACAGGGTCTAAAACCCAGGAAGCAGAATGCCACTGCTGCTCTGCTTGAGGAAGACGAAGAATGTATACGATTTAAGGGCGTAGCAATCCCAAGTACCCCCGACATGAACTCAGTAGCCTCCGGCAGCAATACCCCTCTCAAGACCCCGGTGAAGACTGTCATGCGGTCCATAGAAGCCTCTGCGAGTGAGACCCCCCTCAAGTCTGTGATGCGGTCCCCAGAAGCCTCCGGAAGCAAGACCCCGGTGAAGACTGTCATGCGGTCCGACAAAGCCTCCGGTAGTGAGACCCCGGTGAACACTGTCATGCGGTCCCCAGAAGCCTCCGGAAGCAAGACCCCGGTGAAGACTGTCATGCGGTCCAACAAAGCCTCCGGTAGAGAGACCCCTCTCAAGTCTGTGATGCGGTCCCCAGAAGCCTCCGGAAGCAAGACCCCAGTGAAGACTGTCATGTGGTCCCCAGAAGCCTCCGGTAGTGAGACCCCAGTGAAGACTGTCATGCGGTCCATAGAAGCCTCTGCGAGTGAGATCCCTCTCAAGTCTGTGATGCGGTCCCCAGAAGCCTCCGGAAGCAAGACCCCGATGCAGACTGTCATGCGGTCCGTAGAAGCCTCCTGTAGTGAGACCCCTGTATGCCAGAAGACCCGTGCGTCTGTCTCCAATAAGCTGAAAGCTAATCTGGCTAAGGACTGGCCCTCTTCCCAAAATCAATGGTGCACTGGGAAGGGACTGCGGAATACCATGCGTGAAATCACGTTGCCTAAAAGCATGGAGACGTACATTCAGACATACAGAGGTCATTGTGAGGGTCTTGCACCGACAGTAAAACGGAAAGAGAATTGTATGTCCAATGTCAGCCGGATAAAGAACTTCATAGTATTCATGGCCCATGGTTTTGACCGGCTGTCAGACTGGCTGTTTCTAAAAGACACAAAGAGGGTCCGTGGCTGGAGCAAGTATATTTCAGAGTCGGGCCGGACAGTCACAACATCGCTGTTGTTCCTGAAGACTGTGAACCATTTCCTGAGGTACTTGTCTGCATCAAAGCTCCGGGGGTGCAGGCTCACCCAGTCTGATATGACCCACATCATCAGAGAGGTGAAAGCCAACATTAACGATTTGAAAAAGTCTGTCACTCTCCACCAGTTTAAGGTGAAGAGGGACAAGCTGGATCGTCTGCCGAGCCAGGCGGAGCTTCTCGCCGCCATGGCGGCCGCTGAGAAGCGCATCCCTGATCTCCTTGACCTGATGGCTAGCAATCCGACCACAATCACCCAGTACCTGCTATATGGCTATCTAACCCTCCATTGGAGCCTCCTGTATGGCCACCGTCCGGGTGTGTATGCAAACATGACCAACACGGAGGTCTTTGAGGCGGACAGAAGGGGCACTGCTGAGGGCTACATCATCCACGTGCAGGATCACAAGACTGCCAAGACATTTGGTGAAGCACAGCTGGTGCTTACAATAAAGGAGTTTAGCTGGGTCATGCGGTGGATGGGGATAAAAGAGGGCTTGTCGGGTCCTCAGAATGAATTCTTCCTTTTCACATCGGGGAAGCAGGCTTCCAAGAACCTGAACGCTCACTTGAAGAGGGCTTGGGCTGATGCTGGGCTAGAAACAGCCGTCACCTTCACCATCTTGCGCACTGCCCTGGCTGACAATATCAAGCATCACCAAGATCCAGAAAGCAGGTCGATTCTGGCTAGGTTTATGTGCCACGACGTAAGCACTGCAGACCGGTTCTACGCGAATACGCCTGGAATAAAGGAGGCATTGAAGATCCGCTCCATGTTCAGGGCGGCGGCAGCAGCTGCAGCAGCATCATCATCAGAAGGAGGTCTACCACCGTCAGCTACCTCCGAAGAGGATTCAGGGGCGGAGAGCAGCGATACCTCTTCTTCAGGACCGATTGGTACTCCTGATGAGGGGAAAGGGGCCGTGGACTCAACCTTTTTTCCCCGGTGCACTGTACAAGTTAGACGGCTAATATGGCCCCAAGGCCCCTGTTAATCATGTTGTTATTATGTTTATTTTGTATACTGTTTTTGTAAAATTGGTGTGATAATTAAATAAAAAATAAAAAAAAAACATTAGTATAACCTTGAAGGTTCCCAGGGGCAAATACAGTGCCTGTCATTTTGCAGGATATAATTTAACATGTAACCTCTCCTGGAAATGGACATACTCTGTGCATTTCCAGGAGAGGTTCCATGTTAAATTATATCCTGCAATATCCTCCAAAGAAGGGGTGGTAGTGTCATGAATAAGGCCGAATATGTATGCCGATGTGCGGACGGTAAAGCACCGCAAAATCCACCCCTTTAGGGTAACCAGGGGCATGAAGTTCTGTAGGGTGTGAACATCTGGGTTTAGTCCGAGTGAGGAGTGCTCGAGCGTGGGAGGATGTGTAAGGCAGAGGAGGGTAACAAAAGGTGTGTGCAGGAGCAGGGAGAAAAGAGAAAATAAAAAGACTCAAAGTGTTCCACCTTCCAGCAGCAGCAGCAGCGGGCCCGCTCTGTCCGTGGTGCTGAACACCTGCCTGTCTATGTGGAGTACAAAAACAAACAAAGACAAACACCTTTAAGGTCACCAGGGGCGTGAGGTTCTGGTTCTGGCGGTGTGCATGGAGGGGTTTAGTCCGAGTGAGGAGTGCTCGAGCGTGGGAGGATGTGTAAGGCAGAGGAGGGGAACAAAAAAAAACGAATACAAATAAGTTAAAGTGTGAACCTCCAGCAGGGCAGGTGCTGCTGCTGCTGCTGCTGCTGCTGCTGCTGCTGCTGCTGCTGTGAAGGAGGACGAATATTGATGCTTGTGTTCGGACGGTAAAGCACCGCAAAATCCACCCCCCCTTAAAGGTGACCAGGGGCATGAGATTCTGCAGGGTGTGAACATCTGGGTTTAGTCCGTGGGGGAGTGCTTAAGTCCGGGGGCCCGGGGTCTCACGGTGCACGAGGTTATGGAAGTGCAGCAGGGCAGGTGCTGCTGCTGCTGCTGCTGCTGCTGCTGCTGCTGCTGCTGCTGCTGCTGCTGCTGTGAAGGAGGACGAATATTGATGCTTGTGTTCGGACGGTAAAGCACCGCAAAATCCACCCCCCCTTAAAGGTGACCAGGGGCATGAGATTCTGCAGGGTGTGAACATCTGGGTTTAGTCCGTGGGGGAGTGCTTAAGTCCGGGGGCCCGGGGTCTCACGGTGCACGAGGTTATGGAAGTGCAGCAGGGCAGGTGCTGCTGCTGCTGCTGCTGCTGCTGCTGCTGCTGCTGCTGCTGCTGCTGCTGTGAAGGAGGACGAATATTGATGCTTGTGTTCGGACGGTAAAGCACCGCAAAATCCACCCCCCCTTAAAGGTGACCAGGGGCATGAGATTCTGCAGGGTGTGAACATCTGGGTTTAGTCCGTGGGGGAGTGCTTAAGTCCGGGGGCCCGGGGTCTCACGGTGCACGAGGTTATGGAAGTGCCACTGTTGCCGGAGGTCCTTAGTCCGTCCTTTGGGGCTCTGTCAGGGGCTACAGAGAGGTGGTTTTCCCGGTCCCTCTCCTGGAGGTATGAAATAACCTGAGCTGCATGTGAGGGAGCCGTGCTGGAGCTGCTTAGTCCGTCCTTTGGTGGTCTTTGAGGGGCTAATGAGAGGTGTTTTCCCCGGTCTATTTGATGGAAGTCTGACACGAGCAGAGTGTGCATGCTTTGAAACTAATCCACCCACACTTAGCATGCTATTTTAGGGTATAAATCGTACCTTGTCACCATGTACTGTGCTCCCTGGGACGACGCGCCCTCCTGTGGGGACACATGAGAACTGCACTCAAATCACTTTGTGCTTTTTAAACAGTTTAACATATTTTTTTCCACATTTAAAAAACGCTTTCTGCCCTGGAAATCATTTCTAATCATTATTACCGTTATGGAGGGGCTGCAGGAACACTTTCCCCGCCTTGCAAACATTTATTCCTGGTTCAAATAATCAATTTGTTCCGCCTGCTTTGCGTCAGCACCTCTGCGGCTGTCAGATTAACACAGATGAATGCACTTTTAACACTCACGCAGCCAGAATTCCTGCTCTTTTCCTGGGTTACAAAGTGAGGTGACGCAGCCTGTCCTCTGAGTCTCCCCGCCTCTCATAGACTTATTTCTGGGTAAAAAAAGCCATGTGCTCCGCCCCCTGGATCTCTGCATGTGTGTGTGTGCCTGTGAGTCTGTGGCTACTGTCCACATGCCCGCATTAGGAGGCACTATTTTCGGATACATTTTCTCATTTTCACCACTTTTCATGTTTTTATTATGTATATTGTTATATTATTATTATTATTATTATTATTGTATATATGTATACTGTGTATACTGTTTTTGTAAAAATCATGTGATTATTAAATAAATAATAAAACATGAATATAACCTTGAAGTTTCCCAGGGGCAAATACAGTGCCAGGTGTCAGACTATTTAAACAATGTTTACCCAGGATTCCGACACCTTCCCTGGCTTGTAAAATGCGGTGATGCGCCCTGGAGGTATCAGAGTATTTTAAACAACTTTTCCCCGCCTTTCAAACACTTTTTCCTGGCTTATAGCCTGTCATTTTGCAGGATATAATTTAACATGGAACCTCTCCCAGGGGCAAATACAGTGCCAGGTGTCAGACTATTTAAACAATGTTTACCCAGGATTCCGACACCTTCCCTGGCTTGTAAAATGCGGTGATGCGCCCTGGAGGTATCAGAGTATTTTAAACAACTTTTCCCCGCCTTTCAAACACTTTTTCCTGGCTTATAGCCTGTCATTTTGCAGGATATAATTTAACATGGAACCTCTCCCAGGGGCAAATACAGTGCCAGGTGTCAGACTATTTAAACAATGTTTACCCAGGATTCCGACACCTTCCCTGGCTTGTAAAATGCGGTGATGCGCCCTGGAGGTATCAGAGTATTTTAAACAACTTTTCCCCGCCTTTCAAACACTTTTTCCTGGCTTATAGCCTGTCATTTTGCAGGATATAATTTAACATGGAACCTCTCCCAGGGGCAAATACAGTGCCAGGTGTCAGACTATTTAAACAATGTTTACCCAGGATTCCGACACCTTCCCTGGCTTGTAAAATGCGGTGATGCGCCCTGGAGGTATCAGAGTATTTTAAACAACTTTTCCCCGCCTTTCAAACACTTTTTCCTGGCTTATAGCCTGTCATTTTGCAGGATATAATTTAACATGGAACCTCTCCTGGAAATGGACATACTCTGCGCATTTCCAGGAGAGGTTCCATGTTAAATGATATCCTGCAAAATGACAGGCAACAACTCTCTTCCAGACGTTTAAAAACACTTTTCCGACTATTTTAAACAACTTTTCCCCGCCTTTCAAACACTTTTTCCTGGCTTATAGCCTGTCATTTTGCAGGATATAATTTAACATGGAACCTCTCCTGGAAATGGACATACTCTGCGCATTTCCAGGAGAGGTTCCATGTTAAATGATATCCTGCAAAATGACAGGCAACAACTCTCTTCCAGACGTTTAAAAACACTTTTCCGACTATTTTAAACAACTTTTCCCCGCCTTTCAAACACTTTTTCCTGGCTTATAGCCTGTCATTTTGCAGGATATAATTTAACATGGAACCTCTCCTGGAAATGGACATATTCTGTGCATTTCCAGGAGAGGTTACATGTTAAATGATATCCTGCAAAATGACAGGCTACAACTCTCTTCCAGACGTTTAAAAACACTTTCCCCGACCATTTAAACATTATTTATGGCTTGTAAAGTGCGGTGATGAGCCCTGACAGTATCAGACTATTTAAAGGGTTACCAGGAGCATGAGAATATCCTCCACAGAAGGGGTGGTGGTGCCGTGAATAAGGCCGAATATGGATACCGATGTGCCGACGGTAAAGCACCGCAAAATCCACCCCCTTTAGGTTAACCAGGGGCATGGAGTTCTGTAGGGTGTGAACATCTGGGTTTAGTCCGTGGGGGAGTGCTTAAGTCCGGGAGTCCGGGGACTCACGGTGTGCAAGGTTATGGAGGTGCCCATGTCAGGGACACATGCTGGAGGTCTGTGGTCCGTCCTTTGGGGGTCTTGGAGGGGCCACAGAGAGGAGATTTCCCCGGTCTCTGTCCTTATTTAGGCGCAATGGATGTCCACTTGCGGGAGACGACAGACAGTGGTGCGGTTAGCCAAAGTGACAATGGATGTCCACTTGCGGGAGACGACAGACAGTGGTGCGGTTAGCCAAAGTGACAGACCTAATGTTAGACCAATTTACAGGCAATGGACGTCCACTCTCGGGAGAGAGACCTCCAGCATGTGTCCCTGACATGGAGACTCTGTTTATTTCACTCATCCAGGTTAGGGAATGTTCCGGTATTTGGACAACATTAACATGGGATCACTCCGGTCAATGTACGTACTTCGTCTCACTGGAATATTAATGGCCAGATTGAATACAAAATCGACCCAAATTCTCCGGTCAATGACAGGAGAGTTTTGAAAGTGACAAAACACTGTTCCACACATTTAAAAACACTTAATCAATGTTTACCCAGGATCCATGCACCTTTCCTGGCTTGTAAAATGTGGTGATGCGCCCTGGAGGTAGCGGGTAGGCTCTGTGCGTGGTGCTGAACCCCAGCCTGTCTATGTGGAATACAAAAACAAACAAAGACAAACACCTTTAAGGTCACCAGGGTCGTGAGGTTCTGGTTCTGGCGGTGTGCATGGAGGGGTTTAGTCCGAGTGAGGAGTGCTCGAGCGTGGGAGGATGTGTAAGGCAGAGGAGGGGAACAAAAGGTGTGTGCAGGAGCAGGGAGAAAAGAGAAAATAAAAAGACTCAAAGTGTTCCACCTTCCAGCAGCAGCAGCAGCAGCAGCGGGCCCGCGGTGCTGAACACCTGCCTGTCTATGTGGAGTACAAAAACAAACAAAGACAAACACCTTTAAGGTCACCAGGGTCGTGAGGTTCTGGTTCTGGCGGTGTGCATGGAGGGGTTTGACCTGGCTCCCCGACACAATGCACATAGTCTGGAGCAGCGGAGCAGCGGCTGGGCCGTGTTCCCCCTTCTGTCCATTTGCCTATCAGTTTGTTAACGAAGTGGACAGAGGCTGTTTTTTGCCCCTAAAAGTGACTTTTAATGGTGTTTTTTGTATTTAAATGATGGGTTTTATATTTCTCCAGGGTCCCCGACACAATGAAACTAGTCTGGAGCTCGCTGGGGTCCCGTAAAATGCTTTAATCACGATTTTGTCCTTTTCCCCATCACTTTGTTAACGAAGTGGACAGAGGCTGTTTTTTGCCCCTAAAAGTGACTTTTAATGGTGTTTTTGGCATTTAAATGATGGGTCTTATCATTGTGGAGGGTCCCCAAGACAATGCAACTAGTCTGGAGCTCGCTGGGGTCCCGGAAATGCTTTAATCACGATTTGGTCCTTTTCCCCATCACTTTGTTAACGAAGTGGACAGAGGCTGTTTTTTGCCCCTAAAAGTGACTTTTAATGGTGTTTTTGGCATTTAAATGATGGGTCTTATCATTATCCAGGGTCCCCGACACAATGAAACTAGTCTGGAGCTCGCTGGGGTCCCGCAAAATGCTTTAATCACGATTTTGTCCTTTTCCCCATCACTTTGTTAACGAAGTGGACAGAGGCTGTTTTTTGCCCCTAAAAGTGACTTTTAATGGTGTTTTTTGTATTTAAATGATGTGTTTTATCTTTCTCCAGGGTCCCCGACGCAATGCACATAGTCTGGAGCTCGCTGGGGTCCCGCAAAATGCTTTAATCACGATTTGGTCCTTTTCCCCATCACTTTGTTAACGAAGTGGACAGAGGCTGTTTTTTGCCCCTAAAAGTGACTTTTAATGGTGTTTTTTGTATTTAAATGATGGGTCTTATCATTGTGGAGGGTCCCCAAGACAATGCAACTAGTCTGGAGCTCGCTGGGGTCCCGCAAATGCTTTAATCACGATTTGGTCCATTTCCCCATCAGTTTGTTAACGAAGTGGACAGAGGCTGTTTTTTGCCCCTAAAAGTGACTTTTAATGGTGTTTTTGGCATTTAAATGATGGGTCTTATCATTATCCAGGGTCCCCGACACAATGAAACTAGTCTGGAGCTCGCTGGGGTCCCGCAAAATGCTTTAATCACGATTTGGTCCTTTTCCCCATCACTTTGTTAACGAAGTGGACAGAGGCTGTTTTTTGCCCCTAAAAGTGACTTTTAATGGTGTTTTTTGTATTTAAATGATGTGTTTTATTTTTCTCCAGGGTCCCCGACACAATGAAACTAGTCTGGAGCTCGCTGGGGTCCCGCAAAATGCTTTAATCACGATTTTGTCCTTTTCCCCATCACTTTGTTAACGAAGTGGACAGAGGCTGTTTTTTGCCCCTAAAAGTGACTTTTAATGGTGTTTTTGGCATTTAAATGATGTGTTTTATCATTATCCAGGGTCCCCGACACAATGCACATAGTCTGGAGCTCGCTGGGGTCCCGCAAAATGCTTTAATCACGATTTTGTCCTTTTCCCCATCACTTTGTTAACGAAGTGGACAGAGGCTGTTTTTTGCCCCTAAAAGTGACTTTTAATGGTGTTTTTGGCATTTAAATGATGGGTCTTATCATTATCCAGGGTCCCCGACACAATGAAACTAGTCTGGAGCTCGCTGGGGTCCCGCAAAATGCTTTAATCACGATTTGGTCCTTTTCCCCATCACTTTGTTAACGAAGTGGACAGAGGCTGTTTTTTGCCCCTAAAAGTGACTTTTAATGGTGTTTTTTGTATTTAAATGATGTGTTTTATTTTTCTCCAGGGTCCCCGACACAATGAAACTAGTCTGGAGCTCGCTGGGGTCCCGCAAAATGCTTTAATCACGATTTTGTCCTTTTCCCCATCACTTTGTTAACGAAGTGGACAGAGGCTGTTTTTTGCCCCTAAAAGTGACTTTTAATGGTGTTTTTGGCATTTAAATGATGTGTTTTATCATTATCCAGGGTCCCCGACACAATGCACATAGTCTGGAGCTCGCTGGGGTCCCGCAAAATGCTTTAATCACGATTTTGTCCTTTTCCCCATCACTTTGTTAACGAAGTGGACAGAGGCTGTTTTTTGCCCCTAAAAGTGACTTCTAATGGTGTTTTTGGCATTTAAATGATGTGTTTTATCATTATCCAGGGTCCCCGACACAATGAAACTAGTCTGGAGCTCGCTGGGGTCCCGCAAAATGCTTTAATCACGATTTGGTCCATTTCCCCATCAGTTTGTTAACGAAGTGGACAGAGGCTGTTTTTTGCCCCTAAAAGTGACTTTTAATGGTGTTTTTTGTATTTAAATGATGTGTTTTATTTATCTCCAGGGTCCCCGACGCAATGCACATAGTCTGGAGCTCGCTGGGGTCCCGCAAAATGCTTTAATCACGATTTTGTCCTTTTCCCCATCACTTTGTTAACGAAGTGGACAGAGGCTGTTTTTTGCCCCTAAAAGTGACTTTTAATGGTGTTTTTGGCATTTAAATGATGGGTTTTATATTTCTCCAGGGTCCCCGACACAATGAAACTAGTCTGGAGCTCGCTGGGGTCCCGCAAAATGCTTTAATCACGATTTTGTCCTTTTCCCCATCACTTTGTTAACGAAGTGGACAGAGGCTGTTTTTTGCCCCTAAAAGTGACTTTTAATGGTGTTTTTTGTATTTAAATGATGTGTTTTATTTTTCTCCAGGGTCCCCGACGCAATGCACATAGTCTGGAGCTCGCTGGGGTCCCGCAAAATGCTTTAATCACGATTTTGTCCTTTTCCCCATCACTTTGTTAACGAAGTGGACAGAGGCTGTTTTTTGCCCCTAAAAGTGACTTTTAATGGTGTTTTTGGCATTTAAATGATGGGTTTTATATTTCTCCAGGGTCCCCGACACAATGAAACTAGTCTGGAGCTCGCTGGGGTCCCGCAAAATGCTTTAATCACGATTTTGTACTTTTCCCCATCAGTTTGTTAACGAAGTGGACAGAGGCTGTTTTTTGCCCCTAAAAGTGACTTTTAATGGTGTTTTTTGTATTTAAATGATGGGTCTTATCATTGTGGAGGGTCCCCAAGACAATGCACATAGTCTGGAGCTCGCTGGGGTCCCGCAAATGCTTTAATCACGATTTGGTCCATTTCCCCATCAGTTTGTTAACGAAGTGGACAGAGGCTGTTTTTTGCCCCTAAAAGTGACTTTTAATGGTGTTTTTGGCATTTAAATGATGGGTCTTATCATTATCCAGGGTCCCCGACACAATGAAACTAGTCTGGAGCTCGCTGGGGTCCCGCAAAATGCTTTAATCACGATTTTGTCCTTTTCCCCATCACTTTGTTAACGAAGTGGACAGAGGCTGTTTTTTGCCCCTAAAAGTGACTTTTAATGGTGTTTTTGGCATTTAAATGATGGGTTTTATATTTCTCCAGGGTCCCCGACACAATGAAACTAGTCTGGAGCTCGCTGGGGTCCCGCAAAATGCTTTAATCACGATTTTGTCCTTTTCCCCATCACTTTGTTAACGAAGTGGACAGAGGCTGTTTTTTGCCCCTAAAAGTGACTTTTAATGGTGTTTTTGGCATTTAAATGATGGGTCTTATCATTATCCAGGGTCCCCGACACAATGAAACTAGTCTGGAGCTCGCTGGGGTCCCGCAAAATGCTTTAATCACGATTTGGTCCTTTTCCCCATCACTTTGTTAACGAAGTGGACAGAGGCTGTTTTTTGCCCCTAAAAGTGACTTTTAATGGTGTTTTTTGTATTTAAATGATGTGTTTTATCTTTCTCCAGGGTCCCCGACGCAATGCACATAGTCTGGAGCTCGCTGGGGTCCCGCAAAATGCTTTAATCACGATTTTGTACTTTTCCCCATCAGTTTGTTAACGAAGTGGACAGAGGCTGTTTTTTGCCCCTAAAAGTGACTTTTAATGTTGTTTTTTGTATTTAAATGATGGGTCTTATCATTGTGGAGGGTCCCCAAGACAATGCACATAGTCTGGAGCTCGCTGGGGTCCCGCAAAATGCTTTAATCACGATTTTGTCCTTTTCCCCATCACTTTGTTAACGAAGTGGACAGAGGCTGTTTTTTGCCCCTAAAAGTGACTTTTAATGGTGTTTTTGGCATTTAAATGATGGGTTTTATATTTCTCCAGGGTCCCCGACACAATGAAACTAGTCTGGAGCTCGCTGGGGTCCCGCAAAATGCTTTAATCACGATTTTGTCCTTTTCCCCATCACTTTGTTAACGAAGTGGACAGAGGCTGTTTTTTGCCCCTAAAAGTGACTTTTAATGGTGTTTTTTGTATTTAAATGATGTGTTTTATCATTCTCCAGGGTCCCCGACACAATGCACATAGTCTGGAGCTCGCTGGGGTCCCGCAAATGCTTTAAACAGGCGTTTTAACACTTTTCCCCACGAAAATGATTTTTAATTATTTTTTGGGGGCTATATAAATCAAATTCCGGTTGATGCCGAGCACAATTGTACCTTTTACTATTTTAATGTATTTGCATGATATATCTTTGGGCGATAAAAGCGACATATTTGGATGACTTTGTCAGTTTATGGAGCTTATCCCACAAATCCCGGATGATCCGGGCCAAATTTGGGAGCTCATAGGCAGCCTGCCATAGGCCCCCACCCGTGGAATGAAAAAAAAATGAAAGAAAACGGTCAATTATATGTTAAAATAATCAAAAACTGAACTTTTAAAATTACATGGGAGAGGGGATCTGAAAAATTGGAGAAGGGGAAAAGTGTTCGGCGCTTCGGGACGAAGCGCCGAACACTTTTCCCCTACCCCGTTGCAAGGTACAACGGAGAGGGGAATCCAGACTTCCCCTCCTCCGTTGTAAAAAACCGTTCATGTTTTACAAGCTACCTTCTGCACGAAATCGGAAACCCGGTTTTTGAGAGGACTCAGAAAAAAAACGGCTGTGTAACTTCATGGAGGAATTCATCCGCTGTATGTGCACTTTGGCTCGGATACATTTTGTTGCCTGGAGACCCCCCAGCATGGTTCTTACCAAACTTAAAGTTTTTGAACTGGGCTCTGGAGGAAGGTAAGGGGAGTTGACAGGGGACTCAATCCGCCTCATGAGGCACTATTTTCGGATACATTTCAACACTTTTAGCCCTTTTTGATGGTTCTCCAAAAAATAACTCTGACTTTTTCAGAGTGTGGAGGAAGGTGAGGGGAGTTGACAGGGGACTTTATCCGCCTTATGGGGCACTATTCTCGGATACATTTCAACACTTTTAGCCCTTTTTGATGGTTCTCCAAAAAATAACTCTGACTTTTTCAGAGTGTGGAGGAAGGTGAGGGGAGTTGACAGGGGACTTTATCCGCCTTATGGGGCACTATTCCCGGATACATTTCAACACTTTTAGCCCTTTTTGATGGTTCTCCAAAAAATAACTCTGACTTTTTCAGAGTGTGGAGGAAGGTGAGGGGAGTTGACAGGGGACTTTATCCGCCTTATGGGGCACTATTCCCGGATACATTTCAACACTTTTAGCCCTTTTTGATGGTTCTCCAAAAAATAACTCTGACTTTTTCAGAGTGTGGAGGAAGGTGAGGGGAGTTGACAGGGGACTTTATCCGCCTTATGGGGCACTATTCCCGGATACATTTCAACACTTTTAGCCCTTTTTGATGGTTCTCCAAAAAATAACTCTGACTTTTTCAGAGTGTGGAGGAAGGTGAGGGGAGTTGACAGGGGACTTTACCCGCCTTATGGGGCACTATTCCCGGATACATTTCAACACTTTTAGCCCTTTTTGATGGTTCTCCAAAAAATAACTCTGACTTTTTCAGAGTGTGGAGGAAGGTGAGGGGAGTTGACAGGGGACTTTATCCGCCTTATGGGGCACTATTCCCGGATACATTTCAACACTTTTAGCCCTTTTTGATGGTTCTCCAAAAAATAACTCTGACTTTTTCAGAGTGTGGAGGAAGGTGAGGGGAGTTGACAGGGGACTTTATCCGCCTTATGGGGCACTATTCCCGGATACATTTCAACACTTTTAGCCCTTTTTGATGGTTCTCCAAAAAATAACTCTGACTTTTTCAGAGTGTGGAGGAAGGTGAGGGGAGTTGACAGGGGACTTTATCCGCCTTATGGGGCACTATTCCCGGATACATTTCAACACTTTTAGCCCTTTTTGATGGTTCTCCAAAAAATAACTCTGACTTTTTCAGAGTGTGGAGGAAGGTGAGGGGAGTTGACAGGGGACTTTATCCGCCTTATGGGGCACTATTCCCGGATACATTTCAACACTTTTAGCCCTTTTTGATGGTTCTCCAAAAAATAACTCTGACTTTTTCAGAGTGTGGAGGAAGGTGAGGGGAGTTGACAGGGGACTTTATCCGCCTTATGGGGCACTATTCCCGGATACATTTCAACACTTTTAGCCCTTTTTGATGGTTCTCCAAAAAATAACTCTGACTTTTTCAGAGTGTGGAGGAAGGTGAGGGGAGTTGACAGGGGACTTTACCCGCCTTATGGGGCACTATTCCCGGATACATTTCAACACTTTTAGCCCTTTTTGATGGTTCTCCAAAAAATAACTCTGACTTTTTCAGAGTGTGGAGGAAGGTGAGGGGAGTTGACAGGGGACTTTACCCGCCTTATGGGGCACTATTCTCGGATACATTTCAACACTTTTAGCCCTTTTTGATGGTTCTCCAAAAAATAACTCTGACTTTTTCAGAGTGTGGAGGAAGGTGAGGGGAGTTGACAGGGGACTTTACCCGCCTTATGGGGCACTATTCCCGGATACATTTCAACACTTTTAGCCCTTTTTGATGGTTCTCCAAAAAATAACTCTGACTTTTTCAGAGTGTGGAGGAAGGTGAGGGGAGTTGACAGGGGACTTTACCCGCCTTATGGGGCACTATTCTCGGATACATTTTTTCATTTTCACCCATTTTTGATGGTTCTCCAAAAAGACAAGTTAGTCTTTTTTCTTCCCCCTTCCTCTTCTGATTTCTCACTGATCGAATGGCAAACGCGACCCGCCATCGGAGGGCCTCCGCCGGCCCGGCCTCGTGCCGGTGCTCTGGCGGTCGGTTCCTCCGAACTGCGGGTTCGACTCTGATGGCCGGGAGGGACGAGGGAAACGTCGGGGGGGTCTGCTGGAGGCTCCTGCTGGAGTCTTGCGTTCACTGGGACCTGGCTCGAAAAACTCGAAACCCTGACTCCAGTGCGGTGTTGCGGCCATGCGCCTCCGGGTACCAGACTCCCCTGCCTCCTCCGTGTTGCGTGGGCTGCGTGGGGGTAACCCTGCGTGTCCGTTACCCTGCGTGTCTCTTACCTCCCAGGCCGACCGATATGAAGCGTTTCCAAGACGAACCGTCTGACTCAGGGGTCCCACCACAGGTTCCGTAGCGGGGTGGAAGTTCCACCTCCCCTCTTTGCCGCGGAATGCAAAACAAACACCTGTTTCTCTCATCCTCCACTGTGGCATAGCGGCCTTAGTCGGCTGTGGCATTCAGCAATTGGCCTTGCTCCGGGCACAGGACCCTACTTCATCAAACTACCTATTTGATCCTGCGTAACAACCACATATATGCTTGTCTGCAAAGACATTGATCGAATGGCAAACGTGACCCGCCATCGGAGGGCCTCCGCCGGCCCGGCCTCGTGCCGGTGCTCTGGCGGTCGGTTCCTCCGAACTGCGGGTTCGACTCTGATGGCCGGGAGGGACGAGGGAAACGTCGGGGGGGTCTGCTGGAGGCTCCGGGCACATGACCCTACTTCATCAAACTACCTATTTGATCCTGCGTAACAACCACATATATGCTTGTCTGCAAAGACATTGATCGAATGGCAAACGTGACCCGCCATCGGAGGGCCTCCGCCGGCCCGGCCTCGTGCCGGTGCTCTGGCGGTCGGTTCCTCCGAACTGCGGGTTCGACTCTGATGGCCGGGAGGGACGGGGGAAACGTCGGGGGGGTCTGCTGGAGGCTCCTGCTGGAGTCTTGCGTTCACTGGGACCTGGCTCGAAAAACTCGAAACCCTGACTCCAGTGCGGTGTTGCGGCCATGCGCCTCCGGGTACCAGACTCCCCTGCCTCCTCCGTGTTGCGTGGGCTGCGTGGGGGTAACCCTGCGTGTCCGTTACCCTGCGTGTCTCTTACCTCCCAGGCCGACCGATATGAAGCGTTTCCAAGACGAACCGTCTGACTCAGGGGTCCCACCACAGGTTCCGTAGCGGGGTGGAAGTTCCACCTCCCCTCTTTGCCGCGGAATGCAAAACAAACACCTGTTTCTCTCATCCTCCACTGTGGCATAGCGGCCTTAGTCGGCTGCGGCATTCAGCAATTGGCCTTGCTCCGGGCACAGGACCCTACTTCATCAAACTACCTATTTGATCCTGCGTAACAACCACATATATGCTTGTCTGCAAAGACATTGATCGAATGGCAAACGTGACCCGCCATCGGAAGGCCTCCGCCGGCCCGGCTTCGTGCCGGTGCTCTGGCGGTCGGTTCTTCCAAACTGCGGGTTTGACTCTGCTCCTGGGAGCACATATGCTTGTCTGCAAAGAGGGACATGCCTGGTCCCGCCCAGGTGTTCTTCTACGGCTAGTGTCCAGCCAGCTGCGGTATCATCAACTTTGACCCGCCATCGGAGGGCCTCCTCCCCGGGTCCAGCTTCCGGTGCTAGGCGGTCGGTTCCTCCAAACTGTGTGATTGACTCTGCTCCTGGGAGCACATATGCTTGTCTGCAAAGAGGGACATGCCTGGTCCCGCCCAGGTGTTCTTCTACGGCTAGTGTCCAGCCAGCTGCGGTATCATCAACTTTGACCCGCCATCGGAGGGCCTCCTCCCCGGGTCCAGCTTCCGGTGCTAGGCGGTCGGTTCCTCCAAACTGTGTGATTGACTCTGCTCCTGGGAGCACATATGCTTGTCTGCAAAGAGGGACATGCCTGGTCCCGCCCAGGTGTTCTTCTACGGCTAGTGTCCAGCCAGCTGCGGTATCATCAACTTTGACCCGCCATCGGAGGGCCTCCTCCCCGGGTCCAGCTTCCGGTGCTAGGCGGTCGGTTCCTCCAAACTGTGTGATTGACTCTGCTCCTGGGAGCACATATGCTTGTCTGCAAAGAGGGACATGCCTGGTCCCGCCCAGGTGTTCTTCTACGGCTAGTGTCCAGCCAGCTGCGGTATCATCAACTTTGACCCGCCATCGGAGGGCCTCCTCCCCGGGTCCAGCTTCCGGTGCTAGGCGGTCGGTTCCTCCAAACTGTGTGATTGACTCTGCTCCTGGGAGCACATATGCTTGTCTGCAAAGAGGGACATGCCTGGTCCCGCCCAGGTGTTCTTCTACGGCTAGTGTCCAGCCAGCTGCGGTATCATCAACTTTGACCCGCCATCGGAGGGCCTCCTCCCCGGGTCCAGCTTCCGGTGCTAGGCGGTCGGTTCCTCCAAACTGTGTGATTGACTCTGCTCCTGGGAGCACATATGCTTGTCTGCAAAGAGGGACATGCCTGGTCCCGCCCAGGTGTTCTTCTACGGCTAGTGTCCAGCCAGCTGCGGTATCATCAACTTTGACCCGCCATCGGAGGGCCTCCTCCCCGGGTCCAGCTTCCGGTGCTTGGCGGTCGGTTCATCCAAACTACGGGTAATCCTGGAGCGGACATAAACAAAGAATGATATTTTACAGGACATGATGGATATGTGTTTTTTCCAGGCTTTTTGGAAATAAACCAAATGTGATTTTGCAGTGCATGATATAGCTCATTTTACCCATGTGATGTTGTGCAGTACATTACTGAGCTCATTTAACGATATTGGTCTACCAGGTGAAGTGGGATGCTGCCATTTCCCAACTGGTCTCCGGAGGAATATAAGGAGAGTTGACAGGGGACTCTGCCCAGTGCTCATGAACCAAATGAGGGGTGTGTTAGAGGGGAAATGCTCTGGCTGTTTCTGCAGCCTCTGCATCTACCTTCTCTCCCCACCCCGATACCAGCGCGTGCCTGCTGTAAAAGGCAGGTGCACGGGCTCTCACTTCCACTAACTCTGAGCCTGGCTCCCGAGCAGCACGTTCTCCCCGGCAGTCCGCCAGCAGATGAAAAACACCCACCTCTCCGCCTCTTCCGAGGGACGAGGGAACCGCGCGGGGGGGTCTGCTGGAGGTTCCTGCCGGGTGCTCCGTACTGCGTTTCACCGGGACCTGGCTCGAAAAACTCGGAACTCTGACTCCAGTGCGGTGTGGCGGTCTCGCCCTGGCCGTCCACCGTGCGCCTCCGGGTACCTGACTCCCCTGCCCCCTCCGGGGGCAGGTGCGAGGGGTTCAATGCCTCCTCCCCCCGCTGCGGCGAAAGCCGGAGCGGGACGGAGCGCCCGGAGGTACTGTTACCCCCACGTTTTGTACCCAAAACTGTCTTGTGAGTTCGTGGCAGAACCATGAAACAAAAAACAATCAATGTATCGGACCCATCGCCAGTCGCGTTGGTGCGGAGGTGGGACCATTTTAACCAGGTGGTAACCCAAGTCCTCCCCTTGGTCCGTGTTCCCTGCATTGAAGCATCGGACCCATGGTTGCAATCAGCAGTTGGCTAACGCATATAAACGGAGAAACAGAAAACCATTTAAATATAATTCATTGTGTGTGTTTTTGGAAGGATGTTGACCGAATGCCCGGTGTGCAGCCTCCGCTATCTGGCTTTGAATAAGCACCTTAAGCACAAACATGCAGTGCGGAACCTGGATGAAAGAGGCATCATTCTTAAAATGGCCAGTGGTAGAATAAATGTTCGGACCAAACCCTGTCCCATCACAGGGTGTTCGTATGCTGGGAGGAAACTACACCGTCATGTAACTCGTGACCACCCTGAGTTCTCCCGAGATGAGGCACATCAGGTCATGGCAAGGCTGAAGCATAGTGTGGCCCTGCAGTTGCTCCATGACCTCCGAGAGACTAATCCCATCATTGGAATGGCTACATCATTGGATATAGACAATGAGGAGGAATACCCGGTGCACCCTCCACCCTTCTCCCCACATACCGAGTGTGACGAAGAGGACTGCATGCAGGTGAGGCTGGACAATGTGGCATTGAGGGCTCAGAAGGATGCCCTCATTGATGAGGTGAAGACCCTGCGCTCCAGGCTAAAACAGGGTCTAAAACCCAGGAAGCAGAATGCCACTGCTGCTCTGCTTGAGGAAGACGAAGAATGTATACGATTTAAGGGCGTAGCAATCCCAAGTACCCCCGACATGAACTCAGTAGCCTCCGGCAGCAATACCCCTCTCAAGACCCCGGTGAAGACTGTCATGCGGTCCATAGAAGCCTCTGCGAGTGAGACCCCCCTCAAGTCTGTGATGCGGTCCCCAGAAGCCTCCGGAAGCAAGACCCCGGTGAAGACTGTCATGCGGTCCGACAAAGCCTCCGGTAGTGAGACCCCGGTGAACACTGTCATGCGGTCCCCAGAAGCCTCCGGAAGCAAGACCCCGGTGAAGACTGTCATGCGGTCCAACAAAGCCTCCGGTAGAGAGACCCCTCTCAAGTCTGTGATGCGGTCCCCAGAAGCCTCCGGAAGCAAGACCCCAGTGAAGACTGTCATGTGGTCCCCAGAAGCCTCCGGTAGTGAGACCCCAGTGAAGACTGTCATGCGGTCCATAGAAGCCTCTGCGAGTGAGATCCCTCTCAAGTCTGTGATGCGGTCCCCAGAAGCCTCCGGAAGCAAGACCCCGATGCAGACTGTCATGCGGTCCGTAGAAGCCTCCTGTAGTGAGACCCCTGTATGCCAGAAGACCCGTGCGTCTGTCTCCAATAAGCTGAAAGCTAATCTGGCTAAGGACTGGCCCTCTTCCCAAAATCAATGGTGCACTGGGAAGGGACTGCGGAATACCATGCGTGAAATCACGTTGCCTAAAAGCATGGAGACGTACATTCAGACATACAGAGGTCATTGTGAGGGTCTTGCACCGACAGTAAAACGGAAAGAGAATTGTATGTCCAATGTCAGCCGGATAAAGAACTTCATAGTATTCATGGCCCATGGTTTTGACCGGCTGTCAGACTGGCTGTTTCTAAAAGACACAAAGAGGGTCCGTGGCTGGAGCAAGTATATTTCAGAGTCGGGCCGGACAGTCACAACATCGCTGTTGTTCCTGAAGACTGTGAACCATTTCCTGAGGTACTTGTCTGCATCAAAGCTCCGGGGGTGCAGGCTCACCCAGTCTGATATGACCCACATCATCAGAGAGGTGAAAGCCAACATTAACGATTTGAAAAAGTCTGTCACTCTCCACCAGTTTAAGGTGAAGAGGGACAAGCTGGATCGTCTGCCGAGCCAGGCGGAGCTTCTCGCCGCCATGGCGGCCGCTGAGAAGCGCATCCCTGATCTCCTTGACCTGATGGCTAGCAATCCGACCACAATCACCCAGTACCTGCTATATGGCTATCTAACCCTCCATTGGAGCCTCCTGTATGGCCACCGTCCGGGTGTGTATGCAAACATGACCAACACGGAGGTCTTTGAGGCGGACAGAAGGGGCACTGCTGAGGGCTACATCATCCACGTGCAGGATCACAAGACTGCCAAGACATTTGGTGAAGCACAGCTGGTGCTTACAATAAAGGAGTTTAGCTGGGTCATGCGGTGGATGGGGATAAAAGAGGGCTTGTCGGGTCCTCAGAATGAATTCTTCCTTTTCACATCGGGGAAGCAGGCTTCCAAGAACCTGAACGCTCACTTGAAGAGGGCTTGGGCTGATGCTGGGCTAGAAACAGCCGTCACCTTCACCATCTTGCGCACTGCCCTGGCTGACAATATCAAGCATCACCAAGATCCAGAAAGCAGGTCGATTCTGGCTAGGTTTATGTGCCACGACGTAAGCACTGCAGACCGGTTCTACGCGAATACGCCTGGAATAAAGGAGGCATTGAAGATCCGCTCCATGTTCAGGGCGGCGGCAGCAGCTGCAGCAGCATCATCATCAGAAGGAGGTCTACCACCGTCAGCTACCTCCGAAGAGGATTCAGGGGCGGAGAGCAGCGATACCTCTTCTTCAGGACCGATTGGTACTCCTGATGAGGGGAAAGGGGCCGTGGACTCAACCTTTTTTCCCCGGTGCACTGTACAAGTTAGACGGCTAATATGGCCCCAAGGCCCCTGTTAATCATGTTGTTATTATGTTTATTTTGTATACTGTTTTTGTAAAATTGGTGTGATAATTAAATAAAAAATAAAAAAAAAACATTAGTATAACCTTGAAGGTTCCCAGGGGCAAATACAGTGCCTGTCATTTTGCAGGATATAATTTAACATGTAACCTCTCCTGGAAATGGACATACTCTGTGCATTTCCAGGAGAGGTTCCATGTTAAATTATATCCTGCAATATCCTCCAAAGAAGGGGTGGTAGTGTCATGAATAAGGCCGAATATGTATGCCGATGTGCGGACGGTAAAGCACCGCAAAATCCACCCCTTTAGGGTAACCAGGGGCATGAAGTTCTGTAGGGTGTGAACATCTGGGTTTAGTCCGAGTGAGGAGTGCTCGAGCGTGGGAGGATGTGTAAGGCAGAGGAGGGTAACAAAAGGTGTGTGCAGGAGCAGGGAGAAAAGAGAAAATAAAAAGACTCAAAGTGTTCCACCTTCCAGCAGCAGCAGCAGCGGGCCCGCTCTGTCCGTGGTGCTGAACACCTGCCTGTCTATGTGGAGTACAAAAACAAACAAAGACAAACACCTTTAAGGTCACCAGGGGCGTGAGGTTCTGGTTCTGGCGGTGTGCATGGAGGGGTTTAGTCCGAGTGAGGAGTGCTCGAGCGTGGGAGGATGTGTAAGGCAGAGGAGGGGAACAAAAAAAAACGAATACAAATAAGTTAAAGTGTGAACCTCCAGCAGGGCAGGTGCTGCTGCTGCTGCTGCTGCTGCTGCTGCTGCTGCTGCTGCTGTGAAGGAGGACGAATATTGATGCTTGTGTTCGGACGGTAAAGCACCGCAAAATCCACCCCCCCTTAAAGGTGACCAGGGGCATGAGATTCTGCAGGGTGTGAACATCTGGGTTTAGTCCGTGGGGGAGTGCTTAAGTCCGGGGGCCCGGGGTCTCACGGTGCACGAGGTTATGGAAGTGCAGCAGGGCAGGTGCTGCTGCTGCTGCTGCTGCTGCTGCTGCTGCTGCTGCTGCTGCTGCTGCTGTGAAGGAGGACGAATATTGATGCTTGTGTTCGGACGGTAAAGCACCGCAAAATCCACCCCCCCTTAAAGGTGACCAGGGGCATGAGATTCTGCAGGGTGTGAACATCTGGGTTTAGTCCGTGGGGGAGTGCTTAAGTCCGGGGGCCCGGGGTCTCACGGTGCACGAGGTTATGGAAGTGCAGCAGGGCAGGTGCTGCTGCTGCTGCTGCTGCTGCTGCTGCTGCTGCTGCTGCTGCTGCTGTGAAGGAGGACGAATATTGATGCTTGTGTTCGGACGGTAAAGCACCGCAAAATCCACCCCCCCTTAAAGGTGACCAGGGGCATGAGATTCTGCAGGGTGTGAACATCTGGGTTTAGTCCGTGGGGGAGTGCTTAAGTCCGGGGGCCCGGGGTCTCACGGTGCACGAGGTTATGGAAGTGCCACTGTTGCCGGAGGTCCTTAGTCCGTCCTTTGGGGCTCTGTCAGGGGCTACAGAGAGGTGGTTTTCCCGGTCCCTCTCCTGGAGGTATGAAATAACCTGAGCTGCATGTGAGGGAGCCGTGCTGGAGCTGCTTAGTCCGTCCTTTGGTGGTCTTTGAGGGGCTAATGAGAGGTGTTTTCCCCGGTCTATTTGATGGAAGTCTGACACGAGCAGAGTGTGCATGCTTTGAAACTAATCCACCCACACTTAGCATGCTATTTTAGGGTATAAATCGTACCTTGTCACCATGTACTGTGCTCCCTGGGACGACGCGCCCTCCTGTGGGGACACATGAGAACTGCACTCAAATCACTTTGTGCTTTTTAAACAGTTTAACATATTTTTTTCCACATTTAAAAAACGCTTTCTGCCCTGGAAATCATTTCTAATCATTATTACCGTTATGGAGGGGCTGCAGGAACACTTTCCCCGCCTTGCAAACATTTATTCCTGGTTCAAATAATCAATTTGTTCCGCCTGCTTTGCGTCAGCACCTCTGCGGCTGTCGGATTAACACAGATGAATGCACTTTTAACACTCACGCAGCCAGAATTCCTGCTCTTTTCCTGGGTTACAAAGTGAGGTGACGCAGCCTGTCCTCTGAGTCTCCCCGCCTCTCATAGACTTATTTCTGGGTAAAAAAAGCCATGTGCTCCGCCCCCTGGATCTCTGCATGTGTGTGTGTGCCTGTGAGTCTGTGGCTACTGTCCACATGCCCGCATTAGGAGGCACTATTTTCGGATACATTTTCTCATTTTCACCACTTTTCATGTTTTTATTATGTATATTGTTATATTATTATTATTATTATTATTATTGTATATATGTATACTGTGTATACTGTTTTTGTAAAAATCATGTGATTATTAAATAAATAATAAAACATGAATATAACCTTGAAGTTTCCCAGGGGCAAATACAGTGCCAGGTGTCAGACTATTTAAACAATGTTTACCCAGGATTCCGACACCTTCCCTGGCTTGTAAAATGCGGTGATGCGCCCTGGAGGTATCAGAGTATTTTAAACAACTTTTCCCCGCCTTTCAAACACTTTTTCCTGGCTTATAGCCTGTCATTTTGCAGGATATAATTTAACATGGAACCTCTCCCAGGGGCAAATACAGTGCCAGGTGTCAGACTATTTAAACAATGTTTACCCAGGATTCCGACACCTTCCCTGGCTTGTAAAATGCGGTGATGCGCCCTGGAGGTATCAGAGTATTTTAAACAACTTTTCCCCGCCTTTCAAACACTTTTTCCTGGCTTATAGCCTGTCATTTTGCAGGATATAATTTAACATGGAACCTCTCCGAGGGGCAAATACAGTGCCAGGTGTCAGACTATTTAAACAATGTTTACCCAGGATTCCGACACCTTCCCTGGCTTGTAAAATGCGGTGATGCGCCCTGGAGGTATCAGAGTATTTTAAACAACTTTTCCCCGCCTTTCAAACACTTTTTCCTGGCTTATAGCCTGTCATTTTGCAGGATATAATTTAACATGGAACCTCTCCCAGGGGCAAATACAGTGCCAGGTGTCAGACTATTTAAACAATGTTTACCCAGGATTCCGACACCTTCCCTGGCTTGTAAAATGCGGTGATGCGCCCTGGAGGTATCAGAGTATTTTAAACAACTTTTCCCCGCCTTTCAAACACTTTTTCCTGGCTTATAGCCTGTCATTTTGCAGGATATAATTTAACATGGAACCTCTCCTGGAAATGGACATACTCTGCGCATTTCCAGGAGAGGTTCCATGTTAAATGATATCCTGCAAAATGACAGGCAACAACTCTCTTCCAGACGTTTAAAAACACTTTTCCGACTATTTTAAACAACTTTTCCCCGCCTTTCAAACACTTTTTCCTGGCTTATAGCCTGTCATTTTGCAGGATATAATTTAACATGGAACCTCTCCTGGAAATGGACATACTCTGCGCATTTCCAGGAGAGGTTCCATGTTAAATGATATCCTGCAAAATGACAGGCAACAACTCTCTTCCAGACGTTTAAAAACACTTTTCCGACTATTTTAAACAACTTTTCCCCGCCTTTCAAACACTTTTTCCTGGCTTATAGCCTGTCATTTTGCAGGATATAATTTAACATGGAACCTCTCCTGGAAATGGACATATTCTGTGCATTTCCAGGAGAGGTTACATGTTAAATGATATCCTGCAAAATGACAGGCTACAACTCTCTTCCAGACGTTTAAAAACACTTTCCCCGACCATTTAAACATTATTTATGGCTTGTAAAGTGCGGTGATGAGCCCTGACAGTATCAGACTATTTAAAGGGTTACCAGGAGCATGAGAATATCCTCCACAGAAGGGGTGGTGGTGCCGTGAATAAGGCCGAATATGGATACCGATGTGCCGACGGTAAAGCACCGCAAAATCCACCCCCTTTAGGTTAACCAGGGGCATGGAGTTCTGTAGGGTGTGAACATCTGGGTTTAGTCCGTGGGGGAGTGCTTAAGTCCGGGAGTCCGGGGACTCACGGTGTGCAAGGTTATGGAGGTGCCCATGTCAGGGACACATGCTGGAGGTCTGTGGTCCGTCCTTTGGGGGTCTTGGAGGGGCCACAGAGAGGAGATTTCCCCGGTCTCTGTCCTGGATGAGTGAAATAAACAGAGTCTCCATGTCAGGGACACATGCTGGAGGTCTCTCTCCCGAGAGTGGACGTCCATTGCCTGTAAATTGGTCTAACATTAGGTCTGTCACTTTGGCTAACCGCACCACTGTCTGTCGTCTCCCGCAAGTGGACATCCATTGTCACTTTGGCTAACCGCACCACTGTCTGTCGTCTCCCGCAAGTGGACATCCATTGCGCCTAAATAAGGTGAGGGGAGTTGACAGGGGACTTTATCCGCCTTATGGGGCACTATTCTCGGATACATTTCAACACTTTTAGCCCTTTTTGATGGTTCTCCAAAAAATAACTCTGACTTTTTCAGAGTGTGGAGGAAGGTAAGGGGAGTTGACAGGGGACTCAATCCGCCTTATGGGGCACTATTCTCGGATACATTTCAACACTTTTAGCCCTTTTTGATGGTTCTCCAAAAAATAACTCTGACTTTTTCAGAGTGTGAAGGAAGGTGAGGGGAGTTGACAGGGGACTTTACCCGCCTTATGGGGCACTATTCTCGGATACATTTCAACACTTTTAGCCCTTTTTGATGGTTCTCCAAAAAATAACTCTGACTTTTTCAGAGTGTGGAGGAAGGTGAGGGGAGTTGACAGGGGACTTTACCCGCCTTATGGGGCACTATTCTCGGATACATTTCAACACTTTTAGCCCTTTTTGATGGTTCTCCAAAAAATAACTCTGACTTTTTCAGAGTGTGGAGGAAGGTGAGGGGAGTTGACAGGGGACTTTACCCGCCTTATGGGGCACTATTCTCGGATACATTTCAACACTTTTAGCCCTTTTTGATGGTTCTCCAAAAAATAACTCTGACTTTTTCAGAGTGTGGAGGAAGGTGAGGGGAGTTGACAGGGGACTTTACCCGCCTTATGGGGCACTATTCTCGGATACATTTTTTCATTTTCACCCATTTTTGATGGTTCTCCAAAAAATAACTCTGACTTTTTCAGAGTGTGGAGGAAGGTGAGGGGAGTTGACAGGGGACTTTACCCGCCTTATGGGGCACTATTCTCGGATACATTTTTTCATTTTCACCCATTTTGGATGGTTCTCCAAAAAATAACTCTGACTTTTTCAGAGTGTGGAGGAAGGTGAGGGGAGTTGACAGGGGACTTTACCCGCCTTATGGGGCACTATTCTCGGATACATTTTTTCATTTTCACCCATTTTGGATGGTTCTCCAAAAAATAACTCTGACTTTTTCAGAGTGTGGAGGAAGGTGAGGGGAGTTGACAGGGGACTTTACCCGCCTTATGGGGCACTATTCTCGGATACATTTTTTCATTTTCACCCATTTTTGATGGTTCTCCAAAAAATAACTCTGACTTTTTCAGAGTGTGGAGGAAGGTGAGGGGAGTTGACAGGGGACTTTACCCGCCTTATGGGGCACTATTCTCGGATAAATTTTTTCATTTTCACCCATTTTTGATGGTTCTCCAAAAAATAACTCTGACTTTTTCAGAGTGTGGAGGAAGGTGAGGGGAGTTGACAGGGGACTTTACCCGCCTTATGGGGCACTATTCTCGGATACATTTTTTCATTTTCACCCATTTTTGATGGTTCTCCAAAAAATAACTCTGACTTTTTCAGAGTGTGGAGGAAGGTGAGGGGAGTTGACAGGGGACTTTACCCGCCTTATGGGGCACTATTCTCGGATACATTTTTTCATTTTCACCCATTTTTGATGGTTCTCCAAAAAATAACTCTGACTTTTTCAGAGTGTGGAGGAAGGTGAGGGGAGTTGACAGGGGACTTTACCCGCCTTATGGGGCACTATTCTCGGATACATTTTTTCATTTTCACCCATTTTTGATGGTTCTCCAAAAAATAACTCTGACTTTTTCAGAGTGTGGAGGAAGGTGAGGGGAGTTGACAGGGGACTTTACCCGCCTTATGGGGCACTATTCTCGGATACATTTTTTCATTTTCACCCATTTTTGATGGTTCTCCAAAAAATAACTCTGACTTTTTCAGAGTGTGGAGGAAGGTGAGGGGAGTTGACAGGGGACTTTACCCGCCTTATGGGGCACTATTCTCGGATACATTTTTTCATTTTCACCCATTTTTGATGGTTCTCCAAAAAATAACTCTGACTTTTTCAGAGTGTGGAGGAAGGTGAGGGGAGTTGACAGGGGACTTTACCCGCCTTATGGGGCACTATTCTCGGATACATTTTTTCATTTTCACCCATTTTTGATGGTTCTCCAAAAAATAACTCTGACTTTTTCAGAGTGTGGAGGAAGGTGAGGGGAGTTGACAGGGCACTTTACCCGCCTTATGGGGCACTATTCTCGGATAAATTTTTTCATTTTCACCCATTTTTGATGGTTCTCCAAAAAGACAAGTTAGTCTTTTTTCTTCCCCCTTCCTCTTCTGATTTCTCACTGATCGAATGGCAAACGCGACCCGCCATCGGAGGGCCTCCGCCGGCCCGGCCTCGTGCCGGTGCTCTGGCGGTCGGTTCCTCCGAACTGGGGGTTCGACTCTGATGGCCGGGAGGGACGAGGGAAACGTCGGGGGGGTCTGCTGGAGGCTCCTGCTGGAGTCTTGCGTTCACTGGGACCTGGCTCGAAAAACTCGAAACCCTGACTCCAGTGCGGTGTTGCGGCCATGCGCCTCCGGGTACCAGACTCCCCTGCCTCCTCCGTGTTGCGTGGGCTGCGTGGGGGTAACCCTGCGTGTCCGTTACCCTGCGTGTCTCTTACCTCCCAGGCCGACCGATATGAAGCGTTTCCAAGACGAACCGTCTGACTCAGGGGTCCCACCACGGGTTCCGTAGCGGGGTGGAAGTTCCACCTCCCCTCTTTGCCGCGGAATGCAAAACAAACACCTGTTTCTCTCATCCTCCACTGTGGCATAGCGGCCTTAGTCGGCTGCGGCATTCAGCAATTGGCCTTGCTCCGGGCACAGGACCCTACTTCATCAAACTACCTATTTGATCCTGCGTAACAACCACATATATGCTTGTCTGCAAAGACATTGATCGAATGGCAAACGTGACCCGCCATCGGAAGGCCTCCGCTGGCCCGGCTTCGTGCCGGTGCTCTGGCGGTCGGTTCTTCCAAACTGCGGGTTTGACTCTGCTCCTGGGAGCACATATGCTTGTCTGCAAAGAGGGACATGCCTGGTCCCGCCCAGGTGTTCTTCTACGGCTAGTGTCCAGCCAGCTGCGGTATCATCAACTTTGACCCGCCATCGGAGGGCCTCCTCCCCGGGTCCAGCTTCCGGTGCTTGGCGGTCGGTTCCTCCAAACTGTGGGATTGACTCTGCTCCTGGGAGCACATATGCTTGTCTGCAAAGAGGGACATGCCTGGTCCCGCCCAGGTGTTCTTCTACGGCTAGTGTCCAGCCAGCTGCGGTATCATCAACTTTGACCCGCCATCGGAGGGCCTCCTCCCCGGGTCCAGCTTCCGGTGCTTGGCGGTCGGTTCCTCCAAACTGTGGGATTGACTCTGCTCCTGGGAGCACATATGCTTGTCTGCAAAGAGGGACATGCCTGGTCCCGCCCAGGTGTTCTTCTACGGCTAGTGTCCAGCCAGCTGCGGTATCATCAACTTTGACCCGCCATCGGAGGGCCTCCTCCCCGGGTCCAGCTTCCGGTGCTTGGCGGTCGGTTCCTCCAAACTGTGGGATTGACTCTGCTCCTGGGAGCACATATGCTTGTCTGCAAAGAGGGACATGCCTGGTCCCGCCCAGGTGTTCTTCTACAGCTAGTGTCCAGCCAGCTGCGGTATCATCAAATTTGACCCGCCATCGGAGGGCCTCCTCCCCGGGTCCAGCTTCCGGTGCTTGGCGGTCGGTTCCTCCAAACTGTGGGATTGACTCTGCTCCTGGGAGCACATATGCTTGTCTGCAAAGAGGGACATGCCTGGTCCCGCCCAGGTGTTCTTCTACGGCTAGTGTCCAGCCAGCTGCGGTATCATCAAATTTGACCCGCCATCGGAGGGCCTCCTCCCCGGGTCCAGCTTCCGGTGCTTGGCGGTCGGTTCATCCAAACTACGGGTAATCCTGGAGCGGACATAAACAAAGAATGATATTTTACAGGACATGATGGATATGTGTTTTTTCCAGGCTTTTTGGAAATAAACCAAATGTGATTTTGCAGTGCATGATATAGCTCATTTTACCCATGTGATGTTGTGCAGTACATTACTGAGCTCATTTAACGATATTGGTCTACCAGGTGAAGTGGGATGCTGCCATTTCCCAACTGGTCTCCGGAGGAATATAAGGAGAGTTGACAGGGGACTCTGCCCAGTGCTCATGAACCAAATGAGGGGTGTGTTAGAGGGGAAAGGCTCTGGCTGTTTCTGCAGCCTCTGCATCTACCTTCTCTCCCCACCCCGATACCAGCGCGTGCCTGCTGTAAAAGGCAGGTGCACGGGCTCTCACTTCCACTAACTCTGAGCCTGGCTCCCGAGCAGCACGTTCTCCCCGGCAGTCCGCCAGCAGATGAAAAACACCCACCTCTCCGCCTCTTCCGAGGGACGAGGGAACCGCGCGGGGGGGTCTGCTGGAGGTTCCTGCCGGGTGCTCCGTACTGCGTTTCACCGGGACCTGGCTCGAAAAACTCGGAACTCTGACTCCAGTGCGGTGTGGCGGTCTCGCCCTGGCCGTCCACCGTGCGCCTCCGGGTACCTGACTCCCCTGCCTCCTCCGGGGGCAGGTGCGAGGGGTTCAATGCCTCCTCCCCCCGCTGCGGCGAAAGCCGGAGCGGGACGGAGCGCCCGGAGGTACTGTTACCCCCACGTTTTGTACCCAACACTGTCTTGTGAGTTCGTGGCAGAACCATGAAACAAAAAACAATCAATGTATCGGACCCATCGCCAGTCGCGTTGGTGCGGAGGTGGGACCATTTTAACCAGGTGGTAACCCAAGTCCTCCCCTTGGTCCGTGTTCCCTGCATTGAAGCATCGGACCCATGGTTGCAATCAGCAGTTGGCTAACGCATATAAACGGAGAAACAGAAAACCATTTAAATAGAATTCATTGTGTGTGTTTTTGGAAGGATGTTGACAGAATGCCCGGTGTGCAGCCTCCGCTATCTGGCTTTGAATAAGCACCTTAAGCACAAACATGCAGTGCGGAACCTGGATGAAAGAGGCATCATTCTTAAAATGGCCAGTGGTAGAATAAATGTTCGGACCAAACCCTGTCCCATCACAGGGTGTTCGTATGCTGGGAGGAAACTACACCGTCATGTAACTCGTGACCACCCTGAGTTCTCCCGAGATGAGGCACATCAGGTCATGGCAAGGCTGAAGCATAGTGTGGCCCTGCAGTTGCTCCATGACCTCCGAGAGACTAATCCCATCATTGGAATGGCTACATCATTGGATATAGACAATGAGGAGGAATACCCGGTGCACCCTCCACCCTTCTCCCCACATACCGAGTGTGACGAAGAGGACTGCATGCAGGTGAGGCTGGACAATGTGGCATTGAGGGCTCAGAAGGATGCCCTCATTGATGAGGTGAAGACCCTGCGCTCCAGGCTAAAACAGGGTCTAAAACCCAGGAAGCAGAATGCCACTGCTGCTCTGCTTGAGGAAGACGAAGAATGTATACGATTTAAGGGCGTAGCAATCCCAAGTACCCCCGACATGAACTCAGTAGCCTCCGGCAGCAATACCCCTCTCAAGACCCCGGTGAAGACTGTCATGCGGTCCATAGAAGCCTCTGCGAGTGAGACCCCCCTCAAGTCTGTGATGCGGTCCCCAGAAGCCTCCGGAAGCAAGACCCCGGTGAAGACTGTCATGCGGTCCGACAAAGCCTCCGGTAGAGAGACCCCTCTCAAGTCTGTGATGCGGTCCCCAGAAGCCTCCGGAAGCAAGACCCCAGTGAAGACTGTCATGTGGTCCCCAGAAGCCTCCGGTAGTGAGACCCCAGTGAAGACTGTCATGCGGTCCATAGAAGCCTCTGCGAGTGAGATCCCTCTCAAGTCTGTGATGCGGTCCCCAGAAGCCTCCGGAAGCAAGACCCCGGTGAAGACTGTCATGCGGTCCGACAAAGCCTCCGGTAGTGAGACCCCGGTGAACACTGTCATGCGGTCCCCAGAAGCCTCCGGAAGCAAGACCCCGGTGAAGACTGTCATGCGGTCCGACAAAGCCTCCGGTAGAGAGACCCCTCTCAAGTCTGTGATGCGGTCCCCAGAAGCCTCCGGAAGCAAGACCCCAGTGAAGACTGTCATGTGGTCCCCAGAAGCCTCCGGTAGTGAGACCCCAGTGAAGACTGTCATGCGGTCCATAGAAGCCTCTGCGAGTGAGATCCCTCTCAAGTCTGTGATGCGGTCCCCAGAAGCCTCCGGAAGCAAGACCCCGATGCAGACTGTCATGCGGTCCGTAGAAGCCTCCTGTAGTGAGACCCCTGTATGCCAGAAGACCCGTGCGTCTGTCTCCAATAAGCTGAAAGCTAATCTGGCTAAGGACTGGCCCTCTTCCCAAAATCAATGGTGCACTGGGAAGGGACTGCGGAATACCATGCGTGAAATCACGTTGCCTAAAAGCATGGAGACGTACATTCAGACATACAGAGGTCATTGTGAGGGTCTTGCACCGACAGTAAAACGGAAAGAGAATTGTATGTCCAATGTCAGCCGGATAAAGAACTTCATAGTATTCATGGCCCATGGTTTTGACCGGCTGTCAGACTGGCTGTTTCTAAAAGACACAAAGAGGGTCCGTGGCTGGAGCAAGTATATTTCAGAGTCGGGCCGGACAGTCACAACATCGCTGTTGTTCCTGAAGACTGTGAACCATTTCCTGAGGTACTTGTCTGCATCAAAGCTCCGGGGGTGCAGGCTCACCCAGTCTGATATGACCAACATCATCAGAGAGGTGAAAGCCAACATTAACGATTTGAAAAAGTCTGTCACTCTCCACCAGTTTAAGGTGAAGAGGGACAAGCTGGATCGTCTGCCGAGCCAGGCGGAGCTTCTCGCCGCCATGGCGGCCGCTGAGAAGCGCATCCCTGATCTCCTTGACCTGATGGCTAGCAATCCGACCACAATCACCCAGTACCTGCTATATGGCTATCTAACCCTCCATTGGAGCCTCCTGTATGGCCACCGTCCGGGTGTGTATGCAAACATGACCAACACGGAGGTCTTTGAGGCGGACAGAAGGGGCACTGCTGAGGGCTACATCATCCACGTGCAGGATCACAAGACTGCCAAGACATTTGGTGAAGCACAGCTGGTGCTTACAATAAAGGAGTTTAGCTGGGTCATGCGGTGGATGGGGATAAAAGAGGGCTTGTCGGGTCCTCAGAATGAATTCTTCCTTTTCACATCGGGGAAGCAGGCTTCCAAGAACCTGAACGCTCACTTGAAGAGGGCTTGGGCTGATGCTGGGCTAGAAACAGCCGTCACCTTCACCATCTTGCGCACTGCCCTGGCTGACAATATCAAGCATCACCAAGATCCAGAAAGCAGGTCGATTCTGGCTAGGTTTATGTGCCACGACGTAAGCACTGCAGACCGGTTCTACGCGAATACGCCTGGAATAAAGGAGGCATTGAAGATCCGCTCCATGTTCAGGGCGGCGGCAGCAGCTGCAGCAGCATCATCATCAGAAGGAGGTCTACCACCGTCAGCTACCTCCGAAGAGGATTCAGGGGCGGAGAGCAGCGATACCTCTTCTTCAGGACCGATTGGTACTCCTGATGAGGGGAAAGGGGCCGTGGACTCAACCTTTTTTCCCCGGTGCACTGTACAAGTTAGACGGCTAATATGGCCCCCAGGCCCCTGTTAATCATGTTGTTATTATGTTTATTTTGTATACTGTTTTTGTAAAAGTGGTGTGATAATTAAATAAAAAATAAAAAAAAAACATTAGTATAACCTTGAAGGTTCCCAGGGGCAAATACAGTGCCTGTCATTTTGCAGGATATAATTTAACATGTAACCTCTCCTGGAAATGGACATACTCTGTGCATTTCCAGGAGAGGTTCCATGTTAAATTATATCCTGCAATATCCTCCAAAGAAGGGGTGGTAGTGTCATGAATAAGGCCGAATATGTATGCCGATGTGCGGACGGTAAAGCACCGCAAAATCCACCCCTTTAGGGTAACCAGGGGCATGAAGTTCTGTAGGGTGTGAACATCTGGGTTTAGTCCGAGTGAGGAGTGCTCGAGCGTGGGAGGATGTGTAAGGCAGAGGAGGGTAACAAAAGGTGTGTGCAGGAGCAGGGAGAAAAGAGAAAATAAAAAGACTCAAAGTGTTCCACCTTCCAGCAGCAGCAGCAGCGGGCCCGCTCTGTCCGTGGTGCTGAACACCTGCCTGTCTATGTGGAGTACAAAAACAAACAAAGACAAACACCTTTAAGGTCACCAGGGTCGTGAGGTTCTGGTTCTGGCGGTGTGCATGGAGGGGTTTAGTCCGAGTGAGGAGTGCTTGAGCGTGGGAGGATGTGTAAGGCAGAGGAGGGGAACAAAAAAAAACGAATACAAATAAGTTAAAGTGTGAACCTCCAGCAGGGCAGGTGCTGCTGCTGCTGCTGCTGCTGCTGCTGCTGCTGCTGTGAAGGAGGACAAATATTGATGCTTGTGTTCGGACGGTAAAGCACCGCAAAATCCACCCCCCCTTAAAGGTGACCAGGGGCATGAGATTCTGCAGGGTGTGAACATCTGGGTTTAGTCCGTGGGGGAGTGCTTAAGTCCGGGGGCCCGGGGTCTCACGGTGCACGAGGTTATGGAAGTGCAGCAGGGCAGGTGCTGCTGCTGCTGCTGCTGCTGCTGCTGCTGCTGCTGCTGCTGCTGCTGCTGCTGCTGCTGCTGCTGCTGTGAAGGAGGACGAATATTGATGCTTGTGTTCGGATGGTAAAGCACCGCAAAATCCACCCCCCCTTAAAGGTGACCAGGGGCATGAGATTCTGCAGGGTGTGAACATCTGGGTTTAGTCCGTGGGGGAGTGCTTAAGTCCGGGGGCCCGGGGTCTCACGGTGCACGAGGTTATGGAAGTGCCACTGTTGCCGGAGGTCCTTAGTCCGTCCTTTGGGGCTCTGTCAGGGGCTACAGAGAGGTGGTTTTCCCGGTCCCTCTCCTGGAGGTATGAAATAACCTGAGCTCCATGTGAGGGAGCCGTGCTGGAGCTGCTTAGTCCGTCCTTTGGTGGTCTTTGAGGGGCTAATGAGAGGTGTTTTCCCCGGTCTATTTGATGGAAGTCTGACACGAGCAGAGTGTGCATGCTTTGAAACTAATCCACCCACACTTAGCATGCTATTTTAGGGTATAAATCGTACCTTGTCACCATGCACTGTGCTCCCTGGGACGACGCGCCCTCCTGTGGGGACACATGAGAACTGCACTCAAATCACTTTGTGCTTTTTAAACAGTTTAACATATTTTTTTCCACATTTAAAAAACGCTTTCTGCCCTGGAAATCATTTCTAATCATTATTACCGTTATGGAGGGGCTGCAGGAACACTTTCCCCGCCTTGCAAACATTTATTCCTGGTTCAAATAATCAATTTGTTCCGCCTGCTTTGCGTCAGCACCTCTGCGGCTGTCGGATTAACAAAGATGAATGCACTTTTAACACTCACGCAGCCAGAATTCCTGCTCTTTTCCTGGGTTACAAAGTGAGGTGACGCAGCCTGTCCTCTGAGTCTCCCCGCCTCTCATAGACTTATTTCTGGGTAAAAAAAGCCATGTGCTCCGCCCCCTGGATCTCTGCATGTGTGTGTGTGCCTGTGAGTCTGTGGCTACTGTCCACATGCCCGCATTAGGAGGCACTATTTTCGGATACATTTTCTCATTTTCACCACTTTTCATGTTTTTATTATGTATATTGTTATATTATTATTATTATTATTATTATTATTGTATATATGTATACTGTGTATACTGTTTTTGTAAAAATCATGTGATTATTAAATAAATAATAAAACATGAATATAACCTTGAAGTTTCCCAGGGGCAAATACAGTGCCAGGTGTCAGACTATTTAAACAATGTTTACCCAGGATTCCGACACCTTCCCTGGCTTGTAAAATGCGGTGATGCGCCCTGGAGGTATCAGACTATTTTAAACAACTTTTCCCCGCCTTTCAAACACTTGTTCCTGGCTTATAGCCTGTCATTTTGCAGGATATAATTTAACATGGAACCTCTCCCAGGGGCAAATACAGTGCCAGGTGTCAGACTATTTAAACAATGTTTACCCAGGATTCCGACACCTTCCCTGGCTTGTAAAATGCGGTGATGCGCCCTGGAGGTATCAGACTATTTTAAACAACTTTTCCCCGCCTTTCAAACACTTTTTCCTGGCTTATAGCCTGTCATTTTGCAGGATATAATTTAACATGGAACCTCTCCCAGGGGCAAATACAGTGCCAGGTGTCAGACTATTTAAACAATGTTTACCCAGGATTCCGACACCTTCCCTGGCTTGTAAAATGCGGTGATGCGCCCTGGAGGTATCAGACTATTTTAAACAACTTTTCCCCGCCTTTCAAACACTTTTTCCTGGCTTATAGCCTGTCATTTCGCAGGATATAATTTAACATGGAACCTCTCCCAGGGGCAAATACAGTGCCAGGTGTCAGACTATTTAAACAATGTTTACCCAGGATTCCGACACCTTCCCTGGCTTGTAAAATGCGGTGATGCGCCCTGGAGGTATCAGACTATTTTAAACAACTTTTCCCCGCCTTTCAAACACTTTTTCCTGGCTTATAGCCTGTCATTTTGCAGGATATAATTTAACATGGAACCTCTCCCAGGGGCAAATACAGTGCCAGGTGTCAGACTATTTAAACAATGTTTACCCAGGATTCCGACACCTTCCCTGGCTTGTAAAATGCGGTGATGCGCCCTGGAGGTATCAGACTATTTTAAACAACTTTTCCCCGCCTTTCAAACACTTTTTCCTGGCTTATAGCCTGTCATTTTGCAGGATATAATTTAACATGGAACCTCTCCCAGGGGCAAATACAGTGCCAGGTGTCAGACTATTTAAACAATGTTTACCCAGGATTCCGACACCTTCCCTGGCTTGTAAAATGCGGTGATGCGCCCTGGAGGTATCAGACTATTTTAAACAACTTTTCCCCGCCTTTCAAACACTTTTTCCTGGCTTATAGCCTGTCATTTTGCAGGATATAATTTAACATGGAACCTCTCCTGGAAATGGACATACTCTGCGCATTTCCAGGGGAGGTTCCATGTTAAATTATATCCTGCAAAATGACAGGCAACAACTCTCTTCCAGACGTTTAAAAACACTTTTCCGACTATTTTAAACAACTTTTCCCCGCCTTTCAAACACTTTTTCCTGGCTTATAGCCTGTCATTTTGCAGGATATAATTTAACATGGAACCTCTCCTGGAAATGGACATACTCTGCGCATTTCCAGGAGAGGTTCCATGTTAAATTATATCCTGCAAAATGACAGGCAACAACTCTCTTCCAGACGTTTAAAAACACTTTTCCGACTATTTTAAACAACTTTTCCCCGCCTTTCAAACACTTTTTCCTGGCTTATAGCCTGTCATTTTGCAGGATATAATTTAACATGGAACCTCTCCTGGAAATGGACATATTCTGTGCATTTCCAGGAGAGGTTACATGTTAAATGATATCCTGCAAAATGACAGGCTACAACTCTCTTCCAGACGTTTAAAAACACTTTCCCCGACCATTTAAACATTATTTATGGCTTGTAAAGTGCGGTGATGAGCCCTGACAGTATCAGACTATTTAAAGGGTTACCAGGAGCATGAGAATATCCTCCACAGAAGGGGTGGTGGTGCCGTGAATAAGGCCGAATATGGATACCGATGTGCCGACGGTAAAGCACCGCAAAATCCACCCCCTTTAGGTTAACCAGGGGCATGGAGTTCTGTAGGGTGTGAACATCTGGGTTTAGTCCGTGGGGGAGTGCTTAAGTCCGGGAGTCCGGGGACTCACGGTGTGCAAGGTTATGGAGGTGCCCATGTCAGGGACACATGCTGGAGGTCTGTGGTCCGTCCTTTGGGGGTCTTGGAGGGGCCACAGAGAGGAGATTTCCCCGGTCTCTGTCCTGGATGAGTGAAATAAACAGAGTCTCCATGTCAGGGACACATGCTGGAGGTCTCTCTCCCGAGAGTGGACGTCCATTGCCTGTAAATTGGTCTAACATTAGGTCTGTCACTTTGGCTAACCGCACCACTGTCTGTCGTCTCCCGCAAGTGGACATCCATTGTCACTTTGGCTAACCGCACCACTGTCTGTCGTCTCCCGCAAGTGGACATCCATTGCCCCTAAATAGGGCTGGGGTTCAGCACCACGCACAGAGCCTACCCGCTACCTCCAGGGCGCATCACCACATTTTACAAGCCAGGAAAGGTGCATGGATCCTGGGTAAACATTGATTAAGTGTTTTTAAATGTGTGGAACAGTGTTTTGTCACTTTCAAAACTCTCCTGTCATTGACCGGAGAATTTGGGTCGATGTTGTATTCAATCTGGCCATTAATATTCCAGTGAGACGAAGTACGTACATTGACCGGAGTGATCCCATGTTAATGTTGTCCAAATACCGGAACATTCCCTAACCCTGAAAAGTATTATCATCTGAAATGAATCATTATGTTATTCAATTTAAATACATATTGTATTTTTACAACTTGTATTTAGAAATACTCTGTTGTAATTATTGATGCATAAATGTGTTCATCCATTCAATGTGGCATCTACTATAATGGGGTTAATGTATGATATTACTTCATAATACAATACATTATAAAATATGATATGATAATTATATTTTAGTTTTATTCATTTCTTATTTCATTGTTTCTCATTATCATTATTTTTATTTTATTAATCTCTGTGAATCTGTGCTATCCTGTTTTTCACTCTTACCCTGTTGTTGTTTGAACTACTGAATTTCCCCACGGGGATTAATAAAGGTCCATCTTATCTTATCTTATCTTAATGTATACATTGATTTACTTCAATCTACTGTACTGTGTAAAAACACCCCAACAATATTACAAAAAAGACTATATACTTTATTTGATCTAAAATATTGATGTTTTTTCATTATAGTAGACTGTGAAAACCATAACAAATAAGTGATGCAATGCTACAATATTCAGCAAACACAACTGCAGAGCTGCAAACATTGCAAACAGACTAAGTTCGACAACACCCAGTTGTCTTTGTGTATTTGTGAATGAAGCGCCATCTCATGGTTAAATCCTGTAATTGAACAAATGGGGAAATTTGCCAACGCCTTCTAGCAATTTGGCAACACCCTCCGCCACCGGAATCCGCTGGGATTTTGACTGGAACACACCCATGTGAGTCCTATCTGGAGTGCTACATCTGTAACGGCATTGAAATACATGGTTCGGCTGCATTACATATTACAGATCTGCCGTAGTTCTTTATTTATAGAGCCCTGATGAGAAGACCTTTGAAAAACTGGAAGAAATGCAGCCGAAACTGAATACTTGACGTGGATCATAAATATATCAACAATTAAACAACATCTTCAATTTCTCTTCACACAATACGTTTCCTTGCAGTATCAACACTAATTCGGCTGACTTTTACATTTGATCTAATTCATAGATAGGTTATATTTACACCATAACGGTGCACAGCTGATATAAAAGGACTTGTAGTTTTTAAAGATATTACTGATTTTCTTTGAATATAAGAATGTAAATACTGAGTCTGAAATAGTATAGCAATATGCTGTAAAATTATGTGAAAGCATGAATAAAACTACACATCTTCAGATGTTGTACATACATAAGTGTCCTACACTAATAATACAAAGTTATTATGGCTGTGTGTACCTTGTGTGCTCCGCCTAGTGGTTAAGGCACATTATTGAATTATGGTTTTTATGTGTTATATTTGATTAAAAAAATATTAAGAGTACATACTTTCATAGGGGGAAAGTAGAAGATCAATGATAGAAATATAGAATATAAAAAATCAAGAAGATACTATAAGTGATCTCTACAATAAAACAGTTTAGTGCAGGATGTACAAAGATATTAATAGGAGGAGGTGCAAAACAGAAAAACGAATTAACCTTTATTCAAACATTAAATAATACTTTAGATTAAGGTCTTCTTTTAAATAAGAAAAATGCTTTGGGGGTATCTATCTACAGATATTAAGCCTTACAAAGTACTTAATGTCTAATATATTGCTTTCCTGCAATGTTAACTATGTTGAAGCACATATTTAACTGATATTATATATATGAATTATACTCTTATGTATGTAGATAGTATAAGAAATGTGCAGAATATGACAGTTTAATAGTGGAGGTACACACATATTGATAGATGTCTTGTTGTCTTGTTGTCTTGTTGTCTTGTTGCACTGTTGAGGAACCTGTGACCCAAGATTTTCATTCATTGCATAACTACACCGTAGTTGTGTATATGATATGTCAATAAACCTTTGAAAATCTTGAAATCTTGAAAGGGATGTGCAAAATAGCCATAATATACAGTTAGGCCTGTCACGATAAATAATTTTGTTGGACGATAAATGTTCCTGGAAATTATTGCGATAAACGATAATATTGTCGGCACCATTTTAAGACCATTTTAGACCACTGACATAATGATAATATATCATAATAATTCTAGTACATCCTTTCAAACATAATTTTTTATTGAACATTCAACATTGCAAATGAAATGTGAAATAATATTAAAATATATAAATGATATATAATAAATAAAACAAATTAATTAAATTATAATAAATTAATTAAATCACACACAACCAAAACAATAAATTAAATAGACTCAGGCTGGAAAACAGAGCTCTCAATCCATCTATCTATCCATCTCTATATAGATATATATATATATAAATATATATATAAATAAATCAATATGAGCACACATTGTCTCACAAGCAAAACAAATCTCCTTAAAACAACAGTCATGTGTCCAGTCCACTGTCCATACAAAGACCCAGATGCCTCAACAGGCAATATCCAAATCAGTTTTTCAAAGTTTTCGAGCAAGGAACACCAACATGTTTGCATTGTCGGGCAAATGCATCTTTGATTGTAAAGTGTCGGGAAGGTGGGGGCTCTCCATCTCCAGCTGCCGTGTTTGCTACCAGCTGGGAAAACGGAATGGAGTGGTTCTGTTTTAGGTGTAGTTTAAAATGCGTGGTATTGCCTGCTTTTGTCGCTACCTTTTTTAAACAAATGCGGCCTCGTTGATTTGGCTTGAATCCAAAATACTGCCACACTGGAGAATGGAGATGTGTAGGTTTTGTAACCTATTCCATTTCACTTTAAATTCCCCGCGAGTAAGTCACAGGTTGTCTCCCGCTTGTCGCTATATTATTAATTTGGCTGCTACGCTGCTGTACGTGCACACAGAGTGTCCTGACCTGGCTGTGTGTCAGCCTTCACAGCGCGCATGGCCCGCAGCCACAGCTCGTCTGGCAGCCACAGCGCTCCTAGCTAAAATGCTGGTCACATCCTTATGTAAACAAACACGCATGTAAACGGCAATTTATCGAGCTCAGAAAAGTTATCGAGTCCATTTTTATTTATCGTACGATAAGTCAATTTATCGATTATCGCGACAGGCCTATATACAGTCTTTAATTAACTATTAGTAGAGAATAACGAGTAATGAATATACTTTATTACTCGTTTCCATTCATGTCAATTGAAGATAAATGTTTAGTCTTCTCAAGCACCAACTATCAAATATCTCTCCTGATTGCTGGCACTTGACAATCACCTTACCTGAATTTTACTCAGGTGTAACTAAAGTCTGATTTAAGGGTTGTTTATATTTCACATCATTAATCAGAATCTGCAAAGTAACTCAAATAAGTGTAGTGGAGTAAAAATACCAGGTTAACCTCTGAATTGTAGTGGAGTAGAATTACAAATTAACAATGAGCTGTCATGTGGGTATCTATTAATGCTGCGCATTATGGACACAAGCCATTTTCACCCATTTATTAATTATATGTTTTACATATGATAACACCAATGTGTTGGCAACTTCTAATTCTGGGAAAAACAAAAACGTTCAGTAGAGACGTCCCATAGAACATTTTGCTAAACACAATAACCAGCATGTGTAGCTCTGGGGGGGGGGCGTTCGATTCCAGTTTTGGATAGTCTAGCATGGTTTCGTTCCATTTCAAACAGCTGTTTGACGCTCGGCGTAACCTTGGCACACTGCCACTCCAACATCCAAATCCCAGAGCTTGAAGATTAATCACAGGGACTGTAGTCCTAAACGATAACTGGGGATTATGGGTAGTGTAGTGTCTTTGGCAATCCTAAACTCCTAGAGGCTTACGTCCGTTTTCGGTTAGTTTTATTTTGAAATTCACTTCCTGACGGATTCCAAAAAAGCCAGAGATTATGGAATCAAACCAATAAATAAAAACAAGGATAATTGTGTGTTATTGGTGAGTAAATAACAGTGTGTTATTTTGAAAAGAATAACAAATTAGAAGGAAAAAAAGATTTAAAAAATACAGATTTCAGTATTCTGAGGCTCTGAGCGCCATTTATTTTCCTCACAGACGGCAGCAAAAGTCAGAAATTATACGACTTAAAATAAAAGCAATAATTGTGGATTGATATTGAGTAAGAACATGTTTTTATGAACCACACAGCTTACGGTCTTCCACGACCCGACCGGAGAAAAAGACGTGCTGCAGGCACGAAACACATTACCAGTAGAAATACATTGCTTTTAAAGTCGTTCTGTGTGACACGAAAAAAAGGGGATAATCGTGTTGGTGAACACAAATCAATAGATTCCATTTCGTGACTATAACACGAAATGCCATGAGACTGGGTTGGAGGAGAGCAGTGTCCCGGCCGACATGGTGCTAGCTGCCATTGAGACACTCCACAGAGAGGTGGCTCAAAACAAAAAAGAAATTTGTGCCACGATTGATTCCCGGATTGAGACTGTCACTGAGAAACTAAAAAAGGAATTCTCCAGTATGAAAGGGGACACACAGACAGCATTGGCGGCAATCAAAGCTACTATGCTAGCACACACGGAGGCCACCAAGGAAGTTGAAGGTACTCAACACTGATGACATCACTCGGCTGCAAACCGAGGTGGCTCGTGAAGAAAACTGTGATGCTCCTCTCGCTCCCAGGAAAGAAACTTAAAATAACGAGACTAATGGAGTCTCTGAAAAGGTTCAAATGGGTAATTAAGTAACGTGGTAAAAGAACAAGCAGAAGGTAATGAAGAGACAAAAGCCGGCGTTGTCTCTGATGTGGCTGCAGCGAAGAAAGGGGAAAAAGCTGTGCTCAGCCACCTCCTTTTAACCTCTCCCGTGCTGTGATGAAAGGGGGCCGCCCGCCTTATTCTTCAATGTCCGATATCGCGTTAAACAGAGGATTTCAACATTTTACATTCATTGCTTACTTCCGCACGCCTTTTCTCCTCCTTATCTCTTTCATGAATTTTTATTTATTGCATTATAACGGCTATAATAGTCACTTTAGTGATACTGAACGTACTTTACGGCAGTTATCATTTACGGTAGCTCCGTATGTCATCATACCTACTCACATCTGTAAACAAAACGTATTCAAATAAACTGTACCTTCATTTCATATTCAGCACTAATAATATCTCAACGTCTATAGATGTAGTGTTAACATCAGTAGGTTTTGGTGTGCAACACTCCGTGTCATTTCACATTCATATTTCTAGAAGACGTAATATTAGCCACATGCTAAATGCTAAATGCATTAAGATTGTGCGAGAACTTCCATTTTTTTTCAGAATAAAACAGCTTTTAAGCTGACGGTATGTTTAAATTAAATTATGCCATAAAACATTGATTTTAATTTCTAACAATCCCTCCTTACACACCTTAAAAGGTGTGTAAATAATACTGAAATCAATGAGTTCTTCATCTGAACTTTACATAACTCATATAAAAAACATACAATCAAAATGAAATTGTTCAATAACATTCATTAAAAATACAAAAAAAACTTTGACTGGTCTTCAAACATGAAAGTTTTCCCTTTTGCATAACTTCTAGTTTTAACATTCAATATCACTTTTCAAAATAGCTGCAATTAGCTTGGTATTAGAACATTTCTTTCTCCCTCCTTTCACAGAAACCGTTCTCATACCACATTCAGTGTTAATACAAAATATAAAGAAACAAACTATTTTAGAATAGTGCAAAGTAATAAAAAAACACGAAATGTACTATATTAGAATAGTATAAAGTAATAACAAATACAAATAAACTATCTTGGAATAGTCTAAAGTACATTTAAATGGATTCACTCCATATTAGCATTGTAGCTGGTTTGCTTTTCACACAATTTCATAATTTAAAGTATCACATCAGCTGGACATTCATTAAACAATCTCATCTCTGAACATCCATATAATTTAAACATCATTCAAACAAACTCATAATTTTCATTAATATCTGTATACGGGGGTGGGTCGTCTTGTTCCGCTAGCATTTGAAACTGTCGCCCCATGAAATATTGACCCCTAGCGTATTCCTGGTTGAGGGCCCCATTAATCAGTCGGTTTGATAAAGTGCGGATGCATGTTAAGCAACAACAACAACACAGTGCCAATATCACGATCATACCTGAGATAGACATCAGTCCATTCAGTAAGAAATCCTTTTACTTCCCCAGCCAACCATCAAAGAAATACTGAGGGTTTTTTTCTCTATCCCACTGTTGTCTGCCAACTCCATGCTCAAAGTAGTGAGTCCCTTCAGAGCCTTGGTTACTGATCCATCAGGTGAGGTATTATTTGGGATGAAAGTACAACATAATGTTCCAAATGTTTTGCATACACCCCCTTTTTTCTGCCAGCAACATATATAGGGCCATTCTGTTCTGCAAAGACATCAGGCTGGTCTTGTCCAGTTGTTCATGTAGTCACCTAATCGCGTCTATGGAGTGGTTTATGAACCTCTGCTGATTGTAGTAGATATAATTAATCCAGTCGACATTCTTATTTACGGTGGGCCAAAGGAAAATGGATTCCAACCCTGCAAAGATCTGGTTTCTAGCTTTAAACTCATCTGGGACTCCCCTGGGCACCCCTATGCTGTCCATGTACACAGTGGAATCAAAACTCCCTCTAGTCTAGGGGCTAACCTTTTGGCCCTAGTTGCTTTGGGTTGGACTGCCATTTTTATCAGTTGCTCGGCCGTCATTGGTACTGCATAAAAAGGCATCACTAGCTTTACCAGAGCACAGGTCCCCGTCAAATCCTGTGGTAAAACTGAGTACAAGGATTTAGTGCCACAATACCACCACACATCTGCTCTGGGATACTGCATAATGGGCATAGCTATACCTGGGAGAAAATCCTGGTTTTTATTTACAGCCGTTGTAGAATTGCACCACCCAAGAGTTCCTACTTCAGTACCTTTTAGGTAGTCCCTTGTGATGCAGTCATAAAGTCCCTTGTAAGACGTGAAGGCAGGTGGAATGTCATTCATTTTTACCGCTGGATACTTTTGAGCAACGTCGACACAATCTACTCGGGATTTCTGTCCATAGAGTTTGTACATACAGAGCTGTCCTCGAGGGTTATTGTATACGTTAAATGGAAATGGCACTTTTCCCAAACTTGGTCGGGCAGCCGCACAGGCCAGACAGTCCGCCATATTGCTCCGCTTAACAGAATACACAACCCAGTCTAACCAGGAATTTGTGTCCTCATATCCTGTTTCTACTGCTATAACTTTCTGTATAGAGGTCGTACTCAAATAGGTGACCAGTGGATTGTTCACAGATTTAGCAGGGGGTATTTCTGGTTATGGCTGAAGGAGGGATTCAGTGTATTTTGGGGCGAGATCAGGGATCAGCTAGGGGGTCAATTATTTTCACCAAAATTGATCCCATTGGGTCTTTTCCAGGAACTTAAACTAAATCATTTTGCAAAACAATGTCGCTCAAGATCTAAAGACAGTGACACAAGATGGGCACAAAGCAGAGCTAACACGCATGCTAAGAAGATTCATCATATAAGAGGTTGCATCAAATGAGAAAACAGAGCATAACTCATCCAGCAGTAACAATGCTTATGTTTTAAAGTTGAAGCTGAAAATATTTCAGAGCTGCCACAGACTCATATCAAGCTAAATGAAAATAGCATGCTTGTTTTAATCGATTCAGGAGCTACAGCAAACTGTGTCAGTGAATCAAGCTTCAGAGACATGGTGCCTCTTCCACAACTCAGCCCCACAACAACAAAGATTTATCCATTCCGCTCCAACGTCCAGCATGTTCGTGGATCATTCAGGTGGAATGTGGAGAAGGGACAGAAAAACACAATGTGCACATTATTTGTGATTAAAGGAGATGGATTTAATATTCTAAGCTACCAGACATCCAAAACACTGGGACTGATTAAAATTGTCACCGCAGTGTCATCCAGACCACAGCATCTCACAGTCGCAGATGAGCTGGTGGAAAGCAATCCCGAGCTGTTTAAGGGAATAGGCCAACTGAAAGACGTTCAGGTAAAGCTTTATATAAATCCTGACATCAAACCTACATGTCAACCACATTGACGAGTACCATTCCACATCCGCCAGAAGGTTGAGGGTGAGCTTCACAAGCTAGAAGCAGAGGACATCATCGAGGAGGTGACTGGACCGACTCCATGGGTATCACCTATTGTTGCACCACCAAAGCCTAAAGACCCCGACAAAGTAAGAATGTGTGTTGACATGCGTCAGGCTAACACAGCCATAGAGAGGGAAAGACACATCACCCCCACAATGGATGACGTGATACATGAGTTAAACGGAGCAACTGCAGCAAGCTGCTCTAAAGACACTGAAAGACAGTCTATCCAGCGACACAGTCATGTCATACTTGTACCCTGGCAGACAGACATAACTTATAGTGGATGCTAGCCCTGTGGGACTGGGTGCTATCCTCTGCCAGCATGATGAAAAATGGGTGAAACACATAATAGTAAATGCAAGTAGGTCTCTAAGTGATGAAGAGAGGAGATACTCCCAGACTGAAAAAGAAGCACTGGCTATTGTGTGGAGCTGTGGACATTTCCACCTGTACATATATGGTCATCCTTTCAAATTAGTGACAGATCATAAAGCACTGGAAATCATATGGAACAATCCCATGTCAAAACCACCTGCGAGGATTGAAAGATGGGGACTCGGGCTACAACCATATGACTTCAAGGTGGAATACAGAAAGGGAGCTGACAATCCAGCTGACTACATGTCTCGACACTCTCTACCGTCAAAGACAAGTGACAGCACACGAGCAGCAAAAGTCGCAGAAGAGTATGTAAGCTTCATTGCAACTCATGCAACACCCAAAGCTATGACACTCACAGATATCAAAGCAGAGACACTTAAAGACCCGATTCTTCAAGAGGTCATCTCTCATGTAACTCACAACACATGGCATAAGACTGATGAATCACAACACGCTGCCATATTAAAACAGTTTAGACGAGTAAGCAGCGAGCTGATAATGTCACATGCATCAGAAATAGTACTACGGGGCACTAGAATAGTGATTCCCACAGCCCTACAAGATAGAGTCCTATCCTATCCTAGCTCATGAAGGACATCAGGGCATCGCTAAAACCAAAGCACTACTCAGAACAAAGGTGTGGTTTCCAGATATTGATCAGAGAGCAGAAGCATTAGTACGCAGCTGTCTTGCATGTCAGGCAAATACCCCAGCTGGACATACTGAGCTATTAAAAATGTCAAGTCTACCAGAAGCACCCTGGCACAGCATCAGCGCAGACCTTTATGGACCACTACCAAGAGGAGAGTACCTGTTAGTCATGATAGATGATTATACACGCTACCCAGTTGTTGAGAGTGTTAGATCAACTTCAGCTAACACAATCATTCCAGTCATGGACAAAGTTTTCTCTATGTTTGGAATCCCCAGAGTGGTAAAAACTGATAATGGCCCCCCATTCAACAGCAGCCAATTCTCTCAGTTTGCAGACTACTTAGGATTTCATCATCGCCGGATCACACCGCTTTGGCCTCAAGCTAACGCTACAGCTGAAAGATTCATGCGCACACTGGGCAAAGCAATATGTGTGGCAGAAACACAGGGAAATAATTGGAAACAACATTTGAACATATTTCTATGTGAGTACAGATCTACACCTCACAGCACAACAGAGAGCTCAACTGCTGAACTGTTATTCCAACACAAAGTGTACACAAAGATCCCTTCATTCACTCACACTGCCAACAAGAGCTCAGACTCAGAAGTGAGAGCTAAGGACAAGAAGGCTAAAGAGAAAATGAAATCTCATGCAGACACTCATCGTCATGCTACACCTCACACTTTGACTGCAGGTGACATCGTGCTTCATCGCCAGCCCAAGCATAACAAACTCACCACACCATACAACACTACATCTACACTGTGATTAAAGTCAAAGGCTCAATGGTTACAGCGACAAGTGATGGACATTGCATAGTCAGGAACTGTTCATTCTTCAAGAAGATCGCTTGAGAGCTAATTGATATCCCACCAGATCCAGTCAGTGATGACTCTACTGTCACAACATCACCCAGATATCCCACGAGACACGATAGGCGTCCTCCTGCCTATTTACAGGACTATACATAGTGTATGGACTGCTAAACATGTGAATGATACTCTGGGTATATAAAAATGTGTATATTTTCCAACTGTTGTTAACTTCAAGATACTGTTGAGTCCTGGTTAAGACAAGTAAGATTTATGTAGGAAACAGTTTTAATGCACTTTCAGTATGCATAATATTGTGTGGAGGATGTGTTCAAAGCTAACAGGTGAATGCAAAAGTCTTAAAGATACTGTTACAGCAGAATTGCACTAGTTCCAGATAACTGTTATGTTAAATGCAGTATAACAGCCAAAAGTTTAAAGCTATTAAAAAGAAAAGGGCAATGTGATACTCATGTAAATGTATTGTGCTCTCAGTATAACTGCGCCCCCTGCTGTCTACAAAGCATATATATATATATATACTAGCCGTGATGAAGTGCACAGTAAGCATAGCGTGTGTAAGCCAGCACTGGTGAATAAACCCTGTTAACGTCCAGCAAGTTGAGTCTTTCATGTCCAATCACAACATGGGAAACATTACAGGGCCCATAATTGCTTTGCCTTTTTCAATGGCATTTCATCAATTTTATCCATATTATTACAGAGTTCTAAAATGATGAGTTCAAAAATAACATATACAGAAAAAACAAAATCTTGGACTCTTTTTAGATGCACAACAAAAAAGGTTTCAGATGAAAAACAAGAATAGATATTCAGTTTTTAGTGATCAATCTATAAAAAGCTAAAGACAATCTGTCTTTCGAGCTGTTTTTATCTCACTGTTTCTTGATCTGATTTTTATTTATCGTTTTGTTCCAGCTCTGCCAAATCAGTCCTAACTTCTGAGAGCTTTCTGGAAGATGCCGGTGCAGGGCGACAATGTGTCAGGTGGTGCCAATTTGCTCCTTTTTTACTTTTTATCCGGAGCGCGTGTGAAGTTCTTTCAACAACTTCCCACGGTCCCGTCCACCTGGGTTCAGCCCACTTTCTTTTGTGAACTTTCAACCTCACCCAATCACCTGGCCGTACAGGAGTCTCTTCTGGTGTCTCGTCTGGTGTCTTTGCGGTTATCTGAACAAGACTTGGATAGTATTACTCAGAGCCCTGACATATTCATCCACTTCAATTTGTCTAATGTAGAAAACTGGGCCACTCCCTCCTTCTCTAGGAGGCCCAGGCATAGGCCTACCAGTTAACAACTCATGGGGTGAAAGATGTGTTTTAGCACCCTGAGAAGATCTCATTGACATGAGTGCCAAAGGCAAAGCATCGACCCATTTCATGTTTGTGCCAAAAATGACCTTTGCAATCTTCCCTTTTAAAGTTTGATTTGCTCTTTCTACAATACCCTGAGATTGTGGGTGGTATGCTGGTGGTATGCTGACCCAAACTTATGAATTATACCAAAATACTCTACTTCCTCCAAGTGTTTGCTTGTGAAATGTGAACCATTGTCTGATCTTATTATCCTTGGCAATACATAGCAGGGTATGAGTTCTGTTTTGAGCCATTTAATTACTGTCTTTGCATCTTCTTTCTTACAGGGAATGGCTTCAATCCATCTGGTATAACGATCATTCATTACCAACATATATCTAAACCCTCTGACTATGTTGTCTGCTCCCATGTCTGTATAATCAATACAAATGTCTTTGAATGGGGCTTCTGGGACTGGATATCTTCCCATTGGGCACTTGTATGGCTTTCTAACATTAAATGCATTGCAAGTGTCACAGTCGTTTACGAAGTTTTCAACCATGTCTTTCATGTAAGGATGTAAGGAATTTTGTTGTTCTTGCTTTGCCTAAATGAGTGGGACCATGTGATTGTTCTATCAGCATGTGGCATAACTTTGCAGGTGCAACTAAACGGCCGTTGTGGGCTCTCTATAGGCCATCTACTTATTTTTGCTCCTTTCTGACTCCATTGATTCTGTTCGTACACTCCAGTTTATTTCTGCTTATCTTTGATGTGTTCGGTGGTTGACTCTTCTTGAGTTTTGGCCTTTGTACATATCATTTGCTTGCTGTACCCTCCTGCCTTCTTTGCTGCCTTGTCTGCTGCATCGTTTCCTCTGGATATTGCATTGTTCAATGCTTGATGTCCCTTGCTTTTCATTACTGCCACTTGTGATGGCAACAGTAAAGATGTTAGCAGGAGTTTTAGTGCTTCAGCATGTTTTACTGGTGTCTTAGCAGATGTTAGGAACCCTCTTCTGATCCACTGTGGTCCGTCTATATGCACTGCTCCATAGACATATGCTGAATCTGTATCAATGTTGACTCTTTGTCCCTCTGCATGCTCCAAGGCTTTGGTGAGTGCCACTACATATGTAGCACTTCATTTCAGACTCCAGCTGTACATCCAGCGTACTGTATCTGACTTTATTTCACATGAGCTCCAGTGTGGAACCCCACTGCACCCCCTGGTGGATCAATGATCCATTGCAACTGGCTTCATTATAATTACATTTATCTATCATGGGGGCGGTCTCAAGTCAAGCTGGAGGTTTTCCCTTGAGCGAGGGCAGATCACGTACCAATCACGGCCCTCGCGTTTCAAACTGTCTGAAATGAATCGCTACACCTGTACTTCTGCCAGTTGGGCCGAAGCAGGTTGGGAGAGGATTTCTGCTTCTATGGTTTGTATGTTTTCTCCCTCCTGCTGGACTACTGCATAGGAGGCCACATTCCCGTTGTCTCCCTTGTAACAACGGCCGTCACTGTAGAGAGTGAAGTCTGGTTGGTCCAAAGGGTCTGTTTCTAAATCTTATCTTATCTTGAGATCCTTTTGGGAGATGAATTGACAGTCATGGGGTGTGTGTTCATCCGTGCTCAGTCCTGTACACATGTTTGTTAAACCAACTTGGTATGTGATGTGTGGTTTCAACAGACTGGTCTCAATTTTGATTTTCCTGATTGGGGAAAATGTGAATGCCTGTGAATTTATAAATGCTACTACTCCATGTGTTGTGTTGACTTTCAATGGGTGGCACATTACCACATGTGCAGTTTTCTCAATGACCTTTGCTAGTGCAGCTAGATGTCTTGCACATCCTATCTGGCCTAGTTCTATATTGTCTAACTTTGAGCTAGGGTACATCAGCACCTGTCTCACTCCCCCTTTTTTCTGAAACAGGATTCCATTGACTATCCCACCTGATTCAGAAACATCAAGGCAAAAATCATCGTCATAATCAGGAGTGGAAAGGTGTGCCGCTTGACTCAGGGCTTGTTTTGTCTTCGTGAAAGCTTCTTTGGCCAACGTTGTCCACTTGAGAGTGGCTTTAAGATTTCTGTTTCCTGCTTCTTATGTGTCTCAGTGGTTGTGTAAAACCCACATAGTCAGGTATGTACGTCCTGCTGTATCCTGTCAGGCCCAGAAACGCAAGCATCTGTTGCACTGTTTTAGGCTTTGGTTGGGAGAGGATGGAAGATCTTTGTGCCGGTGTCAGAGTTAGACTGTTGGAGGAAATCATTCTTCCTAGGAATGTAACTGTTTTCCCTGCGATCTGTGTTTTTTCTTTCTTCACCTTGTATCCTACATTGGCCAGTAGGATTAGCAATTGTTGTGTCACAGCACAACAGACATGTCGCTGCATCTGGTCCGGCTAGAAATAAATCATCAACATACTGTATCAGAGTCACTCCCTCACTGGTAGTTGTAATGCACTGAGATCTTGTTTCAAAGCACGGTTAAATAATCCTGGACTATCTTTGTAACCCTGTGGCATCTGATTGTAAGTGTATCTCTGTCTTTGGTAGGTAAAAGCAAATATGTCCTGGACATTTGGATCTAATGGTAAGCAAAACATCTAGATCTATCAATGTGAAATCTTTGTGACCTAGATTAAGATTTTGTAATGCTACATGTGGATCGGGAACAGGAATATTAGCAGTTTTAGTGACATTGTTGACTTCTCTTAGATCATGGACCATTCTCCATCCCTTGTTTCCAGCTTTTGGTACCGGCAAGATGGGAGTATTCCAATTTGAGCCGGTGTGTCTGATTACTCCAGCTTGCAACAATCCTTGAATAGTGTTTCCTATCCCATCAATTTTTTCTTGTTTCAATTTGTATTGCGGGCGCCAACATGGTTTGTAATTGTCCACCAGCTCCACTGAGACTTCATGATTCACTAAACCAACATCATAGTCTCCAGTGGTCCAAAGATGTGTAGGCACCTGCAAGAGCATTTCTTCTGTGTCTGGATGGTTTGTTTGTTCTCGTCCATGATCTCTGTCCAATTCTTGCTTCTCCACTAGACCTTGTTTCTGGCTATTGTTTCCAATCCTCCACATCGTCTGGTTTGTTGATCGCCATAGGAAAGGTGATTCTGTTGCCAACCATTCTGTGTTCAATTCAGTCTTTATCATTGGACCCAATGATCTGGATTCAGCTCCTATGGTCATGGCGAGTGTGACATGAGGAACAGCTTCTTCAGATAAATTGTACCATTGTCTTTTTTCTGGTGTGAGTTTTACCGCTGCTGCTACACCCTGCGGTCCTACGTAGATGTCTGCCACAGTCAAATGTTCTATCTTTCACTCTTTACCTTCCAACCACGCGTCTTGATATTCTTCATCTGGTCGCCTTAGATAATTGTACGTACAATGTAGAGGATCTTGTGGGGGCACATAGGGTCCCAGTGTATTTATCCATGGCTTCCAGGCCATGTAAGTTCTTTGGACATGTGGACATTATCGATTTCAGTGTGGATCAGGCGGCTCCAGTACAAAGTGGTTGTGTCATTTTCTTCGTCGTTTTCTGGATTTGCTGCCATCATCATGATTCTCTGTTGTCCGTCATACGTCTGGTAGAGTGGTATTTGGCCTGGAATTTGGATAATCAGCCCATCTGGGGTGCATAGAATTCTTGCTCCTGATTTTACGAGCAAGTCTCTTCCCATCATATGTATGGAATAGTTTGGGGCATAGAGGAAAGGATATTGCAGGAGTTCTTTCCCAATTTTTGTGACCAATGGTAATGTATATGTTTATACATCAATTTTTCCCGAGTATCCAACTGTTTTGAGGGTGTGTTTTGAGAGCCGAGGTGGTTTTCCTTTCAAACTAGTTAAGCAGGAAGCTGTGGCTCATGTATCCACCATCATATCCACCTTCTCCCCCTCAATCTCACAGGGCCATGCCAAGGGAAGCCAGAAGCGGCTGGCTTCCCTTACCTCACAATCCAATCAAATCGCATCTACTTCGAGGTGCAGTGACGCGCCCTGTTTCCCTTGACAAAAAAGCAATGGGATTTCTCCACAAGGTTTTGGAAAATAGCTTGAAATAAGGTCAGTGGAAAACGAACCTGTTAGATAAATGCACATTTTGTTCAGTCGGATAATGTCCACATGTCTACTCTACTTTTATAATTTTCGAATCATAAATCTAATTGATAAAAGATAGATAGAGTCACTGCACCACTCTCGCCGCCGTTAGAAAGTAGCAAGCAACTGAAGCAAGTGCAATTATGGAGGGTGGAGATTTGGAGTATTTAATCAAAAATAATTGTACTAAACTTCCGCAACAGCACCAACAACAAATAAAATATGATGACAGGCCAATGCCCAAACTGGAGCTGTGTACAGCGAGGAACAAAGGAGCGAATATGACGTAAAACGTTAAAGCTCTCCTGATTTAGTTTGTGAATTAATGCTTATTAGAATTTGGGCTGGAGAGTGCGTGCGGACCTGTGGGTTAGATAGCAGGCGTGTGTAAGTCCTGCATCTGTATGATACAAATGTGTGTTAAATGATACCGGGTGCTGTAATCACTCATCTGGTTACGTTACCACACCCCCGACCAAAAAGAAAGGACGTATTATTGGCTTCCCCTCATTTTTTCCCCACGCCACGCTACTGTTGGGGGAAGACGGAAGTGACGTCAATGCGGGAATGCTTCACTGTGCGGCGAGAGTGTCAAACACGGACAAAGTGTGTTGTCATGCGTATAAATGGTGAATTACTGAGTTTAGGCACGTTAATAACGTTTTAATGAAGTTGAATACAGTATATTCATATTTGAATACAGTATATTCATATTATTCAAATCGATTATTTTTGTATTTGTAAACTCAAGTGGATTACACTACATTTATTAGTGCTTTCATGTCAATTCGGCGAACATATGATACATTAAATGATCGTGAGGATGATGATTACAAATAGTTTGTTTGAGCCGGTCTGCATTTCCTGATGAAAAAACAAACCAATGCTTTTTGTAGTTGTAGTACACCAACATGGATTAAACGTGTGTCTTTTTTACCACAATGTTGGGGAAATTAATGTATAAAATGCACGGATTATGATTATTATTATTATTATTATTATTCCCATGCCGATCGGGACACTAGGTCCACCGTTTCCCCGCAGTGAGGCTCCCCCCGTTGACAGTTTACATGGGCTGGGTGCAGTGGCGGACTGGCCATCGACGAATCCCGATGGGCCGGTACCGAAGTGGGCCGGTCGGATAAATCACTTGCACATCCCCCACTCCCCCCGTTGACAATTTACTAGCGGTACCGAAGTGGGCCGGTCGAGAGTCCCGGGCTGATTGTTAGTCCCAGCCCACCACTGGCTACATGACCGTATTATAGGAATCTTGGTGTTATATTTGATCAGGATTTATCCTTTAACACCCACATAAAATCAATTTCAAGGACTGCCTACTTCCATCTACGTAACATTGCAAAAAATCTGGCATATCTTGCCTCAAAACGATGCAGAGAAACTAGTTCATGCATTTGTTACTTCAAGGCTGGATTATTGTAACTCCTTATTATCAGGGTGTACCAAGAAGTCAGTCAAGTCGCTTCAGCGAAGTGCAATGGGAGCCAGAGCCTTTTCATATCAAGCTCCACTTTTGTGGAATCAGCTTCCAGTTTGTGTTCGGACGGCAGACACCCTATCCGTTTTTAAGAGTGCGCTTAAGACCTTCCTTTTTGATAAAGCTTATAGTTAGGGCTGATTAGATTCAGCCCCTAGTTTTGCTGATATAGGCTTAGTTTGTCGGGGGACATCTTACTTATTCCTTCTCTCTGCCTATACCTGTGTACTCTCATGTTCCGATTAACCCAGCTTCCCCAAATTTCTTTCTTTTTGGTGTCTATATATGCCGGGATCCGGAGTCATGGATGATCCTGCGGTCCTGTGTCATGGATTGCGAGTCCTGGATCTTGAGTCGTGGCTGTGATCCTGAATCATATGTCCTGGATGGATATACTCGTGGATTCATCTTCCTATTATACACACATGCATTTCCAAACATTTGGACTTCCTATGTTGCAAATGTATTATCTTTTCAATTTATACACGGCATCTATTGCACGTCTGTCCGTCCTGGGAGAGGGATCCCTCCTCTGTTGCTCTCCCTGAGGTTTCTCCCATTTTTCCCTTTAAACTGTGGGTTTTCTCTGGAAGTTTTTCCTTGTACGATGTGAGGGTCTAAGGACAGAGGGTGTCGTATTGTCATACTGATATTCTGTACAAACTGTGAAGTCCACTGAGACAAATGTAACATTTGTGATATTGGGCTATATAAATAAACATTGATTGATTGATTGATTATTGCCCATATTGACACACCTAATTCCTAAACTTCTAACAGACACGTTCAAAGTTAAACTGTCATCGCTGTCATCGCTTGCTGCTATGTGCGCCATTGTGCTTTTACATGCAGATGCTGGGATCCTGAACGGTGCAGCTGGAGCGCTTGGGCCGCAATGACGTCACACATAATTTGGCGGGCCGCAATGACGTCACACATAATTTGGCGGGATTTTGAAGAATCCCCGAGAAGATCCAGAATATGGTCAACATTGAAGGGCAGATTAATGGTTATCAAAGTACAAATTTCCAAAATCAGTTCAGTAACGGTTTTCAAGGGGACAATATTTACTCAAATTGATGGGTTTGGATGATGGGGGAAACTCGTTTCACAGGCTCTTTAAGGGGCTTCAATTAAAAATGTGTCTCAAAGTGGCAACCGTTCATATCTTTTTTTAATGCCCTAAAAAAGCTCCCCTCAGATGAGGAACTATAACTCAATACTGGCATAAACAATGCATTGCCCTGTATCAGGTCATGATGTGGTCCAGGCAATTTGCACATTTTTGCAATTCTATCTCATTATTTTATTTTATCTTGTCCATTTAGTGTATTGATTTGATTAATTCATTGTAGTCCTCTTATATCTCTATCCCTAGACCCTGTTCTGATTTAATCCTCATAACTCTTATTTATTTAGTCTTGTGACTGCTAATAAATGAAGGACATTATAATCTGAACAAATCTCTATGCCTTTTGCGTCAACAGATTTCTCGAATGTATACATAAGTATTACAGTTGTTACTGATGTTATTACCATGCACTAGTGACCATTTTATTGTGTTTTTATTTATTTATTTGCTATTGTTTGTATCACCCTCTCTGTTGTGGGTGGGGGGTGTTTGTAATGTGATGTAATAAAATCATAAAAAAGAAAATATAAAAAAAAAGAAATAAGAAGTAAGTATATTATCCAATCCAATCCAACTTTATTTATATAGCGCTTTAAAACCTTCAGACCAGTGCTGTAGAGAGAGATAAGCTCACAATACATAAAATAAATACATTTAAAAATAAAAGATACAGACACAAAACAAACCGAAATAAACGTAATAATGAAAAAATAAAAAACAGCCATATAATAAAAACAATAGACCACTCAAAGCAAATAAAAGCAACAATCTACAGATGTAGCGCTTCATTTCAGACTCCAGCTTACAGCTTCCTGCCTTCGACCTGCCTAACACCAGTATAGAGGAATATTAAGCCCTCCCACTATTTTCCAAGAGGGCTTTGCCAGATTTTCAATTTCAGGTTTTAACCAGGAGATGGCGCTTCATTCACAAATACAGGAAGACAAGTTTCATGGACTTTCAGTTGTGTTTTGAAGAGCATTTGAACACATCGATATTTTAGATCAACTAAAGTATATCTAATCTTGTAATTCAATAATATATAGTCTTTATATATTAAATAATCATAATAATAATGTAAATGTTTACATTACACTTATTTATTTGTTATGCTCATACTTTTACCTTTACAATCGTTTGCTTTAATATACAGTATATTTTTTGTATATTTTTGTGTTTGCTTCCTCCTGCTCCCTTTCGGACACATACTGTATGATTTATTATTATTATTAATATGAATATATTATTAAGATAAGATAAGATGTTACTTTATTGATTGAACATTTTAGTTTAGAATGTGCTGTCCCACGGTAATTCAGAAGGCTCACAGGTCACATTCCGACCATTATTTAAAACAATAGGTGCTTTCACACCGTCTACAGTTTGATTTGTATAGAGGGAGCTCTGTGGCCAGTGTTCAAATTACCCATTTGCTTTCGGGGGAGCCCTATTATTCAGTGCATATCCTGCTACTAAATATATCACACGCACGCTCTGTTGACTGGCGCAGCAGCAGTTGAGTAAAGTTGGAACGATATTGGCAGATTCAGATTTCACGGATCAATAACTCATGAACAAAACGTTATTCAGACACAAATGACGTCTCCTAAGTACCGTGGTAAGGTTGACAACAAACTACATTTTTATCAAAAAAAGCCAATACGTGCTGTCCTCCAAACTGGAAACATGACATTGGTCTCTATCCGCAGCCGGAGAAGAAATGAGTGCTCAGGGACCGTCTGCAAAGTGCAACTCCAAAAAAACAGAATACAATAATATTCAATCACTATTATACAGCTTATTACTACCAAACTCACCACACACATCAATAGTCTCCTGTTGGTCAGACTACAGCAGAGAGTTTGGAAGAATGTGCTTTTGAATAATTTTGGTGAATATTTCTAATGTAAAATCTTCAATAAATATGACATCATCTTCAATAACGTTACTATTATACAGTATATTTATACGAAACTCACTACACACATCAATAGTCTCCTGGTGGTCAGACTAATGCAGAGAGTTTGGAAGAATATGGTTTTGAATAATTTTGGTGAATATTTATAATGTAAAATCATGGCATCATTTTCAATAATTGTCTATACCTCCTGGATCATGGATGTAATCCTAGACGGCACACAAGAGCAGATGGCCAGGCAAGAGCTAAAAAAGGTGAGTGAAACTGATTATTCAAAGTATTTGCATCCCTTTAGTACTGTAGGCTTGAGAAAGGAGACTGAACTGTGTCTACAGGCAACTTCCGGCGTTATTATAATCATGCAGTTTTTGGAGACATTTGTGTTGTTTTTAACCAATACATTTAGAATATAGGCTTCCATTTTTTTCTTGTTCCTGTTGAGAACAATTAAAAATGAATACTGTGTAAATGAAATTATTGTTTTGCACCTGTATATTATAGAAACTAACACTTATGTTTACATATTCCCTAGGTTTTTCAGGTCACATTTGATCTATATGATGGAGCCATTGGATTTGTAAAGATAAGAAATCAAAACCAAACCATATTCTTCAAAACTCTCTGCTGTAGTCTGACCACCAGAAGACTATTGATGTGTGTAGTGAGTTAGGTAGAAATATACTGTATAATAGTAACGTTACTGAAGATGATGCCATATTTATAAAAGATTTTACATTATAAATCTTCCTCAAAATTATTCAAAAGCACATTCTTTCAAACTCTCTGCTGTAGTCTGACCAACAGGAGACTATTGATGTGTGTCGTGAGTTTGGTAGAAATATACTGTATAATAGTGAAGTGATTGAAGATGATGCCATATTTATTGAAGATGTTACACTATAAATATTCCCCAATATTACTCAAAAGCACATTCTTCCAAACTCTCTGCTGTAGTATGAGCATCATGAGATTGATGTGTGTAGTGAGTTTGGTAGTAATACTTTATAATAGTGAAGTGATTGAATATTATTGTATTCTCTTTTTTCGGTGTTGTACTTTGCAGAAACTCCCTGAGAACTCGTTTCTTCTCCGGCTGCGGAAAGAGACCAATTTAATGTGTCCAGCTCGGAGGACTGTAGTTGTCAACCTTACCACGGTACTTAGGAGACGTCATTTGTGTCTGAATAACGTTTTGTTCATCAGTTATTGATCCGTGAAATCCAAATCTGCCAATATCGTTCCAACTTTACTCAACTCGCAGCAGCGCGGTTTCGATCAATTGCTATAAAATCACTCTGCTACTACTACAGACGGTGTCACTACGCCGGCGGCTGTGGCCGTTGTTGAAGCGTCTTCAGGCTCCGCATCGGCAGGCCTCAGTAGTAAGATTCATCCCGCTTTCATCTCATTAGTATGCATAGGGGGTGACAGGTGCTGTGACAGGTCATACCTTCCCCTACTTATGCTAATGAGCTAAGTCCCGCCTCCCTTTGTTCGAGGTGTGAGATCTCAAGTAGGTGTGATATCCTAAGTAGGTGTGAGATCCGTCGATAGGAGGGGGTTGATGTGTATTCACAGGTGTGAAAAGCCCCCACTGTTGCGCCTTACGGTGTATCATAAAAAATGTTTCAATCACATTAGTATGCATAACAAGTGACAGGTGGGCCCGCCCCCATGTGTGTGTGTGTGTGTGTGTGTGTGTGTGGGGGTGTGTGTGTGTGTGTGTGTGTGTGTGTGTGTGTGTGTGTGTGTGTGTGTGTGTGTGTGTGTGTGTGCTTGTGTGTGTGTGTGTGTGTGTGTGTGTGTGTGTGTGTGTGGGTGTGGGGACCTTCACTGATGTCCTCCCAAGGAGGTGTGTGTGTGTGCGTGGAGTTGGGGGAGACTTCCTCACCCCTTCCTTCCATCTATCTCTCTCTCTCTGTTTCTGCTGATGTGTAAAATATACAAAATAACGTTTTATATACTTACTCTCTTGTTAAAAAGGCGATGAAGCATGCAACGTATGCCAGCCATCAATGTTCTAGTTTTAAGGCTTTGCATACCTCAAAGTGTGTCTAAAAGTATCTTGGCAAGAGAAAAAAAAAAAAAAGCCAAAATGTGCCTAGGCCGTTAAAAAGAAACCGAATTGCTGCTGAGAAATAAGTTCAGAAAGCTTTGACTCCAGTGGAACACTGTTAGAGTCAAAAGTAACTCTCAAATCTATTCAGACAGAGTATGCAGATTGGGGCTGATCAGAAGAAAGAAAGCACCTTTTGCCTTCCTAGGTGCGTGTGTGAAGCAGTCACGGATGTCTTCACATGGAGATGAAGACTCCTGTCTCTTAACACCCAAGGTCCTGCAGTCGGCTGAGGCTTTAAAAGTATAGAAAAAGCAGGTAGGAGGGGTTTTTTGAGAGGAGACTCGGAGGTGTCAATATATCCAGAACAAAATATGTTGATTCAAAGCTGATCAGAACACAGAAAGGCCTTTTGCCTTCCTAGGTGCGTGTGTGAAGCAGTCACGGATGTCTTCACATGGAGATGAAGACTCCTGTCTCTTAAAACCCAAGGTCCTGCAGTCGGCTGAGGCTTTAAAAGTATAGAAAAAGCAGGTAGGAGGGGTTTTTTGAGAGGAGACTCGGAGGTGTCAATATATCCAGACCAAAATATGTTGATTCAGAGCCGATCAGAACACAGAAAGGCTGGGAAATTATTTTTAGTTGTTTCTACTATCTACATGTTTGTAATGTGTATGTACATATTATCAATGTATATATATATATATATAAGAATAAGCCTAAACAGTATTTTCTCTGTCATAAAAAAAACAAATGTGATGCTAATTTGTTAAACAACTAGGAATAATCCGATTGGTGGGTTTTTAGAGTCATAAACCTCGCTAGTTCAGCTGGGGTTTTTATAAAGGTTACAGATTCACCAGAGAGGTCATGTAGTGAGTAGCAGATCATCTGTGTGCTTTTTTCCTGGACCCCGGATCTGATCTATTGGAAGAAAAACACTGGTAAGTACTTTTTTTTTTTTTTATAATAGCATGTAATTATTTAATGTTGCTTGGCTTGGATGTTGTTGTATTTACTGGCTTTTTTTAAATTTATGAGTAAAGTATCCAAAATAATGTTTTTAATATACTTACTCATTTCTATTAAAAGGCGTTGAATTCCCCGCGTGAGCCAGCCAGCAGCGACCCCCAAGAGGACTCCTTTCTGGAGTTGTTACACACCCGTCCTGCCCTCGTGTCTGATCTCAGTGTGTAACACCTGTGACTGGTTCATACACATCCCAAACGAGTCCGACAGACACAGCCCCTCTTCAGCAGGTGGGGGTCAACCCTCAACACAGAATCTGCTTGAGAATCAGGTCGATATTGAACTCAGGCCCTGATACACTCCTGACGAGTTATCATTCCGGTAAATGCCTTTTATGGTTATTTTATAAGATGAGCGCTAAATGAATTGTTTGTTAAATGTATAATCCTGTGTTCAAAAAATACTTATCCTCTTTTTTATTCTCTCTTTTTTCTCTATAGAGCTATCCCCTATTATCAAGAGGACCCTTGCTGATGTTACGGTCAACTTTGTCGGTCACACCAAATGAATAAGCTGGACGGGTCTCATGTAAACTGCTAATGATGTATCCGAATGGTATGTTGGCTTTATGTCCATAAATGTAAGTAGTAAGATTCATCCCGCTTTCATCTCATTATTATGCATAGAGGGTGACAGGTGCTGTGACAGGTCACACCTTCCCCTACTTATGCTAAAGAGCTAAGTCCCGCCTCCCTTTGTTCGAGGTGTGAGATCTCAAGTAGGTGTGATTTCCTAAGTAGGTGTGAGATCCGTCGATAGGAGGGGGTTGATGTGTATTCACAGGTGTGAAAAGCCCCCACTGTTGCGCCTTATGGTGTATCATAAAAAATGTTTCAATCACATTAGTATGCATAAAAAGTGACAGGTGGGCCCGCCCCCAAGTTTATTAAAACAAAATGCCGCTTCCATCACATTAGTATGCATAAAAGTGACAGAAGGGCCCGCCCCAATTATGTGATGTCAGAAGACCGAGGGGGTGGAGTGAGATAAAAAAAAAGAACCCCGGGCAGATAAAAAGCCATTTCCAATCATCAAGTCATCTCTCCAAAAAGAAAAAATGGCCAAGAGACGCCTCGATATGGGTTTAATCAGCGAGACGCCTGTGACAACTTACCGCCATCCGTCCGGAGCGCCAGTCAAGAAACGGATGCAGTATCTGTGCCGGGTTCAAACACCTCCGGTCGAAGATCTTGAAGAGAAATGGCTTCTGGAAAATGAACATGTTTGGGGATACGTATTCAACTATATGGCGAATGAACTGCATTTCTACAACCTGAAGAATGGAGAACCGTATGGACCCCACAGTGTTAAAGCGACGTTGACCTCAACAGATTGGGCTGTGTTAACTCTGGTGTCTTCCAGAGATCTCCACGCAACCATTGTATCGGAAGAAGTAGTGCATCAAGAAAATACTGTGAAACCAGCGGTGTACAAGATATTTGCAACAAAAAGCAAAGAAACGCAAACAAAAAGCGAGATCAGAGAAGAGTTCTCACCGTTACCCCCAAATGTGGAAGAAGAAGAAGGAAATATCCCCCGCCGCCAGAAGTGAAAAGAGTCCTGACAAGCATCGTCTGGGAAACTCAAAGCGGACCATCTGTGCGATGGTATTACCGCGCAAGCCGTTTGCTGACGCAGGGGGGAGGGGTTCTCTCTACAACACAGTGTCCTGCCATCTCTCTCTCTGTTTCTGCTGATGTGTAAAATATACAAAATAACGTTTTATATACTTACTCTCTTGTTAAAAGGTGATGAAGTTTGTAGCGTAAGCCAGCCATCAGTGTTCTAGTTTTAAGGATCGAAGGACCCAATGTATTTTTAAATGGAGCAGAAATAGAACTAGTCTCCCAGTGCAAGTATCTTGAACAGGGAGTGTCATATTGGACTCGCACTTGACTTTTTAAGAAACATATCCAGAAAGTATCCAATACCATTAAATTCAACTTGCAACATTTTAAACAATTTAGACCTTTTTCTTAACTGTCAATGCTGCAAAGTCATACCTCCACTGTATGATTCTATCCCACATTGAATACTGTTTTACAAACTGGTCGTTTGCTTGTGCCACACACCTGAAACCCATTGAACAACTGTTCAAGAGAGCTATACAGGTGTTTGACAGAAAGCCACAGTCATACCACCACTGTACCATCCTTGAATATGCTGCTCATGCTCTTTCTGCATATCATGTATTTATTTTTGCTGTATGTATATATATAAATGTCATGTTCTTATATGCTGTATGTGACGGGACTATAGATGGAAATTAGCCCAAAGCTAAAATCCGGCTCATTTACACTTGTAAGCATTATATTTGTTTTAAAATGTTCATCAATGTGCACTACGGTAGCCCTGAAGAAAATTAAACATTAAAATATGTTATCGATGTCCCCATTCCCAGTTTGTTTTGGGAATAATTGCGATGTTTACTATGTTTTTGGTAGCTCTTAACAAAACAGAATTTTTGTAAAAGACTGCGACTCTAAAAGGCAAGTTTGTGATTTTAACACTGTTTCGAAGAAACAATACATTATACAATATTACGACTTTTTGCCATATTTTTAACACAATCTTTTTTTTTTGGTCGTAGGAATTCAAGATATTTTGCATGTCATGCATAAACACGGTGTCATCTTTTCCTTGAAACTGACGTGCTGCCCATTTTACAAAACAAGTTATTTTTCTGCTTCTTCATCCTCTGAATTTTCCTCCCCTGTCCCTCTTCCTTCAGCCAGCACAACAAGAATCAAGGTGGATCTGTGAAATGAAACACCTCTTCCCAAAGCGTGACTTCCCTATTGAGAGCATGCGTCTAGGGCAGTAGGGTCTAAACCAAATGGCCAGATATACTAACATGCAGAACGTGTGGTATGTTTGAAGACTAACCATTTATCCAGTTCAAGCTGTCTTTAAGATGTGACATTGCGCTCTGACTATCCCCCGTAAAATCGTGACAAACTATTACTTATTCTTAAAGTTGACCTCTTGCTGCTTGGTTGAAAATGATAGGTGAAAAAATAACTTTAAAAGAAAAGACTCAAACAGCGAGGGACATTATACTGGTGAAAGAACTCTCAACGACGATGTTCAGTAAACGATCAATCAAAATCGAAGGATCCAATGTATTTTTAAATGGAGCAGAAATAGAACTAGTCTCCGAGTCCAAGTATCTTGAACAGGGATTGTCTTATTGGAACTCGCACTTGACTGTTTAAGAAACATATCCAGAAAGTATCCAATACCATTAAATTCAACTTGCAACATTTTAAACAATTTAGACCTTTTTCTTAACTGTCAATGCTGCAAAGTCATACCTCCACTGTATGATTCTATCCCACATTGAATACTGTTTTACAAACTGGTCGTTTGCTTGTGCCACACACCTGAAACCCATAGAACAGCTGTTCAAGAGAGCTATCCAGGTGTTTGACAGAAAGCCACAGTCATAGAAGCACTGTACCATCCTTGAAAATCACAATTTCTTGAGTGTTTGACATTTTTTATGTCTTTTAAAAGTATGTGTTTTAAAAAAAATAATATTTACATGGGCTGGCCCCCCTCCCCTTGGGGGAATTCATCCACAGAAAACACACTGGACGCAGCACTAGGTCAGAAACCAGAGGAGACTGTGAGGTCCACCACAGACGGACCACCTTTGGACAAAATGTCCTCTCCATTAAAGGCAGCTCGTTTTGGAATAGCCCCCCAACTGAGATACGGGATTGTCCCACTCTCAATAGTTTTAAAGGTCAACTTAAAGAATGGTTGAGCAACAAACAGACGTGTAATCACCGTTAAATAAATGCACTTTAACACAGGGGTATCTCCTCTTGCACTTTATGTAGCGCTTTTATCTTATCTTGCACTTTATATATCATAGCTGCTACATTGTACTGCCATGTGGTAAATGCTTGTATGCTGCTCATGCTCTTTCTGCATATCATGTATTTATTTTTGCTGTATATATATATATATATATATATATATATATATATATATATATATATATATATATATAAATGTCATGTTCTTATATGCTGTATGGGATGGGACTACAGATGGAAATTAGCTCAAAGCTAAAATCCGGCTCATTTACACTTGTAGGCATTATTTTTGTTTTAAAGTGTTCATCAATGTGCACTACGGTAGCCCTGAAGAAAATTAAACATTAAAATATGTTATCGATGTCCCCATTCCCAGTTTCTTTTGGGAATAATTGCGATGTTTACTATGTTTTGGTAGCTCTTAACAAAACAGAATTTTTGTAAAAGACTGCGACTCTAAAAGGCAAGTTTGTGATTTTAACACTGTTTCGATGAAACAATACATTATACAATATTATGACTTTTTGCCATATTTTTAACACAATATACTTGTACCTTCTTTTTTTTTTGTGGTCGTAGGGCTTCAAGATATTTTGCATGTCATGCATAAACACGGTGTTATCTTTTCCTTGAAACTGACGGGCTGCCCGTTTTACAAAACAAGTTATTTTTCTGCTTCTTCCTCCTCTGAATTTTCCTCCCCCGCCCCTCTTCCTTCAGCCAGCACAACAAGAATCAGGATGGATCTGTGAAATGAAACACCTCTTCCCAAAGCGTGACTTCCCTATTGCATGCGTCTAGGGCAGTAGGGTCTAAACCAATTGGCCAGATAAACTAACATGCAGAACGTACGGTATGTTTGAAGACTAACCATTTATCCAGTTCAAGCTGTCTTTAAGATGTGACATTGCGCTCTGACTATTTCCCGTAAAATGGTGACAAACTATTACTTATTCTTAAATTTGACCTCTTGCTGCTTGGTTGAAAATGATAGTTGAAAAATAACTTTAAAAAAAAAAAAAGACTCAAATAGCGAGGGACATTATACTGGTGAAAAAAACTCTCAATTATACAGATGACTCCCCCCACTCAACGCAATAAGTCCCTCCCTCCATTCAGCAAAGCATCTAAAACTAAGGACCCCACTAAGACGACAGTTTGAAAACTAGCTATGGATCTGAGAAAAACCAAGTCTCCCCCCGTGAGTTGCAGCCAGGAACAAACTCCTGGACTGCCATCATCACCATCATTCTGGACACCCAAATCTTGCAGTACTACTGCTGCTTATTTTGCTCCTTGGGCCAAGACGTCTCTGTTTATGGACACAGTGAAATCAGTGTTGGTTGATATTGTGGAGGGGGTGATACATCGGTACAGAGAAGAAATATGCAACGGATGCCGAGTCAGTCACCCCGGCCAGAGGCAACACGATTGTCTGAATGACATGCCCGATTTTTTCTTCAGAAACAATTACAACGCGTTAATGAAAAGACTCTGGCTCACCGACTTCATTACTGAGATCAACCAGACTCTTATTGATAAAGAAATTTTCACGGATGATTGGAGGATCCAAGGCGCTTCGGAGGCATTTCTGCACAATCTCAAAAATTGTAGACGCCTCAAGGAGAGACTTGAAAAGATCCATGCCGAGTTGGATGGAGAAGAAGAAGACTAATAACCTGCGGTTGGTTGAAGCCAGGGATTTTTTCTTTTTCGATACATTGACTTTTTCTTTAAAGTAAAATAAAAATGGGGAACTACTATGCAAAACGCTCTGTATATATTGATCAGAATGTAGTCAATACCCTTTTAATAAGTGTGGTGATGAGGACGATTGAAAACAGAGTGAATAGTGATCCCCGTGTAAACAGAATGGCAGAAGTTTGTAAACTAGAAGACATTTTGGATATCGTTCGTTCTGGCAGTACTATTCCTGGTCATTGGGAAACGATTCGAAACGAAACATTTAAAGTGGTCCTGGAATCTTCATTTTCCGAAACATTCTGTAACATTACCGAAGAAATGAAACAAACATCAAAAGTGTATCATGTCCTCTCATTGTATGCTCTGTTTGTAGATGTAATGCATCTTTGTGTCAAAAACAGTATACACATGAATATTTTGACTGAAGTGAAAAAACTCCATCATGATATTTCCAGTAATCTGGGGAATTCTAAGCTGGAGACGGTCCTGGGGATGTTACAATCAGTATAACTATTGATTTTGTGTGTGAAAATGTTTAAATGTAAATAGGACATTTTTTTTTTTTAAATAAAAAAAAGTGTTTTTTATATTTTAAAAACTGTTGTCTTCATTATAGCAAGGGGAGCGTGTCTGATACATGTGTATTACAGTCCTTCACATGCACTGTTGTCTTCATTATAACAAGGGGAGGGTAACAGTGAAGATGTATGATACATGTGTATTGAAATGTGCGTATTATACCCCCACAGAAACACAGAAACATGGAAACACAGAAACACAGAAAACATTGAAACCACTGAAACACTGAAAAAACACAGAAACACTGAAACACCGACACACAGAAACACCGAAACAAAAAGACACAGAATTACAGAATTACAGAAACACAGAAACACAGAAACACAGAGACACAGAAACACAGAAAGATGGAAACACAGACAACACAGCAACACAGAAACACAAAAACACTGAAACACCGACACACAGAAACACAAAAACACAAAAACACTGAAACACCGACACACCGAGACACATAACCACAGAAACACCGACACACAAAAACACAAAAACACTGAAACACCGACACACCGAGACACAGAACCACAGAACCACACAAACACAGAAACACAGAAACACAGAAAACACAGAAACAAAGAACCACAGAACCACAGAAAACACAAAAACACAAAAAACACAAAAACACTGAAACACCGACACACAGAAACACCGAAAACACAAAAAACAGGCTTGTGTGCTAGTCTGGTTTTTGAATAAACACATCAGTATTTTAAAAAGTCAAATAGTATCAGCCTCCCATCGACTTTTTAAAATACTGATGTGTTTATTCAAAAACCAGACTAGCACACAAGCCTGTTTTTTGTGTTTTCGGTGTTTCTGTGTTTTTGTGTTTCTGTGTTTTCTTTGTGTCTGTGTTTTTGTGTTTCTGTGTTTCTGTGTTTTTTTGTTTCTGTGTTTGTGTGGTTCTGTGGTTCTGTGTCTCGGTGTGTCGGTGTTTCAGTGTTTTTGTGTTTTTGTGTGTCGGTGTTTCTGTGGTTCTGTGTCTCGGTGTGTCGGTGTTTCAGTGTTTTTGTGTTTTTGTGTTTCTGTGTGTCAGTGTTTCTGTGGTTCTGTGTCTCGGTGTTTCAGTGTTTCAGTGTTTTTGTGTTTTTGTGTTTTTGTGTTTCTGTGTTTCTGTGTTTTCTGTGTTTCCATCTTTCTGTGTTTCTGTGTCTCTGTGTTTCTGTGTTTCTGTGTTTCTGTAATTCTGTAATTCTGTGTCTCTGTGTTTCGGTGTTTCTGTCTGTCGGTGTTTCAGTGTTTTCTGTGTTTCTGTGTTTCCATGTTTCTGTGTTTCTGTGGGGGTATAATACGCACGTTTCAATACACATGTATCATACATCTTCACTGTTACCCTCCCCTTGTTATAATGAAGACAACAGTGCATGTGAAGGACTGTAATACACATGTATCAGACACGCTCCCCTTGCTATAATGAAGACAACAGTTTTTAAAATGTAAAAAACACTTTTTTTTATTTAAAAAAAAAAAATGTCCTATTTACATTTAAACATTTTCACACACAAAATCAATAGTTATACTGATTGTAACATCCCCAGGACCGTCTCCAGCTTAGAATTCCCCAGATTACTGGAAATATCATGATGGAGTTTTTTCACTTCAGTCAAAATATTCATGTGTATACTGTTTTTGACACAAAGATGCATTACATCTACAAACAGAGCATACAATGAGAGGACATGATACACTTTTGATGTTTGTTTCATTTCTTCGGTAATGTTACAGAATGTTTCGGAAAATGAAGATTCCAGGACCACTTTAAATGTTTCGTTTCGAATCGTTTCCCAATGACCAGGAATAGTACTGCCAGAACGAACGATATCCAAAATGTCTTCTAGTTTACAAACTTCTGCCATTCTGTTTACACGGGGATCACTATTCACTCTGTTTTCAATCGTCCTCATCACCACACTTATTAAAAGGGTATTGACTACATTCTGATCAATATATACAGAGCGTTTTGCATAGTAGTTCCCCATTTTTATTTTACTTTAAAGAAAAAGTCAATGTATCGAAAAAGAAAAAATCCCTGGCTTCAACCAACCGCAGGTTATTAGTCTTCTTCTTCTCCATCCAACTCGGCATGGATCTTTTCAAGTCTCTCCTTGAGGCGTCTACAATTTTTGAGATTGTGCAGAAATGCCTCCGAAGCGCCTTGGATCCTCCAATCATCCGTGAAAATTTCTTTATCAATAAGAGTCTGGTTGATCTCAGTAATGAAGTCGGTGAGCCAGAGTCTTTTCATTAACGCGTTGTAATTGTTTCTGAAGAAAAAATCGGGCATGTCATTCAGACAATCGTGTTGCCTCTGGCCGGGGTGACTGACTCGGCATCCGTTGCATATTTCTTCTCTGTACCGATGTATCACCCCCTCCACAATATCAACCAACACTGATTTCACTGTGTCCATAAACAGAGACGTCTTGGCCCAAGGAGCAAAATAAGCAGCAGTAGTACTGCAAGATTTGGGTGTCCAGAATGATGGTGATGATGGCAGTCCAGGAGTTTGTTCCTGGCTGCAACTCACGGGGGGAGACTTGGTTTTTCTCAGATCCATAGCTAGTTTTCAAACTGTCGTCTTAGTGGGGTCCTTAGTTTTAGATGCTTTGCTGAATGGAGGGAGGGACTTATTGCGTTGAGTGGGGGGAGTCATCTGTATAATTGAGAGTTTTTTTCACCAGTATAATGTCCCTCGCTGTTTGAGTCTTTTTATTTTTTTAAAGTTATTTTTCAACTATCATTTTCAACCAAGCAGCAAGAGGTCAAATTTAAGAATAAGTAATAGTTTGTCACCATTTTACGGGATATAGTCAGAGCGCAATGTCACATCTTAAAGACAGCTTGAACTGGATAAATGGTTAGTCTTCAAACATACCGTACGTTCTGCATGTTAGTTTATCTGGCCAATTGGTTTAGACCCTACTGCCCTAGACGCATGCAATAGGGAAGTCACGCTTTGGGAAGAGGTGTTTCATTTCACAGATCCATCCTGATTCTTGTTGTGCTGGCTGAAGGAAGAGGGGCGGGGGAGGAAAATTCAGAGGAGGAAGAAGCAGAAAAATAACTTGTTTTGTAAAACGGGCAGCCCGTCAGTTTCAAGGAAAAGATAACACCGTGTTTATGCATGACATGCAAAATATCTTGAAGCCCTACAACCACAAAAAAAAAAGAAGGTACAAGTATATTGTGTTAAAAATATGGCAAAAAGTCGTAATATTGTATAATGTATTGTTTCATCGAAACAGTGTTAAAATCACAAACTTGCCTTTTAGAGTCGCAGTCTTCTACAAAAATTATGTTTTGTTAAGAGCTACCAAAACATAGTAAACATCGCAATTATTCCCAAAAGAAACTGGGAATGGGGACATCGATAACATATTTTAATGTTTAATTTTCTTCAGGGCTACCGTAGTGCACATTGATGAACACTTTAAAACAAAAATAATGCCTACAAGTGTAAATGAGCCGGATTTTAGCTTTGAGCTAATTTCCATCTGTAGTCCCGTCCCATACAGCATATAAGAACATGACATTTATATATATATATATATATATATATATATATATATATATATATATATATACAGCAAAAATAAATACATGATATGCAGAAAGAGCATGAGCAGCATACAAGCATTTACCACATGGCAGTACAATGTAGCAGCTATGATATATAAAGTGCAAGATAAGATAAAAGCGCTACATAAAGTGCAAGAGGAGATACCCCTGTGTTAAAGTGCATTTATTTAACGGTGATTACACGTCTGTTTGTTGCTCAACCATTCTTTAAGTTGACCTTTAAAACTATTGAGAGTGGGACAATCCCGTATCTCAGTTGGGGGGCTATTCCAAAATGAGCTGCCTTTAATGGAGAGGACATTTTGTCCAAAGGTGGTCCGTCTGTGGTGGACCTCACAGTCTCCTCTGGTTTCTGACCTAGTGCTGCGTCCAGTGTGTTTTCTGTGGATGAATTCCCCCAAGGGGAGGGGGGCCAGCCCATGTAAATATTATTTTTTTAAAAACACATACTTTTAAAAGACATAAAAAATGTGAAAAACTCAATAAATTGTGATTTTCAAGGATGGTACAGTGCTTGTATGACTGTGGCTTTCTGTCAAACACCTGGATAGCTCTCTTGAACAGCTGTTCTATGGGTTTCAGGTGTGTGGCACAAGCAAACGACCAGTTTGTAAAACAGTATTCAATGTGGGATAGAATCATACAGTGGAGGTATGACTTTGCAGCATTGACAGTTAAGAAAAAGGTCTAAATTGTTTAAAATGTTGCAAGTTGAATTTAATGGTATTGGATACTTTCTGGATATGTTTCTTAAAAAGTCAAGTGCGAGTTCCAATAAGACAATCCCTGTTCAAGATACTTGCACTGGGAGACTAGTTCTATTTCTGCTCCATTCAAAAATACATTGGATCCTTCGATTTTGATTGATCGTTTACTGAACATCGTCGTTGAGAGTTCTTTCACCAGTATAATGTCCCTCGCTGTTTGAGTCTTTTTCTTTTAAAGTTATTTTTTCACCTATCATTTTCATCCAAGCAGCAAGAGGTCAAATTTAAGAATAAGTAATAGTTTGTCACGATTTTACGGGGGATAGTCAGAGCGCAATGTCACATCTTAAAGACAGCTTGAACTGGATAAATGGTTAGTCTTCAAACATACCACACGTTCTGCATGTTAGTATATCTGGCCATTTGGTTTAGACCCTACTGCCCTAGACGCATGCTCTCAATAGGGAAGTCACGCTTTGGGAAGAGGTGTTTCATTTCACAGATCCACCTTGATTCTTGTTGTGCTGGCTGAAGGAAGAGGGACGGGGGAGGAAAATTCAGAGGATGAAGAAGCAGAAAAATAACTTGTTTTGTAAAACGGGCAGCACGTCAGTTTCAAGGAAAAGATGACACCGTGTTTATGCATGACATGCAAAATATCTTGAATTCCTACGACAAAAAAAAAAAGATTGTGTTAAAAATATGGCAAAAAGTCGTAATATTGTATAATGTATTGTTTCTTCGAAACAGTGTTAAAATCACAAACTTGCCTTTTAGAGTCGCAGTCTTTTACACAAATTCTGTTTTGTTAAGAGCTACCAAAAACATAGTAAACATCGCAATTATTCCCAAAACAAACTGGGAATGGGGACATCGATAACATATTTTAATGTTTAATTTTCTTCAGGGCTACCGTAGTGCACATTGATGAACACTTTAAAACAAATATAATGCTTACAAGTGTAAATGCGCTGGATTTTAGCTTTGAGCTAATTTCCATCTATAGTCCCGTCACATACAGCATATAAGAACATGGCGCATTTATCATAGGTGATCAGAGCTAACTGCCTGCCGTCAGATTTCATTTAAAAAACAGATCTGATTTTAAGACTATTTCTGCGCTCATAAAGAATGATAAGAATAATGCGTATTGAACTGGTTTCATTAATTAGTGAGTTTATTTAACACTAGAACCGCCAATCGGGTCAATTTATGTGATGTGTGTTGTGTGTGTGCAATGTAACTTTTTTTCAATAAAATATTAAAGTCTCTCAGCCCGTGACTTTTCCTGAAAGTGTGTTATGTAGCACCCTATGTTGTTAAAAATTGCATTCTAATAGCGGGATTTGACGGGTTTAGGTAGTCCTATACAAAAACCTCTGGTGGTTCTAGTGTTAAGGTAATTAGGTACAGTAGAAGCCATTTTTGATCAGTAACGGATTTAGCAGTGAAACATAAAAGTCAACTAACTGAGGGTCACTTGCAATGACAGTGTTGTGTCTAACTGTAAGCTTGTCACTCAGAGTAACCTACAGTTAATTTAGCTGCTGGAGAAGAAAGATCAGGGGGGGAGGGGGGGGAGAGAGCTGTGGTTGATGGGCCATTAGTTGTGTAAATACACAGCTGAGAGCTGCCGTTTCATTCAGACTGTTTAAAAAACGGTAACAACAGACTATTTTTCTTAGCGGATGCATGTCAATTTAAATCAATACATACAACTATTTTTTAAATCAATAAAAACATTTTCTAAATCCATAAAACATTTAAATTAATACTGGGAGTCATGTCGTTACTTTGTTGAGAATGTGGTCATGTAATAAGCGGGATAATTTGCAGCGACATGTTCCTTATGGGGAAAATAGCACCCGTCATGCAGATAAGGATCCCTCCGCTACACTTTGGGATCCTGATCTGCCGACGAGGCTCCATTAAAATATACATATTTTTAGTGAATTACTGAGTTTAGGCACGTTAATAACGTTTTAATGGAGTTGATTACAGTATATTCATATGTGTCAGTGATTTCATGTCAATTCGGCGAACATAAACATAAATGATCGTGGTGAAGATGATGATTAAATTAGGATTAAAAATCGAGAGCCGGGCTGCATTTCCTCCTGTTCGTTTTTTTCGACTAAACAACATTATTTTGTTAAATAACAACATGGTGATGTTTTGTAAATGATTACATGTCTCTTATTTAGATTGCAGCTGGCTTCATTATAATTTCATTTATCTATCACGGGGGCGGTCTCAAGTCAAGCTGGAGGTTTTCCCTTGAGCGAGGGCAGATCACATACCAATCACGTCCCTCGCGTTTCAAACTGTCTGAAATGAATTGCTACATCTGTACTTGTTTACGAATGCTAAGGAGAAGAGGTGGGTTTTAAGACGGGATTTAAAAACAGACAGTGTGGGAGCCTGTCTGATTAACAAGGGCAGGTCGTTCCACAGTTTAGGGGCGGCAGCAGAGAAAGCACGGTCCCCTCTGCTCGGTGGAATGAGCTCCCCATTGAAATCAGGACAGCAAAAAGCTTACAAATCTTCCGGCGCAGACTGAAAACTCATCTCTTTCGACTCCACTTTGAGCAATATAACTATTAACAAACCACTTATATACTAATAAAGGACTGGCTTATCTAAAGCCAGTTGAGTAGCACTTGAAATGTTTTAGCTGTATGAAACCTGATGTACTTATATGATTCTGTTTTCTTCAAGTTTGTATTTTGTTGGTCGAACGCACTTATTGTAAGTCGCTTTGGATAAAAGCGTCAGCTAAATGCAATGTAATGTAATCTAATGTAATGTAACAGGTGGCGGTTACTAATAACTCACACACTCCTATCCGACACAGATGGCGGGTACTAACATCCACAAACACATACCTATCTCCCGCAGGTATTCGGAGGAAGATCCTCACAGGTGGCGGTTACTAATACTCACAAACACACTTCAATTCATTCCACTCATTCAACAAAGTAATTCACTCAGCATTCAACCAAGAAATTTGAGATATTTACCAAGTCTGAGAGAACCTTACCGAGAGCTATTAACCCTGCTCTGAGGGACAGAGCTTACAGAGAGAGAGCATACCAGGGGAAACCCCCCTCTCTCGTTCTCTCCCAAAAAGACAGTTCCTCCCCATCCGCCAGTGTCTTTATGCTCGAAAACAGGATAGAAAAACCTAAGACACCCCTTCCATATCCATATTTGTGGAAACTTGGCATGGCCTCTGATGTACAGGACTGGACATGACCAGACATATTCTATGGCTATGACATAACCACCTTTTTGAGGCCTCAATGTATTACTCCTTAAGTCCGGAGCCCCCCTCCCTGTTTACTGCTGTGAGAGGAGAGGGAAGAAACGCCGGGTTACGTATTGTAACCCTTGATATTAGCACAAGTGGAGCCCTCTACTGGACTCTATGGGTACTACCTTATCATGCAAGCATTCACCTACTGAGATTTCTATAGACGTAGCCGGCCCCGGGGCGGGACTACCTGAATGCGTGCGCATCTCACTTCTGTATAAAAGGAGGCCTCGCCTCCTGACCACCATCCTACACCACTCTTCAGCGAGCGGTATAGGACAGACAGTGCCCCAAGGTAGAGGGCTACGCCTGTGCTAATATAACAAGGGTTACAATACGTAACCCGGCATTATATCTCTCAAAGGCTCCGCCCTCTACTGGACTCTATGGGTACAGTGGGCGGAGCCCCGATGTATGCACGCACTGTCGTCCAGCACACCATTCCACCTCACTTTCCCTGACCGGCTTTAGCAGCCGCTGTGCCTCACTCACCTCTCCCTCGGTTGTAACCGTGGAGAAGTCCAGGCTGCGGCCGATAGAGCACACCCTGACGCGCTTGCCTCGCATAAAAGTGTGCTCGAAAACAGTGCTGAGGGCTCCCCTGCGTCCGCTTATAGGCAGACAGGGAAAGTCCGCAGCTGTATGGGTTCACTATGCACCCTCTCTCCTGAGTCCCTAAAGAGCACGGGGAGAGCGCAAGTGCCCCCTATGCCCCCACACTCAGACACTGACCCCGTGCAGAGTGCGTACGGACTATAGTATGGAGGGCTCTCCCCCTCCTGCCCCCAGGCAGGCGAGGGGAGCCCTTTAGCCCTGTAAGGGAACAAAGTGCATTACATCACCCCGCGACCCTCCAGGAGTCCGGAGAAACGTTAGCGCATTTACGCCCGGGGAGAGGGTCAGATGCCAACTGACCCACAGACCCCCCCTCCTCACCAGTCCTGTGTTGCCCCAGCAAGCACAGACGCTGAGAAAGAGCCAGACATATCCAAGAGATAAAACTTTATGAAGGGGCCTGGCGTTGACAAAGACGCCGCCGTGCATATGTCCTCCACAATCACACCGTTGAATAAAGCTGTCGACGCAGCCACAGCTCGTGTGGAGTGCGCACGGACCCCCGTGGGACAGGCTCTCCCTGCCTGCTCGTAGGCGTGTGCAATGCCTCCGCAAAGCCAGCCTGCCAGGCGTTTCTTGGACAGAGCTTTTCCAGTCACCCCGGCCCCGAAGCACACAAACAGCTGTTCAGTGCGTCTCAGGGTAGCTGTGCGCTCTACATAACATGCTAACGCGCGCACCGGGCAGAGGAGGTGTAATTTAGCTTCCCTAGCCCCACCATGGGGTGGAAGAATAAATCCCCCCAACTGAATAGCCCTCGACCTGAACGCACTCCTTAGGCTCTTGGGCACAAAGGAAGGGTTCGGTCTGAGTGTCGCCCCGCCCCGGTCACCCCGAATCAGTAAACAGCTCGGGTGCACCGACAGAGCGGTTAACTGGTTGGCTGACGTTAAGGCAAGTAGCAACGCTGTCTTCCACAACAGTGCTTTGAGGGAGGAGAGCTCTAGAGACTCAAATGGCTCTGTGACCGGAGCCTCAAGCACCAGCGGTAGGTCCGACTGCGGGTTAGGGAATGTTCCGGTATTTGGACAAAATTAAAATGGGATCACTCCGGTCAATGTACGTACTTCGTCTCACTGGAATATTAATGGCCAGATTGAATACAACATCGACCCAAATTCTCCGGTCAATGACAGGAGAGTTTTGAAAGTGACAAAACACTGTTCCACACATTTAAAAACACTTAATCAATGTTTACCCAGGATCCATGCACCTTTCCTGGCTTGTAAAATGTGGTGATGCGCCCTGGAGGTAGCGGGCAGGCTCTGTGCGTGGTGCTGAACCCCAGCCTGTCTATGTGGAATACAAAAACAAACAAAGACAAACACTTTTAAGGTCACCAGGGTCGTGAGGTTCTGGTTCTGGCGGTGTGCATGGAGGGGTTTGACCTGGCTCCCCGACACAATGCACATAGTCTGGAGCAGCGGAGCAGCGGAGCAGCGGCTGGGCCGTGTTCCCCCTTCTGTCCATTTGCCTATCAGTTTGTTAACGAAGTGGACAGAGGCTGTTTTTCGCCCCTAAAAGTGACTTTTAATGGTGTTCTTTGCATTTAAATGATGGGTCTTATCATTCTCCAGGGTCCCCGACACAATGCAACTAGTCTGGAGCTCGCTGGTGTCCCGCAAATGCTTTAATCACACTTTTGTCCATTTGCCTATCAGTTTGTTAACGAAGTGGACAGAGGCTGTTTTTTGCCCCTAAAAGTGACTTTTAATGGTGGGTTTTGCATTTAAATGATGGGTCTTATCATTGTGGAGGGTCCCCGACACAATGCAACTAGTCTGGAGCTCGCTGGGGTCCCGCAAATGCTTTAATCACACTTTTGTCCATTTGCCTATCAGTTTGTTAACGAAGTGGACAGAGGCTGTTTTTCGCCCCTAAAAGTGACTTTTAATGGTGTTTTTTGTATTTAAATGATGGGTCTTATCATTCTCCAGGGTCCCCGACACAATGCACATGGTCTGGAGCTCGCTGGGGTCCCGCAAATGCTTTAATCACACTTTTGTCCATTTGCCTATCAGTTTGTTAACGAAGTGGACAGAGGCTGTTTTTCGCCCCTAAAAGTGACTTTTAATGGTGTTTTTTGTATTTAAATGATGGGTCTTATCATTCTCCAGGGTCCCCAACACAATGCAACTAGTCTGGAGCTCGCTGGTGTCCCGCATATGCTTTAATCACACTTTTGTCCATTTGCCTATCAGTTTGTTAACGAAGTGGACAGAGGCTGTTTTTTGCCCCTAAAAGTGACTTTTAATGGTGGCTTTTGCATTTAAATGATGGGTCTTATCATTGTGGAGGGTCCCCGACACAATGCACATGGTCTGGAGCTCGCTGGGGTCCCGCAAATGCTTTAATCAGGCGTTTTAACACTTTTCCCCACGAAAATGATTTTTAATCATTTTTGGGGGGCTATATAAATCACATTCCGGTTAATGCCGAGCACAATCGTACCTTTTACTATTTTAATGTATTTGCATGATATATCTTTGGGCTATAAAAGCGACATATTTGGATGACTTTGTCAGTTTATGGAGCTTATCCCACAAATCCCGGATGATCCGGGCCAAATTTGGGAGCTCATAGGCAGCCTGCCATAGGCCCCCACCCGTGAAAAGAAAAAAAAATGAAAGAAAACGGTCAATTATATGTTAAAATAATCAAAAAATGAACTTTTAAAATTACAAGGGAGAGGGGATCTGAGAAGGGGAGAAGGGGCTCAAGTGTTCGGCGCTTCGGGACGAAGCCCCGAACACTTTTCCCCTCCCCCGTTGCAAGGTACAACGGAGAGGGGAATCCAGACTTCCCCTCCTCCGTTGTAAAAAACCGTTCATGTTTTACAAGCTACCTTCTGCACGAAATCGGAAACCCGGTTTTTGAGAGGACTCAGAAAAAAAACGGCTGTGTAACTTCATGGAGGAATTCATCCGCTGTATGTGCACTTTGGCTCGGATACATTTTGTTGCCTGGAGACCCCCCAGCATGGTTCTTACCAAACTTAAAGTTTTTGATCTGGGCTCTGGAGGAAGGTAAGGGGAGTTGACAGGGGACTCAATCCGCCTCATGAGGCACTATTTTCGGATACATTTCAACACTTTTAGCCCTTTTTGATGGTTCTCCAAAAAATAACTCTGACTTTTTCAGAGTGTGGAGGAAGGTGAGGGGAGTTGACAGGGGACTTTATCCGCCTTATGGGGCACTATTCTCGGATACATTTCAACACTTTTAGCCCTTTTTGATGGTTCTCTAAAAAATAACTCTGACTTTTTCAGAGTGTGGAGGAAGGTGAGGGGAGTTGACAGGGGACTTTACCCGCCTTATGGGGCACTATTCTCGGATACATTTTTTCATTTTCACCCATTTTTTATGGAACTCCAAAAAGACAAGTTAGTCTTTTTTTTCCCTTCCTCTTCTGATTTCTCACTGATTGAATGGCAAACGCGACCCGCCATCGGAGGGCCTCCGCCGGCCCGGCCTCGTGCCGGTGCTCTGGCGGTCGGTTCCTCCGAACTGCGGGTTCGACTCTGATGGCCGGGAGGGACGAGGGAAACGTCGGGGGGGTCTGCTGGAGGCTCCTGCTGGAGTCTTGCGTTCACTGGGACCTGGCTCGAAAAACTTGAACCCTGACTCCAGTGCAGTGTTGCGGCCATGCGCCTCCGGGTACCAGACTCCCCTGCCTCCTCCGTGTTGCGTGGGCTGCGTGGGGGTAACCCTGCGTGTCCGTTACCCTGCGTGTCTCTTACCTCCCAGGCCGACCGATATGAAGCGTTTCCAAGACGAACCGTCTGACTCAGGGGTCCCACCACAGGTTCCGTAGCGGGGTGGAAGTTCCACCTCCCCACTTCGCCGCGGAATGCAAGACAAACACCTGTTTCTCTCATCCTCCACTGTGGCATAGCGGCCTTAGTCGGCTGCGGCATTCAGCAATTGGCATTGCTCCGGGCACAGGACCCTACTTCATCAAACTACCTGTTTGATCCTGCGTAACAACCACATATATGCTTGTCTGCAAAGACATTGATCGAATGGCAAACGTGACCCGCCATCGGAAGGCCTCCGCCGGCCCGGCTTCGTGCCAGCCTCTGTCCACTTCGTTAACAAACTTTTAATGGTGTTTTTTGCATTTAAATGATGGGTCTTATCATTCTCCAGGGTCCCCGACACAATGCAACTAGTCTGGAGCTCGCTGGGGTCCCGCAAATGCTTTAATCACACTTTTGTCCATTTGCCTATCAGTTTGTTAACGAAGTGGACAGAGGCTGTTTTTTGCCCCTAAAAGTGACTTTTAATGCTGGCTTTTACAATTAAATGATGGGTCTTATCATTCTCCAGGGTCCCCGACACAATGCAACTAGTCTGGAGCTCGCTGGGGTCCCGCACATGCTTTAATCACACTTTTGTCCATTTGCCTATCAGTTTGTTAACGAAGTGGACAGAGGCTGTTTTTCGCCCCTAAAAGTGACTTTTAATGGTGGGTTTTGCATTTAAATGATGGGTCTTATCATTGTGGAGGGTCCCCGACATAATGCACATAGTCTGGAGCAGCGGAGCAGCGGCTGAGCCGTGTTCCCCCTTCTGTCCATTTGCCTATCAGTTTGTTAACGAAGTGGACAGAGGCTGTTTTTCGCTCCTAAAAGTGACTTTTAATGGTGTTTTTTGCATTTAAATGATGGGTCTTATCATTCTCCAGGGTCCCCTACACAATGCAACTAGTCTGGAGCTCGCTGGGGTCCCGCAAATGCTTTAATCACACTTTTGTCCATTTGCCTATCAGTTTGTTAACGAAGTGGACAGAGGCTGTTTTTTGCCCCTAAAAGTGACTTTTAATGGTGGGTTTTGCATTTAAATGATGGGTCTTATCATTGTGGAGGGTCCCCGACACAATGAAACTAGTCTGGAGCTCGCTGGGGTCCCGCAAATGCTTTAATCACACTGCCTATCAGTTTGTTAACGAAGTGGACAGAGGCTGTTTTTCGCCCCTAAAAGTGACTTTTAATGGTGGGTTTTGTATTTAAATGATGGGTCTTATCATTGTGGAGGGTCCCCGACACAATGCAACTAGTCTGGAGCTCGCTGGGGTCCCGCAAATGCTTTAATCACACTTTTGTCCATTTGCCTATCAGTTTGTTAACGAAGTGGACAGAGGCTGTTTTTCGCCCCTAAAAGTGACTTTTAATGGTGGGTTTTGCATTTAAAAAATGGGTCTTATCATTGTGGAGGGTCCCCGACACAATGCACATAGTCTGGAGCAGCGGAGCAGCGGCTGGGCCGTGTTCCCCCTTCTGTCCATTTGCCTATCAGTTTGTTAACGAAGTGGACAGAGGCTGTTTTTCGCCCCTAAAAGTGACTTTTAATGGTGGGTTTTGTATTTAAATGATGGGTCTTATCATTGTGGAGGGTCCCCGACACAATGCAACTAGTCTGGAGCTCGCTGGGGTCCCGCAAATGCTTTAATCACACTTTTGTCCATTTGCCTATCAGTTTGTTAACGAAGTGGACAGAGGCTGTTTTTCGCCCCTAAAAGTGACTTTTAATGGTGGGTTTTGTATTTAAATGATGGGTCTTATCATTGTGGAGGGTCCCCGACCATGGGCGAAGTTTGAACTTTAAGGTTGGGGGTGCCAAAAAATAACTACAAATGTAATGTACTGCAATACAAGGATTCATACATGAAAATTGATCAGGATAGCCTACAGGCTACTGCAGGTGTGTTTTCATAACTAATATGCCCAATAGATGAAATTACTATGGCAGCGGAACTCGCCGCAAAATAAAACGGCTGCTGCGGCACATACTGCTGCTATAATTAGGCTATAACACAGAGGTCTGTAGGATCAATGTTCCCCAATGCTCACACACTTTTTAATGAACTGTATAGGCATACTAACTAATAACTGTAGGATATAAGCACAGCAGTTTTATCACATTTTGACCTAATTTCAGCGATGAAAACAAAGCCAACCAACAAAGTAATGACTTTTGTTCACCGTCATCTAGTGATTATGATCTCCATGCATTCAGCGTCTCTGCCCCACAACTGTCAGCAGCGGCCGCTAGCAGGACCGAAGCATGTGAGCACAACGCAAACGGGAGGATTTGGAGGATTTTGGTTTGAGCGTGGAGCGGTGTCTGCTGCTTACTGCAGCTGGCTATCCCCGGATGCAGATGCTGCGCAATTACGCATTTAAGCTCAACAAAACAAAATAATTTGAATGAATGGCTTCCCTAGTGCAGCATCAGGCGCCTCTTTTTCCGGCTGGCATAGATGTCCACTATCTTCTCAACTGACAGTTTTGCAGTCAAATCTCCCTCAATGTGCAGCAGGGCCAGATCAGAAAATCTCTCCTGGATCATTGTAGTTCTCAGCCAGTTTCTGATCCTCCTCATTGCTGAGAAACGTCTCTCTGATGTCGCTGATCCAATGGGCAGTGTCAGTGCAAGCTGGAGTAATGGGAAGAAGTTTGGATAGCTCTCCTCGCTCACTTCGTTTTGCAGGTCCTTCAGGTGAATGGGAGATTGGACATCACATTTTATCAGGTCCATTTCTGCTGTCACCAGCTGTGGATGGACGATCTTGAGGCTTGCATATTTTCTCAGAAGTGGTTCAATGCCTTTCTTCTCACACTTTATCACAGCATCACATGCCGCTGCAAGCTCCATGGCTTCACCTGAAAACCGTCTGTCCAACTCGGCCATCATATTGTCCAGCACAGGGAGATATAAATGACAGTAGATGGCGTGAGCCTCAAATTGTCCGTCTATTTCCTCATTCCTTTCATCTCGTTGGCGCTGCCCAAGTGTGGCCCCCACTACATACTGGTAAAGCGACAAAGGGGGTCTTGAACTTCTTTTTCGCTTTGCCATGGAGGGGGGGTCACTTTCTGCAGTGGCAACTGGCATGCCGACGTCCTCGCCAAACTGCTTGATCTGGCTCCATATGTCTTGCCAACCTTCCTCCTCTCCTCTGCGTTCCCTCAAGTGTGCTCTCAGACTGTTGATCGTGGAGGCAGCATCTGCAAGTGTTGTGGATTTGGACTGAAGTTTCTTGTGAACAACGTGCACAACCCGCAGTAGGTCCTCAAGGATAATGAGGCAGGCGATGAAGCCAGGTGTGGTCATGTGATTATACAACCCACTTGCTTCCACTGACCATTTCTCTCCTTCATCCACCATCTCCTTCAGACAGCGTGTGATAGGCACATAATGTGATTTAACAGCAAAGACGCATCACCATTTGCTCGCCCAACGCGTGTCACTGGGTTGCCCAATTTCCTTTGCCTTCATCTCGAGTGTTTTCTGCATCGCCAGAAACCTGTGGTGGTTGCTTGGTTCTGAAAACACGGAGTACAGCTTATCAATAACATTTAACGTCATTTTGATGTCTCTGTTGACTGTGCATGATTCCACCACGACCAGATTAAGTTTATGGGCCATGCAGTGTACGTAGATGGCAAAGGGGTAATCTTCCTTGATACGCTGCTGCACTCCAGTTAAATGCCCAGACATAACTGAGGCCCCATCATACGACTGTGCGACTATTGGGACGTCCTGCAGTCCACATGACTCCAACCCCTTAGTGATACCCTCAACAATCCCAGCAGCATCTCGGGAGGCAGAGCAGTCAATGAAGCAGATTCATCGCTCCTTAACCTGTAGCTTTTCTGCATATCTGATACACACAGTTGTTCAGACTTTGATGATTTGGCCTCATCCGCGATAACCGTGAAAAAACCAGTCTCACGCACTGCATTTGCTATTTCCTCTCTGACTAGCTCTGCACACAAAGAGATGACCTCGTTTTGAAAATCTGGACTTGTACAATTAAAGTACTTCTCATCCTGCATTTTGCGGAAACTTGGGTCATACTTGCCGAGGAAGTCGCACAGACTCAAAAAGTTTCCCTTTGTTTCATCATCATCATCCGGCTTGCTTTTATCTGTTTCTGTATCGACTGTATTTGTGTGCTTTTTTTCATTTTTATTTTCTTGTATTTCCTTTTTTCTCCATTGTATTTCCCGATGTCCACGGAAAGGGAGGCCCAGTTGAGACAGCAGCTTAACGACATCCACGACCTTTGTCAAATACTCCCTGTTTTTATCCACTGTGTTCTGGTGACTGGTTGACAAGTGGACTCTGACAGATCCATGCTTTTCAGTTTCCTTGTAGCCCTCCCACAGTCTCATGCAGGCCTTGTGTTTTTCACAAGAGCTATGCTTTATCAGCCTCTCAGTTAGCTTACTCCAATATCGCCCGCCTTGTTTAGCTAGTGTGTCTTCCTCCTCTCCAATCTCCTTGGAAAAGTGGCGGCAACAAAAACAAAACACTGCGTCCCTTGAAACCGAGTACTCCAGCCACGGATGCTTGTTATAAAAGAATGCAGAAAAGCAACGATTTCTATCTCCAATTTTGTGTCTTGGGAAAACGGGAAGCACTGGCTGTTTGGGGCCCACACTTTTATCTCCTAGGTCACTGGGAAGTTGACCGCCATCAGAGGCTGTCTCACAGGGATTGCAAGCGGCGGGAGCTGCGGTGCCGACCGGCGCCAAGATGTGGTGGCTGGTCGACGGGCGAGGCGGGACTGGCGGGTCCGGAGCAGGTGCAGCTTGGGTGGCAGCAACGGTGGCGCTGGAACTTGAATCCGAAACTGGAGTTGTTTTGGTTGCGAAGAACCTGCGTATATCCATTTTTTTAGTCTTCTCCTGTCAGGTTTTGGCGGCTGGCAGACTCGACTTGTCTGAATTTGAGTGCTCAAAGTGCACATGTGCGTGCAGCGTGTGAGGGCACAGCAGCTGCACAGATCGTCTGTGTAGACTCATTTTTGAGTAATGTTCTGTCTCTGACAGCAGTACACACTGAGACAATATGTTTGTGGATTTAAATGTATTATGTTTATTGAGTTTGCATTTATTGATATAGCGTTCCAGAGTTATATTTATCTAGGCCACCTACTATCTGTACATCATAACAAAAAATAACAAAAAAAAGACTCCGGCCACCAGGGGGTGCCGGGCACCCCGGGAACCCCCCCAAACTTCGCCTATGTCCCCGACACAATGCAACTAGTCTGGAGCTCGCTGGGGTCCCGCAAATGCTTTAATCACACTTTTGTCCATTTGCCTATCAGTTTGTTAACAAAGTGGACAGAGGCTGTTTTTCGCCCCTAAAAGTGACTTGTAATGGTGTTTTTTGCATTTAAATGATGGGTCTTATCATTCTCCACGGTCCCCGACACAATGCAACTAGTCTGGAGCTCGCTGGGGTCCCGCAAATGCTTTAATCACACTTTTGTCCATTTGCCTATCAGTTTGTTAACGAAGTGGACAGAGGCTGTTTTTCGCCCCTAAAAGTGACTTTTAATGGTGGGTTTTGTATTTAAATGATGGGTCTTATCATTGTGGAGGGTCCCCGACACAATGCACATAGTCTGGAGCAGCGGAGCAGCGGCTGGGCCGTGTTCCCCCTTCTGTCCATTTGCCTATCAGTTTGTTAACGAAGTGGACAGAGGCTGTTTTTCGCCCCTAAAAGTGACTTTTAATGGTGTTTTTTGCATTTAAATGATGGGTCTTATCATTCTCCAGGGTCCCCGACACAATGCAACTAGTCTGGAGCTCGCTGGGGTCCCGCAAATGCTTTAATCACACTTTTGTCCATTTGCCTATCAGTTTGTTAACGAAGTGGACAGAGGCTGTTTTTTGCCCCTAAAAGTGACTTTTAATGGTGGGTTTTGCATTTAAATGATGGGTCTTATCATTGTGGAGGGTCCCCGACACAATGCAACTAGTCTGGAGCTCGCTGGGGTCCCGCAAATGCTTTAATCACACTTTTGTCCATTTGCCAATCAATTTGTTAACGAAGTGGACAGAGGCTGTTTTTTGCCCCTAAAAGTGACTTTTAATGGTGGGTTTTGTATTTAAATGATGGGTCTTATCATTGTGGAGGGTCCCCGACACAATGCAACTAGTCTGGAGCTCGCTGGGGTCCCGCAAATGCTTTAATCACACTTTTGTCCATTTGCCTATCAGTTTGTTAAAGAAGTGGACAAAGGCTGTTTTTCGCCCCTAAAAGTGACTTTTAATGGTGGGTTTTGCATTTAAAAAATGGGTCTTATCATTGTGGAGGGTCCCCGAAACAATGCACATAGTCTGGAGCAGCGGAGCAGCGGCTGGGCCTTGTTCCCCCTTCTGTCCATTTGCCTATCAGTTTGTTAACGAAATGGACAGAGGCTGTTTTTCGCACCTAAAAGTGACTTTTAATGGTGTTTTTTGCATTTAAATGATGGGTCTTATCATTGTGGAGGGTCCCCGACACAATGCACATGGTCTGGAGCTCGCTGGGGTCCCGCAAATGCTTTAATCACACTTTTGTCCATTTGCCTATCAGTTTGTTAACGAAGTGGACAGAGGCTGTTTTTCGCCCCTAAAAGTGACTTTTAATGGTGTTTTTTGCATTTAAATGATGGTCTTATCATTCTCCAGGGTCCCCGACACAATGCAACTAGTCTGGAGCTCGCTGGGGTCCCGCAAATGCTTTAATCACACTTTTGTCCATTTGCCTATCAGTTTGTTAACGAAGTGGACAGAGGCTGTTTTTCGCCCCTAAAAGTGACTTTTAATGCTGGCTTTTGCATTTAAATGATGGGTCTTATCATTGTGGAGGGTCCCCGACACAATGCACATGGTCTGGAGCTCGCTGGGGTCCCGCAAATGCTTTAATCACACTTTTGTCCATTTGCCTATCAGTTTGTTAACGAAGTGGACAGAGGCTGTTTTTTGCCCCTAAAAGTGACTTTTAATGGTGGCTTTTGCATTTAAATGATGGGTCTTATCATTGTGGAGGGTCCCCGACACAATGCACATGGTCTGGAGCTCGCTGGGGTCCAGCAAATGCTTTAATCAGGCGTGTTAACACTTTTCCCCACGAAAATGATTTTTAATCATTTTTTGGGGGCTATATAAATCAAATTCCGGTTAATGCCGAGCACAATCGTACCTTTTACTATTTAATGTATTTGCATGATATATCTTTGGGCTATAAAAGTGACATATTTGGATGACTTTGTCAGTTTATGGAGCTTATCCCACAAATCCCGGATGATCCGGGCCAAATTTGGGAGCTCATAGGCAGCCTGCTATAGGCCCCCACCCGTGGAAAGAAAAAAAAATGAAAGAAAACGGTCAATTATATGTTAAAATAATCAAAAAATGAACTTTAAAATTACAAGGGTTAGGGAATGTTCCGGTATTTGGACAAAATTAACATGGGATCACTCCGGTCAATGTACGTACTTCGTCTCACTGGAATATTAATGGCCAGATTGAATACAACATCGACCCAAATTCTCCGGTCAATGACAGGAGAGTTTTGAAAGTGACAAAACACTGTTCCACACATTTAAAAACACTTAATCAATGTTTACCCAGGATCCATGCACATTTCCTGGCTTGTAAAATGTGGTGATGCGCCCTGGAGGTAGCGGGTAGGCTCTGTGCGTGGTGCTGAACCCCAGCCTGTCTATGTGGAATACAAAAACAAACAAAGACAAACACCTTTAAGGTCACCAGGGTCGTGAGGTTCTGGTTCTGGCGGTGTGCATGGAGGGGTTTGACCTGGCTCCCCGACACAATGCACATAGTCTGGAGCAGCGGAGCAGCGGCTGGGCCGTGTTCCCCCTTCTGTCCATTTGCCTATCAGTTTGTTAACGAAGTGGACAGAGGCTGTTTTTCGCCCCTAAAAGTGACTTTTAATGGTGTTTTTTGTATTTAAATGATGGGTCTTATCATTGCGGAGGGTCCCCGAAACAATGCAACTAGTCTGGAGCTCGCTGGGGTCCCGCAAAATGCTTTAATCACACTTTGGTCCATTTGCCTATCAGTTTGTTAACGAAGTGGACAGAGGCTGTTTTTCGCCCCTAAAAGTGACTTTTAATGGTGTTTTTGGCATTTAAATGATGGGTCTTATCATTCTCCAGGGTCCCCGACACAATGCAACTAGTCTGGAGCTCGCTGGGGTCCCGAAAATGCTTTAATCACGATTTTGTCCATTTGCCTATCATTTTGTTAACGAAGTGGACAGAGGCTGTTTTTTGCCCCTAAAAGTGACTTTTAATCGTGTTTTTTGTATTTAAATGATGGGTCTTATCATTGTGGAGGGTCCCCAAGACAATGCAACTAGTCTGTAGCTCGCTGGGGTCTCGCAAATGCTTTAATCACACTTTTGTCCATTTGCCTATCAGTTTGTTAACGAAGTGGACAGAGGCTGTTTTTTGCCCCTAAAAGTGACTTTTAATGGTGTTTTTTGTATTTAAATGATGGGTCTTATCGTTCTCCAGGGTCCCCGACACAATGAAACTAGTCTGGAGCTCGCTGGTGTCCCGCAAATGCTTTAATCAGGCGTTTTAACACTTTTCCCCACGAAAATGATTTTTAATCATTTTTTGGGGGCTATATAAATTAAATTCCGGTTAATGCCGAGCACAATCGTACCTTTTACTATTTTAATGTATTTGCATGATATATCTTTGGGCTATAAAAGCGACATATTTGGATGACTTTGTCAGTTTATGGAGCTTATCCCACAAATCCCGGATGATCCGGGCCAAATTTGGGAACTCATAGGCAGCCTGCCATAGGCCCCCACCCGTGGAATGAAAAAAAAATGAAAGAAAACGGTCAATTATATGTTAAAATAATCAAAAAATGAACTTTTAAAATTACATGGGAGAGGGGATCTGAGAATTGGAGAAGTGGAAAAGTGTTCGGCGCTTCGGGACGAAGCGCCGAACACTTTTCCCCTCCCCCGTTGCAAGGTACAACGGAGAGGGGAATCCAGACTTCCCCTCCTCCGTTGTAAAAAAACGTTCATGTTTTACAAGCTACCTTCTGCACGAAATCGGAAACCCGGTTTTTGAGAGGACTCAGAAAAAAAACGGCTGTGTAACTTCATGGAGGAATTCATCCGCTGTATGTGCACTTTGGCTCGGATACATTTTGTTGCCTGGAGACCCCCCAGCATGGTTCTTACCAAACTTAAAGTTTTTGAACTGGGATCTGGAGGAAGGTGAGGGGAGTTGACAGGGGACTTTACCCGCCTTATGGGGCACTATTCTCGGATACATTTCAACACTTTTAGCCCTTTTTGATGGTTCTCCAAAAAATAACTCTGACTTTTTCAGAGTGTGGAGGAAGGTGAGGGGAGTTGACAGGGGACTTTACCCGCCTTATGGGGCACTATTCTCGGATACATTTCAACACTTTTAGCCCTTTTTGATGGTTCTCCAAAAAATAACTCTGACTTTTTCAGAGTGTGGAGGAAGGTGAGGGGAGTTGACAGGGGACTTTACCCGCCTTATGGGGCACTATTCTCGGATACATTTCAACACTTTTAGCCCTTTTTGATGGTTCTCCAAAAAATAACTCTGACTTTTTCAGAGTGTGGAGGAAGGTGAGGGGAGTTGACAGGGGACTTTACCCGCCTTATGGGGCACTATTCTCGGATACATTTCAACACTTTTAGCCCTTTTTGATGGTTCTCCAAAAAAATAACTCTGACTTTTTCAGAGTGTGGAGGAAGGTGAGGGGAGTTGACAGGGGACTTTACCCGCCTTATGGGGCACTATTCTCGTATACATTTTTTCATTTTCACCCATTTTTTATGGACCTCCAAAAAGACAAGTTAGTCTTTTTTTTCCCCCTTCCTCTTCTGATTTCTCACTGATCGAATGGCAAACGCGACCCGCCATCGGAGGGCCTCCGCCGGCCCGGCCTCGTGCCGGTGCTCTGGCGGTCGGTTCCTCCGAACTGCGGGTTCGACTCTGATGGCCGGGAGGGATGAGGGAAACGTCGGGGGGGTCTGCTGGAGGCTCCTGCTGGAGTCTTGCGTTCACTGGGACCTGGCTCGAAAAACTCGAAACCCTGACTCCAGTGCGGTGTTGCGGCCATGCGCCTCCGGGTACCAGACTCTCCTGCCTCCTCCGTGTTGCGTGGGCTGCGTGGGGGTAACCCTGCGTGTCCGTTACCCTGCGTGTCTCTTACCTCCCAGGCCGACCGATATGAAGCGTTTCCAAGACGAACCGTCTGACTCAGGGGTCCCACCACAGGTTCCGTAGCGGGGTGGAAGTTCCACCTCCCCACTTTGCCGCGGAATGCAAGACAAACACCTGTTTCTCTCATCCTCCACTGTGGCATAGCGGCCTTAGTCGGCTGCGGCATTCAGCAATTGGCCTTGCTCCGGGCACAGGACCCTACTTCATCAAACTACCTGTTTGATCCTGCGTAACAACCACATATATGCTTGTCTGCAAAGACATTGATCGAATGGCAAACGTGACCCGCCATCGGAAGGCCTCCGCCGGCCCGGCTTCGTGCCGGTGCTCTGGCGGTCGGTTCTTCCAAACTGCGGGTTTGACTCTGCTCCTGGGTGCGCATATGCTTGTCTGCAAAGAGGGACATGCCTGGTCCCGCCCAGGTGTTCTTCTACGGCTAGTGTCCAACAACCACATATATGCTTGTCTGCAAAGACATTGATCGAATGGCAAACGTGACCCGCCATCGGAAGGCCTCCGCCGGCCCGGCTTCGTGCCGGTGCTCTGGCGGTCGGTTCCTCCAAACTGTGGGTTTGACTCTGCTCCTGGGAGCGCATATGCTTGTCTGCAAAGAGGGACATGCCTGGTCCCGCCCAGGTGTTCTTCTACGGCTAGTGTCCAGCCAGCTGCGGTATCATCAAATTTCACCCGCCATCGGAGGGCCTCCTCCCCGGGTCCAGCTTCCGGTGCTTGGCGGTCGGTTCCTCCAAACTGCGGGTTTGACTCTGCTCCTGGGAGCGCATATGCTTGTCTGCAAAGAGGGACATGCCTGGTCCCGCCCAGGTGTTCTTATACGGCTAGTGTCCAGCCATCTGCGGTATCATCAAATTTGACCCGCCATCGGAGGGCCTCCTCCCCGGGTCCAGCTTCCGGTGCTTGGCGGTCGGTTCCTCCAAACTGCGAGTTTGACTCTGCTCCTGGGAGCGCATATGCTTGTCTGCAAAGAGGGACATGCCTGGTCCCGCCCAGGTGTTCTTCTACGGCTAGTGTCCAGCCAGCTGCGGTATCATCAAATTTGACCCGCCATCGGAGGGCCTCCTCCCCGGGTCCAGCTTCCGGTGCTTGGCGGTCGGTTCCTCCAAACTGCGAGTTTGACTCTGCTCCTGGGAGCGCATATGCTTGTCTGCAAAGAGGGACATGCCTGGTCCCGCCCAGGTGTTCTTCTACGGCTAGTGTCCAGCCAGCTGCGGTATCATCAAATTTGACCCGCCATCGGAGGGCCTCCTCCCCGGGTCCAGCTTCCGGTGCTTGGCGGTCGGTTCATCCAAACTACGGGTAATCCTGGAGCGGACATAAACAAAGAATGATATTTTACAGGACATGATGGATATGTTTTTTTTCCAGGCTTTTTGGAAATAAACCAAATGTGATTTTGCAGTGCATGATATAGCTCATTTTACCCATGTGATGTTGTGCAGTACATTACTGAGCTCATTTAACGATATGGTCTACCAGGCGAAGTGGGATGCTGCCATTTCCCAACTGGTCTCCGGAGGAATATAAGGAGAGTTGACAGGGGACTCTGCCCAGTGCTCATGAACCAAATGAGGGGTGTGTTAGAGGGGAAAGGCTCTGGCTGTTTCTGCAGCCTCTGCATCTACCTTCTCTCCCCACCCCGATACCAGCGCGTGCCTGCTGTAAAAGGCAGGTGCACGGGCTCTCACTGCCACTAACTCTGAGCCTGGCTCCCGAGCAGCACGTTCTCCCCGGCAGTCCGCCAGCAGATGAAAAACACCCACCTCTCCGCCTCTTCCGAGGGACGAGGGAACCGCGCGGGGGGGTCTGCTGGAGGTTCCTGCCGGGTGCTCCGTACTGCGTTTCACCGGGACCTGGCTCGAAAAACTCGGAACTCTGACTCCAGTGCGGTGTGGCGGTCTCGCCCTGGCCGTCCACCGTGCGCCTCCGGGTACCTGACTCCCCTGCCTCCTCCGGGGGCAGGTGCGAGGGGTTCAATGCCTCCTCCCCCCGCTGCGGCGAAAGCCGGAGCGGGACGGAGCGCCCGGAGGTACTGTTACCCCCACGTTTTGTACCCAAAACTATCTTGTGAGCTCGTGGCAGAACCATGAAACAAAAAACAATCAATGTATCGGACCCATCGCCAGTCGCGTTGGTGCGGAGGTGGGACCATTTTAACCAGGTGGTAACCCAAGTCCTCCCCTTGGTCCGTGTTCCCTGCATTGAAGCATCGGACCCATGGTTGCAATCAGCAGTTGGCTAACGCATATAAACGGAGAAACAGAAAACCATTTAAATAGAATTCATTGTGTGTGTTTTTGGAAGGATGTTGACCGAATGCCCGGTGTGCAGCCTCCGCTATCTGGCTTTGAATAAGCACCTTAAGCACAAACATGCAGTGCGGAACCTGGATGAAAGAGGCATCATTCTTAAAATGGCCAGTGGTAGAACAAATGTTCGGACCAAACCCTGTCCCATCACAGGGTGTTTGTATGCTGGGAGGAAACTACACCGTCATGTAACTCGTGACCACCCTGAGTTCTCCCGAGATGAGGCACATCAGGTCATGGCAAGGCTGAAGCATAGTGTGGCCCTGCAGTTGCTCCATGACCTCCGAGAGACTAATCCCATCATTGGAATGGCTACATCATTGGATATAGACAATGAGGAGGAATACCCGGTGCACCCTCCACCCTTCTCCCCACATACCGAGTGTGACGAAGAGGACTGCATGCAGGTGAGGCTGGACAATGTGGCATTGAGGGCTCAGAAGGATGCCCTCATTGATGAGGTGAAGACCCTGCGCTCCAGGCTAAAACAAGGTCTAAAACTCAGGAAGCAGAATGCCACTGCTGCTCTGCTTGAGGAAGACGAAGAATGTATACGATTTAAGGGCGTAGCAATCCCAAGTACCCCCGACATGAACTCAGTAGCCTCCGGCAGCAATACCCCTCTCAAGACCCCGGTGAAGACTGTCATGCGGTCCATAGAAGCCTCTGCGAGTGAGACCCCCCTCAAGTCTGTGATGCGGTCCCCAGAAGCCTCCGAAAGCAAGACCCCGGTGAAGACTGTCATGCGGTCCGACAAAGCCTCCGGTAGTGAGACCCCGGTGAAGACTGTCATGCGGTCCCCAGAAGCCTCCGGAAGCAAGACCCCGGTGAAGACTGTCATGCGGTCCGACAAAGCCTCCGGTAGTGAGACCCCTCTCAAGTCTGTGATGCGGTCCCCAGAAGCCTCCGGAAGCAAGACCCCGATGAAGACTGTCATGCGGTCCGTAGAAGCCTCCTGTAGTGAGACCCCTGTATGCCAGAAGACCCGTGCGTCTGTCTCCAATAAGCTGAAAGCTAATCTGGCTAAGGACTGGCCCTCTTCCCAAAATCAATGGTGCACTGGGAAGGGACTACGGAATACCATGCGTGAAATCACGTTGCCTAAAAGCATGGAGACGTACATTCAGACATACAGAGGTCATTGTGAGGGTCTTGCACCGACAGTAAAACGGAAAGAGAATTGTATGTCCAATGTCAGCCGGATAAAGAACTTCATAGTATTCATGGCCCATGGTTTTGACCGGCTGTCAGACTGGCTGTTTCTAAAAGACACAAAGAGGGTCCGTGGCTGGAGCAAGTATATTTCAGAGTCGGGCCGGACAGTCACAACATCGCTGTTGTTCCTGAAGACTGTGAACCATTTCCTGAGGTACTTGTCTGCATCAAAGCTCCGGGGGTGCAGGCTCACCCAGTCTGATATGACCAACATCATCAGAGAGGTGAAAGCCAACATTAACGATTTGAAAAAGTCTGTCACTCTCCACCAGTTTAAGGTGAAGAGGGACAAGCTGGATCGTCTGCCGAGCCAGGCGGAGCTTCTCGCCGCCATGGCGGCCGCTGAGAAGCGCATCCCTGATCTCCTTGACCTGATGGCTAGCAATCCGACCTCAATCACCCAGTACCTGCTATATGGCTATCTAACCCTCCATTGGAGCCTCCTGTATGGCCACCGTCCGGGTGTGTATGCAAACATGACCAACACGGAGGTCTTTGAGGCGGACAGAAGGGGCACTGCTGAGGGCTACATCATCCACGTGCAGGATCACAAGACTGCCAAGACATTTGGTGAAGCACAGCTGGTGCTTACAATAAAGGAGTTTAGCGGGGTCATGCGGTGGATGGGGATAAAAGAGGGCTTGTCGGGTCCTCAGAATGAATTCTTCCTTTTCACATCGGGGAAACAGGCTTCCAAGAACCTGAACGCTCACTTGAAGAGGGCTTGGGCTGATGCTGGGCTAGAAACAGCCGTCACCTTCACCATCTTGCGCACTGCCCTGGCTGACAATATCAAGCATCACCAAGATCCAGAAAGCAGGTCGATTCTGGCTAGGTTTATGTGCCACGACGTAAGCACTGCAGACCGGTTCTACGCGAATACGCCTGGAATAAAGGAGGCATTGAAGATCCGCTCCATGTTCAGGGCGGCGGCAGCAGCTGCAGCAGCATCATCATCAGAAGGAGGTCTACCACCGTCAGCTACCTCCGAAGAGGATTCAGGGGCGGAGAGCAGCGATACCTCTTCTTCAGGACCGATTGGTACTCCTGATGAGGGGAAAGGGGCCGTGGACTCAACCTTTTTTCCCCGGTGCACTGTACAAGTTAGACGGCTAATATGGCCCCCAGGCCCCTGTTAATCATGTTGTTATTATGTTTATTTTGTATACTGTTTTTGTAAAAGTGGTGTGATAATTAAATAAAAAATAAAAAAAAAACATTAGTATAACCTTGAAGGTTCCCAGGGGCAAATACAGTGCCTGTCATTTTGCAGGATATAATTTAACATGTAACCTCTCCTGGAAATGGACATACTCTGTGCATTTCCAGGAGAGGTTCCATGTTAAATTATATCCTGCAATATCCTCCAAAGAAGGGGTGGTAGTGTCATGAATAAGGCCGAATATGTATGCCGATGTGCGGACGGTAAAGCACCGCAAAATCCACCCCTTTAGGGTAACCAGGGGCATGAAGTTCTGTAGGGTGTGAACATCTGGGTTTAGTCCGAGTGAGGAGTGCTCGAGCGTGGGAGGATGTGTAATGCAGAGGAGGGGAACAAAAGGTGTGTGCAGGAGCAGGGAGAAAAGAGAAAATAAAAAGACTCAAAGTGTTCCACCTTCCAGCAGCAGCAGCAGCGGGCCCGCTCTGTCCGTGGTGCTGAACACCTGCCTGTCTATGTGGAGTACAAAAACAAACAAAGACAAACACCTTTAAGGTCACCAGGGGCGTGAGGTTCTGGTTCTGGCGGTGTGCATGGAGGGGTTTAGTCCGAGTGAGGAGTGCTCGAGCGTGGGAGGATGTGTAAGGCAGAGGAGGGGAACAAAAAAAAACGAATACAAATAAGTTAAAGTGTGAACCTCCAGCAGGGCAGGTGCTGCTGCTGCTGCTGCTGCTGCTGTTGCTGCTGCTGCTGCTGCTGCTGCTGTGAAGGAGGACGAATATTGATGCTTGTGTTCGGACGGTAAAGCACCGCAAAATCCACCCCCCCTTAAAGGTGACCAGGGGCATGAGATTCTGCAGAGTGTGAACATCTGGGTTTAGTCCGTGGGGGAGTGCTTAAGTCCGGGGGCCCGGGGTCTCACGGTGCACGAGGTTATGGAAGTGCAGCAGGGCAGGTGCTGCTGCTGCTGCTGCTGCTGCTGCTGCTGCTGCTGCTGCTGCTGCTGTGAAGGAGGACGAATATTGATGCTTGTGTTCGGACGGTAAAGCACCGCAAAATCCACCCCCCCTTAAAGGTGACCAGGGGCATGAGATTCTGCAGGGTGTGAACATCTGGGTTTAGTCCGTGGGGGAGTGCTTAAGTCCGGGGGCCCGGGGTCTCACGGTGCACGAGGTTATGGAAGTGCCACTGTTGCCGGAGGTCCTTAGTCCGTCCTTTGGGGCTCTGTCAGGGGCTACAGAGAGGTGGTTTTCCCGGTCCCTCTCCTGGAGGTATGAAATAACCTGAGCTCCATGTGAGGGAGCCGTGCTGGAGCTGCTTAGTCCGTCCTTTGGTGGTCTGTGAGGGGCTAATGAGAGGTGTTTTCCCCTTTCTATTTGATGGAAGTCTGACACGAGCAGAGTGTGCATGCTTTGAAACTAATCCACCCACACTTAGCATGCTATTTTAGGGTATAAATCGTACCTTGTCACCATGCACTGTGCTCCCTGGGACGACGCGCCCTCCTGTGGGGACACATGAGAACTGCACTCAAATCACTTTGTGCTTTTTAAAGAGTTTAACATATTTTTTTCCACATTTAAAAAACGCTTTCTGCCCTGGAAATCATTTCTAATCATTATTACCGTTATGGAGGGGCTGCAGGAACACTTTCCCTGCCTTGCAAACATTTATTCCTGGTTCAAATAATCAATTTGTTCCGCCTGCTTTGCGTCAGCACCTCTGCGGCTGTCGGATTAACACAGATGAATGCACTTTTAACACTCACGCAGCCAGAATTCCTGCTCTTTTCCTGGGTTACAAAGTGAGGTGACACAGCCTGTCCTCTGAGTCTCCCCGCCTCTCATAGACTTATTTCTGGGTAAAAAAAGCCATGTGCTCCGCCCCCTGGATCTCTGCATGTGTGTGTGCCTGTGAGTCTGTGGCTACTGTCCACATGCCCGCATTATGAGGCACTATTTTCGGATACATTTTCTCATTTTCACCACTTTTCATGTTTTTATTATGTATATTGTTATATTATTATTATTATTATTGTATATATGTATACTGTGTATACTGTTTTTGTAAAAATCATGTGATTATTAAATAAATAATAAAACATGAATATAACCTTGAAGTTTCCCAGGGGCAAATACAGTGCCAGGTGTCAGACTATTTAAACAATGTTTACCCAGGATTCAGACACCTTCCCTGGCTTGTAAAATGCGGTGATGCGCCCTGGAGGTATCAGACTATTTTAAACAACTTTTCCCCGCCTTTCAAACACTTGTTCCTGGGTTATAGCCTGTCATTTTGCAGGATATAATTTAACATGTAACCTCTCCTGGAAATGGACATATTCTGTGCATTTCCAGGAGAGGTTACGTGTTAAATGATATCCTGCAAAATGACAGGCTACAACTCTCTTCCAGACGTTTAAAAACACTTTTCCGACTATTTTAAACAACTTTTCCCCGCCTTTCAAACACTTGTTCCCGGGTTATAGCCTGTCATTTTGCAGGATATAATTTAACATGGAATCTCTCCTGGAAATGGACATATTCTGTGCATTTCCAGGAGAGGTTACATGTTAAATGATATCCTGCAAAATGAAAGGCTACAACTCTCTTCCAGATGTTTAAAAACACTTTTCCCGACCATTTAAACATTATTTCTGGCTTGTAAAGTGCGGTGATGAGCCCTGACAGTATCAGACTATTTAAAGGGTTACCAGGAGCATGAGAATATCCTCCACAGAAGGGGTGGTGGTGCCGTGAATAAGGCCGAATATGGATACCGATGTGCGGATGGTAAAGCAACTCAAAATCCACCCCCTTTAGGTTAACCAGGGGCATGAAGTTCTGTAGGGTGTGAACATCTGGGTTTAGTCCGTGGGGGAGTGCTTAAGTCCGGGAGTCCGGGGACTCACGGTGTGCAAGGTTATGGAGGTGGCCATGTCAGGGACACATGCTGGAGGTCTGTGGTCCGTCCTTTGGGGGTCTTGGAGGGGCCACAGAGAGGAGATTTCCCCGGTCTCTGTCCTGGATGAGTGAAATAAACAGAGTCTCCATGTCAGGGACACATGCTGGAGGTCTGTGGTCCGTCCTTTGGGGGTCTTGGAGGGGCCACAGAGAGGAGATTTCCCCGGTCTCTGTCCTGGATGAGTGAAATAAACAGAGTCTCCATGTCAGGGACACATGCTGGAGGTCTGTGGTCCGTCCTTTGGGGGTCTTGGAGGGGCCACAGAGAGGAGATTTCCCCGGTCTCTGTCCTGGATGAGTGAAATAAACAGAGTCTCCATTTTATGGGACACATGCTGGAGGTCTCTCTCCCGAGAGTGGACGTCCATTGCCTGTAAATTGGTCTAACATTAGGTCTGTCACTTTGGCTAACCGCACCACTGTCTGTCGTCTCCCGCAAGTGGACATCCATTGTCACTTTGGCTAACCGCACCACTGTCTGTCGTCTCCCGCAAGTGGACATCCATTGCCCCTAAATAGGGTTAGGGAATGTTCCGGTATTTGGACAACATTAACATGGGATCACTCCGGTCAATGTACGTACTTCGTCTCACTGGAATATTAATGGCCAGATTGAATACAACATCGACCCAAATTCTCCGGTCAATGACAGGAGAGTTTTGAAAGTGACAAAACACTGTTCCACACATTTAAAAACACTTAATCAATGTTTACCCAGGATCCATGCACCTTTCCTGGCTTGTAAAATGTGGTGATGCGCCCTGGAGGTAGCGGGTAGGCTCTGTGCGTGGTGCTGAACCCCAGCCTGTCTATGTGGAATACAAAAACAAACAAAGACAACACCTTTAAGGTCACCAGGGTCGTGAGGTTCTGGTTCTGGCGGTGTGCATGGAGGGGTTTAGTCCGAGTGAGGAGTGCTCGAGCGTGGGAGGATGTGTAAGGCAGAGGAGGGGAACAAAAGGTGTGTGCAGGAGCAGGGAGAAAAGAGAAAATAAAAAGACTCAAAGTGTTCTACCTTCCAGCAGCAGCAGCAGCGGGCCCGCGGTGCTGAACACCTGCCTGTCTATGTGGAGTACAAAAACAAACAAAGACAAACACCTTTAAGGTCACCAGGGTCGTGAGGTTCTGGTTCTGGCGGTGTGCATGGAGGGGTTTGACCTGGCTCCCCGACACAATGCACATAGTCTGGAGCAGCGGAGCAGCGGCTGGGCCGTGTTCCCCCTTCTGTCCATTTGCCTATCAGTTTGTTAACGAAGTGGACAGAGGCTGTTTTTCGCCCCTAAAAGTGACTTTTAATGGTGGGTTTTGCATTTAAATGATGGGTCTTATCATTGTGGAGGGTCCCCAAGACAATGCAACTAGTCTGGAGCTCGCTGGGGTCCCGCAAAATGCTTTAATCACGATTTTGTCCATTTCCCCATCAGTTTGTTAACGAAGTGGACAGAGGCTGTTTTTTGCCCTTAAAAGTGACTTTTAATGGTGTATTTTGTATTTAAATGATGGGTCTTATCCTTGTGGAGGGTCCCCAAGACAATGCAACTAGTCTGGAGCTCGCTGGGGTCCCGCAAATGCTTTAATCACACTTTTGTCCATTTGCCCATCAGTTTGTTAACGAAGTGGACAGAGGCTGTTTTTTGCCCCTAAAAGTGACTTTTAATGGTGTTTTTTGTATTTAAATGATGGGTCTTATCGTTCTCCAGGGTCCCCGACACAATGAAACTAGTCTGGAGCTCGCTGGTGTCCCGCAAATGCTTTAATCAGGCGTTTTAACACTTTTCCCCACGAAAACGATTTTTAATCATTTTTTGGGGGCTATATAAATCAAATTCCGGTTAATGCCGAGCACAATCGTACCTTTTACTATTTTAATGTATTTGCATGATATATCTTTGGGCTATAAAAGCGACATGTTTGGATGACTTTGTCAGTTTATGGAGCTTATCCCACAAATCCCGGATGATCCGGGCCAAATTTGGGAGCTCATAGGCAGCCTGCCATAGGCCCCCACCCGTGGAATGAAAAAAAAATGAAAGAAAACGGTCAATTATATGTTAAAATAATCAAAAAATGAACTTTTAAAATTACATGGGAGAGGGGATCTGAAAATTGGAGAAGGGGAAAAGTGTTCGGCGCTTCGGGACGAAGCGCCGAACACTTTTCCCCTCCCCCGTTGCAAGGTACAACGGAGAGGGGAATCCAGACTTCCCCTCCTCCGTTGTAAAAAACCGTTCATGTTTTACAAGCTACCTTCTGCACGAAATCGGAAACCCGGTTTTTGAGAGGACTCAGAAAAAAAAAGCTGTGTAACTTCATGGAGGAATTCATCCGCTGTATGTGCACTTTGGCTCGGATACATTTTGTTGCCTGGAGACCCCCCAGCATGGTTCTTACCAAACTTAAAGTTTTTGAACTGGGCTCTGGAGGAAGGTGAGGGGAGTTGACAGGGGACTTTATCCGCCTTATGGGGCACTATTCTCGGATACATTTCAACACTTTTAGCCCTTTTTGATGGTTCTCCAAAAAATAACTCTGACTTTTTCAGAGTGTGGAGGAAGGTAAGGGGAGTTGACAGGGGACTCAATTCGCCTTATGGGGCACTATTCTCGGATACATTTCAACACTTTTAGCCCTTTTTGATGGTTCTCCAAAAAATAACTCTGACTTTTTCAGAGTGTGGAGGAAGGTGAGGGGAGTTGACAGGGGACTTTACCCGCCTTATGGGGCACTATTCTCGGATACATTTTTTCATTTTCACCCATTTTTGATGGTTCTCCAAAAAATAACTCTGACTTTTTCAGAGTGTGGATGAAGGTGAGGGGAGTTGACAGGGGACTTTACCCGCCTTATGGGGCACTATTCTCGGATACATTTTTTCATTTTCACCCATTTTTGATGGAACTCCAAAAAATAACTCTGACTTTTTCAGAGTGTGGAGGAAGGTGAGGGGAGTTGACAGGGGACTTTACCCGCCTTATGGGGCACTATTCTCGGATACAATTTTTCATTTTCACCCATTTTTGATGGAACTCCAAAAAATAACTCTGACTTTTTCAGAGTGTGGAGGAAGGTGAGGGGAGTTGACAGGGGACTTTACCCGCCTTATGGGGCACTATTCTCGGATACATTTTTTCATTTTCACCCATTTTTGATGGTTCTCCAAAAAGACAAGTTAGTCTTTTTTCTTCCCCCTTCCTCTTCTGATTTCTCACTGATCGAATGGCAAACGCGACCCGCCATCGGAGGGCCTCCGCCGGCCCGGCCTCGTGCCGGTGCTCTGGCAGTCGGTTCCTCCGAACTGCGGGTTCGACTCTGATGGCCGGGAGGGACGAGGGAAACGTCGGGGGGGTCTGCTGGAGGCTCCTGCTGGAGTCTTGCGTTCACTGGGACCTGGCTCGAAAAACTCGAAACCCTGACTCCAGTGCGGTGTTGCGGCCATGCGCCTCCGGGTACCAGACTCCCCTGCCTCCTCCGTGTTGCGTGGGCTGCGTGGGGGTAACCCTGCGTGTCCGTTACCCTGCGTGTCTCTTACCTCCCAGGCCGACCGATATGAAGCGTTTCCAAGACGAACCGTCTGACTCAGGGGTCCCACCACAGGTTCCGTAGCGGGGTGGAAGTTCCACCTCCCCTCTTTGCCGCGGAATGCAAAACAAACACCTGTTTCTCTCATCCTCCACTGTGGCATAGCGGCCTTAGTCGGCTGCGGCATTCAGCAATTGGCCTTGCTCCGGGCACAGGACCCTACTTCATCAAACTACCTATTTGATCCTGCGTAACAACCACATATATGCTTGTCTGCAAAGACATTGATCGAATGGCAAACGTGACCCGCCATCGGAAGGCCTCCGCCGGCCCGGCTTCGTGCCGGTGCTCTGGCGGTCGGTTCTTCCAAACTGCGGGTTTGACTCTGCTCCTGGGAGCACATATGCTTGTCTGCAAAGAGGGACATGCCTGGTCCCGCCCAGGTGTTCTTCTACGGCTAGTGTCCAGCCAGCTGCGGTATCATCAAATTCGACCCGCCATCGGAGGGCCTCCTCCCCGGGTCCAGCTTCCGGTGCTTGGCGGTCGGTTCCTCCAAACTGTGGGATTGACTCTGCTCCTGGGAGCGCATATGCTTGTCTGCAAAGAGGGACATGCCTGGTCCCGCCCAGGTGTTCTTCTACGGCTAGTGTCCAGCCAGCTGCGGTATCATCAAATTTGACCCGCCATCGGAGGGCCTCCTCCCCGGGTCCAGCTTCCGGTGCTTGGCGGTCGGTTCCTCCAAACTGTGGGATTGACTCTGCTCCTGGGAGCACATATGCTTGTCTGCAAAGAGGGACATGCCTGGTCCCGCCCAGGTGTTCTTCTACGGCTAGTGTCCAGCCAGCTGCGGTATCATCAAATTTGACCCGCCATCGGAGGGCCTCCTCCCCCGGGTCCAGCTTCCGGTGCTTGGCGGTCGGTTCCTCCAAACTGTGGGATTGACTCTGCTCCTGGGAGCGCATATGCTTGTCTGCAAAGAGGGACATGCCTGGTCCCGCCCAGGTGTTCTTCTACGGCTAGTGTCCAGCCAGCTGCGGTATCATCAACTTTGACCCGCCATCGGAGGGCCTCCTCCCCCGGGTCCAGCTTCCGGTGCTTGGCGGTCGGTTCCTCCAAACTGTGGGATTGACTCTGCTCCTGGGAGCGCATATGCTTGTCTGCAAAGAGGGACATGCCTGGTCCCGCCCAGGTGTTCTTCTAAGGCTAGTGTCCAGCCAGCTGCGGTATCATCAAATTTGACCCGCCATCGGAGGGCCTCCTCCCCGGGTCCAGCTTCCGGTGCTTGGCGGTCGGTTCCTCCAAACTGTGGGATTGACTCTGCTCCTGGGAGCACATATGCTTGTCTGCAAAGAGGGACATGCCTGGTCCCGCCCAGGTGTTCTTCTACGGCTAGTGTCCAGCCAGCTGCGGTATCATCAAATTTGACCCGCCATCGGAGGGCCTCCTCCCCCGGGTCCAGCTTCCGGTGCTTGGCGGTCGGTTCCTCCAAACTGTGGGATTGACTCTGCTCCTGGGAGCGCATATGCTTGTCTGCAAAGAGGGACATGCCTGGTCCCGCCCAGGTGTTCTTCTACGGCTAGTGTCCAGCCAGCTGCGGTATCATCAACTTTGACCCGCCATCGGAGGGCCTCCTCCCCCGGGTCCAGCTTCCGGTGCTTGGCGGTCGGTTCATCCAAACTACGGGTAATCCTGGAGCGGACATAAACAAATAATGATATTTTACAGGACATGATGGATATGTGTTTTTTCCAGGCTTTTTGGAAATAAACCAAATGTGATTTTGCAGTGCATGATATAGCTCATTTTACCCATGTGATGTTGTGCAGTACATTACTGAGCTCATTTAACGATATGGTCTACCAGGTGAAGTGGGATGCTGCCATTTCCCAACTGGTCTCCGGAGGAATATAAGGAGAGTTGACAGGGGACTCTGCCCAGTGCTCATGAACCAAATGAGGGGTGTGTTAGAGGGGAAAGGCTCTGGCTGTTTCTGCAGCCTCTGCATCTACCTTCTCTCCCCACCCCGATACCAGCGCGTGCCTGCTGTAAAAGGCAGGTGCACGGGCTCTCACTTCCACTAACTCTGAGCCTGGCTCCCGAGCAGCACGTTCTCCCCGGCAGTCCGCCAGCAGATGAAAAACACCCACCTCTCCGCCTCTTCCGAGGGACGAGGGAACCGCGCGGGGGGGTCTGCTGGAGGTTCCTGCCGGGTGCTCCGTACTGCGTTTCACCGGGACCTGGCTCGAAAAACTCGGAACTCTGACTCCAGTGCGGTGTGGCGGTCTCGCCCTGGCCGTCCACCGTGCGCCTCCGGGTACCTGACTCCCCTGCCTCCTCCGGGGGCAGGTGCGAGGGGTTCAATGCCTCCTCCCCCCGCTGCGGCGAAAGCCGGAGCGGGACGGAGCGCCCGGAGGTACTGTTACCCCGACGTTTTGTACCCAAAACTGTCTTGTGAGTTTGTGGCAGAACCATGAAACAAAAAACAATCAATGTATCGGACCCATCGCCAGTCGCGTTGGTGCGGAGGTGGGACCATTTTAACCAGGTGGTAACCCAAGTCCTCCCCTTGGTCCGTGTTCCCTGCATTGAAGCATCGGACCCATGGTTGCAATCAGCAGTTGGCTAACGCATATAAACGGAGAAACAGAAAACCATTTAAATAGAATTCATTGTGTGTGTTTTTGGAAGGATGTTGACAGAATGCCCGGTGTGCAGCCTCCGCTATCTGGCTTTGAATAAGCACCTTAAGCACAAACATGCAGTGCGGAACCTGGATGAAAGAGGCATCATTCTTAAAATGGCCAGTGGTAGAATAAATGTTCGGACCAAACCCTGTCCCATCACAGGGTGTTCGTATGCTGGGAGGAAACTACACCGTCATGTAACTCGTGACCACCCTGAGTTCTCCCGAGATGAGGCACATCAGGTCATGGCAAGGCTGAAGCATAGTGTGGCCCTGCAGTTGCTCCATGACCTCCGAGAGACTAATCCCATCATTGGAATGGCTACATCATTGGATATAGACAATGAGGAGGAATACCCGGTGCACCCTCCACCCTTCTCCCCACATACCGAGTGTGACGAAGAGGACTGCATGCAGGTGAGGCTGGACAATGTGGCATTGAGGGCTCAGAAGGATGCCCTCATTGATGAGGTGAAGACCCTGCGCTCCAGGCTAAAACAGGGTCTAAAACCCAGGAAGCAGAATGCCACTGCTGCTCTGCTTGAGGAAGACGAAGAATGTATACGATTTAAGGGCGTAGCAATCCCAAGTACCCCCGACATGAACTCAGTAGCCTCCGGCAGCAATACCCCTCTCAAGACCCCGGTGAAGACTGTCATGCGGTCCATAGAAGCCTCTGCGAGTGAGACCCCCCTCAAGTCTGTGATGCGGTCCCCAGAAGCCTCCGGAAGCAAGACCCCGGTGAAGACTGTCATGCGGTCCGACAAAGCCTCCGGTAGTGAGACCCCGGTGAAGACTGTCATGCGGTCCCCAGAAGCCTCCGGAAGCAAGACCCCGGTGAAGACTGTCATGCGGTCCGACAAAGCCTCCGGTAGAGAGACCCCTCTCAAGTCTGTGATGCGGTCCCCAGAAGCCTCCGGAAGCAAGACCCCAGTGAAGACTGTCATGTGGTCCCCAGAAGCCTCCGGTAGTGAGACCCCAGTGAAGACTGTCATGCGGTCCATAGAAGCCTCTGCGAGTGAGATCCCTCTCAAGTCTGTGATGCGGTCCCCAGAAGCCTCCGGAAGCAAGACCCCGATGCAGACTGTCATGCGGTCCGTAGAAGCCTCCTGTAGTGAGACCCCTGTATGCCAGAAGACCCGTGCGTCTGTCTCCAATAAGCTGAAAGCTAATCTGGCTAAGGACTGGCCCTCTTCCCAAAATCAATGGTGCACTGGGAAGGGACTGCGGAATACCATGCGTGAAATCACGTTGCCTAAAAGCATGGAGACGTACATTCAGACATACAGAGGTCATTGTGAGGGTCTTGCACCGACAGTAAAACGGAAAGAGAATTGTATGTCCAATGTCAGCCGGATAAAGAACTTCATAGTATTCATGGCCCATGGTTTTGACCGGCTGTCAGACTGGCTGTTTCTAAAAGACACAAAGAGGGTCCGTGGCTGGAGCAAGTATATGTCAGAGTCGGGCCGGACAGTCACAACATCGCTGTTGTTCCTGAAGACTGTGAACCATTTCCTGAGGTACTTGTCTGCATCAAAGCTCCGGGGGTGCAGGCTCACCCAGTCTGATATGACCAACATCATCAGAGAGGTGAAAGCCAACATTAACGATTTGAAAAAGTCTGTCACTCTCCACCAGTTTAAGGTGAAGAGGGACAAGCTGGATCGTCTGCCGAGCCAGGCGGAGCTTCTCGCCGCCGTGGCGGCCGCTGAGAAGCGCATCCCTGATCTCCTTGACCTGATGGCTAGCAATCCGACCTCAATCACCCAGTACCTGCTATATGGCTATCTAACCCTCCATTGGAGCCTCCTGTATGGCCACCGTCCGGGTGTGTATGCAAACATGACCAACACGGAGGTCTTTGAGGCGGACAGAAGGGGCACTGCTGAGGGCTACATCATCCACGTGCAGGATCACAAGACTGCCAAGACATTTGGTGAAGCACAGCTGGTGCTTACAATAAAGGAGTTTAGCTGGGTCATGCGGTGGATGGGGATAAAAGAGGGCTTGTCGGGTCCTCAGAATGAATTCTTCCTTTTCACATCGGGGAAGCAGGCTTCCAAGAACCTGAACGCTCACTTGAAGAGGGCTTGGGCTGATGCTGGGCTAGAAACAGCCGTCACCTTCACCATCTTGCGCACTGCCCTGGCTGACAATATCAAGCATCACCAAGATCCAGAAAGCAGGTCGATTCTGGCTAGGTTTATGTGCCACGACGTAAGCACTGCAGACCGGTTCTACGCGAATACGCCTGGAATAAAGGAGGCATTGAAGATCCGCTCCATGTTCAGGGCGGCGGCAGCAGCTGCAGCAGCATCATCATCAGAAGGAGGTCTACCACCGTCAGCTACCTCCGAAGAGGATTCAGGGGCGGAGAGCAGCGATACCTCTTCTTCAGGACCGATTGGTACTCCTGATGAGGGGAAAGGGGCCGTGGACTCAACCTTTTTTCCCCGGTGCACTGTACAAGTTAGACGGCTAATATGGCCCCCAGGCCCCTGTTAATCATGTTGTTATTATGTTTATTTTGTATACTGTTTTTGTAAAAGTGGTGTGATAATTAAATAAAAAATAAAAAAAAAACATTAGTATAACCTTGAAGGTTCCCAGGGGCAAATACAGTGCCTGTCATTTTGCAGGATATAATTTAACATGTAACCTCTCCTGGAAATGGACATACTCTGTGCATTTCCAGGAGAGGTTCCATGTTAAATTATATCCTGCAATATCCTCCAAAGAAGGGGTGGTAGTGTCATGAATAAGGCCGAATATGTATGCCGATGTGCGGACGGTAAAGCACCGCAAAATCCACCCCTTTAGGGTAACCAGGGGCATGAAGTTCTGTAGGGTGTGAACATCTGGGTTTAGTCCGAGTGAGGAGTGCTCGAGCGTGGGAGGATGTGTAATGCAGAGGAGGGGAACAAAAGGTGTGTGCAGGAGCAGGGAGAAAAGAGAAAATAAAAAGACTCAAAGTGTTCCACCTTCCAGCAGCAGCAGCAGCAGCGGGCCCGCTCTGTCCGTGGTGCTGAACACCTGCCTGTCTATGTGGAGTACAAAAACAAACAAAGACAAACACCTTTAAGGTCACCAGGGGCGTGAAGTTCTGGTTCTGGCGGTGTGCATGGAGGGGTTTAGTCCGAGTGAGGAGTGCTCGAGCGTGGGAGGATGTGTAAGGCAGAGGAGGGTAACAAAAGGTGTGTGCAGGAGCAGGGAGAAAAGAGAAAATAAAAAGACTCAAAGTGTTCCACCTTCCATCAGCAGCAGCAGCAGCAGCAGCTGGCAGGCTCTGTCCGTGGTGCTGAACACCTGCCTGTCTATGTGGAATACAAAAACAAACAAAGACAAACACCTTTAAGGTCACCAGGGGCGTGAGGTTCTGGTTCTGGCGGTGTGCATGGAGGGGTTTAGTCCGAGTGAGGAGTGCTCGAGCGTGGGAGGATGTGTAAGGCAGAGGAGGGGAACAAAAAAAACCGAATACAAATAAGTTAAAGTGTGAACCTCCAGCAGGGCAGGTGCTGCTGCTGCTGCTGCTGCTGCTGCTGCTGCTGCTGCTGCTGTGAAGGAGGACGAATATTGATGCTTGTGTTCGGACGGTAAAGCACCGCAAAATCCACCCCCCCTTAAAGGTGACCAGGGGCATGAGATTCTGCAGGGTGTGAACATCTGGGTTTAGTCCGTGGGGGAGTGCTTAAGTCCGGGGGCCCGGGGTCTCACGGTGCACGAGGTTATGGAAGTGCCACTGTTGCCGGAGGTCCTTAGTCCGTCCTTTGGGGCTCTGTCAGGGGCTACAGAGAGGTGGTTTTCCCGGTCCCTCTCCTGGAGGTATGAAATAACCTGAGCTCCATGTGAGGGAGCCGTGCTGGAGCTGCTTAGTCCGTCCTTTGGTGGTCTGTGAGGGGCTAATGAGAGGTGTTTTCCCCGGTCTATTTGATGGAAGTCTGACACGAGCAGAGTGTGCATGCTTTGAAACTAATCCACCCACACTTAGCATGCTATTTTAGGGTATAAATTGTACCTTGTCACCATGCACTGTGCTCCCTGGGACGACGCGCCCTCCTGTGGGGACACATGAGAACTGCACTCAAATCACTTTGTGCTTTTTAAACAGTTTAACATATTTTTTTCCACATTTAAAAAACGCTTTCTGCCCTGGAAATCATTTCTAATCATTATTACCGTTATGGAGGGGCTGCAGGAACACTTTCCCCGCCTTGCAAACATTTATTCCTGGTTCAAATAATCAATTTGTTCCGCCTGCTTTGCGTCAGCACCTCTGCGGCTGTCGGATTAACACAGATGAATGCACTTTTAACACTCACGCAGCCAGAATTCCTGCTCTTTTCCTGGGTTACAAAGTGAGGTGACGCAGCCTGTCCTCTGAGTCTCCCCGCCTCTCATAGACTTATTTCTGGGTAAAAAAAGCCATGTGCTCCGCCCCCTGGATCTCTGCATGTGTGTGTGTGCCTGTGAGTCTGTGGCTACTGTCCACATGCCCGCATTAGGAGGCACTATTTTCGGATACATTTTCTCATTTTCACCACTTTTCATGTTTTTATTATGTATATTGTTATATTATTATTATTATTATTATTGTATATATGTATACTGTGTATACTGTTTTTGTAAAAATCATGTGATTATTAAATAAATAATAAAACATGAATATAACCTTGAAGTTTCCCAGGGGCAAATACAGTGCCAGGTGTCAGACTATTTAAACAATGTTTACCCAGGATTCCGACACCTTCCCTGGCTTGTAAAATGCGGTGATGCGCCCTGGAGGTATCAGACTATTTTAAACAACTTTTCCCCGCCTTTCAAACACTTGTTCCTGGCTTATAGCCTGTCATTTTGCAGGATATAATTTAACATGGAACCTCTCCCAGGGGCAAATACAGTGCCAGGTGTCAGACTATTTAAACAATGTTTACCCAGGATTCCGACACCTTCCCTGGCTTGTAAAATGCGGTGATGCGCCCTGGAGGTATCAGACTATTTTAAACAACTTTTCCCCGCCTTTCAAACACTTGTTCCTGGCTTAAAGCCTGTCATTTTGCAGGATATAATTTAACATGGAACCTCTCCCAGGGGCAAATACAGTGCCAGGTGTCAGACTATTTAAACAATGTTTACCCAGGATTCCGACACCTTCCCTGGCTTGTAAAATGCGGTGATGCGCCCTGGAGGTATCAGACTATTTTAAACAACTTTTCCCCGCCTTTCAAACACTTGTTCCTGGCTTATAGCCTGTCATTTTGCAGGATATAATTTAACATGGAACCTCTCCCAGGGGCAAATACAGTGCCAGGTGTCAGACTATTTAAACAATGTTTACCCAGGATTCCGACACCTTCCCTGGCTTGTAAAATGCGGTGATGCGCCCTGGAGGTATCAGACTATTTTAAACAACTTTTCCCCGCCTTTCAAACACTTGTTCCTGGCTTATAGCCTGTCATTTTGCAGGATATAATTTAACATGGAACCTCTCCCAGGGGCAAATACAGTGCCAGGTGTCAGACTATTTAAACAATGTTTACCCAGGATTCCGACACCTTCCCTGGCTTGTAAAATGCGGTGATGCGCCCTGGAGGTATCAGACTATTTTAAACAACTTTTCCCCGCCTTTCAAACACTTGTTCCTGGATTATAGCCTGTCATTTTGCAGGATATAATTTAACATGGAACCTCTCCTGGAAATGGACATACTCTGCGCATTTCCAGGAGAGGTTCCATGTTAAATTATATCCTGCAAAATGACAGGCAACAACTCTCTTCCAGACGTTTAAAAACACTTTTCCGACTATTTTAAACAACTTTTCCCCGCCTTTCAAACACTTGTTCCTGGCTTATAGCCTGTCATTTTGCAGGATATAATTTAACATGGAACCTCTCCTGGAAATGGACATACTCTGCGCATTTCCAGGAGAGGTTCCATGTTAAATTATATCCTGCAAAATGACAGGCAACAACTCTCTTCCAGACGTTTAAAAACACTTTTCCGACTATTTTAAACAACTTTTCCCCGCCTTTCAAACACTTGTTCCTGGCTTATAGCCTGTCATTTTGCAGGATATAATTTAACATGGAACCTCTCCTGGAAATGGACATACTCTGCGCATTTCCAGGAGAGGTTCCATGTTAAATTATATCCTGCAAAATGACAGGCAACAACTCTCTTCCAGACGTTTAAAAACACTTTTCCGACTATTTTAAACAACTTTTCCCCGCCTTTCAAACACTTGTTCCTGGCTTATAGCCTGTCATTTTGCAGGATATAATTTTACATGGAACCTCTCCTGGAAATGGACATACTCTGCGCATTTCCAGGAGAGGTTCCATGTTAAATTATATCCTGCAAAATGACAGGCTACAACTCTCTTCCAGACGTTTAAAAACACTTTCCCCGACCATTTAAACATTATTTATGGCTTGTAAAGTGCGGTGATGAGCCCTGACAGTATCAGACTATTTAAAGGGTTACCAGGAGCATGAGAATATCCTCCACAGAAGGGGTGGTGGTGCCGTGAATAAGGCCGAATATGGATACCGATGTGCGGACGGTAAAGCACCGCAAAATCCACCCCCTTTAGGTTAACCAGGGGCATGGAGTTCTGTAGGGTGTGAACATCTGGGTTTAGTCCGTGGGGAGTGCTTAAGTCCGGGAGTCCGGGGACTCACGGTGTGCAAGGTTATGGAGGTGCCCATGTCAGGGACACATGCTGGAGGTCTGTGGTCCGTCCTTTGGGGGTCTTGGAGGGGCCACAGAGAGGAGATTTCCCCGGTCTCTGTCCTGGATGAGTGAAATAAACAGAGTCTCCATGTCAGGGACACATGCTGGAGGTCTCTCTCCCGAGAGTGGACGTCCATCTATGTGGAGTACAAAAACAAACAAAGACAAACACCTTTAAGGTCACCAGGGTCGTGAGGTTCTGGTTCTGGCGGTGTGCATGGAGGGGTTTGACCTGGCTCCCCGACACAATGCACATAGTCTGGAGCAGCGGAGCAGCGGCTGGGCCGTGTTCCCCCTTCTGTCCATTTGCCTATCAGTTTGTTAACGAAGTGGACAGAGGCTGTTTTTCGCCCCTAAAAGTGACTTTTAATGGTGGGTTTTGCATTTAAATGATGGGTCTTATCATTGTGGAGGGTCCCCAAGACAATGAAACTAGTCTGGAGCTCGCTGGGGTCCCGCAAAATGCTTTAATCACGATTTTGTCCATTTCCCCATCAGTTTGTTAACGAAGTGGACAGAGGCTGTTTTTTGCCCTTAAAAGTGACTTTTAATGGTGTTTTTTGTATTTAAATGATTGGTCTTATCATTGCGGAGGGTCCCCGACACAATGCAACTAGTCTGGAGCTCGCTGGGGTCCCGCAAATGCTTTAATCACGATTTGGTCCATTTGCCCATCAGTTTGTTAACGAAGTGGACAGAGGCTGTTTTTTGCCCCTAAAAGTGACTTTTAATGGTGTTTTTGGCATTTAAATGATGGGTTTTATCATTCTCCAGGGTCCCCGACACAATGAAACTAGTCTGGAGCTCGCTGGGGTCCCGCAAAATGCTTTAATCACGATTTTGTCCATTTCCCCATCAGTTTGTTAACGAAGTGGACAGAGGCTGTTTTTTGCCCCTAAAAGTGACTTTTAATGGTGTTTTTTGTATTTAAATGATGGGTCTTATCATTGTGGAGGGTCCCCAAGACAATGCAACTAGTCTGGAGCTCGCTGGGGTCCCGCAAATGCTTTAATCACGATTTGGTCCATTTGCCCATCAGTTTGTTAACGAAGTGGACAGAGGCTGTTCTTTGCCCCTAAAAGTGACTTTTAATGGTGTTTTTGGCATTTAAATGATGGGTTTTATCATTCTCCAGGGTCCCCGACACAATGAAACTAGTCTGGAGCTCGCTGGGGTCCCGCAAAATGCTTTAATCACGATTTTGTCCATTTCCCCATCAGTTTGTTAACGAAGTGGACAGAGGCTGTTTTTTGCCCCTAAAAGTGACTTTTAATGGTGTTTTTTGTATTTAAATGATGGGTCTTATCATTGTGGAGGGTCCCCAAGACAATGCAACTAGTCTGGAGCTCGCTGGGGTCCCGCAAATGCTTTAATCACGATTTTGTCCATTTCCTCATCAGTTTGTTAACGAAGTGGACAGAGGCTGTTTTTTGCCCCTAAAAGTGACTTTTAATGGTGTTTTTGGCATTTAAATGATGGGTTTTATCATTCTCCAGGGTCCCCGACACAATGAAACTAGTCTGGAGCTCGCTGGGGTCCCGCAAAATGCTTTAATCACGATTTTGTCCATTTCCCCATCAGTTTGTTAACGAAGTGGACAGAGGCTGTTTTTTGCCCCTAAAAGTGACTTTTAATGGTGTTTTTTGTATTTAAATGATGGGTCTTATCATTGTGGAGGGTCCCCAAGACAATGCAACTAGTCTGGAGCTCGCTGGGGTCCCGCAAATGCTTTAATCACGATTTGGTCCATTTGCCCATCAGTTTGTTAACGAAGTGGACAGAGGCTGTTTTTTGCCCCTAAAAGTGACTTTTAATGGTGTTTTTGGCATTTAAATGATGGTTTTTATCATTCTCCAGGGTCCCCGACACAATGAAACTAGTCTGGAGCTCGCTGGGGTCCCGCAAAATGCTTTAATCACGATTTTGTCCATTTCCCCATCAGTTTGTTAACGAAGTGGACAGAGGCTGTTTTTTGCCCCTAAAAGTGACTTTTAATGGTGTTTTTGGCATTTAAATGATGGGTTTTATCATTCTCCAGGGTCCCCGACACAATGCACATAGTCTGGAGCTCGCTGGGGTCCCGCAAAATGCTTTAATCACGATTTTGTCCATTTCCCCATCAGTTTGTTAACGAAGTGGACAGAGGCTGTTTTTTGCCCCTAAAAGTGACTTTTAATGGTGTTTTTTGTTTTTAAATGATGGGTCTTATCGTTCTCCAGGGTCCCCGACACAATGAAACTAGTCTGGAGCTCGCTGGGGTCCCGCAAAATGCTTTAATCACGATTTTGTCCATTTCCCCATCAGTTTGTTAACGAAGTGGACAGAGGCTGTTTTTTGCCCTTAAAAGTGACTTTTAATGGTGTTTTTTGTATTTAAATGATTGGTCTTATCATTGCGGAGGGTCCCCGACACAATGAAACTAGTCTGGAGCTCGCTGGGGTCCCGCAAAATGCTTTAATCACGATTTTGTCCATTTCCCCATCAGTTTGTTAACGAAGTGGACAGAGGCTGTTTTTTGCCCTTAAAAGTGACTTTTAATGGTGTTTTTTGTATTTAAATGATTGGTCTTATCATTGCGGAGGGTCCCCGACACAATGAAACTAGTCTGGAGCTCGCTGGGGTCCCGCAACATGCTTTAATCACGATTTTGTCCATTTCCCCATCAGTTTGTTAACGAAGTGGACAGAGGCTGTTCCCGCAAATGCTTTAATCAGGCGTTTTAACACTTTTCCCCACGAAAACGATTTTTAATCATTTTTTGGGGGCTATATAAATCAAATTCCGGTTAATGCCGAGCACAATCGTACCTTTTACTATTTTAATGTATTTGCATGATATATCTTTGGGCGATAAAAGCGACATATTTGGATGACTTTGTCAGTTTATGGAGCTTATCCCACAAATCCCGGATGATCCGGGCCAAATTTGGGAGCTCATAGGCAGCCTGCCATAGGCCCCCACCCGTGGAATGAAAAAAAAATGAAAGAAAACGGTCAATTATATGTTAAAATAATCAAAAAATGAACTTTTAAAATTACATGGGAGAGGGGATCTGAAAAATTGGAGAAGGGGAAAAGTGTTCGGCGCTTCGGGACGAAGCGCCGAACACTCTTCCCCTCCCCCGTTGCAAGGTACAACGGAGAGGGGAATCCAGACTTCCCCTCCTCCGTTGTAAAAAACCGTTCATGTTTTACAAGCTACCTTCTGCACGAAATCGGAAACCCGGTTTTTGAGAGGACTCAGAAAAAAAACGGCTGTGTAACTTCATGGAGGAATTCATCCGCTGTATGTGCACTTTGGCTCGGATACATTTTGTTGCCTGGAGACCACCCAGCATGGTTCTTACCAAACTTAACGTTTTTGAACTGGGCTCTGGAGGAAGGTGAGGGGAGTTGACAGGGGACTTTATCCGCCTTATGGGGCACTATTCTCGGATACATTTCAACACTTTTAGCCCTTTTTGATGGTTCTCCAAAAAATAACTCTGACTTTTTCAGAGTGTGGAGGAAGGTTAGGGAATGTTCCGGTATTTGGACAACATTAACATGGGATCACTCCGGTCAATGTACGTACTTCGTCTCACTGGAATATTAATGGCCAGATTGAATACAAAATCGACCCAAATTCTCCGGTCAATGACAGGAGAGTTTTGAAAGTGACAAAACACTGTTCCACACATTTAAAAACACTTAATCAATGTTTACCCAGGATCCATGCACCTTTCCTGGCTTGTAAAATGTGGTGATGCGCCCTGGAGGTAGCGGGTAGGCTCTGTGCGTGGTGCTGAACCCCAGCCTGTCTATGTGGAATACAAAAACAAACAAAGACAAACACCTTTAAGGTCACCAGGGTCGTGAGGTTCTGGTTCTGGCGGTGTGCATGGAGGGGTTTAGTCCGAGTGAGGAGTGCTCGAGCGTGGGAGGATGTGTAAGGCAGAGGAGGGGAACAAAAGGTGTGTGCAGGAGCAGGGAGAAAAGAGAAAATAAAAAGACTCAAAGTGTTCCACCTTCCAGCAGCAGCAGCAGCAGCAGCGGGCCCGCGGTGCTGAACACCTGCCTGTCTATGTGGAGTACAAAAACAAACAAAGACAAACACCTTTAAGGTCACCAGGGTCGTGAGGTTCTGGTTCTGGCGGTGTGCATGGAGGGGTTTGACCTGGCTCCCCGACACAATGCACATAGTCTGGAGCAGCGGAGCAGCGGCTGGGCCGTGTTCCCCCTTCTGTCCATTTGCCTATCAGTTTGTTAACGAAGTGGACAGAGGCTGTTTTTTGCCCCTAAAAGTGACTTTTAATGGTGTTTTTTGTATTTAAATGATGTGTTTAATCATTATCCAGGGTCCCCGACACAATGAAACTAGTCTGGAGCTCGCTGGGGTCCCGCAAAATGCTTTAATCACGATTTTGTCCTTTTCCCCATCACTTTGTTAACGAAGTGGACAGAGGCTGTTTTTTGCCCCTAAAAGTGACTTTTAATGGTGTTTTTTGTATTTAAATGATGTGTTTAATCTTTCTCCAGGGTCCCCGACGCAATGCACATAGTCTGGAGCTCGCTGGGGTCCCGCAAAATGCTTTAATCACGATTTTGTCCTTTTCCCCATCACTTTGTTAACGAAGTGGACAGAGGCTGTTTTTTGCCCCTAAAAGTGACTTTTAATGGTGTTTTTTGTATTTAAATGATGTGTTTTATCTTTCTCCAGGGTCCCCGACACAATGAAACTAGTCTGGAGCTCGCTGGGGTCCCGCAAAATGCTTTAATCACGATTTTGTACTTTTCCCCATCAGTTTGTTAACGAAGTGGACAGAGGCTGTTTTTTGCCCCTAAAAGTGACTTTTAATGGTGTTTTTTGTATTTAAATGATGTGTTTTATCATTCTCCAGGGTCCCCGACACAATGAAACTAGTCTGGAGCTCGCTGGGGTCCCGCAAAATGCTTTAATCACGATTTGGTCCATTTCCCCATCAGTTTGTTAACGAAGTGGACAGAGGCTGTTTTTTGCCCCTAAAAGTGACTTTTAATGGTGTTTTTGGCATTTAAATGATGGGTCTTATCATTATCCAGGGTCCCCGACACAATGCACATAGTCTGGAGCTCGCTGGGGTCCCGCAAATGCTTTAATCAGGCGTTTTAACACTTTTCCCCACGAAAATGATTTTTAATTATTTTTTGGGGGCTATATAAATCAAATTCCGGTTAATGCCGAGCACAATTGTACCTTTTACTATTTTAATGTATTTGCATGATATATCTTTGGGCGATAAAAGCGACATATTTGGATGACTTTGTCAGTTTATGGAGCTTATCCCACAAATCCCGGATGATCCGGGCCAAATTTGGGAGCTCATAGGCAGCCTGCCATAGGCCCCCACCCGTGGAATAAAAAAAAAATGAAAGAAAACGGTCAATTATATGTTAAAATAATCAAAAAATGAACTTTTAAAATTACATGGGAGAGGGGATCTGAAAAATTGGAGAAGGGGAAAAGTGTTCGGCGCTTCGGGACGAAGCGCCGAACACTTTTCCCCTACCCCGTTGCAATGTACAACGGAGAGGGGAATCCAGACTTCCCCTCCTCCGTTGTAAAAAACCGTTCATGTTTTACAAGCTACCTTCTGCACGAAATCGGAAACCCGGTTTTTGAGAGGACTCAGAAAAAAAACGGCTGTGTAACTTCATGGAGGAATTCATCCGCTGTATGTGCACTTTGGCTCGGATACATTTTGTTGCCTGGAGACCCCCCAGCATGGTTCTTACCAAACTTAAAGTTTTTGAACTGGGCTCTGGAGGAAGGTTAGGGAATGTTCCGGTATTTGGACAACATTAACATGGGATCACTCCGGTCAATGTACGTACTTCGTCTCACTGGAATATTAATGGCCAGATTGAATACAAAATCGACCCAAATTCTCCGGTCAATGACAGGAGAGTTTTGAAAGTGACAAAACACTGTTCCACACATTTAAAAACACTTAATCAATGTTTACCCAGGATCCATGCACCTTTCCTGGCTTGTAAAATGTGGTGATGCGCCCTGGAGGTAGCGGGTAGGCTCTGTGCGTGGTGCTGAACCCCAGCCTGTCTATGTGGAATACAAAAACAAACAAAGACAAACACCTTTAAGGTCACCAGGGTCGTGAGGTTCTGGTTCTGGCGGTGTGCATGGAGGGGTTTAGTCCGAGTGAGGAGTGCTCGAGCGTGGGAGGATGTGTAAGGCAGAGGAGGGGAACAAAAGGTGTGTGCAGGAGCAGGGAGAAAAGAGAAAATAAAAAGACTCAAAGTGTTCCACCTTCCAGCAGCAGCAGCAGCAGCAGCGGGCCCGCGGTGCTGAACACCTGCCTGTCTATGTGGAGTACAAAAACAAACAAAGACAAACACCTTTAAGGTCACCAGGGTCGTGAGGTTCTGGTTCTGGCGGTGTGCATGGAGGGGTTTGACCTGGCTCCCCGACACAATGCACATAGTCTGGAGCAGCGGAGCAGCGGCTGGGCCGTGTTCCCCCTTCTGTCCATTTGCCTATCAGTTTGTTAACGAAGTGGACAGAGGCTGTTTTTTGCCCCTAAAAGTGACTTTTAATGGTGTTTTTTGTATTTAAATGATGTGTTTTATCTTTCTCCAGGGTCCCCGACGCAATGCACATAGTCTGGAGCTCGCTGGGGTCCCGCAAAATGCTTTAATCACGATTTTGTCCTTTTCCCCATCACTTTGTTAACGAAGTGGACAGAGGCTGTTTTTTGCCCCTAAAAGTGACTTTTAATGGTGTTTTTGGCATTTAAATGATGGGTTTTATATTTCTCCAGGGTCCCCGACGCAATGCACATAGTCTGGAGCTCGCTGGGGTCCCGCAAATGCTTTAATCAGGCGTTTTAACACTTTTCCCCACGAAAATGATTTTTAATTATTTTTTGGGGCTATATAAATCAAATTCCGGTTAATGCCGAGCACAATCGTCCCTTTTACTATTTTAATGTATTTGCATGATATATCTTTGGGCGATAAAAGCGACATATTTGGATGACTTTGTCAGTTTATGGAGCTTATCCCACAAATCCCGGATGATCCGGGCCAAATTTGGGAGCTCATAGGCAGCCTGCCATAGGCCCCCACCCGTGGAATGAAAAAAAAATGAAAGAAAACGGTCAATTATATGTTAAAATAATCAAAAACTGAACTTTTAAAATTACATGGGAGAGGGGATCTGAAAAATTGGAGAAGGGGAAAAGTGTTCGGCGCTTCGGGACGAAGCGCCGAACACTTTTCCCCTACCCCGTTGCAAGGTACAACGGAGAGGGGAATCCAGACTTCCCCTCCTCCGTTGTAAAAAACCGTTCATGTTTTACAAGCTACCTTCTGCACGAAATCGGAAACCCGGTTTTTGAGAGGACTCAGAAAAAAAACGGCTGTGTAACTTCATGGAGGAATTCATCCGCTGTATGTGCACTTTGGCTCGGATACATTTTGTTGCCTGGAGACCCCCCAGCATGGTTCTTACCAAACTTAAAGTTTTTGAACTGGGCTCTGGAGGAAGGTTAGGGAATGTTCCGGTATTTGGACAACATTAACATGGGATCACTCCGGTCAATGTACGTACTTCGTCTCACTGGAATATTAATGGCCAGATTGAATACAAAATCGACCCAAATTCTCCGGTCAATGACAGGAGAGTTTTGAAAGTGACAAAACACTGTTCCACACATTTAAAAACACTTAATCAATGTTTACCCAGGATCCATGCACCTTTCCTGGCTTGTAAAATGTGGTGATGCGCCCTGGAGGTAGCGGGTAGGCTCTGTGCGTGGTGCTGAACCCCAGCCTGTCTATGTGGAATACAAAAACAAACAAAGACAAACACCTTTAAGGTCACCAGGGTCGTGAGGTTCTGGTTCTGGCGGTGTGCATGGAGGGGTTTAGTCCGAGTGAGGAGTGCTCGAGCGTGGGAGGATGTGTAAGGCAGAGGAGGGGAACAAAAGGTGTGTGCAGGAGCAGGGAGAAAAGAGAAAATAAAAAGACTCAAAGTGTTCCACCTTCCAGCAGCAGCAGCAGCAGCAGCGGGCCCGCGGTGCTGAACACCTGCCTGTCTATGTGGAGTACAAAAACAAACAAAGACAAACACCTTTAAGGTCACCAGGGTCGTGAGGTTCTGGTTCTGGCGGTGTGCATGGAGGGGTTTGACCTGGCTCCCCGACACAATGCACATAGTCTGGAGCAGCGGAGCAGCGGCTGGGCCGTGTTCCCCCTTCTGTCCATTTGCCTATCAGTTTGTTAACGAAGTGGACAGAGGCTGTTTTTTGCCCCTAAAAGTGACTTTTAATGGTGTTTTTTGTATTTAAATGATGTGTTTTATCTTTCTCCAGGGTCCCCGACGCAATGCACATAGTCTGGAGCTCGCTGGGGTCCCGCAAAATGCTTTAATCACGATTTGGTCCTTTTCCCCATCACTTTGTTAACGAAGTGGACAGAGGCTGTTTTTTGCCCCTAAAAGTGACTTTTAATGGTGTTTTTGGCATTTAAATGATGTGTTTTATCATTATCCAGGGTCCCCGACACAATGAAACTAGTCTGGAGCTCGCTGGGGTCCCGCAAAATGCTTTAATCACGATTTTGTACTTTTCCCCATCACTTTGTTAACGAAGTGGACAGAGGCTGTTTTTTGCCCCTAAAAGTGACTTTTAATGGTGTTTTTGGCATTTAAATGATGTGTTTTATCTTTCTCCAGGGTCCCCGACGCAATGCACATAGTCTGGAGCTCGCTGGGGTCCCGCAAAATGCTTTAATCACGATTTTGTCCTTTTCCCCATCACTTTGTTAACGAAGTGGACAGAGGCTGTTTTTTGCCCCTAAAAGTGACTTTTAATGGTGTTTTTGGCATTTAAATGATGGGTTTTATATTTCTCCAGGGTCCCCGACACAATGAAACTAGTCTGGAGCTCGCTGGGGTCCCGCAAAATGCTTTAATCACGATTTTGTCCTTTTCCCCATCACTTTGTTAACGAAGTGGACAGAGGCTGTTTTTTGCCCCTAAAAGTGACTTTTAATGGTGTTTTTGGCATTTAAATGATGGGTTTTATATTTCTCCAGGGTCCCCGACACAATGAAACTAGTCTGGAGCTCGCTGGGGTCCCGCAAAATGCTTTAATCACGATTTTGTCCTTTTCCCCATCACTTTGTTAACGAAGTGGACAGAGGCTGTTTTTTGCCCCTAAAAGTGACTTTTAATGGTGTTTTTTGTATTTAAATGATGTGTTTTATCTTTCTCCAGGGTCCCCGACGCAATGCACATAGTCTGGAGCTCGCTGGGGTCCCGCAAAATGCTTTAATCACGATTTTGTCCTTTTCCCCATCACTTTGTTAACGAAGTGGACAGAGGCTGTTTTTTGCCCTAAAAGTGACTTTTAATGGTGTTTTTTGTATTTAAATGATGTGTTTTATCATTATCCAGGGTCCCCGACACAATGAAACTAGTCTGGAGCTCGCTGGGGTCCCGCAAAATGCTTTAATCACGATTTGGTCCTTTTCCCCATCACTTTGTTAACGAAGTGGACAGAGGCTGTTTTTTGCCCCTAAAAGTGACTTTTAATGGTGTTTTTTGTATTTAAATGATGGGTCTTATCATTGTGGAGGGTCCCCAAGACAATGCACATAGTCTGGAGCTCGCTGGGGTCCCGCAAATGCTTTAATCACGATTTGGTCCATTTCCCATCACTTTGTTAACGAAGTGGACAGAGGCTGTTTTGTGCCCCTAAAAGTGACTTTTAATGGTGTTTTTGGCATTTAAATGATATGTTTTATCATTATCCAGGGTCCCCGACACAATGAAACTAGTCTGGAGCTCGCTGGGGTCCCGCAAAATGCTTTAATCACGATTTTGTACTTTTCCCCATCACTTTGTTAACGAAGTGGACAGAGGCTGTTTTTTGCCCCTAAAAGTGACTTTTAATGGTGTTTTTGGCATTTAAATGATGTGTTTTATCATTATCCAGGGTCCCCGACACAATGAAACTAGTCTGGAGCTCGCTGGGGTCCCGCAAATGCTTTAATCAGGCGTTTTAACACTTTTCCCCACGAAAATGATTTTAATTATTTTTTGGGGGCTATATAAATCAAATTCCGGTTAATGCCGAGCACAATTGTACCTTTTACTATTTTAATGTATTTGCATGATATATCTTTGGGCGATAAAAGCGACATATTTGGATGACTTTGTCAGTTTATGGAGCTTATCCCACAAATCCCGGATGATCCGGGCCAAATTTGGGAGCTCATAGGCAGCCTGCCATAGGCCCCCACCCGTGGAATGAAAAAAAAATGAAAGAAAACGGTCAATTATATGTTAAAATAATCAAAAACTGAACTTTTAAAATTACATGGGAGAGGGGATCTGAAAAATTGGAGAAGGGGAAAAGTGTTCGGCGCTTCGGGACGAAGCGCCGAAGACTTTTCCCCTACCCCGTTGCACGGTACAACGGAGAGGGGAATCCAGACTTCCCCTCCTCCGTTGTAAAAAACCGTTCATGTTTTACAAGCTACCTTCTGCACGAAATCGGAAACCCGGTTTTTGAGAGGACTCAGAAAAAAAACGGCTGTGTAACTTCATGGAGGAATTCATCCGCTGTATGTGCACTTTGGCTCGGATACATTTTGTTGCCTGGAGACCCCCCAGCATGGTTCTTACCAAACTTAAAGTTTTTGAACTGGGCTCTGGAGGAAGGTAAGGGGAGTTGACAGGGGACTCAATCCGCCTCATGAGGCACTATTTTCGGATACATTTCAACACTTTTAGCCCTTTTTGATGGTTCTCCAAAAAATAACTCTGACTTTTTCAGAGTGTGGAGGAAGGTGAGGGGAGTTGACAGGGGACTTTATCCGCCTTATGGGGCACTATTCTCGGATACATTTCAACACTTTTAGCCCTTTTTGATGGTTCTCCAAAAAATAACTCTGACTTTTTCAGAGTGTGGAGGAAGGTGAGGGGAGTTGACAGGGGACTTTATCCGCCTTATGGGGCACTATTCTCGGATACATTTCAACACTTTTAGCCCTTTTTGATGGTTCTCCAAAAAATAACTCTGACTTTTTCAGAGTGTGGAGGAAGGTGAGGGGAGTTGACAGGGGACTTTATCCGCCTTATGGGGCACTATTCCCGGATACATTTCAACACTTTTAGCCCTTTTTGATGGTTCTCCAAAAAATAACTCTGACTTTTTCAGAGTGTGGAGGAAGGTGAGGGGAGTTGACAGGGGACTTTATCCGCCTTATGGGGCACTATTCTCGGATACATTTCAACACTTTTAGCCCTTTTTGATGGTTCTCCAAAAAATAACTCTGACTTTTTCAGAGTGTGGAGGAAGGTGAGGGGAGTTGACAGGGGACTTTATCCGCCTTATGGGGCACTATTCTCGGATACATTTCAACACTTTTAGCCCTTTTTGATGGTTCTCCAAAAAATAACTCTGACTTTTTCAGAGTGTGGAGGAAGGTGAGGGGAGTTGACAGGGGACTTTATCCGCCTTATGGGGCACTATTCCCGGATACATTTCAACACTTTTAGCCCTTTTTGATGGTTCTCCAAAAAATAACTCTGACTTTTTCAGAGTGTGGAGGAAGGTGAGGGGAGTTGACAGGGGACTTTATCCGCCTTATGGGGCACTATTCTCGGATACATTTCAACACTTTTAGCCCTTTTTGATGGTTCTCCAAAAAATAACTCTGACTTTTTCAGAGTGTGGAGGAAGGTGAGGGGAGTTGACAGGGGACTTTACCCGCCTTATGGGGCACTATTCCCGGATACATTTCAACACTTTTAGCCCTTTTTGATGGTTCTCCAAAAAATAACTCTGACTTTTTCAGAGTGTGGAGGAAGGTGAGGGGAGTTGACAGGGGACTTTACCCGCCTTATGGGGCACTATTCCCGGATACATTTCAACACTTTTAGCCCTTTTTGATGGTTCTCCAAAAAATAACTCTGACTTTTTCAGAGTGTGGAGGAAGGTTAGGGAATGTTCCGGTATTTGGACAACATTAACATGGGATCACTCCGGTCAATGTACGTACTTCGTCTCACTGGAATATTAATGGCCAGATTGAATACAAAATCGACCCAAATTCTCCGGTCAATGACAGGAGAGTTTTGAAAGTGACAAAACACTGTTCCACACATTTAAAAACACTTAATCAATGTTTACCCAGGATCCATGCACCTTTCCTGGCTTGTAAAATGTGGTGATGCGCCCTGGAGGTAGCGGGTAGGCTCTGTGCGTGGTGCTGAACCCCAGCCTGTCTATGTGGAATACAAAAACAAACAAAGACAAACACCTTTAAGGTCACCAGGGTCGTGAGGTTCTGGTTCTGGCGGTGTGCATGGAGGGGTTTAGTCCGAGTGAGGAGTGCTCGAGCGTGGGAGGATGTGTAAGGCAGAGGAGGGGAACAAAAGGTGTGTGCAGGAGCAGGGAGAAAAGAGAAAATAAAAAGACTCAAAGTGTTCCACCTTCCAGCAGCAGCAGCAGCAGCAGCGGGCCCGCGGTGCTGAACACCTGCCTGTCTATGTGGAGTACAAAAACAAACAAAGACAAACACCTTTAAGGTCACCAGGGTCGTGAGGTTCTGGTTCTGGCGGTGTGCATGGAGGGGTTTGACCTGGCTCCCCGACACAATGCACATAGTCTGGAGCAGCGGAGCAGCGGCTGGGCCGTGTTCCCCCTTCTGTCCATTTGCCTATCAGTTTGTTAACGAAGTGGACAGAGGCTGTTTTTTGCCCCTAAAAGTGACTTTTAATGGTGTTTTTGGCATTTAAATGATGGGTCTTATCATTATCCAGGGTCCCCGACACAATGAAACTAGTCTGGAGCTCGCTGGGGTCCCGCAAAATGCTTTAATCACGATTTGGTCCTTTTCCCCATCACTTTGTTAACGAAGTGGACAGAGGCTGTTTTTTGCTCCTAAAAGTGACTTTTAATGGTGTTTTTTGTATTTAAATGATGGGTCTTATCATTGTGGAGGGTCCCCAAGACAATGCAACTAGTCTGGAGCTCGCTGGGGTCCCGCAAAATGCTTTAATCACGATTTTGTCCTTTTCCCCATCACTTTGTTAACGAAGTGGACAGAGGCTGTTTTTTGCCCCTAAAAGTGACTTTTAATGGTGTTTTTGGCATTTAAATGATGGGTCTTATCATTATCCAGGGTCCCCGACACAATGAAACTAGTCTGGAGCTCGCTGGGGTCCCGCAAAATGCTTTAATCACGATTTGGTCCTTTTCCCCATCACTTTGTTAACGAAGTGGACAGAGGCTGTTTTTTGCCCCTAAAAGTGACTTTTAATGGTGTTTTTGGCATTTAAATGATGGGTTTTATATTTCTCCAGGGTCCCCGACACAATGAAACTAGTCTGGAGCTCGCTGGGGTCCCGGAAATGCTTTAATCACGATTTTGTCCTTTTCCCCATCACTTTGTTAACGAAGTGGACAGAGGCTGTTTTTTGCCCCTAAAAGTGACTTTTAATGGTGTTTTTGGCATTTAAATGATGGGTTTTATCTTTCTCCAGGGTCCCCGACACAATGAAACTAGTCTGGAGCTCGCTGGGGTCCCGCAAAATGCTTTAATCACGATTTTGTCCTTTTCCCCATCACTTTGTTAACGAAGTGGACAGAGGCTGTTTTTTGCCCCTAAAAGTGACTTTTAATGGTGTTTTTTGTATTTAAATGATGTGTTTTATCTTTCTCCAGGGTCCCCGACGCAATGCACATAGTCTGGAGCTCGCTGGGGTCCCGGAAATGCTTTAATCACTATTTGGTCCATTTCCCCATCAGTTTGTTAACGAAGTGGACAGAGGCTGTTTTTTGCCCCTAAAAGTGACTTTTAATGGTGTTTTTTGTATTTAAATGATGGGTCTTATCATTATCCAGGGTCCCCGACACAATGAAACTAGTCTGGAGCTCGCTGGGGTCCCGCAAAATGCTTTAATCACGATTTTGTCCTTTTCCCCATCACTTTGTTAACGAAGTGGACAGAGGCTGTTTTTTGCCCCTAAAAGTGACTTTTAATGGTGTTTTTGGCATTTAAATGATGGGTCTTATCATTATCCAGGGTCCCCGACACAATGAAACTAGTCTGGAGCTCGCTGGGGTCCCGCAAAATGCTTTAATCACGATTTGGTCCTTTTCCCCATCACTTTGTTAACGAAGTGGACAGAGGCTGTTTTTTGCTCCTAAAAGTGACTTTTAATGGTGTTTTTTGTATTTAAATGATGGGTCTTATCATTGTGGAGGGTCCCCAAGACAATGCAACTAGTCTGGAGCTCGCTGGGGTCCCGCAAAATGCTTTAATCACGATTTTGTCCTTTTCCCCATCACTTTGTTAACGAAGTGGACAGAGGCTGTTTTTTGCCCCTAAAAGTGACTTTTAATGGTGTTTTTGGCATTTAAATGATGGGTCTTATCATTGTGGAGGGTCCCCAATACAATGCAACTAGTCTGGAGCTCGCTGGGGTCCCGTAAAATGCTTTAATCACGATTTGGTCCATTTCCCCATCAGTTTGTTAACGAAGTGGACAGAGGCTGTTTTTTGCCCCTAAAAGTGACTTTTAATGGTGTTTTTTGTATTTAAATGATGTGTTTTATCTTTCTCCAGGGTCCCCGACGCAATGCACATAGTCTGGAACTCGCTGGGGTCCCGCAAAATGCTTTAATCACGATTTTGTCCTTTTCCCCATCAGTTTGTTAACGAAGTGGACAGAGGCTGTTTTTTGCCCCTAAAAGTGACTTTTAATGGTGTTTTTTGTATTTAAATGATGGGTCTTATCATTATCCAGGGTCCCCGACACAATGAAACTAGTCTGGAGCTCGCTGGGGTCCCGCAAAATGCTTTAATCACGATTTTGTCCTTTTCCCCATCACTTTGTTAACGAAGTGGACAGAGGCTGTTTTTTGCCCCTAAAAGTGACTTTTAATGGTGTTTTTGGCATTTAAATGATGGGTTTTATCTTTCTCCAGGGTCCCCGACGCAATGCACATAGTCTGGAGCTCGCTGGGGTCCCGGAAATGCTTTAATCACTATTTGGTCCATTTCCCCATCAGTTTGTTAACGAAGTGGACAGAGGCTGTTTTTTGCCCCTAAAAGTGACTTTTAATGGTGTTTTTTGTATTTAAATGATGGGTCTTATCATTATCCAGGGTCCCCGACACAATGAAACTAGTCTGGAGCTCGCTGGGGTCCCGCAAAATGCTTTAATCACGATTTTGTCCTTTTCCCCATCACTTTGTTAACGAAGTGGACAGAGGCTGTTTTGTGCCCCTAAAAGTGACTTTTAATGGTGTTTTTGGCATTTAAATGATGTGTTTTATCATTATCCAGGGTCCCCGACACAATGAAACTAGTCTGGAGCTCGCTGGGGTCCCGCAAAATGCTTTAATCACGATTTTGTACTTTTCCCCATCACTTTGTTAACGAAGTGGACAGAGGCTGTTTTTTGCCCCTAAAAGTGACTTTTAATGGTGTTTTTGGCATTTAAATGATGGGTTTTATCTTTCTCCAGGGTCCCCGACACAATGAAACTAGTCTGGAGCTCGCTGGGGTCCCGCAAAATGCTTTAATCACGATTTTGTCCTTTTCCCCATCACTTTGTTAACGAAGTGGACAGAGGCTGTTTTTTGCCCCTAAAAGTGACTTTTAATGGTGTTTTTTGTATTTAAATGATGTGTTTTATCTTTCTCCAGGGTCCCCGACGCAATGCACATAGTCTGGAGCTCGCTGGGGTCCCGCAAAATGCTTTAATCACGATTTTGTCCTTTTCCCCATCACTTTGTTAACGAAGTGGACAGAGGCTGTTTTTTGCCCCTAAAAGTGACTTTTAATGGTGTTTTTGGCATTTAAATGATGGGTCTTATCATTATCCAGGGTCCCCGACACAATGAAACTAGTCTGGAGCTCGCTGGGGTCCCGCAAAATGCTTTAATCACGATTTTGTACTTTTCCCCATCACTTTGTTAACGAAGTGGACAGAGGCTGTTTTTTGCCCCTAAAAGTGACTTTTAATGGTGTTTTTGGCATTTAAATGATGGGTTTTATCTTTCTCCAGGGTCCCCGACACAATGAAACTAGTCTGGAGCTCGCTGGGGTCCCGCAAAATGCTTTAATCACGATTTTGTCCTTTTCCCCATCACTTTGTTAACGAAGTGGACAGAGGCTGTTTTGTGCCCCTAAAAGTGACTTTTAATGGTGTTTTTGGCATTTAAATGATGTGTTTTATCATTATCCAGGGTCCCCGACACAATGAAACTAGTCTGGAGCTCGCTGGGGTCCCGCAAAATGCTTTAATCACGATTTTGTACTTTTCCCCATCACTTTGTTAACGAAGTGGACAGAGGCTGTTTTTTGCCCCTAAAAGTGACTTTTAATGGTGTTTTTGGCATTTAAATGATGGGTTTTATCTTTCTCCAGGGTCCCCGACACAATGAAACTAGTCTGGAGCTCGCTGGGGTCCCGCAAAATGCTTTAATCACGATTTTGTCCTTTTCCCCATCACTTTGTTAACGAAGTGGACAGAGGCTGTTTTTTGCCCCTAAAAGTGACTTTTAATGGTGTTTTTTGTATTTAAATGATGTGTTTTATCTTTCTCCAGGGTCCCCGACGCAATGCACATAGTCTGGAGCTCGCTGGGGTCCCGGAAATGCTTTAATCACTATTTGGTCCATTTCCCCATCAGTTTGTTAACGAAGTGGACAGAGGCTGTTTTTTGCCCCTAAAAGTGACTTTTAATGGTGTTTTTTGTATTTAAATGATGGGTCTTATCATTATCCAGGGTCCCCGACACAATGAAACTAGTCTGGAGCTCGCTGGGGTCCCGCAAAATGCTTTAATCACGATTTTGTCCTTTTCCCCATCACTTTGTTAACGAAGTGGACAGAGGCTGTTTTTTGCCCCTAAAAGTGACTTTTAATGGTGTTTTTGGCATTTAAATGATGGGTCTTATCATTATCCAGGGTCCCCGACACAATGAAACTAGTCTGGAGCTCGCTGGGGTCCCGCAAAATGCTTTAATCACGATTTTGTCCTTTTCCCCATCACTTTGTTAACGAAGTGGACAGAGGCTGTTTTTTGCCCCTAAAAGTGACTTTTAATGGTGTTTTTGGCATTTAAATGATGGGTTTTATCTTTCTCCAGGGTCCCCGACACAATGAAACTAGTCTGGAGCTCGCTGGGGTCCCGCAAAATGCTTTAATCACGATTTTGTCCTTTTCCCCATCACTTTGTTAACGAAGTGGACAGAGGCTGTTTTTTGCCCCTAAAAGTGACTTTTAATGGTGTTTTTTGTATTTAAATGATGTGTTTTATCTTTCTCCAGGGTCCCCGACGCAATGCACATAGTCTGGAGCTCGCTGGGGTCCCGGAAATGCTTTAATCACTATTTGGTCCATTTCCCCATCAGTTTGTTAACGAAGTGGACAGAGGCTGTTTTTTGCCCCTAAAAGTGACTTTTAATGGTGTTTTTTGTATTTAAATGATGGGTCTTATCATTATCCAGGGTCCCCGACACAATGAAACTAGTCTGGAGCTCGCTGGGGTCCCGCAAATGCTTTAATCAGGCGTTTTAACACTTTTCCCCACGAAAATGATTTTTAATTATTTTTTGGGGGCTATATAAATCAAATTCCGGTTAATGCCGAGCACAATTGTACCTTTTACTATTTTAATGTATTTGCATGATATATCTTTGGGCGATAAAAGCGACATATTTGGATGACTTTGTCAGTTTATGGAGCTTATCCCACAAATCCCGGATGATCCGGGCCAAATTTGGGAGCTCATAGGCAGCCTGCCATAGGCCCCCACCCGTGGAATGAAAAAAAAATGAAAGAAAACGGTCAATTATATGTTAAAATAATCAAAAACTGAACTTTTAAAATTACATGGGAGAGGGGATCTGAAAAATTGGAGAAGGGGAAAAGTGTTCGGCGCTTCGGGACGAAGCGCCGAACACTTTTCCCCTACCCCGTTGCAAGGTACAACGGAGAGGGGAATCCAGACTTCCCCTCCTCCGTTGTAAAAAACCGTTCATGTTTTACAAGCTACCTTCTGCACGAAATCGGAAACCCGGTTTTTGAGAGGACTCAGAAAAAAAACGGCTGTGTAACTTCATGGAGGAATTCATCCGCTGTATGTGCACTTTGGCTCGGATACATTTTGTTGCCTGGAGACCCCCCAGCATGGTTCTTACCAAACTTAAAGTTTTTGAACTGGGCTCTGGAGGAAGGTAAGGGGAGTTGACAGGGGACTCAATCCGCCTCATGAGGCACTATTTTCGGATACATTTCAACACTTTTAGCCCTTTTTGATGGTTCTCCAAAAAATAACTCTGACTTTTTCAGAGTGTGGAGGAAGGTGAGGGGAGTTGACAGGGGACTTTATCCGCCTTATGGGGCACTATTCTCGGATACATTTCAACACTTTTAGCCCTTTTTGATGGTTCTCCAAAAAATAACTCTGACTTTTTCAGAGTGTGGAGGAAGGTGAGGGGAGTTGACAGGGGACTTTATCCGCCTTATGGGGCACTATTCCCGGATACATTTCAACACTTTTAGCCCTTTTTGATGGTTCTCCAAAAAATAACTCTGACTTTTTCAGAGTGTGGAGGAAGGTGAGGGGAGTTGACAGGGGACTTTACCCGCCTTATGGGGCACTATTCCCGGATACATTTCAACACTTTTAGCCCTTTTTGATGGTTCTCCAAAAAATAACTCTGACTTTTTCAGAGTGTGGAGGAAGGTGAGGGGAGTTGACAGGGGACTTTATCCGCCTTATGGGGCACTATTCTCGGATACATTTCAACACTTTTAGCCCTTTTTGATGGTTCTCCAAAAAATAACTCTGACTTTTTCAGAGTGTGGAGGAAGGTGAGGGGAGTTGACAGGGGACTTTATCCGCCTTATGGGGCACTATTCCCGGATACATTTCAACACTTTTAGCCCTTTTTGATGGTTCTCCAAAAAATAACTCTGACTTTTTCAGAGTGTGGAGGAAGGTGAGGGGAGTTGACAGGGGACTTTACCCGCCTTATGGGGCACTATTCCCGGATACATTTCAACACTTTTAGCCCTTTTTGATGGTTCTCCAAAAAATAACTCTGACTTTTTCAGAGTGTGGAGGAAGGTGAGGGGAGTTGACAGGGGACTTTATCCGCCTTATGGGGCACTATTCCCGGATACATTTCAACACTTTTAGCCCTTTTTGATGGTTCTCCAAAAAATAACTCTGACTTTTTCAGAGTGTGGAGGAAGGTGAGGGGAGTTGACAGGGGACTTTACCCGCCTTATGGGGCACTATTCCCGGATACATTTCAACACTTTTAGCCCTTTTTGATGGTTCTCCAAAAAATAACTCTGACTTTTTCAGAGTGTGGAGGAAGGTGAGGGGAGTTGACAGGGGACTTTATCCGCCTTATGGGGCACTATTCCCGGATACATTTCAACACTTTTAGCCCTTTTTGATGGTTCTCCAAAAAATAACTCTGACTTTTTCAGAGTGTGGAGGAAGGTGAGGGGAGTTGACAGGGGACTTTACCCGCCTTATGGGGCACTATTCCCGGATACATTTCAACACTTTTAGCCCTTTTTGATGGTTCTCCAAAAAATAACTCTGACTTTTTCAGAGTGTGGAGGAAGGTGAGGGGAGTTGACAGGGGACTTTACCCGCCTTATGGGGCACTATTCCCGGATACATTTCAACACTTTTAGCCCTTTTTGATGGTTCTCCAAAAAATAACTCTGACTTTTTCAGAGTGTGGAGGAAGGTGAGGGGAGTTGACAGGGGACTTTACCCGCCTTATGGGGCACTATTCCCGGATACATTTCAACACTTTTAGCCCTTTTTGATGGTTCTCCAAAAAATAACTCTGACTTTTTCAGAGTGTGGAGGAAGGTGAGGGGAGTTGACAGGGGACTTTACCCGCCTTATGGGGCACTATTCTCGGATACATTTCAACACTTTTAGCCCTTTTTGATGGTTCTCCAAAAAATAACTCTGACTTTTTCAGAGTGTGGAGGAAGGTGAGGGGAGTTGACAGGGGACTTTACCCGCCTTATGGGGCACTATTCTCGGATACATTTTTTCATTTTCACCCATTTTTGATGGTTCTCCAAAAAGACAAGTTAGTCTTTTTTCTTCCCCCTTCCTCTTCTGATTTCTCACTGATCGAATGGCAAACGCGACCCGCCATCGGAGGGCCTCCGCCGGCCCGGCCTCGTGCCGGTGCTCTGGCGGTCGGTTCCTCCGAACTGCGGGTTCGACTCTGATGGCCGGGAGGGACGAGGGAAACGTCGGGGGGGTCTGCTGGAGGCTCCTGCTGGAGTCTTGCGTTCACTGGGACCTGGCTCGAAAAACTCGAAACCCTGACTCCAGTGCGGTGTTGCGGCCATGCGCCTCCGGGTACCAGACTCCCCTGCCTCCTCCGTGTTGCGTGGGCTGCGTGGGGGTAACCCTGCGTGTCCGTTACCCTGCGTGTCTCTTACCTCCCAGGCCGACCGATATGAAGCGTTTCCAAGACGAACCGTCTGACTCAGGGGTCCCACCACAGGTTCCGTAGCGGGGTGGAAGTTCCACCTCCCCTCTTTGCCGCGGAATGCAAAACAAACACCTGTTTCTCTCATCCTCCACTGTGGCATAGCGGCCTTAGTCGGCTGTGGCATTCAGCAATTGGCCTTGCTCCGGGCACAGGACCCTACTTCATCAAACTACCTATTTGATCCTGCGTAACAACCACATATATGCTTGTCTGCAAAGACATTGATCGAATGGCAAACGTGACCCGCCATCGGAGGGCCTCCGCCGGCCCGGCCTCGTGCCGGTGCTCTGGCGGTCGGTTCCTCCGAACTGCGGGTTCGACTCTGATGGCCGGGAGGGACGAGGGAAACGTCGGGGGGGTCTGCTGGAGGCTCCGGGCACAGGACCCTACTTCATCAAACTACCTATTTGATCCTGCGTAACAACCACATATATGCTTGTCTGCAAAGACATTGATCGAATGGCAAACGTGACCCGCCATCGGAGGGCCTCCGCCGGCCCGGCCTCGTGCCGGTGCTCTGGCGGTCGGTTCCTCCGAACTGCGGGTTCGACTCTGATGGCCGGGAGGGACGGGGGAAACGTCGGGGGGGGTCTGCTGGAGGCTCCTGCTGGAGTCTTGCGTTCACTGGGACCTGGCTCGAAAAACTCGAAACCCTGACTCCAGTGCGGTGTTGCGGCCATGCGCCTCCGGGTACCAGACTCCCCTGCCTCCTCCGTGTTGCGTGGGCTGCGTGGGGGTAACCCTGCGTGTCCGTTACCCTGCGTGTCTCTTACCTCCCAGGCCGACCGATATGAAGCGTTTCCAAGACGAACCGTCTGACTCAGGGGTCCCACCACAGGTTCCGTAGCGGGGTGGAAGTTCCACCTCCCCTCTTTGCCGCGGAATGCAAAACAAACACCTGTTTCTCTCATCCTCCACTGTGGCATAGCGGCCTTAGTCGGCTGTGGCATTCAGCAATTGGCCTTGCTCCGGGCACAGGACCCTACTTCATCAAACTACCTATTTGATCCTGCGTAACAACCACATATATGCTTGTCTGCAAAGACATTGATCGAATGGCAAACGTGACCCGCCATCGGAGGGCCTCCGCCGGCCCGGCCTCGTGCCGGTGCTCTGGCGGTCGGTTCCTCCGAACTGCGGGTTCGACTCTGATGGCCGGGAGGGACGAGGGAAACGTCGGGGGGGTCTGCTGGAGGCTCCGGGCACAGGACCCTACTTCATCAAACTACCTATTTGATCCTGCGTAACAACCACATATATGCTTGTCTGCAAAGACATTGATCGAATGGCAAACGTGACCCGCCATCGGAGGGCCTCCGCCGGCCCGGCCTCGTGCCGGTGCTCTGGCGGTCGGTTCCTCCGAACTGCGGGTTCGACTCTGATGGCCGGGAGGGACGGGGGAAACGTCGGGGGGGGTCTGCTGGAGGCTCCTGCTGGAGTCTTGCGTTCACTGGGACCTGGCTCGAAAAACTCGAAACCCTGACTCCAGTGCGGTGTTGCGGCCATGCGCCTCCGGGTACCAGACTCCCCTGCCTCCTCCGTGTTGCGTGGGCTGCGTGGGGGTAACCCTGCGTGTCCGTTACCCTGCGTGTCTCTTACCTCCCAGGCCGACCGATATGAAGCGTTTCCAAGACGAACCGTCTGACTCAGGGGTCCCACCACAGGTTCCGTAGCGGGGTGGAAGTTCCACCTCCCCTCTTTGCCGCGGAATGCAAAACAAACACCTGTTTCTCTCATCCTCCACTGTGGCATAGCGGCCTTAGTCGGCTGCGGCATTCAGCAATTGGCCTTGCTCCGGGCACAGGACCCTACTTCATCAAACTACCTATTTGATCCTGCGTAACAACCACATATATGCTTGTCTGCAAAGACATTGATCGAATGGCAAACGTGACCCGCCATCGGAGGGCCTCCGCCGGCCCGGCCTCGTGCCGGTGCTCTGGCGGTCGGTTCCTCCGAACTGCGGGTTCGACTCTGATGGCCGGGAGGGACGAGGGAAACGTCGGGGGGGTCTGCTGGAGGCTCCGGGCACAGGACCCTACTTCATCAAACTACCTATTTGATCCTGCGTAACAACCACATATATGCTTGTCTGCAAAGACATTGATCGAATGGCAAACGTGACCCGCCATCGGAGGGCCTCCGCCGGCCCGGCCTCGTGCCGGTGCTCTGGCGGTCGGTTCCTCCGAACTGCGGGTTCGACTCTGATGGCCGGGAGGGACGGGGGAAACGTCGGGGGGGTCTGCTGGAGGCTCCTGCTGGAGTCTTGCGTTCACTGGGACCTGGCTCGAAAAACTCGAAACCCTGACTCCAGTGCGGTGTTGCGGCCATGCGCCTCCGGGTACCAGACTCCCCTGCCTCCTCCGTGTTGCGTGGGCTGCGTGGGGGTAACCCTGCGTGTCCGTTACCCTGCGTGTCTCTTACCTCCCAGGCCGACCGATATGAAGCGTTTCCAAGACGAACCGTCTGACTCAGGGGTCCCACCACAGGTTCCGTAGCGGGGTGGAAGTTCCACCTCCCCTCTTTGCCGCGGAATGCAAAACAAACACCTGTTTCTCTCATCCTCCACTGTGGCATAGCGGCCTTAGTCGGCTGCGGCATTCAGCAATTGGCCTTGCTCCGGGCACAGGACCCTACTTCATCAAACTACCTATTTGATCCTGCGTAACAACCACATATATGCTTGTCTGCAAAGACATTGATCGAATGGCAAACGTGACCCGCCATCGGAAGGCCTCCGCCGGCCCGGCTTCGTGCCGGTGCTCTGGCGGTCGGTTCTTCCAAACTGCGGGTTTGACTCTGCTCCTGGGAGCACATATGCTTGTCTGCAAAGAGGGACATGCCTGGTCCCGCCCAGGTGTTCTTCTACGGCTAGTGTCCAGCCAGCTGCGGTATCATCAACTTTGACCCGCCATCGGAGGGCCTCCTCCCCGGGTCCAGCTTCCGGTGCTAGGCGGTCGGTTCCTCCAAACTGTGTGATTGACTCTGCTCCTGGGAGCACATATGCTTGTCTGCAAAGAGGGACATGCCTGGTCCCGCCCAGGTGTTCTTCTACGGCTAGTGTCCAGCCAGCTGCGGTATCATCAACTTTGACCCGCCATCGGAGGGCCTCCTCCCCGGGTCCAGCTTCCGGTGCTAGGCGGTCGGTTCCTCCAAACTGTGTGATTGACTCTGCTCCTGGGAGCACATATGCTTGTCTGCAAAGAGGGACATGCCTGGTCCCGCCCAGGTGTTCTTCTACGGCTAGTGTCCAGCCAGCTGCGGTATCATCAACTTTGACCCGCCATCGGAGGGCCTCCTCCCCGGGTCCAGCTTCCGGTGCTTGGCGGTCGGTTCATCCAAACTACGGGTAATCCTGGAGCGGACATAAACAAAGAATGATATTTTACAGGACATGATGGATATGTGTTTTTTCCAGGCTTTTTGGAAATAAACCAAATGTGATTTTGCAGTGCATGATATAGCTCATTTTACCCATGTGATGTTGTGCAGTACATTACTGAGCTCATTTAACGATATTGGTCTACCAGGTGAAGTGGGATGCTGCCATTTCCCAACTGGTCTCCGGAGGAATATAAGGAGAGTTGACAGGGGACTCTGCCCAGTGCTCATGAACCAAATGAGGGGTGTGTTAGAGGGGAAATGCTCTGGCTGTTTCTGCAGCCTCTGCATCTACCTTCTCTCCCCACCCCGATACCAGCGCGTGCCTGCTGTAAAAGGCAGGTGCACGGGCTCTCACTTCCACTAACTCTGAGCCTGGCTCCCGAGCAGCACGTTCTCCCCGGCAGTCCGCCAGCAGATGAAAAACACCCACCTCTCCGCCTCTTCCGAGGGACGAGGGAACCGCGCGGGGGGGTCTGCTGGAGGTTCCTGCCGGGTGCTCCGTACTGCGTTTCACCGGGACCTGGCTCGAAAAACTCGGAACTCTGACTCCAGTGCGGTGTGGCGGTCTCGCCCTGGCCGTCCACCGTGCGCCTCCGGGTACCTGACTCCCCTGCCTCCTCCGGGGGCAGGTGCGAGGGGTTCAATGCCTCCTCCCCCCGCTGCGGCGAAAGCCGGAGCGGGACGGAGCGCCCGGAGGTACTGTTACCCCCACGTTTTGTACCCAAAACTGTCTTGTGAGTTCGTGGCAGAACCATGAAACAAAAAACAATCAATGTATCGGACCCATCGCCAGTCGCGTTGGTGCGGAGGTGGGACCATTTTAACCAGGTGGTAACCCAAGTCCTCCCCTTGGTCCGTGTTCCCTGCATTGAAGCATCGGACCCATGGTTGCAATCAGCAGTTGGCTAACGCATATAAACGGAGAAACAGAAAACCATTTAAATATAATTCATTGTGTGTGTTTTTGGAAGGATGTTGACCGAATGCCCGGTGTGCAGCCTCCGCTATCTGGCTTTGAATAAGCACCTTAAGCACAAACATGCAGTGCGGAACCTGGATGAAAGAGGCATCATTCTTAAAATGGCCAGTGGTAGAATAAATGTTCGGACCAAACCCTGTCCCATCACAGGGTGTTCGTATGCTGGGAGGAAACTACACCGTCATGTAACTCGTGACCACCCTGAGTTCTCCCGAGATGAGGCACATCAGGTCATGGCAAGGCTGAAGCATAGTGTGGCCCTGCAGTTGCTCCATGACCTCCGAGAGACTAATCCCATCATTGGAATGGCTACATCATTGGATATAGACAATGAGGAGGAATACCCGGTGCACCCTCCACCCTTCTCCCCACATACCGAGTGTGACGAAGAGGACTGCATGCAGGTGAGGCTGGACAATGTGGCATTGAGGGCTCAGAAGGATGCCCTCATTGATGAGGTGAAGACCCTGCGCTCCAGGCTAAAACAGGGTCTAAAACCCAGGAAGCAGAATGCCACTGCTGCTCTGCTTGAGGAAGACGAAGAATGTATACGATTTAAGGGCGTAGCAATCCCAAGTACCCCCGACATGAACTCAGTAGCCTCCGGCAGCAATACCCCTCTCAAGACCCCGGTGAAGACTGTCATGCGGTCCATAGAAGCCTCTGCGAGTGAGACCCCCCTCAAGTCTGTGATGCGGTCCCCAGAAGCCTCCGGAAGCAAGACCCCGGTGAAGACTGTCATGCGGTCCGACAAAGCCTCCGGTAGTGAGACCCCGGTGAACACTGTCATGCGGTCCCCAGAAGCCTCCGGAAGCAAGACCCCGGTGAAGACTGTCATGCGGTCCAACAAAGCCTCCGGTAGAGAGACCCCTCTCAAGTCTGTGATGCGGTCCCCAGAAGCCTCCGGAAGCAAGACCCCAGTGAAGACTGTCATGTGGTCCCCAGAAGCCTCCGGTAGTGAGACCCCAGTGAAGACTGTCATGCGGTCCATAGAAGCCTCTGCGAGTGAGATCCCTCTCAAGTCTGTGATGCGGTCCCCAGAAGCCTCCGGAAGCAAGACCCCGATGCAGACTGTCATGCGGTCCGTAGAAGCCTCCTGTAGTGAGACCCCTGTATGCCAGAAGACCCGTGCGTCTGTCTCCAATAAGCTGAAAGCTAATCTGGCTAAGGACTGGCCCTCTTCCCAAAATCAATGGTGCACTGGGAAGGGACTGCGGAATACCATGCGTGAAATCACGTTGCCTAAAAGCATGGAGACGTACATTCAGACATACAGAGGTCATTGTGAGGGTCTTGCACCGACAGTAAAACGGAAAGAGAATTGTATGTCCAATGTCAGCCGGATAAAGAACTTCATAGTATTCATGGCCCATGGTTTTGACCGGCTGTCAGACTGGCTGTTTCTAAAAGACACAAAGAGGGTCCGTGGCTGGAGCAAGTATATTTCAGAGTCGGGCCGGACAGTCACAACATCGCTGTTGTTCCTGAAGACTGTGAACCATTTCCTGAGGTACTTGTCTGCATCAAAGCTCCGGGGGTGCAGGCTCACCCAGTCTGATATGACCCACATCATCAGAGAGGTGAAAGCCAACATTAACGATTTGAAAAAGTCTGTCACTCTCCACCAGTTTAAGGTGAAGAGGGACAAGCTGGATCGTCTGCCGAGCCAGGCGGAGCTTCTCGCCGCCATGGCGGCCGCTGAGAAGCGCATCCCTGATCTCCTTGACCTGATGGCTAGCAATCCGACCACAATCACCCAGTACCTGCTATATGGCTATCTAACCCTCCATTGGAGCCTCCTGTATGGCCACCGTCCGGGTGTGTATGCAAACATGACCAACACGGAGGTCTTTGAGGCGGACAGAAGGGGCACTGCTGAGGGCTACATCATCCACGTGCAGGATCACAAGACTGCCAAGACATTTGGTGAAGCACAGCTGGTGCTTACAATAAAGGAGTTTAGCTGGGTCATGCGGTGGATGGGGATAAAAGAGGGCTTGTCGGGTCCTCAGAATGAATTCTTCCTTTTCACATCGGGGAAGCAGGCTTCCAAGAACCTGAACGCTCACTTGAAGAGGGCTTGGGCTGATGCTGGGCTAGAAACAGCCGTCACCTTCACCATCTTGCGCACTGCCCTGGCTGACAATATCAAGCATCACCAAGATCCAGAAAGCAGGTCGATTCTGGCTAGGTTTATGTGCCACGACGTAAGCACTGCAGACCGGTTCTACGCGAATACGCCTGGAATAAAGGAGGCATTGAAGATCCGCTCCATGTTCAGGGCGGCGGCAGCAGCTGCAGCAGCATCATCATCAGAAGGAGGTCTACCACCGTCAGCTACCTCCGAAGAGGATTCAGGGGCGGAGAGCAGCGATACCTCTTCTTCAGGACCGATTGGTACTCCTGATGAGGGGAAAGGGGCCGTGGACTCAACCTTTTTTCCCCGGTGCACTGTACAAGTTAGACGGCTAATATGGCCCCAAGGCCCCTGTTAATCATGTTGTTATTATGTTTATTTTGTATACTGTTTTTGTAAAATTGGTGTGATAATTAAATAAAAAATAAAAAAAAAACATTAGTATAACCTTGAAGGTTCCCAGGGGCAAATACAGTGCCTGTCATTTTGCAGGATATAATTTAACATGTAACCTCTCCTGGAAATGGACATACTCTGTGCATTTCCAGGAGAGGTTCCATGTTAAATTATATCCTGCAATATCCTCCAAAGAAGGGGTGGTAGTGTCATGAATAAGGCCGAATATGTATGCCGATGTGCGGACGGTAAAGCACCGCAAAATCCACCCCTTTAGGGTAACCAGGGGCATGAAGTTCTGTAGGGTGTGAACATCTGGGTTTAGTCCGAGTGAGGAGTGCTCGAGCGTGGGAGGATGTGTAAGGCAGAGGAGGGTAACAAAAGGTGTGTGCAGGAGCAGGGAGAAAAGAGAAAATAAAAAGACTCAAAGTGTTCCACCTTCCAGCAGCAGCAGCAGCGGGCCCGCTCTGTCCGTGGTGCTGAACACCTGCCTGTCTATGTGGAGTACAAAAACAAACAAAGACAAACACCTTTAAGGTCACCAGGGGCGTGAGGTTCTGGTTCTGGCGGTGTGCATGGAGGGGTTTAGTCCGAGTGAGGAGTGCTCGAGCGTGGGAGGATGTGTAAGGCAGAGGAGGGGAACAAAAAAAAACGAATACAAATAAGTTAAAGTGTGAACCTCCAGCAGGGCAGGTGCTGCTGCTGCTGCTGCTGCTGCTGCTGCTGCTGCTGCTGCTGCTGCTGCTGCTGTGAAGGAGGACGAATATTGATGCTTGTGTTCGGACGGTAAAGCACCGCAAAATCCACCCCCCCTTAAAGGTGACCAGGGGCATGAGATTCTGCAGGGTGTGAACATCTGGGTTTAGTCCGTGGGGGAGTGCTTAAGTCCGGGGGCCCGGGGTCTCACGGTGCACGAGGTTATGGAAGTGCAGCAGGGCAGGTGCTGCTGCTGCTGCTGCTGCTGCTGCTGCTGCTGCTGCTGCTGCTGCTGCTGCTGCTGCTGTGAAGGAGGACGAATATTGATGCTTGTGTTCGGACGGTAAAGCACCGCAAAATCCACCCCCCCTTAAAGGTGACCAGGGGCATGAGATTCTGCAGGGTGTGAACATCTGGGTTTAGTCCGTGGGGGAGTGCTTAAGTCCGGGGGCCCGGGGTCTCACGGTGCACGAGGTTATGGAAGTGCCACTGTTGCCGGAGGTCCTTAGTCCGTCCTTTGGGGCTCTGTCAGGGGCTACAGAGAGGTGGTTTTCCCGGTCCCTCTCCTGGAGGTATGAAATAACCTGAGCTCCATGTGAGGGAGCCGTGCTGGAGCTGCTTAGTCCGTCCTTTGGTGGTCTTTGAGGGGCTAATGAGAGGTGTTTTCCCCGGTCTATTTGATGGAAGTCTGACACGAGCAGAGTGTGCATGCTTTGAAACTAATCCACCCACACTTAGCATGCTATTTTAGGGTATAAATCGTACCTTGTCACCATGTACTGTGCTCCCTGGGACGACGCGCCCTCCTGTGGGGACACATGAGAACTGCACTCAAATCACTTTGTGCTTTTTAAACAGTTTAACATATTTTTTTCCACATTTAAAAAACGCTTTCTGCCCTGGAAATCATTTCTAATCATTATTACCGTTATGGAGGGGCTGCAGGAACACTTTCCCCGCCTTGCAAACATTTATTCCTGGTTCAAATAATCAATTTGTTCCGCCTGCTTTGCGTCAGCACCTCTGCGGCTGTCGGATTAACACAGATGAATGCACTTTTAACACTCACGCAGCCAGAATTCCTGCTCTTTTCCTGGGTTACAAAGTGAGGTGACGCAGCCTGTCCTCTGAGTCTCCCCGCCTCTCATAGACTTATTTCTGGGTAAAAAAAGCCATGTGCTCCGCCCCCTGGATCTCTGCATGTGTGTGTGTGCCTGTGAGTCTGTGGCTACTGTCCACATGCCCGCATTAGGAGGCACTATTTTCGGATACATTTTCTCATTTTCACCACTTTTCATGTTTTTATTATGTATATTGTTATATTATTATTATTATTATTATTGTATATATGTATACTGTGTATACTGTTTTTGTAAAAATCATGTGATTATTAAATAAATAATAAAACATGAATATAACCTTGAAGTTTCCCAGGGGCAAATACAGTGCCAGGTGTCAGACTATTTAAACAATGTTTACCCAGGATTCCGACACCTTCCCTGGCTTGTAAAATGCGGTGATGCGCCCTGGAGGTATCAGAGTATTTTAAACAACTTTTCCCCGCCTTTCAAACACTTTTTCCTGGCTTATAGCCTGTCATTTTGCAGGATATAATTTAACATGGAACCTCTCCCAGGGGCAAATACAGTGCCAGGTGTCAGACTATTTAAACAATGTTTACCCAGGATTCCGACACCTTCCCTGGCTTGTAAAATGCGGTGATGCGCCCTGGAGGTATCAGAGTATTTTAAACAACTTTTCCCCGCCTTTCAAACACTTTTTCCTGGCTTATAGCCTGTCATTTTGCAGGATATAATTTAACATGGAACCTCTCCCAGGGGCAAATACAGTGCCAGGTGTCAGACTATTTAAACAATGTTTACCCAGGATTCCGACACCTTCCCTGGCTTGTAAAATGCGGTGATGCGCCCTGGAGGTATCAGAGTATTTTAAACAACTTTTCCCCGCCTTTCAAACACTTTTTCCTGGCTTATAGCCTGTCATTTTGCAGGATATAATTTAACATGGAACCTCTCCTGGAAATGGACATACTCTGCGCATTTCCAGGAGAGGTTCCATGTTAAATTATATCCTGCAAAATGACAGGCAACAACTCTCTTCCAGACGTTTAAAAACACTTTTCCGACTATTTTAAACAACTTTTCCCCGCCTTTCAAACACTTTTTCCTGGCTTATAGCCTGTCATTTTGCAGGATATAATTTAACATGGAACCTCTCCTGGAAATGGACATACTCTGCGCATTTCCAGGAGAGGTTCCATGTTAAATGATATCCTGCAAAATGACAGGCAACAACTCTCTTCCAGACGTTTAAAAACACTTTTCCGACTATTTTAAACAACTTTTCCCCGCCTTTCAAACACTTTTTCCTGGCTTATAGCCTGTCATTTTGCAGGATATAATTTAACATGGAACCTCTCCTGGAAATGGACATACTCTGCGCATTTCCAGGAGAGGTTCCATGTTAAATTATATCCTGCAAAATGACAGGCAACAACTCTCTTCCAGACGTTTAAAAACACTTTTCCGACTATTTTAAACAACTTTTCCCCGCCTTTCAAACACTTTTTCCTGGCTTATAGCCTGTCATTTTGCAGGATATAATTTAACATGGAACCTCTCCTGGAAATGGACATATTCTGTGCATTTCCAGGAGAGGTTACATGTTAAATGATATCCTGCAAAATGACAGGCTACAACTCTCTTCCAGACGTTTAAAAACACTTTCCCCGACCATTTAAACATTATTTATGGCTTGTAAAGTGCGGTGATGAGCCCTGACAGTATCAGACTATTTAAAGGGTTACCAGGAGCATGAGAATATCCTCCACAGAAGGGGTGGTGGTGCCGTGAATAAGGCCGAATATGGATACCGATGTGCCGACGGTAAAGCACCGCAAAATCCACCCCCTTTAGGTTAACCAGGGGCATGGAGTTCTGTAGGGTGTGAACATCTGGGTTTAGTCCGTGGGGGAGTGCTTAAGTCCGGGAGTCCGGGGACTCACGGTGTGCAAGGTTATGGAGGTGCCCATGTCAGGGACACATGCTGGAGGTCTGTGGTCCGTCCTTTGGGGGTCTTGGAGGGGCCACAGAGAGGAGATTTCCCCGGTCTCTGTCCTGGATGAGTGAAATAAACAGAGTCTCCATGTCAGGGACACATGCTGGAGGTCTCTCTCCCGAGAGTGGACGTCCATTGCCTGTAAATTGGTCTAACATTAGGTCTGTCACTTTGGCTAACCGCACCACTGTCTGTCGTCTCCCGCAAGTGGACATCCATTGCGCCTAAATAAGGTGAGGGGAGTTGACAGGGGACTTTACCCGCCTTATGGGGCACTATTCCCGGATACATTTCAACACTTTTAGCCCTTTTTGATGGTTCTCCAAAAAATAACTCTGACTTTTTCAGAGTGTGGAGGAAGGTGAGGGGAGTTGACAGGGGACTTTACCCGCCTTATGGGGCACTATTCCCGGATACATTTCAACACTTTTAGCCCTTTTTGATGGTTCTCCAAAAAATAACTCTGACTTTTTCAGAGTGTGGAGGAAGGTGAGGGGAGTTGACAGGGGACTTTACCCGCCTTATGGGGCACTATTCCCGGATACATTTCAACACTTTTAGCCCTTTTTGATGGTTCTCCAAAAAATAACTCTGACTTTTTCAGAGTGTGGAGGAAGGTGAGGGGAGTTGACAGGGGACTTTACCCGCCTTATGGGGCACTATTCCCGGATACATTTCAACACTTTTAGCCCTTTTTGATGGTTCTCCAAAAAATAACTCTGACTTTTTCAGAGTGTGGAGGAAGGTGAGGGGAGTTGACAGGGGACTTTACCCGCCTTATGGGGCACTATTCCCGGATACATTTCAACACTTTTAGCCCTTTTTGATGGTTCTCCAAAAAATAACTCTGACTTTTTCAGAGTGTGGAGGAAGGTGAGGGGAGTTGACAGGGGACTTTACCCGCCTTATGGGGCACTATTCCCGGATACATTTCAACACTTTTAGCCCTTTTTGATGGTTCTCCAAAAAATAACTCTGACTTTTTCAGAGTGTGGAGGAAGGTGAGGGGAGTTGACAGGGGACTTTACCCGCCTTATGGGGCACTATTCCCGGATACATTTCAACACTTTTAGCCCTTTTTGATGGTTCTCCAAAAAATAACTCTGACTTTTTCAGAGTGTGGAGGAAGGTGAGGGGAGTTGACAGGGGACTTTATCCGCCTTATGGGGCACTATTCTCGGATACATTTTTTCATTTTCACCCATTTTTGATGGTTCTCCAAAAAGACAAGTTAGTCTTTTTTCTTCCCCCTTCCTCTTCTGATTTCTCACTGATCGAATGGCAAACGCGACCCGCCATCGGAGGGCCTCCGCCGGCCCGGCCTCGTGCCGGTGCTCTGGCGGTCGGTTCCTCCGAACTGCGGGTTCGACTCTGATGGCCGGGAGGGACGAGGGAAACGTCGGGGGGGTCTGCTGGAGGCTCCTGCTGGAGTCTTGCGTTCACTGGGACCTGGCTCGAAAAACTCGAAACCCTGACTCCAGTGCGGTGTTGCGGCCATGCGCCTCCGGGTACCAGACTCCCCTGCCTCCTCCGTGTTGCGTGGGCTGCGTGGGGGTAACCCTGCGTGTCCGTTACCCTGCGTGTCTCTTACCTCCCAGGCCGACCGATATGAAGCGTTTCCAAGACGAACCGTCTGACTCAGGGGTCCCACCACAGGTTCCGTAGCGGGGTGGAAGTTCCACCTCCCCTCTTTGCCGCGGAATGCAAAACAAACACCTGTTTCTCTCATCCTCCACTGTGGCATAGCGGCCTTAGTCGGCTGTGGCATTCAGCAATTGGCCTTGCTCCGGGCACAGGACCCTACTTCATCAAACTACCTATTTGATCCTGCGTAACAACCACATATATGCTTGTCTGCAAAGACATTGATCGAATGGCAAACGTGACCCGCCATCGGAGGGCCTCCGCCGGCCCGGCCTCGTGCCGGTGCTCTGGCGGTCGGTTCCTCCGAACTGCGGGTTCGACTCTGATGGCCGGGAGGGACGAGGGAAACGTCGGGGGGGTCTGCTGGAGGCTCCGGGCACAGGACCCTACTTCATCAAACTACCTATTTGATCCTGCGTAACAACCACATATATGCTTGTCTGCAAAGACATTGATCGAATGGCAAACGTGACCCGCCATCGGAGGGCCTCCGCCGGCCCGGCCTCGTGCCGGTGCTCTGGCGGTCGGTTCCTCCGAACTGCGGGTTCGACTCTGATGGCCGGGAGGGACGGGGGAAACGTCGGGGGGGTCTGCTGGAGGCTCCTGCTGGAGTCTTGCGTTCACTGGGACCTGGCTCGAAAAACTCGAAACCCTGACTCCAGTGCGGTGTTGCGGCCATGCGCCTCCGGGTACCAGACTCCCCTGCCTCCTCCGTGTTGCGTGGGCTGCGTGGGGGTAACCCTGCGTGTCCGTTACCCTGCGTGTCTCTTACCTCCCAGGCCGACCGATATGAAGCGTTTCCAAGACGAACCGTCTGACTCAGGGGTCCCACCACAGGTTCCGTAGCGGGGTGGAAGTTCCACCTCCCCTCTTTGCCGCGGAATGCAAAACAAACACCTGTTTCTCTCATCCTCCACTGTGGCATAGCGGCCTTAGTCGGCTGCGGCATTCAGCAATTGGCCTTGCTCCGGGCACAGGACCCTACTTCATCAAACTACCTATTTGATCCTGCGTAACAACCACATATATGCTTGTCTGCAAAGACATTGATCGAATGGCAAACGTGACCCGCCATCGGAGGGCCTCCGCCGGCCCGGCCTCGTGCCGGTGCTCTGGCGGTCGGTTCCTCCGAACTGCGGGTTCGACTCTGATGGCCGGGAGGGACGAGGGAAACGTCGGGGGGGTCTGCTGGAGGCTCCGGGCACAGGACCCTACTTCATCAAACTACCTATTTGATCCTGCGTAACAACCACATATATGCTTGTCTGCAAAGACATTGATCGAATGGCAAACGTGACCCGCCATCGGAGGGCCTCCGCCGGCCCGGCCTCGTGCCGGTGCTCTGGCGGTCGGTTCCTCCGAACTGCGGGTTCGACTCTGATGGCCGGGAGGGACGGGGGAAACGTCGGGGGGGTCTGCTGGAGGCTCCTGCTGGAGTCTTGCGTTCACTGGGACCTGGCTCGAAAAACTCGAAACCCTGACTCCAGTGCGGTGTTGCGGCCATGCGCCTCCGGGTACCAGACTCCCCTGCCTCCTCCGTGTTGCGTGGGCTGCGTGGGGGTAACCCTGCGTGTCCGTTACCCTGCGTGTCTCTTACCTCCCAGGCCGACCGATATGAAGCGTTTCCAAGACGAACCGTCTGACTCAGGGGTCCCACCACAGGTTCCGTAGCGGGGTGGAAGTTCCACCTCCCCTCTTTGCCGCGGAATGCAAAACAAACACCTGTTTCTCTCATCCTCCACTGTGGCATAGCGGCCTTAGTCGGCTGCGGCATTCAGCAATTGGCCTTGCTCCGGGCACAGGACCCTACTTCATCAAACTACCTATTTGATCCTGCGTAACAACCACATATATGCTTGTCTGCAAAGACATTGATCGAATGGCAAACGTGACCCGCCATCGGAGGGCCTCCGCCGGCCCGGCCTCGTGCCGGTGCTCTGGCGGTCGGTTCCTCCGAACTGCGGGTTCGACTCTGATGGCCGGGAGGGACGAGGGAAACGTCGGGGGGGTCTGCTGGAGGCTCCGGGCACAGGACCCTACTTCATCAAACTACCTATTTGATCCTGCGTAACAACCACATATATGCTTGTCTGCAAAGACATTGATCGAATGGCAAACGTGACCCGCCATCGGAGGGCCTCCGCCGGCCCGGCCTCGTGCCGGTGCTCTGGCGGTCGGTTCCTCCGAACTGCGGGTTCGACTCTGATGGCCGGGAGGGACGGGGGAAACGTCGGGGGGGTCTGCTGGAGGCTCCTGCTGGAGTCTTGCGTTCACTGGGACCTGGCTCGAAAAACTCGAAACCCTGACTCCAGTGCGGTGTTGCGGCCATGCGCCTCCGGGTACCAGACTCCCCTGCCTCCTCCGTGTTGCGTGGGCTGCGTGGGGGTAACCCTGCGTGTCCGTTACCCTGCGTGTCTCTTACCTCCCAGGCCGACCGATATGAAGCGTTTCCAAGACGAACCGTCTGACTCAGGGGTCCCACCACAGGTTCCGTAGCGGGGTGGAAGTTCCACCTCCCCTCTTTGCCGCGGAATGCAAAACAAACACCTGTTTCTCTCATCCTCCACTGTGGCATAGCGGCCTTAGTCGGCTGCGGCATTCAGCAATTGGCCTTGCTCCGGGCACAGGACCCTACTTCATCAAACTACCTATTTGATCCTGCGTAACAACCACATATATGCTTGTCTGCAAAGACATTGATCGAATGGCAAACGTGACCCGCCATCGGAAGGCCTCCGCCGGCCCGGCTTCGTGCCGGTGCTCTGGCGGTCGGTTCTTCCAAACTGCGGGTTTGACTCTGCTCCTGGGAGCACATATGCTTGTCTGCAAAGAGGGACATGCCTGGTCCCGCCCAGGTGTTCTTCTACGGCTAGTGTCCAGCCAGCTGCGGTATCATCAACTTTGACCCGCCATCGGAGGGCCTCCTCCCCGGGTCCAGCTTCCGGTGCTAGGCGGTCGGTTCCTCCAAACTGTGTGATTGACTCTGCTCCTGGGAGCACATATGCTTGTCTGCAAAGAGGGACATGCCTGGTCCCGCCCAGGTGTTCTTCTACGGCTAGTGTCCAGCCAGCTGCGGTATCATCAACTTTGACCCGCCATCGGAGGGCCTCCTCCCCGGGTCCAGCTTCCGGTGCTAGGCGGTCGGTTCCTCCAAACTGTGTGATTGACTCTGCTCCTGGGAGCACATATGCTTGTCTGCAAAGAGGGACATGCCTGGTCCCGCCCAGGTGTTCTTCTACGGCTAGTGTCCAGCCAGCTGCGGTATCATCAACTTTGACCCGCCATCGGAGGGCCTCCTCCCCGGGTCCAGCTTCCGGTGCTAGGCGGTCGGTTCCTCCAAACTGTGTGATTGACTCTGCTCCTGGGAGCACATATGCTTGTCTGCAAAGAGGGACATGCCTGGTCCCGCCCAGGTGTTCTTCTACGGCTAGTGTCCAGCCAGCTGCGGTATCATCAACTTTGATCCGCCATCGGAGGGCCTCCTCCCCGGGTCCAGCTTCCGGTGCTTGGCGGTCGGTTCATCCAAACTACGGGTAATCCTGGAGCGGACATAAACAAAGAATGATATTTTACAGGACATGATGGATATGTGTTTTTTCCAGGCTTTTTGGAAATAAACCAAATGTGATTTTGCAGTGCATGATATAGCTCATTTTACCCATGTGATGTTGTGCAGTACATTACTGAGCTTATTTAACGATATTGGTCTACCAGGTGAAGTGGGATGCTGCCATTTCCCAACTGGTCTCCGGAGGAATATAAGGAGAGTTGACAGGGGACTCTGCCCAGTGCTCATGAACCAAATGAGGGGTGTGTTAGAGGGGAAAGGCTCTGGCTGTTTCTGCAGCCTCTGCATCTACCTTCTCTCCCCACCCCGATACCAGCGCGTGCCTGCTGTAAAAGGCAGGTGCACGGGCTCTCACTTCCACTAACTCTGAGCCTGGCTCCCGAGCAGCACGTTCTCCCCGGCAGTCCGCCAGCAGATGAAAAACACCCACCTCTCCGCCTCTTCCGAGGGACGAGGGAACCGCGCGGGGGGGTCTGCTGGAGGTTCCTGCCGGGTGCTCCGTACTGCGTTTCACCGGGACCTGGCTCGAAAAACTCGGAACTCTGACTCCAGTGCGGTGTGGCGGTCTCGCCCTGGCCGTCCACCGTGCGCCTCCGGGTACCTGACTCCCCTGCCTCCTCCGGGGGCAGGTGCGAGGGGTTCAATGCCTCCTCCCCCCGCTGCGGCGAAAGCCGGAGCGGGACGGAGCGCCCGGAGGTACTGTTACCCCCACGTTTTGTACCCAAAACTGTCTTGTGAGTTCGTGGCAGAACCATGAAACAAAAAACAATCAATGTATCGGACCCATCGCCAGTCGCGTTGGTGCGGAGGTGGGACCATTTTAACCAGGTGGTAACCCAAGTCCTCCCCTTGGTCCGTGTTCCCTGCATTGAAGCATCGGACCCATGGTTGCAATCAGCAGTTGGCTAACGCATATAAACGGAGAAACAGAAAACCATTTAAATATAATTCATTGTGTGTGTTTTTGGAAGGATGTTGACCGAATGCCCGGTGTGCAGCCTCCGCTATCTGGCTTTGAATAAGCACCTTAAGCACAAACATGCAGTGCGGAACCTGGATGAAAGAGGCATCATTCTTAAAATGGCCAGTGGTAGAATAAATGTTCGGACCAAACCCTGTCCCATCACAGGGTGTTCGTATGCTGGGAGGAAACTACACCGTCATGTAACTCGTGACCACCCTGAGTTCTCCCGAGATGAGGCACATCAGGTCATGGCAAGGCTGAAGCATAGTGTGGCCCTGCAGTTGCTCCATGACCTCCGAGAGACTAATCCCATCATTGGAATGGCTACATCATTGGATATAGACAATGAGGAGGAATACCCGGTGCACCCTCCACCCTTCTCCCCACATACCGAGTGTGACGAAGAGGACTGCATGCAGGTGAGGCTGGACAATGTGGCATTGAGGGCTCAGAAGGATGCCCTCATTGATGAGGTGAAGACCCTGCGCTCCAGGCTAAAACAGGGTCTAAAACCCAGGAAGCAGAATGCCACTGCTGCTCTGCTTGAGGAAGACGAAGAATGTATACGATTTAAGGGCGTAGCAATCCCAAGTACCCCCGACATGAACTCAGTAGCCTCCGGCAGCAATACCCCTCTCAAGACCCCGGTGAAGACTGTCATGCGGTCCATAGAAGCCTCTGCGAGTGAGACCCCCCTCAAGTCTGTGATGCGGTCCCCAGAAGCCTCCGGAAGCAAGACCCCGGTGAAGACTGTCATGCGGTCCGACAAAGCCTCCGGTAGTGAGACCCCGGTGAACACTGTCATGCGGTCCCCAGAAGCCTCCGGAAGCAAGACCCCGGTGAAGACTGTCATGCGGTCCAACAAAGCCTCCGGTAGAGAGACCCCTCTCAAGTCTGTGATGCGGTCCCCAGAAGCCTCCGGAAGCAAGACCCCAGTGAAGACTGTCATGTGGTCCCCAGAAGCCTCCGGTAGTGAGACCCCAGTGAAGACTGTCATGCGGTCCATAGAAGCCTCTGCGAGTGAGATCCCTCTCAAGTCTGTGATGCGGTCCCCAGAAGCCTCCGGAAGCAAGACCCCGATGCAGACTGTCATGCGGTCCGTAGAAGCCTCCTGTAGTGAGACCCCTGTATGCCAGAAGACCCGTGCGTCTGTCTCCAATAAGCTGAAAGCTAATCTGGCTAAGGACTGGCCCTCTTCCCAAAATCAATGGTGCACTGGGAAGGGACTGCGGAATACCATGCGTGAAATCACGTTGCCTAAAAGCATGGAGACGTACATTCAGACATACAGAGGTCATTGTGAGGGTCTTGCACCGACAGTAAAACGGAAAGAGAATTGTATGTCCAATGTCAGCCGGATAAAGAACTTCATAGTATTCATGGCCCATGGTTTTGACCGGCTGTCAGACTGGCTGTTTCTAAAAGACACAAAGAGGGTCCGTGGCTGGAGCAAGTATATTTCAGAGTCGGGCCGGACAGTCACAACATCGCTGTTGTTCCTGAAGACTGTGAACCATTTCCTGAGGTACTTGTCTGCATCAAAGCTCCGGGGGTGCAGGCTCACCCAGTCTGATATGACCCACATCATCAGAGAGGTGAAAGCCAACATTAACGATTTGAAAAAGTCTGTGACTCTCCACCAGTTTAAGGTGAAGAGGGACAAGCTGGATCGTCTGCCGAGCCAGGCGGAGCTTCTCGCCGCCATGGCGGCCGCTGAGAAGCGCATCCCTGATCTCCTTGACCTGATGGCTAGCAATCCGACCACAATCACCCAGTACCTGCTATATGGCTATCTAACCCTCCATTGGAGCCTCCTGTATGGCCACCGTCCGGGTGTGTATGCAAACATGACCAACACGGAGGTCTTTGAGGCGGACAGAAGGGGCACTGCTGAGGGCTACATCATCCACGTGCAGGATCACAAGACTGCCAAGACATTTGGTGAAGCACAGCTGGTGCTTACAATAAAGGAGTTTAGCTGGGTCATGCGGTGGATGGGGATAAAAGAGGGCTTGTCGGGTCCTCAGAATGAATTCTTCCTTTTCACATCGGGGAAGCAGGCTTCCAAGAACCTGAACGCTCACTTGAAGAGGGCTTGGGCTGATGCTGGGCTAGAAACAGCCGTCACCTTCACCATCTTGCGCACTGCCCTGGCTGACAATATCAAGCATCACCAAGATCCAGAAAGCAGGTCGATTCTGGCTAGGTTTATGTGCCACGACGTAAGCACTGCAGACCGGTTCTACGCGAATACGCCTGGAATAAAGGAGGCATTGAAGATCCGCTCCATGTTCAGGGCGGCGGCAGCAGCTGCAGCAGCATCATCATCAGAAGGAGGTCTACCACCGTCAGCTACCTCCGAAGAGGATTCAGGGGCGGAGAGCAGCGATACCTCTTCTTCAGGACCGATTGGTACTCCTGATGAGGGGAAAGGGGCCGTGGACTCAACCTTTTTTCCCCGGTGCACTGTACAAGTTAGACGGCTAATATGGCCCCAAGGCCCCTGTTAATCATGTTGTTATTATGTTTATTTTGTATACTGTTTTTGTAAAATTGGTGTGATAATTAAATAAAAAATAAAAAAAAAACATTAGTATAACCTTGAAGGTTCCCAGGGGCAAATACAGTGCCTGTCATTTTGCAGGATATAATTTAACATGTAACCTCTCCTGGAAATGGACATACTCTGTGCATTTCCAGGAGAGGTTCCATGTTAAATTATATCCTGCAATATCCTCCAAAGAAGGGGTGGTAGTGTCATGAATAAGGCCGAATATGTATGCCGATGTGCGGACGGTAAAGCACCGCAAAATCCACCCCTTTAGGGTAACCAGGGGCATGAAGTTCTGTAGGGTGTGAACATCTGGGTTTAGTCCGAGTGAGGAGTGCTCGAGCGTGGGAGGATGTGTAAGGCAGAGGAGGGTAACAAAAGGTGTGTGCAGGAGCAGGGAGAAAAGAGAAAATAAAAAGACACAAAGTGTTCCACCTTCCAGCAGCAGCAGCAGCGGGCCCGCTCTGTCCGTGGTGCTGAACACCTGCCTGTCTATGTGGAGTACAAAAACAAACAAAGACAAACACCTTTAAGGTCACCAGGGGCGTGAGGTTCTGGTTCTGGCGGTGTGCATGGAGGGGTTTAGTCCGAGTGAGGAGTGCTCGAGCGTGGGAGGATGTGTAAGGCAGAGGAGGGGAACAAAAAAAAACGAATACAAATAAGTTAAAGTGTGAACCTCCAGCAGGGCAGGTGCTGCTGCTGCTGCTGCTGCTGCTGCTGTGAAGGAGGACGAATATTGATGCTTGTGTTCGGACGGTAAAGCACCGCAAAATCCACCCCCCCTTAAAGGTGACCAGGGGCATGAGATTCTGCAGGGTGTGAACATCTGGGTTTAGTCCGTGGGGGAGTGCTTAAGTCCGGGGGCCCGGGGTCTCACGGTGCACGAGGTTATGGAAGTGCAGCAGGGCAGGTGCTGCTGCTGCTGCTGCTGCTGCTGCTGCTGTGAAGGAGGACGAATATTGATGCTTGTGTTCGGACGGTAAAGCACCGCAAAATCCACCCCCCCTTAAAGGTGACCAGGGGCATGAGATTCTGCAGGGTGTGAACATCTGGGTTTAGTCCGTGGGGGAGTGCTTAAGTCCGGGGGCCCGGGGTCTCACGGTGCACAAGGTTATGGAAGTGCCACTGTTGCCGGAGGTCCTTAGTCCGTCCTTTGGGGCTCTGTCAGGGGCTACAGAGAGGTGGTTTTCCCGGTCCCTCTCCTGGAGGTATGAAATAACCTGAGCTCCATGTGAGGGAGCCGTGCTGGAGCTGCTTAGTCCGTCCTTTGGTGGTCTTTGAGGGGCTAATGAGAGGTGTTTTCCCCGGTCTATTTGATGGAAGTCTGACACGAGCAGAGTGTGCATGCTTTGAAACTAATCCACCCACACTTAGCATGCTATTTTAGGGTATAAATCGTACCTTGTCACCATGTACTGTGCTCCCTGGGACGACGCGCCCTCCTGTGGGGACACATGAGAACTGCACTCAAATCACTTTGTGCTTTTTAAACAGTTTAACATATTTTTTTCCACATTTAAAAAACGCTTTCTGCCCTGGAAATCATTTCTAATCATTATTACCGTTATGGAGGGGCTGCAGGAACACTTTCCCCGCCTTGCAAACATTTATTCCTGGTTCAAATAATCAATTTGTTCCGCCTGCTTTGCGTCAGCACCTCTGCGGCTGTCGGATTAACACAGATGAATGCACTTTTAACACTCACGCAGCCAGAATTCCTGCTCTTTTCCTGGGTTACAAAGTGAGGTGACGCAGCCTGTCCTCTGAGTCTCCCCGCCTCTCATAGACTTATTTCTGGGTAAAAAAAGCCATGTGCTCCGCCCCCTGGATCTCTGCATGTGTGTGTGTGCCTGTGAGTCTGTGGCTACTGTCCACATGCCCGCATTAGGAGGCACTATTTTCGGATACATTTTCTCATTTTCACCACTTTTCATGTTTTTATTATGTATATTGTTATATTATTATTATTATTATTATTATTGTATATATGTATACTGTGTATACTGTTTTTGTAAAAATCATGTGATTATTAAATAAATAATAAAACATGAATATAACCTTGAAGTTTCCCAGGGGCAAATACAGTGCCAGGTGTCAGACTATTTAAACAATGTTTACCCAGGATTCCGACACCTTCCCTGGCTTGTAAAATGCGGTGATGCGCCCTGGAGGTATCAGAGTATTTTAAACAACTTTTCCCCGCCTTTCAAACACTTTTTCCTGGCTTATAGCCTGTCATTTTGCAGGATATAATTTAACATGGAACCTCTCCCAGGGGCAAATACAGTGCCAGGTGTCAGACTATTTAAACAATGTTTACCCAGGATTCCGACACCTTCCCTGGCTTGTAAAATGCGGTGATGCGCCCTGGAGGTATCAGAGTATTTTAAACAACTTTTCCCCGCCTTTCAAACACTTTTTCCTGGCTTATAGCCTGTCATTTTGCAGGATATAATTTAACATGGAACCTCTCCCAGGGGCAAATACAGTGCCAGGTGTCAGACTATTTAAACAATGTTTACCCAGGATTCCGACACCTTCCCTGGCTTGTAAAATGCGGTGATGCGCCCTGGAGGTATCAGAGTATTTTAAACAACTTTTCCCCGCCTTTCAAACACTTTTTCCTGGCTTATAGCCTGTCATTTTGCAGGATATAATTTAACATGGAACCTCTCCCAGGGGCAAATACAGTGCCAGGTGTCAGACTATTTAAACAATGTTTACCCAGGATTCCGACACCTTCCCTGGCTTGTAAAATGCGGTGATGCGCCCTGGAGGTATCAGAGTATTTTAAACAACTTTTCCCCGCCTTTCAAACACTTTTTCCTGGCTTATAGCCTGTCATTTTGCAGGATATAATTTAACATGGAACCTCTCCCAGGGGCAAATACAGTGCCAGGTGTCAGACTATTTAAACAATGTTTACCCAGGATTCCGACACCTTCCCTGGCTTGTAAAATGCGGTGATGCGCCCTGGAGGTATCAGAGTATTTTAAACAACTTTTCCCCGCCTTTCAAACACTTTTTCCTGGCTTATAGCCTGTCATTTTGCAGGATATAATTTAACATGGAACCTCTCCCAGGGGCAAATACAGTGCCAGGTGTCAGACTATTTAAACAATGTTTACCCAGGATTCCGACACCTTCCCTGGCTTGTAAAATGCGGTGATGCGCCCTGGAGGTATCAGAGTATTTTAAACAACTTTTCCCCGCCTTTCAAACACTTTTTCCTGGCTTATAGCCTGTCATTTTGCAGGATATAATTTAACATGGAACCTCTCCCAGGGGCAAATACAGTGCCAGGTGTCAGACTATTTAAACAATGTTTACCCAGGATTCCGACACCTTCCCTGGCTTGTAAAATGCGGTGATGCGCCCTGGAGGTATCAGAGTATTTTAAACAACTTTTCCCCGCCTTTCAAACACTTTTTCCTGGCTTATAGCCTGTCATTTTGCAGGATATAATTTAACATGGAACCTCTCCCAGGGGCAAATACAGTGCCAGGTGTCAGACTATTTAAACAATGTTTACCCAGGATTCCGACACCTTCCCTGGCTTGTAAAATGCGGTGATGCGCCCTGGAGGTATCAGAGTATTTTAAACAACTTTTCCCCGCCTTTCAAACACTTTTTCCTGGCTTATAGCCTGTCATTTTGCAGGATATAATTTAACATGGAACCTCTCCCAGGGGCAAATACAGTGCCAGGTGTCAGACTATTTAAACAATGTTTACCCAGGATTCCGACACCTTCCCTGGCTTGTAAAATGCGGTGATGCGCCCTGGAGGTATCAGAGTATTTTAAACAACTTTTCCCCGCCTTTCAAACACTTTTTCCTGGCTTATAGCCTGTCATTTTGCAGGATATAATTTAACATGGAACCTCTCCTGGAAATGGACATACTCTGCGCATTTCCAGGAGAGGTTCCATGTTAAATGATATCCTGCAAAATGACAGGCAACAACTCTCTTCCAGACGTTTAAAAACACTTTTCCGACTATTTTAAACAACTTTTCCCCGCCTTTCAAACACTTTTTCCTGGCTTATAGCCTGTCATTTTGCAGGATATAATTTAACATGGAACCTCTCCTGGAAATGGACATACTCTGCGCATTTCCAGGAGAGGTTCCATGTTAAATTATATCCTGCAAAATGACAGGCAACAACTCTCTTCCAGACGTTTAAAAACACTTTTCCGACTATTTTAAACAACTTTTCCCCGCCTTTCAAACACTTTTTCCTGGCTTATAGCCTGTCATTTTGCAGGATATAATTTAACATGGAACCTCTCCTGGAAATGGACATATTCTGTGCATTTCCAGGAGAGGTTCCATGTTAAATGATATCCTGCAAAATGACAGGCAACAACTCTCTTCCAGACGTTTAAAAACACTTTTCCGACTATTTTAAACAACTTTTCCCCGCCTTTCAAACACTTTTTCCTGGCTTATAGCCTGTCATTTTGCAGGATATAATTTAACATGGAACCTCTCCTGGAAATGGACATATTCTGTGCATTTCCAGGAGAGGTTACATGTTAAATGATATCCTGCAAAATGACAGGCTACAACTCTCTTCCAGACGTTTAAAAACACTTTCCCCGACCATTTAAACATTATTTATGGCTTGTAAAGTGCGGTGATGAGCCCTGACAGTATCAGACTATTTAAAGGGTTACCAGGAGCATGAGAATATCCTCCACAGAAGGGGTGGTGGTGCCGTGAATAAGGCCGAATATGGATACCGATGTGCCGACGGTAAAGCACCGCAAAATCCACCCCCTTTAGGTTAACCAGGGGCATGGAGTTCTGTAGGGTGTGAACATCTGGGTTTAGTCCGTGGGGGAGTGCTTAAGTCCGGGAGTCCGGGGACTCACGGTGTGCAAGGTTATGGAGGTGCCCATGTCAGGGACACATGCTGGAGGTCTGTGGTCCGTCCTTTGGGGGTCTTGGAGGGGCCACAGAGAGGAGATTTCCCCGGTCTCTGTCCTGGATGAGTGAAATAAACAGAGTCTCCATGTCAGGGACACATGCTGGAGGTCTCTCTCCCGAGAGTGGACGTCCATTGCCTGTAAATTGGTCTAACATTAGGTCTGTCACTTTGGCTAACCGCACCACTGTCTGTCGTCTCCCGCAAGTGGACATCCATTGCGCCTAAATAAGGTTAGGGAATGTTCCGGTATTTGGACAACATTAACATGGGATCACTCCGGTCAATGTACGTACTTCGTCTCACTGGAATATTAATGGCCAGATTGAATACAAAATCGACCCAAATTCTCCGGTCAATGACAGGAGAGTTTTGAAAGTGACAAAACACTGTTCCACACATTTAAAAACACTTAATCAATGTTTACCCAGGATCCATGCACCTTTCCTGGCTTGTAAAATGTGGTGATGCGCCCTGGAGGTAGCGGGTAGGCTCTGTGCGTGGTGCTGAACCCCAGCCTGTCTATGTGGAATACAAAAACAAACAAAGACAAACACCTTTAAGGTCACCAGGGTCGTGAGGTTCTGGTTCTGGCGGTGTGCATGGAGGGGTTTAGTCCGAGTGAGGAGTGCTCGAGCGTGGGAGGATGTGTAAGGCAGAGGAGGGGAACAAAAGGTGTGTGCAGGAGCAGGGAGAAAAGAGAAAATAAAAAGACTCAAAGTGTTCCACCTTCCAGCAGCAGCAGCAGCAGCAGCGGGCCCGCGGTGCTGAACACCTGCCTGTCTATGTGGAGTACAAAAACAAACAAAGACAAACACCTTTAAGGTCACCAGGGTCGTGAGGTTCTGGTTCTGGCGGTGTGCATGGAGGGGTTTGACCTGGCTCCCCGACACAATGCACATAGTCTGGAGCAGCGGAGCAGCGGCTGGGCCGTGTTCCCCCTTCTGTCCATTTGCCTATCAGTTTGTTAACGAAGTGGACAGAGGCTGTTTTTTGCCCCTAAAAGTGACTTTTAATGGTGTTTTTTGTATTTAAATGATGTGTTTTATCTTTCTCCAGGGTCCCCGACGCAATGCACATAGTCTGGAGCTCGCTGGGGTCCCGCAAAATGCTTTAATCACGATTTGGTCCTTTTCCCCATCACTTTGTTAACGAAGTGGACAGAGGCTGTTTTTTGCCCCTAAAAGTGACTTTTAATGGTGTTTTTGGCATTTAAATGATGTGTTTTATCATTATCCAGGGTCCCCGACACAATGAAACTAGTCTGGAGCTCGCTGGGGTCCCGCAAAATGCTTTAATCACGATTTTGTACTTTTCCCCATCACTTTGTTAACGAAGTGGACAGAGGCTGTTTTTTGCCCCTAAAAGTGACTTTTAATGGTGTTTTTGGCATTTAAATGATGTGTTTTATCTTTCTCCAGGGTCCCCGACGCAATGCACATAGTCTGGAGCTCGCTGGGGTCCCGCAAAATGCTTTAATCACGATTTTGTCCTTTTCCCCATCACTTTGTTAACGAAGTGGACAGAGGCTGTTTTTTGCCCCTAAAAGTGACTTTTAATGGTGTTTTTGGCATTTAAATGATGGGTTTTATATTTCTCCAGGGTCCCCGACACAATGAAACTAGTCTGGAGCTCGCTGGGGTCCCGCAAAATGCTTTAATCACGATTTTGTCCTTTTCCCCATCACTTTGTTAACGAAGTGGACAGAGGCTGTTTTTTGCCCCTAAAAGTGACTTTTAATGGTGTTTTTGGCATTTAAATGATGGGTTTTATATTTCTCCAGGGTCCCCGACACAATGAAACTAGTCTGGAGCTCGCTGGGGTCCCGCAAAATGCTTTAATCACGATTTTGTCCTTTTCCCCATCACTTTGTTAACGAAGTGGACAGAGGCTGTTTTTTGCCCCTAAAAGTGACTTTTAATGGTGTTTTTTGTATTTAAATGATGTGTTTTATCTTTCTCCAGGGTCCCCGACGCAATGCACATAGTCTGGAGCTCGCTGGGGTCCCGCAAAATGCTTTAATCACGATTTTGTCCTTTTCCCCATCACTTTGTTAACGAAGTGGACAGAGGCTGTTTTTTGCCCTAAAAGTGACTTTTAATGGTGTTTTTTGTATTTAAATGATGTGTTTTATCATTATCCAGGGTCCCCGACACAATGAAACTAGTCTGGAGCTCGCTGGGGTCCCGCAAAATGCTTTAATCACGATTTGGTCCTTTTCCCCATCACTTTGTTAACGAAGTGGACAGAGGCTGTTTTTTGCCCCTAAAAGTGACTTTTAATGGTGTTTTTTGTATTTAAATGATGGGTCTTATCATTGTGGAGGGTCCCCAAGACAATGCACATAGTCTGGAGCTCGCTGGGGTCCCGCAAATGCTTTAATCACGATTTGGTCCATTTCCCCATCACTTTGTTAACGAAGTGGACAGAGGCTGTTTTGTGCCCCTAAAAGTGACTTTTAATGGTGTTTTTGGCATTTAAATGATGTGTTTTATCATTATCCAGGGTCCCCGACACAATGAAACTAGTCTGGAGCTCGCTGGGGTCCCGCAAAATGCTTTAATCACGATTTTGTACTTTTCCCCATCACTTTGTTAACGAAGTGGACAGAGGCTGTTTTTTGCCCCTAAAAGTGACTTTTAATGGTGTTTTTGGCATTTAAATGATGTGTTTTATCATTATCCAGGGTCCCCGACACAATGAAACTAGTCTGGAGCTCGCTGGGGTCCCGCAAATGCTTTAATCAGGCGTTTTAACACTTTTCCCCACGAAAATGATTTTTAATTATTTTTTGGGGGCTATATAAATCAAATTCCGGTTAATGCCGAGCACAATTGTACCTTTTACTATTTTAATGTATTTGCATGATATATCTTTGGGCGATAAAAGCGACATATTTGGATGACTTTGTCAGTTTATGGAGCTTATCCCACAAATCCCGGATGATCCGGGCCAAATTTGGGAGCTCATAGGCAGCCTGCCATAGGCCCCCACCCGTGGAATGAAAAAAAAATGAAAGAAAACGGTCAATTATATGTTAAAATAATCAAAAACTGAACTTTTAAAATTACATGGGAGAGGGGATCTGAAAAATTGGAGAAGGGGAAAAGTGTTCGGCGCTTCGGGACGAAGCGCCGAAGACTTTTCCCCTACCCCGTTGCACGGTACAACGGAGAGGGGAATCCAGACTTCCCCTCCTCCGTTGTAAAAAACCGTTCATGTTTTACAAGCTACCTTCTGCACGAAATCGGAAACCCGGTTTTTGAGAGGACTCAGAAAAAAAACGGCTGTGTAACTTCATGGAGGAATTCATCCGCTGTATGTGCACTTTGGCTCGGATACATTTTGTTGCCTGGAGACCCCCCAGCATGGTTCTTACCAAACTTAAAGTTTTTGAACTGGGCTCTGGAGGAAGGTAAGGGGAGTTGACAGGGGACTCAATCCGCCTCATGAGGCACTATTTTCGGATACATTTCAACACTTTTAGCCCTTTTTGATGGTTCTCCAAAAAATAACTCTGACTTTTTCAGAGTGTGGAGGAAGGTGAGGGGAGTTGACAGGGGACTTTATCCGCCTTATGGGGCACTATTCTCGGATACATTTCAACACTTTTAGCCCTTTTTGATGGTTCTCCAAAAAATAACTCTGACTTTTTCAGAGTGTGGAGGAAGGTGAGGGGAGTTGACAAGGGACTTTATCCGCCTTATGGGGCACTATTCTCGGATACATTTCAACACTTTTAGCCCTTTTTGATGGTTCTCCAAAAAATAACTCTGACTTTTTCAGAGTGTGGAGGAAGGTGAGGGGAGTTGACAGGGGACTTTATCCGCCTTATGGGGCACTATTCCCGGATACATTTCAACACTTTTAGCCCTTTTTGATGGTTCTCCAAAAAATAACTCTGACTTTTTCAGAGTGTGGAGGAAGGTGAGGGGAGTTGACAGGGGACTTTATCCGCCTTATGGGGCACTATTCTCGGATACATTTCAACACTTTTAGCCCTTTTTGATGGTTCTCCAAAAAATAACTCTGACTTTTTCAGAGTGTGGAGGAAGGTGAGGGGAGTTGACAGGGGACTTTATCCGCCTTATGGGGCACTATTCTCGGATACATTTCAACACTTTTAGCCCTTTTTGATGGTTCTCCAAAAAATAACTCTGACTTTTTCAGAGTGTGGAGGAAGGTGAGGGGAGTTGACAGGGGACTTTATCCGCCTTATGGGGCACTATTCCCGGATACATTTCAACACTTTTAGCCCTTTTTGATGGTTCTCCAAAAAATAACTCTGACTTTTTCAGAGTGTGGAGGAAGGTGAGGGGAGTTGACAGGGGACTTTATCCGCCTTATGGGGCACTATTCTCGGATACATTTCAACACTTTTAGCCCTTTTTGATGGTTCTCCAAAAAATAACTCTGACTTTTTCAGAGTGTGGAGGAAGGTGAGGGGAGTTGACAGGGGACTTTACCCGCCTTATGGGGCACTATTCCCGGATACATTTCAACACTTTTAGCCCTTTTTGATGGTTCTCCAAAAAATAACTCTGACTTTTTCAGAGTGTGGAGGAAGGTGAGGGGAGTTGACAGGGGACTTTACCCGCCTTATGGGGCACTATTCCCGGATACATTTCAACACTTTTAGCCCTTTTTGATGGTTCTCCAAAAAATAACTCTGACTTTTTCAGAGTGTGGAGGAAGGTGAGGGGAGTTGACAGGGGACTTTACCCGCCTTATGGGGCACTATTCCCGGATACATTTCAACACTTTTAGCCCTTTTTGATGGTTCTCCAAAAAATAACTCTGACTTTTTCAGAGTGTGGAGGAAGGTGAGGGGAGTTGACAGGGGACTTTACCCGCCTTATGGGGCACTATTCCCGGATACATTTCAACACTTTTAGCCCTTTTTGATGGTTCTCCAAAAAATAACTCTGACTTTTTCAGAGTGTGGAGGAAGGTGAGGGGAGTTGACAGGGGACTTTACCCGCCTTATGGGGCACTATTCCCGGATACATTTCAACACTTTTAGCCCTTTTTGATGGTTCTCCAAAAAATAACTCTGACTTTTTCAGAGTGTGGAGGAAGGTGAGGGGAGTTGACAGGGGACTTTACCCGCCTTATGGGGCACTATTCCCGGATACATTTCAACACTTTTAGCCCTTTTTGATGGTTCTCCAAAAAATAACTCTGACTTTTTCAGAGTGTGGAGGAAGGTGAGGGGAGTTGACAGGGGACTTTACCCGCCTTATGGGGCACTATTCCCGGATACATTTCAACACTTTTAGCCCTTTTTGATGGTTCTCCAAAAAATAACTCTGACTTTTTCAGAGTGTGGAGGAAGGTGAGGGGAGTTGACAGGGGACTTTACCCGCCTTATGGGGCACTATTCCCGGATACATTTCAACACTTTTAGCCCTTTTTGATGGTTCTCCAAAAAATAACTCTGACTTTTTCAGAGTGTGGAGGAAGGTGAGGGGAGTTGACAGGGGACTTTACCCGCCTTATGGGGCACTATTCCCGGATACATTTCAACACTTTTAGCCCTTTTTGATGGTTCTCCAAAAAATAACTCTGACTTTTTCAGAGTGTGGAGGAAGGTGAGGGGAGTTGACAGGGGACTTTATCCGCCTTATGGGGCACTATTCTCGGATACATTTTTTCATTTTCACCCATTTTTGATGGTTCTCCAAAAAGACAAGTTAGTCTTTTTTCTTCCCCCTTCCTCTTCTGATTTCTCACTGATCGAATGGCAAACGCGACCCGCCATCGGAGGGCCTCCGCCGGCCCGGCCTCGTGCCGGTGCTCTGGCGGTCGGTTCCTCCGAACTGCGGGTTCGACTCTGATGGCCGGGAGGGACGAGGGAAACGTCGGGGGGGTCTGCTGGAGGCTCCTGCTGGAGTCTTGCGTTCACTGGGACCTGGCTCGAAAAACTCGAAACCCTGACTCCAGTGCGGTGTTGCGGCCATGCGCCTCCGGGTACCAGACTCCCCTGCCTCCTCCGTGTTGCGTGGGCTGCGTGGGGGTAACCCTGCGTGTCCGTTACCCTGCGTGTCTCTTACCTCCCAGGCCGACCGATATGAAGCGTTTCCAAGACGAACCGTCTGACTCAGGGGTCCCACCACAGGTTCCGTAGCGGGGTGGAAGTTCCACCTCCCCTCTTTGCCGCGGAATGCAAAACAAACACCTGTTTCTCTCATCCTCCACTGTGGCATAGCGGCCTTAGTCGGCTGTGGCATTCAGCAATTGGCCTTGCTCCGGGCACAGGACCCTACTTCATCAAACTACCTATTTGATCCTGCGTAACAACCACATATATGCTTGTCTGCAAAGACATTGATCGAATGGCAAACGTGACCCGCCATCGGAGGGCCTCCGCCGGCCCGGCCTCGTGCCGGTGCTCTGGCGGTCGGTTCCTCCGAACTGCGGGTTCGACTCTGATGGCCGGGAGGGACGAGGGAAACGTCGGGGGGGTCTGCTGGAGGCTCCGGGCACAGGACCCTACTTCATCAAACTACCTATTTGATCCTGCGTAACAACCACATATATGCTTGTCTGCAAAGACATTGATCGAATGGCAAACGTGACCCGCCATCGGAGGGCCTCCGCCGGCCCGGCCTCGTGCCGGTGCTCTGGCGGTCGGTTCCTCCGAACTGCGGGTTCGACTCTGATGGCCGGGAGGGACGGGGGAAACGTCGGGGGGGTCTGCTGGAGGCTCCTGCTGGAGTCTTGCGTTCACTGGGACCTGGCTCGAAAAACTCGAAACCCTGACTCCAGTGCGGTGTTGCGGCCATGCGCCTCCGGGTACCAGACTCCCCTGCCTCCTCCGTGTTGCGTGGGCTGCGTGGGGGTAACCCTGCGTGTCCGTTACCCTGCGTGTCTCTTACCTCCCAGGCCGACCGATATGAAGCGTTTCCAAGACGAACCGTCTGACTCAGGGGTCCCACCACAGGTTCCGTAGCGGGGTGGAAGTTCCACCTCCCCTCTTTGCCGCGGAATGCAAAACAAACACCTGTTTCTCTCATCCTCCACTGTGGCATAGCGGCCTTAGTCGGCTGCGGCATTCAGCAATTGGCCTTGCTCCGGGCACAGGACCCTACTTCATCAAACTACCTATTTGATCCTGCGTAACAACCACATATATGCTTGTCTGCAAAGACATTGATCGAATGGCAAACGTGACCCGCCATCGGAGGGCCTCCGCCGGCCCGGCCTCGTGCCGGTGCTCTGGCGGTCGGTTCCTCCGAACTGCGGGTTCGACTCTGATGGCCGGGAGGGACGAGGGAAACGTCGGGGGGGTCTGCTGGAGGCTCCGGGCACAGGACCCTACTTCATCAAACTACCTATTTGATCCTGCGTAACAACCACATATATGCTTGTCTGCAAAGACATTGATCGAATGGCAAACGTGACCCGCCATCGGAGGGCCTCCGCCGGCCCGGCCTCGTGCCGGTGCTCTGGCGGTCGGTTCCTCCGAACTGCGGGTTCGACTCTGATGGCCGGGAGGGACGGGGGAAACGTCGGGGGGGTCTGCTGGAGGCTCCTGCTGGAGTCTTGCGTTCACTGGGACCTGGCTCGAAAAACTCGAAACCCTGACTCCAGTGCGGTGTTGCGGCCATGCGCCTCCGGGTACCAGACTCCCCTGCCTCCTCCGTGTTGCGTGGGCTGCGTGGGGGTAACCCTGCGTGTCCGTTACCCTGCGTGTCTCTTACCTCCCAGGCCGACCGATATGAAGCGTTTCCAAGACGAACCGTCTGACTCAGGGGTCCCACCACAGGTTCCGTAGCGGGGTGGAAGTTCCACCTCCCCTCTTTGCCGCGGAATGCAAAACAAACACCTGTTTCTCTCATCCTCCACTGTGGCATAGCGGCCTTAGTCGGCTGCGGCATTCAGCAATTGGCCTTGCTCCGGGCACAGGACCCTACTTCATCAAACTACCTATTTGATCCTGCGTAACAACCACATATATGCTTGTCTGCAAAGACATTGATCGAATGGCAAACGTGACCCGCCATCGGAGGGCCTCCGCCGGCCCGGCCTCGTGCCGGTGCTCTGGCGGTCGGTTCCTCCGAACTGCGGGTTCGACTCTGATGGCCGGGAGGGACGAGGGAAACGTCGGGGGGGTCTGCTGGAGGCTCCGGGCACAGGACCCTACTTCATCAAACTACCTATTTGATCCTGCGTAACAACCACATATATGCTTGTCTGCAAAGACATTGATCGAATGGCAAACGTGACCCGCCATCGGAGGGCCTCCGCCGGCCCGGCCTCGTGCCGGTGCTCTGGCGGTCGGTTCCTCCGAACTGCGGGTTCGACTCTGATGGCCGGGAGGGACGGGGGAAACGTCGGGGGGGTCTGCTGGAGGCTCCTGCTGGAGTCTTGCGTTCACTGGGACCTGGCTCGAAAAACTCGAAACCCTGACTCCAGTGCGGTGTTGCGGCCATGCGCCTCCGGGTACCAGACTCCCCTGCCTCCTCCGTGTTGCGTGGGCTGCGTGGGGGTAACCCTGCGTGTCCGTTACCCTGCGTGTCTCTTACCTCCCAGGCCGACCGATATGAAGCGTTTCCAAGACGAACCGTCTGACTCAGGGGTCCCACCACAGGTTCCGTAGCGGGGTGGAAGTTCCACCTCCCCTCTTTGCCGCGGAATGCAAAACAAACACCTGTTTCTCTCATCCTCCACTGTGGCATAGCGGCCTTAGTCGGCTGCGGCATTCAGCAATTGGCCTTGCTCCGGGCACAGGACCCTACTTCATCAAACTACCTATTTGATCCTGCGTAACAACCACATATATGCTTGTCTGCAAAGACATTGATCGAATGGCAAACGTGACCCGCCATCGGAAGGCCTCCGCCGGCCCGGCTTCGTGCCGGTGCTCTGGCGGTCGGTTCTTCCAAACTGCGGGTTTGACTCTGCTCCTGGGAGCACATATGCTTGTCTGCAAAGAGGGACATGCCTGGTCCCGCCCAGGTGTTCTTCTACGGCTAGTGTCCAGCCAGCTGCGGTATCATCAACTTTGACCCGCCATCGGAGGGCCTCCTCCCCGGGTCCAGCTTCCGGTGCTAGGCGGTCGGTTCCTCCAAACTGTGTGATTGACTCTGCTCCTGGGAGCACATATGCTTGTCTGCAAAGAGGGACATGCCTGGTCCCGCCCAGGTGTTCTTCTACGGCTAGTGTCCAGCCAGCTGCGGTATCATCAACTTTGACCCGCCATCGGAGGGCCTCCTCCCCGGGTCCAGCTTCCGGTGCTAGGCGGTCGGTTCCTCCAAACTGTGTGATTGACTCTGCTCCTGGGAGCACATATGCTTGTCTGCAAAGAGGGACATGCCTGGTCCCGCCCAGGTGTTCTTCTACGGCTAGTGTCCAGCCAGCTGCGGTATCATCAACTTTGACCCGCCATCGGAGGGCCTCCTCCCCGGGTCCAGCTTCCGGTGCTAGGCGGTCGGTTCCTCCAAACTGTGTGATTGACTCTGCTCCTGGGAGCACATATGCTTGTCTGCAAAGAGGGACATGCCTGGTCCCGCCCAGGTGTTCTTCTACGGCTAGTGTCCAGCCAGCTGCGGTATCATCAACTTTGATCCGCCATCGGAGGGCCTCCTCCCCGGGTCCAGCTTCCGGTGCTTGGCGGTCGGTTCATCCAAACTACGGGTAATCCTGGAGCGGACATAAACAAAGAATGATATTTTACAGGACATGATGGATATGTGTTTTTTCCAGGCTTTTTGGAAATAAACCAAATGTGATTTTGCAGTGCATGATATAGCTCATTTTACCCATGTGATGTTGTGCAGTACATTACTGAGCTTATTTAACGATATTGGTCTACCAGGTGAAGTGGGATGCTGCCATTTCCCAACTGGTCTCCGGAGGAATATAAGGAGAGTTGACAGGGGACTCTGCCCAGTGCTCATGAACCAAATGAGGGGTGTGTTAGAGGGGAAAGGCTCTGGCTGTTTCTGCAGCCTCTGCATCTACCTTCTCTCCCCACCCCGATACCAGCGCGTGCCTGCTGTAAAAGGCAGGTGCACGGGCTCTCACTTCCACTAACTCTGAGCCTGGCTCCCGAGCAGCACGTTCTCCCCGGCAGTCCGCCAGCAGATGAAAAACACCCACCTCTCCGCCTCTTCCGAGGGACGAGGGAACCGCGCGGGGGGGTCTGCTGGAGGTTCCTGCCGGGTGCTCCGTACTGCGTTTCACCGGGACCTGGCTCGAAAAACTCGGAACTCTGACTCCAGTGCGGTGTGGCGGTCTCGCCCTGGCCGTCCACCGTGCGCCTCCGGGTACCTGACTCCCCTGCCTCCTCCGGGGGCAGGTGCGAGGGGTTCAATGCCTCCTCCCCCCGCTGCGGCGAAAGCCGGAGCGGGACGGAGCGCCCGGAGGTACTGTTACCCCCACGTTTTGTACCCAAAACTGTCTTGTGAGTTCGTGGCAGAACCATGAAACAAAAAACAATCAATGTATCGGACCCATCGCCAGTCGCGTTGGTGCGGAGGTGGGACCATTTTAACCAGGTGGTAACCCAAGTCCTCCCCTTGGTCCGTGTTCCCTGCATTGAAGCATCGGACCCATGGTTGCAATCAGCAGTTGGCTAACGCATATAAACGGAGAAACAGAAAACCATTTAAATATAATTCATTGTGTGTGTTTTTGGAAGGATGTTGACCGAATGCCCGGTGTGCAGCCTCCGCTATCTGGCTTTGAATAAGCACCTTAAGCACAAACATGCAGTGCGGAACCTGGATGAAAGAGGCATCATTCTTAAAATGGCCAGTGGTAGAATAAATGTTCGGACCAAACCCTGTCCCATCACAGGGTGTTCGTATGCTGGGAGGAAACTACACCGTCATGTAACTCGTGACCACCCTGAGTTCTCCCGAGATGAGGCACATCAGGTCATGGCAAGGCTGAAGCATAGTGTGGCCCTGCAGTTGCTCCATGACCTCCGAGAGACTAATCCCATCATTGGAATGGCTACATCATTGGATATAGACAATGAGGAGGAATACCCGGTGCACCCTCCACCCTTCTCCCCACATACCGAGTGTGACGAAGAGGACTGCATGCAGGTGAGGCTGGACAATGTGGCATTGAGGGCTCAGAAGGATGCCCTCATTGATGAGGTGAAGACCCTGCGCTCCAGGCTAAAACAGGGTCTAAAACCCAGGAAGCAGAATGCCACTGCTGCTCTGCTTGAGGAAGACGAAGAATGTATACGATTTAAGGGCGTAGCAATCCCAAGTACCCCCGACATGAACTCAGTAGCCTCCGGCAGCAATACCCCTCTCAAGACCCCGGTGAAGACTGTCATGCGGTCCATAGAAGCCTCTGCGAGTGAGACCCCCCTCAAGTCTGTGATGCGGTCCCCAGAAGCCTCCGGAAGCAAGACCCCGGTGAAGACTGTCATGCGGTCCGACAAAGCCTCCGGTAGTGAGACCCCGGTGAACACTGTCATGCGGTCCCCAGAAGCCTCCGGAAGCAAGACCCCGGTGAAGACTGTCATGCGGTCCAACAAAGCCTCCGGTAGAGAGACCCCTCTCAAGTCTGTGATGCGGTCCCCAGAAGCCTCCGGAAGCAAGACCCCAGTGAAGACTGTCATGTGGTCCCCAGAAGCCTCCGGTAGTGAGACCCCAGTGAAGACTGTCATGCGGTCCATAGAAGCCTCTGCGAGTGAGATCCCTCTCAAGTCTGTGATGCGGTCCCCAGAAGCCTCCGGAAGCAAGACCCCGATGCAGACTGTCATGCGGTCCGTAGAAGCCTCCTGTAGTGAGACCCCTGTATGCCAGAAGACCCGTGCGTCTGTCTCCAATAAGCTGAAAGCTAATCTGGCTAAGGACTGGCCCTCTTCCCAAAATCAATGGTGCACTGGGAAGGGACTGCGGAATACCATGCGTGAAATCACGTTGCCTAAAAGCATGGAGACGTACATTCAGACATACAGAGGTCATTGTGAGGGTCTTGCACCGACAGTAAAACGGAAAGAGAATTGTATGTCCAATGTCAGCCGGATAAAGAACTTCATAGTATTCATGGCCCATGGTTTTGACCGGCTGTCAGACTGGCTGTTTCTAAAAGACACAAAGAGGGTCCGTGGCTGGAGCAAGTATATTTCAGAGTCGGGCCGGACAGTCACAACATCGCTGTTGTTCCTGAAGACTGTGAACCATTTCCTGAGGTACTTGTCTGCATCAAAGCTCCGGGGGTGCAGGCTCACCCAGTCTGATATGACCCACATCATCAGAGAGGTGAAAGCCAACATTAACGATTTGAAAAAGTCTGTGACTCTCCACCAGTTTAAGGTGAAGAGGGACAAGCTGGATCGTCTGCCGAGCCAGGCGGAGCTTCTCGCCGCCATGGCGGCCGCTGAGAAGCGCATCCCTGATCTCCTTGACCTGATGGCTAGCAATCCGACCACAATCACCCAGTACCTGCTATATGGCTATCTAACCCTCCATTGGAGCCTCCTGTATGGCCACCGTCCGGGTGTGTATGCAAACATGACCAACACGGAGGTCTTTGAGGCGGACAGAAGGGGCACTGCTGAGGGCTACATCATCCACGTGCAGGATCACAAGACTGCCAAGACATTTGGTGAAGCACAGCTGGTGCTTACAATAAAGGAGTTTAGCTGGGTCATGCGGTGGATGGGGATAAAAGAGGGCTTGTCGGGTCCTCAGAATGAATTCTTCCTTTTCACATCGGGGAAGCAGGCTTCCAAGAACCTGAACGCTCACTTGAAGAGGGCTTGGGCTGATGCTGGGCTAGAAACAGCCGTCACCTTCACCATCTTGCGCACTGCCCTGGCTGACAATATCAAGCATCACCAAGATCCAGAAAGCAGGTCGATTCTGGCTAGGTTTATGTGCCACGACGTAAGCACTGCAGACCGGTTCTACGCGAATACGCCTGGAATAAAGGAGGCATTGAAGATCCGCTCCATGTTCAGGGCGGCGGCAGCAGCTGCAGCAGCATCATCATCAGAAGGAGGTCTACCACCGTCAGCTACCTCCGAAGAGGATTCAGGGGCGGAGAGCAGCGATACCTCTTCTTCAGGACCGATTGGTACTCCTGATGAGGGGAAAGGGGCCGTGGACTCAACCTTTTTTCCCCGGTGCACTGTACAAGTTAGACGGCTAATATGGCCCCAAGGCCCCTGTTAATCATGTTGTTATTATGTTTATTTTGTATACTGTTTTTGTAAAATTGGTGTGATAATTAAATAAAAAATAAAAAAAAAACATTAGTATAACCTTGAAGGTTCCCAGGGGCAAATACAGTGCCTGTCATTTTGCAGGATATAATTTAACATGTAACCTCTCCTGGAAATGGACATACTCTGTGCATTTCCAGGAGAGGTTCCATGTTAAATTATATCCTGCAATATCCTCCAAAGAAGGGGTGGTAGTGTCATGAATAAGGCCGAATATGTATGCCGATGTGCGGACGGTAAAGCACCGCAAAATCCACCCCTTTAGGGTAACCAGGGGCATGAAGTTCTGTAGGGTGTGAACATCTGGGTTTAGTCCGAGTGAGGAGTGCTCGAGCGTGGGAGGATGTGTAAGGCAGAGGAGGGTAACAAAAGGTGTGTGCAGGAGCAGGGAGAAAAGAGAAAATAAAAAGACACAAAGTGTTCCACCTTCCAGCAGCAGCAGCAGCGGGCCCGCTCTGTCCGTGGTGCTGAACACCTGCCTGTCTATGTGGAGTACAAAAACAAACAAAGACAAACACCTTTAAGGTCACCAGGGGCGTGAGGTTCTGGTTCTGGCGGTGTGCATGGAGGGGTTTAGTCCGAGTGAGGAGTGCTCGAGCGTGGGAGGATGTGTAAGGCAGAGGAGGGGAACAAAAAAAAACGAATACAAATAAGTTAAAGTGTGAACCTCCAGCAGGGCAGGTGCTGCTGCTGCTGCTGCTGCTGCTGCTGTGAAGGAGGACGAATATTGATGCTTGTGTTCGGACGGTAAAGCACCGCAAAATCCACCCCCCCTTAAAGGTGACCAGGGGCATGAGATTCTGCAGGGTGTGAACATCTGGGTTTAGTCCGTGGGGGAGTGCTTAAGTCCGGGGGCCCGGGGTCTCACGGTGCACGAGGTTATGGAAGTGCAGCAGGGCAGGTGCTGCTGCTGCTGCTGCTGCTGCTGCTGCTGTGAAGGAGGACGAATATTGATGCTTGTGTTCGGACGGTAAAGCACCGCAAAATCCACCCCCCCTTAAAGGTGACCAGGGGCATGAGATTCTGCAGGGTGTGAACATCTGGGTTTAGTCCGTGGGGGAGTGCTTAAGTCCGGGGGCCCGGGGTCTCACGGTGCACAAGGTTATGGAAGTGCCACTGTTGCCGGAGGTCCTTAGTCCGTCCTTTGGGGCTCTGTCAGGGGCTACAGAGAGGTGGTTTTCCCGGTCCCTCTCCTGGAGGTATGAAATAACCTGAGCTCCATGTGAGGGAGCCGTGCTGGAGCTGCTTAGTCCGTCCTTTGGTGGTCTTTGAGGGGCTAATGAGAGGTGTTTTCCCCGGTCTATTTGATGGAAGTCTGACACGAGCAGAGTGTGCATGCTTTGAAACTAATCCACCCACACTTAGCATGCTATTTTAGGGTATAAATCGTACCTTGTCACCATGTACTGTGCTCCCTGGGACGACGCGCCCTCCTGTGGGGACACATGAGAACTGCACTCAAATCACTTTGTGCTTTTTAAACAGTTTAACATATTTTTTTCCACATTTAAAAAACGCTTTCTGCCCTGGAAATCATTTCTAATCATTATTACCGTTATGGAGGGGCTGCAGGAACACTTTCCCCGCCTTGCAAACATTTATTCCTGGTTCAAATAATCAATTTGTTCCGCCTGCTTTGCGTCAGCACCTCTGCGGCTGTCGGATTAACACAGATGAATGCACTTTTAACACTCACGCAGCCAGAATTCCTGCTCTTTTCCTGGGTTACAAAGTGAGGTGACGCAGCCTGTCCTCTGAGTCTCCCCGCCTCTCATAGACTTATTTCTGGGTAAAAAAAGCCATGTGCTCCGCCCCCTGGATCTCTGCATGTGTGTGTGTGCCTGTGAGTCTGTGGCTACTGTCCACATGCCCGCATTAGGAGGCACTATTTTCGGATACATTTTCTCATTTTCACCACTTTTCATGTTTTTATTATGTATATTGTTATATTATTATTATTATTATTATTATTGTATATATGTATACTGTGTATACTGTTTTTGTAAAAATCATGTGATTATTAAATAAATAATAAAACATGAATATAACCTTGAAGTTTCCCAGGGGCAAATACAGTGCCAGGTGTCAGACTATTTAAACAATGTTTACCCAGGATTCCGACACCTTCCCTGGCTTGTAAAATGCGGTGATGCGCCCTGGAGGTATCAGAGTATTTTAAACAACTTTTCCCCGCCTTTCAAACACTTTTTCCTGGCTTATAGCCTGTCATTTTGCAGGATATAATTTAACATGGAACCTCTCCCAGGGGCAAATACAGTGCCAGGTGTCAGACTATTTAAACAATGTTTACCCAGGATTCCGACACCTTCCCTGGCTTGTAAAATGCGGTGATGCGCCCTGGAGGTATCAGAGTATTTTAAACAACTTTTCCCCGCCTTTCAAACACTTTTTCCTGGCTTATAGCCTGTCATTTTGCAGGATATAATTTAACATGGAACCTCTCCCAGGGGCAAATACAGTGCCAGGTGTCAGACTATTTAAACAATGTTTACCCAGGATTCCGACACCTTCCCTGGCTTGTAAAATGCGGTGATGCGCCCTGGAGGTATCAGAGTATTTTAAACAACTTTTCCCCGCCTTTCAAACACTTTTTCCTGGCTTATAGCCTGTCATTTTGCAGGATATAATTTAACATGGAACCTCTCCCAGGGGCAAATACAGTGCCAGGTGTCAGACTATTTAAACAATGTTTACCCAGGATTCCGACACCTTCCCTGGCTTGTAAAATGCGGTGATGCGCCCTGGAGGTATCAGAGTATTTTAAACAACTTTTCCCCGCCTTTCAAACACTTTTTCCTGGCTTATAGCCTGTCATTTTGCAGGATATAATTTAACATGGAACCTCTCCCAGGGGCAAATACAGTGCCAGGTGTCAGACTATTTAAACAATGTTTACCCAGGATTCCGACACCTTCCCTGGCTTGTAAAATGCGGTGATGCGCCCTGGAGGTATCAGAGTATTTTAAACAACTTTTCCCCGCCTTTCAAACACTTTTTCCTGGCTTATAGCCTGTCATTTTGCAGGATATAATTTAACATGGAACCTCTCCCAGGGGCAAATACAGTGCCAGGTGTCAGACTATTTAAACAATGTTTACCCAGGATTCCGACACCTTCCCTGGCTTGTAAAATGCGGTGATGCGCCCTGGAGGTATCAGAGTATTTTAAACAACTTTTCCCCGCCTTTCAAACACTTTTTCCTGGCTTATAGCCTGTCATTTTGCAGGATATAATTTAACATGGAACCTCTCCCAGGGGCAAATACAGTGCCAGGTGTCAGACTATTTAAACAATGTTTACCCAGGATTCCGACACCTTCCCTGGCTTGTAAAATGCGGTGATGCGCCCTGGAGGTATCAGAGTATTTTAAACAACTTTTCCCCGCCTTTCAAACACTTTTTCCTGGCTTATAGCCTGTCATTTTGCAGGATATAATTTAACATGGAACCTCTCCCAGGGGCAAATACAGTGCCAGGTGTCAGACTATTTAAACAATGTTTACCCAGGATTCCGACACCTTCCCTGGCTTGTAAAATGCGGTGATGCGCCCTGGAGGTATCAGAGTATTTTAAACAACTTTTCCCCGCCTTTCAAACACTTTTTCCTGGCTTATAGCCTGTCATTTTGCAGGATATAATTTAACATGGAACCTCTCCCAGGGGCAAATACAGTGCCAGGTGTCAGACTATTTAAACAATGTTTACCCAGGATTCCGACACCTTCCCTGGCTTGTAAAATGCGGTGATGCGCCCTGGAGGTATCAGAGTATTTTAAACAACTTTTCCCCGCCTTTCAAACACTTTTTCCTGGCTTATAGCCTGTCATTTTGCAGGATATAATTTAACATGGAACCTCTCCTGGAAATGGACATACTCTGCGCATTTCCAGGAGAGGTTCCATGTTAAATGATATCCTGCAAAATGACAGGCAACAACTCTCTTCCAGACGTTTAAAAACACTTTTCCGACTATTTTAAACAACTTTTCCCCGCCTTTCAAACACTTTTTCCTGGCTTATAGCCTGTCATTTTGCAGGATATAATTTAACATGGAACCTCTCCTGGAAATGGACATACTCTGCGCATTTCCAGGAGAGGTTCCATGTTAAATTATATCCTGCAAAATGACAGGCAACAACTCTCTTCCAGACGTTTAAAAACACTTTTCCGACTATTTTAAACAACTTTTCCCCGCCTTTCAAACACTTTTTCCTGGCTTATAGCCTGTCATTTTGCAGGATATAATTTAACATGGAACCTCTCCTGGAAATGGACATATTCTGTGCATTTCCAGGAGAGGTTCCATGTTAAATGATATCCTGCAAAATGACAGGCAACAACTCTCTTCCAGACGTTTAAAAACACTTTTCCGACTATTTTAAACAACTTTTCCCCGCCTTTCAAACACTTTTTCCTGGCTTATAGCCTGTCATTTTGCAGGATATAATTTAACATGGAACCTCTCCTGGAAATGGACATATTCTGTGCATTTCCAGGAGAGGTTACATGTTAAATGATATCCTGCAAAATGACAGGCTACAACTCTCTTCCAGACGTTTAAAAACACTTTCCCCGACCATTTAAACATTATTTATGGCTTGTAAAGTGCGGTGATGAGCCCTGACAGTATCAGACTATTTAAAGGGTTACCAGGAGCATGAGAATATCCTCCACAGAAGGGGTGGTGGTGCCGTGAATAAGGCCGAATATGGATACCGATGTGCCGACGGTAAAGCACCGCAAAATCCACCCCCTTTAGGTTAACCAGGGGCATGGAGTTCTGTAGGGTGTGAACATCTGGGTTTAGTCCGTGGGGGAGTGCTTAAGTCCGGGAGTCCGGGGACTCACGGTGTGCAAGGTTATGGAGGTGCCCATGTCAGGGACACATGCTGGAGGTCTGTGGTCCGTCCTTTGGGGGTCTTGGAGGGGCCACAGAGAGGAGATTTCCCCGGTCTCTGTCCTGGATGAGTGAAATAAACAGAGTCTCCATGTCAGGGACACATGCTGGAGGTCTCTCTCCCGAGAGTGGACGTCCATTGCCTGTAAATTGGTCTAACATTAGGTCTGTCACTTTGGCTAACCGCACCACTGTCTGTCGTCTCCCGCAAGTGGACATCCATTGCGCCTAAATAAGGTAAGGGGAGTTGACAGGGGACTTTATCCGCCTTATGGGGCACTATTCTCGGATACATTTCAACACTTTTAGCCCTTTTTGATGGTTCTCCAAAAAATAACTCTGACTTTTTCAGAGTGTGGAGGAAGGTAAGGGGAGTTGACAGGGGACTCAATCCGCCTTATGGGGCACTATTCTCGGATACATTTCAACACTTTTAGCCCTTTTTGATGGTTCTCCAAAAAATAACTCTGACTTTTTCAGAGTGTGGAGGAAGGTGAGGGGAGTTGACAGGGGACTTTACCCGCCTTATGGGGCACTATTCTCGGATACATTTTTTCATTTTCACCCATTTTTGATGGTTCTCCAAAAAATAACTCTGACTTTTTCAGAGTGTGGAGGAAGGTGAGGGGAGTTGACAGGGGACTTTACCCGCCTTATGGGGCACTATTCTCGGATACATTTTTTCATTTTCACCCATTTTTGATGGTTCTCCAAAAAATAACTCTGACTTTTTCAGAGTGTGGAGGAAGGTGAGGGGAGTTGACAGGGGACTTTACCCGCCTTATGGGGCACTATTCTCGGATACATTTCAACACTTTTAGCCCTTTTTGATGGTTCTCCAAAAAATAACTCTGACTTTTTCAGAGTGTGGAGGAAGGTGAGGGGAGTTGACAGGGGACTTTACCCGCCTTATGGGGCACTATTCTCGGATACATTTCAACACTTTTAGCCCTTTTTGATGGTTCTCCAAAAAATAACTCTGACTTTTTCAGAGTGTGGAGGAAGGTGAGGGGAGTTGACAGGGGACTTTACCCGCCTTATGGGGCACTATTCTCGGATACATTTTTTCATTTTCACCCATTTTTGATGGTTCTCCAAAAAATAACTCTGACTTTTTCAGAGTGTGGAGGACGGTGAGGGGAGTTGACAGGGGACTTTACCCGCCTTATGGGGCACTATTCTCGGATACATTTCAACACTTTTAGCCCTTTTTGATGGTTCTCCAAAAAATAACTCTGACTTTTTCAGAGTGTGGAGGAAGGTGAGGGGAGTTGACAGGGGACTTTACCCGCCTTATGGGGCACTATTCTCGGATACATTTCAACACTTTTAGCCCTTTTTGATGGTTCTCCAAAAAATAACTCTGACTTTTTCAGAGTGTGGAGGAAGGTGAGGGGAGTTGACAGGGGACTTTACCCGCCTTATGGGGCACTATTCTCGGATACATTTCAACACTTTTAGCCCTTTTTGATGGTTCTCCAAAAAATAACTCTGACTTTTTCAGAGTGTGGAGGAAGGTGAGGGGAGTTGACAGGGGACTTTACCCGCCTTATGGGGCACTATTCTCGGATACATTTCAACACTTTTAGCCCTTTTTGATGGTTCTCCAAAAAATAACTCTGACTTTTTCAGAGTGTGGAGGAAGGTGAGGGGAGTTGACAGGGGACTTTACCCGCCTTATGGGGCACTATTCTCGGATACATTTTTTCATTTTCACCCATTTTTGATGGTTCTCCAAAAAATAACTCTGACTTTTTCAGAGTGTGGAGGAAGGTGAGGGGAGTTGACAGGGGACTTTACCCGCCTTATGGGGCACTATTCTCGGATACATTTTTTCATTTTCACCCATTTTTGATGGTTCTCCAAAAAGACAAGTTAGTCTTTTTTCTTCCCCCTTCCTCTTCTGATTTCTCATTGATCGAATGGCAAACGCGACCCGCCATCGGAGGGCCTCCGCCGGCCCGGCCTCGTGCCGGTGCTCTGGCGGTCGGTTCCTCCGAACTGCGGGTTCGACTCTGATGGCCGGGAGGGACGAGGGAAACGTCGGGGGGGTCTGTTGGAGGCTCCTGCTGGAGTCTTGCGTTCACTGGGACCTGGCTCGAAAAACTCGAAACCCTGACTCCAGTGCGGTGTTGCGGCCATGCGCCTCCGGGTACCAGACTCCCCTGCCTCCTCCGTGTTGCGTGGGCTGCGTGGGGGTAACCCTGCGTGTCCGTTACCCTGCGTGTCTCTTACCTCCCAGGCCGACCGATATGAAGCGTTTCCAAGACGAACCGTCTGACTCAGGGGTCCCACCACAGGTTCCGTAGCGGGGTGGAAGTTCCACCTCCCCTCTTTGCCGCGGAATGCAAAACAAACACCTGTTTCTCTCATCCTCCACTGTGGCATAGCGGCCTTAGTCGGCTGCGGCATTCAGCAATTGGCCTTGCTCCGGGCACCGGACCCTACTTCATCAAACTACCTATTTGATCCTGCGTAACAACCACATATATGCTTGTCTGCAAAGACATTGATCGAATGGCAAACGTGACCCGCCATCGGAAGGCCTCCGCCGGCCCGGCTTCGTGCCGGTGCTCTGGCGGTCGGTTCTTCCAAACTGCGGGTTTGACTCTGCTCCTGGGAGCACATATGCTTGTCTGCAAAGAGGGACATGCCTGGTCCCGCCCAGGTGTTCTTCTACGGCTAGTGTCCAGCCAGCTGCGGTATCATCAACTTTGACCCGCCATCGGAGGGCCTCCTCCCCGGGTCCAGCTTCCGGTGCTTGGCGGTCGGTTCCTCCAAACTGTGGGATTGACTCTGCTCCTGGGAGCACATATGCTTGTCTGCAAAGAGGGACATGCCTGGTCCCGCCCAGGTGTTCTTCTACGGCTAGTGTCCAGCCAGCTGCGGTATCATCAAATTTGACCCGCCATCGGAGGGCCTCCTCCCCGGGTCCAGCTTCCGGTGCTTGGCGGTCGGTTCCTCCAAACTGTGGGATTGACTCTGCTCCTGGGAGCACATATGCTTGTCTGCAAAGAGGGACATGCCTGGTCCCGCCCAGGTGTTCTTCTACGGCTAGTGTCCAGCCAGCTGCGGTATCATCAAATTTGACCCGCCATCGGAGGGCCTCCTCCCCGGGTCCAGCTTCCGGTGCTTGGCGGTCGGTTCCTCCAAACTGTGGGATTGACTCTGCTCCTGGGAGCACATATGCTTGTCTGCAAAGAGGGACATGCCTGGTCCCGCCCAGGTGTTCTTCTACGGCTAGTGTCCAGCCAGCTGCGGTATCATCAAATTTGACCCGCCATCGGAGGGCCTCCTCCCCGGGTCCAGCTTCCGGTGCTTGGCGGTCGGTTCATCCAAACTACGGGTAATCCTGGAGCGGACATAAACAAAGAATGATATTTTACAGGACATGATGGATATGTGTTTTTTCCAGGCTTTTTGGAAATAAACCAAATGTGATTTTGCAGTGCATGATATAGCTCATTTTACCCATGTGATGTTGTGCAGTACATTACTGAGCTCATTTAACGATATTGGTCTACCAGGTGAAGTGGGATGCTGCCATTTCCCAACTGGTCTCCGGAGGAATATAAGGAGAGTTGACAGGGGACTCTGCCCAGTGCTCATGAACCAAATGAGGGGTGTGTTAGAGGGGAAAGGCTCTGGCTGTTTCTGCAGCCTCTGCATCTACCTTCTCTCCCCACCCCGATACCAGCGCGTGCCTGCTGTAAAAGGCAGGTGCACGGGCTCTCACTTCCACTAACTCTGAGCCTGGCTCCCGAGCAGCACGTTCTCCCCGGCAGTCCGCCAGCAGATGAAAAACACCCACCTCTCCGCCTCTTCCGAGGGACGAGGGAACCGCGCGGGGGGGTCTGCTGGAGGTTCCTGCCGGGTGCTCCGTACTGCGTTTCACCGGGACCTGGCTCGAAAGACTCGGAACTCTGACTCCAGTGCGGTGTGGCGGTCTCGCCCTGGCCGTCCACCGTGCGCCTCCGGGTACCTGACTCCCCTGCCTCCTCCGGGGGCAGGTGCGAGGGGTTCAATGCCTCCTCCCCCCGCTGCGGCGAAAGCCGGAGCGGGACGGAGCGCCCGGAGGTACTGTTACCCCCACGTTTTGTACCCAAAACTGTATTGTGAGTTCGTGGCAGAACCATGAAACAAAAAACAATCAATGTATCGGACCCATCGCCAGTCGCGTTGGTGCGGAGGTGGGACCATTTTAACCAGGTGGTAACCCAAGTCCTCCCCTTGGTCCGTGTTCCCTGCATTGAAGCATCGGACCCATGGTTGCAATCAGCAGTTGGCTAACGCATATAAACGGAGAAACAGAAAACCATTTAAATATAATTCATTGTGTGTGTTTTTGGAAGGATGTTGACCGAATGCCCGGTGTGCAGCCTCCGCTATCTGGCTTTGAATAAGCACCTTAAGCACAAACATGCAGTGCGGAACCTGGATGAAAGAGGCATCATTCTTAAAATGGCCAGTGGTAGAATAAATGTTCGGACCAAACCCTGTCCCATCACAGGGTGTTCGTATGCTGGGAGGAAACTACACCGTCATGTAACTCGTGACCACCCTGAGTTCTCCCGAGATGAGGCACATCAGGTCATGGCAAGGCTGAAGCATAGTGTGGCCCTGCAGTTGCTCCATGACCTCCGAGAGACTAATCCCATCATTGGAATGGCTACATCATTGGATATAGACAATGAGGAGGAATACCCGGTGCACCCTCCACCCTTCTCCCCACATACCGAGTGTGACAAAGAGGACTGCATGCAGGTGAGGCTGGACAATGTGGCATTGAGGGCTCAGAAGGATGCCCTCATTGATGAGGTGAAGACCCTGCGCTCCAGGCTAAAACAGGGTCTAAAACCCAGGAAGCAGAATGCCACTGCTGCTCTGCTTGAGGAAGACGAAGAATGTATACGATTTAAGGGCGTAGCAATCCCAAGTACCCCCGACATGAACTCAGTAGCCTCCGGCAGCAATACCCCTCTCAAGACCCCGGTGAAGACTGTCATGCGGTCCATAGAAGCCTCTGCGAGTGAGACCCCCCTCAAGTCTGTGATGCGGTCCCCAGAAGCCTCCGGAAGCAAGACCCCGGTGAAGACTGTCATGCGGTCCGACAAAGCCTCCGGTAGTGAGACCCCGGTGAACACTGTCATGCGGTCCCCAGAAGCCTCCGGAAGCAAGACCCCGGTGAAGACTGTCATGCGGTCCGACAAAGCCTCCGGTAGAGAGACCCCTCTCAAGTCTGTGATGCGGTCCCCAGAAGCCTCCGGAAGCAAGACCCCAGTGAAGACTGTCATGTGGTCCCCAGAAGCCTCCGGTAGTGAGACCCCAGTGAAGACTGTCATGCGGTCCATAGAAGCCTCTGCGAGTGAGATCCCTCTCAAGTCTGTGATGCGGTCCCCAGAAGCCTCCGGAAGCAAGACCCCGATGCAGACTGTCATGCGGTCCGTAGAAGCCTCCTGTAGTGAGACCCCTGTATGCCAGAAGACCCGTGCGTCTGTCTCCAATAAGCTGAAAGCTAATCTGGCTAAGGACTGGCCCTCTTCCCAAAATCAATGGTGCACTGGGAAGGGACTGCGGAATACCATGCGTGAAATCACGTTGCCTAAAAGCATGGAGACGTACATTCAGACATACAGAGGTCATTGTGAGGGTCTTGCACCGACAGTAAAACGGAAAGAGAATTGTATGTCCAATGTCAGCCGGATAAAGAACTTCATAGTATTCATGGCCCATGGTTTTGACCGGCTGTCAGACTGGCTGTTTCTAAAAGACACAAAGAGGGTCCGTGGCTGGAGCAAGTATATTTCAGAGTCGGGCCGGACAGTCACAACATCGCTGTTGTTCCTGAAGACTGTGAACCATTTCCTGAGGTACTTGTCTGCATCAAAGCTCCGGGGGTGCAGGCTCACCCAGTCTGATATGACCAACATCATCAGAGAGGTGAAAGCCAACATTAACGATTTGAAAAAGTCTGTCACTCTCCACCAGTTTAAGGTGAAGAGGGACAAGCTGGATCGTCTGCCGAGCCAGGCGGAGCTTCTCGCCGCCATGGCGGCCGCTGAGAAGCGCATCCCTGATCTCCTTGACCTGATGGCTAGCAATCCGACCACAATCACCCAGTACCTGCTATATGGCTATCTAACCCTCCATTGGAGCCTCCTGTATGGCCACCGTCCGGGTGTGTATGCAAACATGACCAACACGGAGGTCTTTGAGGCGGACAGAAGGGGCACTGCTGAGGGCTACATCATCCACGTGCAGGATCACAAGACTGCCAAGACATTTGGTGAAGCACAGCTGGTGCTTACAATAAAGGAGTTTAGCTGGGTCATGCGGTGGATGGGGATAAAAGAGGGCTTGTCGGGTCCTCAGAATGAATTCTTCCTTTTCACATCGGGGAAGCAGGCTTCCAAGAACCTGAACGCTCACTTGAAGAGGGCTTGGGCTGATGCTGGGCTAGAAACAGCCGTCACCTTCACCATCTTGCGCACTGCCCTGGCTGACAATATCAAGCATCACCAAGATCCAGAAAGCAGGTCGATTCTGGCTAGGTTTATGTGCCACGACGTAAGCACTGCAGACCGGTTCTACGCGAATACGCCTGGAATAAAGGAGGCATTGAAGATCCGCTCCATGTTCAGGGCGGCGGCAGCAGCTGCAGCAGCATCATCATCAGAAGGAGGTCTACCACCGTCAGCTACCTCCGAAGAGGATTCAGGGGCGGAGAGCAGCGATACCTCTTCTTCAGGACCGATTGGTACTCCTGATGAGGGGAAAGGGGCCGTGGACTCAACCTTTTTTCCCCGGTGCACTGTACAAGTTAGACGGCTAATATGGCCCCCAGGACCCTGTTAATCATGTTGTTATTATGTTTATTTTGTATACTGTTTTTGTAAAAGTGGTGTGATAATTAAATAAAAAATAAAAAAAAAACATTAGTATAACCTTGAAGGTTCCCAGGGGCAAATACAGTGCCTGTCATTTTGCAGGATATAATTTAACATGTAACCTCTCCTGGAAATGGACATACTCTGTGCATTTCCAGGAGAGGTTCCATGTTAAAGTATATCCTGCAATATCCTCCAAAGAAGGGGTGGTAGTGTCATGAATAAGGCCGAATATGTATGCCGATGTGCGGACGGTAAAGCACCGCAAAATCCACCCCTTTAGGGTAACCAGGGGCATGAAGTTCTGTAGGGTGTGAACATCTGGGTTTAGTCCGAGTGAGGAGTGCTCGAGCGTGGGAGGATGTGTAAGCAGAGGAGGGTAACAAAAGGTGTGTGCAGGAGCAGGGAGAAAAGAGAAAATAAAAAGACTCAAAGTGTTCCACCTTCCAGCAGCAGCAGCAGCGGGCCCGCTCTGTCCGTGGTGCTGAACACCTGCCTGTCTATGTGGAGTACAAAAACAAACAAAGACAAACACCTTTAAGGTCACCAGGGGCGTGAGGTTCTGGTTCTGGCGGTGTGCATGGAGGGGTTTAGTCCGAGTGAGGAGTGCTCGAGCGTGGGAGGATGTGTAAGGCAGAGGAGGGGAACAAAAAAAAACGAATACAAATAAGTTGAAGTGTGAACCTCCAGCAGGGCAGGTGCTGCTGCTGCTGCTGCTGCTGCTGCTGCTGCTGCTGTGAAGGAGGACGAATATTGATGCTTGTGTTCGGACGGTAAAGCACCGCAAAATCCACCCCCCCTTAAAGGTGACCAGGGGCATGAGATTCTGCAGGGTGTGAACATCTGGGTTTAGTCCGTGGGGGAGTGCTTAAGTCCGGGGGCCCGGGGTCTCACGGTGCACGAGGTTATGGAAGTGCAGCAGGGCAGGTGCTGCTGCTGCTGCTGCTGCTGCTGCTGCTGCTGCTGCTGCTGCTGCTGCTGCTGCTGTGAAGGAGGACGAATATTGATGCCTGTGTTCGGACGGTAAAGCACCGCAAAATCCACCCCCCCATTAAAGGTGACCAGGGGCATGAGATTCTGCAGGGTGTGAACATCTGGGTTTAGTCCGTGGGGGAGTGCTTAAGTCCGGGGGCCCGGGGTCTCACGGTGCACGAGGTTATGGAAGTGCCACTGTTGCCGGAGGTCCTTAGTCCGTCCTTTGGGGCTCTGTCAGGGGCTACAGAGAGGTGGTTTTCCCGGTCCCTCTCCTGGAGGTATGAAATAACCTGAGCTCCATGTGAGGGAGCCGTGCTGGAGCTGCTTAGTCCGTCCTTTGGTGGTCTTTGAGGGGCTAATGAGAGGTGTTTTCCCCGGTCTATTTGATGGAAGTCTGACACGAGCAGAGTGTGCATGCTTTGAAACTAATCCACCCACACTTAGCATGCTATTTTAGGGTATAAATCGTACCTTGTCACCATGCACTGTGCTCCCTGGGACGACGTGCCCTCCTGTGGGGACACATGAGAACTGCACTCAAATCACTTTGTGCTTTTTAAACAGTTTAACATATTTTTTTCCACATTTAAAAAACGCTTTCTGCCCTGGAAATCATTTCTAATCATTATTACCGTTATGGAGGGGCTGCAGGAACACTTTCCCCGCCTTGCAAACATTTATTCCTGGTTCAAATAATAAATTTGTTCCGCCTGCTTTGCGTCAGCACCTCTGCGGCTGTCGGATTAACACAGATGAATGCACTTTTAACACTCACGCAGCCAGAATTCCTGCTCTTTTCCTGGGTTACAAAGTGAGGTGACGCAGCCTGTCCTCTGAGTCTCCCCGCCTCTCATAGACTTATTTCTGGGTAAAAAAAGCCATGTGCTCCGCCCCCTGGATCTCTGCATGTGTGTGTGTGCCTGTGAGTCTGTGGCTACTGTCCACATGCCCGCATTAGGAGGCACTATTTTCGGATACATTTTCTCATTTTCACCACTTTTCATGTTTTTATTATGTATATTGTTATATTATTATTATTATTATTATTGTATATATGTATACTGTGTATACTGTTTTTGTAAAAATCATGTGATTATTAAATAAATAATAAAACATGAATATAACCTTGAAGTTTCCCAGGGGCAAATACAGTGCCAGGTGTCAGACTATTTAAACAATGTTTACCCAGGATTCCGACACCTTCCCTGGCTTGTAAAATGCGGTGATGCGCCCTGGAGGTATCAGACTATTTTAAACAACTTTTCCCCGCCTTTCAAACACTTGTTCCTGGCTTATAGCCTGTCATTTTGCAGGATATAATTTAACATGGAACCTCTCCCAGGGGCAAATACAGTGCCAGGTGTCAGACTATTTAAACAATGTTTACCCAGGATTCCGACACCTTCCCTGGCTTGTAAAATGCGGTGATGCGCCCTGGAGGTATCAGACTATTTTAAACAACTTTTCCCCGCCTTTCAAACACTTTTTCCTGGCTTATAGCCTGTCATTTTGCAGGATATAATTTAACATGGAGCCTCTCCCAGGGGCAAATACAGTGCCAGGTGTCAGACTATTTAAACAATGTTTACCCAGGATTCCGACACCTTCCCTGGCTTGTAAAATGCGGTGATGCGCCCTGGAGGTATCAGACTATTTTAAACAACTTTTCCCCGCCTTTCAAACACTTTTTCCTGGCTTATAGCCTGTCATTTTGCAGGATATAATTTAACATGGAACCTCTCCCAGGGGCAAATACAGTGCCAGGTGTCAGACTATTTAAACAATGTTTACCCAGGATTCCGACACCTTCCCTGGCTTGTAAAATGCGGTGATGCGCCCTGGAGGTATCAGACTATTTTAAACAACTTTTCCCCGCCTTTCAAACACTTTTTCCTGGCTTATAGCCTGTCATTTTGCAGGATATAATTTAACATGGAACCTCTCCTGGAAATGGACATACTCTGCGCATTTCCAGGAGAGGTTCCATGTTAAATTATATCCTGCAAAATGACAGGCAACAACTCTCTTCCAGACGTTTAAAAACACTTTTCCGACTATTTTAAACAACTTTTCCCCGCCTTTCAAACACTTTTTCCTGGCTTATAGCCTGTCATTTTGCAGGATATAATTTAACATGGAACCTCTCCTGGAAATGGACATACTCTGCGCATTTCCAGGAGAGGTTCCATGTTAAATTATATCCTGCAAAATGACAGGCAACAACTCTCTTCCAGACGTTTAAAAACACTTTTCCGACTATTTTAAACAACTTTTCCCCGCCTTTCAAACACTTTTTCCTGGCTTATAGCCTGTCATTTTGCAGGATATAATTTAACATGGAACCTCTCCTGGAAATGGACATACTCTGCGCATTTCCAGGAGAGGTTCCATGTTAAATTATATCCTGCAAAATGACAGGCAACAACTCTCTTCCAGACGTTTAAAAACACTTTTCCGACTATTTTAAACAACTTTTCCCCGCCTTTCAAACACTTTTTCCTGGCTTATAGCCTGTCATTTTGCAGGATATAATTTAACATGGAACCTCTCCTGGAAATGGACATACTCTGCGCATTTCCAGGAGAGGTTCCATGTTAAATTATATCCTGCAAAATGACAGGCAACAACTCTCTTCCAGACGTTTAAAAACACTTTTCCGACTATTTTAAACAACTTTTCCCCGCCTTTCAAACACTTGTTCCTGGCTTATAGCCTGTCATTTTGCAGGATATAATTTAACATGGAACCTCTCCTGGAAATGGACATATTCTGTGCATTTCCAGGAGAGGTTACATGTTAAATGATATCCTGCAAAATGACAGGCTACAACTCTCTTCCAGACGTTTAAAAACACTTTCCCCGACCATTTAAACATTATTTATGGCTTGTAAAGTGCGGTGATGAGCCCTGACAGTATCATACTATTTAAAGGGTTACCAGGAGCATGAGAATATCCTCCACAGAAGGGGTGGTGGTGCCGTGAATAAGGCCGAATATGGATACCGATGTGCCGACGGTAAAGCACCGCAAAATCCACCCCCTTTAGGTTAACCAGGGGCATGGAGTTCTGTAGGGTGTGAACATCTGGGTTTAGTCCGTGGGGGAGTGCTTAAGTCCGGGAGTCCGGGGACTCACGGTGTGCAAGGTTATGGAGGTGCCCATGTCAGGGACACATGCTGGAGGTCTGTGGTCCGTCCTTTGGGGGTCTTGGAGGGGCCACAGAGAGGAGATTTCCCCGGTCTCTGTCCTGGATGAGTGAAATAAACAGAGTCTCCATGTCAGGGACACATGCTGGAGGTCTCTCTCCCGAGAGTGGACGTCCATTGCCTGTAAATTGGTCTAACATTAGGTCTGTCACTTTGGCTAACCGCACCACTGTCTGTCGTCTCCCGCAAGTGGACATCCATTGTCACTTTGGCTAACCGCACCACTGTCTGTCGTCTCCCGCAAGTGGACATCCATTGCCCCTAAGTGGGGTCAGGGAATGTTCCGGTATTTGGACAACATTAACATGGGATCACTCCGGTCAATGTACGTACTTCGTCTCACTGGAATATTAATGGCCAGATTGAATACAAAATCGACCCAAATTATCCGGTCAATGACAGGAGAGTTTTGAAAGTGACAAAACACTGTTCCACACATTTAAAAACACTTAATCAATGTTTACCCAGGATCCATGCACCTTTCCTGGCTTGTAAAATGTGGTGATGCGCCCTGGAGGTAGCGGGTAGGCTCTGTGCGTGGTGCTGAACCCCAGCCTGTCTATGTGGAATACAAAAACAAACAAAGACAAACACCTTTAAGGTCACCAGGGTCGTGAGGTTCTGGTTCTGGCGGTGTGCATGGAGGGGTTTAGTCCGAGTGAGGAGTGCTCGAGCGTGGGAGGATGTGTAAGGCAGAGGAGGGGAACAAAAGGTGTGTGCAGGAGCAGGGAGAAAAGAGAAAATAAAAAGACTCAAAGTGTTCCACCTTCCAGCAGCAGCAGCAGCAGCAGCGGGCCCGCGGTGCTGAACACCTGCCTGTCTATGTGGAGTACAAAAACAAACAAAGACAAACACCTTTAAGGTCACCAGGGTCGTGAGGTTCTGGTTCTGGCGGTGTGCATGGAGGGGTTTGACCTGGCTCCCCGACACAATGCACATAGTCTGGAGCAGCGGAGCAGCGGCTGGGCCGTGTTCCCCCTTCTGTCCATTTGCCTATCAGTTTGTTAACGAAGTGGACAGAGGCTGTTTTTTGCCCCTAAAAGTGACTTTTAATGGTGTTTTTTGTATTTAAATGATGTGTTTTATCATTCTCCAGGGTCCCCGACACAATGAAACTAGTCTGGAGCTCGCTGGGGTCCCGCAAAATGCTTTAATCACGATTTTGTCCTTTTCCCCATCACTTTGTTAACGAAGTGGACAGAGGCTGTTTTTTGCCCCTAAAAGTGACTTTTAATGGTGTTTTTTGTATTTAAATGATGTGTTTTATTTTTCCCCAGGGTCCCCGACACAATGAAACTAGTCTGGAGCTCGCTGGGGTCCCGCAAAATGCTTTAATCACGATTTTGTCCTTTTCCCCATCACTTTGTTAACGAAGTGGACAGAGGCTGTTTTTTGCCCCTAAAAGTGACTTTTAATGGTGTTTTTTGTATTTAAATGATGTTTTTTATCATTATCCAGGGTCCCCGACACAATGAAACTAGTCTGGAGCTCGCTGGGGTCCCGCAAAATGCTTTAATCACGATTTGGTCCTTTTCCCCATCACTTTGTTAACGAAGTGGACAGAGGCTGTTTTTTGCCCCTAAAAGTGACTTTTAATGGTGTTTTTGGCATTTAAATGATGGGTCTTATCATTCTCCAGGGTCCCCGACACAATGAAACTAGTCTGGAGCTCGCTGGGGTCCCGCAAAATGCTTTAATCACGATTTGGTCCTTTTCCCCATCACTTTGTTAACGAAGTGGACAGAGGCTGTTTTTTGCCCCTAAAAGTGACTTTTAATGGTGTTTTTGGCATTTAAATGATGGGTCTTATCATTATCCAGGGTCCCCGACACAATGAAACTAGTCTGGAGCTCGCTGGGGTCCCGCAAAATGCTTTAATCACGATTTTGTCCTTTTCCCCATCACTTTGTTAACGAAGTGGACAGAGGCTGTTTTTTGCCCCTAAAAGTGACTTTTAATGGTGTTTTTGGCATTTAAATGATGGGTCTTATCCTTATCCAGGGTCCCCGACACAATGAAACTAGTCTGGAGCTCGCTGGGGTCCCGCAAAATGCTTTAATCACGATTTTGTCCTTTTCCCCATCACTTTGTTAACGAAGTGGACAGAGGCTGTTTTTTGCCCCTAAAAGTGACTTTTAATGGTGTTTTTTGTATTTAAATGATGTGTTTTATCTTTCTCCAGGGTCCCCGACGCAATGCACATAGTCTGGAGCTCGCTGGGGTCCCGCAAAATGCTTTAATCACGATTTGGTCCTTTTCCCCATCACTTTGTTAACGAAGTGGACAGAGGCTGTTTTTTGCCCCTAAAAGTGACTTTTAATGGTGTTTTTGGCATTTAAATGATGGGTCTTATCATTATCCAGGGTCCCCGACACAATGAAACTAGTCTGGAGCTCGCTGGGGTCCCGCAAAATGCTTTAATCACGATTTTGTCCTTTTCCCCATCACTTTGTTAACGAAGTGGACAGAGGCTGTTTTTTGCCCCTAAAAGTGACTTTTAATGGTGTTTTTTGTATTTAAATGATGTGTTTTATCTTTCTCCAGGGTCCCCGACGCAATGCACATAGTCTGGAGCTCGCTGGGGTCCCGCAAAATGCTTTAATCACGATTTGGTCCTTTTCCCCATCACTTTGTTAACGAAGTGGACAGAGGCTGTTTTTTGCCCCTAAAAGTGACTTTTAATGGTGTTTTTGGCATTTAAATGATGGGTCTTATCATTATCCAGGGTCCCCGACACAATGAAACTAGTCTGGAGCTCGCTGGGGTCCCGCAAAATGCTTTAATCACGATTTGGTCCTTTTCCCCATCACTTTGTTAACGAAGTGGACAGAGGCTGTTTTTTGCCCCTAAAAGTGACTTTTAATGGTGTTTTTTGTATTTAAATGATGTGTTTTATCATTATCCAGGGTCCCCGACACAATGAAACTAGTCTGGAGCTCGCTGGGGTCCCGCAAAATGCTTTAATCACGATTTTGTCCTTTTCCCCATCACTTTGTTAACGAAGTGGACAGAGGCTGTTTTTTGCCCCTAAAAGTGACTTTTAATGGTGTTTTTGGCATTTAAATGATGGGTCTTATCATTATCCAGGGTCCCCGACACAATGAAACTAGTCTGGAGCTCGCTGGGGTCCCGCAAAATGCTTTAATCACGATTTTGTCCTTTTCCCCATCACTTTGTTAACGAAGTGGACAGAGGCTGTTTTTTGCCCCTAAAAGTGACTTTCAATGGTGTTTTTTGTATTTAAATGATGTGTTTTATCTTTCTCCAGGGTCCCCGACGCAATGCACATAGTCTGGAGCTCGCTGGGGTCCCGCAAAATGCTTTAATCACGATTTTGTCCTTTTCCCCATCACTTTGTTAACGAAGTGGACAGAGGCTGTTTTTTGCCCCTAAAAGTGACTTTTAATGGTGTTTTTTGTATTTAAATGATGTGTTTTATCTTTCTCCAGGGTCCCCGACGCAATGCACATAGTCTGGAGCTCGCTGGGATCCCGCAAAATGCTTTAATCACGATTTTGTCCTTTTCCCCATCACTTTGTTAACGAAGTGGACAGAGGCTGTTTTTTGCCCCTAAAAGTGACTTTTAATGGTGTTTTTTGTATTTAAATGATGTGTTTTATCTTTCTCCAGGGTCCCCGACGCAATGCACATAGTCTGGAGCTCGCTGGGGTCCCGCAAAATGCTTTAATCACGATTTTGTCCTTTTCCCCATCACTTTGTTAACGAAGTGGACAGAGGCTGTTTTTTGCCCCTAAAAGTGACTTTTAATGGTGTTTTTGGCATTTAAATGATGGGTCTTATCATTATCCAGGGTCCCCGACACAATGAAACTAGTCTGGAGCTCGCTGGGGTCCCGCAAAATGCTTTAATCACGATTTGGTCCTTTTCCCCATCACTTTGTTAACGAAGTGGACAGAGGCTGTTTTTTGCCCCTAAAAGTGACTTTTAATGGTGTTTTTTGTATTTAAATGATGTGTTTTATCATTATCCAGGGTCCCCGACACAATGAAACTAGTCTGGAGCTCGCTGGGGTCCCGCAAAATGCTTTAATCACGATTTGGTCCTTTTCCCCATCACTTTGTTAACGAAGTGGACAGAGGCTGTTTTTTGCCCCTAAAAGTGACTTTTAATGGTGTTTTTGGCATTTAAATGATGTGTTTTATTTTTCTCCAGGGTCCCCGACACAATGAAACTAGTCTGGAGCTCGCTGGGGTCCCGCAAAATGCTTTAATCACGATTTGGTCCTTTTCCCCATCACTTTGTTAACGAAGTGGACAGAGGCTGTTTTTTGCCCCTAAAAGTGACTTTTAATGGTGTTTTTGGCATTTAAATGATGTGTTTTATCATTATCCAGGGTCCCCGACACAATGAAACTAGTCTGGAGCTCGCTGGGGTCCCGCAAAATGCTTTAATCACGATTTGGTCCATTTCCCCATCAGTTTGTTAACGAAGTGGACAGAGGCTGTTTTTTGCCCCTAAAAGTGACTTTTAATGGTGTTTTTTGTATTTAAATGATGTGTTTTATCTTTCTCCAGGGTCCCCGACGCAATGCACATAGTCTGGAGCTCGCTGGGGTCCCGCAAAATGCTTTAATCACGATTTTGTCCTTTTCCCCATCACTTTGTTAACGAAGTGGACAGAGGCTGTTTTTTGCCCCTAAAAGTGACTTTTAATGGTGTTTTTGGCATTTAAATGATGGGTCTTATCATTCTCCAGGGTCCCCGACACAATGAAACTAGTCTGGAGCTCGCTGGGGTCCCGCAAAATGCTTTAATCACGATTTTGTCCTTTTCCCCATCACTTTGTTAACGAAGTGGACAGAGGCTGTTTTTTGCCCCTAAAAGTGACTTTTAATGGTGTTTTTTGTATTTAAATGATGTGTTTTATTTTTCTCCAGGGTCCCCGACGCAATGCACATAGTCTGGAGCTCGCTGGGGTCCCGCAAAATGCTTTAATCACGATTTTGTCCTTTTCCCCATCACTTTGTTAACGAAGTGGACAGAGGCTGTTTTTTGCCCCTAAAAGTGACTTTTAATGGGGTTTTTTGTATTTAAATGATGTGTTTTATCTTTCTCCAGGGTCCCCGACGCAATGCACATAGTCTGGAGCTCGCTGGGGTCCCGCAAAATGCTTTAATCACGATTTTGTCCTTTTCCCCATCACTTTGTTAACGAAGTGGACAGAGGCTGTTTTTTGCCCCTAAAAGTGACTTTTAATGGTGTTTTTGGCATTTAAATGATGGGTCTTATCATTATCCAGGGTCCCCGACACAATGAAACTAGTCTGGAGCTCGCTGGGGTCCCGCAAAATGCTTTAATCACGATTTGGTCCTTTTCCCCATCACTTTGTTAACGAAGTGGACAGAGGCTGTTTTTTGCCCCTAAAAGTGACTTTTAATGGTGTTTTTGGCATTTAAATGATGTGTTTTATCATTATCCAGGGTCCCCGACACAATGCACATAGTCTGGAGCTCGCTGGGGTCCCGCAAATGCTTTAATCAGGCGTTTTAACACTTTTCCCCACGAAAATGATTTTTAATTATTTTTTGGGGGCTATATAAATCAAATTCCGGTTAATGCCGAGCACAATTGTACCTTTTACTATTTTAATGTATTTGCATGATATATCTTTGGGCGATAAAAGCGACATATTTGGATGACTTTGTCAGTTTATGGAGCTTATCCCACAAATCCCGGATGATCCGGGCCAAATTTGGGAGCTCATAGGCAGCCTGCCATAGGCCCCCACCCGTGGAATGAAAAAAAAATGAAAGAAAACGGTCAATTATATGTTAAAATAATCAAAAAATGAACTTTTAAAATTACATGGGAGAGGGGATCTGAAAAATTGGAGAAGGGGAAAAGTGTTCGGCGCTTCGGGACGAAGCGCCGAACACTTTTCCCCTACCCCGTTGCAAGGTACAACGGAGAGGGGAATCCAGACTTCCCCTCCTCCGTTGTAAAAAACCGTTCATGTTTTACAAGCTACCTTCTGCACGAAATCGGAAACCCGGTTTTTGAGAGGACTCAGAAAAAAAACGGCTGTGTAACTTCATGGAGGAATTCATCCGCTGTATGTGCACTTTGGCTCGGATACATTTTGTTGCCTGGAGACCCCCCAGCATGGTTCTTACCAAACTTAAAGTTTTTGAACTGGGCTCTGGAGGAAGGTAAGGGGAGTTGACAGGGGACTCAATCCGCCTCATGAGGCACTATTTTCGGATACATTTCAACACTTTTAGCCCTTTTTGATGGTTCTCCAAAAAATAACTCTGACTTTTTCAGAGTGTGGAGGAAGGTGAGGGGAGTTGACAGGGGACTTTATCCGCCTTATGGGGCACTATTCTCGGATACATTTCAACACTTTTAGCCCTTTTTGATGGTTCTCCAAAAAATAACTCTGACTTTTTCAGAGTGTGGAGGAAGGTGAGGAGAGTTGACAGGGGACTTTATCCGCCTTATGGGGCACTATTCCCGGATACATTTCAACACTTTTAGCCCTTTTTGATGGTTCTCCAAAAAATAACTCTGACTTTTTCAGAGTGTGGAGGAAGGTGAGGGGAGTTGACAGGGGACTTTATCCGCCTTATGGGGCACTATTCTCGGATACATTTCAACACTTTTAGCCCTTTTTGATGGTTCTCCAAAAAATAACTCTGACTTTTTCAGAGTGTGGAGGAAGGTGAGGGGAGTTGACAGGGGACTTTATCCGCCTTATGGGGCACTATTCCCGGATACATTTCAACACTTTTAGCCCTTTTTGATGGTTCTCCAAAAAATAACTCTGACTTTTTCAGAGTGTGGAGGAAGGTGAGGGGAGTTGACAGGGGACTTTATCCGCCTTATGGGGCACTATTCTCGGATACATTTCAACACTTTTAGCCCTTTTTGATGGTTCTCCAAAAAATAACTCTGACTTTTTCAGAGTGTGGAGGAAGGTGAGGGGAGTTGACAGGGGACTTTATCCGCCTTATGGGGCACTATTCCCGGATACATTTCAACACTTTTAGCCCTTTTTGATGGTTCTCCAAAAAATAACTCTGACTTTTTCAGAGTGTGGAGGAAGGTGAGGGGAGTTGACAGGGGACTTTATCCGCCTTATGGGGCACTATTCTCGGATACATTTCAACACTTTTAGCCCTTTTTGATGGTTCTCCAAAAAATAACTCTGACTTTTTCAGAGTGTGGAGGAAGGTGAGGGGAGTTGACAGGGGACTTTATCCGCCTTATGGGGCACTATTCCCGGATACATTTCAACACTTTTAGCCCTTTTTGATGGTTCTCCAAAAAATAACTCTGACTTTTTCAGAGTGTGGAGGAAGGTGAGGGGAGTTGACAGGGGACTTTATCCGCCTTATGGGGCACTATTCCCGGATACATTTCAACACTTTTAGCCCTTTTTGATGGTTCTCCAAAAAATAACTCTGACTTTTTCAGAGTGTGGAGGAAGGTGAGGGGAGTTGACAGGGGACTTTACCCGCCTTATGGGGCACTATTCCCGGATACATTTCAACACTTTTAGCCCTTTTTGATGGTTCTCCAAAAAATAACTCTGACTTTTTCAGAGTGTGGAGGAAGGTGAGGGGAGTTGACAGGGGACTTTATCCGCCTTATGGGGCACTATTCCCGGATACATTTCAACACTTTTAGCCCTTTTTGATGGTTCTCCAAAAAATAACTCTGACTTTTTCAGAGTGTGGAGGAAGGTGAGGGGAGTTGACAGGGGACTTTATCCGCCTTATGGGGCACTATTCCCGGATACATTTCAACACTTTTAGCCCTTTTTGATGGTTCTCCAAAAAATAACTCTGACTTTTTCAGAGTGTGGAGGAAGGTGAGGGGAGTTGACAGGGGACTTTACCCGCCTTATGGGGCACTATTCCCGGATACATTTCAACACTTTTAGCCCTTTTTGATGGTTCTCCAAAAAATAACTCTGACTTTTTCAGAGTGTGGAGGAAGGTGAGGGGAGTTGACAGGGGACTTTACCCGCCTTATGGGGCACTATTCTCGGATACATTTTTTCATTTTCACCCATTTTTGATGGTTCTCCAAAAAGACAAGTTAGTCTTTTTTCTTCCCCCTTCCTCTTCTGATTTCTCACTGATCGAATGGCAAACGCGACCCGCCATCGGAGGGCCTCCGCCGGCCCGGCCTCGTGCCGGTGCTCTGGCGGTCGGTTCCTCCGAACTGCGGGTTCGACTCTGATGGCCGGGAGGGACGAGGGAAACGTCGGGGGGGTCTGCTGGAGGCTCCTGCTGGAGTCTTGCGTTCACTGGGACCTGGCTCGAAAAACTCGAAACCCTGACTCCAGTGCGGTGTTGCGGCCATGCGCCTCCGGGTACCAGACTCCCCTGCCTCCTCCGTGTTGCGTGGGCTGCGTGGGGGTAACCCTGCGTGTCCGTTACCCTGCGTGTCTCTTACCTCCCAGGCCGACCGATATGAAGCGTTTCCAAGACGAACCGTCTGACTCAGGGGTCCCACCACAGGTTCCGTAGCGGGGTGGAAGTTCCACCTCCCCTCTTTGCCGCGGAATGCAAAACAAACACCTGTTTCTCTCATCCTCCACTGTGGCATAGCGGCCTTAGTCGGCTGCGGCATTCAGCAATTGGCCTTGCTCCGGGCACAGGACCCTACTTCATCAAACTACCTATTTGATCCTGCGTAACAACCACATATATGCTTGTCTGCAAAGACATTGATCGAATGGCAAACGTGACCCGCCATCGGAGGGCCTCCGCCGGCCCGGCCTCGTGCCGGTGCTCTGGCGGTCGGTTCCTCCGAACTGCGGGTTCGACTCTGATGGCCGGGAGGGACGAGGGAAACGTCGGGGGGGTCTGCTGGAGGCTCCGGGCACAGGACCCTACTTCATCAAACTACCTATTTGATCCTGCGTAACAACCACATATATGCTTGTCTGCAAAGACATTGATCGAATGGCAAACGTGACCCGCCATCGGAGGGCCTCCGCCGGCCCGGCCTCGTGCCGGTGCTCTGGCGGTCGGTTCCTCCGAACTGCGGGTTCGACTCTGATGGCCGGGAGGGACGGGGGAAACGTCGGGGGGGTCTGCTGGAGGCTCCTGCTGGAGTCTTGCGTTCACTGGGACCTGGCTCGAAAAACTCGAAACCCTGACTCCAGTGCGTTGTTGCGGCCATGCGCCTCCGGGTACCAGACTCCCCTGCCTCCTCCGTGTTGCGTGGGCTGCGTGGGGGTAACCCTGCGTGTCCGTTACCCTGCGTGTCTCTTACCTCCCAGGCCGACCGATATGAAGCGTTTCCAAGACGAACCGTCTGACTCAGGGGTCCCACCACAGGTTCCGTAGCGGGGTGGAAGTTCCACCTCCCCTCTTTGCCGCGGAATGCAAAACAAACACCTGTTTCTCTCATCCTCCACTGTGGCATAGCGGCCTTAGTCGGCTGCGGCATTCAGCAATTGGCCTTGCTCCGGGCACAGGACCCTACTTCATCAAACTACCTATTTGATCCTGCGTAACAACCACATATATGCTTGTCTGCAAAGACATTGATCGAATGGCAAACGTGACCCGCCATCGGAAGGCCTCCGCCGGCCCGGCTTCGTGCCGGTGCTCTGGCGGTCGGTTCTTCCAAACTGCGGGTTTGACTCTGCTCCTGGGAGCACATATGCTTGTCTGCAAAGAGGGACATGCCTGGTCCCGCCCAGGTGTTCTTCTACGGCTAGTGTCCAGCCAGCTGCGGTATCATCAACTTTGACCCGCCATCGGAGGGCCTCCTCCCCGGGTCCAGCTTCCGGTGCTAGGCGGTCGGTTCCTCCAAACTGTGTGATTGACTCTGCTCCTGGGAGCACATATGCTTGTCTGCAAAGAGGGACATGCCTGGTCCCGCCCAGGTGTTCTTCTACGGCTAGTGTCCAGCCAGCTGCGGTATCATCAACTTTGACCCGCCATCGGAGGGCCTCCTCCCCGGGTCCAGCTTCCGGTGCTAGGCGGTCGGTTCCTCCAAACTGTGTGATTGACTCTGCTCCTGGGAGCACATATGCTTGTCTGCAAAGAGGGACATGCCTGGTCCCGCCCAGGTGTTCTTCTACGGCTAGTGTCCAGCCAGCTGCGGTATCATCAACTTTGACCCGCCATCGGAGGGCCTCCTCCCCGGGTCCAGCTTCCGGTGCTAGGCGGTCGGTTCCTCCAAACTGTGTGATTGACTCTGCTCCTGGGAGCACATATGCTTGTCTGCAAAGAGGGACATGCCTGGTCCCGCCCAGGTGTTCTTCTACGGCTAGTGTCCAGCCAGCTGCGGTATCATCAACTTTGACCCGCCATCGGAGGGCCTCCTCCCCGGGTCCAGCTTCCGGTGCTTGGCGGTCGGTTCATCCAAACTACGGGTAATCCTGGAGCGGACATAAACAAAGAATGATATTTTACAGGACATGATGGATATGTGTTTTTTCCAGGCTTTTTGGAAATAAACCAAATGTGATTTTGCAGTGCATGATATAGCTCATTTTACCCATGTGATGTTGTGCAGTACATTACTGAGCTCATTTAACGATATTGGTCTACCAGGTGAAGTGGGATGCTGCCATTTCCCAACTGGTCTCCGGAGGAATATAAGGAGAGTTGACAGGGGACTCTGCCCAGTGCTCATGAACCAAATGAGGGGTGTGTTAGAGGGGAAAGGCTCTGGCTGTTTCTGCAGCCTCTGCATCTACCTTCTCTCCCCACCCCGATACCAGCGCGTGCCTGCTGTAAAAGGCAGGTGCACGGGCTCTCACTTCCACTAACTCTGAGCCTGGCTCCCGAGCAGCACGTTCTCCCCGGCAGTCCGCCAGCAGATGAAAAACACCCACCTCTCCGCCTCTTCCGAGGGACGAGGGAACCGCGCGGGGGGGTCTGCTGGAGGTTCCTGCCGGGTGCTCCGTACTGCGTTTCACCGGGACCTGGCTCGAAAAACTCGGAACTCTGACTCCAGTGCGGTGTGGCGGTCTCGCCCTGGCCGTCCACCGTGCGCCTCCGGGTACCTGACTCCCCTGCCTCCTCCGGGGGCAGGTGCGAGGGGTTCAATGCCTCCTCCCCCCGCTGCGGCGAAAGCCGGAGCGGGACGGAGCGCCCGGAGGTACTGTTACCCCCACGTTTTGTACCCAAAACTGTCTTGTGAGTTCGTGGCAGAACCATGAAACAAAAAACAATCAATGTATCGGACCCATCGCCAGTCGCGTTGGTGCGGAGGTGGGACCATTTTAACCAGGTGGTAACCCAAGTCCTCCCCTTGGTCCGTGTTCCCTGCATTGAAGCATCGGACCCATGGTTGCAATCAGCAGTTGGCTAACGCATATAAACGGAGAAACAGAAAACCATTTAAATATAATTCATTGTGTGTGTTTTTGGAAGGATGTTGACCGAATGCCCGGTGTGCAGCCTCCGCTATCTGGCTTTGAATAAGCACCTTAAGCACAAACATGCAGTGCGGAACCTGGATGAAAGAGGCATCATTCTTAAAATGGCCAGTGGTAGAATAAATGTTCGGACCAAACCCTGTCCCATCACAGGGTGTTCGTATGCTGGGAGGAAACTACACCGTCATGTAACTCGTGACCACCCTGAGTTCTCCCGAGATGAGGCACATCAGGTCATGGCAAGGCTGAAGCATAGTGTGGCCCTGCAGTTGCTCCATGACCTCCGAGAGACTAATCCCATCATTGGAATGGCTACATCATTGGATATAGACAATGAGGAGGAATACCCGGTGCACCCTCCACCCTTCTCCCCACATACCGAGTGTGACGAAGAGGACTGCATGCAGGTGAGGCTGGACAATGTGGCATTGAGGGCTCAGAAGGATGCCCTCATTGATGAGGTGAAGACCCTGCGCTCCAGGCTAAAACAGGGTCTAAAACCCAGGAAGCAGAATGCCACTGCTGCTCTGCTTGAGGAAGACGAAGAATGTATACGATTTAAGGGCGTAGCAATCCCAAGTACCCCCGACATGAACTCAGTAGCCTCCAGCAGCAATACCCCTCTCAAGACCCCGGTGAAGACTGTCATGCGGTCCATAGAAGCCTCTGCGAGTGAGACCCCCCTCAAGTCTGTGATGCGGTCCCCAGAAGCCTCCGGAAGCAAGACCCCGGTGAAGACTGTCATGCGGTCCCCAGAAGCCTCCGGAAGCAAGACCCCGGTGAAGACTGTCATGCGGTCCAACAAAGCCTCCGGTAGAGAGACCCCTCTCAAGTCTGTGATGCGGTCCCCAGAAGCCTCCGGAAGCAAGACCCCAGTGAAGACTGTCATGTGGTCCCCAGAAGCCTCCGGTAGTGAGACCCCAGTGAAGACTGTCATGCGGTCCATAGAAGCCTCTGCGAGTGAGATCCCTCTCAAGTCTGTGATGCGGTCCCCAGAAGCCTCCGGAAGCAAGACCCCGATGCAGACTGTCATGCGGTCCGTAGAAGCCTCCTGTAGTGAGACCCCTGTATGCCAGAAGACCCGTGCGTCTGTCTCCAATAAGCTGAAAGCTAATCTGGCTAAGGACTGGCCCTCTTCCCAAAATCAATGGTGCACTGGGAAGGGACTGCGGAATACCATGCGTGAAATCACGTTGCCTAAAAGCATGGAGACGTACATTCAGACATACAGAGGTCATTGTGAGGGTCTTGCACCGACAGTAAAACGGAAAGAGAATTGTATGTCCAATGTCAGCCGGATAAAGAACTTCATAGTATTCATGGCCCATGGTTTTGACCGGCTGTCAGACTGGCTGTTTCTAAAAGACACAAAGAGGGTCCGTGGCTGGAGCAAGTATATTTCAGAGTCGGGCCGGACAGTCACAACATCGCTGTTGTTCCTGAAGACTGTGAACCATTTCCTGAGGTACTTGTCTGCATCAAAGCTCCGGGGGTGCAGGCTCACCCAGTCTGATATGACCAACATCATCAGAGAGGTGAAAGCCAACATTAACGATTTGAAAAAGTCTGTCACTCTCCACCAGTTTAAGGTGAAGAGGGACAAGCTGGATCGTCTGCCGAGCCAGGCGGAGCTTCTCGCCGCCATGGCGGCCGCTGAGAAGCGCATCCCTGATCTCCTTGACCTGATGGCTAGCAATCCGACCACAATGACCCAGTACCTGCTATATGGCTATCTAACCCTCCATTGGAGCCTCCTGTATGGCCACCGTCCGGGTGTGTATGCAAACATGACCAACACGGAGGTCTTTGAGGCGGACAGAAGGGGCACTGCTGAGGGCTACATCATCCACGTGCAGGATCACAAGACTGCCAAGACATTTGGTGAAGCACAGCTGGTGCTTACAATAAAGGAGTTTAGCTGGGTCATGCGGTGGATGGGGATAAAAGAGGGCTTGTCGGGTCCTCAGAATGAATTCTTCCTTTTCACATCGGGGAAGCAGGCTTCCAAGAACCTGAACGCTCACTTGAAGAGGGCTTGGGCTGATGCTGGGCTAGAAACAGCCGTCACCTTCACCATCTTGCGCACTGCCCTGGCTGACAATATCAAGCATCACCAAGATCCAGAAAGCAGGTCGATTCTGGCTAGGTTTATGTGCCACGACGTAAGCACTGCAGACCGGTTCTACGCGAATACGCCTGGAATAAAGGAGGCATTGAAGATCCGCTCCATGTTCAGGGCGGCGGCAGCAGCTGCTGCAGCATCATCATCAGAAGGAGGTCTACCACCGTCAGCTACCTCCGAAGAGGATTCAGGGGCGGAGAGCAGCGATACCTCTTCTTCAGGACCGATTGGTACTCCTGATGAGGGGAAAGGGGCCGTGGACTCAACCTTTTTTCCCCGGTGCACTGTACAAGTTAGACGGCTAATATGGCCCCAAGGCCCCTGTTAATCATGTTGTTATTATGTTTATTTTGTATACTGTTTTTGTAAAAGTGGTGTGATAATTAAATAAAAAATAAAAAAAAAACATTAGTATAACCTTGAAGGTTCCCAGGGGCAAATACAGTGCCTGTCATTTTGCAGGATATAATTTAACATGTAACCTCTCCTGGAAATGGACATACTCTGTGCATTTCCAGGAGAGGTTCCATGTTAAATTATATCCTGCAATATCCTCCAAAGAAGGGGTGGTAGTGTCATGAATAAGGCCGAATATGTGTGCCGATGTGCGGACGGTAAAGCACCGCAAAATCCACCCCTTTAGGGTAACCAGGGGCATGAAGTTCTGTAGGGTGTGAACATCTGGGTTTAGTCCGAGTGAGGAGTGCTCGAGCGTGGGAGGATGTGTAAGGCAGAGGAGGGTAACAAAAGGTGTGTGCAGGAGCAGGGAGAAAAGAGAAAATAAAAAGACTCAAAGTGTTCCACCTTCCAGCAGCAGCAGCAGCGGGCCCGCTCTGTCCGTGGTGCTGAACACCTGCCTGTCTATGTGGAGTACAAAAACAAACAAAGACAAACACCTTTAAGGTCACCAGGGGCGTGAGGTTCTGGTTCTGGCGGTGTGCATGGAGGGGTTTAGTCCGAGTGAGGAGTGCTCGAGCGTGGGAGGATGTGTAAGGCAGAGGAGGGGAACAAAAAAAAACGAATACAAATAAGTTAAAGTGTGAACCTCCAGCAGGGCAGGTGCTGCTGCTGCTGCTGCTGCTGCTGCTGCTGTGAAGGAGGACGAATATTGATGCTTGTGTTCGGACGGTAAAGCACCGCAAAATCCACCCCCCCTTAAAGGTGACCAGGGGCATGAGATTCTGCAGGGTGTGAACATCTGGGTTTAGTCCGTGGGGGAGTGCTTAAGTCCGGGGGCCCGGGGTCTCACGGTGCACGAGGTTATGGAAGTGCAGCAGGGCAGGTGCTGCTGCTGCTGCTGCTGCTGCTGCTGCTGCTGCTGCTGCTGCTGCTGCTGCTGCTGCTGCTGCTGCTGCTGCTGCTGCTGTGAAGGAGGACGAATATTGATGCTTGTGTTCGGACGGTAAAGCACCGCAAAATCCACCCCCCCTTAAAGGTGACCAGGGGCATGAGATTCTGCAGGGTGTGAACATCTGGGTTTAGTCCGTGGGGGAGTGCTTAAGTCCGGGGGCCCGGGGTCTCACGGTGCACGAGGTTATGGAAGTGCCACTGTTGCCGGAGGTCCTTAGTCCGTCCTTTGGGGCTCTGTCAGGGGCTACAGAGAGGTGGTTTTCCCGGTCCCTCTCCTGGAGGTATGAAATAACCTGAGCTCCATGTGAGGGAGCCGTGCTGGAGCTGCTTAGTCCGTCCTTTGGTGGTCTTTGAGGGGCTAATTAGAGGTGTTTTCCCCGGTCTATTTGATGGAAGTCTGACACGAGCAGAGTGTGCATGCTTTGAAACTAATCCACCCACACTTAGCATGCTATTTTAGGGTATAAATCGTACCTTGTCACCATGTACTGTGCTCCCTGGGACGACGCGCCCTCCTGTGGGGACACATGAGAACTGCACTCAAATCACTTTGTGCTTTTTAAACAGTTTAACATATTTTTTTCCACATTTAAAAAACGCTTTCTGCCCTGGAAATCATTTCTAATCATTATTACCGTTATGGAGGGGCTGCAGGAACACTTTCCCCGCCTTGCAAACATTTATTCCTGGTTCAAATAATCAATTTGTTCCGCCTGCTTTGCGTCAGCACCTCTGCGGCTGTCGGATTAACACAGATGAATGCACTTTTAACACTCACGCAGCCAGAATTCCTGCTCTTTTCCTGGGTTACAAAGTGAGGTGACGCAGCCTGTCCTCTGAGTCTCCCCGCCTCTCATAGACTTATTTCTGGGTAAAAAAAGCCATGTGCTCCGCCCCCTGGATCTCTGCATGTGTGTGTGTGCCTGTGAGTCTGTGGCTACTGTCCACATGCCCGCATTAGGAGGCACTATTTTCGGATACATTTTCTCATTTTCACCACTTTTCATGTTTTTATTATGTATATTGTTATATTATTATTATTATTATTATTATTGTATATATGTATACTGTGTATACTGTTTTTGTAAAAATCATGTGATTATTAAATAAATAATAAAACATGAATATAACCTTGAAGTTTCCCAGGGGCAAATACAGTGCCAGGTGTCAGACTATTTAAACAATGTTTACCCAGGATTCCGACACCTTCCCTGGCTTGTAAAATGCGGTGATGCGCCCTGGAGGTATCAGAGTATTTTAAACAACTTTTCCCCGCCTTTCAAACACTTTTTCCTGGCTTATAGCCTGTCATTTTGCAGGATATAATTTAACATGGAACCTCTCCCAGGGGCAAATACAGTGCCAGGTGTCAGACTATTTAAACAATGTTTACCCAGGATTCCGACACCTTCCCTGGCTTGTAAAATGCGGTGATGCGCCCTGGAGGTATCAGAGTATTTTAAACAACTTTTCCCCGCCTTTCAAACACTTTTTCCTGGCTTATAGCCTGTCATTTTGCAGGATATAATTTAACATGGAACCTCTCCCAGGGGCAAATACAGTGCCAGGTGTCAGACTATTTAAACAATGTTTACCCAGGATTCCGACACCTTCCCTGGCTTGTAAAATGCGGTGATGCGCCCTGGAGGTATCAGAGTATTTTAAACAACTTTTCCCCGCCTTTCAAACACTTTTTCCTGGCTTATAGCCTGTCATTTTGCAGGATATAATTTAACATGGAACCTCTCCTGGAAATGGACATACTCTGCGCATTTCCAGGAGAGGTTCCATGTTAAATGATATCCTGCAAAATGACAGGCAACAACTCTCTTCCAGACGTTTAAAAACACTTTTCCGACTATTTTAAACAACTTTTCCCCGCCTTTCAAACACTTTTTCCTGGCTTATAGCCTGTCATTTTGCAGGATATAATTTAACATGGAACCTCTCCTGGAAATGGACATACTCTGCGCATTTCCAGGAGAGGTTCCATGTTAAATGATATCCTGCAAAATGACAGGCAACAACTCTCTTCCAGACGTTTAAAAACACTTTTCCGACTATTTTAAACAACTTTTCCCCGCCTTTCAAACACTTTTTCCTGGCTTATAGCCTGTCATTTTGCAGGATATAATTTAACATGGAACCTCTCCTGGAAATGGACATACTCTGCGCATTTCCAGGAGAGGTTCCATGTTAAATGATATCCTGCAAAATGACAGGCAACAACTCTCTTCCAGACGTTTAAAAACACTTTTCCGACTATTTTAAACAACTTTTCCCCGCCTTTCAAACACTTTTTCCTGGCTTATAGCCTGTCATTTTGCAGGATATAATTTAACATGGAACCTCTCCTGGAAATGGACATATTCTGTGCATTTCCAGGAGAGGTTACATGTTAAATGATATCCTGCAAAATGACAGGCTACAACTCTCTTCCAGACGTTTAAAAACACTTTTCCGACTATTTTAAACAACTTTTCCCCGCCTTTCAAACACTTGTTCCTGGCTTATAGCCTGTCATTTTGCAGGATATAATTTAACATGGAACCTCTCCTGGAAATGGACATATTCTGTGCATTTCCAGGAGAGGTTACATGTTAAATGATATCCTGCAAAATGACAGGCTACAACTCTCTTCCAGACGTTTAAAAACACTTTCCCCGACCATTTAAACATTATTTATGGCTTGTAAAGTGCGGTGATGAGCCCTGACAGTATCAGACTATTTAAAGGGTTACCAGGAGCATGAGAATATCCTCCACAGAAGGGGTGGTGGTGCCGTGAATAAGGCCGAATATGGATACCGATGTGCCGACGGTAAAGCACCGCAAAATCCACCCCCTTTAGGTTAACCAGGGGCATGGAGTTCTGTAGGGTGTGAACATCTGGGTTTAGTCCGTGGGGGAGTGCTTAAGTCCGGGAGTCCGGGGACTCACGGTGTGCAAGGTTATGGAGGTGCCCATGTCAGGGACACATGCTGGAGGTCTGTGGTCCGTCCTTTGGGGGTCTTGGAGGGGCCACAGAGAGGAGATTTCCCCGGTCTCTGTCCTGGATGAGTGAAATAAACAGAGTCTCCATGTCAGGGACACATGCTGGAGGTCTCTCTCCCGAGAGTGGACGTCCATTGCCTGTAAATTGGTCTAACATTAGGTCTGTCACTTTGGCTAACCGCACCACTGTCTGTCGTCTCCCGCAAGTGGACATCCATTGTCACTTTGGCTAACCGCACCACTGTCTGTCGTCTCCCGCAAGTGGACATCCATTGCCCCTAAGTGGGGTTAGGGAATGTTCCGGTATTTGGACAACATTAACATGGGATCACTCCGGTCAATGTACGTACTTCGTCTCACTGGAATATTAATGGCCAGATTGAATACAACATCGACCCAAATTCTCCGGTCAATGACAGGAGAGTTTTGAAAGTGACAAAACACTGTTCCACACATTTAAAAACACTTAATCAATGTTTACCCAGGATCCATGCACCTTTCCTGGCTTGTAAAATGTGGTGATGCGCCCTGGAGGTAGCGGGTAGGCTCTGTGCGTGGTGCTGAACCCCAGCCTGTCTATGTGGAATACAAAAACAAACAAAGACAACACCTTTAAGGTCACCAGGGTCGTGAGGTTCTGGTTCTGGCGGTGTGCATGGAGGGGTTTAGTCCGAGTGAGGAGTGCTCGAGCGTGGGAGGATGTGTAAGGCAGAGGAGGGGAACAAAAAAAAACGAATACAAATAAGTTAAAGTGTGAACCTCCAGCAGGGCAGGTGCTGCTGCTGCTGCTGCTGCTGCTGCTGCTGCTGCTGCTGCTGCTGCTGCTGCTGCTGCTGTGAAGGAGGACGAATATTGATGCTTGTGTTCGGACGGTAAAGCACCGCAAAATCCACCCCCCCTTAAAGGTGACCAGGGGCATGAGATTCTGCAGGGTGTGAACATCTGGGTTTAGTCCGTGGGGGAGTGCTTAAGTCCGGGGGCCCGGGGTCTCACGGTGCACGAGGTTATGGAAGTGCAGCAGGGCAGGTGCTGCTGCTGCTGCTGCTGCTGCTGCTGCTGCTGCTGCTGCTGCTGCTGCTGCTGCTGCTGCTGCTGCTGCCGCTGCTGCTGCTGCTGCTGCTGTGAAGGAGGACGAATATTGATGCTTGTGTTCGGACGGTAAAGCACCGCAAAATCCACCCCCCCTTAAAGGTGACCAGGGGCATGAGATTCTGCAGGGTGTGAACATCTGGGTTTAGTCCGTGGGGGAGTGCTTAAGTCCGGGGGCCCGGGGTCTCACGGTGCACGAGGTTATGGAAGTGCCACTGTTGCCGGAGGTCCTTAGTCCGTCCTTTGGGGCTCTGTCAGGGGCTACAGAGAGGTGGTTTTCCCGGTCCCTCTCCTGGAGGTATGAAATAACCTGAGCTCCATGTGAGGGAGCCGTGCTGGAGCTGCTTAGTCCGTCCTTTGGTGGTCTGTGAGGGGCTAATGAGAGGTGTTTTCCCCGGTCTATTTGATGGAAGTCTGACACGAGCAGAGTGTGCATGCTTTGAAACTAATCCACCCACACTTAGCATGCTATTTTAGGGTATAAATCGTACCTTGTGACCATGCAGGTAGCTGCATTTAAAAAAAGCTTACAGCACCGGGTATTCCCAGGCGGTCTCCCATCCAAGTACTGACACGGCCCGACCCTGCTTAGCTTCCGAGATCGGACGAGATCGGGCGTGATCAGAGTGGTATGGCCGTAAGCAAAGAGTTTGGAGGCATAGTTGCTTCTTGTAGATTGGCTTCAGAGAGGATATGCGGGTGCCAGGGCCGAGTGTGGTTGCTGAAAGGCGGACTGCCCACCTCCAATGTCGATGCCCAGCAGCTGTGGGCTCTGCAGGGGCCCCCAGGCCTGCCTGTGAGCCACATGTCTCCCCCTCTCCAGCCCCTGGGAGCTGCTCCCCGGGGTCCTGGAGAGGCATTTTCAGGCTCCTCTCTGCACTTGCACTTTCCCCCCCTTACACATGGCTTTTAAATGGATCATTTTGGATGCAAATGGTCCATGGTATCCTTACTCTCTGAAACAATCTGGCTCTTACCACACTGTGAGCAGGGTTTAATCCGATTTTCAGCACTCTTTCCCTCGCATAAACTAGTTTAAATCACCGTGGTCACTATGGTGGGGATTTAGGAATGTACCTGTGTGCGGTGCGGAGCTTCCCTGCGCTTTAAATCCATCGATTTGCCCTTTTTTGGGTTGTATTTTTGACTGTGAAAGCACTGTGCTCCCTGGGACGACGCGCCCTCCTGTGGGGACACATGAGAACTGCACTCAAATCACTTTGTGCTTTTTAAACAGTTTAACATATTTTTTTCCACATTTAAAAAACGCTTTCTGCCCTGGAAATCATTTCTAATCATTATTACCGTTATGGAGGGGCTGCAGGAACACTTTCCCTGCCTTGCAAACATTTATTCCTGGTTCAAATAATCAATTTGTTCCGCCTGCTTTGCGTCAGCACCTCTGCGGCTGTCGGATTAACACAGATGAATGCACTTTTAACACTCACGCAGCCAGAATTCCTGCTCTTTTCCTGGGTTACAAAGTGAGGTGACGCAGCCTGTCCTCTGAGTCTCCCCGCCTCTCATAGACTTATTTCTGGGTAAAAAAAGCCATGTGCTCCGCCCCCTGGATCTCTGCATGTGTGTGTGTGCCTGTGAGTCTGTGGCTACTGTCCACATGCCCGCTTTAGGAGGCACTATTTTCGGATACATTTTCTCATTTTCACCACTTTTCATGTTTTTATTATGTATATTGTTATATTATTATTATTATTATTATTGTATATATGTATACTGTGTATACTGTTTTTGTAAAAATCATGTGATTATTAAATAAATAATAAAACATGAATATAACCTTGAAGTTTCCCAGGGGCAAATACAGTGCCAGGTGTCAGACTATTTAAACAATGTTTACCCAGGATTCCGACACCTTCCCTGGCTTGTAAAATGCGGTGATGCGCCCTGGAGGTATCAGACTATTTTAAACAACTTTTCCCCGCCTTTCAAACACTTGTTCCTGGCTTATAGCCTGTCATTTTGCAGGATATAATTTAACATGGAACCTCTCCCAGGGGCAAATACAGTGCCAGGTGTCAGACTATTTAAACAATGTTTACCCAGGATTCCGACACCTTCCCTGGCTTGTAAAATGCGGTGATGCGCCCTGGAGGTATCAGACTATTTTAAACAACTTTTCCCCGCCTTTCAAACACTTGTTCCTGGCTTATAGCCTGTCATTTTGCAGGATATAATTTAACATGGAACCTCTCCCAGGGGCAAATACAGTGCCAGGTGTCAGACTATTTAAACAATGTTTACCCAGGATTCCGACACCTTCCCTGGCTTGTAAAATGCGGTGATGCGCCCTGGAGGTATCAGACTATTTTAAACAACTTTTCCCCGCCTTTCAAACACTTGTTCCTGGCTTATAGCCTGTCATTTTGCAGGATATAATTTAACATGGAACCTCTCCCAGGGGCAAATACAGTGCCAGGTGTCAGACTATTTAAACAATGTTTACCCAGGATTCCGACACCTTCCCTGGCTTGTAAAATGCGGTGATGCGCCCTGGAGGTATCAGACTATTTTAAACAACTTTTCCCCGCCTTTCAAACACTTGTTCCTGGCTTATAGCCTGTCATTTTGCAGGATATAATTTAACATGGAACCTCTCCCAGGGGCAAATACAGTGCCAGGTGTCAGACTATTTAAACAATGTTTACCCAGGATTCCGACACCTTCCCTGGCTTGTAAAATGCGGTGATGCGCCCTGGAGGTATCAGACTATTTTAAACAACTTTTCCCCGCCTTTCAAACACTTGTTCCTGGCTTATAGCCTGTCATTTTGCAGGATATAATTTAACATGGAACCTCTCCCAGGGGCAAATACAGTGCCAGGTGTCAGACTATTTAAACAATGTTTACCCAGGATTCCGACACCTTCCCTGGCTTGTAAAATGCGGTGATGCGCCCTGGAGGTATCAGACTATTTTAAACAACTTTTCCCCGCCTTTCAAACACTTGTTCCTGGCTTATAGCCTGTCATTTTGCAGGATATAATTTAACATGGAACCTCTCCTGGAAATGGACATACTCTGCGCATTTCCAGGAGAGGTTCCATGTTAAATTATATCCTGCAAAATGACAGGCAACAACTCTCTTCCAGACGTTTAAAAACACTTTTCCGACTATTTTAAACAACTTTTCCCCGCCTTTCAAACACTTGTTCCTGGCTTATAGCCTGTCATTTTGCAGGATATAATTTAACATGGAACCTCTCCTGGAAATGGACATATTCTGTGCATTTCCAGGAGAGGTTACATGTTAAATGATATCCTGCAAAATGACAGGCTACAACTCTCTTCCAGACGTTTAAAAACACTTTCCCCGACCATTTAAACATTATTTATGGCTTGTAAAGTGCGGTGATGAGCCCTGACAGTATCAGACTATTTAAAGGGTTACCAGGAGCATGAGAATATCCTCCACAGAAGGGGTGGTGGTGCCGTGAATAAGGCCGAATATGGATACCGATGTGCGGACGGTAAAGCACCGCAAAATCCACCCCCTTTAGGTTAACCAGGGGCATGGAGTTCTGTAGGGTGTGAACATCTGGGTTTAGTCCGTGGGGGAGTGCTTAAGTCCGGGAGTCCGGGGACTCACGGTGTGCAAGGTTATGGAGGTGCCCATGTCAGGGACACATGCTGGAGGTCTGTGGTCCGTCCTTTGGGGGTCTTGGAGGGGCCACAGAGAGGAGATTTCCCCGGTCTCTGTCCTGGATGAGTGAAATAAACAGAGTCTCCATGTCAGGGACACATGCTGGAGGTCTCTCTCCCGAGAGTGGACGTCCATTGCCTGTAAATTGGTCTAACATTAGGTCTGTCACTTTGGCTAACCGCACCACTGTCTGTCGTCTCCCGCAAGTGGACATCCATTGTCACTTTGGCTAACCGCACCACTGTCTGTCGTCTCCCGCAAGTGGACATCCATTGCCCCTAAATAGGGTTAGGTCCGGTCTGACAGCGCTTAGCTCTCTGCTGCAGAGAAGATCACTGCTCTAAACAAAGTCAAAAATGCTACATCCAAACGGAATAAATATAATTAATTGTTATTAATACGTTAAGTCTTGTTAATTGTTTTTCACTTTTATTAAATGTTTGATATTTCCGGCACAGACCCTTTCATACCGGTAATGCGGAACAAGCAACAGAAAGTGCGACCGTTTAAATATGCCAGTGTTAATTTCGTCAACGAAAACTATGACGAAAAATGTTCGTCAACAACCTTTTTCACATGACCAAGACGAGACGATGACGAGCTAAAAATAGATTCTTGATAACGAAAACTATGACGAAATGTATATTTAGTTTTCGTTGACGAGACGGGACTAAGGTGTTAATGGTGGACTATCGGACATTTAAAATGCAGCATATTTTCCCCCAAGTGTCCATCTTGTCTGTCAAAATGCATCTTACATTTCTAAATTGCAATATCATTATTTCCGCTCTCTTCACTCCAGAAGCGCGATCTCCCTGTGTCTCTCTGTGTGCGGAGGGCGGGGCCTAACAGACATGCTGCAGCGGACACAGAGATCTGCCGGGGACGGAGCGTTCAGAGAGTATAGAGACACATTTTGACTAAAGGTTGACTAAAATGTAATTTTTCATAGACTAAAAGTTGACTAAAACGTTTTGAGTTTTTGTCGACTAAAATTAGACTAAAACTACAAAGGATAGGAATGACTCAAATGTGACTAAAACTAATAACCATTTTCGTCTAAAGACTAAGACTAAATCAAAAACAGCTGCCAAAATTAACACTGAAATATGCGAACACAACTGGGGGTTGGGAGATCACAGGAGGGGGGGTGGGGGGGGGAGCTGTGGAATGTGACCATTGAAGTATTATTTGAAATATTTGAAGTATTAAAGTAATGTGTTATGGCAGGAAAGTTCAATCTGGTATATTCATTTTAATTTCACATTATATAGAATGTGTATTAAACTTGTGATTTCTGCATTTAGTGACTTCTGCCTAGCAGATACCAAGAAGAGGCCCCTAGGGTCTCTCTGTTAATTATCAATAGTCCTTGCAATCAACAGGAGAATTCCCGGATACATTTTCAAATATAAGGCACTTAAAGTCTTGTAGAATTAATGTTTATCTCCTACACATCCTGCAGGCCTTGAGACTTGGGTCACCCAGCAGTAAACGAGATAAACGTCCTTTTGAGCTTATCAATAAAATGTATTCATTCCTAGTAAGCTGACTTTGGGGTGAAGGGAAGTTCAGGGAAGCCATTAAGCCACAAGAACAATTAACTTATGTTGGTTGACTGATGCGGTGACTGTCATGGGACGATGGCGATTGGATATTTACAAATATGGCTTTCATAAAGAAAAACAGGTGACTGTTGTGTGATAAGATACATGATATGATGTTTGTGTGTGTTGAAGATGTTTAGGGGGAATGAGTATGTGTCCTGTCAAAGAGTCCTCTGTCATGACTCCGAATCATTGATTCGGGGATCTGCCTAAGGGCAGAGGGACAAACACACACACATACACACACATACACTGTGAAGCAACATATGTAATCAACAAACTGACTTACTACCTGGGGTCCCGCCCAGAAGTGAAACCGACCAATGAAACACTACCAACTCACTGGCTAGCTCGCTCAGAAGTGAACCAGCCAATAAACAAATAGCTAGGAAGGAGCAAGCGACAAAACTCCTCCCCACCTGTGTATAAATGTTGTGATCATTTTGAAGATCGGCGCTCTTGTTTTTGACTTGCCGTTCCTGAGACGTGTCTCACACGGTGGTAGAACCTGAGCCCGGAGTACTCTTCAGAGTGCTTCGTGATTAGGTGATGTATTTGTATGTTTTTGCCATTAAAGCAGATTATTGTTTAACCCTTATCCTGGCTGCTTTGAATTGTTCCTTCTTTTGAGAACCCGCTCAGATAGGAACGGCGCGGAGCAGAGATTCTGCCCCAACACCATCCCCCTTGGGAGACTTACTCCACACATTCCGATGGCCAATTAGTTTTAAACAAAGAGTTTGCAACATGGGGGGTGGGGGCTTCTCAAAAGAGAAAATGCAGATATAATTCACTCTCTCGACTCGCTGATGTCTCGAGCTGAGCGCTCATTGGTGGTTTGTACCCCGTGCTGCTGATGAAGTTTGTTGTTGTTTTGTGTCAGTTTTACGTCGCCAGGATCATCAGCATGTTATGTAACCAGCTCTGTTTTTCTCATCAAATCCTCTGTCTTAGTACAAACTGAGGTCCCTCTTCGTTTCTGTTGGCTGTTGTTTCTACACGGACCACTATTGCGGTAAGCATGTTGTAACTTCCGGTTGTTGTTGTCATCTCCGGGTATCCCGTGTGCCTGTTCTGTTGCTGATAGCTTGTTATCTTAACTTAATCGATCGTTTTAAAACTCTTGATCACGGCAACTGCCTGACGTTGTAATCACACGTTACTACAGCTTAAGCACTCACAAACTCTCCTTCTCTTAGCGACTGTAACTCCACAGTTGCCTACACTCTTTTCGGGTTTGCTAACGGTAGCTACTTTAGCTTGATAGCTAGCCATGGCTCTTTCCCCACCCTCGGGTGCTATTTCCTGCTCTAACTGTCTCATGTTTGGTTACTCCCCTACCTCCTTTACTGGTACCGATACATGTGTTAAATGTAGTATAGTTGTTAGGTTGGAGGCGGGAATCATAGCCATAGAAGCCCGGCTCCGCATCTTAGAAAATAACACAGCTACAGTAAAGCCCATGTTAGCCGGTGCGGACCGGCAAAAGGTAGCTCCTCTTAGCCGTCCCCCGGCAACTCCCGAGCAGCAGGGAGAATGGGTGACTGTTCAGAAGGGGCATAATGCGAAACCCGCAGGTCCCCACCAACCCGTTCACGTATCTAACAGATATTCCCCACTCAGCGAGACACCCGCTGAGAAGCCAACTCTGGTTATTGGTAGCTCTATTATGAGACACGTGAATTTAGAGACCGAAGCGTCCACAGTCACATGCATTCCGGGGGCCAGAGCGGGCGACGTTGAGGCGCATCTTAGACTGCTGGCTAAAAATAAACGTAAATACAGTAGGATTGTTATTCACGTCGGTGGTAATGATGTTCGTTTACGCCAATCAGAATGCACCAAACTTAATGTGGCGTCGGTGTGTAGTTATGCTAAAACAATGTCGGACACCGTAATCTTCTCTGGTCCCCTCCCCAATCTGATCAATGATGACATGTATAGCCGCATGTCATCATTTCAGCGCTGGTTGTCTTGGTGGTGCCCAGCAAACAATGTGGGCTTCGTGAATAATTGGACAGCCTTCTGGGGAAAACCTGGTCTGATTAAGAGAGACGGCATTCATCCTACTTTGGAAGGTGCAAATCTCATTTCGGCAAACATTTCAGGGCTCTGTGGACTTAATCCATGACAAACTGGAGTTGAGACCAGGAGGCAGAGTCGCAGTCTTACACGCTTCTCTGCGCTCTCTCCTAGGCAGTCATCCATAGGAATCCCGACCCCAATAAAATACCCAATATTAACGGTGTGTGTGTCTGCCCAAGGACAATTTAAGGTAAAACCTAATAGAGGTGTCATACATAATAACTTAATAAAAGTAAATGTAACAACTACTACAGTGCAACAAAACAGGAAGATTAAATGTGGTCTCTTAAACATAAGATCTCTAGCATATAAAGCAATACTGGTAAATTATTTAATATCAGATTATAATATTGATATATGCTGTCTCACTGAAACTTGGTTGAGACATGAAGAATATGTCAGCATAAATGAGGCCACTCCACCCAGCCATATCAATACTCATATTGCCCGAGGCACGGGCCGAGGAGGTGGAGTTGCAGCAATCTTTGACTCAAGTTTACTTATCAATACTAAACAAAAATTAAATTATACCTCCTTTGAAAGCCTCATTTTCAGTCTTACGCATCCGACCTGGAAAACTTTGCAGCCAATCTTATTTGTTACAGTGTACCGTGCACCAGGTCCTTATTCAGAATTCTTATCAGAATTATCTGAGTTTTTATCAGCTTTGGTACTTATAACAGATAAAGTAATTATCGTAGGTGACTTTAATATTCATGTTGACGATGATAAAAATAGCCTTACTGTTGCATTTAACTCTATATTAGATTCTGTTGGTTTCTGTCAGAGTGTAAATAAACCAACCCACTGCTATAATCACACTCTTGACCTTGTTCTGACTTATGGTATTGAAATTGAGCAACTATTAGTCGAACCGCATAATCCTGCTTTATCCGACCATTTCTTAGTAACTTTTGAAGTACTGTTACTAGACTACAAAGCATTAGCCAAAAGCTCCTGCAGCAGAAACCTATCTGTTAGTGCTATAGCCAAATTTAAGGAAGAGATTCCACCAATACTTAACTCGATAGCATGTCTGCATGTAGGGGAGGAAACTTATACAAAATGTACACCACCCCAAATTGATCATGTTGTTGATAGTGCTACAGATGCGCTGCGAATAAAATTAGACTCTGTTGCTCCTTTGAAAAAGAAGAAAATAAAACAACATAGATTAGCTCCATGGCATAATGCCGAAACCCGCAAAATAAAGCAAAAGTCGAGACAACTTGAAAGGATATGGCGTTCCACTAAACTTGAAGAATCTCGTTTAATTTGGCATATTACTCTCAATGAATATAAGAAAGCACTGCGTAAAGCGAGAGCAGCATACTACTCTTCATTAATAGATGAGAATAAGAATAATGCAAGATTTCTTTTCAGCACTGTAGCCAGGCTGACAGAGAGCCACAGCTCGACTGAGCCTTCTATTCCCATAGCACTCAGTAGTAATGATTTTATGTGCTTTTTTAACGATAAAATTGTTACTCTTAGAAACAAAATCAATGACCTCTTGCCTTTGACCAGTATAGTGTTATCAACAGCTCCCGGAAACGTAAGTTCTAATAATATTACACTAGATAGTAAACTAGAATGCTTTTCAGCCATAAACCTTGAACAATTAAATTCAATGATTCTCTCTTCTAAACCATCAACGTGTATCTTAGACCCGATTCCAACTAAGCTCTTAAAAGAAGTTTTTCCATTAATTAGCACTTCTTTATTAAATATTATGAATATGTCTTTATTATCAGGCTATGTTCCAAAATCATTCAAAGTAGCAGTGATAAAACCGCTTCTTAAAAAGCACAACCTCGATCCAGAGGTTTTAGCCAACTATAGACCTATTTCTAATCTTCCGTTCCTCTCAAAAATTCTTGAGAAAGCAGTCGCAAAACAGCTGTGTGATTACTTAAAAAACTATGATTTATTTGAAGATTTTCAGTCTGGCTTTAGAACACAACATAGCACAGAGACAGCTCTGGTTAAAGTCACAAATGACATTCTAATAGCCTCTGACAAGGGACTTGTCTCTATTCTTGTCTTGCTCGATCTTAGTGCTGCATTTGATACTATCGACCATGATATCCTATTGCAAAGACTAGAGCACTTAGTTGGCATACAGGGAACTGCTTTAGGCTGGTTTAGGTCTTATCTATCTGAACGCTCTCAGTTTGTACGTGTCAACGATGAATCTTCCATGCAAACCAAAGTTAGCCATGGAGTGCCACAGGGCTCAGTGCTTGGACCTATTTTGTTCACCCTATATATGCTTCCGTTAGGCAATATTATAAGGAATCATTCTGTAAACTTTCATTGTTATGCGGATGATACTCAACTATATTTATCAATCAAGCCTGATGAAATTAATCATCTAAATAAAATTCAAGACTGCCTCAAGGACTTAAAAACGTGGATGACCTTACATTTTTTGATGTTAAACACGACCAAAACTGAAGTTATTGTACTTGGCCCGAAGAATCTACGAAACAAATTATCTAAAGATATATTAACTATGGATGGCATTAATTTGGCCTCCAGTGAGACTGTAAGGAATCTTGGTGTTATATTTGATCAGGATTTATCCTTTAACACCCACATAAAATCCATTTCAAGGACCGCCTACTTCCATCTACGTAACATTGCAAAAATCAGGCATATCTTGCCTCAAAACGATGCAGAGAAACTAGTCCATGCATTTGTTACTTCAAGGCTGGATTATTGTAACTCCTTATTATCAGGGTGTACCAAGAAGTCAGTCAAGTCGCTTCAGCTGATTCAAAATGCTGCAGCTCGTGTACTAACCAGAGTTAGGAAAAGGGACCACATTACTCCTGTTCTGGCTGCCTTACACTGGCTCCCTATAGAACACAGGATAGAATTTAAAATTCTTCTTCTCGCCTACAAAGCCCTTAATGGGCAGGCGCCATCTTACCTTAAAGAACTCATTATACCCTATTGTCCTACTAGGGCATTGCGTTCCAAGAATGCAGGGTTGTTGGTTGTTCCTAGAGTCTCTAAAAGTACAATGGAAGCCAGAGCCTTTTCTTATCAAGCTCCACTTTTGTGGAATCAGCTTCCAGTTTGTGTTCGGACGGCAGACACCTTATCCGTTTTTAAGAGTGCGCTTAAGACCTTCCTTTTTGATAAAGCTTATAGTTAGGGCTGATTAGATTCAGCCCCTAGTTTTGCTGATATAGGCTTAGTTTGTCGGGGGACATCTTACTTCTTCCTTCTCTCTGTCTATACCTGTGTACTCTCATGTTCCGATTAACCCAGCTTCTCCAAATTTCTTTCTTTTTGGTGTCTATATACGCCGGGATCCGGAGTCATGGATGATCCTGCGGTCCTGTGTCATGGATTGCGAGTCCTGGATCTTGAGTCGTGGCTGCGGTCCTGGATCATAAGTCCTGGATGGATATCCTCGTGGATTCATCTTCTTATTATACACACATGCATTTCAAAACATTTGGACTACCTATGTTGCAAATGTATTATCTTTTCAATTTACACACGGCATCTATTGCACGTCTGTCCGTCCTGGGAGAGGGATCCCTCCTCTGTTGCTCTCCCTGAGGTTTCTCCCATTTTTCCCTTTAAACTGTGGGGTTTTCTCTGGAAGTTTTTCCTTGTACGATGTGAGGGTCTAAGGACAGAGGGTGTCGTATTGTCATACTGATATTTCTGTACAAAACTGTGAAGTCCACTGAGGACAAATGTAACATTTGTGATATTGGGCTATATAAAATAAACATTGATTGATTGATTGACTTCCATTCACATTTTTTCATCCTTGTTCCACAATGTTTATCATGAAAATTAATATCCATATATTTTATACTATACTTGCACTGCTTACCGTTTTCATACTTTATACTTAGCATATTCATACACACTGTTAATACTGCTCACAGGCTGCTGTGTATATCTAGTGTATTCATACACCTCACTGTTTATTCATAATTCAATTAATTCTATATTTTATTCTGTAGATTGTGTACATTACTTTTCACTTTACTGCTTGTTGCACCGTTAGAAGCTAAACTGCATTTCGTTGTCTCAGTACCTGTAATCTGTGCAATAACAATAAAGCAGGCATCTTTATTGTAGACTCAAAATCAAGTTCTAAGTAGTGCAATATCAATTAAAAACAACTACACTCTTTTGGCAGTCTTGTGGTGCCGAGAGATGGGAGTCGGAGGCGGGGTATCAAAGGTACAAGCTAGACTTTTATTTGGCATCTGAAAACCATTGTAAACAACTTCATGCCCGGGAAGCGAAGACCGGCGGACACAGGAAGTCCGGTTCACTAAAATGTCCGTGCAGAACAATACCCCAACCCATAGATCCGTGGGTGAAAAATGTCAATCACCACAGTGTACACATTAACAACAACTACACTATTTTGGCAGTGTAACAATTAAACAAGAGCTACACTCTTTTGGCAGTAATAATTAGATAAATAATAAACTGTCAGACTGACACTGAAGACAAACAAACTATTTTCAGCAATCAATCTGTTTAGTTGACTCTGGGTGACATGTGGCGATTTAAAAAAAACGTTTTTTGGCTGTTTAGATGGTGTTGCTCCATCTGGGTCACTGCCGGTGGTCGAGACGGTGGGGTCTTTGGCGACTTCAGGAGATCGGCATTGCTGTTATTCGATGTGGACAATGCTTTCTGTCCTGCACACAGTTTACATTTGTCCGTAATATTTTGTGCGTCCTTTATCCCCACAAATTGAAAATAGAGGTTATATCTCCAAGTTGTAAATGCGCTGCTGCTCTCGCTGATACTTGCATCTGCCATTGTGTATGTGTGTGCTGGTGGTGGGCGTTGCTGTGTATGTGTGTGTGTTAGCCTTAGCAAGTGTTTGTGTGTCTGTGTATTTTCCCCATAAGGCCAAGACCCGCCCAACTCTGTCTCTGATTGGCTTACCCTGAAATGTTACCCCTCGTTAACCAATCATCACTCCTCTCTGGTCACTTTCACTTTTCCATGGTACTGTGAGAGGACATCGCTGTATTCGCCTGTAAATTACATCCGCAGGGAGATTCGGTTCAGTTGGATCACATAATGTAACGCAGTAACGCACCCATTTAAATCACAGTAACTATAACGGCGTTACTGAGTGGGAATAGTTAACTAGTAACGTTATTAGTTACCGCAAAATGTAGTTGTGTTACAGTAACGCGTTAGTTTGTAACGCGTTAGTCCCAACACTGGTAAACACTCACCTGATCACCTGAGAGCTGTTGTTTCATTCAGACTGTTTTAAAAAAAAAAAATGGTCTGATTTTAACAACTCAATGTGTGATTGTTATAGCAGTAATATTAGACACTAATAATACAGTAAACTATTAAAACTGTACATATTATTGTTTGCCCGTGGGATTAGGATTATCGGTAGTGAGAGCCGTGCTGCATTTTCCTCCGGTCGGATGTGATATAAAAACAAAGCGATTATTTTTGTTGTTGTAAACTCACGTGGATTAAACTATATGTATTAGTGCATTCATTTCAATTCGCGAACATATGATACATTAAATGATCGTTTGTTTAAGCCGGGCTGCATTTCCTGATGAAAAAACATAGCGATGGTTTTGTACTTAGGCTACGCCAACGTGAATTAAACAACATTATTTTGTTACATAAAAACATGGAGATGTTTTGTAAATGATTACATGTCTGTTATTTAGCACAGAATATGATCCTATCCGTGACATATGGATCTTAACAAATATCCGCTATATCAGATACCTGTAGATCTATCAGCTGTTTATTTCACATGAGTTTGAGTGTGGCAGCTTTTCACGGCTCCCCCTGGTGGATCCATGATCCATTGCAGCTGGTTTCATTAAAATTACATTTATTTATCATGGGGGCGTATCAAGTCCTGCGGGGGGGGTTTCCTTTTCAGCAGGGGCCCACCCCGTGCAGATCACGGACCCGCACGGGTAGGCGTCTGAAATGAAGCGCTACATCTGTATGTGATGACTTTCAAAGAGAAAAGCAAGAACATTCAGAATGAAGTATTATTTTATTCTTTTTAAATGTTTTTTACGATTTCATATCATATAAACACCAAATTCCAGCATGCATTGCGGCTAAAACATCCAATCAGTGAGCTTAAACCATAGCTGAGGATCTTGGGTAATCGCTCGAAATGCCTACGTCTGTTTCCCGTTATTTTTATTTTGAAATTCAGTTCCTGACGGATGCCAAAAAAGCCAGAGATTATGGAATTAAACAAATAAATAAAAGCAAGGATACTTTTGTGTTATTGGTGAGTAAATAACAGTGTGTTATTTTGAAAAGAATAACAAATTAGAAGGAAAAAAAGATTTTAAAAATACAGATTTCAGCATTCTGAGGCTCTGAGCCCCATTTACTGTATTTTCCTCACAGACAGCAACAAAATTCCGAAATTATACGATTTAAAAGAAAAGCAATAATTGTGGCTTGATATTGAGTGAGAACATGTTTTTATGAACGACACAGCTTCCGGTCTTCCACGACCCGACCGGAGAAAAAGACGCGCTGCAGGCACGAAACACATTACCAGTAGAAATACATTGCTTTTAAAATCGTTCTGTGTGACACGAAAAAAAGGGGATAATCGTGTTGGTGAACACGAATCAATAGATTACATTTCGTGACTATAACACGAAATGCCATGAGACTGCTCGTGTTGTTCCTTGCAAGGAGATTTTGGTGATTCCCCCGGGCCTCCCTCTGCCGCGCAGAGCTTTGTCGATTTCGTCTTCATCATGGTTGAAAAGATCGAATGAATAGTTCCCGAAAGATGATATGATCATTAAATAAATAAATCTGTGGTATAGTATTGAGCTGGTCGGATTTAAGTGTTTTAAGCTGCAGAGCTCGTTCAGAGTGCTACCACTAGTCCCTCATCGCGCGCCGGGCCGGCTAAAATGATTGGTCGTGGTCTTTACAGTACCACGGCTTCCACAGATGACATTTTATGGATTTTTTGTCAAAGCACTTAACCTGTTAAGCCCGAGAGACCCCGGTACCAGGGTGCTGCCGCAAAATCTTGCAGCAAACAGTGTCTGAGTGTATGCTCATTTAATAAACTATGAATGTTTTATATCCATGTAACGGGAAGAAACTCATCTAACTGATCATTTGAATTTTTTTTTCCAAAAAAAACCCACAATGCTAACGCTGAGCCTCTGAATTAGCAACGAGCGAAAAATGCTAACAGATGACTGCACCGAAATTCACTCACAAAACCTTATTATTTATCTTTGGTGCACATCCAACACATTGTTTCACATTGTAAGGTGACACAGAATCAAAGGGTACCCTCATTATCAATCAATTATGAGAACTCGCGGAGGTAATAACAAGAACAGACATCAAAACATATGGCGCTAGGTAGCTAAAAACGCTAACATGGCTCACCTGTGTCGTAGTCTGGTCAAAAGTGGTCTTCAATGGCATTAAAACGATAAAAGTGAATGAAGTTAATCCATAGGTTAATCCAATGTGTCTGTGTCCCTTTGAAATGATTTCTGATAATCCATGAGCAATAAACCTGCTTTTCAGTTTCCAGATGTCAGAGCTAGAGCTATAGGTCGAAAGCTTCACTCTCATGCAAAACTGCGTCCGCGAAGCCCCCACCTTTTTGTTTTACCATGTGTGTGAGTGGGGAAATACCCCTTCGATTATATTGGCTCTAACGGTCAGAAAGAGATGTCAATCACCAAAATCGACCAATGGGTTCCAGAGAAACGGTAAAACCCCCATTTCCACCCAAATAACCTCAGAGATGGATTTTGTTTTTGCTAAACCTCTTTAAAAAGGTCAAATTTCACTTGTTTTGCATCAATCTTGATACAGGGTACTTTTCATATTTTGTACTTTGGATTCCTAAAGCTTTTAGTCTACCTTACCATCATCCAAGGGTAGTTTTCACTATAAGTAAAAAAGTGTTTTGGACGGACACTATAATTAACACTTTTTTACTATGTTCAAACTTAATTTTCTTTAAAATAAAAAAAACATCTATATTGATTCTGACTCTTCTACATCCAACTCACAGGTTTATCATTACTTTGAGAATTTTTTTTTATTAATTTAACCCTTTTAGAAGGGAAGATATGGTTATTTGTTCTGGGAATGTCATTTTCGAGCCTGAGACCTGAAAAACAGGCTTAGGTCTAAACTGGTTAAGATATTCAATGCTATTGGGATGTTAAGAGCATTCCATGAAATATAACAAAAAGTGTATCTTGAGCCGGTTTCTCAAACTTACCTTCCCCACCTTTAAAGATGAATGCAATTACATTTGTAAATGTTTTAAACAGAGCTGTTACAGATGCAGATGCTTGGTCCAAATTCCATAAAACATACCAACCAGTAGCGCCACACTCAGGCGAAAATGTACAAAGCCTATTCTTCCACTATTTGCATTCCCACATTATTGACCAAGCCAGCCAATGCTTTAATATAGATATTATGGATATTGTTATAATTCCTGCTGTCTTTTGTGAACTTCTAATTATTTGTAATTGTTCTGTTCCACAGATGCTGTAGTAAACCACCATTCAGGGACCAAGACATCAGATATAAAAAAAATCCATTAACATAAGCATTTTTGAGTTAAGGCACCAGGTGAAGCGAAAAAACAAGATGGACGATGAAATAGGGTACAAGACTGTTTTTTTGGCCCTGTTCTGGACCTTGTTTTAATGAGTGATCAGCTCATGTTTAAAGTTGTCACCAGGTGAAACAAAAAACAAGATTGCTAAATAGGATAACAGACTGCTCTTTTTGGCCCTGTATGAAATAACAATGCATCATTTATTAATATACCTATACAAAATGGAATACATTGTCCCTTCATTATGTAATAACAACTCCTTTTGTTATAATTTGCCCATTATGTAGTAAACAAGTTCAATGCAAATATGTAATACATGTCGCCAAATTTTGAAATATATTATTACATATTGCAGTGGTTATTACAAAATGAGTTGCAAACAATAACATTACAACTGTTTATGTATTTATTCAACCATGAATCATCCTTACTCATAATTAATTTAAAGATATTTAAGTAGAATATCTTTCATTGGCCAAAACTAGATCAAGTGTTATCATATTCATTAGCCAACATGTACATCAACATCAGTTTTGGGATATATTTACAGTTTGGTTTTGGTTACATTCATTTTAAAAAACTATAATATTCATTATATTACAATATTTTAAAAGGGCAACTCACGCATTTTGTAATAACCATTGCAAAATGTAATAAGTTATTACAAAATGCAGGGGAATGTATTTTTTTATTGCGTTCAGGCTGTTGATTACAGAATGCAGCAGATGACAAAATGTGGGTTTTATTACATAATTACGTGAAAATTGTCTTGAGTCATTACATAATGTGTTGTTTATAGGCCTTTTCTTTTATTCTTTCCTTGTCCTTCTTTTAATGAGTATTTTGATAACATTTACACATTGATAGAACAAAACGAATTAAAGACTTTTTTAACAGAACATGCATTTCTCCTCATTGTGAAGATATATTGCACTCATGTTCGGAATATATGGTACGTAAAAGGTCTTTTATACATTTGAATATATAGTGCATACATGTCCCCATATAATTGTGAATATATAGTACATGCATGTCCCCATATAATTGTGAATATATAGTACATACATGTCCCCATGTAATTGTGAATTTATAGTACATGCATGTCCCCATATAATTGTGAATATATAATACATACATGTCCCCATATAAATGTTAATATATAGTAAATGTATGTTCACATACAGATGTAGCGATTCATTTCAGACAGTTTGAAACGCGAGGGCCGTGATTGGTACGTGATCTGCCCTCGCTCAAGGGAAAACCTCAAGCTTGACTTGAGACCGCCCCCGTGATAGATAAATGTAATTATAATGAAGCCAGCTGCAATGGATCATTGATCCACCAGGGGGTGCAGTGGGGTTCCACACTGGAGCTCATGTGAAATAAAGTCAGATACAGTACGCTGGATGTACAGCGGAACTTTGTTAAGATCCATATGTCACGGATATCATACTCTGTGCTAAATAAGAGACATGTAATCATCTACAAAACATCACCATGTTGTTATTTAACAAAATAATGTTGTTTAGTCGAAAAAAACGAACAGGAGGAAATGCAGCCCGGCTCTCGATTTTTAATCCTAATTTAATCATCATCTTCACCACGATAATTTATTTTTATGTTCAGCGAATTGACATGAAAATAGTCCGTTGTTACCGTTTTTTAAACAGTCTGAATGAAACGGCAGCTCTCAGCTGTGTATTTACACAACTAATGGACCATCAACCACAGCTCTCCCACCCCCCCCTGATCTTTCTTCTCCAGCAGCTAAATTAACTGTAGGTTACTCTGAGTAACAAGCTTACAGTTAGACACAACACTGTCATTGCAAGTGACCCTCAGTTAGTTGACTTTTATGTTCAACTGCTAAATCCGTTACTGATCAAAAATGGCTTCTACTGTACCTAATTACCTTAACACTAGAACCACCAGAGGTTTTTGTATAGGCCTACCTAAAACCGTCAAATCCCGCTATTAGAATGCAATTTTTTAACAACATAGGGTGCTACATAACACACTTTCAGGAAAAGTTACGGACTGGGAGACTTTAATATTTTATTGAAAAAAAGTTACATTGCACACACACAACACACATCACACAAATTGACCCAATTGGCGGTTCTAGTGTTAAATAAACTCACTAATTAATAAACCAGTTCAATACGCATTATCCTTATTCTTATCATTCTTTATGAGCGCAGAAATAGTCTTAAAATTAGATCTGTTTTTTAAATGAAATCTGACGGCAGGCAGTTAGCTCTGATCACCTATGATAAATGCGCCACACCTAATCGCTGGCCATTCAGCCACAGAGTGGTTCCCTCTATACAAATCAAACTGTAGACGGTGTGAAAGCACCTATTGTTTTAAATAATGGTCGGAATGTGACCTGTGAGCCTTCTGAATTACCGTGGGACAGCACATTCTAAACTAAAATGTTCAATCTATAAAGTAACATCTTATCTTAATAATATCTTCATATTAATAATAATAATAAATCATACAGTATGTGTCCGAAAGGGAGCAGGAGGAAGCAAACACAAACATATACAACAAATATACTGCATATTAAAGCAAACGATTGTAAAGGTAAAAGTATGAGCATAACAAATAAAGAAGTGTAATGTAAACAGCGAGCCGTTATTAAAGCTCCGGGACCACTATAGTTATGTGGCTGAAGGTGTATCTCTGCTCTGCAGCAACCCGCACTTGGACCACGCCGCTCCGGAGAGGGAACTGTAAACAGTGGGGAGGGGGAAACAACCCGAATCTCCTTGTAACACGCTGCCCGTCTTGTTGACCATGCTTTGAGGGTGAGGGTGTGTGATTTATGCTGGGTTAAAATCGTTTAAATACACCTTGTTTATTTATTTATTTCCTTTGTGTTTACAGGTTTGCTGTTTCCACTGAAGGTCATAATTTATGCTGGTTCGGTAAGTTCCAAAATTAACTGCAAGTAGTTTTCATGTACGTCTAAAAAGGATTGAAAAACCCAAAATGGAGACTTACGGCCCGACCACACGGGTGCGTGCGTTGAAGCCAGGGGTTCTGAGCTCCCACGGATGCAGTGAAATCATACATCTGTGTGGGTCGCTAATACATTACCAACAACCATTATTTTAATAAAAAATTATGCATGTGTTAATGTAATGAGTATTATTTACGCTAACGAGGTAAATGGGCTAATAGAAAAACATGTTTTCCAAAAGAACTACGCATCTCTTGAATGACAATATACCTGCACTGCACTTCCAAGGTTGCACAATCTATGCCTGTGAGCATGGCCGTATCTACCATTGAGGTCACCGAGGTCCGGACCTCGGTAATATTTTCGAGCTGTGTATACAAAACTTGTGAAATAATTGCACTGTTGAAATTGAATGGGGTTCTTTGTAGTACTGCCGATGGGGGCGCTGCATAACTGCGTAGTCTCAATTAAAGCAAACAGAAGAAGACGACATGTATCAAAAACAAACCACCGCAGCCGAGCAGCCCAGACTTGTACCGGAGCAGCGAAGGAGTGATGAAGTATCTAGAGATCTGAGTCCAGCGGGCTGCTTGTGTTTCTGTTCATCAGGACATCATATGACCAGCAGATCCTGTGTGAACGCTCTACGTTAGTCAGTGGACGTCCGACAACATAAACACTAACTTATATTGCAATTTGCAGCTATACTTTGATTTAAATTGCGTGAATAAACTAGCTAGAGAGCTAAAGTGAATTACATTCATCCAATGTCAGAAGGATTACCTTTTAACAAACGTTTTAATGTTTTTCTTTCATTTCAATTTGAGTAAAACAATGTATTGTTTGCTTTTCACACTGACTCAGATATAATGAGTAGACTACGTCAGTCGAAGCTCAGCTTTGGTAAGGAAGAGACAGGACAGGCAGAGAGAAAGAGAGAGAGAGAGAGAGAGAGAGAGAAAGTGATGGAAGTCAGGGAGGAACTGCAGGTATAGTCACACAAAAATAATGTAGGCTTAATAGCCCCATCTATCTATATATATATATATACAGTATATATATATAACAATAGTCTTAATTTGCAATAGGCATAATTGTAAAACAACATAGGCCTACATCTATTGTATTTATGATGTCATAATAACATACAATTGTATAAAACACAATTTGCTTACATCTTTGTTCTCTTTTGATAATCAAACAAAACAGATTTAAATGACAAAAAGAATGCAAACAAACAAGTGAAATGAACTAAATTGCTGAATTGCTTTTGATTCACTGGCAGGAGCGACAAGTGAGGAGGAGCAAAAAGTGAACAACAAGGGAGAGATTGAACAAAGAGAAAGAGTAGAGGACAGAGAGAGTAATGAACAGGAGGAAGACAGAGAGACTCAAGAAGATGGAAGAGAGGGTGCAGGTTATGGAAAAGAGAGAGACGTGGAAAATGAATGTTGACAATGTGTTGTGATCATTTTAGCCTCTTCTGCATGTGCTAATCATTAATAGTAACAATCAACTGATTCTTATGCATTACACTTTCAAAGATAATTGATGCTGCAGCCCACTGACATGGTTTGAAATCAATATACTATGCAATTTTTGAACCCCCACAGGACTTAAAAAGCACCTAACTAGATCATGAAAATCCGAAAAAATCTCGGGGGGTGTCCCCCGAACCCCCCTAACATATTTGAACCTCAGTATTTAGGAAATCCTGGATACGGCCCTGCCTCTGAGCGTGCTGCACGAGCAGAGATGATGTGTGTGCGTAGTTGAACCTTTTCATATTTAAATTTCTAGCAAGTGCTGCTGGTGTGTGTGTGTGTGTATGTGTGTGTGTGTGTGTGTGTGTGTGTGTGTGTGTGTGCGTGCGTGCGTGCGTGCGTGCGTGCGTGCGTGCGTGCGTGCGTGCGTGCGTGCGTGCGCGCGTGTGTGTGCGCAACGCAGCTTCCATTCACTTTGAATGGGGTGACGTCACACTTTGCCGAACTGCATTGTGCTTCCGTCGCTTCACTTTGCCTCCGTTGCTCGCTTCAAAAGTTGAGAAAAGTTCAACTTTTCAAGCTTCGACGGAAGCGTCAGCCAATCAAATCATATGCCAGTACAAGCTCTAGCCAATCAAACCGCGTGCTTGTGTGTCCGGGCGGGGGATTGATGTGATTTAATTTTGGTCGAGCTTCAGACACGCCCGCCGGCAATCTTCAATGCACGCTGCCGTGTGAACGCTGCGTTACTCTACTCTAATCTCAAGTGATAATATATCTAGTTAGGTACCCAAATGTTAAGTAAGGTAATTTAAAATATTAAAGTTAAATGAGAAAAAGTATGTATTGTACAAGTAAATTATCTATCAATAGATTAAATGTTCTGACTATAACGGCCCGTCCACACTACAGCTTCAAAAAAAGCTTGCCGGCGGGCGTGTCTGAAGCTCGACCAACAACCAATCACATGAATCTCCCACCCCTGACACACAAGCAGCGGTTTGATTGGCTAGAGCTTGTACTGGCATATGATTTGATTGGCTGACGCTTCCACCGAAAGCTTCAGAAGCTTCAAAAGTTGAACATTGCTCAACTTTTGCAGCCTGAAACGCCAGGAAAGCTCCGCTCTGCTACCCACAATTGAGTTTGGCGAAAAGCGAAGCAACGTGATGTCACCCCATTCAAAGTGAATGGGCAGACGCGTTGGAAACCGTTTTTGAAGCTGTCGAAGCTGTAGTGTGGACGGGCCATAACACGAAAGCCATGAGACTGGGTTGCATATTAAGACCTAAACTCATGTACAACAAATTCCTTACTTGCAATAAATAAGCACTAATTAGAGGGTTATTGAGGAAACACTCTCAACTAATGGCTTACTTGTAGAATATGATCATGTAGAATAAGGCATTAATAAGTGTTTTATAATGACCAATAAAGAGCCAATACACTCCTAATATGCATGTTAATTAACAACCAGATGATGGTTAATTTGTGTACCTTAAGTGTTAACCAAAGTAATAAATGTTGTGCGGTCTTCAGAATTAAACATCTTATTACTTTGTGTAAATGTAAATATATATCTTAAACGGTAGCAATATGTTTTACTTGACTCAAATACATTTTTTTAGGTAAATTTGGAATAAACTAAAAAAATTAGCTGTAAAAAATTAGCTGTAAAAAATTAGCGATTTTTTTTTTAAGTTGATCCAAAGTATCAATTGTTTCAGTGCATCACTCCTGGACCCCTACAACACCCACCTCACCCGCAAAGCACTCAGCATTGTGGGTGACATATTATATAGTGACCCAACCCCCACAATATAATATGTCACCCACAATGCTGAGTGCTTTGCGGGTGAGGTGGGTGTTGTTAGAGGGATTGAATTAATCCCAAATGTTGTGCAACCTGGATTGTCTTCTGTACTGTGTTGTACATTGAAGATGTTGCAATAAAAAATGTATGATAAAAAAAGTTATACAGAAAAAAAGAAAATAAACTCTTATAAATAGGTCAGTCCCATACCTGTGAATAACATTGCCTTCTGTCATTACTGTATTTATTATTATTTTTTAAAACCTGTATTGTATGAAAAACATGGTGGTTGCTATACACAAAAATGGTCCCATTTCATTGCACATGTTTTAGTGAGTAAAACTTTATTCTGTACTATAGGTTAGCAGAATCATAGACAAAGCTCAGAAAAAAAAATATATGTTACAGAGGAAAAAACTGATTAAAAAGGTTATCAGACACAGAAACATATTTTGTTCCCAATACACCCATCACATCTTTCACAACTAAAATAATTTTCTTGAAACTGTACACTTTTGTATAAAACAGCATGTATAACTAATGATGCAAAAATCATATCCACTAGTCGATCAATACGGAAGCCAAAAACTGCTAGTTTTTAATATTTGTTATTCTTAAGATCACAAAGTAATTATTTCATATCGACCAGAAAACAGGCTTTGATATGTAAGAGGTGTTCTTTTTTTCAATAATATCCACCTCGCTGGACATATACCACTTTTTACCCGGCCACATACTCAATAAACTCAAACCTTGACATTAATTGAAATTATTTTATTGACTTTTATTGAATTATCGTATTGCTGCCGCCAAGAGAGCAAATCTCCGTTCCACAGCGGACCAATGGCTGAACTGTGACAACAACAATGTGGCTTAAAATTAACGGCGGAACTGATCGAGGTTCACTGTAACTGTCAAAGTCTGTTCACAGTTTCTGATCCGATAATGACGTCTTTAGACAATGCAGACCCCATAGCGTGTCCCTGCTAGTATTGACTTCCTGTTTGTCTTCTTCTGTTGATTTATCTGACTTCCAACGCTGTCTTTTAACCTATTTGCTTCTTTCCCTTGATCCTCCTTAGCAACAGTGATGTTATGCTTAGCAACGGGTTAATGAGTATTAATAACCTCTGGAATTTCTTAACTGACCAATCAGAATCGAGTATTCAACTAAGCCGTGTAATAACTTGAGATAATCAAGATCAGGAGTGCCATAGATGGCGTCTTGACAACCATAGCAACTGATTTAACTGAACATGTCCAGTCAAGGAGAATAGTACATTATTTTTACATCAAGGTCTAACATAGGCAGATCGTCTTTTGTTTTCCGGTGTTATATCAATAAAACAAGCTTTGTTTTCTTAAAACGTCAATAATTAACTTGTTATCTCAATATGGCATTTACATAAGGATTGCAAGCAGCTTCAAAATAAATCTTACTTAGCCAAATATGTAATTAATGCACTTAAATCAAAACCAATGCGCGTTTTACATCATCGTGAGAGGCCTTATGAGGCCTTTGAATTTATAGTTTGAAATGCCTTTACTTTTAGGGGGGAATTTTATGAATATCTGCCCACTACAGTGCAGCTGCACTAAATGGCTTCATGGAACAGCAAGGTGATATCTCAGCACTGGGGCCCTAAGCATCCTCAACCTGGCAGTGATTCATTATATACTTACTAATATTTTGTGCATCTAATAATGTGCATTTCCTTTTCCAAGAAAAACACGATAAATGTTAGAAAGGAAGTTTAAGGAAAAAATTATAGGTTCACAGTAATGTCAACATCTGGATTAATAATAACATATATGAAAATCAGTTTTATTTTGGTGCTACAATTAAGCTTTTGTTTTGTGTTTCTGTCACTTCAAACTCTTTGCATAATCTAATTTACAGTTGTGTTTGGCTTGTATTCCTCTGAAGCAGCTATTTTAAATAGTGAAGGCTTTACATAGAAAGATTCCTTCCCAAATTCATCACACAAGAGTTCACAGATTTCACAGATTATTGCACCCTCTAGTCTCATCTCGCCTGTCCTGTAAGGGCTTGTTTGACCTGCATATCAAGTATGTGGCTTAAGGGCACATATGGTGTCAGTAAAATACCTTTCAAAAAGTTTATATATACACATTAAGGAAATATCCTGATATTTCATAATGACATGTTATTAGGGCACCATACACCATAGCATCTGATGTACAGTTTGGCAAGCGCTGATGACAATACGGAAAATGTAGCATTTAATGCTTTGTCTCCTTCCAGTTTTCTTCCAATGGTAGCTTTGGGTTTACGTTTTTTGGTGCACCTCTTATCTCTAAAAACAAAAGATAAAGAAAATAATGAGATATTCCTTATACAAGTGATGTACACTTCCACTATTCAGTGTTTTGATTACATTACCTTTGTCAGGGAAAGCAAACATCACGTCACCAATATTTAACTATCAATATCAAAAACCCCTTCTCTACTACATTTATCCCGTTTTCACCCAGTTTAAAGGTTGTTTATGTGCACCCTTCACTGAACATATATATAATAATACTCAGTATAATGGATACAGAGTTGATCCTAATGTGTTTGTATTGAGTTTGGTTTGTGGTTGTGCTCTTACCAACTCAATCCTCCTTTTTGGCTTTCATGCTCTCTTTATCCTGAGAGGCTTCAGTTGCAGAAGTCACTGCGCACACATTGAGAGGAAATCAATACATGATACAATACAATCAACATTGCAGACTTCATACAGAGGAAACTTTCACTCATTTAACATATCGCTTCACCATCACCAAAACTAAAGAGACAACTAGTGCAATAATGCACAACAGGAGAGCATCCCTTCTTTGTCACATCCAGGTCTGCTGAACTGGTTACTAGTTATTCACCTGGTTTCTAAGCTTACACTCACAATACTGTATGGTGAATGGTCTGGTATGCACACTGCATAGATTCCAGAGAAAAGGTTTTGTAGATGTTATGCAATTTGTCTTCACCAGACCAGTTTTCTACACATTCTGCCTGGAGAGGCATCTCTGCCCTAAAAGTACAGCATGTTCTCGGACAGTCAAGGGTGGAGTGCAGGAGGAAATGAAATCACTGCTTCTTGAAGGAAAACGTCACCACCAAAAGTATTGTCTGTAAACTTTGTTTATATTGCTTTCACACTGCATAAAACAACAAAATAAAAAAACAGAATTGTTTTTGATTCATTTGACTGGGGAAGGGGCCCCTTTTGACCCTATTAAGCTTTTTTAGGTTTTTGTGCATGTAAATAGGCGCTTTTACACCGAATACTTTTCCCAGGAATAGTTCCCGGAACTTAGTTCCCCGGAAATCTTTAGTTCCGGAACAATCTAGTAAATCGCGTTCACACCAGCATAAGTCCCTGAGGGAGCCGCTAACATCTCTTCTTCTTCTTCTTCTTCTTCTTCTTCTTCTTCTTCTTCTTCTTCTGACTGGCTTCAGTAGGAGCTGATGGCTTCCCAGCAGCTTCCGAGTAAATCGCCTGAAGCGCCGACACCTCCTCATCACTCCACCGCTCCCATGTTTTCTTTTGTGTTGCCATAAGTTAGTCTCTCTCCGTTGGTGCGCTGGGCTAATGCTAATGCTAATAATGCTAATGCGAACAAATAAAATGGTGGCTTCACAAAACTTTTCAGAGTTTTACGGGGCGTTGTTTGCAATTCGCCCAGCCAATCAGAAATTGGAACCTTTTCTCCCGACTAAAAAGGGGTGAAAAGTTTTGCAACAAAAAGTTCTAGTTCGAGATATTTTTGGTGTGAACGCAAAATCCCAGGAAATATCGGAACTATTCCTGGGAAAAGTACTTGGTGTGAAAGCGCCTAATGGCCTCAAAGGCTTAAAGGTCCCCTATTATGCATAAATGCATTTTTTCACGTGTTTTATACATAAATATGTGCCACCTGTGTGATAAGACATTCGGAAACTTTCAGGGAAAAGGATACTCTCCCTTTTTCTTCTGATCCACCTATTCAAAAACCTGTCTGGAAATTAGCTAATCAGATTTGGCCACTTTGCGACGTCACAACTGTTTTTTTGGGTTGGGCAACGATTAGCCACAAACCTACCAAGGTAACCCCCCTTATTACATTACATCTAATTTGTTAGACGCTTTTATACATACATTGAGTACTGTGGACAATCCCCACAGGAGCAATTTGGGGTTAACCCCCTGATCCCACCGGGAGCGTCTGTGCTGCGGCTGCTGCGTTTTTAGCGATCGCGGCCACTCTAGTCAACGGGTGCTATTCCACCAGACCCGCTGCGCAGCGCTGCGCCGCGGCTCGAAGCGTCCCAGAAGCTCCTCGCAGCAAGGAATTTCTAAAATATAGGATGAATTCTATTTTTGACGCAGCGCAGCGCAGGCAGGCAGGAAGTGGAACGTTCATCCGAAAATATTGGTGATGTCGTTGGCTGCCCAGCCACGAGGTGATGAAAATCACCTTGTTGTCTCCTTTGCTGGTTGAGGGGGTGCACCCAAAACCGGCTCATTCTCCTCCCCCCACCCCCCCATAGTCTTTCAAGTAGGAGAATACATGCCAACGTTCTCCTCCGGTTTAAAGGCACTGTAATTATATATATATAGAATAATTATGATGATGAATGCATATTTTTTTACCACTAAAATACAGCAACACATCTTTGATTCATTTCGTTTATAACTGGAATATTACAATTATTATTAACTGTGTCTGTAGTCAACAACACAACAAAATAGGAAATAACAACAATAAACACGATTTAAACAGACACAAACATAAACCATTTAACTACGTAGCCTAGAAGTACAAATGTCCAGGAAATACTCCAAAATCAACAACAACTGCGAGGCTGCACACACGACAATCCGCTTCCGCAACGTTTTGAAACGCGCCTGGTGGGTTATGACGCAGGAGGAGGTCGCGGCGCGGCACAGCCGTAGCACAGCGCAGACGCTACCGGTGGGATCAGGGGGTTAAGTGTCTCCTCGAGCACCTTGGCACAACAATTTCCTTCAGGATAAATAAAGTCTTATATTAGCTTATCTTATTATGTTTTTGAAACCAAGCATGTTGCAGGTGGGCGTGGCCAGCAGCAGCTCATTTGCATTTAAAGCTACAGACACAGAATCAGCACTTTTGAAACCGCCTGAAACATACCTCATTCACACCAACGCAACTCCGGTTCAAGCTCCGTGCTAGAGCTTTTCAGGTTCAGAACCAGTTCTTCGGTTTATCTCTGGCTCTTTTCACACTGCTCAGAGTCCGACTAGTGCTGCGTCATTGCGTCATCGTTTGCGTCATGAAGTAACCGTTTGCGTGCCTGCTTCATAAAGCCAAACCGCGCGGAAACCCCTCACAGCTGACACCGAACAACAACAACAATGGCCGATTGTGCTCCAGCTTCCTCTATACCTCTTCGGAAGACCAGATTCCCAGTAGGTAGCTGGTCTCTTCAGTGGACCACTGCTGCTTGTTAAGTTTCTCAATCGTTGTGGCTTTTTGTTGTTGTTCAGGAGTTGATCTTGCCCCTGCCCCTGCCCCCGCCTCAACGTAAGCGTGACGTATGTGGTGCTTTTGCTCTGGCCGGACAATCTTTTGGTGCTCGAAATGAACCGGATTCCGGTGCTAAGAGGCTGCTCCGCTGCGCTGTGAACAGGAAAACCCGGTGATTTTCAAGCTCCAGCTCCGAACCGGCCCTGGAACACCGTTGGTGTGAATGAGGTAACAGAGGGGTTTGTGGGATGCTACAATTATCTGTTTGGTATTAGGAGACAAACTCTTCAGAGACGTTTTGTGTATATATCTGATACCTGTAATATATTTTTTAAATAAATCCCTGTGTTCCCTCCAGAGGGAGTTTCTCAGCCTGGAAAACACATAAGAGAAACGTTGTAATCAATAATTCAAGGTTACATGGGGAGTGAGATATTTATAAATAAATTGTCATTTTGTGGGGAAAGTATTCCTTTATAAATTACCACCAGATGTCCTGTGCATTTACTTAGTGCTAACTTACATTCCAATTAAGTCAAATATTGTTTATGTTACATTTATATTGACTTGTATGTAATTTGAAGCCACACGGTATGATAGAAGACAGTTCACAATAGAGTACAATGAGTGACAGTTGCGTGACTGAATCTATTGTACTGTTAGCATGCTCTTGGTAAAATGGACACACTCAAGAAAAGCGTTAATTTCTCACTCCCGGAGTGTGTGACTGCTTTTTATTTGTTCACACTCTGTTATCTGTTCAGCACCACGGCCCAACAATATCCTGTTCACCTTGTCAGCTCAGACCAATCACAGGACAGGCAGGGACGGGCCCGGCGCCATGAGGGGGCAAAAGGGGGCATTGCCCCCTCAGTTGTATTGTATTTTAGTGGCTGTACCCGTAGAATAGAAAAGGGGGGAAGTGACGTGTCAGAGGTCGCGCGGCTGTGGAGAAGAATGTGTTGCCCACATTCTGTTACTGAGTTTAGGCTAGTTAGCTAGCAGGTTTATTGTTTTGGGTGCAGTCACTTTTTCCTCCACTTGCTGTTCAAATAAATGTTGAATGAAAAAAGTAAATCTGTTTACAGTTCTGTTTCATATGGGTGTTGAGAGATGTATCCATATATTTAGTCCCTAATTTTGCTCTCAAAGTGCACCAGATTGATGCATTTAACTTCAACATTTAAAAAAAAAAATCTTCCCGGGGGAGCATGTCCCCGGACCCCCCTAGAGGAGGTGAGGTCCACCACCTGCCCACACCCCCTGTTAAATTGTCTCACCCACATTGAGGATGCTTCCTACGCCATGTTTTATTCCATGCGTCAAGTCAGGCAAATTGGGTCCAAATGTTATTGCATCAATGTCAATAACATTAAAATCAATAAATATATGCTGTAACTATTTTGCTCTAGGCAACAAAAGGGCTCAGGTAATGTGATTACTATATGAATAATGGTCCAAAATAGCATTACATGAATAGGGTTTTTTGTTAAGTAACATACTTTCGTCGCCGGCCGGCCGATACATGCCGCGCATTAAGTGGGCCTATCTGTCAATTAATCCCCGGGCCATTTTTTCCTCCCAGTCCGCCCCTGGCAGGCAGTGAAGCAACGTGTAAAAACGTCTCAACCCCAAGTGAGCTTGTAGTCTTAATTCATGTTAGCGTGTGTGCTTAGCTGTAGACACAGTCGGATGGGTGACCAAAACGTCCCTGTTTTCCCGGCAAAGTCCCCGTTTTCGGTGGCCGGTACCCCGTTGAAACACTGCGGTCAAGCCAGCATCCAAAGCCAGCCTCCACTCGGGAAAACCTAGTCAAGCCAGCCCGCACGTGATATTGCGGTGCGCGAACATCCTATGCATTACGGTAGAGTCCTGGAAAAACTGCCTTAAAAATAAAAGTACTTACTCTGTCAATAACTTATACACCAAAATAGCATACCAAACATGTTAAATTAAGAAATATGTACGATATAATGTGATCAATAATTATTTAAAACAAATGACGTATAACTACCACATTATAAATGAGTGAATGTAAAACTTAAGGAGTTTCAAAATAAAAGACCATCTAGTCACTTAGAAAAAATCAGAACATTCTGATGTAGGGTTTCAAAATAAAATACCTTTGAATTGTCATATATATGAGCTATCATCCCTCTGTGTTTAGATGAGAATAAAACAAAGACTGTCCAGTATCAAAGACTCATCTCACTCCAGGGTGATAGCAGGACACCCCATCTAGCCACTCAGAAGAAATCAGGACATTCTGATGTACAGTTTCAAAATAAAAGACCTCAACACGCTCACTATTTGGCAAGATATCTTAGCCTTATATTGGCTTCTAGCTTAATGTGTCTTCTTCATCAGCCAGCATCCTTGGTATCTGTTGTTCACTGAGTTGATTTCCCCCCTTCCATCTTGATGTTTCTTGGCATATCTTTATGACCATTTATTTATGAGTTACTAACATTTATAACTGCCAAAGGGAGCCTTATTGTAAAGTGTAAAACACATTCCCATTTATTAATCAGTTACTACCATTTATAATAGAAAATAATAATTAAAACACTGACATATTTCTTCATTTTCTATCCCCTTTCTGCATGTTTACACATCTAATTGGCAAGCATGTTTGCATAGATTTACCAGCTATTTTAGCTAGTTGCAATGCTGTACTGTTTGACCTCCACCCAAAAACTCAGCCATCCGACCAGTAAGTGGACGGTGACTATCAAGCAGTTTAAAACATGGTTTTACGCTAATGTCACTTTTTTATGTCAATATAGAAAACTGAATCGGAATATGCTTTGAATAGTTTCTTTTGTTTCTGCATTACAGGTTTGTCAGGAAACACTTCAGGTTTTAATCATGTAGAATCACTGAGCAGTAAACTCCCTCAAGAAATGCAGAACGGTGTTAAAAAAAAAGGCATATACTGTATCTCCCACTAGGATTGTCACATAAAGAAAAATAAATCTGCTTTGTTAAATTCTCTGTTGTTGGAACAGATTACTAAAAACAATGATGAAGGATTTTATTTATTTTTATAATTGACTATTAAAGAAAACAGGGTAAACTTACTTACAATGATCTGTGTTAGAGTGTCATACCTTTAGGTGAGGGATCTGCCTTGGTTTGAGCAACTGCAGTGAATGGTGATAATGGATGCAACAGTGGAATAGTTGCTGCAGCAATCTTTATATCTATAAGAGTGTGTACTGCCTTGTCCGATGCTGATACTTCACTTGGTTCTGAAGCCTTGTCTGTTACTACTGCTGGTGATGGGGCTTTAGCTTCAGTTGGTGCTGTGGCTGTTGCTTCAGTTGGGGCTGTGGCTGTTGTTTCAGTTAGTGCTGCGGCTTCAGTTTGTGCTGCGACTTCAGTTGGTGCTGCGACTTCAGTTGGTGCTGCAACTTCAGTTGGTGCTGCAACTTCAGTTGGTGCTGTGGCTCTGACTTCAGTTGGTGCTGTGGCTTCAGTTGGTGCTGCGACTTCAGTTGATGCCGTGGCTGTTGCTTCGGTTGGTGTTGCGGCTTCAGTTGGTGCTGCGGCTGTTGCTTCAGGTGCTGCGGCTTCAGTGTATGCTGGGGCTGGTGCTGGGATTGCAGCTACAGCTGGAGCTGGGGCTTCAGATGGTGCTGCAGCTGGTTCTGGGGCTTCATTTGTTGGTGCAGCTGGTTCTGGGACTTCAGTTGGTGCTGGGGCTGGTGCTGGGACTGCAGCTACAGCTGGTGCTGGGGCTTCAGATGGTGCTGCAGCTGGTTCTGGGGCTTCAGGTGTTGGTGCAGCTGTTTCTGGGGCTTCAGTTGGTGCTGGTGCTGGGACTGCCGCTACAGCTGGTGCTGGGGCTTCAGATGGTCCTGCAGCTGGTTCTGGGGCTTCAGTTGGGGCTGGTGCTGGGACTGCAACTACAGCTGGTGCTGGGTCTTCAGATAGTCCTGCAGCTGGTTCTGGGACTTCAGTTGTTGGTGCAGCTGGTTCTGGGGCTTCATTTGGAGCTGGGGCTGGTGCTGGGACTGCAGCTACAGCTGGTGCTGGGGCTTCAGTTGTTGGTGCAGCTGGTTCTGGGGCTTCAGATGGTCCTGCAGCTGGTTCTAGGTCTTCAGTTGTTGGTGCATTTGGTGCTGTGGCTGGTGCTAGGACTGCAGCTGCAGCTGCAGCTACAGCTGGTGCTGGGGCAGCAGATTCAAATGGTTCTGGGTATACACATTTTTCTGTTGAGGTAGCAGCAGATGCATAATTGTCAGTTGTAGCCTCTCCCTCCACATGAGCAGCCACTACAGCAGGGGCCTCAACAGCTAGAGCTGCTGCCTCTTCTACAACAACAGGGGCCTCTGTCTGCACAGCTACAACAGCAGGGTCCTCTGCCTGCACAGCTACATCAGCAGCGTCCTCTGCCTGCACAGCTACATCAGCAGGGGCCTCTGCCTTTACAGCTAGATCAGCAGTTGCCTCCTCAACCAGGGCTTCGACCACAGGAGTGGCCTCAGACAGTAAAGTTTCTACAGGGACGGCTTTCTCTAAATGGGGTAGTGCCTCCAACACCTCTACAGCCGCCGCAGGCTCAGTGTAGGCTTCAGTTGGAGCAGCAGTTTCTGGAACTGGCTCTGAAGGGCTGATATATTCTAGCTGTGGCTCAGGAGCAGACAGGAGGTCCTCCCCAGACCCAAGATCCTCATGGGCCTCCAGGGCTACCAACACAACATCAGCTTCTTCATCGGCTCCTGGTTGAAAATTGTCCGGTAAGGCAGTCTGCACAGGCAACTGTATCTGGTCCTCGATGGTTTGTGCATCTTCTGCAATGAAGCCATTTCTGAGTGCTGTAAAAACAGGGTGGACAACACACATTTTTTTATATTTAGATATACGACTTGCAAGCATATTATCAATCTACATCGCCTCTTTGTGATGCCATGTTAATCTGTAACAGTAACTACCTGACAATGCTAAGCAACACAAATAATAAAGAGAACATTCCTAATTTAATTAAATTGAACATTATTTGGGGGTTGGTGAGCCAATAGGCTTCAATAACAACATTTATAATGGCCAAATTCAAATGCATCCTAAGGGGACATTCAACAAAGTATAGACTTCGATATTGCAGGGTGTTGAATTATTCCTGTATTTGATTGTCTTAATCTGCATATCAGCATGTTTTTGCATATCATTTTGCTGTTCTTGTAAGAGGCCAAAGACAAATGTCTGAATATGAATAATACAAATCCAAACAACAGCTTAACTCATGGAATGTAGGAGATGGAAAATAAAGGCAACAAGGTACATACTTTGCAACTGCATTGCTCGAGAAAACATTATTTATTTTCCCTGGTTAAACATTTGATTTATTGAAGCCAGTCTTTGTCTAAAGCCCGGAGGGCAAGTCACTCTCTGAGGAAATGAAATACACATGACAATGCATTTGCTGCATTTTGAGAGAGACCCTTCCTTCATTCTCCTTCTTAATGCTGCTGTTATATTATATGGGAGGCTGTGGGTCAGTGGCAAGTGTGCTGGACTTCGAATCAGGGGATAGCAAGTTCGAGTCCCACTCCATTCAGCATGTCGTTGTGTCCTTGGGCAAGACACTTCACCCCAAGTTGCTCCTGTGGGGATTGTCCACAGTACTGAATGTATGTAACTCACTTTGGATAAAAGCGTCTAACAAATGACATGTAATGTAATATTTGAACAAGTAACAAGCCCTCAGGGGAAAAACATTAATTTAGTATCAATGGCAGACTAGGACATTTTAACTGACAGTCTCTCTCTAGATAAGTTTTGCAGCTAATTTATTTACAAAAACACCAGCTAAGACAGAGCAGAATGGTTCAGAAAGCTGAATGGGTGGATGGTTCAGAAGCCACATCTTCCGGAATGTATTTGTCTGTCAGAAGTGCTAAAAAGAGCTGAGAGTGATGGGTGGAAAGGAATGTGACAGGCTGGCAACTCAAACAAAAATAAATCATTGGAAGAAAAGCAAAAGAGAAAAAAAGTGGGTAAGCTATGCAAGTGAAATATTTCTAATAATATCAAGTTTCAACTAAGAGTTCAGAACTGCAGACTTATAAGTGTTTTTAAAAATGTGTAATTGTTATTATGGTATTACTCCCCTTAATTGAATTTAAACATGTTTCCATTAGTGTCCAATTTATGGCTCACATACCATCTAACAGAGTATTCCACACTGTTGTGCAGCTTGAACTGGTGTTAAAAACTGTTTTGGTGGATGACCAGAATTTCAACATAATTTAGCAGCCAAAGATGATCCCAGTCAAAAGAAGCGCCATGGTTGGCTTAGAACACAGAGTAGAGGGAGGTATGGGATGTAAAGTATAGGAGGCCCGGTCAGGGGATGCGACCAGTGGTGGATCATACAGTGACTGTGTGATTTAAAACTCCACCCATTCATTTGGAGAAGCCTTCCTGAAAAGTGGTTTTCTTGTGGGAATGATGTAAGAGTCTGGAAAGCTTTTTTTTTTGTAGCTGGCAGGCTGAAGAGACAATGCTATGGTACAAACATCATACACCGATGACACGCATGAATAAACAATCACGGCACCAAACGACAAACACAACAAGAACTACAGAGTATGACTGCAAGTTCAGATGTAACATGTATATTCAGAAATTCCAGGATAGCCTGAAAAGCATTTGAGCTTTTTGGAAAAGCCATCAATCTCCTAGACCCTCTCCTTTGAAATCCAGCATCCATTGTTTTGTGCGAGCGCTAAATTCCTGGAGCAGTGTCAAACACTCCTTATCATACATAAACACAGGGCCGGCTCGTAACACTGGCGTTATAGATGTTCGCCGAGGGCGCCAGATCTGGGGAGGGGCTGCTCTGGTAGAAAAAATGTTTTGACCGTTGGTGCTCATCCTAATTTTTGGCCTTGATGTAACAATATTCATAATTAAGTCAATGTAACACCCTTTTCACCCCGGTTAGACTTTTCATTTGCCCTGTATGATGGGCGCTGTAACGGTACGTTCACACAGCTGCTTTGAAAAAATCTTGAAAATCTTGGAGCAGTCTGAGAGCTAGAGGATTTTTTGCTAGCAACGCGACCAACAACCAATGACATGAATCTCCCGCCCCCGACATACAAAGCAAAAAACCCCAGGGATTTTATGCGAGCAATATATATATATATATATAAACTCCCCAAACAGGCGAAAACCTACCAGTTTCACCCACTGTCTCTGCCACCTCCCTCCATGCCTGGTTCCTCCGGTTTGTATCCCGGTAAATAGTTCTGGTCGTAAAGAACCGGGTGATTTGCTACCGTAATTTCTCGTTTGGAATATGAGGAAATGAGCTGTGGTCTGGCTCTCCCAGCTTGCACGCGGTTTGATTGGCTAGCGCTTGTACTGTCAGATTTGCATAAACGGGATTTGATTGGCTGACGCTTCCAGCTCAGCTTCAAAAGTTGAACATTGCTCAACTTTTGAATCCTGAAAATCCTGGAAATTTTCGCTTCGCTTCCCCACAATGCAGTTTGGCGAAAAGCGAGGCAAAGTGACGTCACCCCCATTCAAAGTCAATGGGCAGAGTAGCGTTGGAAGCGTTGGAAGTTTTTTTTAAAGCTGCTGTGTGGACGTACCGTTAGTGATGAAAATGGGGGATGTTGGCTTATCTGGCGCCCGCAGCTCACAGCCAAAGTGCGAATGAGCGTGGGAGCGTGCGAGGGAGAGAGAGAAGGGTGCACCGGTATCGGCGCTGTTGTTATTAGAATCTGGTGTTAGCTGCTCTAACGGATATAAGAAGAACATGTTTCTACAATAATGTGGAGGGAGAGTCCTCTCCAGTCAGACTGAGAGGCTGATAACTACAGCTCAGTGAGGTAAAGGAGTGTTTAGATAGTTCACTTTAGTCTAAGTTACCTCAGTGGGTCTCAAACGGTTTGATCCCAATTTATGTAAACAAATATTTCCAAGGCACTCCTTTATAATCATTGGGATGAACAGGTTTGAAATCATTCCAATGTATACTATAGGACAGTAAACCAAAAATATCGTTTTAAACTGGAGAGATTAAAAAAAATGCGAAAATAAATAAATGTTAACTAGTAAAATAAGATATGAAAGAACAACCCAAATAAAATAAGTTACATTTATTTGTTATTGGCTATGGTAGGTTATTGGTTATGTTCACATACTTATTTGATTATTACAATGTGAACCGATCTTTTTCATATGGGTGTTTAGAGTTTTACCCCTATATCTAGTAGTAATTATTTTCAAAGTGCACCAGATTGAAGCATTTTACTTTAAAATGTTCAAAGAATTCTTCCCGGACCCCCCTAGAGCATGTGACGTCCACCCCCCATTCTATTGTGTTTTCCTTGGATACTCTATTGATCTTTATCTTTTCTATTCTACGATTCTCTGACTGGGGCGCCAGCTAAAATCTCGCCTAGGGCTGCAAATTGTCTAGAGCCAGCCCTGCATAAACAGATGGTAATCTAAGCAACTCACTTTTGAGGAAAACTTTGTATTCAGACTTTGGAGACACAAAAAGCATGCACACCAAGTAGGGAAATATAATTTAATTCACAAATCAGACTACTGTAGATTGGCAGAAAAACGGTGTGGTCACAACTCTTTCCTCAGGCTGCAGATGCACTGCTGAACAATCCCAGCTGGCTTTCACACTGTCAGAGTTTTATGAAGTACTCACTATATTTTACAAAGCTAGCTTCATGTACATGTAAATACCCAATTGGCTTTGGTAAGGAGAGGAGTCGAGAATTAAACACAAACACACAATATAGCTCTCATTTGATAAAAAGCCAGACATTCAGTTTCTGGCAGCATATTTTGAATGGATAGCAAGCTAGAAATGGCTTATTAAAAATAAATGCTGACCACTTCTGGGGAGCAATGAGAAAATGGTTAAACATGAATAATTCTCTACATGGGCTGCTGTAGAATGCTTCAAAGCAGAAGAGAGTGAGAAAGCACACGGTGTTCCAGAGCAGAGTCACACACCCCTCAGCAAGCCTTGACTGAATAAGAGTGACTTACTCTACATATGTACATGTAGAGTAAGTGTATAAATCATATGGTATGCTTATTCATTAAACATACACTAATCTAGACATGTTTAGACATGTAAACATAGATTGTCCAAACTTACCCACTGTATCTCCATTGGCCTCCTCTGGCTTCGTACCTGGTCTTTTCTCCTGATCAACAGTCTGTGCACTGGATGAGGAGCACCCCATGTTTGTCAAAAATAGTTGAAATTGTTTAAAAAATAATCAATTTTGTTAACAAACCCAAGTTACACTGCTCTATATTAGCAAAGACAGAAACTGCACCATTTTCTCCACCAGTCTCTGATTCAATGCATGACCCGCTGTCTTCTTGCCCCAGATCTGTTGTAAGAATGCAGCCAGGCAGGGAAGGCACTACTACTGCTGAATGTTCCTGACTGCCTCATGCACAGGCACACTTTTCATGCAAGAGGGGGAGGCAACCATGTGTGAATGGAGTGTGTGTCCTCCCCTCTATAGGCGTGTCCCCTATGGAAGAGATCCACCACCTGGTGGTTATGGGTAATACATGTTCAAAAAATGCATTTCTTTAAAAGGGTTTAGTCGATAAAGTTATGCATTTACTGTCTTTGACTTGCATAATAGCTTTTATTATTATTGTGAGAAAAATTAAGTACTCTAGAATAGATAACTTATCTTCTGAATTGATTATAAACCTGATGACAAAACATACAATGAAATGTGAAGTCTAAAATGTGTATTTATCTGCATAAGAGTTTTTGGCATACAATTATAAAGATGTACAGAGAAAAATACATTGTGTGAGTAGAAAGCATTGCATTTGCATATGTTTCAGTGTAACTTGTAGAGCAGGGTGATTAGAGGGATCCTGTGATACCACCCCAGATAGCAAAAAGTCATTGAATCTACATTGAGATATGTTCACGCTGAAGATTGCAATCAACATTGATGTCAGACATTGAAAATAACAGTGAAAGTGCTCGCTATGATCAGCATTGAAAGAACATTGCATTTTCAATCAATCCCAACAATTAATCAACTTTGCATTGCATTCAATTACGATATGATCAACATTGAAATAATGTAGAATTGCAACAACATTGATTCAACTAAATTATCCGTTGCATTACACATTTAAACAATGTTATTATTAGATAGTAAAAAGTCGTTGAATTAACATTGAGATATTGTCACACTGAAGATTTCAATCAACATTGATGTCAGACATTGAAAATGAACTAAAATGAACAAACAAAAAAAGAGACATTATTTATTCAGTTAATTATTACGATTGAATTCAATTATATTACATTACATTAAATTGCATTTAGCTGACGCTTTTATCCAAAGCGACTTACAATAACTGCGTTCAACCAACAAAATACAAACTTGAAGAAAACAGAATCATATAAGTACATCAGGTTTCATAGAGCTAAAATATTTCAACTGCTACTCAACTGGCTTTAGATAAGCCAGTCCTTTCTTAGTATATAAGTGCTTTGTTAATAATTCTATCGCTCGAAGTGGATTCGAAAGAGATGAGTTTTCAGTCTGCGCCGGAAGATGTGTAAGCTTTCTGCTGTCCTGATGTCAATTGGGAGCTCATTTCACCATTTTGTAGCCAGGATAGCAAACCGATGTGTTTTTGCTGATGGGAACTTGGGTCCCCCTCGCAGTGCGGGTGCAACGAGCTGTTTGGCTGATGCAGAGCGGATTGCACGTGCCGGGGTGTACGGTTTAACCATGTCCTGGATGTAGGAAGGGCCAGATCCATATGCAGCATGGTACGCAAGTACCATTGTCTGGAAGTGGATTCTAGCAGTTACCGGAAGCCAGTGAAGGGAGCGGAGGAGCAGCGTGGTGTGGGAGAATTTAGTAAGGTTGAAGACCAGACGAGCAGCTGCATTCTGGATGAGCTGCAGAGTTCGGATGGCACATGCAGGTAGACCAGCCAGGAGGGAGTTGCAGTAGTCTGCAAATATGAACATGTTGTACATCTTTTGTCCACTTTAGCACACAAAACTCTCTTTTAAAGGTCTCATCGTATGCTTTTCTGGTTATTACCTGTCCCCTTGTGTGTTATGTAGTTTTTTATGCATGTAAACGGTCTGTAAAGTCACAAACCCTCCAAGTAGACCCTGTAGCTGTCATGGTTTTGGATTTTTGTTTTCATTTTCCACCTTTTTGTTTTGAAATGTTTTCCTACTTGTGTCTTGTCTGATCCTACTCCCTGTGTTTGATTTCCTGTCGTTAGTTTCCCTCCTGTGTCTGATTGTGCTTCATTGTGTTCACCTGTTGCCCTTGTGTTTCTGCCTGCCCTGCCAGCTGTGTTTTGTCCTTTGATTACCCTTCTGTGTATTTAGTCTTGCCTTCCCCTGTGCTCCATGTCTGTTCGTCATAATTTCATGTCCCTGTGATATACCTATGCTTGTTGGTATCTCCTGCCTGTTCCCTTCGTAAGTTTGTTCCTGTCTGTCGTGCTCCCTGGTTGTGTTTCTGTTAATTAGTTTCTTGTTTTTTCCTGCCTTCGCCTTTTGTTAATAAAGCTCGCTTTTTGTTACCTTACCTTTTTTAGTCCTTTTTTAAACTGCACTTGGGTCCCATTTTCCACACAACCTGACAGTACGAACAGACCAGTATGGACCCGGCAGTTTTTTCATTTAGTCAAGAGCTTTATGGGCTTAAATGCAATCTGGAGTGTATTTTCAATGACTGGAGGAGGGCCTCATCCAGAGAGGCCAAAGAGGCTGCCCTTAACGGGGCACGCAGGGAGGTTGACAGCAGGCCATGGCTTAGGAGCTTGTTGCCTGAGAAGCTAAGCATTTTTACTAGCAGCCCTGAGTGCCAGTCTCAAGCCTCAAACCCCTTCTTGGGATCCCGCCTTGCCTTAGGAGGTCCACGGAGCCTCCAAAAGGTCTCTAGGAGACGCAAGGCCAGGATTTCAGCCGTGGCCCCAGCAGCCATGGTTCCAGCCCCATTTCTGGCCCCAGCAGCCATGGTTCCGGCCCCAGTTCTGGCCCCAGCAGCCATGGTTTCAGCCTCAGTCCTGGCCCTAGCAGCCATGGTTCCGGCTCCAGTGCCGGCCCCAGCAGCCATGGTCCCAGCTCCAGAACCGGCCCATACAGCCATGGTTCCGGCTCAAGTACCGGGCCCAGCAGCCATGGTCCCGACTCCGGCTCCTCGTCACCTTTGGACTCTTCGGCCGAAGCCAGCTCCCCGTGTCCTGTCGGCATACCGGCCGACTCCAGCACCGCGTCTCCTGTTGGCTCTCCGGCCGACGCCAGCTCCCTGTGTCCTGTCGGCGTACCGACCGACTCAAGTCTCCTCTTGAGTCCCCTCTCAAGTCTCCTCTCGAGTTCCCTCTCAAGTCTCCTCTCTAGTCCCCTCTCAAGTCTCTTCTCAAGTCACCTCTCAAGTCACCTCTCGAGTTCCCTCTCAAGTCCCCTCTCGAGTCCCCTTTCGAGTGACTTCTCAAGTCCCCTCTCAAATCATCGCTCAAGTCCCCTCTCAAGTCACCTCTCGAGTCTCCTGTCGAGTTCCCTCTCGAGTTCCCTCTCAAGTCTCCTCTCGAGTTCCCTCTCAAGCCTCCTTTCAAGTCACCTCTCGAGTCCCCTCTCAAGTCACCTCTCGAGTTTGCCCTTAAGCCTCCTTTCAAGTCACCTCTCGAGTCCCCTCTCAAGTCACCTCTCGAGTTTCCTCTCAAGCCTCCTCTCGTGTTCCCTCTCGAGTTCCCTCTCCAGTCTCCTTTCGAGTGACCTCTCGAGTTCCCTCTCTAGTCCCCTCTTGAGTCACCTCTCGAGTTCCCTCTCAAGTCCCCGCTCAAGTCCCCACTCAAGTCACCTCTCGAGTTGCCTCTCAAGTCACCTCTCGAGTCCCCTCTCCAGTCCCCTCTTGAGTTCCCTCTCTAGTCCCTACTCAAGTCTCTACTCAAGTGCCATTAGAGGTTCCGCCGGGGGTCCTGCCAACCCTATGTCCTCTGCCGTTGGAGGCCCTGCCGACCACTCTTCTGCCGGGGTTCCTGCCGACCCTATGTCCTGTGCCGTTGGAGGCCCCGCCGACTACTCTTCTGCCGGGGGTCCTGCTAACCCTATGTTCTGTCCCGTTGGGGGTCCCGCCAACTACTCTTCTGCCGGGGGTCCTGCCAAACCTATGTCCTGTGCCGTTGGAGGTCCCGCCGACTACTCTTCTGCCGGGGGTCCTGCCAACCCTATGTCCTGTCCCGTTGGGGGTACCGCCGACTACTCTCCTGCCGGGGGTCCTGCCAACCCTATGTCCTGTGCCGTTGGAGGTCCCGCCGACTACTCTCCTGCCGGGGGTCCTGCCAACCCTTTGTCCTGTCCCGTTGGGGGTCCCGCCGACTACTCTTCTGCTGGGAGTCCTGCCAACCCCATGTCCTGTTCCGTTGGAGGCCCCGCCGTCACCTGTCTTGCCGGGGGTCCTGCCAACTCCTTGTCCTCTTCCGCCGGGGGTCCTGCCTACCCCTTTCCCTGTTGCGTCGGTGGTCCAATCGACACCAGCCCTTGCTCCATCCGGGATCCCATTGACACCAGCCCAGGTCATGTCCAGGATCCCTTCTACGCCTGTCCCACCGGCTCCGGTTCCTGTCCGGCTGACACCGGGTCCTGCCCGGCCTCCAGAGCTGTGCTGTCTTCGCCCTCGAGCCCGGCCCCCTGAGTGCCGCGGCCTTCGCCCTCAGGCCTCCTGAGTTCCCCAGCCTTGGTCTTCGCTCTCGAGCCCGGCCCCCTAACTTCTTGTACTCTGCCTTGCCCCCGGGCCGTCCGCCCGAGACCTCCTCCTCAAACTCTGCCTTGCCCCCGGGCCGTCCGCCCGAGACTCCCTCCATGGACTCTGCCTTGCCCCCGGGCCGTCCGCCCGAGACCCCCTCCTCGAACTCTGCCTTGCCCCCGGGCCGTCCGCCCGATATCCCTTCCATGGATTCTGCTTTGCCCCGGGATGTCCGCCACAGAAAAGACCTGTCTATGCTGCCCCAGAACGTCTCGTTGGACATTGTTCTTTGTAACGAATTTACACACACACACACACACACACACACACACACACACACACACACACACACACACACACACACACACACACACACACACACACACACACACACACACACACACACACACACACACACACACACACACACACACACACACACACACAGGTCTTTCGGTGGCGTTGGGATATATATATTTTTTAAATCCTCTGGAGCAGAGAGAGGAGCTGTGGATTATTGTTATTGATTATTGCATCAGTGTTTCTTAGGGTCAAAAACACTAAAATAAACTATAATACTAAACTCACAACTTAAAATGAAAATGTTTAGTTTATTTAATAAAAAAGAACATGTTCAATGTGGAAAGTGACAGTAGATATAGATTAGTTGCAATTTGGTGCTATATTTATATTAAAAATATATAAAAATGTGTTTAAACACCTTGAATTTCAGGGGGGGCGCGGGGCTCCGTTGGCGGGGCTCCGTTGGCGGGGCTCCGTTGGCGGGGCGCAGCGCCCCTCCAAGACAATGGTAGGGGAAAAACTGGTAAGGATGGCCACAGACACACCTCTGAGCAATCCTTATTCATGGTCAGTGTCCTGAGGAAAAGTGAAATATGCATGAATGAGTGCAATGGAAAACTAAACAACAAAATACATATCCACTGATTCTAACTTTATCACCAAGCTACTGAGTCTTACCATTCAGCTTGTGGAAGTTATAATTGCAACTCAACAGCATGGCTGCTATCACCCACCGACCTTGTTGTGCCGAGTTCTATAAAGAAGTATTTTCTGACAAAGAACACCAGACAACAATGGCCAGCAGTATCGGGTTGGCTGTTGCTCCAACAGCGCTGATATTTATTTGTATGCGCTCATGAGGTGAAAACATCTCTGGGCTCAAAATTAAATCTTACACAAAGTGTATTATGCATAAAATATTTAAGTTACATTAAGCAATATTAGTTGTATTGTGTACGTTTATTTCCTACATACTAACTGTGTGTAAATGGGCAGGCCTCTCAGTGCTGCTGTCTTTCGTTGAGACAGAAGAAACTTGGTTGTGTCATTTCAGACAAAAATGGGCAGGCCTCTCAGTGCTGCTGTTTTTCGTTGAGACACAATGTCGGTTGTCTAAGGAGTTCCCAGTGGAAACAATCAAACATATCAATTAGTTTAGTGCCGTAGTGAATTTATGCAAAATCTGACTTTCTGTATAGTAATGAGGAGGATAAAGAACAATACAGATCCCAGTAACATGCTTCAATAAAAGACTGGCAAAAGAAAAAAAAGAAAAGCGCTGCAATCCTGCGGACAATTGTAATTTCTACTTTTACAAATTATAAATACTGTTATAGTTCTCAAATTACACCAACTAAGAACACCAAGCAATGACTTTTAACATCCATTTTTACAGAAGCCTTTCCATCAAAGCTTTTCCACTCCTAGAAATGTTAGGCGAAGGAGCATTTTATATTTTCAAACAGGGGAAAAGGGCTTTGGTGGACCCGGCTCTGCCATTTTCCCCTCAACTTTTGCATGCTCTTAGACTGAGGCACTTCACTCACTTGTTCATCAAGTTTTTCCAAGAGGTCTTCCATCTTCTGTCTAAAAGCTCTCTTCCTAGCCCGGTACAGTTTCAGCAGGCAAGGCACATGTTTGTCAAAGGCTGCACCGAACGTCCCCAGGAGGTCTTTGCTGGTGATCCGATGAAATTCTTCAGATATCTGAAAAATGTCATTTGATTGTAACCACAATGTCATGTTTTTTCTGTACAGCAAATTTCTGGGTAGCTGTCTTGTTCAAAGTCTGTACCATCTTAAGGGAATAGTTTGGATGTTTTGAATAAAAAAAAAAAAAATGGTATTACAATTTTGGTGACTGATGGGAAAGTGGGGCGTAGTGTGTTGGAGGGGCCTGCAGGGCAGGGTATAGTATCGTGTTCCAATTGACTGACATACACAGTCAGTGTGAATACAGGGCCAGTTCGCACCTTTTTGTGTGACAAAGGCGACAATGTTTTAGAAGAGTCTCTTGATTGGGGCTTGAAAATCTGCAAAATCTGCACTGCATGTGATTCTCCCCTGAAACACAAGACAAAACATAATAGGACATTCAGTTCAGTCAGCACTTGCAGAGATATCATTTTTGAAACTTTTAATTTGTTAGTTTTCATCCTTATATACTTAGTAGGACTTAAAAAAAAAACTCAGTTAATGGGGTTAATTTTTAAATTGCTTCAGTTTATCATCATAACAGATCAAAACGTTCGAGTTCATTTTACAATAAATCAATAAATGGTATTCTTCTACAAACAAAAAACAAAACAATTAATACATTTAAATAAACCACTTATAGTATAATAACTACTTAATTCAAAATTAACATTCACTTTAGATAATAACATTGGCATAATAAACGGAGCGCTCTCTTTTCCTCTCTCTCCCTCTCCTGACAGCCCGTCAGTATCTCATGCAGCTCGCTAATCCAGTAATGAGTGACCCGACAGTGAAGAATAAACATGTATAACTAGTTTATCTAGTTCCAGAGGTAGATAAAATAGCTAAGTGTGTTTGGTCTAACTTGAAACATGTGTTTTGCTCCGCTCACCGGTTTGTTACAGCGGCTGAGTTTCAGGTGATCAAGGAGCTGCATGACCTAAACAATAAGTGTTGCTTGGCAACGGTGTCACGATCTTAGTGTTATGTCACGGTTTTAGTGTTGTCTGTCTGGTAATGGGTTTTGTTTTGCTGTTCTGTTCTCCCTGTCTCTTGTTTTCCTCCTGTCTGATTGTCTCATTGTGTTCACCAGTTGCCCTTGTGGTTCTGGTGATGTATATTCCTTATTCCTTCACGGGCAGCAAATAACACTAAAGGAACACCGTCATCCCAATCTTTATGAGATTCGTGGCAATGTTTTCTTAACATGCATTTCATAGTCTGGTGAAACCTCTCTAATGCCCCCTGACTTTCAGGATGATATGGGCTGGATGTCACATGCTTGATATCTAAGGTGTCAAGTACCCGGGCAAACACTTTAGACATGAAGTTAGTACCTTGGTCTGTTTGAACTACCTTTGGTAGACCAAACATGGAGAAAAACTTCAGAAGTGCCTTGGTGAAGAGCGGGGCATTACTTTTCCGCAGTGGGATGGCTTCTGGGAACCTAGTGGAAGCACACATGACAGTCAAGAGAAACTGGTTTCCAGTTTTAGTTTTTGGCAAAGGTCCCACACAATCTACTATCACCCTTTCAAATGGCTCTCCCATTACTGGAATGGGGATGAGAGGAGCAGGGTGAATCACCTGATTCGGTTTACCGGCAACTTGGCACACATGACATGTTCGACAATAAAGAACTACGTCAGACTTGATTCCTGGCCAAAATAAGTGTTTTAAAACTCTTTCATACGTTTTTGTTACCCCCATGTGACCTGACCACGGATGATCATGAGCCAAGGACATCACCTGAGGACGATAGGCTGTTGGCACGACAACCTGATAAATTGCAAAGGAGTCTGACTTCTCACAGGCATCACTAATCCAGCGACGCATCAATAGTCCATCTTCCATAATGTAGGCAATCTTCTTTGACTTGGCCTCTTCCTGACTGATAACAGAAGAGAGACATTTAGAAAGTGTTTAATCACTTAACTGGGCTGCCATGAATTCTTCCCGAGTGGCAGGCAGTTGTACAAGCTCTGAGCTGTTACTGGGTGATCCAACACCAGCAGACCGGACCTCCTCTGGCAGTCGGTCCGACGCAGTCATGTCTTCAAGAAACTGCCCTGTAGCAAGAACATAATCAGACAAGTTCTCTCCATATTATTTTGTCTGGGCCCTTGTAACCACACAAGCAGGAAAGATTTTGGGAGGTACTTCAGCTGATTTCCCTGCTTCTAAACTTAGATCCGGAAAATCAATGACCTCAGGTACTGGCTTAACTTTGCCCCCAGCCAAGTCATTACTGAGGATGAAATAAAACCTTTGATGGGCAAAGCAGGGAGGACAGCTACTTTAAAGAATCCTTTGACAAGGGATGACTGAATATAAACATTGTGCAAAGGAGCCGCAACTAGTGTCATGCCTACCCCTTGAACAACAGCACTTGATCCACATGATGACCTGGAGGTTAAAGGTAAGATGCCTTCTCTAATAATAGACTGAGAACCTCCTGTGTCCCTAAGTACCTGAACTAGCAGCTGGTCTTAAGGATCCCCTGTTAAAGAAACAAAGCCCTTTGGAATAAAGGGTTTGAAGCAGGGATCAGGTACATCATCTTCCTGGGACATTTATATGTCTGATAGGCAAACTCCTTTAATGAGTCCCATGCCTTTTGGCGTTTGAAAGCGTTGCGAAAATTGTTGTTTACGCTTTAAGAAATGACACCCTGAAATAAGGTGTCCTGTTTTATGGCAGTAGTTACACTCACGGGGCCCCCGTGGAGGTGATGGTGGTCCTCTAGACCTTTCAAAAGTTGTTGGGCCAAGATCAGGTCTTCCGGTTTGCAACTCTGTAGCTTTATCTGGGCGCAATGGTGAAGAAAACACAGTCTTGTGAGTGAGCATAAATTCATCCGCTAAAACAGCTGCCTTAGCCAGTGAAGTGACCTTCTGTTCATTTAAGAATATCGCCATCCTTTCAGGAAAATAATTCTTAAAATCTTCCAAGAGAAGTAACTGACGAAGACTCTCAAAATGATCCTTCACTTCATTAGCCGCACACCATTTATCAAAGAGAATGCCCTTCTCTCGCGCAAACTCAACAAATGTCTGAGTAGCAGACTTTTTATGGTGTCTGAACTTTTGTCTGTAGGCCTCCGGCACAAGCTCATAAGCATGCAAGATCGACTCTTTAGATACCACTTCCTGAGCCTTACCTACTTACCTTTAGGCCAGACTAGTGCGGTAGCAATTCTCTCGAAAGCACAAAAATATGAGTCAACCTCTGACTCTCTAAAAGTTGGCACCAAAGCAATATTTTTACTAACATCAAAACGTTTTGTATGAGGGACTGTATGCGAAGGTATTGACCTCTCAAATGTCTGCTCTGAAGAGATTCTCAGGGCATCAACTTCAAGCCGCTTTAACGTGATTTTTTTCTCAGCTTCTATCTCTAACTTGCAAATCTGCAGTTTCTAATCATATTCCGCTCTACGCACCATTTCCTTCTCCTGGACCTCCAGCTGAAGACGGGCATCACTTCACTTCAGTTTGGCATCACTACTTGCAACAACGCTACCCGGAGAGAAAGCCTCAAACCTAGGAAGCGTTGCAGGAGGAGTCTCATGATTAATATTGTCAATTCTAAGTGTATCTAATACACTTTCCCTATCATCTTCAATCGACACATCAGCCCTAGGCTGAGTTGACATGCTCGGGATTTCAAGAATCTTTAACTCCTCTAGTTTTTGCAGGATTTTCTCTCTTATCTCTTTTTTTTACTTTATACTTGTCTACTGAAATGTTAAAGTGAGCTGCAATACATAACATCTCATCTTTGTGACAGGAATACAACTTATCAACACTTGGATTTTCAATAAAGTCCTGTAAGTTAAAACCCATTTTTCAGCCAATGTACAACACCGACAATGACTTCTCAATTATTGGTTGTTTTTTTAGCTCAGGAAAATAGATATCCCGGACGAGTCCCCATTTGTTACGTCCCCACTAAGGTCTAGGGGACCTGGAGACAATAACATACAACCAATAAAAACGAGGGAGTCAGCCTAACAGTTGACAAAAGGTTTATTATGTGTAAACCCAGATCCAAACAGACATATAATTGAAACACTCTGTTGGTGAGGAGGAGTCAAAGGATTGTGCCAAACAAAAGAAACAAGCATAACAAAACCAGGCCTATATCTACGTCTACCCTTTGAAACAAAAACTCAAACAAAGCAACCCTCACTAACTAAACTACAAAAAATTTAACAAAACAATATACAGGGGTGGCAACAATCCGCTAACCTAGTGTGTCTAAACATTAGTTAGCTAGGTGGTGAGAAATGTACAGGGTACCCCAGACTTACCTAACTCCTCCACCTCTCAACACACACTTTCAAAAAGGTCAGACAATACAAAGAGAATGAGTTGATAAACACTGCAGGCTCCTTCATCAGCAACAGGCCCAGAGTGAGAGAGAGAGAGAAGACTTCCTGGGTGCCTCCTTTATGGTCGGCCCTGGCTGCTGATAGGCCAGCTGAGGGTGAGAGGATCCAATCAGCCATCAGACTCAGGTGCACAGGCAGATACCGATCAGCTGCTGATTAGCTGTGCAGAAGACAGGGAGAAGAGAGAAACACAGGAGGGAAAGAAAAAACACACAAGTACAGCCTGCCTGGCACGTAACACTACCAACACCAGATCCTGTCCTGTTGGGGGTCCAACCGACACCTGCTCCGCCGGGTTTCCTGCCAACACCATGTCCTGTCCTGTTGGGGGTCCCACCGACACCTGCTCCGCAGGATTTCCTGCCAACACCAAATCCTGTCCTGTTGGGGGTCCAACCGACACCTGCTCCGCCGGGTTTCCATATCCTGTCCTGATGGGGGTCCCGCCGACACGTGCTCCGCCGGCTTTCCTGCCAACACCTTATCCTGTCCTGTTGGGGGCTCCGCCGACACGTGCTACGCCAAGGGTCCTGCCGACACCAGCCCTTGTTTCTTCAGGAACACCTGTCCCGGCAACACCAGTGACTATCCCGTCCACACCTGTCCGGCCAGGGGTTCAACCTGCTCCTGCTCTCCATCCCAGTGTTCCGGCGATCCAGCTGACACTGGAGGGGTCCCATTGCGGTGTACGTCGTCCTCCGTCCTGCCAGTCCTCCTTCCTGCCAGTCCTCCGGAGCTATCCCGTCGTCGCCTTCATGCCCGGCCTCCTGAGTTCGCCCGCTGTGGTCTTCGCCCCTCCATGAACTCTGCTTCTCCCCCGGGCTGTCCGCCTGAGACCCCCACCATGAACTCTGCCATGCCCCTGGGTCGTCCGCCCGACAACCCAACCATAAACTCTGCCTTGCCCCCGGGCCGTCCGCCCGAGACCCCAACCATGAACTCTGCCTTGCCCCTAGGCCATCCGCCCGAGACCACCTCCTGTTCCTCTGTCTTGCCTCTAGGCTGTCAACCCAGACACTCCGGACCCCCTCCACCCACCCTTTTGGAAATGTTGGACTTTGTTTTGGACGTCTGGAATCCGTCCCTTGAGGGGGGGTTCTGTCACGATCTTGTGGTTATGTCACGGTTTTAGTGTTGTCCTTCTGGTAATGGGTAATTTGCTGTTCTGTTCTCCCTGTCTCTTGTTTTCCTCCTGTGTCTGATTGTCTCATTGTGTTCACCTGTTGCCCTTGTGTTTCTGCCTCCCTTACCCAGCTGACTCTCGTCCCGTGACTACCCCTCTCTGTATTTAGTCTTGTCTTTCCCTGTGTTCCCCTGTCGGTTCATTGTTCGTTTTTCCTGTCTCCCTCCATGTCAGTCACGGTCAGTTTTTTGGTGATGTATATTCCTTGTGGTATGATATCCATGCCATGTTTTTTGATCATCAGCTTTAAAAATAAAGCTTGGCTTTTGTTTATAGACCTCTTACATGCATTAGGAGCTGCGTGTAGTAATATGTACACATTGTACACATGCCATGACAATTGGGGTCCCTAGACCATTCCCTCACAGAGAAAAAAAACTTTACATTTTTGGGATTGTAGCGCAATTCACAAAGATTCCTCCAGATGGAGGCATAGTAAAATAAAATGACTTTATAAGGCGGGAAAAGTGTTCAAAACATGGGTAATGTTACTGTTTAAAGTCGGGGGAACTGTTTGAATTCAGTACAAAGACAACCAGGGTACACACACAAATGTTTTACCTGACAATAGTGTTCAAAACATGGGTAACTTAATGTTTAAAGTCGGGAGGAGCTGTTTTAATTCAGGAAAAATACAACCAGGGTGCAAAAACACCATTGTTATCCGGAGAAAGTGTTCTAAACATGGGTAAATTAATGTTTAAAGTGGGGGGGAGCTGTTTTAATTCAGGGAAAATACAATAAGGGTGCAAACACAGTATTGTTACCCGGAGAATGTGTTCTAAACATGGGTATATTATGGTTTAAAGGTTGAGGGGGGGACTGTTAAGGAGGCAGAGTGCAACCAGAGAGCATCATGCAGAACCTGGTTCTTACACCCAGGAATCAGTGTTTGAAACGTGGGGAAAGTGTTGTAAATAGAGGCAGAGTGTACCCAGAGAGCACACACTGTTTTAATTCAGGACACAGACATCCATGGTGAGAATATAACATTTCTACCCGGAAATAGGGTGCTAAACATGGGTATATTAGTGTCAAAGGAAGGGGGGAATGTTTTAATTCAGTTTTCAATGAAAACTGGTAATTCAGAATGTGCTATTTCAGAAGAAATAGCAGAATCTGAACATGTGCGAAACAGACTTTCTGTAGTGTCCCGTCAATTATGTTAAGTTGTGTCATGTTTGTGATTGTCATGTTCATGTTAGTTTAGTTTATGTTGCACTTCCTGTTTTATTTTGTACTCACCTTGTCTCATTACAGATCCCTTTACTTCCTGCCTTGGTTCTTTTTCCCGCCATCGTCAGTGTCTGCCCCGCCCCTGATTGTTTCTACCTATGCCCACTTACCTCATGTATATATTATCCTGTCTCCCCTTGTTAGTTGTCGGTTCGTCTTGTTCGTTGTCCCAAGAAGCCAGATCCAAGCCATCGCTTAAGAGATTCAGTGTTTTGCCTTTTTCCCTCGATGTGAGCACTTTACGTTTGTCATTTTGTTATTTCCTCTAAAAGAGTGATTTTGTTTTTGGAAGTAAAGATTATTTTATATCATCCTACATCATCCATCAGCACCAGGAGCAGCTAAAAATCGTTAGTCATGGAATAAAAGACCTTTCAGAACGCCAGGAGGATTTCCAAACCTCTGTCACGTCACAGGTGAACTATCTGGCAAAACAGCTCCACAGAGTCCTCACTCATCTAGAGGCAACTTCTACAGCTTTGATTCCTGCTACGCCACCTGATGCCAATCCTGCTGCTAATCAGGCCGAGGTCAGTTTCTGTCCTGTCCCACTGCGGTTGGCATCGCCAGATAAATATTCAGGTGAATCTGGCAACAGCCACGTTTGTGTCAGATGAGGCTAAAATAGCATTTATGGTCTCCCATTTCCCAACCGTCAGAGCTGCAGCATGGGCCACTGCGGAGTGATCAAGAGACTCCAGTATATGTAGATCTTTCACAGCATTCAAAGACACTATGAGCATGATTTTTTATCTTACCTCACCTGCCGATGACGCCACCCGTGTACTCGTGCAGCTCAAACAGCACCCGCTGCCAGTATTAGATTATGCCAGAGTTCCATACCATAGCCATAGACAGTGGCTGGAACACCCCGGCATTAATAGACGCGTTCCGGAATGGACTCTCTGAAACCATCAAAGACCACCTGGCTCCACTAGAACTACCACAAGACCTTGAATCTCTGATTTCCATGTCTATCTGAGTTGATAACCGCCTCAGAGAAAGAGAGAGAGGACAGCGCCAAACTGCAACAAGACATCCCAGCCACCAGGGGCGCTCTCTGGGTAGGCAGCCTTCATGGGATCCCTTGTTTCAATCTTCATCAGGCCCAGCAGGAACAGCGCCATCACAGGCACCGGAGGAGCCAATGCAGCTCGGGGGAACAAGAATTTCTCCAGAGGAAAGACGGCGCCGCCTGCAGGAGGGATGCTGCTTTTACTGTGGCCAATCGGGTCACCAGCAGGCGACATGCCCGGGAAAAGGGCATGCTCACCAACCATGAGGAGGGCGCTGGTGAGCAAGATTTCCTCTGACTATCCTCCCACAGACACTCAGAGACCCACACACCCAGACACCCATAGACCCAAGGCACATCACCCCCCCCCCTCTATTACCCAGGGAATAGGGCTCTGATGTGGGCTAAAGTATTGTTAGAAACAGTTCCAGTTAGAACGTGGCTTTTTTACCCAGGAATAAGTGTTTGAAACGTGGGGAAAAGTGGTGTGAATAGAGACAGAGTGTACACAGAGAGCACCATGCAGCACATGGATTTTTTACCCAGGAATAAGTGTTTGAAACGTGGGGAAAGGTGGTGTGAATAGACACATAGTGTACCCAGAGAGCAGGAGGCAGAACATAGCTTTTCTACCCAGGAATAATTGTTTGAAACGTGAGGAAATTGTTCATGTAGCCCCTTATAACTGTAATCATGATTAAAAATAATTTCTAGGGCAGAAAGTGTTTTAAAAGTGTTGGGAAAAGTGATGTGAATAGAGGTAGAGTGGACCCGGGGAGCAGGAGGCAGAACATGGCTTTTCTAATCAGGAATAAGTGGTTGAAACGCGGGGAGAACTGCTTGAAACGTCGGCAAAAGGGGAGGAGATAGCGCACCCAGAGAGCAGGAGGCAGAACATGGCTTTTCTACCCAGGAATAAGTGGTTGAAACGTGAGGAAAACTGCTTGAAACGTCGGCAAAAGGGGAGGAGATTGCGCACCCAGAGAGCAGGAGGCAGAACATGGCTTTTATACCCTGGAATAACTGTTTGAAACGCGGGGAAAAGTGGTGTGAATAGAGGGAGAGTTCACCCAGAGAGCAGGAGGCAGAACATGGCTTTTCTACCCAGGAACAAGTGGTTGAAACGCGGGGAGAACTGCTTGAAACGTCGGCAAAAGGGGAGGAGATAGCGCACCCAGAGAGCAGGAGGCAGAACATGGCTTTTCTACCCAGGAATAAGTGGTTGAAACGTGAGGAAAACTGCTTGAAACGTCGGCAAAAGGGGAGGAGATTGCGCACCCAGAGAGCAGGAGGCAGAACATGGCTTTTATACCCTGGAATAACTGTTTGAAACGCGGGGAAAAGTGGTGTGAATAGAGGGAGAGTTCACCCAGAGAGCAGGAGGCAGAACATGGCTTTTCTACCCAGGAACAAGTGGTTGAAACGCAGGGAAAACTGCTTGAAATGTCGGCATGAATAGAGGGAGAGTGCACCCAGAGAGCAGGAGGCAGAACACGGCTTTTATACCCGGAAATAACAGTTTCAAACGTGAGCAGAAGTGGTGTGAATAGAGGGAGAGACACCCAGGGTGCACACACACCAATGTTACCCGGAGAAAGTGTTCTAAACATGGGTGCATTAATGTTAAAATTCAGGGAAACTGTTTTAATTCAGGACAGACACATCCAGGGGGAGAAGATACATTGTTTACCCCCAAATAGTGTTGGAAACATGGGTAAATTAATGTCAAAAGTCGGGCAAAATGTTTAATTAAAATATTTACAGACATCACAGGTCCATCAAACTTGGTATGCAGTATGTGCACTATGTATCCTTTGGAACACACCCAAAAGGTTTGGGGGTCGTGCGCCCTTGTTTAACATATTAACCTATTTATCAGCCATAATAACATTGTTTCAGACTTAAAAACAGTTTTATACATTTTCAAAAATGAGGTCGGAGCTCCATCTATTGGAATTTGAAAGTATTACACTTGTGTCCATACAACATTATTTGTTTGCCGCAATGGGTGCACTAAACTGATAGGCAAATGGAGTATCATTCCGATTCAGATGCATTAAGCCATTCCGTCATCAGTTTCATGTTAATTTTGTACAGTTAATGCACTTTTCCCTTAGTGCCTCTTGATGACACGTCCAGTGTGTATGAGCTCTCAGGTCTAGGACTCCGTAGTTGCTGTGTGGAGATCCGTAAATCTCCAGATACACACTCTCCCTCCATCTAATTCAAATCATAAACGTCCCTTCTCCATGCTGAAACCTAAAATGGACGCTCAGATGCTTATCCTCATCTCTGCTGAAAAGCCAAACATCACGCACACTTAAAGGTAAACGTGTATTGTTAATAAAATAAGTACATTACACAACAATTTGGAGCAAATATTTATTGGGATTAAAGGTTAAACAACTGGATTAGAAAATAGATGGATACTCACCTACCTACGGGACATACGGAAACACGGTGGCTTTACGCACAAGCTGCGCCCACACCTCTATAAAAGAGACTGCAGATGACCCCTTCTGGCTCACTCTGGCCTGCTAGCTTGTCCTCCTGCATGCTGAAGCTTACTAGCACCGCTGCATATTTTTACGAAACACACTGCTTGAAAGGATCCCTTGAGCAGGGTTAGGGAATGTTCCGGTATTTGGACAAAATTAACATGGGATCACTCCGGTCAATGTACGTACTTCGTCTCACTGGAATATTAATGGCCAGATTGAATACAACATCTACCCAAATTCTCCGGTCAATGACAGGAGAGTTTTGAAAGTGACAAAACACTGTTCCACACATTTAAAAACACTTAATCAATGTTTACCCAGGATCCATGCACCTTTCCTGGCTTGTAAAATGTGGTGATGCGCCCTGGAGGTAGCGGGCATGCTCTGTGCGTGGTGCTGAACCCCAGCCTGTCTATGTGGAATACAAAAACAAACAAAGACAAACACCTTTAAGGTCACCAGGGTCGTGAGGTTCTTGTTCTGGCGGTGTGCATGGAGGGGTTTGACCTGGCTCCCTGGCACAATGTACATAGTCTGGAGCTCGCTGGGGTCCCGCATATGCTTTAATCACACTTTGGTCCATTTGCCTATCAGTTTGTTAATGAAGTGGACAGAGGCTGTTTTTTCCCCCTAAAAGTGACTTTTAATGGGGGTTTTTGCATTTAAATGATGGGTCTTATCATTCACGGGGGTCCCCGACACAATGCACATAGTCTGGAGCTCGCGGGGGTCCCGCATATGCTTTAATCACACTTTTGTCCATTTGCCTATCAGTTTGTTAACGAAGTGGACAGAGGCTGTTTTTTGCCCCTAAAAGTGACTTTTAACGGTGGTTTTTGCATTTAAATGATGGGTCTTATCATTGTGGAGGGTCCCCCACACAATGCACATAGTCTGGAGCTCGCTGGGGTCCCGCATATGCTTTAATTAGGCGTTTTAACACTTTTCCCCACGAAAATGATTTTTAATCATTTTTTGGGGGCTATCTAAATCAAATTCCGGTTAATGCAGAGCACAATCGTACCTTTTACTATTTTAATGTATTTGCATTATATATCTTTGGGCTATAAAAGCGACATATTTGGATGACTTTGTCAGTTTATGGAGCTTATCCCACAAATCCCGGAGGATCCGGGCCAAATTTGGGGGCTCATAGGCAGCCTGCCATAGGCCCCCACCCGTGGAAAGAAAACGAAATGAAAGAAAACGGTCAATTATATGTTAAAATAATCAAAAAATGAACTTTTAAAATTACAACAGAGAAGGGGCTCAGAGAAGGGGAGAAGGGGCTCAAGTGTTCGGCGCTTTGGGACGAAGCCCCGAATACTTTTCCCCTCCCCCGTTGCAAGGTACAACGGAGAGGGGAATCCAGACTTCCCCTCCTCCGTTGTAAAAAAACGTTCATGTTTTACAAGCTACCATCTGCACGAAATCGGAAACCCGGTTTTTGAGAGGACTCAGAAAAAAAACGGCTGTCCAACTTCATGGAGGAATTCATCCGCTGTATGTGCACTCTGGCTCGGATACATTTTGTTGCCCGGAGACCCCCCAGCATGGTTCTTCCCAAACTTTAAGTTTTTGAACTGAGCTCCGGAGGAAGGCAAGGGGAGTTGACAGGGGACTCAATCCGCCTCATGAGGCACTATTTTCGGATACATTTCAACACTTTTAGCCCTTTTTGATGGTTCTCCAAAAAATAACTCTGACTTTTTCAGAGTGTGGAGGAATGCAAGGGGAGTTGACAGGGGACTCAATCAGCCTCATGAGGCACTATTCTCGGATACATTTCAACACTTTTAGCCATTTTTGATGGTTCTCCAAAAGATAACTCTGACTTTTTCAGAGTGTGGAGCAATGCAAGGGGAGTTGACAGGGGACTCAATCCGCCTCATGAGGCACTATTATCGGATACATTTCAACACTTTTAGCCATTTTTGATGGTTCTCCAAAAAATAACTCTGACTTTTTCAGAGTGTGGAGGAATGCAAGGGGAGTTGACAGGGGACTCAATCCGCCTCATGAGGCACTATTCTCGTATACATTTCAACACTTTTAGCCAGTTTTGATGGTTCTCCAAAAAATAACTCTGACTTTTTCAGAGTGTGGAGGAATGCGAGGGGAGTTGACAGGGGACTTTACCCGCCTTATGGGGCACTATTCTCGGATACATTTCAACACTTTTAGCCATTTTTGATGGTTCTCCAAAAAATAACTCTGACTTTTTCAGAGTGTGGAGGAATGCAAGGGGAGTTGACAGGGGACTCAATCCGCCTCATGAGGCACTATTCGCGGATACATTTCAACACTTTTAGCCATTTTTGATGGTTCTCCAAAAAATAACTCTGACTTTTTCAGAGTGTGGAGGAATGCGAGGGGAGTTGACAGGGGACTCAATCCGCCTTATGGGGCACTATTCTCGTATACATTTTTTCATTTTCACCCATTTTTTATGGAACTCCAAAAAGACAAGTTATTCTTTTTTTTCCCTTCCTCTTCTGATTTCTCACTGATTGAATGGCAAACGCGACCCGCCATCGGAGGGCCTCCGCCGGCCCGGCCTCGTGCCGGTGCTCTGGCGGTCGGTTCCTCCGAACCGTGGGTTTGACTCTGATGGCCGGGAGGGACGAGGGAAACGTTGGGGGGGTCTGCTGGAGGCTCCTGCTGGAGTCTTGCGTTCACTGGGACCTGGCTCGAAAAACTCGAAACCCTGACTCCAGTGCGGTGTTGCGGCCATGCGCCTCCGGGTACCAGACTCCCCTGCCTCCTCCGTGTTGCGTGGGCTGCGTGGGGGTAACCCTGCGTGTCCGTTACCTTGCGTGTCTCTTACCTCCCAGGCCGACCGATATGAAGCGTTTCCAAGACGAACGGTCTGACTCAGGGGTCCCACCACAGGTTCCGTAGCGGGGTGGAAGTTCCACCTCCCCACTTCGCCGCGGAATGCAAGAGAAACACCTGTTTCTCTCATCCTCCACTGTGGCATAGCGGCCTTAGTCGGCTGCGGCATTCAGCAATTGGCCTTGCTCCGGGCACAGGACCCTACTTCATCAAACTACCTGTTTGATCCTGCGTAACAACCACATATATGCTTGTCTGCAAAGACATTGATCGAATGGCAAACGTGACCCGCCATCGGAAGGACTCCGCCGGCCCGGCTTCGTGCCGGTGCTCTGGCGGACGGTTCATCCAAACTGTGGGTTTGACTCTGCTCCTGGGAGCGCATATACGCTTGTCTGCAAAGAGGGACATGCTTGGTCCCGCCCAGGTGTTCTTCTACGGCTAGTGTCCAGCCAGCTGCGGTATCATCAAATTTGACCCGCCATCGGAGGGCCTCCTCCCCGGGTCCAGCTTCCAGTGCTTGGCGGTCGGTTCATCCAAACTGCGGGTTTGACTCTGCTCCTGGGAGCGCATATATGCTTGTCTGCAAAGAGGGACATGCCTGGTCCCGCCCAGGTGTTCTTCTAAGGCTAGTGTCCAGCCAGCTGCGGTATCATCAAATTTGACCCGCCATCGGAGGGCCTCCTCCCCGGGTCCAGCTTCCGGTGCTTGGCGGTCGGTTCATCCAAACTACGGGTAATCCTGGAGCGGACAAAGATATATGTATTTGCCTGAAGGATGGAAATAAACAAAGAATGATATTTTACAGGACATGATGGATATGTGTTTTTTCCAGGCTTTTTGGAAATAAACCAAATGTGATTTTGCAGTGCATTATATAGCTCATTTTACCCATGTGATGTTGTGCAGTACATTACTGAGCTCATTTAACGATATGGTCTACCAGGCGAAGTGGGATGCTGCCATTTCCCAACTGGTCTCCGGAGGAATATAAGGAGAGTTGACAGGGGACTCTGCCCAGTGCTCATGAACCAAATGAGGGGTGTGTTAGAGGGGAAGGCTCTGGCTGTTTCTGCAGCCTCTGCATCTACCTTCTCTCCCCACCCCGATACCAGCGCGTGCCTGCTGTAAAAGGCAGGTGCACGGGCTCTCACTGCCACTAACTCTGAGCCTGGCTCCCGAGAAGCACGTTCTCCCCGGCTGTCCGCCAGCAGATGAAAAACACCCACCTCTCCGCCTCTTCCGAGGGACGAGGGAACCGCGCTGGGGGGTCTGCTGGAGGTTCCTGCCGGGTGCTCCGTACTGCGTTTCACCGGGACCTGGCTCAAAAAACTCGGAACTCTGACTCCAGTGCGGTGTGGCGGTCTCGCCCTGGCCGTCCACCGTGCGCCTCCGGGTACCTGACTCTCCTGCCTCCTCTGGGGGCAGGTGCGAGGGGTTCAATGCCTCCTCCCCCCGCTGCGGCGAAAGCCGGAGCGGGACGGAGCGCCCGGAGGTACTGTTATCCCCACGTTTTTGTACCCAAAACTTACTTGTGAGCTCGTGGCAGAACCATGAAACAAAAAACAATCAATGTATCGGACCCATCACCAGCCCCGCGTTGGTGCGGAGGTGGGACCATTTTAACCAGGTGGTAACCCAAGTCCTCCCCTTGGTCCGTGTTCCCTGCATTGAAGCATCGGACCCATGGTTGCAATCACCAGTTGGCTAACGCATATAAACGGAGAAACAGAAAACCATTTAAATATAATTCATTGTGTGTGTTTTTGGAAGGATGTTGACCGAATGCCCGGTGTGCAGTCTCTGCTATCTGGCTTTGAATAAGCACCTTAAGCACAAACATGCAGTGCGGAACCTGGAGGAAAGAGGCATCATTCTTAAAATGGCCAGTGGTAGAATAAATGTTCGGACCAAACCCTGTCCCATCACAGGGTGTTCGTATGCTGGGAAGAAACTACACCGTCATGTAACTCGTGACCACCCTGAGTTCTCCCGAGATGAGGCACATCAGGTCATGGCAAGGCTGAAGCATAGTGTGGCCATGCAGTTGCTCCATGACCTCCGAGAGACTAATCCCATCATTGGAATGGCTGCATTATTGGATATAGACAATGAGGAGGAATACCCGGTGCACCCTCCACCCTTCTCCCCACATACCGAGTGTGACGAAGAGGACTGTATGCAGGTGAGGCTGGACAATGTGGCATTGAGTGCTCAGAAGGATGCCCTCATTGATGAGGTGAAGACCCTGCGCTCCAGGCTAAAACAGGGTCTAAAACCCAGGAAGCAGAATGCCACTGCTGCTCTGCTTGAGGAAGACGAAGAATGTATACGATTTAAGGGCGTAGCAATCCCAAGTACCCCCGACATGAACTCAGTAGCCTCCGGCAGCAATACCCCTCTCAAGAACCCGGTGAAGACTGTCATGCGGTCCATAGAAGCCTCTGCGAGTGAGACCCCTCTCAAGTCTGTGATGCGGTCCCCAGAAGCCTCCGGAAGCAAGACCCCGGTGAAGACTGTCATGCGGTCCGACAAAGCCTCCGGTAGTGAGACCCCGGTGAAGACTGTCATGCGGTCCCCAGAAGCCTCCGGAAGCAAGACCCCGGTGAAGACTGTCATGCGGTCCGACAAAGCCTCCGGAAGCAAGACCCCGGTGAAGACTGTCATGCGGTCCCCAGAAGCCTCCAGAAGCAAGACCCCGGTGAAGACTGTCATGCGGTCCCCAGAAGCCTCCGGAAGCAAGACCCCGGTGAAGACTGTCATGCGGTCCCCAGAAGCCTCCGGAAGCAAGACCCCGGTGAAGACTGTCATGCAGTCCATAGAAGCCTCTGCGAGTGAGACCCCTCTCAAGTTGGTGATGCGGTCCCCAGAAGCCTCCGGAAGCAAGACCCCGATGAAGACTGTCATGCGGTCCGTAGAAGCCTCCTGTAGTGAGACCCCTGTATGCCAGAAGACCCGTGCGTCTGTCTCCAATAAGCTGAAAGCTAATCTGGCTAAGGACTGGCCCTCTCCCCAAAATCAATGGTCCACTGGGAAGGGACGGGGGAATACCATGCGTGAAATCACGTTGCCTAAAAGCATGGAGACGTACATTCAGACATACAGAGGTCATTGTGAGGGTCTCGCACCGACAGTAAAACGGAAAGAGAATTGTATGTCCAATGTCAGCCGGATAAAGAACTGCATAGTATTCATGGCCCATGGTGTTGACCGGCTGTCAGACTGGCTGTTTCTAAAAGACACAAAGAGGGTCCGTGGCTGGAGCAAGTATATTTCAGAGTCGGGCCGGACAGTCACAACATTGCTGTTGTTCCTGAAGACTGTGAACCATTTCCTGAGGTACTTGTCTGCATCAAAGCTCCGGTGGTGCAGGCTCACCCAGTCTGTTATGACCCACATCATCAGAGAGGTGAAAGCCAACATTAACGATTTGAAAAAGTCTGTCACTCTCCACCAGTTTAAGGTGAAGAGGGACAAGCTGGATCATCTGCCGAGCCAGGCGGAGCTTCTCGCCGCCATGGCGGCCGCTGAGAAGCGCATCCCTGATCTCCTTGACCTGATGGCTAGCAATCCGACCTCAATCACCCAGTACCTGCTATATGGCTATCTAACCCTCCATTGGAGCCTCCTGTATGGCCACCGTCCGGGTGTGTATGCAAACATGACCAACACGGAGGTCTTTGAGGCGGACAGAAGGGGCACTGCTGAGGGCTACATCATCCACGTGCAGGATCACAAGACTGCCAAGACATTTGGTGAAGCACAGCTGGTGCTTACAATAAAGGAGTTTCGCTGGGTCATGCGGTGGATGGGGATAAAAGAGGGCTTGTCGGGTCCTCAGAGTGAATTCTTCCTTTTCACATCGGGGAAGCAGGCTTCCAAGAACCTGAACGCTCACTTGAAGAGGGCTTGGGCTGATGCTGGGCTAGAAACAGCCGTCACCTTCACCATCTTGCGCACTGCCCTGGCTGACAATATCAAGCATCACCAAGATCCAGAAAGCAGGTCGATTCTGGCTAGGTTTATGTTTCACGACGTAAGCACTGCTGACCGGTTCTACGCGAATACGCCTGGAATAAAGGAGGCATTGAAGATCCGCTCCATGTTCAGGGCGGCGGCAGCAGCTGCAGCAGCATCATCATCATCATCAGAAGGAGGTCTACCACCGTCAGCTACCTCCGAAGAGGACTCATGGGCGGAGAGCAGCGATACCTCTTCTTCAGGACCGATTGATACTCCTGATGAGGGGAAAGGGGCCGTGGACTCAACCTTTTTTCCCCGGTGCACTGTACAAGTTAGACGGCTAATATGGCCCCCAGGCCCCTGTTAATCATGTTGTAATCATGTTGTAATCATGTTTATTTTGTATACTGTTTTTGTAAAAATGGTGTGATAATTAAATAAAAAAAATAAAAAAACATTTGTATAACCTTGAAGGTTCCCAGGGGCAAATACATTGCCAGGTATCAGACTATTTAAACAATGTGTACCAATGATTAAGACACCTTCCCTGGCTTGTAAAATGCGGTGATGCGCCCTGGACGTATCAGACTATTTTAAACAACTTTCCCCTGCCTTTCAAACACTTGTTCCTGGGTTATAGCCTGTCATTTTGCAGGATATCATTTAACATGTAACCTCTCCTGGAAATGGACATATTCTGTGCATTTCCAGGAGAGGTTCCATGTTAAATTATATCCTGCAAAATGACAGGCTACAACTCTCTTCCATACGTTTAAAAACACTTTTCCGACTATTTTAAACAACTTTTCCCCGCCTTTCAAACACTTGTTCCTGGGTTATAGCCTGTCATTTTGCAGGATATCATTTAACATGGAATCTCTCCTGGAAATGGACATATTCTGTGCATTTCCAGGAGATGTTCAATGTTAAATGATATCGTGCAAAATGACAGGCTACAACTCTCTTCCATGTGTTTAAAAACACTTTTCCCGACCATTTAAACATTATTTCTGGCTTGTAAAGTGCGGTGATGAGCCCTGACAGTATCAGACTATTTAAAGGGTTACCAGGAGCATGAGAATATCCTCCAAAGAAGGGGTGGTAGTGTCATGAATAAGGCCGAATATGGATGCCGATGTGCGGACGGTAAAGCACCGCAAAATCCACCCCCTTTAGGGTAACCAGGGGCATGAAGTTCTGTAGGGTGTGGACATCTGGGTTTAGTTTGTGGGGGAGTGCTTAAGTCCGGGGGCCCGGGGTCTCACGGTGCACGAGGTTATGGAAGTACCACTGTTGCCGTAGGTCCTCAGTCCGTCCTTTGGGGCTCTGTCAGGGGCTACAGAGAGGTGGTTTTCCCGGTCCCTCTCCTGGAGGTATGAAATAACCTGAGCTCCATGTGAGGGAGAGAGGCTTGAGGTCATTAGGCCGTCCTTTGGGGCTCTGTGAGGTGCCCAAAAGAGGTGCTTTTCCCGGTCAATTTTAATTGAAGTCTGACATGAGCAGAGTGTGCATGTGAGGGAGCCGTGCTGGAGCTGCTTAGTCCGTCCTTTGGGGCTCTGTGAGGTGCTTTTCCCGGTATATTTTAATGGAAGTCTGACATGAGCAGACTGTGCATGTGAGGGAGCCGTGCTGGAGCTGCTTAGTCCGTCCTTTGGGGCTCTGTGAGGTGCTTTTCTTGGTCTATTTTAATGTAAGTCTGACATGAGCAGAGTGTGCATGTGAGGGAGCCGTGCTGGAGCTGCTTAGTCCGTCCTTTGGGGCTCTGTGAGGTGCTTTTCCCGGTCTATTTTAATGTAAGTCTGACATGAGCAGAGTGTGCATGTGAGGGAGCCGTGCTGGAGCTGCTTAGTCCGTCCTTTGGGGCTCTGTGAGGGGCTAAATAGAGGTGTTTTTCCCGGTCTATTTTAATGTAAGTCTGACATGAGCAGAGTGTGCATGTGAGGGAGCCGTGCTGGAGCTGCTTAGTCCGTCCTTTGGGGCTCTGTGAGGGGCTAAATAGAGGTGTTTTTCCCGGTCTATTTTAATGTAAGTCTGACATGAGCAGAGTGTGCATGCTTTGAAACTAATCCACCCACGCTTAGCATACTATTTTAGGGTATAAATCGTACCTTGTCACCATGCACTGTGCTCCCTGGGACGACGCGCCCTCCTGTGGGGACACATGAGAACTGCACTCAAATCACTTTGTGCTTTTTAAACAGTTTAACATATTTTTTTCCACATTTAAAAACCGCTTTCTGCCCTGGAAATCATTTCTAATCATTATTACCGTTATGGAGGGGCTGCAGGAACACTTTCCCCGCCTTGCAAACATGTATTCCTGGTTAAAATAATCAATTTGTTCCACCTGCTTTCCGTCAGCACCCCTGCGGCTGTCGGATTAACACAGATGAATGCACTTTTAACACTCACGCAGCCAGAATTCCTGCTCTTTTCCTGGGTTACAAAGTGAGGTGACGCAGCCTGTCCTCTGAGTCTCCCCGCCTCTCAGAGACTTATTTCTGGGTAAAAAAAGCCATGTGCTCCGCCCCCTGGATCTCTGCATGTGTGTGTGCCTGTGAGTCTCTGGCTACTGTCCACATGCCCACATTATGAGGCACTATTTTCGGATACATTTTCTCATTTTCACCACTTTTCATGTTTTTATTATGTATATTGTTATATTATTATTATTATTATTATTATTATTATTGTATATATGTATACTGTGTATACTGTTTTTGTAAAAATCATGTGATTATTAAATAAATAATAAAACATGAATATAACCTTGAAGGTTCCCAGGGGCAAATACAGTGCCAGGTGTCAGACTATTTAAAATATGTTTACCCAGGATTCAGACACCTTCCCTGGCTTGTAAAATGCGGTGATGCGCCCTGGAGGTATCAGACTATTTTAAACAACTTTTCCCCGCCTTTCAAACACTTGTTCCTGGGTTATAGCCTGTCATTTTGCACGATATCATTTAACATGGAATCTCTTCTGGAAATGGACATATTCTGTGCATTTCCAGTAGAGGTTACATGTTAAATTATATCCTGCAAAATGACAGGCTAAAACTCTCTTCCATACGTTTAAAAACACTTTTCCGATTATTTTAAACAACTTTTCCCCGCCTTTCAAACACTTGTTCCTGGGTAATAGCCTGTCATTTTGCAGGATATAATTTAACATGGAATCTCTCCTGGAAATGGACATATTCTGTGCATTTCCAGGAGAGGTTACATGTTAAATGATATCCTGCAAAATGACAGGCTACAACTCTCTTCCATACGTTTAAAAACACTTTTCCGACTATTTTAAACAACTTTTCCCCGCCTTTCAAACACTTGTTCCTGGGTTATAGCCTGTCATTTTGCAGGATATAATTTAACATGGAATCTCTCCTGGAAATGGACATATTCTGTGCATTTCCAGGAGAGGTTACATGTTAAATGATATCCTGCAAAATGACAGGCTACAACTCTCTTCCATATGTTTAAAAACACTTTCCCCGACCATTTAAACATTATTTCTGGCTTGTAAAGTGCGGTGATGAGCCCTGACAGTATCAGACTATTTAAAGGGTTACCAGGAGCATGAGAATATCCTCCAAAGAAGGGGTGGTAGTGTCATGAATAAGGCCGAATATGGATGCCGATGTGCGGACGGTAAAGCACCGCAAAATCCACCCCCTTTAGGGTAACCAGGGGCATGAAGTTCTGTAGGGTGTGGACATCTGGGTTTAGTTTGTGGGGGAGTGCTTAAGTCCGGGGGCCCGGGGTCTCACGGTGCACGAGGTTATGGAAGTACCACTGTTGCCGTAGGTCCTCAGTCCGTCCTTTGGGGCTCTGTCAGGGGCTACAGAGAGGTGGTTTTCCCGGTCCCTCTCCTGGAGGTATGAAATAACCTGAGCTCCATGTGAGGGAGAGAGGCTTGAGGTCATTAGGCCGTCCTTTGGGGCTCTGTGAGGTGCCCAAAAGAGATGCTTTTCCCGGTCAATTTTAATTGAAGTCTGACATGAGCAGAGTGTGCATGTGAGGGAGCCGTGCTGGAGCTGCTTAGTCCGTCCTTTGGGGCTCTGTGAGGTGCTTTTCCCGGTATATTTTAATGGAAGTCTGACATGAGCAGAGTGTGCATGTGAGGGAGCCGTGCTGGAGCTGCTTAGTCCGTCCTTTGGGGCTCTGTGAGGTGCTTTTCTTGGTCTATTTTAATGTAAGTCTGACATGAGCAGAGTGTGCATGTGAGGGAGCCGTGCTGGAGCTGCTTAGTCCATCCTTTGGGGCTCTGTGAGGTGCTTTTCCCGGTCTATTTTAATGTAAGTCTGACATGAGCAGAGTGTGCATGTGAGGGAGCCGTGCTGGAGCTGCTTAGTCCGTCCTTTGGGGCTCTGTGAGGGGCTAAATAGAGGTGTTTTTCCCGGTCTATTTTAATGTAAGTCTGACATGAGCAGAGTGTGCATGTGAGGGAGCCGTGCTGGAGCTGCTTAGTCCGTCCTTTGGGGCTCTGTGAGGGGCTAAATAGAGGTGTTTTTCCCGGTCAATTTTAATTGAAGTCTGACATGAGCAGAGTGTGCATGTGAGGGAGCCGTGCTGGAGCTGCTTAGTCCGTCCTTTGGGGCTCTGTGAGGTGCTTTTCCCGGTATATTTTAATGGAAGTCTGACATGAGCAGAGTGTGCATGTGAGGGAGCCGTGCTGGAGCTGCTTAGTCCGTCCTTTGGGGCTCTGTGAGGTGCTTTTCTTGGTCTATTTTAATGTAAGTCTGACATGAGCAGAGTGTGCATGTGAGGGAGCCGTGCTGGAGCTGCTTAGTCCATCCTTTGGGGCTCTGTGAGGTGCTTTTCCCGGTCTATTTTAATGTAAGTCTGACATGAGCAGAGTGTGCATGTGAGGGAGCCGTGCTGGAGCTGCTTAGTCCGTCCTTTGGGGCTCTGTGAGGGGCTAAATAGAGGTGTTTTTCCCGGTCTATTTTAATGTAAGTCTGACATGAGCAGAGTGTGCATGTGAGGGAGCCGTGCTGGAGCTGCTTAGTCCGTCCTTTGGGGCTCTGTGAGGGGCTAAATAGAGGTGTTTTTCCCGGTCTATTTTAATGTAAGTCTGACATGAGCAGAGTGTGCATGCTTTGAAACTAATCCACCCACGCTTAGCATACTATTTTAGGGTATAAATCGTACCTTGTCACCATGCACTGTGCTCCCTGGGACGACGCGCCCTCCTGTGGGGACACATGAGAACTGCACTCAAATCACTTTGTGCTTTTTAAACAGTTTAACATATTTTTTTCCACATTTAAAAACCGCTTTCTGCCCTGGAAATCATTTCTAATCATTATTACCGTTATGGAGGGGCTGCAGGAACACTTTCCCCGCCTTGCAAACATGTATTCCTGGTTAAAATAATCAATTTGTTCCGCCTGCTTTCCGTCAGCACCTCTGCGGCTGTCGGATTAACACAGATGAATGCACTTTTAACACTCACGCAGCCAGAATTCCTGCTCTTTTCCTGGGTTACAAAGTGAGGTGACGCAGCCTGTCCTCTGAGTCTCCCCGCCTCTCAGAGACTTATTTCTGGGTAAAAAAAGCCATGTGCTCCGCCCCCTGGATCTCTGCATGTGTGTGTGCCTGTGAGTCTCTGGCTACTGTCCACATGCCCACATTATGAGGCACTATTTTCAGATACATTTTCTCATTTTCACCACTTTTCATGTTTTTATTATGTATATTGTTATATTATTATTATTATTATTATTATTATTATTATTGTATATATGTATACTGTGTATACTGTTTTTGTAAAAATCATGTGATTATTAAATAAATAATAAAACATGAATATAACCTTGAAGGTTCCCAGGGGCAAATACAGTGCCAGGTGTCAGACTATTTAAAATATGTTTACCCAGGATTCAGACACCTTCCCTGGCTTGTAAAATGCGGTGATGCGCCCTGGAGGTATCAGACTATTTTAAACAACTTTTCCCCGCCTTTCAAACACTTGTTCCTGGGTAATAGCCTGTCATTTTGCAGGATATAATTTAACATGGAATCTATCCTGGAAATGGACATATTCTGTGCATTTCCAGGAGAGGTTACATGTTAAATTATATCCTGCAAAATGACAGGCTACAACTCTCTTCCATACGTTTAAAAACACTTTTCCGACTATTTTAAACAACTTTTCCCCGCCTTTCAAACACTTGTTCCTGGGTTATAGCCTGTCATTTTGCACGATATCATTTAACATGGAATCTCTTCTGGAAATGGACATATTCTGTGCATTTCCAGTAGAGGTTACATGTTAAATTATATCCTGCAAAATGACAGGCTACAACTCTCTTCCATACGTTTAAAAACACTTTTCCGATTATTTTAAACAACTTTTCCCCGCCTTTCAAACACTTGTTCCTGGGTAATAGCCTGTCATTTTGCAGGATATAATTTAACATGGTATCTCTCCTGGAAATGGACATATTCTGTGCATTTCCAGGAGAGGTTACATGTTAAATTATATCCTGCAAAATGACAGGCTACAACTCTCTTCCATACGTTTAAAAACACTTTTCCGACTATTTTAAACAACTTTTCCCCGCCTTTCAAACACTTGTTCCTGGGTTATAGCCTGTCATTTTGCAGGATATAATTTAACATGGAATCTCTCCTGGAAATGGACATATTCTGTGCATTTCCAGGAGAGGTTACATGTTAAATGATATCCTGCAAAATGACAGGCTACAACTCTCTTCCATACGTTTAAAAACACTTTCCCCGACCATTTAAACATTATTTCTGGCTTGTAAAGTGCGGTGATGAGCCCTGACAGTATCAGACTATTTAAAGGGTTACCAGGAGCATGAGAATATCCTCCAAAGAAGGGGTGGTAGTGTCATGAATAAGGCCGAATATGGATGCCGATGTGCGGACGGTAAAGCACCGCAAAATCCACCCCCTTTAGGGTAACCAGGGGCATGAAGTTCTGTAGGGTGTGGACATCTGGGTTTAGTTTGTGGGGGAGTGCTTAAGTCCGGGGGCCCGGGGTCTCACGGTGCACGAGGTTATGGAAGTACCACTGTTGCCGTAGGTCCTCAGTCCGTCCTTTGGGGCTCTGTCAGGGGCTACAGAGAGGTGGTTTTCCCGGTCCCTCTCCTGGAGGTATGAAATAACCTGAGCTCCATGTGAGGGAGAGAGGCTTGAGGTCATTAGGCCGTCCTTTGGGGCTCTGTGAGGTGCCCAAGAGAGGTGCTTTTCCCGGTCAATTTTAATTGAAGTCTGACATGAGCAGAGTGTGCATGTGAGGGAGCCGTGCTGGAGCTGCTTAGTCCGTCCTTTGGGGCTCTGTGAGGTGCTTTTCCCGGTATATTTTAATGGAAGTCTGACATGAGCAGACTGTGCATGTGAGGGAGCCGTGCTGGAGCTGCTTAGTCCGTCCTTTGGGGCTCTGTGAGGTGCTTTTCTTGGTCTATTTTAATGTAAGTCTGACATGAGCAGAGTGTGCATGTGAGGGAGCCGTGCTGGAGCTGCTTAGTCCGTCTTTTGGGGCTCTGTGAGGTGCTTTTCCCGGTCTATTTTAATGTAAGTCTGACATGAGCAGAGTGTGCATGTGAGGGAGCCGTGCTGGAGCTGCTTAGTCCGTCCTTTGGGGCTCTGTGAGGGGCTAAATAGAGGTGTTTTTCCCGGTCTATTTTAATGTAAGTCTGACATGAGCAGAGTGTGCATGTGAGGGAGCCGTGCTGGAGCTGCTTAGTCCGTCCTTTGGGGCTCTGTGAGGGGCTAAATAGAGGTGTTTTTCCCGGTCTATTTTAATGTAAGTCTGACATGAGCAGAGTGTGCATGCTTTGAAACTAATCCACCCACGCTTAGCATACTATTTTAGGGTATAAATCGTACCTTGTCACCATGCACTGTGCTCCCTGGGACGACGCGCCCTCCTGTGGGGACACATGAGAACTGCACTCAAATCACTTTGTGCTTTTTAAACAGTTTAACATATTTTTTTCCACATTTAAAAACCGCTTTCTGCCCTGGAAATCATTTCTAATCATTATTACCGTTATGGAGGGGCTGCAGGAACACTTTCCCCGCCTTGCAAACATGTATTCCTGGTTAAAATAATCAATTTGTTCCACCTGCTTTCCGTCAGCACCTCTGCGGCTGTCGGATTAACACAGATGAATGCACTTTTAACACTCACGCAGCCAGAATTCCTGCTCTTTTCCTGGGTTACAAAGTGAGGTGACGCAGCCTGTCCTCTGAGTCTCCCCGCCTCTCAGAGACTTATTTCTGGGTAAAAAAAGCCATGTGCTCCGCCCCCTGGATCTCTGCATGTGTGTGTGCCTGTGAGTCTCTGGCTACTGTCCACATGCCCACATTATGAGGCACTATTTTCGGATACATTTTCTCATTTTCACCACTTTTCATGTTTTTATTATGTATATTGTTATATTATTATTATTATTATTATTATTATTATTATTATTGTATATATGTATACTGTGTATACTGTTTTTGTAAAAATCATGTGATTATTAAATAAATAATAAAACATGAATATAACCTTGAAGGTTCCCAGGGGCAAATACAGTGCCAGGTGTCAGACTATTTAAAATATGTTTACCCAGGATTCAGACACCTTCCCTGGCTTGTAAAATGCGGTGATGCGCCCTGGAGGTATCAGACTATTTTAAACAACTTTTCCCCGCCTTTCAAACACTTGTTCCTGGGTTATAGCCTGTCATTTTGCACGATATCATTTAACATGGAATCTCTTCTGGAAATGGACATATTCTGTGCATTTCCAGTAGAGGTTACATGTTAAATTATATCCTGCAAAATGACAGGCTACAACTCTCTTCCATACGTTTAAAAACACTTTTCCGATTATTTTAAACAACTTTTCCCCGCCTTTCAAACACTTGTTCCTGGGTAATAGCCTGTCATTTTGCAGGATATAATTTAACATGGAATCTCTCCTGGAAATGGACATATTCTGTGCATTTCCAGGAGAGGTTACATGTTAAATGATATCCTGCAAAATGACAGGCTACAACTCTCTTCCATACGTTTAAAAACACTTTTCCGACTATTTTAAACAACTTTTCCCCGCCTTTCAAACACTTGTTCCTGGGTTATAGCCTGTCATTTTGCAGGATATAATTTAACATGGAATCTCTCCTGGAAATGGACATATTCTGTGCATTTCCAGGAGAGGTTACATGTTAAATGATATCCTGCAAAATGACAGGCTACAACTCTCTTCCATACGTTTAAAAACACTTTCCCCGACCATTTAAACATTATTTCTGGCTTGTAAAGTGCGGTGATGAGCCCTGACAGTATCAGACTATTTAAAGGGTTACCAGGAGCATGAGAATATCCTCCAAAGAAGGGGTGGTAGTGTCATGAATAAGGCCGAATATGGATGCCGATGTGCGGACGGTAAAGCACCGCAAAATCCACCCCCTTTAGGGTAACCAGGGGCATGAAGTTCTGTAGGGTGTGGACATCTGGGTTTAGTTTGTGGGGGAGTGCTTAAGTCCGGGGGCCCGGGGTCTCACGGTGCACGAGGTTATGGAAGTACCACTGTTGCCGTAGGTCCTCAGTCCGTCCTTTGGGGCTCTGTCAGGGGCTACAGAGAGGTGGTTTTCCCGGTCCCTCTCCTGGAGGTATGAAATAACCTGAGCTCCATGTGAGGGAGAGAGGCTTGAGGTCATTAGGCCGTCCTTTGGGGCTCTGTGAGGTGCCCAAAAGAGGTGCTTTTCCCGGTCAATTTGAATTGAAGTCTGACATGAGCAGAGTGTGCATGTGAGGGAGCCGTGCTGGAGCTGCTTAGTCCGTCCTTTGGGGCTCTGTGAGGTGCTTTTCCCGGTATATTTTAATGGAAGTCTGACATGAGCAGAGTGTGCATGTGAGGGAGCCGTGCTGGAGCTGCTTAGTCCGTCCTTTGGGGCTCTGTGAGGGGCTAAATAGAGGTGTTTTTCCCGGTCTATTTTAATGTAAGTCTGACATGAGCAGAGTGTGCATGTGAGGGAGCCGTGCTGGAGCTGCTTAGTCCGTCCTTTGGGGCTCTGTGAGGGGCTAAATAGAGGTGTTTTTCCCGGTCTATTTTAATGTAAGTCTGACATGAGCAGAGTGTGCATGCTTTGAAACTAATCCACCCACGCTTAGCATACTATTTTAGGGTATAAATCGTACCTTGTCACCATGCACTGTGCTCCCTGGGACGACGCGCCCTCCTGTTGGGACACATGAGAACTGCACTCAAATCACTTTGTGCTTTTTAAACAGTTTAACATATTTTTTTCCACATTTAAAAACCGCTTTCTGCCCTGGAAATCATTTCTAATCATTATTACCGTTATGGAGGGGCTGCAGGAACACTTTCCCCGCCTTGCAAACATGTATTCCTGGTTAAAATAATCAATTTGTTCCGCCTGCTTTCCGTCAGCACCTCTGCGGCTGTCGGATTAACACAGATGAATGCACTTTTAACACTCACGCAGCCAGAATTCCTGCTCTTTTCCTGGGTTACAAAGTGAGGTGACGCAGCCTGTCCTCTGAGTCTCCCCGCCTCTCAGAGACTTATTTCTGGGTAAAAAAAGCCATGTGCTCCGCCCCCTGGATCTCTGCATGTGTGTGTGCCTGTGAGTCTCTGGCTACTGTCCACATGCCCACATTATGAGGCACTATTTTCGGATACATTTTCTCATTTTCACCACTTTTCATGTTTTTATTATGTATATTGTTATATTATTATTATTATTATTATTATTATTATTATTATTATTGTATATATGTATACTGTGTATACTGTTTTTGTAAAAATCATGTGATTATTAAATAAATAATAAAACATGAATATAACCTTGAAGGTTCCCAGGGGCAAATACAGTGCCAGGTGTCAGACTATTTAAAATATGTTTACCCAGGATTCAGACACCTTCCCTGGCTTGTAAAATGCGGTGATGCGCCCTGGAGGTATCAGACTATTTTAAACAACTTTTCCCCGCCTTTCAAACACTTGTTCCTGGGTTATAGCCTGTCATTTTGCACGATATCATTTAACATGGAATCTCTTCTGGAAATGGACATATTCTGTGCATTTCCAGTAGAGGTTACATGTTAAATTATATCCTGCAAAATGACAGGCTACAACTCTCTTCCATACGTTTAAAAACACTTTTCCGATTATTTTAAACAACTTTTCCCCGCCTTTGAAACACTTGTTCCTGGGTAATAGCCTGTCATTTTGCAGGATATAATTTAACATGGAATCTCTCCTGGAAATGGACATATTCTGTGCATTTCCAGGAGAGGTAACATGTTAAATGATATCCTGCAAAATGACAGGCTACAACTCTCTTCCATACGTTTAAAAACACTTTTCCGACTATTTTAAACAACTTTTCCCCGCCTTTCAAACACTTGTTCCTGGGTTATAGCCTGTCATTTTGCAAGATATAATTTAACATGGAATCTCTCCTGGAAATGGACATATTCTGTGCATTTCCAGGAGAGGTTACATGTTAAATGATATCCTGCAAAATGACAGGCTACAACTCTCTTCCATACGTTTAAAAACACTTTCCCCGACCATTTAAACATTATTTCTGGCTTGTAAAGTGCGGTGATGAGCCCTGACAGTATCAGACTATTTAAAGGGTTACCAGGAGCATGAGAATATCCTCCAAAGAAGGGGTGGTAGTGTCATGAATAAGGCCGAATATGGATGCCGATGTGCGGACGGTAAAGCACCGCAAAATCCACCCCCTTTAGGGTAACCAGGGGCATGAAGTTCTGTAGGGTGTGGACATCTGGGTTTAGTTTGTGGGGGAGTGCTTAAGTCCGGGGGCCCGGGGTCTCACGGTGCACGAGGTTATGGAAGTACCACTGTTGCCGTAGGTCCTCAGTCCGTCCTTTGGGGCTCTGTCAGGGGCTACAGAGAGGTGGTTTTCCCGGTCCCTCTCCTGGAGGTATGAAATAACCTGAGCTCCATGTGAGGGAGAGAGGCTTGAGGTCATTAGGCCGTCCTTTGGGGCTCTGTGAGGTGCCCAAAAGAGGTGCTTTTCCCGGTGAATTTTAATTGAAGTCTGACATGAGCAGAGTGTGCATGTGAGGGAGCCGTGCTGGAGCTGCTTAGTCCGTCCTTTGGGGCTCTGTGAGGTGCTTTTCCCGGTATATTTTAATGGAAGTCTGACATGAGCAGAGTGTGCATGTGAGGGAGCCGTGCTGGAGCTGCTTAGTCCGTCCTTTGGGGCTCTGTGAGGTGCTTTTCTTGGTCTATTTTAATGTAAGTCTGACATGAGCAGAGTGTGCATGTGAGGGAGCCGTGCTGGAGCTGCTTAGTCCATCCTTTGGGGCTCTGTGAGGTGCTTTTCCCGGTCTATTTTAATGTAAGTCTGACATGAGCAGAGTGTGCATGTGAGGGAGCCGTGCTGGAGCTGCTTAGTCCGTCCTTTGGGGCTCTGTGAGGGGCTAAATAGAGGTGTTTTTCCCGGTCTATTTTAATGTAAGTCTGACATGAGCAGAGTGTGCATGTGAGGGAGCCGTGCTGGAGCTGCTTAGTCCGTCCTTTGGGGCTCTGTGAGGGGCTAAATAGAGGTGTTTTTCCCGGTCTATTTTAATGTAAGTCTGACATGAGCAGAGTGTGCATGCTTTGAAACTAATCCACCCACGCTTAGCATACTATTTTAGGGTATAAATCGTACCTTGTCACCATGCACTGTGCTCCCTGGGACGACGCGCCCTCCTGTTGGGACACATGAGAACTGCACTCAAATCACTTTGTGCTTTTTAAACAGTTTAACATATTTTTTTCCACATTTAAAAACCGCTTTCTGCCCTGGAAATCATTTCTAATCATTATTACCGTTATGGAGGGGCTGCAGGAACACTTTCCCCGCCTTGCAAACATGTATTCCTGGTTAAAATAATCAATTTGTTCCGCCTGCTTTCCGTCAGCACCTCTGCGGCTGTCGGATTAACACAGATGAATGCACTTTTAACACTCACGCAGCCAGAATTCCTGCTCTTTTCCTGGGTTACAAAGTGAGGTGACGCAGCCTGTCCTCTGAGTCTCCCCGCCTCTCAGAGACGTATTTCTGGGTAAAAAAAGCCATGTGCTCCGCCCCCTGGATCTCTGCATGTGTGTGTGCCTGTGAGTCTCTGGCTACTGTCCACATGCCCACATTATGAGGCACTATTTTCGGATACATTTTCTCATTTTCACCACTTTTCATGTTTTTATTATGTATATTGTTATATTATTATTATTATTATTAGTATTATTGTATATATGTATACTGTGTATACTGTTTTTGTAAAAATCATGTGATTATTAAATAAATAATAAAACATGAATATAACCTTGAAGGTTCCCAGGGGCAAATACAGTGCCAGGTGTCAGACTATTTAAAATATGTTTACCCAGGATTCAGACACCTTCCCTGGCTTGTAAAATGCGGTGATGCGCCCTGGAGGTATCAGACTATTTTAAACAACTTTTCCCCGCCTTTCAAACACTTGTTCCTGGGTTATAGCCTGTCATTTTGCACGATATCATTTAACATGGAATCTCTTCTGGAAATGGACATATTCTGTGCATTTCCAGTAGAGGTTACATGTTAAATTATATCCTGCAAAATGACAGGCTACAACTCTCTTCCATACGTTTAAAAACACTTTTCCGATTATTTTAAACAACTTTTCCCCGCCTTTCAAACACTTGTTCCTGGGTAATAGCCTGTCATTTTGCAGGATATAATTTAACATGGAATCTCTCCTGGAAATGGACATATTCTGTGCATTTCCAGGAGAGGTAACATGTTAAATGATATCCTGCAAAATGACAGGCTACAACTCTCTTCCATACGTTTAAAAACACTTTTCCGACTATTTTAAACAACTTTTCCCCGCCTTTCAAACACTTGTTCCTGGGTTATAGCCTGTCATTTTGCAGGATATAATTTAACATGGAATCTCTCCTGGAAATGGACATATTCTGTGCATTTCCAGGAGAGGTTACATGTTAAATGATATCCTGCAAAATGACAGGCTACAACTCTCTTCCATACGTTTAAAAACACTTTCCCCGACCATTTAAACATTATTTCTGGCTTGTAAAGTGCAGTGATGAGCCCTGACAGTATCAGACTATTTAAAGGATTACCAGGAGCATGAGAATATCCTCCAAAGAAGGGGTGGTAGTGTCATGAATAAGGCCGAATATGGATGCCGATGTGCGGACGGTAAAGCACCGCAAAATCCACCCCCTTTAGGGTAACCAGGGGCATGAAGTTCTGTAGGGTGTGGACATCTGGGTTTAGTTTGTGGGGGAGTGCTTAAGTCCGGGGGCCCGGGGTCTCACGGTGCACAAGGTTATGGAAGTACCACTGTTGCCGTAGGTCCTCAGTCCGTCCTTTGGGGCTCTGTCAGGGGCTACAGAGAGGTGGTTTTCCCGGTCCCTCTCCTGGAGGTATGAAATAACCTGAGCTCCATGTGAGGGAGAGAGGCTTGAGGTCATTAGGCCGTCCTTTGGGGCTCTGTGAGGTGCCCAAAAGAGGTGCTTTTCCCGGTCAATTTTAATTGAAGTCTGACATGAGCAGAGTGTGCATGTGAGGGAGCCGTGCTGGAGCTGCTTAGTCCGTCCTTTGGGGCTCTGTGAGGTGCTTTTCCCGGTATATTTTAATGGAAGTCTGACATGAGCAGAGTGTGCATGTGAGGGAGCCGTGCTGGAGCTGCTTAGTCCGTCCTTTGGGGCTCTGTGAGGTGCTTTTCTTGGTCTATTTTAATGTAAGTCTGACATGAGCAGAGTGTGCATGTGAGGGAGCCGTGCTGGAGCTGCTTAGTCCATCCTTTGGGGCTCTGTGAGGTGCTTTTCCCGGTCTATTTTAATGTAAGTCTGACATGAGCAGAGTGGGCATGTGAGGGAGCCGTGCTGGAGCTGCTTAGTCCGTCCTTTGGGGCTCTGTGAGGGGCTAAATAGAGGTGTTTTTCCCGGTCTATTTTAATGTAAGTCTGACATGAGCAGAGTGTGCATGTGAGGGAGCCGTGCTGGAGCTGCTTAGTCCGTCCTTTGGGGCTCTGTGAGGGGCTAAATAGAGGTGTTTTTCCCGGTCTATTTTAATGTAAGTCTGACATGAGCAGAGTGTGCATGCTTTGAAACTAATCCACCCACGCTTAGCATACTATTTTAGGGTATAAATCGTACCTTGTCACCATGCACTGTGCTCCCTGGGACGACGCGCCCTCCTGTTGGGACACATGAGAACTGCACTCAAATCACTTTGTGCTTTTTAAACAGTTTAACATATTTTTTTCCACATTTAAAAACCGCTTTCTGCCCTGGAAATCATTTCTAATCATTATTACCGTTATGGAGGGGCTGCAGGAACACTTTCCCCGCCTTGCAAACATGTATTCCTGGTTAAAATAATCAATTTGTTCCGCCTGCTTTCCGTCAGCACCTCTGCGGCTGTCGGATTAACACAGATGAATGCACTTTTAACACTCACGCAGCCAGAATTCCTGCTCTTTTCCTGGGTTACAAAGTGAGGTGACGCAGCCTGTCCTCTGAGTCTCCCCGCCTCTCAGAGACTTATTTCTGGGTAAAAAAAGCCATGTGCTCCGCCCCCTGGATCTCTGCATGTGTGTGTGCCTGTGAGTCTCTGGCTACTGTCCACATGCCCACATTATGAGGCACTATTTTCGGATACATTTTCTCATTTTCACCACTTTTCATGTTTTTATTATGTATATTGTTATATTATTATTATTATTATTAGTATTATTGTATATATGTATACTGTGTATACTGTTTTTGTAAAAATCATGTGATTATTAAATAAATAATAAAACATGAATATAACCTTGAAGGTTCCCAGGGGCAAATACAGTGCCAGGTGTCAGACTATTTAAAATATGTTTACCCAGGATTCAGACACCTTCCCTGGCTTGTAAAATGTGGTGATGCGCCCTGGAGGTATCAGACTATTTTAAACAACTTTTCCCCGCCTTTCAAACACTTGTTCCTGGGTTATAGCCTGTCATTTTGCACGATATCATTTAACATGGAATCTCTTCTGGAAATGGACTTATTCTGTGCATTTCCAGTAGAGGTTACATGTTAAATTATATCCTGCAAAATGACAGGCTACAACTCTCTTCCATACGTTTAAAAACACTTTTCCGATTATTTTAAACAACTTTTCCCCGCCTTTCAAACACTTGTTCCTGGGTAATAGCCTGTCATTTTGCAGGATATAATTTAACATGGAATCTCTCCTGGAAATGGACATATTCTGTGCATTTCCAGGAGAGGTTACATGTTAAATGATATCCTGCAAAATGACAGGCTACAACTCTCTTCCATACGTTTAAAAACACTTTTCCGACTATTTTAAACAACTTTTCCCCGCCTTTCAAACACTTGTTCCTGGGTTATAGCCTGTCATTTTGCAGGATATAATTTAACATGGAATCTCTCCTGGAAATGGACATATTCTGTGCATTTCCAGGAGAGGTTACATGTTAAATGATATCCTGCAAAATGACAGGCTACAACTCTCTTCCATACGTTTAAAAACACTTTCCCCGACCATTTAAACATTATTTCTGGCTTGTAAAGTGCGGTGATGAGCCCTGACAGTATCAGACTATTTAAAGGGTTACCAGGAGCATGAGAATATCCTCCAAAGAAGGGGTGGTAGTGTCATGAATAAGGCCGAATATGGATGCCGATGTGCGGACGGTAAAGCACCGCAAAATCCACCCCCTTTAGGGTAACCAGGGGCATGAAGTTCTGTAGGGTGTGAACATCTGGGTTTAGTTTGTGGGGGAGTGCTTAAGTCCGGGGGCCCGGGGTCTCAAGGTGCACGAGGTTATGGAAGTACCACTGCTGCCGTAGGTCCTCAGTCCGTCCTTTGGGGCTCTGTCAGGGGCTACAGAGAGGTGGTTTTCCCGGTCCCTCTCCTGGAGGTATGAAATAACCTGAGCTCCATGTGAGGGAGAGAGGCTTGAGGTCATTAGGCCGTCCTTTGGGGCTCTGTGAGGTGCCCAAAAGAGGTGCTTTTCCCGGTCAATTTTAATTGAAGTCTGACATGAGCAGAGTGTGCATGTGAGGGAGCCGTGCTGGAGCTGCTTAGTCCGTCCTTTGGGGCTCTGTGAGGTGCTTTTCCCGGTATATTTTAATGGAAGTCTGACATGAGCAGAGTGTGCATGTGAGGGAGCCGTGCTGGAGCTGCTTAGTCCGTCCTTTGGGGCTCTGTGAGGTGCTTTTCTTGGTCTATTTTAATGTAAGTCTGACATGAGCAGAGTGTGCATGTGAGGGAGCCGTGCTGGAGCTGCTTAGTCCATCCTTTGGGGCTCTGTGAGGTGCTTTTCCCGGTCTATTTTAATGTAAGTCTGACATGAGCAGAGTGTGCATGTGAGGGAGCCGTGCTGGAGCTGCTTAGTCCGTCCTTTGGGGCTCTGTGAGGGGCTAAATAGAGGTGTTTTTCCCGGTCTATTTTAATGTAAGTCTGACATGAGCAGAGTGTGCATGTGAGGGAGCCGTGCTGGAGCTGCTTAGTCCGTCCTTTGGGGCTCTGTGAGGGGCTAAATAGAGGTGTTTTTCCCGGTCTATTTTAATGTAAGTCTGACATGAGCAGAGTGTGCATGTGAGGGAGCCGTGCTGGAGCTGCTTAGTCCGTCCTTTGGGGCTCTGTGAGGGGCTAAATAGAGGTGTTTTTCCCGGTCTATTTTAATGTAAGTCTGACATGAGCAGAGTGTGCATGCTTTGAAACTAATCCACCCACGCTTAGCATACTATTTTAGGGTATAAATCGTACCTTGTCACCATGCACTGTGCTCCCTGGGACGACGCGCCCTCCTGTTGGGACACATGAGAACTGCACTCAAATCACTTTGTGCTTTTTAAACAGTTTAACATATTTTTTTCCACATTTAAAAACCGCTTTCTGCCCTGGAAATCATTTCTAATCATTATTACCGTTATGGAGGGGCTGCAGGAACACTTTCCCCGCCTTGCAAACATGTATTCCTGGTTAAAATAATCAATTTGTTCCGCCTGCTTTCCGTCAGCACCTCTGCGGCTGTCGGATTAACACAGATGAATGCACTTTTAACACTCACGCAGCCAGAATTCCTGCTCTTTTCCTGGGTTACAAAGTGAGGTGACGCAGCCTGTCCTCTGAGTCTCCCCGCCTCTCAGAGACTTATTTCTGGGTAAAAAAAGCCATGTGCTCCGCCCCCTGGATCTCTGCATGTGTGTGTGCCTGTGAGTCTCTGGCTACTGTCCACATGCCCACATTATGAGGCACTATTTTCGGATACATTTTCTCATTTTCACCACTTTTCATGTTTTTATTATGTATATTGTTATATTATTATTATTATTATTAGTATTATTGTATATATGTATACTGTGTATACTGTTTTTGTAAAAATCATGTGATTATTAAATAAATAATAAAACATGAATATAACCTTGAAGGTTCCCAGGGGCAAATACAGTGCCAGGTGTCAGACTATTTAAAATATGTTTACCCAGGATTCAGACACCTTCCCTGGCTTGTAAAATGCGGTGATGCGCCCTGGAGGTATCAGACTATTTTAAACAACTTTTCCCCGCCTTTCAAACACTTGTTCCTGGGTTATGGCCTGTCATTTTGCACGATATCATTTAACATGGAATCTCTTCTGGAAATGGACATATTCTGTGCATTTCCAGTAGAGGTTACATGTTAAATTATATCCTGCAAAATGACAGGCTACAACTCTCTTCCATACGTTTAAAAACACTTTTCCGATTATTTTAAACAACTTTTCCCCGCCTTTCAAACACTTGTTCCTGGGTAATAGCCTGTCATTTTGCAGGATATAATTTAACATGGAATCTCTCCTGGAAATGGACATATTCTGTGCATTTCCAGGAGAGGTAACATGTTAAATGATATCCTGCAAAATGACAGGCTACAACTCTCTTCCATACGTTTAAAAACACTTTTCCGACTATTTTAAACAACTTTTCCCCGCCTTTCAAACACTTGTTCCTGGGTTATAGCCTGTCATTTTGCAGGATATAATTTAACATGGAATCTCTCCTGGAAATGGACATATTCTGTGCATTTCCAGGAGAGGTTACATGTTAAATGATATCCTGCAAAATGACAGGCTACAACTCTCTTCCATACGTTTAAAAACACTTTCCCCGACCATTTAAACATTATTTCTGGCTTGTAAAGTGCGGTGATGAGCCCTGACAGTATCAGACTATTTAAAGGGTTACCAGGAGCATGAGAATATCCTCCAAAGAAGGGGTGGTAGTGTCATGAATAAGGCCGAATATGGATGCCGATGTGCGGACGGTAAAGCACCGCAAAATCCACCCCCTTTAGGGTAACCAGGGGCATGAAGTTCTGTAGGGTGTGAACATCTGGGTTTAGTTTGTGGGGGAGTGCTTAAGTCCGGGGGCCCGGGGTCTCAAGGTGCACGAGGTTATGGAAGTACCACTGCTGCCGTAGGTCCTCAGTCCGTCCTTTGGGGCTCTGTCAGGGGCTACAGAGAGGTGGTTTTCCCGGTCCCTCTCCTGGAGGTATGAAATAACCTGAGCTCCATGTGAGGGAGAGAGGCTTGAGGTCATTAGGCCGTCCTTTGGGGCTCTGTGAGGTGCCCAAAAGAGGTGCTTTTCCCGGTCAATTTTAATTGAAGTCTGACATGAGCAGAGTGTGCATGTGAGGGAGCCGTGCTGGAGCTGCTTAGTCCGTCCTTTGGGGCTCTGTGAGGTGCTTTTCCCGGTATATTTTAATGGAAGTCTGACATGAGCAGAGTGTGCATGTGAGGGAGCCGTGCTGGAGCTGCTTAGTCCGTCCTTTGGGGCTCTGTGAGGTGCTTTTCTTGGTCTATTTTAATGTAAGTCTGACATGAGCAGAGTGTGCATGTGAGGGAGCCGTGCTGGAGCTGCTTAGTCCATCCTTTGGGGCTCTGTGAGGTGCTTTTCCCGGTCTATTTTAATGTAAGTCTGACATGAGCAGAGTGTGCATGTGAGGGAGCCGTGCTGGAGCTGCTTAGTCCGTCCTTTGGGGCTCTGTGAGGGGCTAAATAGAGGTGTTTTTCCCGGTCTATTTTAATGTAAGTCTGACATGAGCAGAGTGTGCATGTGAGGGAGCCGTGCTGGAGCTGCTTAGTCCGTCCTTTGGGGCTCTGTGAGGGGCTAAATAGAGGTGTTTTTCCCGGTCTATTTTAATGTAAGTCTGACATGAGCAGAGTGTGCATGCTTTGAAACTAATCCACCCACGCTTAGCATACTATTTTAGGGTATAAATCGTACCTTGTCACCATGCACTGTGCTCCCTGGGACGACGCGCCCTCCTGTTGGGACACATGAGAACTGCACTCAAATCACTTTGTGCTTTTTAAACAGTTTAACATATTTTTTTCCACATTTAAAAACCGCTTTCTGCCCTGGAAATCATTTCTAATCATTATTACCGTTATGGAGGGGCTGCAGGAACACTTTCCCCGCCTTGCAAACATGTATTCCTGGTTAAAATAATCAATTTGTTCCGCCTGCTTTCCGTCAGCACCTCTGCGGCTGTCGGATTAACACAGATGAATGCACTTTTAACACTCACGCAGCCAGAATTCCTGCTCTTTTCCTGGGTTACAAAGTGAGGTGACGCAGCCTGTCCTCTGAGTCTCCCCGCCTCTCAGAGACTTATTTCTGGGTAAAAAAAGCCATGTGCTCCGCCCCCTGGATCTCTGCATGTGTGTGTGCCTGTGAGTCTCTGGCTACTGTCCACATGCCCACATTATGAGGCACTATTTTCGGATACATTTTCTCATTTTCACCACTTTTCATGTTTTTATTATGTATATTGTTATATTATTATTATTATTATTAGTATTATTGTATATATGTATACTGTGTATACTGTTTTTGTAAAAATCATGTGATTATTAAATAAATAATAAAACATGAATATAACCTTGAAGGTTCCCAGGGGCAAATACAGTGCCAGGTGTCAGACTATTTAAAATATGTTTACCCAGGATTCAGACACCTTCCCTGGCTTGTAAAATGCGGTGATGCGCCCTGGAGGTATCAGACTATTTTAAACAACTTTTCCCCGCCTTTCAAACACTTGTTCCTGGGTTATAGCCTGTCATTTTGCACGATATCATTTAACATGGAATCTCTTCTGGAAATGGACATATTCTGTGCATTTCCAGTAGAGGTTACATGTTAAATTATATCCTGCAAAATGACAGGCTACAACTCTCTTCCATACGTTTAAAAACACTTTTCCGATTATTTTAAACAACTTTTCCCCGCCTTTCAAACACTTGTTCCTGGGTAATAGCCTGTCATTTTGCAGGATATAATTTAACATGGAATCTCTCCTGGAAATGGACATATTCTGTGCATTTCCAGGAGAGGTAACATGTTAAATGATATCCTGCAAAATGACAGGCTACAACTCTCTTCCATACGTTTAAAAACACTTTTCCGACTATTTTAAACAACTTTTCCCCGCCTTTCAAACACTTGTTCCTGGGTTATAGCCTGTCATTTTGCAGGATATAATTTAACATGGAATCTCTCCTGGAAATGGACATATTCTGTGCATTTCCAGGAGAGGTTACATGTTAAATGATATCCTGCAAAATGACAGGCTACAACTCTCTTCCATACGTTTAAAAACACTTTCCCCGACCATTTAAACATTATTTCTGGCTTGTAAAGTGCGGTGATGAGCCCTGACAGTATCAGACTATTTAAAGGGTTACCAGGAGCATGAGAATATCCTCCAAAGAAGGGGTGGTAGTGTCATGAATAAGGCCGAATATGGATGCCGATGTGCGGACGGTAAAGCACCGCAAAATCCACCCCCTTTAGGGTAACCAGGGGCATGAAGTTCTGTAGGGTGTGGACATCTGGGTTTAGTTTGTGGGGGAGTGCTTAAGTCCGGGGGCCCGGGGTCTCACGGTGCACAAGGTTATGGAAGTACCACTGTTGCCGTAGGTCCTCAGTCCGTCCTTTGGGGCTCTGTCAGGGGCTACAGAGAGGTGGTTTTCCCGGTCCCTCTCCTGGAGGTATGAAATAACCTGAGCTCCATGTGAGGGAGAGAGGCTTGAGGTCATTAGGCCGTCCTTTGGGGCTCTGTGAGGTGCCCAAAAGAGGTGCTTTTCCCGGTCAATTTTAATTGAAGTCTGACATGAGCAGAGTGTGCATGTGAGGGAGCCGTGCTGGAGCTGCTTAGTCCGTCCTTTGGGGCTCTGTGAGGTGCTTTTCCCGGTATATTTTAATGGAAGTCTGACATGAGCAGAGTGTGCATGTGAGGGAGCCGTGCTGGAGCTGCTTAGTCCGTCCTTTGGGGCTCTGTGAGGTGCTTTTCTTGGTCTATTTTAATGTAAGTCTGACATGAGCAGAGTGTGCATGTGAGGGAGCCGTGCTGGAGCTGCTTAGTCCATCCTTTGGGGCTCTGTGAGGTGCTTTTCCCGGTCTATTTTAATGTAAGTCTGACATGAGCAGAGTGGGCATGTGAGGGAGCCGTGCTGGAGCTGCTTAGTCCGTCCTTTGGGGCTCTGTGAGGGGCTAAATAGAGGTGTTTTTCCCGGTCTATTTTAATGTAAGTCTGACATGAGCAGAGTGTGCATGTGAGGGAGCCGTGCTGGAGCTGCTTAGTCCGTCCTTTGGGGCTCTGTGAGGGGCTAAATAGAGGTGTTTTTCCCGGTCTATTTTAATGTAAGTCTGACATGAGCAGAGTGTGCATGCTTTGAAACTAATCCACCCACGCTTAGCATACTATTTTAGGGTATAAATCGTACCTTGTCACCATGCACTGTGCTCCCTGGGACGACGCGCCCTCCTGTTGGGACACATGAGAACTGCACTCAAATCACTTTGTGCTTTTTAAACAGTTTAACATATTTTTTTCCACATTTAAAAACCGCTTTCTGCCCTGGAAATCATTTCTAATCATTATTACCGTTATGGAGGGGCTGCAGGAACACTTTCCCCGCCTTGCAAACATGTATTCCTGGTTAAAATAATCAATTTGTTCCGCCTGCTTTCCGTCAGCACCTCTGCGGCTGTCGGATTAACACAGATGAATGCACTTTTAACACTCACGCAGCCAGAATTCCTGCTCTTTTCCTGGGTTACAAAGTGAGGTGACGCAGCCTGTCCTCTGAGTCTCCCCGCCTCTCAGAGACTTATTTCTGGGTAAAAAAAGCCATGTGCTCCGCCCCCTGGATCTCTGCATGTGTGTGTGCCTGTGAGTCTCTGGCTACTGTCCACATGCCCACATTATGAAGCACTATTTTCGGATACATTTTCTCATTTTCACCACTTTTCATGTTTTTATTATGTATATTGTTATATTATTATTATTATTATTATTATTATTATTATTATTATTATTGTATATATGTATACTGTGTATACTGTTTTTGTAAAAATCATGTGATTATTAAATAAATAATAAAACATGAATATAACCTTGAAGGTTCCCAGGGGCAAATACAGTGCCAGGTGTCAGACTATTTAAAATATGTTTACCCAGGATTCAGACACCTTCCCTGGCTTGTAAAATGCGGTGATGCGCCCTGGAGGTATCAGACTATTTTAAACAACTTTTCCCCGCCTTTCAAACACTTGTTCCTGGGTTATAGCCTGTCATTTTGCACGATATCATTTAACATGGAATCTCTTCTGGAAATGGACATATTCTGTGCATTTCCAGTAGAGGTTACATGTTAAATTATATCCTGCAAAATGACAGGCTACAACTCTCTTCCATACGTTTAAAAACACTTTTCCGATTATTTTAAACAACTTTTCCCCGCCTTTCAAACACTTGTTCCTGGGTAATAGCCTGTCATTTTGCAGGATATAATTTAACATGGAATCTCTCCTGGAAATGGACATATTCTGTGCATTTCCAGGAGAGGTAACATGTTAAATGATATCCTGCAAAATGACAGGCTACAACTCTCTTCCATACGTTTAAAAACACTTTTCCGACTATTTTAAACAACTTTTCCCCGCCTTTCAAACACTTGTTCCTGGGTTATAGCCTGTCATTTTGCAGGATATAATTTAACATGGAATCTCTCCTGGAAATGGACATATTCTGTGCATTTCCAGGAGAGGTTACATGTTAAATGATATCCTGCAAAATGACAGGCTACAACTCTCTTCCATACGTTTAAAAACACTTTCCCCGACCATTTAAACATTATTTCTGGCTTGTAAAGTGCGGTGATGAGCCCTGACAGTATCAGACTATTTAAAGGGTTACCAGGAGCATGAGAATATCCTCCAAAGAAGGGGTGGTAGTGTCATGAATAAGGCCGAATATGGATGCCGATGTGCGGACGGTAAAGCACCGCAAAATCCACCCCCTTTAGGGTAACCAGGGGCATGAAGTTCTGTAGGGTGTGGACATCTGGGTTTAGTTTGTGGGGGAGTGCTTAAGTCCGGGGGCCCGGGGTCTCACGGTGCACGAGGTTATGGAAGTACCACTGTTGCCGTAGGTCCTCAGTCCGTCCTTTGGGGCTCTGTCAGGGGCTACAGAGAGGTGGTTTTCCCGGTCCCTCTCCTGGAGGTATGAAATAACCTGAGCTCCATGTGAGGGAGAGAGGCTTGAGGTCATTAGGCCGTCCTTTGGGGCTCTGTGAGGTGCCCAAAAGAGGTGCTTTTCCCGGTCAATTTTAATTGAAGTCTGACATGAGCAGAGTGTGCATGTGAGGGAGCCGTGCTGGAGCTGCTTAGTCCGTCCTTTGGGGCTCTGTGAGGTGCTTTTCCCGGTATATTTTAATGGAAGTCTGACATGAGCAGAGTGTGCATGTGAGGGAGCCGTGCTGGAGCTGCTTAGTCCGTCCTTTGGGGCTCTGTGAGGTGCTTTTCTTGGTCTATTTTAATGTAAGTCTGACATGAGCAGAGTGTGCATGTGAGGGAGCCGTGCTGGAGCTGCTTAGTCCATCCTTTGGGGCTCTGTGAGGTGCTTTTCCCGGTCTATTTTAATGTAAGTCTGACATGAGCAGAGTGTGCATGTGAGGGAGCCGTGCTGGAGCTGCTTAGTCCGTCCTTTGGGGCTCTGTGAGGGGCTAAATAGAGGTGTTTTTCCCGGTCTATTTTAATGTAAGTCTGACATGAGCAGAGTGTGCATGCTTTGAAACTAATCCACCCACGCTTAGCATACTATTTTAGGGTATAAATCGTACCTTGTCACCATGCACTGTGCTCCCTGGGACGACACGCCCTCCTGTTGGGACACATGAGAACTGCACTCAAATCACTTTGTGCTTTTTAAACAGTTTAACATATTTTTTTCCACATTTAAAAACCGCTTTCTGCCCTGGAAATCATTTCTAATCATTATTACCGTTATGGAGGGGCTGCAGGAACACTTTCCCCGCCTTGCAAACATGTATTCCTGGTTAAAATAATCAATTTGTTCCGCCTGCTTTCCGTCAGCACCTCTGCGGCTGTCGGATTAACACAGATGAATGCGCTTTTAACACTCACGCAGCCAGAATTCCTGCTCTTTTCCTGGGTTACAAAGTGAGGTGACGCAGCCTGTCCTCTGAGTCTCCCCGCCTCTCAGAGACTTATTTCTGGGTAAAAAAAGCCATGTGCTCCGCCCCCTGGATCTCTGCATGTGTGTGTGCCTGTGAGTCTCTGGCTACTGTCCACATGCCCACATTATGAGGCACTATTTTCGGATACATTTTCTCATTTTCACCACTTTTCATGTTTTTATTATGTATATTGTTATATTATTATTATTATTATTATTATTATTATTATTATTATTATTATTATTGTATATATGTATACTGTGTATACTGTTTTTGTAAAAATCATGTGATTATTAAATAAATAATAAAACATGAATATAACCTTGAAGGTTCCCAGGGGCAAATACAGTGCCAGGTGTCAGACTATTTAAAATATGTTTACCCAGGATTCAGACACCTTCCCTGGCTTGTAAAATGCGGTGATGCGCCCTGGAGGTATCAGACTATTTTAAACAACTTTTCCCCGCCTTTCAAACACTTGTTCCTGGGTTATAGCCTGTCATTTTGCACGATATCATTTAACATGGAATCTCTTCTGGAAATGGACATATTCTGTGCATTTCCAGTAGAGGTTACATGTTAAATTATATCCTGCAAAATGACAGGCTACAACTCTCTTCCATACGTTTAAAAACACTTTTCCGATTATTTTAAACAACTTTTCCCCGCCTTTCAAACACTTGTTCCTGGGTAATAGCCTGTCATTTTGCAGGATATAATTTAACATGGAATCTCTCCTGGAAATGGACATATTCTGTGCATTTCCAGGAGAGGTAACATGTTAAATGATATCCTGCAAAATGACAGGCTACAACTCTCTTCCATACGTTTAAAAACACTTTTCCGACTATTTTAAACAACTTTTCCCCGCCTTTCAAACACTTGTTCCTGGGTTATAGCCTGTCATTTTGCAGGATATAATTTAACATGGAATCTCTCCTGGAAATGGACATATTCTGTGCATTTCCAGGAGAGGTTACATGTTAAATGATATCCTGCAAAATGACAGGCTACAACTCTCTTCCATACGTTTAAAAACACTTTCCCCGACCATTTAAACATTATTTCTGGCTTGTAAAGTGCGGTGATGAGCCCTGACAGTATCAGACTATTTAAAGGGTTACCAGGAGCATGAGAATATCCTCCAAAGAAGGGGTGGTAGTGTCATGAATAAGGCCGAATATGGATGCCGATGTGCGGACGGTAAAGCACCGCAAAATCCACCCCCTTTAGGGTAACCAGGGGCATGAAGTTCTGTAGGGTGTGGACATCTGGATTTAGTTTGTGGGGGAGTGCTTAAGTCCGGGGGCCCGGGGTCTCACGGTGCACGAGGTTATGGAAGTACCACTGTTGCCGTAGGTCCTCAGTCCGTCCTTTGGGGCTCTGTCAGGGGCTACAGAGAGGTGGTTTTCCCGGTCCCTCTCCTGGAGGTATGAAATAACCTGAGCTCCATGTGAGGGAGAGAGGCTTGAGGTCATTAGGCCGTCCTTTGGGGCTCTGTGAGGTGCCCAAAAGAGGTGCTTTTCCCGGTCAATTTTAATTGAAGTCTGACATGAGCAGAGTGTGCATGTGAGGGAGCCGTGCTGGAGCTGCTTAGTCCGTCCTTTGGGGCTCTGTGAGGTGCTTTTCCCGGTATATTTTAATGGAAGTCTGACATGAGCAGAGTGTGCATGTGAGGGAGCCGTGCTGGAGCTGCTTAGTCCGTCCTTTGGGGCTCTGTGAGGTGCTTTTCTTGGTCTATTTTAATGTAAGTCTGACATGAGCAGAGTGTGCATGTGAGGGAGCCGTGCTGGAGCTGCTTAGTCCATCCTTTGGGGCTCTGTGAGGTGCTTTTCCCGGTCTATTTTAATGTAAGTCTGACATGAGCAGAGTGTGCATGTGAGGGAGCCGTGCTGGAGCTGCTTAGTCCGTCCTTTGGGGCTCTGTGAGGGGCTAAATAGAGGTGTTTTTCCCGGTCTATTTTAATGTAAGTCTGACATGAGCAGAGTGTGCATGCTTTGAAACTAATCCACCCACGCTTAGCATACTATTTTAGGGTATAAATCGTACCTTGTCACCATGCACTGTGCTCCCTGGGACGACGCGCCCTCCTGTTGGGACACATGAGAACTGCACTCAAATCACTTTGTGCTTTTTAAACAGTTTAACATATTTTTTTCCACATTTAAAAACCGCTTTCTGCCCTGGAAATCATTTCTAATCATTATTACCGTTATGGAGGGGCCGCAGGAACACTTTCCCCGCCTTGCAAACATGTATTCCTGGTTAAAATAATCAATTTGTTCCGCCTGCTTTCCGTCAGCACCTCTGCGGCTGTCGGATTAACACAGATGAATGCACTTTTAACACTCACGCAGCCAGAATTCCTGCTCTTTTCCTGGGTTACAAAGTGAGGTGACGCAGCCTGTCCTCTGAGTCTCCCCGCCTCTCAGAGACTTATTTCTGGGTAAAAAAAGCCATGTGCTCCGCCCCCTGGATCTCTGCATGTGTGTGTGCCTGTGAGTCTCTGGCTACTGTCCACATGCCCACATTATGAGGCACTATTTTCGGATACATTTTCTCATTTTCACCACTTTTCATGTTTTTATTATGTATATTGTTATATTATTATTATTATTATTATTAGTATTATTGTATATATGTATACTGTGTATACTGTTTTTGTAAAAATCATGTGATTATTAAATAAATAATAAAACATTAATATAACCTTGAAGGTTCCCAGGGGCAAATACAGTGCCAGGTGTCAGACTATTTAAAATATGTTTACCCAGGATTCAGACACCTTCCCTGGCTTGTAAAATGTGGTGATGCGCCCTGGAGGTATCAGACTATTTTAAACAACTTTTCCCCGCCTTTCAAACACTTGTTCCTGGGTTATAGCCTGTCATTTTGCACGATATCATTTAACATGGAATCTCTTCTGGAAATGGACTTATTCTGTGCATTTCCAGTAGAGGTTACATGTTAAATTATATCCTGCAAAATGACAGGCTACAACTCTCTTCCATACGTTTAAAAACACTTTTCCGATTATTTTAAACAACTTTTCCCCGCCTTTCAAACACTTGTTCCTGGGTAATAGCCTGTCATTTTGCAGGATATAATTTAACATGGAATCTCTCCTGGAAATGGACATATTCTGTGCATTTCCAGGAGAGGTTACATGTTAAATGATATCCTGCAAAATGACAGGCTACAACTCTCTTCCATACGTTTAAAAACACTTTTCCGACTATTTTAAACAACTTTTCCCCGCCTTTCAAACACTTGTTCCTGGGTTATAGCCTGTCATTTTGCAGGATATAATTTAACATGGAATCTCTCCTGGAAATGGACATATTCTGTGCATTTCCAGGAGAGGTTACATGTTAAATGATATCCTGCAAAATGACAGGCTACAACTCTCTTCCATACGTTTAAAAACACTTTCCCCGACCATTTAAACATTATTTCTGGCTTGTAAAGTGCGGTGATGAGCCCTGACAGTATCAGACTATTTAAAGGGTTACCAGGAGCATGAGAATATCCTCCAAAGAAGGGGTGGTAGTGTCATGAATAAGGCCGAATATGGATGCCGATGTGCGGACGGTAAAGCACCGCAAAATCCACCCCCTTTAGGGTAACCAGGGGCATGAAGTTCTGTAGGGTGTGAACATCTGGGTTTAGTTTGTGGGGGAGTGCTTAAGTCCGGGGGCCCGGGGTCTCACGGTGCACAAGGTTATGGAAGTACCACTGCTGCCGTAGGTCCTCAGTCCGTCCTTTGGGGCTCTGTCAGGGGCTACAGAGAGGTGGTTTTCCCGGTCCCTCTCCTGGAGGTATGAAATAACCTGAGCTCCATGTGAGGGAGAGAGGCTTGAGGTCATTAGGCCGTCCTTTGGGGCTCTGTGAGGTGCCCAAAAGAGGTGCTTTTCCCGGTCAATTTTAATGGAAGTCTGACATGAGCAGAGTGTGCATGTGAGGGAGCCGTGCTGGAGCTGCTTAGTCCGTCCTTTGGGGCTCTGTGAGGTGCTTTTCCTGGTCTATTTTAATGGAAGTCTGACATGAGCAGAGTGTGCATGTGAGGGAGCCGTGCTGGAGCTGCTTAGTCCGTCCTTTGGGGCTCTGTGAGGTGCTTTTCTTGGTCTATTTTAATGTAAGTCTGACATGAGCAGAGTGTGCATGTGAGGGAGCCATGCTGGAGCTGCTTAGTCCGTCCTTTGGGGCTCTGTGAGGTGCTTTTCCCGGTCTATTTTAATGTAAGTCTGACATGAGCAGAGTGTGCATGTGAGGGAGCCGTGCTGGAGCTGCTTAGTCCGTCCTTTGGGGCTCTGTGAGGGGCTAAATAGAGGTGTTTTTCCCGGTCTATTTTAATGTAAGTCTGACATGAGCAGAGTGTGCATGTGAGGGAGCCGTGCTGGAGCTGCTTAGTCCGTCCTTTGGGGCTCTGTGAGGGGCTAAATAGAGGTGTTTTTCCCGGTCTATTTTAATGTAAGTCTGACATGAGCAGAGTGTGCATGCTTTGAAACTAATCCACCCACGCTTAGCATACTATTTTAGGGTATAAATCGTACTTTGTCACCATGCACTGTGCTCCCTGGGACGACGCGCCCTCCTGTGGGGACACATGAGAACTGCACTCAAATCACTTTGTGCTTTTTAAACAGTTTAACATATTTTTTTCCACATTTAAAAACCGCTTTCTGCCCTGGAAATCATTTCTAATCATTATTACCGTTATGGAGGGGCTGCAGGAACACTTTCCCCGCCTTGCAAACATTTATTCCTGGTTAAAATAATCAATTTGTTCCGCCTGCTTTCCGTCAGCACCTCTGCGGCTGTCGGATCAACACAGATGAATGAACTTTTAACACTCACGCAGCCAGAATTCCTGCTCTTTTCCTGGGTTACAAAGTGAGGTGACGCAGCCTGTCCTCTGAGTCTCCCCGCCTCTCAGAGACTTATTTCTGGGTAAAATAAGCCATGTGCTCCGCCCCCTGGATCTCTGCATGTGTGTGTGCCTGTGAGTCTCTGGCTACTGTCCACATGCCCACATTATGAGGCACTATTTTCGGATACATTTTCTCATTTTCACCACTTTTCATGTTTTTATTATGTATATTGTTATATTATTATTATTATTATTATTATTATTATTATTATTATTATTATTATTATTATTATTATTATTATTATTGTATATATGTATACTGTGTATACTGTTTTTGTAAAAATCATGTGATTATTAAATAAATAATAAAACATGAATATAACCTTGAAGGTTCCCAGGGGCAAATACAGTGCCAGGTGTCAGACTATTTAAAATATGTTTACCCAGGATTCAGACACCTTCCCTGGCTTGTAAAATGCGGTGATGCGCCCTGGAGGTATCAGACTATTTTAAACAACTTTTCCCCGCCTTTCAAACACTTGTTCCTGGGTTATAGCCTGTCATTTTGCACGATATCATTTAACATGGAATCTCTCCTGGAAATGGACATATTCTGTGCATTTCCAGGAGAGGTTACATGTTAATTTATATCCTGCAAAATGGCAGGCTACAACTCTCTTCCATACGTTTAAAAACACTTTTCCGACTATTTTAAACAACTTTTCCCCGCCTTTCAAACACTTGTTCCTGGGTAATAGCCTGTCATTTTGCACGATATCATTTAACATGGAATCTCTCCTGGAAATGGACATATTCTGTGCATTTCCAGGAGAGGTTACATGTTAAATTATATCCTGCAAAATGACAGGCTACAACTCTCTTCCATATGTTTAAAAACACTTTTCCGATTATTTTAAACAACTTTTCCCCGCCTTTCAAACACTTGTTCCTGGGTTATAGCCTGTCATTTTGCAGGATATGATTTAACATGGAATCTCTCCTGGAAATGGACATATTCTGTGCATTTCCAGGAGAGGTTACATGTTAAATGATATCCTGCAAAATGACAGGCTACAACTCTCTTCCATACCTTTAAAAACACTTTTCCGACTATTTTAAACAACTTTTCCCCGCCTTTCAAACACTTGTTCCTGGGTTATAGCCTGTCATTTTGCAGGATATAATTTAACATGGAATCTCTCCAATGAGCTAACTGAAGCTAACAATGAGCTAACTGAGGCTAACCAATGAGCTAACTGATGATAACCAATGAGCTAACCGAGGCTAACCAATGAGCTAACTGAAGCTAACCAATGAGCTAACCCAGGCTAACCGAGGAATGAGCTAACCCAGGCTAACCAATGAGCTAACCGAGGCTAACCAATGAGCTAACCGAGGCTAACCAATGAGCTAACTGATGCTAACCATTGAGCTATCTGAGGCTAACCAATGAGCTAACTGATGCTAACCAATGAGCTAATCCAGGCTAACCAATGAGCTAACCCAGGCTAACCAATGAGCTAACCGAGGCTAACCAATGAGCTAACCCAGGCTAACCAATGAGCTAACTGAAGCTAACCAATGAGCTAACCCAGGCTAACCAATGAGCTAACCAAGGAATGAGCTAACCCAGGCTAACCAATGAGCTAACTGAGGCTAACCAATTGGCTAACTGAAGCTAACCAATGAGCTAACTGAAGCTAACCAATGAGCTAACCGAGGAATGGGCTAACCCAGGCTAACCAATGAGCTAACCGAGGCTAACCAATGAGCTAACTGAAGCTAACCAATGAGCTAACCAAGGCTAACCAATGAGCTAACCAAGGAATGGGCTAACCCAGGCTAACCAATGAGCTAACCAAGGCTAACCAATGAGCTAACTGAAGATAACCAATGAGCTAACTGAAGCTAACCAATGAGCTAACCGAAGCTAACCAATGAGCTAACTGATGCTAACCAATGAGCTAACCCAGGCTAACCAATGAGCTAACCGAGGCTAAACAATGAGCTAACTTAAGCTAACCAATGAGCTAACTGAAGCTAACCAATGAGCTAACCCAGGCTAATCAATGAAGTAACTGAAGCTAATCAATGAGCTAGCCCAGGCTAATCAATGAACTAACTGAAGCTAACCAATGAGCTAACAGAGGCTAACTAATGAGCTAACCGAGGAATGAGCTAACCCAGGCTAACCAATGAGCTTACCGAGGCTAACCAATGAGCTAACTGAGGCTAACCAATGAGCTAACTGATGCAAACCAATGAGCTAACCCAGGCTAACCAATGAGCTAACCGAGGCTAACCAATGAGCTAACTGAAGCTAACCAATGAGCTAACCCAGGCTAACCAATGAGCTAACCCAGGCTAACCAATGAGCTAGCCCAGGCTAACCAATGAGCTAACTGAATCTAACCAATGAGCTAACCGAGGCTAACCCATGAGCTAACTGAGGCTAATCAATGAGCTAACTGGTGCTAACCAATGAGCTAACCCAGGCTAACCAATGAGCTAACCGAGGCTAACCAATGAGCTAACTGAAGCTAACCAATGAGCTAACCCAGGCTAACCAATGAGCTAACCCAGGCTAACCAATGAGCTAACCGAGGCTAACCAATGAGCTAACTGAGGCTAACCAATGAGCTAACTGATGCTAACCAATGAGCTAACCCAGGCTAACCAATGAGCTAACCGAGGCTAACCAATGAGCTAGCCCAGGCTAACCAATGAGCTAACTGAATCTAACCAATGAGCTAACCGAGGCTAACCAATGAGCTAACTGAGGCTAACCAATGAGCTAACTGATGCTAACCAATGAGCTAACTGAATCTAACCAATGAGCTAACCGAGGCTAACCAATGAGCTAACTGAAGCTAACCATTGAGCTTACCCAGGCTAACCAATGAGCTAACCCAGGCTAACCAATGAGCTAGCCCAGGCTAACCAATGAGCTAACTGAATCTAACCAATGAGCTAACCGAGGCTAACCAATGAGCTAACTGAGGCTAACCAATGAGCTAACTGATGCTAACCAATGAGCTAACCGAGGCTAACCAATGAGCTAACTGAAGCTAACCCAGGCTAACCAATGAGCTAACCAAGGAATGAGCTAACCCAGGCTAACCAATGAGCTAATTGAAGCTAACCAATGAGCTAACCCCGGCTAACCAATGAGCTAACTGAGGCTAACCAATGAGCTAACCGAGGCTAACGATTTACACATGCTATGACTCCGGGGGTACTTCCATTCGCTTCGTCTTGATCTGTTGATGTTATTTCATGTCTCGTTTGTCCATTGTGACGGTGGGAAAGCCAGGGAAATGTCCCGGAGATATACTGAGAAATCTTTGTATCAGCATTTTCCTGCGATCACAGCTGTTCACAGCTACGAGGCTGGGACCGCTTCCATTCACTTCCTCTTGATCTGTAGATGTTATTTCAGGTCTCATTTGTTCATTTTGATGGAGAAAAAGTTGTACATTTAGTGAATTCAGAGTGTCTAAGCTGCACAAGTAGGCATGTTTGAGTACTCAGGTCCAGTGGCTCACTGCGTTAACGCTCGCCCCTGGATGCGGTTGGTCGCGTGTTCGAATCCATGCTGTGGCCAAAAAAAAATCATTTTCACCCTTTTTCTATGGATCTCCAAAAAGTGAACTTTTACATTTTCTGAGTCTGGAGGAATTCAAGGGGAGTTTTCAGGGGAGTGTATTCTCTCTGCCATCTCCTCCCTGTGTGTTTGTTGCTGCATGCAGCAGCTGCGTGTGTGTGTAAACTGCCCCTCCCCCTCGCAAGCAGGCGGGGGAGAGAGAGATCTTTCCTCTCGATTTACACATGCTATGACTACGGGGGTACTTCCATTCGCTTCGTCTTGATCTGTTGATGTTATTTCATGTCTCGTTTGTCCATTGTGACGGTGGTAAAGCCAGGGAAATGTCCCGGAGATATACTGAGAAATCTTTGAAACAGCATTTTCCTGCGATCACAGCTGTTCACAGCTACGAAGCTGGGACCGCTTCCATTCGCTTCGTCTTGATCTGTAGATGTTATTTCATGTCTCATTTGTTCATTTTGATGGAGAAAAAGTTGTACATTTAGTGAATTCAGAGTGTCTAAGCTGCACAAGTATGCATGTTTGAGTACTCACGTCCAGTGGCTCACTGCGTTAAGGCTCTGATCACGCCCGCTAGGAGCGCATTGAGAGTGAGCAGTGTATGTGTGGACGCAAAAGTTTGGGACGAATTTGGACAAAGTGGAGCAAATAAGACGGTTTTTGCACTTTATTTTTGGACAAACAGCCCCCCAAACAGCTCTGCTGTCGGGGGGGATACTTTCAAACCGTGTTTTGTGAACATCAGAGGAGAAAATACGAGGAGCAACAGCGCGAACGCAGCGAGAGTGCTGGAGGAAGCAGGTCAATTGTTTGCTGAGGAAACGGGACAAAGTGTTTAAAACAAGCGTTTTAATCGCGATCTTTTCCGGCAAAACCCCCCCCCAAACAGCTCAGCTGTCTGGGGGGACAAACATTGAAGGTGCGTTGTGGAGAAAATGGAGAAAAGAACGGAGAATAAGGACGTGAATCCTGGAATGTCTGGAATGTCTGGAATGCGGGGGGCGGCGAAGAAAGCGGAAGAAGCCGAGCTGAATGCAGCGGAGCATGCTGGAGAAACGGGAGGAAAACCGACAATGCAGATGGATACTGAGGGCTCTACACAAGGAAAGGATGTAAGAGAGGCGGCCTGCATGATGGGAAATATAAGGAATGAAGAGGAGAAAGCGAAGCTGCTGCTGGAGAGGAAGCTGGATGAGAGGAGCCGGGAGGAAAGAGAGGCGGAAAAAGCCGGACTAATGAAAGGAAAGGCTGGAAAGAAGGGAATTATGGAGAGAGAAGAGGAGATGGGTGCATTTCAATCCGGAACAAGCACAACAACGGCTTCAAAGAGACTGGGAGGAGGACATTGCGGAGCGGAACAGAACCCGGAAGAGGGCGCGAGGAATAGCAGCGGAGGTATTAAGGAACGCGCAGGGAAGAGCGGCGAGGCTCTAAAGACAAGCGGAGGGTCAGAAAATGCACAGGAGAGTGCGCAGAGAAGAACAGAAGAGGAGGAAAGCCGGGAGAACACGGGAGAAGGACAAAAGTTCGTGAATGGAGACGACGGAAGGAAAGAGGAGGGTCCTGGACAAAGAAAGAAAACGGACGGAGAAAAAGAGAGAAACAGTTTGAAACAGGGCAGTAGCCAAGTAAAAGAGAGGGGGGGAAGGGTGGGAGAAGGGAATGAGGACATTAGTTACCGGGCGGATCTGACACTGGCGGTGACGGTGGTGGGGGGCTTGGGAAAGATTACAATGTTGGACATGCTGTGTGAAATACAGGATGAGTGTGGGGAGGTGCTGGGATGCAGGCTGAAGGGGGAAAGGTATGAGGTGACAATGAGATATGTGGAGGGAAAGAAGAGATTGCTGGAGGGGCTGAGGGTGAAGGGGGTGGTTATAAAGGCAGAGGAGTTAACTGCGATGGAGGTGATGGTGTCCTTTATGTACATGCCGATATATATCGAGGATGACCAGATCCTGAGGAGGCTGTTTGAGTGGGGGGTTAAGGCGGTTTCGCCCATCAAAAGACGTTATGTAAAGAACACCAGGGAGGGGATGAGGATAGCGGACGGGACACGCTTCCTCAAAGTTTCTCTTAATGAGAAGGTAACATCACTGCCGTACTCGACACAATTTAGAGTGGAGGGGGGGGCAGAATACGTAAGGGTCATACATGACAGACAGGTGGCGGTGTGCAGAAACTGTCTAAGGGCGGGGCACATTTTTAGGGAGTGTCCGGAGATAAAATGTTACAGGTGTGGGGGTGTTGGGCATTTTGCGAGGGATTGTGCTGGGGAAGAGAGGGTGAGAAGGAGAGAACAGGCCAGGCCTGAAAAGGAGGGGGAGAGGGAGAGGTACAATGTGGAGGAGGAAGCGGAGCAGGAGGTGGAAGAGGTGGATAAAGAAGAGGGGGGGGGGGAGGATGAGGAGGCTGAGGAAGTGATAGAGGGAGAGAAGGTAGTGGTGGTGGCGGTGGGGCAGAAAGAAATAGGGGGGGAACAGAAGGAAGGAGGGAAGAAAAGACAACATGAGGGGGTAGCGGAGGAGGGAAATGAGGGGACACAGACAGTGGGGAAAGGGAAGGGGAAAAAGAAGAAAACAAAGACGGAGAGAAAGAAAAGTCCGAACGGCGAAGGTGTGGAGAAGGAGGAGGTGACGGCGGTGGAGGAGAGAGGAGAATCGGTGATGGTGGTGGAGGAGAGAGAAGAAGCGGAGAAGGTGGGGGAGCAGAGAGTGGAAGATGAGATTACGTTGCTCTTGAAGGACGATGACGAAATCATAGAGGTGACGGTGGGAGAGCAGGAGATCGAGGAGCGGGTCGAGGTTCCGAGGACCAGGGGACGGAGTAGGAGTCCGATGACGCCTGGGAGAGAGGGATCGAGGGTCGGAGGAGGTGACTCAAAACCATCAGGAATAACCGTGAGAGGGAAAGTGAAAACACGTTCACAAGTGGAGAAGAATGTGAAAGGAGTCGGTGGAGATGAACTGGACAGCGAAAGGTGAGCTGAAGGAGAACTTTTGGAATACTCCAACGCTAATCCCCTTTAAATAACAATGGTGAAGATTGTTTCTTTCAACGGCTGTGGCCTGGAAAAGAAGGACAAGTGGGAACAGAAATTTTTTTTCAAACTTTACATGCAATGGTGACGATATGTACATTTAATGGCCGGGGGCTAAAAACAAAGGACAGAAGGGACAGGGCTTTACTGCTGTGTACAGCTGATGTAATATGCCTACAGGAGACACACTGGGACAATGAAAGTGTGGGTGATGTGATAATGGGATGGATGGGGAGGGTATTTTTCAATAATGGTGGTTTGAATGCAAGAGGGGTGGCAATATTGTTTAGAATGGGAAAAGTGGAAAGTGTGAAAAAGGTGGAGGATGATGGAAAAGGAAGGATGATTATTGCAGAGTTTGGTTATATGGGGGAAATGTATAGACTGATGAATATTCATGCGCCTAATGTGGAGAAAGAAAGAAAGAGTTTTTTTGAGGGTCTGGATGGGAAGTGTGGGGGAAATTGTGTGGTGGTGGGTGATTTCAATGTGAGGTGTGGAAGGATTGATGTGGCGGGTGGGATGAGTTATAGAAATGACTCCTCACGAGGTGCATTGGAGAAACTGATGAGGGAGAACGGCTTAAGAGATGTGTGGAGAGAAAGGAATTTGGATGAGAGGGTATATACTAGAAAACAGGTGGTGGGGGGTGTGTTGAAGCAGAGTAGGATAGACTTGGTGCTGTGCAAGGGAAGGATAGGTGGGAAGGTGGGGACTTTTAAACATACAACGACTAGCTTGAGTGATCATGTTATCCTTGGCTTTAAGCTGGATGATGGATGTAAGGGAAGAGGGGGAGGGGTGTGGTGCCTAAACGCTGCTCTGCTTAAGGATGAGAAATACAAAAAGATGATGAATGAATGGTTAAGGAAGCAAGAGAAAATGGATGGTGAGGATGAAGGAGAATGGTGGGAGGGCCTAAAAAGAGAAATAAAAAAAATGAGCATAAAGTTCAGTTGTGGAAGAAATAAAAGAGGGAGAGAGAGGGAGGAGAGGTTAAAAGAGGAACTAAATAAAGAAGCAGAGAAGATAGAGGGAGAGGTAGGGAGAGATTTAGGGGTCTACAATAGTCTTAGGGATGAGTTAGGGATAGTGGAAAGAGAGAGGTGTATGGGGGCAATCGTCAGGAGTAGGGCAAGATATTTAGTTGAAGGGGAAAAATGTACAGGTTTTTTCTTAGGGATGGAGAATAGGAAGCAGGGGAACAATCAGATTAGGCAGATAGAGGGTAAGGGGGGTGAGATTATTAAAGACTTAGTAGGGATAGTTAAGAGGGTGGAAGAGTTTTATAGAGAGCTCTTCCAGGAGGAAGTTAATGAAAAAGAGAGCCTGGAAAAGACTCTGGGGAGCATGAGGGCGGTGTTGACAGAAGAAGGAAGAGAGTTGTGCGAAGGGGAGATGGGAAAAGAGGAAATAGAGGCAGCAATAGATGGCATGGGCAAAAATAAAAGCCCGGGACTAGATGGCCTAACTGCAGAGTTCTACATGGAATTTAAGGCTGTGCTAGTCCCAATGTTGAAGGAGTTGTTTAAGAGCTTCGAAGAGAAGGATGAACTGCCGGACGGATTGTCAACAGGGGTGATTAGCATATTGTACAAAAAGGGTAGTAGGGATAAATTAGGGAACTATAGGCCGTTAAGTATGTTGAATGGGGATTATAAGATTATGGCACGGGTGTTATCCAATAGAATGAAGAGGGTTATTGGTGCGGTGGTGGGGAGCACCCAGGCATATAGTATTCCTGGAAGGGATATATGTGACACAGTTTGTAGTATTAGGGACACGGTAAATCATATGAAGGGTGGAGAAGGAGGGGTGTTGGTAAGCTTAGATCTGAACAAGGCGTTCGATAGGGTTAATCACGTTTATTTATTCAGGGTTTTGGTAAAAGCAGGGTTTGGGAGGGGGTTTGTTGGGTGGATAAGGAGAATATATAGGAAAGCCATGAGTTGCGTTAAGGTTAATGGGATCATCACAAATGTATTTAAGTTAGGGAGATCCGTCCGGCAGGGATGCCCTCTATCGGCGATGCTCTATGCATTATCAGCGGAGCCCCTTGCGGCTTTGCTACAACAGAATGAGAGGGTAAAGGGGGTGATGGTGCCGGGGGGAGGGATAAGTGTAGTATTCCAATATGCGGATGATAATACAATCACCGTAAGAGACATGGAAAGTGTAAGAGGGGTCTTAGAGAGTGTGGAGATATATGGAAGAGCTTCAGGGGCTAAAATTAATATGGAAAAGTCAGAGTACATGGTGCTGGGAAATGGTGATGTAGGGAGAGAGGAGTTAGGTTTAAAAGAGAATAAGGAATATATTAGGGTACTGGGTATTAATGTGGGTTTGAAGGACAGAGAGGGGAGGGATGTGCAATATGAGGGAGTGGTGGGTAGTTTAAAAAAGACCCTAAGCTTCTGGAAACTGAGGAGACTAAAACTGAGGGGGAAAGTTATAGTAGTAAATGGTCTCATCATGAGCAAGCTAGTTTATGTAATGAGTGTAATGGAGGTGCCAGACAGAGTAATAAAAGAGGTAAATAAAATAGTGAGTGAGTTCATGTGGGAGGGGAAGGGAGTGAGGATAGCTAGGGAGGTTCTAGAGAATGACTATAAAGATGGGGGGCTAAAACTAATAAATGTGGAAAGGAAGATGAAAGCAATGAGGGTTAAAACGATGATAAAATATCTAAATAAGGGAAATAAGCATGTGTGGAAAGAATTTTTGAGAGACAGTATAAATAAAGGAGGGGGGTGTGGGGACAGTGGGATATTTATGCGCTTTAAGAAAGGGTGGATGAATGGAATGAATGATTTTCAAAGGGAGGTGATGAATGCGTGGGGAGAGTTCTTGGGGAATGTGAAGTATGAATGTGAGAATGCGCAGCAGGTATGGAAACAACCCATATTCCAAAACTATAGGATAATGAAAGAGGGCGAAGTATTATTTAATTTACCAATGTGGAGGGCTGGATTTAGGGTAATAAGAGACCTAGTCTATGAGTATGTTCCGGGGTTCATGAGGGCTCAAGTTATTGTTGATGGGACAAGGGAAAATAATCTGTTAATGGGGGGAAGGACAGCGGAAGGCATGATGGAGAGCATCAAAGAGGGGATGCCGGTGGAATGGAGGAGGATGGTGGAGAGCAAGAAGGTGGGAGGGGGCGAAAGTGAGGTAGCGCTATATGTGGGTGAAGGGGTGAAGCTGGGAGACCTTAGCACGAAAAGGATATACAAAACCCTTGGGAAGGGGGATGCAAGGAGACCAGCATCAGAAAAGGTATGGGAAAAGGTGATGGGGGGAATGGATGTGAAAAAGATGTGGGTGAATCTGAGAGTGAAAGGGAATAGTGTGGAGGGTGAGCACTTTGATTTCTGTTTAAGGCACAACAGGGTGTTCAACAATGTAATAATACGTATGTTTGACAAAGAGGTTAAGAGAGAATGTGATGTGTGTAAGGTGGGAGTGGAGAATTGTATGCATGAGTTTTTTGAGTGTGGGGAATTAAGGGGGTTCTTTGGGAAAATAAAAGAATTGATATGCAGGTGCTGGGATGAAGGGGTGTTAAAATGTCTAGAGTGGAAAGAATTGTGGTTGTTTGGGTTGAGTGGGAGAAGGGATGGGTGCAATGTTGATATGTTAAATCTATGTTTAAGCCAGGCAAGATATGCGGTGAAAATAAGAAGGAATGTAGCACACTATGAGGGGAGAGTGGATGGAGTGTGGGGAATTATGAAGAGGAATATAATGAGGGTTGTTGGAATGTTATATGTGTACAAAGATAATGAGATGTTCATGAAAGAACATGTTGATGGTTGTACACTGATAGAAGTGAATGATGGAAAGCTTAAGTATAATTTTGAAAAATAAGGAATGATGACCTGTGAAAGGGGAATACATGTAAAAGAATGGTGGATTAGGGATGTCGGGGAAGTGAAAGACAAGATAGGACTGTGATGTATACTTTGTATTAAATGCATTGGGGTCCTCTTCTTTTTGGGGGATTTGTTATGCAATGTGAGTGTTTGTTTAATCTGTGTGAAAACATTTTGATAATGAATAATAAAAAAAAAAAAAAAAAAAAAAAAGGCTCGCCCCTGGATGTGGTTGGTCGCGTGTTCGAATCCATGCTGTGGCATAAAAAAAATCATTTTCACCCTTTTTCGATGGATCTCCAAAAAGTGAACTTTTACATTTTCTGAGTCTGGAGGAATTCAAGGGGAGTTTTCAGGGGAGTGCGTTCTCTCTAACCAATGAGCTAACTGAAGCTAACCAATGAGCTAACTGAAGCTAACCAATGAGCTAACTGATGCGAACCAATGAGCTAACCCAGGCTAACCAATGAGCTAGCCCAGGCTAACCAATGAGCTAACTGAAGCTAACCAATGAGCTAACCGAGGCTAACCAATGAGCTAACTGAGGCTAACCAATGAGCTAACTGATGCTAACCAATGAGCTAACCGAGGCTAACCAATGAGCTAACTGAAGCTAACCCGGGCTAAACAATGAGCTAACCGATGAATGAGCTAACCCAGGCTAACCAATGAGGTAACCGAGGCTAACCAATGAGCTAACTGAAGCTAACCAATGAGCTAACCCAGGCTAACCAATGAGCTAACCGAGGCTAACCAATGAGCTAACTGAAGCTAACCAATGAGCTTACCCAGGCTAACCAATGAGCTAACCCAGGCTAACCAATGAGCTAACTGAAGCTAACCAATGAGCTAAAAGCAGGCTTACCAATGAGCTAACCGAGGCTAACCAATGAGCTGTCTGAAGCTAACCAATGAGCTAACCCAGGCTAACCAATGAGCTAACTGAGGCTAACCAATGAGCTAACCCAGGCTAACCAATGAGCTAGCCCAGGCTAACCAATGAGCTAACCGAGGAATGAGCTAACCCAGGCTAACCAATGAGCTAACTGAGGCTAACCAAAGAGCTAACTGATGCTAACCAGAGAGCTAACTGATGCTAACCATTGAGCTAACCGATGCTAACCAATGAGCTAACCGAAGCTAACCAATGAGCTAACCCAGGCTAACCAATGAGCTAACCCAGGCTAACCAATGAGCTAACTGAGGCTAAACAATGAGCTAACTGATGCTAACCAATGAGCTAACTGAAGCTAACCCAGGCTAACCCAGGCTAACCAATGAGCTAACTGAAGCTAACAATGAGCTAACTGAGGCTAACCAATGAGCTAACTGATGATAACCAATGAGCTAACCGAGGCTAACCAATGAGCTAACTGAAGCTAACCAATGAGCTAACCCAGGCTAACCGAGGAATGAGCTAACCCAGGCTAACCAATGAGCTAACCGAGGCTAACCAATGAGCTAACTGAAGCTAACCAATGAGCTAACTGAAGCTAACCAATGAGCTAACCGAGGCTAACCAATGAGCTAACTGATGCTAACCATTGAGCTAACTGAGGCTAACCAATGAGCTAACTGATGCTAACCAATGAGCTAATCCAGGCTAACCAATGAGCTAACCCAGGCTAACCAATGAGCTAACCGAGGCTCACCAATGAGCTAACCCAGGCTAACCAATGAGCTAACTGAATCTAACCAATGAGCTAACCCAGGCTAACCAATGAGCTAACCAAGGAATCAGCTAACCCAGGCTAACCAATGAGCTAACTGAAGCTAACCAATGAGCTAACCAAGGCTAACCAATGAGCTAACCGAGGAATGGGCTAACCCAGGCTAACCAATGAGCTAACCGAGGTTAACCAATGAGCTAACTGAAGCTAACCAATGAGCTAACTGAAGCTAACCAATGAGCTAACTGATGCGAACCAATGAGCTAACCCAGGCTAACCAATGAGCTAGCCCAGGCTAACCAATGAGCTAACTGAAGCTAACCAATGAGCTAACCGAGGCTAACCAATGAGCTAACTGAGGCTAACCAATGAGCTAACTGATGCTAACCAATGAGCTAACCGAGGCTAACCAATGAGCTAACTGAAGCTAACCCGGGCTAAACAATGAGCTAACCGATGAATGAGCTAACCCAGGCTAACCAATGAGGTAACCGAGGCTAACCAATGAGCTAACTGAAGCTAACCAATGAGCTAACCCAGGCTAACCAATGAGCTAACCGAGGCTAACCAATGAGCTAACTGAAGCTAACCAATGAGCTTACCCAGGCTAACCAATGAGCTAACCCAGGCTAACCAATGAGCTAACTGAAGCTAACCAATGAGCTAAAAGCAGGCTAACCAATGAGCTAACCGAGGCTAACCAATGAGCTGACTGAAGCTAACCAATGAGCTAACCCAGGCTAACCAATGAGCTAACTGAGGCTAACCAATGAGCTAACCCAGGCTAACCAATGAGCTAACGGAAGCAAACCAATGAGCTAACCGAGGAATGAGCTAACCCAGGCTAACCAATGAGCTAACTGAGGCTAACCAAAGAGCTAACTGATGCTAACCAGAGAGCTAACTGATGCTAACCATTGAGCTAACCGATGCTAACCAATGAGCTAACCGAAGCTAACCAATGAGCTAACCCAGGCTAACCAATGAGCTAACCCAGGCTAACCAATGAGCTAACTGAGGCTAAACAATGAGCTAACTGATGCTAACCAATGAGCTAACTGAAGCTAACCCAGGCTAACCCAGGCTAACCAATGAGCTAACTGAAGCTAACAATGAGCTAACTGAGGCTAACCAATGAGCTAACTGATGATAACCAATGAGCTAACCGAAGCTAACCAATGAGCTAACTGAAGCTAACCAATGAGCTAACCCACGCTAACCGAGGAATGAGCTAACCCAGGCTAACCAATGAGCTAACCGAGGCTAACCAATGAGCTAACTGAAGCTAACCAATGAGCTAACTGAAGCTAACCAATGAGCTAACCGAGGCTAACCAATGAGCTAACTGATGCTAACCATTGAGCTAACTGAGGCTAACCAATGAGCTAACTGATGCTAACCAATGAGCTAATCCAGGCTAACCAATGAGCTAACCCAGGCTAACCAATGAGCTAACCGAGGCTAACCAATGAGCTAACCGAGGCTAACCAATGAGCTAACTGAGGCTAACCAATGAGCTAACTGATGCTAACCAATGAGCTAACCGAGGCTAACCAATGAGCTAACTGAAGCTAACCCGGGCTAAACAATGAGCTAACCGATGAATGAGCTAACCCAGGCTAACCAATGAGGTAACCGAGGCTAACCAATGAGCTAACTGAAGCTAACCAATGAGCTAACCCAGGCTAACCAATGAGCTAACCGAGGCTAACCAATGAGCTAACTGAAGCTAACCAATGAGCTTACCCAGGCTAACCAATGAGCTAACCCAGGCTAACCAATGAGCTAACTGAAGCTAACCAATGAGCTAAAAGCAGGCTTACCAATGAGCTAACCGAGGCTAACCAATGAGCTGTCTGAAGCTAACCAATGAGCTAACCCAGGCTAACCAATGAGCTAACTGAGGCTAACCAATGAGCTAACCCAGGCTAACCAATGAGCTAGCCCAGGCTAACCAATGAGCTAACCGAGGAATGAGCTAACCCAGGCTAACCAATGAGCTAACTGAGGCTAACCAAAGAGCTAACTGATGCTAACCAGAGAGCTAACTGATGCTAACCATTGAGCTAACCGATGCTAACCAATGAGCTAACCGAAGCTAACCAATGAGCTAACCCAGGCTAACCAATGAGCTAACCCAGGCTAACCAATGAGCTAACTGAGGCTAAACAATGAGCTAACTGATGCTAACCAATGAGCTAACTGAAGCTAACCCAGGCTAACCCAGGCTAACCAATGAGCTAACTGAAGCTAACAATGAGCTAACTGAGGCTAACCAATGAGCTAACTGATGATAACCAATGAGCTAACCGAGGCTAACCAATGAGCTAACTGAAGCTAACCAATGAGCTAACCCAGGCTAACCGAGGAATGAGCTAACCCAGGCTAACCAATGAGCTAACCGAGGCTAACCAATGAGCTAACTGAAGCTAACCAATGAGCTAACTGAAGCTAACCAATGAGCTAACCGAGGCTAACCAATGAGCTAACTGATGCTAACCATTGAGCTAACTGAGGCTAACCAATGAGCTAACTGATGCTAACCAATGAGCTAATCCAGGCTAACCAATGAGCTAACCCAGGCTAACCAATGAGCTAACCCAGGCTAACCAATGAGCTAACCCAGGCTAACCAATGAGCTAACTGAATCTAACCAATGAGCTAACCCAGGCTAACCAATGAGCTAACCAAGGAATCAGCTAACCCAGGCTAACCAATGAGCTAACTGAAGCTAACCAATGAGCTAACCAAGGCTAACCAATGAGCTAACCGAGGAATGGGCTAACCCAGGCTAACCAATGAGCTAACCGAGGTTAACCAATGAGCTAACTGAAGCTAACCAATGAGCTAACTGAAGCTAACCAATGAGCTAACTGATGCGAACCAATGAGCTAACCCAGGCTAACCAATGAGCTAGCCCAGGCTAACCAATGAGCTAACTGAAGCTAACCAATGAGCTAACCGAGGCTAACCAATGAGCTAACTGAGGCTAACCAATGAGCTAACTGATGCTAACCAATGAGCTAACCGAGGCTAACCAATGAGCTAACTGAAGCTAACCCGGGCTAAACAATGAGCTAACCGATGAATGAGCTAACCCAGGCTAACCAATGAGGTAACCGAGGCTAACCAATGAGCTAACTGAAGCTAACCAATGAGCTAACCCAGGCTAACCAATGAGCTAACCGAGGCTAACCATTGAGCTAACTGAAGCTAACCAATGAGCTTACCCAGGCTAACCAATGAGCTAACCCAGGCTAACCAATGAGCTAACTGAAGCTAACCAATGAGCTAAAAGCAGGCTAACCAATGAGCTAACCGAGGCTAACCAATGAGCTGACTGAAGCTAACCAATGAGCTAACCCAGGCTAACCAATGAGCTAACTGAGGCTAACCAATGAGCTAACCCAGGCTAACCAATGAGCTAACGGAAGCAAACCAATGAGCTAACCGAGGAATGAGCTAACCCAGGCTAACCAATGAGCTAACTGAGGCTAACCAAAGAGCTAACTGATGCTAACCAGAGAGCTAACTGATGCTAACCATTGAGCTAACCGATGCTAACCAATGAGCTAACCGAAGCTAACCAATGAGCTAACCCAGGCTAACCAATGAGCTAACCCAGGCTAACCAATGAGCTAACTGAGGCTAAACAATGAGCTAACTGATGCTAACCAATGAGCTAACTGAAGCTAACCCAGGCTAACCCAGGCTAACCAATGAGCTAACTGAAGCTAACAATGAGCTAACTGAGGCTAACCAATGAGCTAACTGATGATAACCAATGAGCTAACCGAGGCTAACCAATGAGCTAACTGAAGCTAACCAATGAGCTAACCCAGGCTAACCGAGGAATGAGCTAACCCAGGCTAACCAATGAGCTAACCAAGGCTAACCAATGAGCTAACTGAAGCTAACCAATGAGCTAACTGAAGCTAACCAATGAGCTAACCGAGGCTAACCAATGAGCTAACTGATGCTAACCATTGAGCTAACTGAGGCTAACCAATGAGCTAACTGATGCTAACCAATGAGCTAATCCAGGCTAACCAATGAGCTAACCCAGGCTAACCAATGAGCTAACCGAGGCTAACCAATGAGCTAACCCAGGCTAACCAATGAGCTAACTGAATCTAACCAATGAGCTAACCCAGGCTAACCAATGAGCTAACCAAGGAATCAGCTAACCCAGGCTAACCAATGAGCTAACTGAAGCTAACCAATGAGCTAACCAAGGATAACCAATGAGCTAACCGAGGAATGGGCTAACCCAGGCTAACCAATGAGCTAACCGAGGTTAACCAATGAGCTAACTTAAGCTAACCAATGAGCTAACTGAAGCTAACCAATGAGCTAACCGAGGCTAACCAATGAGCTAACTGATGCTAACCAATGAGCTAACGCAGGCTAACCAATGAGCTAACCGAGGCTAACCAATGAGCTAACTGAAGCTAACCAATGAGCTAACCCAGGCTAACCAATGAGCTAACCCAGGCTAACCAATGAGTTAGCCCAGGCTAACCAATGAGCTAACTGAATCTAACCAATGAGCTAACCGAGGCTAACCAATGAGCTAACTGAGGCTAAACAATGAGCTAACTGATGCCAACCAATGAGCTAACCGAGGCTAACCAATGAGCTAACTGAAGCTAACCCAGGCTAACCAATGAGCTAACCGAGGAATGAGCTAACCCAGGCTAACCAATGAGCTAACCGAGGCTAACCAATGAGCTAACTGAAGCTAACCAATGAGCTAACCCAGGCTAACCAATGAGCTAACCCAGGCTAACCAATGAGCTAACTGATGCTAACCAATGAGCTAACCCAGGCTAACCAATGAGCTAACTGAGGCTAACCAATGAGCTAACTGAAGCTAACCAATGAGCTTACCCAGGCTAACCAATGAGCTAACCCAGGCTAACCAATGAGCTAGCCCAGGCTAACCAATGAGCTAACTGAATCTAACCAATGAGCTAACCGAGGCTAACCAATGAGCTAACTGAGGCTAACCAATGAGCTAACTGATGCTAACCAATGAGCTAACTGAATCTAACCAATGAGCTAACCGAGGCTAACCAATGAGCTAACCGAGGCTAACCAATGAGCTAACTGAAGCTAACCCGGGCTAAACAATGAGCTAACCGATGAATGAGCTAACCCAGGCTAACCAATGAGGTAACCGAGGCTAACCAATGAGCTAACTGAAGCTAACCAATGAGCTAACCCAGGCTAACCAATGAGCTAACCGAGGCTAACCAATGAGCTAACTGAAGCTAACCAATGAGCTTACCCAGGCTAACCAATGAGCTAACCCAGGCTAACCAATGAGCTAACTGAAGCTAACCAATGAGCTAAAAGCAGGCTAACCAATGAGCTAACCGAGGCTAACCAATGAGCTGACTGAAGCTAACCAATGAGCTAACCCAGGCTAACCAATGAGCTAACTGAGGCTAACCAATGAGCTAACCCAGGCTAACCAATGAGCTAACGGAAGCAAACCAATGAGCTAACCGAGGAATGAGCTAACCCAGGCTAACCAATGAGCTAACTGAGGCTAACCAAAGAGCTAACTGATGCTAACCAGAGAGCTAACTGATGCTAACCATTGAGCTAACCGATGCTAACCAATGAGCTAACCGAAGCTAACCAATGAGCTAACCCAGGCTAACCAATGAGCTAACCCAGGCTAACCAATGAGCTAACTGAGGCTAAACAATGAGCTAACTGATGCTAACCAATGAGCTAACTGAAGCTAACCCAGGCTAACCCAGGCTAACCAATGAGCTAACTGAAGCTAACAATGAGCTAACTGAGGCTAACCAATGAGCTAACTGATGATAACCAATGAGCTAACCGAGGCTAACCAATGAGCTAACTGAAGCTAACCAATGAGCTAACCCAGGCTAACCGAGGAATGAGCTAACCCAGGCTAACCAATGAGCTAACCGAGGCTAACCAATGAGCTAACTGAAGCTAACCAATGAGCTAACTGAAGCTAACCAATGAGCTAACCGAGGCTAACCAATGAGCTAACTGATGCTAACCATTGAGCTAACTGAGGCTAACCAATGAGCTAACTGATGCTAACCAATGAGCTAATCCAGGCTAACCAATGAGCTAACCCAGGCTAACCAATGAGCTAACCGAGGCTAACCAATGAGCTAACCCAGGCTAACCAATGAGCTAACTGAATCTAACCAATGAGCTAACCCAGGCTAACCAATGAGCTAACCAAGGAATCAGCTAACCCAGGCTAACCAATGAGCTAACTGAAGCTAACCAATGAGCTAACCAAGGCTAACCAATGAGCTAACCGAGGAATGGGCTAACCCAGGCTAACCAATGAGCTAACCGAGGTTAACCAATGAGCTAACTTAAGCTAACCAATGAGCTAACTGAAGCTAACCAATGAGCTAACCGAGGCTAACCAATGAGCTAACTGATGCTAACCAATGAGCTAACGCAGGCTAACCAATGAGCTAACCGAGGCTAACCAATGAGCTAACTGAAGCTAACCAATGAGCTAACCCAGGCTAACCAATGAGCTAACCCAGGCTAACCAATGAGCTAGCCCAGGCTAACCAATGAGCTAACTGAATCTAACCAATGAGCTAACCGAGGCTAACCAATGAGCTAACTGAGGCTAAACAATGAGCTAACTGATGCCAACCAATGAGCTAACCGAGGCTAACCAATGAGCTAACTGAAGCTAACCCAGGCTAACCAATGAGCTAACCGAGGAATGAGCTAACCCAGGCTAACCAATGAGCTAACCGAGGCTAACCAATGAGCTAACTGAAGCTAACCAATGAGCTAACCCAGGCTAACCAATGAGCTAACCCAGGCTAACCAATGAGCTAACTGATGCTAACCAATGAGCTAACCCAGGCTAACCAATGAGCTAACTGAGGCTAACCAATGAGCTAACTGAAGCTAACCAATGAGCTTACCCAGGCTAACCAATGAGCTAACCCAGGCTAACCAATGAGCTAGCCCAGGCTAACCAATGAGCTAACTGATGCCAACCAATGAGCTAACCGAGGCTAACCAATGAGCTAACTGAAGCTAACCCAGGCTAACCAATGAGCTAACCGAGGAATGAGCTAACCCAGGCTAACCAATGAGCTAACCGAGGCTAACCAATGAGCTAACTGAAGCTAACCAATGAGCTAACCCAGGCTAACCAATGAGCTAACCCAGGCTAACCAATGAGCTAACTGATGCTAACCAATGAGCTAACCCAGGCTAACCAATGAGCTAACTGAGGCTAACCAATGAGCTAACTGAAGCTAACCAATGAGCTTACCCAGGCTAACCAATGAGCTAACCCAGGCTAACCAATGAGCTAGCCCAGGCTAACCAATGAGCTAACTGAATCTAACCAATGAGCTAACCGAGGCTAACCAATGAGCTAACTGAGGCTAACCAATGAGCTAACTGATGCTAACCAATGAGCTAACTGAATCTAACCAATGAGCTAACCGAGGCTAACCAATGAGCTAACCGAGGCTAACCAATGAGCTAACTGAAGCTAACCAATGAGCTTACCCAGGCTAACCAATGAGCTAACCCAGGCTAACCAATGAGCTAGCCCAGGCTAACCAATGAGCTAACTGAATCTAACCAATGAGCTAACCGAGGCTAACCAATGAGCTAACTGAGGCTAACCAATGAGCTAACCCAGGCTAACCAATGAGCTAACTGAGGCTAACCAATGAGCTAACTGATGCTAACCAATGAGCTAACCCAGGCTAACCAATGAGCTAACCGAGGCTAACCAATGAGCTAACTGAAGCTAACCAATGAGCTTACCCAGGCTAACCAATGAGCTAACCCAGGCTAACCAATGAGCTAACCGAGGCTAACCAATGAGCTAACCCAGGCTAACCAAGGAGCTAACTGAAGCTAACCAATGAGCTAACCCAGGCTAACCAATGAGCTAACCGAGGAATGAGATAACCCAGGCTAACCAATGAGCTAACCGAGGCTAACCAATGAGCTAACTGAAGCTAACCAATGAGCTAACTGAAGCTAACCAATGAGCTAATCGAGGCTAACCAATGAGCTAACTGATGCTAACCAATGAGCTAACTGAGGCTAACCAATGAGCTAACTGATGCTAACCAATGAGCTAACCCAGGCTAACCAATGAGCTAACCGAGGCTAACCAATGAGCTAACTGAAGCTAACCAATGAGCTAACTGAAGCTAAACAATGAGCTAACTGATGCTAACCAATGAGCTAACCGAGGCTAACCATTGAGCTAACTGAAGCTAACCAATGAGCTAACTGAAGCTAACCAATGAGTTAACTGATGCTAACCAATGAGCTAACCCAGGCTAACCAATGAGCTAGCCCAGGCTAACCAATGAGCTAACTGAAGCTAACCAATGAGCTAACCGAGGCTAACCAATGAGCTAACCGAGGCTAACCAATGAGCTAACTGATGCTAACCAATGAGCTAACCGAGGCTAACCAATGAGCTAACTGAAGCTAACCCGGGCTAAACAATGAGCTAACCGAGCAATGAGCTAACCCAGGCTAACCAATGACCTAACCGAGGCTAACCAATGAGCTAACTGAAGCTAACCAATGAGCTAACCCAGGCTAACCAATGAGCTAACCGAGGCTAACCAATGAGCTAACTGAAGCTAACCAATGAGCTTACCCAGGCTAACCAATGAGCTAAACCAGGCTAACCAATGAGCTAACCCAGGCTAACCAATGAGCTAACTGAAGCTAACCATTGAGCTAACGCAGGCTAACCATTGAGCTAACCAAGGCTAACCAATGAGCTAACTGAAGCTAACCAATGAGCTAACCCAGGCTAACCAATGAGCGAACTGAGGCTAACCAATGAGCTAACCCAGGCTAACCAATGAGCTAACTGAAGCTAACCGATGAGATAACTGAGAAATGAGCTAACACAGGCTAACCAATGAGCTAACTGAGGCTAACCAAAGAGCTAACTGATGCTAACCAGAGAGCTAACTGATGCTAACCAATGAGTTAACCAAGGCTAACCAATGAGCCAACCAAAGCTAACCAATGAGCTAACCCAGGCTAACCAATGAGCTAACCCAGGCTAACCAATGAGCTAACTGAGGCTAAACAATGAGCTAACTGATGCTAACCAATGAGCTAACTGAAGCTAACCCAGGCTAACCCAGGCTAACCAATGAGCTAACTGAAGCTAACAATGAGCTAACTGAGGCTAACCAATGAGCTAACTGATGCTAACCAATGAGCTAACCGAGGCTAACCAATGAGCTAACTGAGGCTAACCAATGAGCTAACCCAGGCTAACCCAGGAATGAGCTAACCCAGGCTAACCAATGAGCTAACCGAGGCTAACCAATGAGCTAACCCAGGCTAACCAATGAGCTAACTGAAGCTAACCAATGAGCTAACCCAGGCTAACCAATGAGCTAACCGAGGAATGAGATAACCCAGGCTAACCAATGAGCTAACCGAGGCTAACCAATGAGCTAACTGAAGCTAACCAATGAGCTAACTGAAGCTAACCAATGAGCTAACCGAGGCTAACCAATGAGCTAACTGATGCTAACCAATGAGCTAACTGAGGCTAACCAATGAGCTAACTGATGCTAACCAATGAGCTAACCCAGGCTAACCAATGAGCTAACCGAGGCTAACCAATGAGCTAACTGAAGCTAACCAATGAGCTAACTGAAGCTAAACAATGAGCTAACTGATGCTAACCAATGAGCTAACCGAGGCTAACCATTGAGCTAACTGAAGCTAACCAATGAGCTAACTGAAGCTAACCAATGAGTTAACTGATGCTAACCAATGAGCTAACCCAGGCTAACCAATGAGCTAGCCCAGGCTAACCAATGAGCTAACTGAAGCTAACCAATGAGCTAACCGAGGCTAACCAATGAGCTAACCGAGGCTAACCAATGAGCTAACTGATGCTAACCAATGAGCTAACCGAGGCTAACCAATGAGCTAACTGAAGCTAACCCGGGCTAAACAATGAGCTAACCGAGCAATGAGCTAACCCAGGCTAACCAATGACCTAACCGAGGCTAACCAATGAGCTAACTGAAGCTAACCAATGAGCTAACCCAGGCTAACCAATGAGCTAACCGAGGCTAACCAATGAGCTAACTGAAGCTAACCAATGAGCTTACCCAGGCTAACCAATGAGCTAAACCAGGCTAACCAATGAGCTAACCCAGGCTAACCAATGAGCTAACTGAAGCTAACCATTGAGCTAACGCAGGCTAACCATTGAGCTAACCAAGGCTAACCAATGAGCTAACTGAAGCTAACCAATGAGCTAACCCAGGCTAACCAATGAGCTAACTGAGGCTAACCAATGAGCTAACCCAGGCTAACCAATGAGCTAACTGAAGCTAACCAATGAGATAACTGAGAAATGAGCTAACACAGGCTAACCAATGAGCTAACTGAGGCTAACCAAAGAGCTAACTGATGCTAACCAGAGAGCTAACTGATGCTAACCAATGAGTTAACCAAGGCTAACCAATGAGCCAACCAAAGCTAACCAATGAGCTAACCCAGGCTAACCAATGAGCTAACCCAGGCTAACCAATGAGCTAACTGAGGCTAAACAATGAGCTAACTGATGCTAACCAATGAGCTAACTGAAGCTAACCCAGGCTAACCCAGGCTAACCAATGAGCTAACTGAAGCTAACAATGAGCTAACTGAGGCTAACCAATGAGCTAACTGATGCTAACCAATGAGCTAACCGAGGCTAACCAATGAGCTAACTGAGGCTAACCAATGAGCTAACCCAGGCTAACCCAGGAATGAGCTAACCCAGGCTAACCAATGAGCTAACCGAGGCTAACCAATGAGCTAACTGAAGCTAACCAATGAGCTAACTGAAGCTAACCAATGAGCTAACCGAGGCTAACCAATGAGCTAACTGATGCTAACCATTGAGTTAACTGAGGCTAACCAATGAGCTAACTGATGCTAACCAATGAGCTAATCCAGGCTAACCAATGAGCTAACCGAGGCTAACCAATGAGCTAACCAAGGCTAACCAATGAGCTAACTGAATCTAACCAATGAGCTAACTGAATCTAACCAATGAGCTAACCCAGGCTAACCAATGAGCTAACCAAGGAATCAGCTAACCCAGGCTAACCAATGAGCTAACCGAGGCTAACCAATTGGCTAACTGAAGCTAACCAATGAGCTAACTGAAGCTAACCAATGAGCTAACCAAGGCTAACCAATGAGCTAACCAAGGAATGGGCTAACCCAGGCTAACCAATGAGCTAACCGAGGTTAACCAATGAGCTAACTGAATCAAACCAATGAGCTAACCCAGGCTAACCAATGAGCTAACCAAGGAATCAGCTAACCCAGGCTAACCAATGAGCTAACCGAGGCTAACCAATTGGCTAACTGAAGCTAACCAATGAGCTAACTGAAGCTAACCAATGAGCTAACCAAGGCTAACCAATGAGCTAACCAAGGAATGGGCTAACCCAGGCTAACCAATGAGCTAACCGAGGTTAACCAATGAGCTAACTTAAGCTAACCAATGAGCTAACTGAAGCTAACCAATGAGCTAACTGAATCTAACCAATGAGCTAACCGAGGCTAACCAATGAGCTAACTGAGGCTAATCAATGAGCTAACCCAGGCTAACCAATGAGCTAGCCCAGGCTAACCAATGAGCTAACTGAATCAAACCAATGAGCTAACCGAGGCTAACCAATGAGCTAACCGAGGCTAACCAATGAGCTAACTGAAGCTAACCAATGAGCTTACCCAGGCTAACCAATGAGCTAACCCAGGCTAACCAATGAGCTAGCCCAGGCTAACCAATGAGCTAACTGAATCTAACCAATGAGCTAACCGAGGATAACCAATGAGCTAACTGAGGCTAACCAATGAGCTAACCCAGGCTAACCAATGAGCTAACTGAGGCTAACCAATGAGCTAACTGATGCTAACCAATTAGCTAACCCAGGCTAACCAATGAGCTAACCGAGGCTAACCAATGAGCTAACTGAAGCTAACCAATGAGCTTACCCAGGCTAACCAATGAGCTAACTGAATCTAACCAATGAGCTAACCGAGGCTAACCAATGAGCTAACTGAGGCTAACCAATGAGCTAACTGATGCTAACCAATGAGCTAACCGAGCCTAACCAATGAGCTAACTGAAGCTAACCCAGGCTAACCAATGAGCTAACCGAGGAATGAGCTAACCCAGGCTAACCAATAAGCTAACCAAGGCTAACCATTGAGCTAACTGAAGCTAACCAATGAGCTAACCCAGGCTAACCAATGAGCTAACTGAGGCTAACCAATGAGCTAACTGAGGCTAACGATTTACACATGCTATGACTCCGGGGGTACTTCCATTCGCTTCGTCTTGATCTGTTGATGTTATTTCATGTCTCGTTTGTCCATTGTGACGGTGGTAAAGCCAGGGAAATGTCCCGGAGATATACTGAGAAATCTTTCCAACAGCATTTTCCTGCGATCACAGCTGTTCACAGCTACGAGGCTGGGACCGCTTCCATTCGCTTCGTCTTGATCTGTAGATGTTATTTCATGTCTCATTTGTTCATTTTGATGGAGAAAAAGTTGTACATTTAGTGAATTCAGAGTGTCTAAGCTGCACAAGTAGGCATGTTTGAGTACTCAGGTCCAGTGGCTCACTGCGTTAACGCTATCCCCTGGATGAGGTTGGTCGCGTGTTCGAATCCATGCTGTGGCATACTTTTTTTCATTTTCACCCTTTTTCTATGGATCTCCAAAAAGTGAACTTTTACATTTTCTGAGTCTGGAGGAATTCAAGGGGAGTTTTCAGGGGAGTGCGTTCTCTCTAACCAATGAGCTAACTGAAGCTAACCAATGAGCTAACTGAAGCTAACCAATGAGCTAACTGATGCTAACCAATGAGCTAATCCAGGCTAACCAATGAGCTAGCCCAGGCTAACCAATGAGCTAACTGAAGCTAACCAATGAGCTAACCGAGGCTAACCAATGAGCTAACTGAGGCTAACCAATGAGCTAACTGATGCTAACCAATGAGCTAACCGAGGCTAACCAATGAGCTAACTGAAGCTAACCCGGGCTAACCAATGAGCTAACCCAGGCTAACCAATGAGCTAACTGAGGCTAACCAATGAGCTAACTGAGGCTAACGATTTACACATGCTATGACTCCGGGGGTACTTCCATTCGCTTCGTCTTGATCTGTTGATGTTATTTCATGTCTCGTTTGTCCATTGTGACGGTGGTAAAGCCAGGGAAATGTCCCGGAGATATACTGAGAAATCTTTCCAACAGCATTTTCCTGCGATCACAGCTGTTCACAGCTACGAGGCTGGGACCGCTTCCATTCGCTTCGTCTTGATCTGTAGATGTTATTTCATGTCTCATTTGTTCATTTTGATGGAGAAAAAGTTGTACATTTAGTGAATTCAGAGTGTCTAAGCTGCACAAGTAGGCATGTTTGAGTACTCAGGTCCAGTGGCTCACTGCGTTAACGCTATCCCCTGGATGAGGTTGGTCGCGTGTTCGAATCCATGCTGTGGCATACTTTTTTTCATTTTCACCCTTTTTCTATGGATCTCCAAAAAGTGAACTTTTACATTTTCTGAGTCTGGAGGAATTCAAGGGGAGTTTTCAGGGGAGTGCGTTCTCTCTAACCAATGAGCTAACTGAAGCTAACCAATGAGCTAACTGAAGCTAACCAATGAGCTAACTGATGCTAACCAATGAGCTAATCCAGGCTAACCAATGAGCTAGCCCAGGCTAACCAATGAGCTAACTGAAGCTAACCAATGAGCTAACCGAGGCAAACCAATGAGCTAACTGAGGCTAACCAATGAGCTAACTGATGCTAACCAATGAGCTAACCGAGGCTAACCAATGAGCTAACTGAAGCTAACCCGGGCTAAACAATGAGCTAACCGAGCAATGAGCTAACCCAGGCTAACCAATGAGCTAACCGCGGCTAACCAATGAGCTAACTGAAGCTAACCAATGAGCTAACGCAGGCTAACCATTGAGCTAACCAAGGCTAACCAATGAGCTAACTGAAGCTAACCAATGAGCTAACCCAGACTAACCAATGAGCTAACTGAGGCTAACCAATGAGCTAGCCCAGGCTAACCAATGAGCTAACTGAAGCTAACCAATGAGCTAACTGAAGCTAACCAATGAGCTAACTGAGGAATGAGCTAACCCAGGCTAACCAATGAGCTAACTGAGGCTAACCAATGAGCTAAACCAGGCTAACCAATGAGCTAACTGAAGCTAACCAATGAGCTAACGCAGGCTAACCATTGAGCTAACCAAGGCTAACCAATGAGCTAACTGAAGCTAACCAATGAGCTAACCCAGACTAACCAATGAGCTAACTGAGGCTAACCAATGAGCTAGCCCAGGCTAACCAATGAGCTAACTGAAGCTAACCAATGAGCTAACTGAAGCTAACCAATGAGCTAACTGAGGAATGAGCTAACCCAGGCTAACCAATGAGCTAACTGAGGCTAACCAATGACCTAACGCAGGCTAACCATTGAGCTAACCAAGGCTAACCAATGAGCTAACTGAAGCTAACCAATGAGCTAACCCAGACTAACCCATGAGCTAACTGAGGCTAACCAATGAGCTAGCCCAGGCTAACCAATGAGCTAACTGAGGCTAACCAAAGAGCTAACTGATGCTAACCAGAGAGCTAACTGATGCTAACCAATGAGTTAACCAAGGCTAACCAATGAGCCAACCAAAGCTAACCAATGAGCTAACCAAGGCTTACCAATGAGCTAACCCAGGCTAACCAATGAGCTAACTGAGGCTAAACAATGAGCTAACTGATGCTAACCAATGAGCTAACTGAAGCTAACCCAGGCTAACCCAGGCTAACCAATGAGCTAACTGAAGCTAACAATGAGCTAACTGAGGCTAACCAATGAGCTAACTGATGCTAACCAATGAGCTAACCGAGGCTAACCAATGAGCTAACTGAAGCTAACCAATGAGTTAACTGAAGCTAACCAATGAGCTAACCCAGGCTAACCCAGGAATGAGCTAACCCAGGCTAACCAATGAGCTAACCGAGGCTAACCAATGAGCTAACTGAAGCTAACAAATGAGTTAACTGAAGCTAACCAATGAGCTATCCGAGGCTAACCAATGAGCTAACCCAGGCTAACCAATGAGCTAACCCAGGCTAACCAATGAGCTAACTGATGCTAACCAATGAGCTAATCCAGGCTAACCAATGAGCTAACCCAGGCTAACCAATGAGCTAACCGAGGCTAACCAATGAGCTAACCCAGGCTAACCAATGAGCTAACTGAATCTAACCAATGAGCTAACCCAGGCTAACCAATGAGCTAACCAAGGAATCAGCTAACCCAGGCTAACCAATGAGCTAACTGAAGCTAACCAATGAGCTAACCAAGGCTAACCAATGAGCTAACCGAGGAATGGGCTAACCCAGGCTAACCAATGAGCTAACCGAGGTTAACCAATGAGCTAACTGAAGCTAACCAATGAGCTAACTGAAGCTAACCAATGAGCTAACTGATGCGAACCAATGAGCTAACCCAGGCTAACCAATGAGCTAGCCCAGGCTAACCAATGAGCTAACTGAAGCTAACCAATGAGCTAACCGAGGCTAACCAATGAGCTAACTGAGGCTAACCAATGAGCTAACTGATGCTAACCAATGAGCTAACCGAGGCTAACCAATGAGCTAACTGAAGCTAACCCGGGCTAAACAATGAGCTAACCGATGAATGAGCTAACCCAGGCTAACCAATGAGGTAACCGAGGCTAACCAATGAGCTAACTGAAGCTAACCAATGAGCTAACCCAGGCTAACCAATGAGCTAACCGAGGCTAACCAATGAGCTAACTGAAGCTAACCAATGAGCTTACCCAGGCTAACCAATGAGCTAACCCAGGCTAACCAATGAGCTAACTGAAGCTAACCAATGAGCTAAAAGCAGGCTAACCAATGAGCTAACCGAGGCTAACCAATGAGCTGACTGAAGCTAACCAATGAGCTAACCCAGGCTAACCAATGAGCTAACTGAGGCTAACCAATGAGCTAACCCAGGCTAACCAATGAGCTAACGGAAGCAAACCAATGAGCTAACCGAGGAATGAGCTAACCCAGGCTAACCAATGAGCTAACTGAGGCTAACCAAAGAGCTAACTGATGCTAACCAGAGAGCTAACTGATGCTAACCATTGAGCTAACCGATGCTAACCAATGAGCTAACCGAAGCTAACCAATGAGCTAACCCAGGCTAACCAATGAGCTAACCCAGGCTAACCAATGAGCTAACTGAGGCTAAACAATGAGCTAACTGATGCTAACCAATGAGCTAACTGAAGCTAACCCAGGCTAACCCAGGCTAACCAATGAGCTAACTGAAGCTAACAATGAGCTAACTGAGGCTAACCAATGAGCTAACTGATGATAACCAATGAGCTAACCGAGGCTAACCAATGAGCTAACTGAAGCTAACCAATGAGCTAACCCACGCTAACCGAGGAATGAGCTAACCCAGGCTAACCAATGAGCTAACCGAGGCTAACCAATGAGCTAACTGAAGCTAACCAATGAGCTAACTGAAGCTAACCAATGAGCTAACCGAGGCTAACCAATGAGCTAACTGATGCTAACCATTGAGCTAACTGAGGCTAACCAATGAGCTAACTGATGCTAACCAATGAGCTAATCCAGGCTAACCAATGAGCTAACCCAGGCTAACCAATGAGCTAACCGAGGCTAACCAATGAGCTAACCGAGGCTAACCAATGAGCTAACTGAGGCTAACCAATGAGCTAACTGATGCTAACCAATGAGCTAACCGAGGCTAACCAATGAGCTAACTGAAGCTAACCCGGGCTAAACAATGAGCTAACCGATGAATGAGCTAACCCAGGCTAACCAATGAGGTAACCGAGGCTAACCAATGAGCTAACTGAAGCTAACCAATGAGCTAACCCAGGCTAACCAATGAGCTAACCGAGGCTAACCAATGAGCTAACTGAAGCTAACCAATGAGCTTACCCAGGCTAACCAATGAGCTAACCCAGGCTAACCAATGAGCTAACTGAAGCTAACCAATGAGCTAAAAGCAGGCTTACCAATGAGCTAACCGAGGCTAACCAATGAGCTGTCTGAAGCTAACCAATGAGCTAACCCAGGCTAACCAATGAGCTAACTGAGGCTAACCAATGAGCTAACCCAGGCTAACCAATGAGCTAGCCCAGTCTAACCAATGAGCTAACCGAGGAATGAGCTAACCGCGGCTAACCAATGAGCTAACTGAAGCTAACCAATGAGCTAACGCAGGCTAACCATTGAGCTAACCAAGGCTAACCAATGAGCTAACTGAAGCTAACCAATGAGCTAACCCAGACTAACCAATGAGCTAACTGAGGCTAACCAATGAGCTAGCCCAGGCTAACCAATGAGCTAACTGAAGCTAACCAATGAGCTAACTGAAGCTAACCAATGAGCTAACTGAGGAATGAGCTAACCCAGGCTAACCAATGAGCTAACTGAGGCTAACCAATGAGCTAAACCAGGCTAACCAATGAGCTAACTGAAGCTAACCAATGAGCTAACGCAGGCTAACCATTGAGCTAACCAAGGCTAACCAATGAGCTAACTGAAGCTAACCAATGAGCTAACCCAGACTAACCAATGAGCTAACTGAGGCTAACCAATGAGCTAGCCCAGGCTAACCAATGAGCTAACTGAAGCTAACCAATGAGCTAACTGAGGAATGAGCTAACCCAGGCTAACCAATGAGCTAACTGAGGCTAACCAATGACCTAACGCAGGCTAACCATTGAGCTAACCAAGGCTAACCAATGAGCTAACTGAAGCTAACCAATGAGCTAACCCAGACTAACCCATGAGCTAACTGAGGCTAACCAATGAGCTAGCCCAGGCTAACCAATGAGCTAACTGAGGCTAACCAAAGAGCTAACTGATGCTAACCAGAGAGCTAACTGATGCTAACCAATGAGTTAACCAAGGCTAACCAATGAGCCAACCAAAGCTAACCAATGAGCTAACCAAGGCTTACCAATGAGCTAACCCAGGCTAACCAATGAGCTAACTGAGGCTAAACAATGAGCTAACTGATGCTAACCAATGAGCTAACTGAAGCTAACCCAGGCTAACCCAGGCTAACCAATGAGCTAACTGAAGCTAACAATGAGCTAACTGAGGCTAACCAATGAGCTAACTGATGCTAACCAATGAGCTAACCGAGGCTAACCAATGAGCTAACTGAAGCTAACCAATGAGTTAACTGAAGCTAACCAATGAGCTAACCCAGGCTAACCCAGGAATGAGCTAACCCAGGCTAACCAATGAGCTAACCGAGGCTAACCAATGAGCTAACTGAAGCTAACAAATGAGTTAACTGAAGCTAACCAATGAGCTATCCGAGGCTAACCAATGAGCTAACCCAGGCTAACCAATGAGCTAACCCAGGCTAACCAATGAGCTAACTGATGCTAACCAATGAGCTAATCCAGGCTAACCAATGAGCTAACCCAGGCTAACCAATGAGCTAACCGAGGCTAACCAATGAGCTAACCCAGGCTAACCAATGAGCTAACTGAATCTAACCAATGAGCTAACCCAGGCTAACCAATGAGCTAACCAAGGAATCAGCTAACCCAGGCTAACCAATGAGCTAACTGAAGCTAACCAATGAGCTAACCAAGGCTAACCAATGAGCTAACCGAGGAATGGGCTAACCCAGGCTAACCAATGAGCTAACCGAGGTTAACCAATGAGCTAACTGAAGCTAACCAATGAGCTAACTGAAGCTAACCAATGAGCTAACTGATGCGAACCAATGAGCTAACCCAGGCTAACCAATGAGCTAGCCCAGGCTAACCAATGAGCTAACTGAAGCTAACCAATGAGCTAACCGAGGCTAACCAATGAGCTAACTGAGGCTAACCAATGAGCTAACTGATGCTAACCAATGAGCTAACCGAGGCTAACCAATGAGCTAACTGAAGCTAACCCGGGCTAAACAATGAGCTAACCGATGAATGAGCTAACCCAGGCTAACCAATGAGGTAACCGAGGCTAACCAATGAGCTAACTGAAGCTAACCAATGAGCTAACCCAGGCTAACCAATGAGCTAACCGAGGCTAACCAATGAGCTAACTGAAGCTAACCAATGAGCTTACCCAGGCTAACCAATGAGCTAACCCAGGCTAACCAATGAGCTAACTGAAGCTAACCAATGAGCTAAAAGCAGGCTAACCAATGAGCTAACCGAGGCTAACCAATGAGCTGACTGAAGCTAACCAATGAGCTAACCCAGGCTAACCAATGAGCTAACTGAGGCTAACCAATGAGCTAACCCAGGCTAACCAATGAGCTAACGGAAGCAAACCAATGAGCTAACCGAGGAATGAGCTAACCCAGGCTAACCAATGAGCTAACTGAGGCTAACCAAAGAGCTAACTGATGCTAACCAGAGAGCTAACTGATGCTAACCATTGAGCTAACCGATGCTAACCAATGAGCTAACCGAAGCTAACCAATGAGCTAACCCAGGCTAACCAATGAGCTAACCCAGGCTAACCAATGAGCTAACTGAGGCTAAACAATGAGCTAACTGATGCTAACCAATGAGCTAACTGAAGCTAACCCAGGCTAACCCAGGCTAACCAATGAGCTAACTGAAGCTAACAATGAGCTAACTGAGGCTAACCAATGAGCTAACTGATGATAACCAATGAGCTAACCGAGGCTAACCAATGAGCTAACTGAAGCTAACCAATGAGCTAACCCACGCTAACCGAGGAATGAGCTAACCCAGGCTAACCAATGAGCTAACCGAGGCTAACCAATGAGCTAACTGAAGCTAACCAATGAGCTAACTGAAGCTAACCAATGAGCTAACCGAGGCTAACCAATGAGCTAACTGATGCTAACCATTGAGCTAACTGAGGCTAACCAATGAGCTAACTGATGCTAACCAATGAGCTAATCCAGGCTAACCAATGAGCTAACCCAGGCTAACCAATGAGCTAACCGAGGCTAACCAATGAGCTAACCGAGGCTAACCAATGAGCTAACTGAGGCTAACCAATGAGCTAACTGATGCTAACCAATGAGCTAACCGAGGCTAACCAATGAGCTAACTGAAGCTAACCCGGGCTAAACAATGAGCTAACCGATGAATGAGCTAACCCAGGCTAACCAATGAGGTAACCGAGGCTAACCAATGAGCTAACTGAAGCTAACCAATGAGCTAACCCAGGCTAACCAATGAGCTAACCGAGGCTAACCAATGAGCTAACTGAAGCTAACCAATGAGCTTACCCAGGCTAACCAATGAGCTAACCCAGGCTAACCAATGAGCTAACTGAAGCTAACCAATGAGCTAAAAGCAGGCTTACCAATGAGCTAACCGAGGCTAACCAATGAGCTGTCTGAAGCTAACCAATGAGCTAACCCAGGCTAACCAATGAGCTAACTGAGGCTAACCAATGAGCTAACCCAGGCTAACCAATGAGCTAGCCCAGGCTAACCAATGAGCTAACCGAGGAATGAGCTAACCCAGGCTAACCAATGAGCTAACTGAGGCTAACCAAAGAGCTAACTGATGCTAACCAGAGAGCTAACTGATGCTAACCATTGAGCTAACCGATGCTAACCAATGAGCTAACCGAAGCTAACCAATGAGCTAACCCAGGCTAACCAATGAGCTAACCCAGGCTAACCAATGAGCTAACTGAGGCTAAACAATGAGCTAACTGATGCTAACCAATGAGCTAACTGAAGCTAACCCAGGCTAACCCAGGCTAACCAATGAGCTAACTGAAGCTAACAATGAGCTAACTGAGGCTAACCAATGAGCTAACTGATGATAACCAATGAGCTAACCGAGGCTAACCAATGAGCTAACTGAAGCTAACCAATGAGCTAACCCAGGCTAACCGAGGAATGAGCTAACCCAGGCTAACCAATGAGCTAACCGAGGCTAACCAATGAGCTAACTGAAGCTAACCAATGAGCTAACTGAAGCTAACCAATGAGCTAACCGAGGCTAACCAATGAGCTAACTGATGCTAACCATTGAGCTAACTGAGGCTAACCAATGAGCTAACTGATGCTAACCAATGAGCTAATCCAGGCTAACCAATGAGCTAACTGAAGCTAACCAATGAGCTAACCCAGGCTAACCGAGGAATGAGCTAACCCAGGCTAACCAATGAGCTAACCGAGGCTAACCAATGAGCTAACTGAAGCTAACCAATGAGCTAACTGAAGCTAACCAATGAGCTAACCGAGGCTAACCAATGAGCTAACTGATGCTAACCATTGAGCTAACTGAGGCTAACCAATGAGCTAACTGATGCTAACCAATGAGCTAATCCAGGCTAACCAATGAGCTAACCCAGGCTAACCAATGAGCTAACCGAGGCTCACCAATGAGCTAACCCAGGCTAACCAATGAGCTAACTGAATCTAACCAATGAGCTAACCCAGGCTAACCAATGAGCTAACCAAGGAATCAGCTAACCCAGGCTAACCAATGAGCTAACTGAAGCTAACCAATGAGCTAACCAAGGCTAACCAATGAGCTAACCGAGGAATGGGCTAACCCAGGCTAACCAATGAGCTAACCGAGGTTAACCAATGAGCTAACTGAAGCTAACCAATGAGCTAACTGAAGCTAACCAATGAGCTAACTGATGCGAACCAATGAGCTAACCCAGGCTAACCAATGAGCTAGCCCAGGCTAACCAATGAGCTAACTGAAGCTAACCAATGAGCTAACCGAGGCTAACCAATGAGCTAACTGAGGCTAACCAATGAGCTAACTGATGCTAACCAATGAGCTAACCGAGGCTAACCAATGAGCTAACTGAAGCTAACCCGGGCTAAACAATGAGCTAACCGATGAATGAGCTAACCCAGGCTAACCAATGAGGTAACCGAGGCTAACCAATGAGCTAACTGAAGCTAACCAATGAGCTAACCCAGGCTAACCAATGAGCTAACCGAGGCTAACCAATGAGCTAACTGAAGCTAACCAATGAGCTTACCCAGGCTAACCAATGAGCTAACCCAGGCTAACCAATGAGCTAACTGAAGCTAACCAATGAGCTAAAAGCAGGCTAACCAATGAGCTAACCGAGGCTAACCAATGAGCTGACTGAAGCTAACCAATGAGCTAACCCAGGCTAACCAATGAGCTAACTGAGGCTAACCAATGAGCTAACCCAGGCTAACCAATGAGCTAACGGAAGCAAACCAATGAGCTAACCGAGGAATGAGCTAACCCAGGCTAACCAATGAGCTAACTGAGGCTAACCAAAGAGCTAACTGATGCTAACCAGAGAGCTAACTGATGCTAACCATTGAGCTAACCGATGCTAACCAATGAGCTAACCGAAGCTAACCAATGAGCTAACCCAGGCTAACCAATGAGCTAACCCAGGCTAACCAATGAGCTAACTGAGGCTAAACAATGAGCTAACTGATGCTAACCAATGAGCTAACTGAAGCTAACCCAGGCTAACCCAGGCTAACCAATGAGCTAACTGAAGCTAACAATGAGCTAACTGAGGCTAACCAATGAGCTAACTGATGATAACCAATGAGCTAACCGAGGCTAACCAATGAGCTAACTGAAGCTAACCAATGAGCTAACCCAGGCTAACCGAGGAATGAGCTAACCCAGGCTAACCAATGAGCTAACGCAGGCTAACCATTGAGCTAACCAAGGCTAACCAATGAGCTAACTGAAGCTAACCAATGAGCTAACCCAGACTAACCAATGAGCTAACTGAGGCTAACCAATGAGCTAGCCCAGGCTAACCAATGAGCTAACTGAAGCTAACCAATGAGCTAACTGAAGCTAACCAATGAGCTAACTGAGGAATGAGCTAACCCAGGCTAACCAATGAGCTAACTGAGGCTAACCAATGACCTAACGCAGGCTAACCATTGAGCTAACCAAGGCTAACCAATGAGCTAACTGAAGCTAACCAATGAGCTAACCCAGACTAACCCATGAGCTAACTGAGGCTAACCAATGAGCTAGCCCAGGCTAACCAATGAGCTAACTGAGGCTAACCAAAGAGCTAACTGATGCTAACCAGAGAGCTAACTGATGCTAACCAATGAGTTAACCAAGGCTAACCAATGAGCCAACCAAAGCTAACCAATGAGCTAACCAAGGCTTACCAATGAGCTAACCCAGGCTAACCAATGAGCTAACTGAGGCTAAACAATGAGCTAACTGATGCTAACCAATGAGCTAACTGAAGCTAACCCAGGCTAACCCAGGCTAACCAATGAGCTAACTGAAGCTAACAATGAGCTAACTGAGGCTAACCAATGAGCTAACTGATGCTAACCAATGAGCTAACCGAGGCTAACCAATGAGCTAACTGAAGCTAACCAATGAGTTAACTGAAGCTAACCAATGAGCTAACCCAGGCTAACCCAGGAATGAGCTAACCCAGGCTAACCAATGAGCTAACCGAGGCTAACCAATGAGCTAACTGAAGCTAACAAATGAGTTAACTGAAGCTAACCAATGAGCTATCCGAGGCTAACCAATGAGCTAACCCAGGCTAACCAATGAGCTAACCCAGGCTAACCAATGAGCTAACTGATGCTAACCAATGAGCTAATCCAGGCTAACCAATGAGCTAACCCAGGCTAACCAATGAGCTAACCGAGGCTAACCAATGAGCTAACCCAGGCTAACCAATGAGCTAACTGAATCTAACCAATGAGCTAACCCAGGCTAACCAATGAGCTAACCAAGGAATCAGCTAACCCAGGCTAACCAATGAGCTAACTGAAGCTAACCAATGAGCTAACCAAGGCTAACCAATGAGCTAACCGAGGAATGGGCTAACCCAGGCTAACCAATGAGCTAACCGAGGTTAACCAATGAGCTAACTGAAGCTAACCAATGAGCTAACTGAAGCTAACCAATGAGCTAACTGATGCGAACCAATGAGCTAACCCAGGCTAACCAATGAGCTAGCCCAGGCTAACCAATGAGCTAACTGAAGCTAACCAATGAGCTAACCGAGGCTAACCAATGAGCTAACTGAGGCTAACCAATGAGCTAACTGATGCTAACCAATGAGCTAACCGAGGCTAACCAATGAGCTAACTGAAGCTAACCCGGGCTAAACAATGAGCTAACCGATGAATGAGCTAACCCAGGCTAACCAATGAGGTAACCGAGGCTAACCAATGAGCTAACTGAAGCTAACCAATGAGCTAACCCAGGCTAACCAATGAGCTAACCGAGGCTAACCAATGAGCTAACTGAAGCTAACCAATGAGCTTACCCAGGCTAACCAATGAGCTAACCCAGGCTAACCAATGAGCTAACTGAAGCTAACCAATGAGCTAAAAGCAGGCTAACCAATGAGCTAACCGAGGCTAACCAATGAGCTGACTGAAGCTAACCAATGAGCTAACCCAGGCTAACCAATGAGCTAACTGAGGCTAACCAATGAGCTAACCCAGGCTAACCAATGAGCTAACGGAAGCAAACCAATGAGCTAACCGAGGAATGAGCTAACCCAGGCTAACCAATGAGCTAACTGAGGCTAACCAAAGAGCTAACTGATGCTAACCAGAGAGCTAACTGATGCTAACCATTGAGCTAACCGATGCTAACCAATGAGCTAACCGAAGCTAACCAATGAGCTAACCCAGGCTAACCAATGAGCTAACCCAGGCTAACCAATGAGCTAACTGAGGCTAAACAATGAGCTAACTGATGCTAACCAATGAGCTAACTGAAGCTAACCCAGGCTAACCCAGGCTAACCAATGAGCTAACTGAAGCTAACAATGAGCTAACTGAGGCTAACCAATGAGCTAACTGATGATAACCAATGAGCTAACCGAGGCTAACCAATGAGCTAACTGAAGCTAACCAATGAGCTAACCCACGCTAACCGAGGAATGAGCTAACCCAGGCTAACCAATGAGCTAACCGAGGCTAACCAATGAGCTAACTGAAGCTAACCAATGAGCTAACTGAAGCTAACCAATGAGCTAACCGAGGCTAACCAATGAGCTAACTGATGCTAACCATTGAGCTAACTGAGGCTAACCAATGAGCTAACTGATGCTAACCAATGAGCTAATCCAGGCTAACCAATGAGCTAACCCAGGCTAACCAATGAGCTAACCGAGGCTAACCAATGAGCTAACCGAGGCTAACCAATGAGCTAACTGAGGCTAACCAATGAGCTAACTGATGCTAACCAATGAGCTAACCGAGGCTAACCAATGAGCTAACTGAAGCTAACCCGGGCTAAACAATGAGCTAACCGATGAATGAGCTAACCCAGGCTAACCAATGAGGTAACCGAGGCTAACCAATGAGCTAACTGAAGCTAACCAATGAGCTAACCCAGGCTAACCAATGAGCTAACCGAGGCTAACCAATGAGCTAACTGAAGCTAACCAATGAGCTTACCCAGGCTAACCAATGAGCTAACCCAGGCTAACCAATGAGCTAACTGAAGCTAACCAATGAGCTAAAAGCAGGCTTACCAATGAGCTAACCGAGGCTAACCAATGAGCTGTCTGAAGCTAACCAATGAGCTAACCCAGGCTAACCAATGAGCTAACTGAGGCTAACCAATGAGCTAACCCAGGCTAACCAATGAGCTAGCCCAGGCTAACCAATGAGCTAACCGAGGAATGAGCTAACCCAGGCTAACCAATGAGCTAACTGAGGCTAACCAAAGAGCTAACTGATGCTAACCAGAGAGCTAACTGATGCTAACCATTGAGCTAACCGATGCTAACCAATGAGCTAACCGAAGCTAACCAATGAGCTAACCCAGGCTAACCAATGAGCTAACCCAGGCTAACCAATGAGCTAACTGAGGCTAAACAATGAGCTAACTGATGCTAACCAATGAGCTAACTGAAGCTAACCCAGGCTAACCCAGGCTAACCAATGAGCTAACTGAAGCTAACAATGAGCTAACTGAGGCTAACCAATGAGCTAACTGATGATAACCAATGAGCTAACCGAGGCTAACCAATGAGCTAACTGAAGCTAACCAATGAGCTAACCCAGGCTAACCGAGGAATGAGCTAACCCAGGCTAACCAATGAGCTAACCGAGGCTAACCAATGAGCTAACTGAAGCTAACCAATGAGCTAACTGAAGCTAACCAATGAGCTAACCGAGGCTAACCAATGAGCTAACTGATGCTAACCATTGAGCTAACTGAGGCTAACCAATGAGCTAACTGATGCTAACCAATGAGCTAATCCAGGCTAACCAATGAGCTAACTGAAGCTAACCAATGAGCTAACCCAGGCTAACCGAGGAATGAGCTAACCCAGGCTAACCAATGAGCTAACCGAGGCTAACCAATGAGCTAACTGAAGCTAACCAATGAGCTAACTGAAGCTAACCAATGAGCTAACCGAGGCTAACCAATGAGCTAACTGATGCTAACCATTGAGCTAACTGAGGCTAACCAATGAGCTAACTGATGCTAACCAATGAGCTAATCCAGGCTAACCAATGAGCTAACCCAGGCTAACCAATGAGCTAACCGAGGCTCACCAATGAGCTAACCCAGGCTAACCAATGAGCTAACTGAATCTAACCAATGAGCTAACCCAGGCTAACCAATGAGCTAACCAAGGAATCAGCTAACCCAGGCTAACCAATGAGCTAACTGAAGCTAACCAATGAGCTAACCAAGGCTAACCAATGAGCTAACCGAGGAATGGGCTAACCCAGGCTAACCAATGAGCTAACCGAGGTTAACCAATGAGCTAACTGAAGCTAACCAATGAGCTAACTGAAGCTAACCAATGAGCTAACTGATGCGAACCAATGAGCTAACCCAGGCTAACCAATGAGCTAGCCCAGGCTAACCAATGAGCTAACTGAAGCTAACCAATGAGCTAACCGAGGCTAACCAATGAGCTAACTGAGGCTAACCAATGAGCTAACTGATGCTAACCAATGAGCTAACCGAGGCTAACCAATGAGCTAACTGAAGCTAACCCGGGCTAAACAATGAGCTAACCGATGAATGAGCTAACCCAGGCTAACCAATGAGGTAACCGAGGCTAACCAATGAGCTAACTGAAGCTAACCAATGAGCTAACCCAGGCTAACCAATGAGCTAACCGAGGCTAACCAATGAGCTAACTGAAGCTAACCAATGAGCTTACCCAGGCTAACCAATGAGCTAACCCAGGCTAACCAATGAGCTAACTGAAGCTAACCAATGAGCTAAAAGCAGGCTAACCAATGAGCTAACCGAGGCTAACCAATGAGCTGACTGAAGCTAACCAATGAGCTAACCCAGGCTAACCAATGAGCTAACTGAGGCTAACCAATGAGCTAACCCAGGCTAACCAATGAGCTAACGGAAGCAAACCAATGAGCTAACCGAGGAATGAGCTAACCCAGGCTAACCAATGAGCTAACTGAGGCTAACCAAAGAGCTAACTGATGCTAACCAGAGAGCTAACTGATGCTAACCATTGAGCTAACCGATGCTAACCAATGAGCTAACCGAAGCTAACCAATGAGCTAACCCAGGCTAACCAATGAGCTAACCCAGGCTAACCAATGAGCTAACTGAGGCTAAACAATGAGCTAACTGATGCTAACCAATGAGCTAACTGAAGCTAACCCAGGCTAACCCAGGCTAACCAATGAGCTAACTGAAGCTAACAATGAGCTAACTGAGGCTAACCAATGAGCTAACTGATGATAACCAATGAGCTAACCGAGGCTAACCAATGAGCTAACTGAAGCTAACCAATGAGCTAACCCACGCTAACCGAGGAATGAGCTAACCCAGGCTAACCAATGAGCTAACCGAGGCTAACCAATGAGCTAACTGAAGCTAACCAATGAGCTAACTGAAGCTAACCAATGAGCTAACCGAGGCTAACCAATGAGCTAACTGATGCTAACCATTGAGCTAACTGAGGCTAACCAATGAGCTAACTGATGCTAACCAATGAGCTAATCCAGGCTAACCAATGAGCTAACCCAGGCTAACCAATGAGCTAACCGAGGCTAACCAATGAGCTAACCGAGGCTAACCAATGAGCTAACTGAGGCTAACCAATGAGCTAACTGATGCTAACCAATGAGCTAACCGAGGCTAACCAATGAGCTAACTGAAGCTAACCCGGGCTAAACAATGAGCTAACCGATGAATGAGCTAACCCAGGCTAACCAATGAGGTAACCGAGGCTAACCAATGAGCTAACTGAAGCTAACCAATGAGCTAACCCAGGCTAACCAATGAGCTAACCGAGGCTAACCATTGAGCTAACTGAGGCTAACCAATGAGCTAACTGATGCTAACCAATGAGCTAATCCAGGCTAACCAATGAGCTAACCCAGGCTAACCAATGAGCTAACCGAGGCTAACCAATGAGCTAACCCAGGCTAACCAATGAGCTAACTGAATCTAACCAATGAGCTAACCCAGGCTAACCAATGAGCTAACCAAGGAATCAGCTAACCCAGGCTAACCAATGAGCTAACTGAAGCTAACCAATGAGCTAACCAAGGATAACCAATGAGCTAACCGAGGAATGGGCTAACCCAGGCTAACCAATGAGCTAACCGAGGTTAACCAATGAGCTAACTTAAGCTAACCAATGAGCTAACTGAAGCTAACCAATGAGCTAACCGAGGCTAACCAATGAGCTAACTGATGCTAACCAATGAGCTAACGCAGGCTAACCAATGAGCTAACCGAGGCTAACCAATGAGCTAACTGAAGCTAACCAATGAGCTAACCCAGGCTAACCAATGAGCTAACCCAGGCTAACCAATGAGTTAGCCCAGGCTAACCAATGAGCTAACTGAATCTAACCAATGAGCTAACCGAGGCTAACCAATGAGCTAACTGAGGCTAAACAATGAGCTAACTGATGCCAACCAATGAGCTAACCGAGGCTAACCAATGAGCTAACTGAAGCTAACCCAGGCTAACCAATGAGCTAACCGAGGAATGAGCTAACCCAGGCTAACCAATGAGCTAACCGAGGCTAACCAATGAGCTAACTGAAGCTAACCAATGAGCTAACCCAGGCTAACCAATGAGCTAACCCAGGCTAACCAATGAGCTAACTGATGCTAACCAATGAGCTAACCCAGGCTAACCAATGAGCTAACTGAGGCTAACCAATGAGCTAACTGAAGCTAACCAATGAGCTTACCCAGGCTAACCAATGAGCTAACCCAGGCTAACCAATGAGCTAGCCCAGGCTAACCAATGAGCTAACTGAATCTAACCAATGAGCTAACCGAGGCTAACCAATGAGCTAACTGAGGCTAACCAATGAGCTAACTGATGCTAACCAATGAGCTAACTGAATCTAACCAATGAGCTAACCGAGGCTAACCAATGAGCTAACCGAGGCTAACCAATGAGCTAACTGAAGCTAACCCGGGCTAAACAATGAGCTAACCGATGAATGAGCTAACCCAGGCTAACCAATGAGGTAACCGAGGCTAACCAATGAGCTAACTGAAGCTAACCAATGAGCTAACCCAGGCTAACCAATGAGCTAACCGAGGCTAACCAATGAGCTAACTGAAGCTAACCAATGAGCTTACCCAGGCTAACCAATGAGCTAACCCAGGCTAACCAATGAGCTAACTGAAGCTAACCAATGAGCTAAAAGCAGGCTAACCAATGAGCTAACCGAGGCTAACCAATGAGCTGACTGAAGCTAACCAATGAGCTAACCCAGGCTAACCAATGAGCTAACTGAGGCTAACCAATGAGCTAACCCAGGCTAACCAATGAGCTAACGGAAGCAAACCAATGAGCTAACCGAGGAATGAGCTAACCCAGGCTAACCAATGAGCTAACTGAGGCTAACCAAAGAGCTAACTGATGCTAACCAGAGAGCTAACTGATGCTAACCATTGAGCTAACCGATGCTAACCAATGAGCTAACCGAAGCTAACCAATGAGCTAACCCAGGCTAACCAATGAGCTAACCCAGGCTAACCAATGAGCTAACTGAGGCTAAACAATGAGCTAACTGATGCTAACCAATGAGCTAACTGAAGCTAACCCAGGCTAACCCAGGCTAACCAATGAGCTAACTGAAGCTAACAATGAGCTAACTGAGGCTAACCAATGAGCTAACTGATGATAACCAATGAGCTAACCGAGGCTAACCAATGAGCTAACTGAAGCTAACCAATGAGCTAACCCAGGCTAACCGAGGAATGAGCTAACCCAGGCTAACCAATGAGCTAACCGAGGCTAACCAATGAGCTAACTGAAGCTAACCAATGAGCTAACTGAAGCTAACCAATGAGCTAACCGAGGCTAACCAATGAGCTAACTGATGCTAACCATTGAGCTAACTGAGGCTAACCAATGAGCTAACTGATGCTAACCAATGAGCTAATCCAGGCTAACCAATGAGCTAACCCAGGCTAACCAATGAGCTAACCGAGGCTAACCAATGAGCTAACCCAGGCTAACCAATGAGCTAACTGAATCTAACCAATGAGCTAACCCAGGCTAACCAATGAGCTAACCAAGGAATCAGCTAACCCAGGCTAACCAATGAGCTAACTGAAGCTAACCAATGAGCTAACCAAGGCTAACCAATGAGCTAACCGAGGAATGGGCTAACCCAGGCTAACCAATGAGCTAACCGAGGTTAACCAATGAGCTAACTTAAGCTAACCAATGAGCTAACTGAAGCTAACCAATGAGCTAACCGAGGCTAACCAATGAGCTAACTGATGCTAACCAATGAGCTAACGCAGGCTAACCAATGAGCTAACCGAGGCTAACCAATGAGCTAACTGAAGCTAACCAATGAGCTAACCCAGGCTAACCAATGAGCTAACCCAGGCTAACCAATGAGCTAGCCCAGGCTAACCAATGAGCTAACTGAATCTAACCAATGAGCTAACCGAGGCTAACCAATGAGCTAACTGAGGCTAAACAATGAGCTAACTGATGCCAACCAATGAGCTAACCGAGGCTAACCAATGAGCTAACTGAAGCTAACCCAGGCTAACCAATGAGCTAACCGAGGAATGAGCTAACCCAGGCTAACCAATGAGCTAACCGAGGCTAACCAATGAGCTAACTGAAGCTAACCAATGAGCTAACCCAGGCTAACCAATGAGCTAACCCAGGCTAACCAATGAGCTAACTGATGCTAACCAATGAGCTAACCCAGGCTAACCAATGAGCTAACTGAGGCTAACCAATGAGCTAACTGAAGCTAACCAATGAGCTTACCCAGGCTAACCAATGAGCTAACCCAGGCTAACCAATGAGCTAGCCCAGGCTAACCAATGAGCTAACTGATGCCAACCAATGAGCTAACCGAGGCTAACCAATGAGCTAACTGAAGCTAACCCAGGCTAACCAATGAGCTAACCGAGGAATGAGCTAACCCAGGCTAACCAATGAGCTAACCGAGGCTAACCAATGAGCTAACTGAAGCTAACCAATGAGCTAACCCAGGCTAACCAATGAGCTAACCCAGGCTAACCAATGAGCTAACTGATGCTAACCAATGAGCTAACCCAGGCTAACCAATGAGCTAACTGAGGCTAACCAATGAGCTAACTGAAGCTAACCAATGAGCTTACCCAGGCTAACCAATGAGCTAACCCAGGCTAACCAATGAGCTAGCCCAGGCTAACCAATGAGCTAACTGAATCTAACCAATGAGCTAACCGAGGCTAACCAATGAGCTAACTGAGGCTAACCAATGAGCTAACTGATGCTAACCAATGAGCTAACTGAATCTAACCAATGAGCTAACCGAGGCTAACCAATGAGCTAACCGAGGCTAACCAATGAGCTAACTGAAGCTAACCAATGAGCTTACCCAGGCTAACCAATGAGCTAACCCAGGCTAACCAATGAGCTAGCCCAGGCTAACCAATGAGCTAACTGAATCTAACCAATGAGCTAACCGAGGCTAACCAATGAGCTAACTGAGGCTAACCAATGAGCTAACCCAGGCTAACCAATGAGCTAACTGAGGCTAACCAATGAGCTAACTGATGCTAACCAATGAGCTAACCCAGGCTAACCAATGAGCTAACCGAGGCTAACCAATGAGCTAACTGAAGCTAACCAATGAGCTTACCCAGGCTAACCAATGAGCTAACCCAGGCTAACCAATGAGCTAACCGAGGCTAACCAATGAGCTAACCCAGGCTAACCAAGGAGCTAACTGAAGCTAACCAATGAGCTAACCCAGGCTAACCAATGAGCTAACCGAGGAATGAGATAACCCAGGCTAACCAATGAGCTAACCGAGGCTAACCAATGAGCTAACTGAAGCTAACCAATGAGCTAACTGAAGCTAACCAATGAGCTAATCGAGGCTAACCAATGAGCTAACTGATGCTAACCAATGAGCTAACTGAGGCTAACCAATGAGCTAACTGATGCTAACCAATGAGCTAACCCAGGCTAACCAATGAGCTAACCGAGGCTAACCAATGAGCTAACTGAAGCTAACCAATGAGCTAACTGAAGCTAAACAATGAGCTAACTGATGCTAACCAATGAGCTAACCGAGGCTAACCATTGAGCTAACTGAAGCTAACCAATGAGCTAACTGAAGCTAACCAATGAGTTAACTGATGCTAACCAATGAGCTAACCCAGGCTAACCAATGAGCTAGCCCAGGCTAACCAATGAGCTAACTGAAGCTAACCAATGAGCTAACCGAGGCTAACCAATGAGCTAACCGAGGCTAACCAATGAGCTAACTGATGCTAACCAATGAGCTAACCGAGGCTAACCAATGAGCTAACTGAAGCTAACCCGGGCTAAACAATGAGCTAACCGAGCAATGAGCTAACCCAGGCTAACCAATGACCTAACCGAGGCTAACCAATGAGCTAACTGAAGCTAACCAATGAGCTAACCCAGGCTAACCAATGAGCTAACCGAGGCTAACCAATGAGCTAACTGAAGCTAACCAATGAGCTTACCCAGGCTAACCAATGAGCTAAACCAGGCTAACCAATGAGCTAACCCAGGCTAACCAATGAGCTAACTGAAGCTAACCATTGAGCTAACGCAGGCTAACCATTGAGCTAACCAAGGCTAACCAATGAGCTAACTGAAGCTAACCAATGAGCTAACCCAGGCTAACCAATGAGCGAACTGAGGCTAACCAATGAGCTAACCCAGGCTAACCAATGAGCTAACTGAAGCTAACCGATGAGATAACTGAGAAATGAGCTAACACAGGCTAACCAATGAGCTAACTGAGGCTAACCAAAGAGCTAACTGATGCTAACCAGAGAGCTAACTGATGCTAACCAATGAGTTAACCAAGGCTAACCAATGAGCCAACCAAAGCTAACCAATGAGCTAACCCAGGCTAACCAATGAGCTAACCCAGGCTAACCAATGAGCTAACTGAGGCTAAACAATGAGCTAACTGATGCTAACCAATGAGCTAACTGAAGCTAACCCAGGCTAACCCAGGCTAACCAATGAGCTAACTGAAGCTAACAATGAGCTAACTGAGGCTAACCAATGAGCTAACTGATGCTAACCAATGAGCTAACCGAGGCTAACCAATGAGCTAACTGAGGCTAACCAATGAGCTAACCCAGGCTAACCCAGGAATGAGCTAACCCAGGCTAACCAATGAGCTAACCGAGGCTAACCAATGAGCTAACCCAGGCTAACCAATGAGCTAACTGAAGCTAACCAATGAGCTAACCCAGGCTAACCAATGAGCTAACCGAGGAATGAGATAACCCAGGCTAACCAATGAGCTAACCGAGGCTAACCAATGAGCTAACTGAAGCTAACCAATGAGCTAACTGAAGCTAACCAATGAGCTAACCGAGGCTAACCAATGAGCTAACTGATGCTAACCAATGAGCTAACTGAGGCTAACCAATGAGCTAACTGATGCTAACCAATGAGCTAACCCAGGCTAACCAATGAGCTAACCGAGGCTAACCAATGAGCTAACTGAAGCTAACCAATGAGCTAACTGAAGCTAAACAATGAGCTAACTGATGCTAACCAATGAGCTAACCGAGGCTAACCATTGAGCTAACTGAAGCTAACCAATGAGCTAACTGAAGCTAACCAATGAGTTAACTGATGCTAACCAATGAGCTAACCCAGGCTAACCAATGAGCTAGCCCAGGCTAACCAATGAGCTAACTGAAGCTAACCAATGAGCTAACCGAGGCTAACCAATGAGCTAACCGAGGCTAACCAATGAGCTAACTGATGCTAACCAATGAGCTAACCGAGGCTAACCAATGAGCTAACTGAAGCTAACCCGGGCTAAACAATGAGCTAACCGAGCAATGAGCTAACCCAGGCTAACCAATGACCTAACCGAGGCTAACCAATGAGCTAACTGAAGCTAACCAATGAGCTAACCCAGGCTAACCAATGAGCTAACCGAGGCTAACCAATGAGCTAACTGAAGCTAACCAATGAGCTTACCCAGGCTAACCAATGAGCTAAACCAGGCTAACCAATGAGCTAACCCAGGCTAACCAATGAGCTAACTGAAGCTAACCATTGAGCTAACGCAGGCTAACCATTGAGCTAACCAAGGCTAACCAATGAGCTAACTGAAGCTAACCAATGAGCTAACCCAGGCTAACCAATGAGCTAACTGAGGCAAACCAATGAGCTAACCCAGGCTAACCAATGAGCTAACTGAAGCTAACCAATGAGATAACTGAGAAATGAGCTAACACAGGCTAACCAATGAGCTAACTGAGGCTAACCAAAGAGCTAACTGATGCTAACCAGAGAGCTAACTGATGCTAACCAATGAGTTAACCAAGGCTAACCAATGAGCCAACCAAAGCTAACCAATGAGCTAACCCAGGCTAACCAATGAGCTAACCCAGGCTAACCAATGAGCTAACTGAGGCTAAACAATGAGCTAACTGATGCTAACCAATGAGCTAACTGAAGCTAACCCAGGCTAACCCAGGCTAACCAATGAGCTAACTGAAGCTAACAATGAGCTAACTGAGGCTAACCAATGAGCTAACTGATGCTAACCAATGAGCTAACCGAGGCTAACCAATGAGCTAACTGAGGCTAACCAATGAGCTAACCCAGGCTAACCCAGGAATGAGCTAACCCAGGCTAACCAATGAGCTAACCGAGGCTAACCAATGAGCTAACTGAAGCTAACCAATGAGCTAACTGAAGCTAACCAATGAGCTAACCGAGGCTAACCAATGAGCTAACTGATGCTAACCATTGAGTTAACTGAGGCTAACCAATGAGCTAACTGATGCTAACCAATGAGCTAATCCAGGCTAACCAATGAGCTAACCGAGGCTAACCAATGAGCTAACCAAGGCTAACCAATGAGCTAACTGAATCTAACCAATGAGCTAACTGAATCTAACCAATGAGCTAACCCAGGCTAACCAATGAGCTAACCAAGGAATCAGCTAACCCAGGCTAACCAATGAGCTAACCGAGGCTAACCAATTGGCTAACTGAAGCTAACCAATGAGCTAACTGAAGCTAACCAATGAGCTAACCAAGGCTAACCAATGAGCTAACCAAGGAATGGGCTAACCCAGGCTAACCAATGAGCTAACCGAGGTTAACCAATGAGCTAACTGAATCAAACCAATGAGCTAACCCAGGCTAACCAATGAGCTAACCAAGGAATCAGCTAACCCAGGCTAACCAATGAGCTAACCGAGGCTAACCAATTGGCTAACTGAAGCTAACCAATGAGCTAACTGAAGCTAACCAATGAGCTAACCAAGGCTAACCAATGAGCTAACCAAGGAATGGGCTAACCCAGGCTAACCAATGAGCTAACCGAGGTTAACCAATGAGCTAACTTAAGCTAACCAATGAGCTAACTGAAGCTAACCAATGAGCTAACTGAATCTAACCAATGAGCTAACCGAGGCTAACCAATGAGCTAACTGAGGCTAATCAATGAGCTAACCCAGGCTAACCAATGAGCTAGCCCAGGCTAACCAATGAGCTAACTGAATCAAACCAATGAGCTAACCGAGGCTAACCAATGAGCTAACCGAGGCTAACCAATGAGCTAACTGAAGCTAACCAATGAGCTTACCCAGGCTAACCAATGAGCTAACCCAGGCTAACCAATGAGCTAGCCCAGGCTAACCAATGAGCTAACTGAATCTAACCAATGAGCTAACCGAGGATAACCAATGAGCTAACTGAGGCTAACCAATGAGCTAACCCAGGCTAACCAATGAGCTAACTGAGGCTAACCAATGAGCTAACTGATGCTAACCAATTAGCTAACCCAGGCTAACCAATGAGCTAACCGAGGCTAACCAATGAGCTAACTGAAGCTAACCAATGAGCTTACCCAGGCTAACCAATGAGCTAACTGAATCTAACCAATGAGCTAACCGAGGCTAACCAATGAGCTAACTGAGGCTAACCAATGAGCTAACTGATGCTAACCAATGAGCTAACCGAGCCTAACCAATGAGCTAACTGAAGCTAACCCAGGCTAACCAATGAGCTAACCGAGGAATGAGCTAACCCAGGCTAACCAATAAGCTAACCAAGGCTAACCATTGAGCTAACTGAAGCTAACCAATGAGCTAACCCAGGCTAACCAATGAGCTAACTGAGGCTAACCAATGAGCTAACTGAGGCTAACGATTTACACATGCTATGACTCCGGGGGTACTTCCATTCGCTTCGTCTTGATCTGTTGATGTTATTTCATGTCTCGTTTGTCCATTGTGACGGTGGTAAAGCCAGGGAAATGTCCCGGAGATATACTGAGAAATCTTTCCAACAGCATTTTCCTGCGATCACAGCTGTTCACAGCTACGAGGCTGGGACCGCTTCCATTCGCTTCGTCTTGATCTGTAGATGTTATTTCATGTCTCATTTGTTCATTTTGATGGAGAAAAAGTTGTACATTTAGTGAATTCAGAGTGTCTAAGCTGCACAAGTAGGCATGTTTGAGTACTCAGGTCCAGTGGCTCACTGCGTTAACGCTATCCCCTGGATGAGGTTGGTCGCGTGTTCGAATCCATGCTGTGGCATACTTTTTTTCATTTTCACCCTTTTTCTATGGATCTCCAAAAAGTGAACTTTTACATTTTCTGAGTCTGGAGGAATTCAAGGGGAGTTTTCAGGGGAGTGCGTTCTCTCTAACCAATGAGCTAACTGAAGCTAACCAATGAGCTAACTGAAGCTAACCAATGAGCTAACTGATGCTAACCAATGAGCTAATCCAGGCTAACCAATGAGCTAGCCCAGGCTAACCAATGAGCTAACTGAAGCTAACCAATGAGCTAACCGAGGCTAACCAATGAGCTAACTGAGGCTAACCAATGAGCTAACTGATGCTAACCAATGAGCTAACCGAGGCTAACCAATGAGCTAACTGAAGCTAACCCGGGCTAACCAATGAGCTAACCCAGGCTAACCAATGAGCTAACTGAGGCTAACCAATGAGCTAACTGAGGCTAACGATTTACACATGCTATGACTCCGGGGGTACTTCCATTCGCTTCGTCTTGATCTGTTGATGTTATTTCATGTCTCGTTTGTCCATTGTGACGGTGGTAAAGCCAGGGAAATGTCCCGGAGATATACTGAGAAATCTTTCCAACAGCATTTTCCTGCGATCACAGCTGTTCACAGCTACGAGGCTGGGACCGCTTCCATTCGCTTCGTCTTGATCTGTAGATGTTATTTCATGTCTCATTTGTTCATTTTGATGGAGAAAAAGTTGTACATTTAGTGAATTCAGAGTGTCTAAGCTGCACAAGTAGGCATGTTTGAGTACTCAGGTCCAGTGGCTCACTGCGTTAACGCTATCCCCTGGATGAGGTTGGTCGCGTGTTCGAATCCATGCTGTGGCATACTTTTTTTCATTTTCACCCTTTTTCTATGGATCTCCAAAAAGTGAACTTTTACATTTTCTGAGTCTGGAGGAATTCAAGGGGAGTTTTCAGGGGAGTGCGTTCTCTCTAACCAATGAGCTAACTGAAGCTAACCAATGAGCTAACTGAAGCTAACCAATGAGCTAACTGATGCTAACCAATGAGCTAATCCAGGCTAACCAATGAGCTAGCCCAGGCTAACCAATGAGCTAACTGAAGCTAACCAATGAGCTAACCGAGGCAAACCAATGAGCTAACTGAGGCTAACCAATGAGCTAACTGATGCTAACCAATGAGCTAACCGAGGCTAACCAATGAGCTAACTGAAGCTAACCCGGGCTAAACAATGAGCTAACCGAGCAATGAGCTAACCCAGGCTAACCAATGAGCTAACCGCGGCTAACCAATGAGCTAACTGAAGCTAACCAATGAGCTAACGCAGGCTAACCATTGAGCTAACCAAGGCTAACCAATGAGCTAACTGAAGCTAACCAATGAGCTAACCCAGACTAACCAATGAGCTAACTGAGGCTAACCAATGAGCTAGCCCAGGCTAACCAATGAGCTAACTGAAGCTAACCAATGAGCTAACTGAAGCTAACCAATGAGCTAACTGAGGAATGAGCTAACCCAGGCTAACCAATGAGCTAACTGAGGCTAACCAATGAGCTAAACCAGGCTAACCAATGAGCTAACTGAAGCTAACCAATGAGCTAACGCAGGCTAACCATTGAGCTAACCAAGGCTAACCAATGAGCTAACTGAAGCTAACCAATGAGCTAACCCAGACTAACCAATGAGCTAACTGAGGCTAACCAATGAGCTAGCCCAGGCTAACCAATGAGCTAACTGAAGCTAACCAATGAGCTAACTGAAGCTAACCAATGAGCTAACTGAGGAATGAGCTAACCCAGGCTAACCAATGAGCTAACTGAGGCTAACCAATGACCTAACGCAGGCTAACCATTGAGCTAACCAAGGCTAACCAATGAGCTAACTGAAGCTAACCAATGAGCTAACCCAGACTAACCCATGAGCTAACTGAGGCTAACCAATGAGCTAGCCCAGGCTAACCAATGAGCTAACTGAGGCTAACCAAAGAGCTAACTGATGCTAACCAGAGAGCTAACTGATGCTAACCAATGAGTTAACCAAGGCTAACCAATGAGCCAACCAAAGCTAACCAATGAGCTAACCAAGGCTTACCAATGAGCTAACCCAGGCTAACCAATGAGCTAACTGAGGCTAAACAATGAGCTAACTGATGCTAACCAATGAGCTAACTGAAGCTAACCCAGGCTAACCCAGGCTAACCAATGAGCTAACTGAAGCTAACAATGAGCTAACTGAGGCTAACCAATGAGCTAACTGATGCTAACCAATGAGCTAACCGAGGCTAACCAATGAGCTAACTGAAGCTAACCAATGAGTTAACTGAAGCTAACCAATGAGCTAACCCAGGCTAACCCAGGAATGAGCTAACCCAGGCTAACCAATGAGCTAACCGAGGCTAACCAATGAGCTAACTGAAGCTAACAAATGAGTTAACTGAAGCTAACCAATGAGCTATCCGAGGCTAACCAATGAGCTAACCCAGGCTAACCAATGAGCTAACCCAGGCTAACCAATGAGCTAACTGATGCTAACCAATGAGCTAATCCAGGCTAACCAATGAGCTAACCCAGGCTAACCAATGAGCTAACCGAGGCTAACCAATGAGCTAACCCAGGCTAACCAATGAGCTAACTGAATCTAACCAATGAGCTAACCCAGGCTAACCAATGAGCTAACCAAGGAATCAGCTAACCCAGGCTAACCAATGAGCTAACTGAAGCTAACCAATGAGCTAACCAAGGCTAACCAATGAGCTAACCGAGGAATGGGCTAACCCAGGCTAACCAATGAGCTAACCGAGGTTAACCAATGAGCTAACTGAAGCTAACCAATGAGCTAACTGAAGCTAACCAATGAGCTAACTGATGCGAACCAATGAGCTAACCCAGGCTAACCAATGAGCTAGCCCAGGCTAACCAATGAGCTAACTGAAGCTAACCAATGAGCTAACCGAGGCTAACCAATGAGCTAACTGAGGCTAACCAATGAGCTAACTGATGCTAACCAATGAGCTAACCGAGGCTAACCAATGAGCTAACTGAAGCTAACCCGGGCTAAACAATGAGCTAACCGATGAATGAGCTAACCCAGGCTAACCAATGAGGTAACCGAGGCTAACCAATGAGCTAACTGAAGCTAACCAATGAGCTAACCCAGGCTAACCAATGAGCTAACCGAGGCTAACCAATGAGCTAACTGAAGCTAACCAATGAGCTTACCCAGGCTAACCAATGAGCTAACCCAGGCTAACCAATGAGCTAACTGAAGCTAACCAATGAGCTAAAAGCAGGCTAACCAATGAGCTAACCGAGGCTAACCAATGAGCTGACTGAAGCTAACCAATGAGCTAACCCAGGCTAACCAATGAGCTAACTGAGGCTAACCAATGAGCTAACCCAGGCTAACCAATGAGCTAACGGAAGCAAACCAATGAGCTAACCGAGGAATGAGCTAACCCAGGCTAACCAATGAGCTAACTGAGGCTAACCAAAGAGCTAACTGATGCTAACCAGAGAGCTAACTGATGCTAACCATTGAGCTAACCGATGCTAACCAATGAGCTAACCGAAGCTAACCAATGAGCTAACCCAGGCTAACCAATGAGCTAACCCAGGCTAACCAATGAGCTAACTGAGGCTAAACAATGAGCTAACTGATGCTAACCAATGAGCTAACTGAAGCTAACCCAGGCTAACCCAGGCTAACCAATGAGCTAACTGAAGCTAACAATGAGCTAACTGAGGCTAACCAATGAGCTAACTGATGATAACCAATGAGCTAACCGAGGCTAACCAATGAGCTAACTGAAGCTAACCAATGAGCTAACCCACGCTAACCGAGGAATGAGCTAACCCAGGCTAACCAATGAGCTAACCGAGGCTAACCAATGAGCTAACTGAAGCTAACCAATGAGCTAACTGAAGCTAACCAATGAGCTAACCGAGGCTAACCAATGAGCTAACTGATGCTAACCATTGAGCTAACTGAGGCTAACCAATGAGCTAACTGATGCTAACCAATGAGCTAATCCAGGCTAACCAATGAGCTAACCCAGGCTAACCAATGAGCTAACCGAGGCTAACCAATGAGCTAACCGAGGCTAACCAATGAGCTAACTGAGGCTAACCAATGAGCTAACTGATGCTAACCAATGAGCTAACCGAGGCTAACCAATGAGCTAACTGAAGCTAACCCGGGCTAAACAATGAGCTAACCGATGAATGAGCTAACCCAGGCTAACCAATGAGGTAACCGAGGCTAACCAATGAGCTAACTGAAGCTAACCAATGAGCTAACCCAGGCTAACCAATGAGCTAACCGAGGCTAACCAATGAGCTAACTGAAGCTAACCAATGAGCTTACCCAGGCTAACCAATGAGCTAACCCAGGCTAACCAATGAGCTAACTGAAGCTAACCAATGAGCTAAAAGCAGGCTTACCAATGAGCTAACCGAGGCTAACCAATGAGCTGTCTGAAGCTAACCAATGAGCTAACCCAGGCTAACCAATGAGCTAACTGAGGCTAACCAATGAGCTAACCCAGGCTAACCAATGAGCTAGCCCAGGCTAACCAATGAGCTAACCGAGGAATGAGCTAACCGCGGCTAACCAATGAGCTAACTGAAGCTAACCAATGAGCTAACGCAGGCTAACCATTGAGCTAACCAAGGCTAACCAATGAGCTAACTGAAGCTAACCAATGAGCTAACCCAGACTAACCAATGAGCTAACTGAGGCTAACCAATGAGCTAGCCCAGGCTAACCAATGAGCTAACTGAAGCTAACCAATGAGCTAACTGAAGCTAACCAATGAGCTAACTGAGGAATGAGCTAACCCAGGCTAACCAATGAGCTAACTGAGGCTAACCAATGAGCTAAACCAGGCTAACCAATGAGCTAACTGAAGCTAACCAATGAGCTAACGCAGGCTAACCATTGAGCTAACCAAGGCTAACCAATGAGCTAACTGAAGCTAACCAATGAGCTAACCCAGACTAACCAATGAGCTAACTGAGGCTAACCAATGAGCTAGCCCAGGCTAACCAATGAGCTAACTGAAGCTAACCAATGAGCTAACTGAAGCTAACCAATGAGCTAACTGAGGAATGAGCTAACCCAGGCTAACCAATGAGCTAACTGAGGCTAACCAATGACCTAACGCAGGCTAACCATTGAGCTAACCAAGGCTAACCAATGAGCTAACTGAAGCTAACCAATGAGCTAACCCAGACTAACCCATGAGCTAACTGAGGCTAACCAATGAGCTAGCCCAGGCTAACCAATGAGCTAACTGAGGCTAACCAAAGAGCTAACTGATGCTAACCAGAGAGCTAACTGATGCTAACCAATGAGTTAACCAAGGCTAACCAATGAGCCAACCAAAGCTAACCAATGAGCTAACCAAGGCTTACCAATGAGCTAACCCAGGCTAACCAATGAGCTAACTGAGGCTAAACAATGAGCTAACTGATGCTAACCAATGAGCTAACTGAAGCTAACCCAGGCTAACCCAGGCTAACCAATGAGCTAACTGAAGCTAACAATGAGCTAACTGAGGCTAACCAATGAGCTAACTGATGCTAACCAATGAGCTAACCGAGGCTAACCAATGAGCTAACTGAAGCTAACCAATGAGTTAACTGAAGCTAACCAATGAGCTAACCCAGGCTAACCCAGGAATGAGCTAACCCAGGCTAACCAATGAGCTAACCGAGGCTAACCAATGAGCTAACTGAAGCTAACAAATGAGTTAACTGAAGCTAACCAATGAGCTATCCGAGGCTAACCAATGAGCTAACCCAGGCTAACCAATGAGCTAACCCAGGCTAACCAATGAGCTAACTGATGCTAACCAATGAGCTAATCCAGGCTAACCAATGAGCTAACCCAGGCTAACCAATGAGCTAACCGAGGCTAACCAATGAGCTAACCCAGGCTAACCAATGAGCTAACTGAATCTAACCAATGAGCTAACCCAGGCTAACCAATGAGCTAACCAAGGAATCAGCTAACCCAGGCTAACCAATGAGCTAACTGAAGCTAACCAATGAGCTAACCAAGGCTAACCAATGAGCTAACCGAGGAATGGGCTAACCCAGGCTAACCAATGAGCTAACCGAGGTTAACCAATGAGCTAACTGAAGCTAACCAATGAGCTAACTGAAGCTAACCAATGAGCTAACTGATGCGAACCAATGAGCTAACCCAGGCTAACCAATGAGCTAGCCCAGGCTAACCAATGAGCTAACTGAAGCTAACCAATGAGCTAACCGAGGCTAACCAATGAGCTAACTGAGGCTAACCAATGAGCTAACTGATGCTAACCAATGAGCTAACCGAGGCTAACCAATGAGCTAACTGAAGCTAACCCGGGCTAAACAATGAGCTAACCGATGAATGAGCTAACCCAGGCTAACCAATGAGGTAACCGAGGCTAACCAATGAGCTAACTGAAGCTAACCAATGAGCTAACCCAGGCTAACCAATGAGCTAACCGAGGCTAACCAATGAGCTAACTGAAGCTAACCAATGAGCTTACCCAGGCTAACCAATGAGCTAACCCAGGCTAACCAATGAGCTAACTGAAGCTAACCAATGAGCTAAAAGCAGGCTAACCAATGAGCTAACCGAGGCTAACCAATGAGCTGACTGAAGCTAACCAATGAGCTAACCCAGGCTAACCAATGAGCTAACTGAGGCTAACCAATGAGCTAACCCAGGCTAACCAATGAGCTAACGGAAGCAAACCAATGAGCTAACCGAGGAATGAGCTAACCCAGGCTAACCAATGAGCTAACTGAGGCTAACCAAAGAGCTAACTGATGCTAACCAGAGAGCTAACTGATGCTAACCATTGAGCTAACCGATGCTAACCAATGAGCTAACCGAAGCTAACCAATGAGCTAACCCAGGCTAACCAATGAGCTAACCCAGGCTAACCAATGAGCTAACTGAGGCTAAACAATGAGCTAACTGATGCTAACCAATGAGCTAACTGAAGCTAACCCAGGCTAACCCAGGCTAACCAATGAGCTAACTGAAGCTAACAATGAGCTAACTGAGGCTAACCAATGAGCTAACTGATGATAACCAATGAGCTAACCGAGGCTAACCAATGAGCTAACTGAAGCTAACCAATGAGCTAACCCACGCTAACCGAGGAATGAGCTAACCCAGGCTAACCAATGAGCTAACCGAGGCTAACCAATGAGCTAACTGAAGCTAACCAATGAGCTAACTGAAGCTAACCAATGAGCTAACCGAGGCTAACCAATGAGCTAACTGATGCTAACCATTGAGCTAACTGAGGCTAACCAATGAGCTAACTGATGCTAACCAATGAGCTAATCCAGGCTAACCAATGAGCTAACCCAGGCTAACCAATGAGCTAACCGAGGCTAACCAATGAGCTAACCGAGGCTAACCAATGAGCTAACTGAGGCTAACCAATGAGCTAACTGATGCTAACCAATGAGCTAACCGAGGCTAACCAATGAGCTAACTGAAGCTAACCCGGGCTAAACAATGAGCTAACCGATGAATGAGCTAACCCAGGCTAACCAATGAGGTAACCGAGGCTAACCAATGAGCTAACTGAAGCTAACCAATGAGCTAACCCAGGCTAACCAATGAGCTAACCGAGGCTAACCAATGAGCTAACTGAAGCTAACCAATGAGCTTACCCAGGCTAACCAATGAGCTAACCCAGGCTAACCAATGAGCTAACTGAAGCTAACCAATGAGCTAAAAGCAGGCTTACCAATGAGCTAACCGAGGCTAACCAATGAGCTGTCTGAAGCTAACCAATGAGCTAACCCAGGCTAACCAATGAGCTAACTGAGGCTAACCAATGAGCTAACCCAGGCTAACCAATGAGCTAGCCCAGGCTAACCAATGAGCTAACCGAGGAATGAGCTAACCCAGGCTAACCAATGAGCTAACTGAGGCTAACCAAAGAGCTAACTGATGCTAACCAGAGAGCTAACTGATGCTAACCATTGAGCTAACCGATGCTAACCAATGAGCTAACCGAAGCTAACCAATGAGCTAACCCAGGCTAACCAATGAGCTAACCCAGGCTAACCAATGAGCTAACTGAGGCTAAACAATGAGCTAACTGATGCTAACCAATGAGCTAACTGAAGCTAACCCAGGCTAACCCAGGCTAACCAATGAGCTAACTGAAGCTAACAATGAGCTAACTGAGGCTAACCAATGAGCTAACTGATGATAACCAATGAGCTAACCGAGGCTAACCAATGAGCTAACTGAAGCTAACCAATGAGCTAACCCAGGCTAACCGAGGAATGAGCTAACCCAGGCTAACCAATGAGCTAACCGAGGCTAACCAATGAGCTAACTGAAGCTAACCAATGAGCTAACTGAAGCTAACCAATGAGCTAACCGAGGCTAACCAATGAGCTAACTGATGCTAACCATTGAGCTAACTGAGGCTAACCAATGAGCTAACTGATGCTAACCAATGAGCTAATCCAGGCAACCAATGAGCTAACTGAAGCTAACCAATGAGCTAACCCAGGCTAACCGAGGAATGAGCTAACCCAGGCTAACCAATGAGCTAACCGAGGCTAACCAATGAGCTAACTGAAGCTAACCAATGAGCTAACTGAAGCTAACCAATGAGCTAACCGAGGCTAACCAATGAGCTAACTGATGCTAACCATTGAGCTAACTGAGGCTAACCAATGAGCTAACTGATGCTAACCAATGAGCTAATCCAGGCTAACCAATGAGCTAACCCAGGCTAACCAATGAGCTAACCGAGGCTCACCAATGAGCTAACCCAGGCTAACCAATGAGCTAACTGAATCTAACCAATGAGCTAACCCAGGCTAACCAATGAGCTAACCAAGGAATCAGCTAACCCAGGCTAACCAATGAGCTAACTGAAGCTAACCAATGAGCTAACCAAGGCTAACCAATGAGCTAACCGAGGAATGGGCTAACCCAGGCTAACCAATGAGCTAACCGAGGTTAACCAATGAGCTAACTGAAGCTAACCAATGAGCTAACTGAAGCTAACCAATGAGCTAACTGATGCGAACCAATGAGCTAACCCAGGCTAACCAATGAGCTAGCCCAGGCTAACCAATGAGCTAACTGAAGCTAACCAATGAGCTAACCGAGGCTAACCAATGAGCTAACTGAGGCTAACCAATGAGCTAACTGATGCTAACCAATGAGCTAACCGAGGCTAACCAATGAGCTAACTGAAGCTAACCCGGGCTAAACAATGAGCTAACCGATGAATGAGCTAACCCAGGCTAACCAATGAGGTAACCGAGGCTAACCAATGAGCTAACTGAAGCTAACCAATGAGCTAACCCAGGCTAACCAATGAGCTAACCGAGGCTAACCAATGAGCTAACTGAAGCTAACCAATGAGCTTACCCAGGCTAACCAATGAGCTAACCCAGGCTAACCAATGAGCTAACTGAAGCTAACCAATGAGCTAAAAGCAGGCTAACCAATGAGCTAACCGAGGCTAACCAATGAGCTGACTGAAGCTAACCAATGAGCTAACCCAGGCTAACCAATGAGCTAACTGAGGCTAACCAATGAGCTAACCCAGGCTAACCAATGAGCTAACGGAAGCAAACCAATGAGCTAACCGAGGAATGAGCTAACCCAGGCTAACCAATGAGCTAACTGAGGCTAACCAAAGAGCTAACTGATGCTAACCAGAGAGCTAACTGATGCTAACCATTGAGCTAACCGATGCTAACCAATGAGCTAACCGAAGCTAACCAATGAGCTAACCCAGGCTAACCAATGAGCTAACCCAGGCTAACCAATGAGCTAACTGAGGCTAAACAATGAGCTAACTGATGCTAACCAATGAGCTAACTGAAGCTAACCCAGGCTAACCCAGGCTAACCAATGAGCTAACTGAAGCTAACAATGAGCTAACTGAGGCTAACCAATGAGCTAACTGATGATAACCAATGAGCTAACCGAGGCTAACCAATGAGCTAACTGAAGCTAACCAATGAGCTAACCCACGCTAACCGAGGAATGAGCTAACCCAGGCTAACCAATGAGCTAACCGAGGCTAACCAATGAGCTAACTGAAGCTAACCAATGAGCTAACTGAAGCTAACCAATGAGCTAACCGAGGCTAACCAATGAGCTAACTGATGCTAACCATTGAGCTAACTGAGGCTAACCAATGAGCTAACTGATGCTAACCAATGAGCTAATCCAGGCTAACCAATGAGCTAACCCAGGCTAACCAATGAGCTAACCGAGGCTAACCAATGAGCTAACCGAGGCTAACCAATGAGCTAACTGAGGCTAACCAATGAGCTAACTGATGCTAACCAATGAGCTAACCGAGGCTAACCAATGAGCTAACTGAAGCTAACCCGGGCTAAACAATGAGCTAACCGATGAATGAGCTAACCCAGGCTAACCAATGAGGTAACCGAGGCTAACCAATGAGCTAACTGAAGCTAACCAATGAGCTAACCCAGGCTAACCAATGAGCTAACCGAGGCTAACCAATGAGCTAACTGAAGCTAACCAATGAGCTTACCCAGGCTAACCAATGAGCTAACCCAGGCTAACCAATGAGCTAACTGAAGCTAACCAATGAGCTAAAAGCAGGCTTACCAATGAGCTAACCGAGGCTAACCAATGAGCTGTCTGAAGCTAACCAATGAGCTAACCCAGGCTAACCAATGAGCTAACTGAGGCTAACCAATGAGCTAACCCAGGCTAACCAATGAGCTAGCCCAGGCTAACCAATGAGCTAACCGAGGAATGAGCTAACCCAGGCTAACCAATGAGCTAACTGAGGCTAACCAAAGAGCTAACTGATGCTAACCAGAGAGCTAACTGATGCTAACCATTGAGCTAACCGATGCTAACCAATGAGCTAACCGAAGCTAACCAATGAGCTAACCCAGGCTAACCAATGAGCTAACCCAGGCTAACCAATGAGCTAACTGAGGCTAAACAATGAGCTAACTGATGCTAACCAATGAGCTAACTGAAGCTAACCCAGGCTAACCCAGGCTAACCAATGAGCTAACTGAAGCTAACAATGAGCTAACTGAGGCTAACCAATGAGCTAACTGATGATAACCAATGAGCTAACCGAGGCTAACCAATGAGCTAACTGAAGCTAACCAATGAGCTAACCCAGGCTAACCGAGGAATGAGCTAACCCAGGCTAACCAATGAGCTAACCGAGGCTAACCAATGAGCTAACTGAAGCTAACCAATGAGCTAACTGAAGCTAACCAATGAGCTAACCGAGGCTAACCAATGAGCTAACTGATGCTAACCATTGAGCTAACTGAGGCTAACCAATGAGCTAACTGATGCTAACCAATGAGCTAATCCAGGCTAACCAATGAGCTAACCCAGGCTAACCAATGAGCTAACCGAGGCTAACCAATGAGCTAACCCAGGCTAACCAATGAGCTAACTGAATCTAACCAATGAGCTAACCCAGGCTAACCAATGAGCTAACCAAGGAATCAGCTAACCCAGGCTAACCAATGAGCTAACTGAAGCTAACCAATGAGCTAACCAAGGCTAACCAATGAGCTAACCGAGGAATGGGCTAACCCAGGCTAACCAATGAGCTAACCGAGGTTAACCAATGAGCTAACTGAAGCTAACCAATGAGCTAACTGAAGCTAACCAATGAGCTAACTGATGCGAACCAATGAGCTAACCCAGGCTAACCAATGAGCTAGCCCAGGCTAACCAATGAGCTAACTGAAGCTAACCAATGAGCTAACCGAGGCTAACCAATGAGCTAACTGAGGCTAACCAATGAGCTAACTGATGCTAACCAATGAGCTAACCGAGGCTAACCAATGAGCTAACTGAAGCTAACCCGGGCTAAACAATGAGCTAACCGATGAATGAGCTAACCCAGGCTAACCAATGAGGTAACCGAGGCTAACCAATGAGCTAACTGAAGCTAACCAATGAGCTAACCCAGGCTAACCAATGAGCTAACCGAGGCTAACCATTGAGCTAACTGAAGCTAACCAATGAGCTTACCCAGGCTAACCAATGAGCTAACCCAGGCTAACCAATGAGCTAACTGAAGCTAACCAATGAGCTAAAAGCAGGCTAACCAATGAGCTAACCGAGGCTAACCAATGAGCTGACTGAAGCTAACCAATGAGCTAACCCAGGCTAACCAATGAGCTAACTGAGGCTAACCAATGAGCTAACCCAGGCTAACCAATGAGCTAACGGAAGCAAACCAATGAGCTAACCGAGGAATGAGCTAACCCAGGCTAACCAATGAGCTAACTGAGGCTAACCAAAGAGCTAACTGATGCTAACCAGAGAGCTAACTGATGCTAACCATTGAGCTAACCGATGCTAACCAATGAGCTAACCGAAGCTAACCAATGAGCTAACCCAGGCTAACCAATGAGCTAACCCAGGCTAACCAATGAGCTAACTGAGGCTAAACAATGAGCTAACTGATGCTAACCAATGAGCTAACTGAAGCTAACCCAGGCTAACCCAGGCTAACCAATGAGCTAACTGAAGCTAACAATGAGCTAACTGAGGCTAACCAATGAGCTAACTGATGATAACCAATGAGCTAACCGAGGCTAACCAATGAGCTAACTGAAGCTAACCAATGAGCTAACCCAGGCTAACCGAGGAATGAGCTAACCCAGGCTAACCAATGAGCTAACCGAGGCTAACCAATGAGCTAACTGAAGCTAACCAATGAGCTAACTGAAGCTAACCAATGAGCTAACCGAGGCTAACCAATGAGCTAACTGATGCTAACCATTGAGCTAACTGAGGCTAACCAATGAGCTAACTGATGCTAACCAATGAGCTAATCCAGGCTAACCAATGAGCTAACCCAGGCTAACCAATGAGCTAACCGAGGCTAACCAATGAGCTAACCCAGGCTAACCAATGAGCTAACTGAATCTAACCAATGAGCTAACCCAGGCTAACCAATGAGCTAACCAAGGAATCAGCTAACCCAGGCTAACCAATGAGCTAACTGAAGCTAACCAATGAGCTAACCAAGGATAACCAATGAGCTAACCGAGGAATGGGCTAACCCAGGCTAACCAATGAGCTAACCGAGGTTAACCAATGAGCTAACTTAAGCTAACCAATGAGCTAACTGAAGCTAACCAATGAGCTAACCGAGGCTAACCAATGAGCTAACTGATGCTAACCAATGAGCTAACGCAGGCTAACCAATGAGCTAACCGAGGCTAACCAATGAGCTAACTGAAGCTAACCAATGAGCTAACCCAGGCTAACCAATGAGCTAACCCAGGCTAACCAATGAGTTAGCCCAGGCTAACCAATGAGCTAACTGAATCTAACCAATGAGCTAACCGAGGCTAACCAATGAGCTAACTGAGGCTAAACAATGAGCTAACTGATGCCAACCAATGAGCTAACCGAGGCTAACCAATGAGCTAACTGAAGCTAACCCAGGCTAACCAATGAGCTAACCGAGGAATGAGCTAACCCAGGCTAACCAATGAGCTAACCGAGGCTAACCAATGAGCTAACTGAAGCTAACCAATGAGCTAACCCAGGCTAACCAATGAGCTAACCCAGGCTAACCAATGAGCTAACTGATGCTAACCAATGAGCTAACCCAGGCTAACCAATGAGCTAACTGAGGCTAACCAATGAGCTAACTGAAGCTAACCAATGAGCTTACCCAGGCTAACCAATGAGCTAACCCAGGCTAACCAATGAGCTAGCCCAGGCTAACCAATGAGCTAACTGAATCTAACCAATGAGCTAACCGAGGCTAACCAATGAGCTAACTGAGGCTAACCAATGAGCTAACTGATGCTAACCAATGAGCTAACTGAATCTAACCAATGAGCTAACCGAGGCTAACCAATGAGCTAACCGAGGCTAACCAATGAGCTAACTGAAGCTAACCCGGGCTAAACAATGAGCTAACCGATGAATGAGCTAACCCAGGCTAACCAATGAGGTAACCGAGGCTAACCAATGAGCTAACTGAAGCTAACCAATGAGCTAACCCAGGCTAACCAATGAGCTAACCGAGGCTAACCAATGAGCTAACTGAAGCTAACCAATGAGCTTACCCAGGCTAACCAATGAGCTAACCCAGGCTAACCAATGAGCTAACTGAAGCTAACCAATGAGCTAAAAGCAGGCTAACCAATGAGCTAACCGAGGCTAACCAATGAGCTGACTGAAGCTAACCAATGAGCTAACCCAGGCTAACCAATGAGCTAACTGAGGCTAACCAATGAGCTAACCCAGGCTAACCAATGAGCTAACGGAAGCAAACCAATGAGCTAACCGAGGAATGAGCTAATCCAGGCTAACCAATGAGCTAACTGAGGCTAACCAAAGAGCTAACTGATGCTAACCAGAGAGCTAACTGATGCTAACCATTGAGCTAACCGATGCTAACCAATGAGCTAACCGAAGCTAACCAATGAGCTAACCCAGGCTAACCAATGAGCTAACCCAGGCTAACCAATGAGCTAACTGAGGCTAAACAATGAGCTAACTGATGCTAACCAATGAGCTAACTGAAGCTAACCCAGGCTAACCCAGGCTAACCAATGAGCTAACTGAAGCTAACAATGAGCTAACTGAGGCTAACCAATGAGCTAACTGATGATAACCAATGAGCTAACCGAGGCTAACCAATGAGCTAACTGAAGCTAACCAATGAGCTAACCCAGGCTAACCGAGGAATGAGCTAACCCAGGCTAACCAATGAGCTAACCGAGGCTAACCAATGAGCTAACTGAAGCTAACCAATGAGCTAACTGAAGCTAACCAATGAGCTAACCGAGGCTAACCAATGAGCTAACTGATGCTAACCATTGAGCTAACTGAGGCTAACCAATGAGCTAACTGATGCTAACCAATGAGCTAATCCAGGCTAACCAATGAGCTAACCCAGGCTAACCAATGAGCTAACCGAGGCTAACCAATGAGCTAACCCAGGCTAACCAATGAGCTAACTGAATCTAACCAATGAGCTAACCCAGGCTAACCAATGAGCTAACCAAGGAATCAGCTAACCCAGGCTAACCAATGAGCTAACTGAAGCTAACCAATGAGCTAACCAAGGCTAACCAATGAGCTAACCGAGGAATGGGCTAACCCAGGCTAACCAATGAGCTAACCGAGGTTAACCAATGAGCTAACTTAAGCTAACCAATGAGCTAACTGAAGCTAACCAATGAGCTAACCGAGGCTAACCAATGAGCTAACTGATGCTAACCAATGAGCTAACGCAGGCTAACCAATGAGCTAACCGAGGCTAACCAATGAGCTAACTCAAGCTAACCAATGAGCTAACCCAGGCTAACCAATGAGCTAACCCAGGCTAACCAATGAGCTAGCCCAGGCTAACCAATGAGCTAACTGAATCTAACCAATGAGCTAACCGAGGCTAACCAATGAGCTAACTGAGGCTAAACAATGAGCTAACTGATGCCAACCAATGAGCTAACCGAGGCTAACCAATGAGCTAACTGAAGCTAACCCAGGCTAACCAATGAGCTAACCGAGGAATGAGCTAACCCAGGCTAACCAATGAGCTAACCGAGGCTAACCAATGAGCTAACTGAAGCTAACCAATGAGCTAACCCAGGCTAACCAATGAGCTAACCCAGGCTAACCAATGAGCTAACTGATGCTAACCAATGAGCTAACCCAGGCTAACCAATGAGCTAACTGAGGCTAACCAATGAGCTAACTGAAGCTAACCAATGAGCTTACCCAGGCTAACCAATGAGCTAACCCAGGCTAACCAATGAGCTAGCCCAGGCTAACCAATGAGCTAACTGATGCCAACCAATGAGCTAACCGAGGCTAACCAATGAGCTAACTGAAGCTAACCCAGGCTAACCAATGAGCTAACCGAGGAATGAGCTAACCCAGGCTAACCAATGAGCTAACCGAGGCTAACCAATGAGCTAACTGAAGCTAACCAATGAGCTAACCCAGGCTAACCAATGAGCTAACCCAGGCTAACCAATGAGCTAACTGATGCTAACCAATGAGCTAACCCAGGCTAACCAATGAGCTAACTGAGGCTAACCAATGAGCTAACTGAAGCTAACCAATGAGCTTACCCAGGCTAACCAATGAGCTAACCCAGGCTAACCAATGAGCTAGCCCAGGCTAACCAATGAGCTAACTGAATCTAACCAATGAGCTAACCGAGGCTAACCAATGAGCTAACTGAGGCTAACCAATGAGCTAACTGATGCTAACCAATGAGCTAACTGAATCTAACCAATGAGCTAACCGAGGCTAACCAATGAGCTAACCGAGGCTAACCAATGAGCTAACTGAAGCTAACCAATGAGCTTACCCAGGCTAACCAATGAGCTAACCCAGGCTAACCAATGAGCTAGCCCAGGCTAACCAATGAGCTAACTGAATCTAACCAATGAGCTAACCGAGGCTAACCAATGAGCTAACTGAGGCTAACCAATGAGCTAACCCAGGCTAACCAATGAGCTAACTGAGGCTAACCAATGAGCTAACTGATGCTAACCAATGAGCTAACCCAGGCTAACCAATGAGCTAACCGAGGCTAACCAATGAGCTAACTGAAGCTAACCAATGAGCTTACCCAGGCTAACCAATGAGCTAACCCAGGCTAACCAATGAGCTAACCGAGGCTAACCAATGAGCTAACCCAGGCTAACCAAGGAGCTAACTGAAGCTAACCAATGAGCTAACCCAGGCTAACCAATGAGCTAACCGAGGAATGAGATAACCCAGGCTAACCAATGAGCTAACCGAGGCTAACCAATGAGCTAACTGAAGCTAACCAATGAGCTAACTGAAGCTAACCAATGAGCTAATCGAGGCTAACCAATGAGCTAACTGATGCTAACCAATGAGCTAACTGAGGCTAACCAATGAGCTAACTGATGCTAACCAATGAGCTAACCCAGGCTAACCAATGAGCTAACCGAGGCTAACCAATGAGCTAACTGAAGCTAACCAATGAGCTAACTGAAGCTAAACAATGAGCTAACTGATGCTAACCAATGAGCTAACCGAGGCTAACCATTGAGCTAACTGAAGCTAACCAATGAGCTAACTGAAGCTAACCAATGAGTTAACTGATGCTAACCAATGAGCTAACCCAGGCTAACCAATGAGCTAGCCCAGGCTAACCAATGAGCTAACTGAAGCTAACCAATGAGCTAACCGAGGCTAACCAATGAGCTAACCGAGGCTAACCAATGAGCTAACTGATGCTAACCAATGAGCTAACCGAGGCTAACCAATGAGCTAACTGAAGCTAACCCGGGCTAAACAATGAGCTAACCGAGCAATGAGCTAACCCAGGCTAACCAATGACCTAACCGAGGCTAACCAATGAGCTAACTGAAGCTAACCAATGAGCTAACCCAGGCTAACCAATGAGCTAACCGAGGCTAACCAATGAGCTAACTGAAGCTAACCAATGAGCTTACCCAGGCTAACCAATGAGCTAAACCAGGCTAACCAATGAGCTAACCCAGGCTAACCAATGAGCTAACTGAAGCTAACCATTGAGCTAACGCAGGCTAACCATTGAGCTAACCAAGGCTAACCAATGAGCTAACTGAAGCTAACCAATGAGCTAACCCAGGCTAACCAATGAGCGAACTGAGGCTAACCAATGAGCTAACCCAGGCTAACCAATGAGCTAACTGAAGCTAACCGATGAGATAACTGAGAAATGAGCTAACACAGGCTAACCAATGAGCTAACTGAGGCTAACCAAAGAGCTAACTGATGCTAACCAGAGAGCTAACTGATGCTAACCAATGAGTTAACCAAGGCTAACCAATGAGCCAACCAAAGCTAACCAATGAGCTAACCCAGGCTAACCAATGAGCTAACCCAGGCTAACCAATGAGCTAACTGAGGCTAAACAATGAGCTAACTGATGCTAACCAATGAGCTAACTGAAGCTAACCCAGGCTAACCCAGGCTAACCAATGAGCTCACTGAAGCTAACAATGAGCTAACTGAGGCTAACCAATGAGCTAACTGATGCTAACCAATGAGCTAACCGAGGCTAACCAATGAGCTAACTGAGGCTAACCAATGAGCTAACCCAGGCTAACCCAGGAATGAGCTAACCCAGGCTAACCAATGAGCTAACCGAGGCTAACCAATGAGCTAACCCAGGCTAACCAATGAGCTAACTGAAGCTAACCAATGAGCTAACCCAGGCTAACCAATGAGCTAACCGAGGAATGAGATAACCCAGGCTAACCAATGAGCTAACCGAGGCTAACCAATGAGCTAACTGAAGCTAACCAATGAGCTAACTGAAGCTAACCAATGAGCTAACCGAGGCTAACCAATGAGCTAACTGATGCTAACCAATGAGCTAACTGAGGCTAACCAATGAGCTAACTGATGCTAACCAATGAGCTAACCCAGGCTAACCAATGAGCTAACCGAGGCTAACCAATGAGCTAACTGAAGCTAACCAATGAGCTAACTGAAGCTAAACAATGAGCTAACTGATGCTAACCAATGAGCTAACCGAGGCTAACCATTGAGCTAACTGAAGCTAACCAATGAGCTAACTGAAGCTAACCAATGAGTTAACTGATGCTAACCAATGAGCTAACCCAGGCTAACCAATGAGCTAGCCCAGGCTAACCAATGAGCTAACTGAAGCTAACCAATGAGCTAACCGAGGCTAACCAATGAGCTAACCGAGGCTAACCAATGAGCTAACTGATGCTAACCAATGAGCTAACCGAGGCTAACCAATGAGCTAACTGAAGCTAACCCGGGCTAAACAATGAGCTAACCGAGCAATGAGCTAACCCAGGCTAACCAATGACCTAACCGAGGCTAACCAATGAGCTAACTGAAGCTAACCAATGAGCTAACCCAGGCTAACCAATGAGCTAACCGAGGCTAACCAATGAGCTAACTGAAGCTAACCAATGAGCTTACCCAGGCTAACCAATGAGCTAAACCAGGCTAACCAATGAGCTAACCCAGGCTAACCAATGAGCTAACTGAAGCTAACCATTGAGCTAACGCAGGCTAACCATTGAGCTAACCAAGGCTAACCAATGAGCTAACTGAAGCTAACCAATGAGCTAACCCAGGCTAACCAATGAGCTAACTGAGGCTAACCAATGAGCTAACCCAGGCTAACCAATGAGCTAACTGAAGCTAACCAATGAGATAACTGAGAAATGAGCTAACACAGGCTAACCAATGAGCTAACTGAGGCTAACCAAAGAGCTAACTGATGCTAACCAGAGAGCTAACTGATGCTAACCAATGAGTTAACCAAGGCTAACCAATGAGCCAACCAAAGCTAACCAATGAGCTAACCCAGGCTAACCAATGAGCTAACCCAGGCTAACCAATGAGCTAACTGAGGCTAAACAATGAGCTAACTGATGCTAACCAATGAGCTAACTGAAGCTAACCCAGGCTAACCCAGGCTAACCAATGAGCTAACTGAAGCTAACAATGAGCTAACTGAGGCTAACCAATGAGCTAACTGATGCTAACCAATGAGCTAACCGAGGCTAACCAATGAGCTGACTGAGGCTAACCAATGAGCTAACCCAGGCTAACCCAGGAATGAGCTAACCCAGGCTAACCAATGAGCTAACCGAGGCTAACCAATGAGCTAACTGAAGCTAACCAATGAGCTAACTGAAGCTAACCAATGAGCTAACCGAGGCTAACCAATGAGCTAACTGATGCTAACCATTGAGTTAACTGAGGCTAACCAATGAGCTAACTGATGCTAACCAATGAGCTAATCCAGGCTAACCAATGAGCTAACCGAGGCTAACCAATGAGCTAACCAAGGCTAACCAATGAGCTAACTGAATCTAACCAATGAGCTAACTGAATCTAACCAATGAGCTAACCCAGGCTAACCAATGAGCTAACCAAGGAATCAGCTAACCCAGGCTAACCAATGAGCTAACCGAGGCTAACCAATTGGCTAACTGAAGCTAACCAATGAGCTAACTGAAGCTAACCAATGAGCTAACCAAGGCTAACCAATGAGCTAACCAAGGAATGGGCTAACCCAGGCTAACCAATGAGCTAACCGAGGTTAACCAATGAGCTAACTGAATCAAACCAATGAGCTAACCCAGGCTAACCAATGAGCTAACCAAGGAATCAGCTAACCCAGGCTAACCAATGAGCTAACCGAGGCTAACCAATTGGCTAACTGAAGCTAACCAATGAGCTAACTGAAGCTAACCAATGAGCTAACCAAGGCTAACCAATGAGCTAACCAAGGAATGGGCTAACCCAGGCTAACCAATGAGCTAACCGAGGTTAACCAATGAGCTAACTTAAGCTAACCAATGAGCTAACTGAAGCTAACCAATGAGCTAACTGAATCTAACCAATGAGCTAACCGAGGCTAACCAATGAGCTAACTGAGGCTAATCAATGAGCTAACCCAGGCTAACCAATGAGCTAGCCCAGGCTAACCAATGAGCTAACTGAATCAAACCAATGAGCTAACCGAGGCTAACCAATGAGCTAACCGAGGCTAACCAATGAGCTAACTGAAGCTAACCAATGAGCTTACCCAGGCTAACCAATGAGCTAACCCAGGCTAACCAATGAGCTAGCCCAGGCTAACCAATGAGCTAACTGAATCTAACCAATGAGCTAACCGAGGATAACCAATGAGCTAACTGAGGCTAACCAATGAGCTAACCCAGGCTAACCAATGAGCTAACTGAGGCTAACCAATGAGCTAACTGATGCTAACCAATTAGCTAACCCAGGCTAACCAATGAGCTAACCGAGGCTAACCAATGAGCTAACTGAAGCTAACCAATGAGCTTACCCAGGCTAACCAATGAGCTAACTGAATCTAACCAATGAGCTAACCGAGGCTAACCAATGAGCTAACTGAGGCTAACCAATGAGCTAACTGATGCTAACCAATGAGCTAACCGAGCCTAACCAATGAGCTAACTGAAGCTAACCCAGGCTAACCAATGAGCTAACCGAGGAATGAGCTAACCCAGGCTAACCAATAAGCTAACCAAGGCTAACCATTGAGCTAACTGAAGCTAACCAATGAGCTAACCCAGGCTAACCAATGAGCTAACTGAGGCTAACCAATGAGCTAACTGAGGCTAACGATTTACACATGCTATGACTCCGGGGGTACTTCCATTCGCTTCGTCTTGATCTGTTGATGTTATTTCATGTCTCGTTTGTCCATTGTGACGGTGGTAAAGCCAGGGAAATGTCCCGGAGATATACTGAGAAATCTTTCCAACAGCATTTTCCTGCGATCACAGCTGTTCACAGCTACGAGGCTGGGACCGCTTCCATTCGCTTCGTCTTGATCTGTAGATGTTATTTCATGTCTCATTTGTTCATTTTGATGGAGAAAAAGTTGTACATTTAGTGAATTCAGAGTGTCTAAGCTGCACAAGTAGGCATGTTTGAGTACTCAGGTCCAGTGGCTCACTGCGTTAACGCTATCCCCTGGATGAGGTTGGTCGCGTGTTCGAATCCATGCTGTGGCATACTTTTTTTCATTTTCACCCTTTTTCTATGGATCTCCAAAAAGTGAACTTTTACATTTTCTGAGTCTGGAGGAATTCAAGGGGAGTTTTCAGGGGAGTGCGTTCTCTCTAACCAATGAGCTAACTGAAGCTAACCAATGAGCTAACTGAAGCTAACCAATGAGCTAACTGATGCTAACCAATGAGCTAATCCAGGCTAACCAATGAGCTAGCCCAGGCTAACCAATGAGCTAACTGAAGCTAACCAATGAGCTAACCGAGGCAAACCAATGAGCTAACTGAGGCTAACCAATGAGCTAACTGATGCTAACCAATGAGCTAACCGAGGCTAACCAATGAGCTAACTGAAGCTAACCCGGGCTAAACAATGAGCTAACCGAGCAATGAGCTAACCCAGGCTAACCAATGAGCTAACCGCGGCTAACCAATGAGCTAACTGAAGCTAACCAATGAGCTAACGCAGGCTAACCATTGAGCTAACCAAGGCTAACCAATGAGCTAACTGAAGCTAACCAATGAGCTAACCCAGACTAACCAATGAGCTAACTGAGGCTAACCAATGAGCTAGCCCAGGCTAACCAATGAGCTAACTGAAGCTAACCAATGAGCTAACTGAAGCTAACCAATGAGCTAACTGAGGAATGAGCTAACCCAGGCTAACCAATGAGCTAACTGAGGCTAACCAATGAGCTAAACCAGGCTAACCAATGAGCTAACTGAAGCTAACCAATGAGCTAACGCAGGCTAACCATTGAGCTAACCAAGGCTAACCAATGAGCTAACTGAAGCTAACCAATGAGCTAACCCAGACTAACCAATGAGCTAACTGAGGCTAACCAATGAGCTAGCCCAGGCTAACCAATGAGCTAACTGAAGCTAACCAATGAGCTAACTGAAGCTAACCAATGAGCTAACTGAGGAATGAGCTAACCCAGGCTAACCAATGAGCTAACTGAGGCTAACCAATGACCTAACGCAGGCTAACCATTGAGCTAACCAAGGCTAACCAATGAGCTAACTGAAGCTAACCAATGAGCTAACCCAGACTAACCCATGAGCTAACTGAGGCTAACCAATGAGCTAGCCCAGGCTAACCAATGAGCTAACTGAGGCTAACCAAAGAGCTAACTGATGCTAACCAGAGAGCTAACTGATGCTAACCAATGAGTTAACCAAGGCTAACCAATGAGCCAACCAAAGCTAACCAATGAGCTAACCAAGGCTTACCAATGAGCTAACCCAGGCTAACCAATGAGCTAACTGAGGCTAAACAATGAGCTAACTGATGCTAACCAATGAGCTAACTGAAGCTAACCCAGGCTAACCCAGGCTAACCAATGAGCTAACTGAAGCTAACAATGAGCTAACTGAGGCTAACCAATGAGCTAACTGATGCTAACCAATGAGCTAACCGAGGCTAACCAATGAGCTAACTGAAGCTAACCAATGAGTTAACTGAAGCTAACCAATGAGCTAACCCAGGCTAACCCAGGAATGAGCTAACCCAGGCTAACCAATGAGCTAACCGAGGCTAACCAATGAGCTAACTGAAGCTAACAAATGAGTTAACTGAAGCTAACCAATGAGCTATCCGAGGCTAACCAATGAGCTAACCCAGGCTAACCAATGAGCTAACCCAGGCTAACCAATGAGCTAACTGATGCTAACCAATGAGCTAATCCAGGCTAACCAATGAGCTAACCCAGGCTAACCAATGAGCTAACCGAGGCTAACCAATGAGCTAACCCAGGCTAACCAATGAGCTAACTGAATCTAACCAATGAGCTAACCCAGGCTAACCAATGAGCTAACCAAGGAATCAGCTAACCCAGGCTAACCAATGAGCTAACTGAAGCTAACCAATGAGCTAACCAAGGCTAACCAATGAGCTAACCGAGGAATGGGCTAACCCAGGCTAACCAATGAGCTAACCGAGGTTAACCAATGAGCTAACTGAAGCTAACCAATGAGCTAACTGAAGCTAACCAATGAGCTAACTGATGCGAACCAATGAGCTAACCCAGGCTAACCAATGAGCTAGCCCAGGCTAACCAATGAGCTAACTGAAGCTAACCAATGAGCTAACCGAGGCTAACCAATGAGCTAACTGAGGCTAACCAATGAGCTAACTGATGCTAACCAATGAGCTAACCGAGGCTAACCAATGAGCTAACTGAAGCTAACCCGGGCTAAACAATGAGCTAACCGATGAATGAGCTAACCCAGGCTAACCAATGAGGTAACCGAGGCTAACCAATGAGCTAACTGAAGCTAACCAATGAGCTAACCCAGGCTAACCAATGAGCTAACCGAGGCTAACCAATGAGCTAACTGAAGCTAACCAATGAGCTTACCCAGGCTAACCAATGAGCTAACCCAGGCTAACCAATGAGCTAACTGAAGCTAACCAATGAGCTAAAAGCAGGCTAACCAATGAGCTAACCGAGGCTAACCAATGAGCTGACTGAAGCTAACCAATGAGCTAACCCAGGCTAACCAATGAGCTAACTGAGGCTAACCAATGAGCTAACCCAGGCTAACCAATGAGCTAACGGAAGCAAACCAATGAGCTAACCGAGGAATGAGCTAACCCAGGCTAACCAATGAGCTAACTGAGGCTAACCAAAGAGCTAACTGATGCTAACCAGAGAGCTAACTGATGCTAACCATTGAGCTAACCGATGCTAACCAATGAGCTAACCGAAGCTAACCAATGAGCTAACCCAGGCTAACCAATGAGCTAACCCAGGCTAACCAATGAGCTAACTGAGGCTAAACAATGAGCTAACTGATGCTAACCAATGAGCTAACTGAAGCTAACCCAGGCTAACCCAGGCTAACCAATGAGCTAACTGAAGCTAACAATGAGCTAACTGAGGCTAACCAATGAGCTAACTGATGATAACCAATGAGCTAACCGAGGCTAACCAATGAGCTAACTGAAGCTAACCAATGAGCTAACCCACGCTAACCGAGGAATGAGCTAACCCAGGCTAACCAATGAGCTAACCGAGGCTAACCAATGAGCTAACTGAAGCTAACCAATGAGCTAACTGAAGCTAACCAATGAGCTAACCGAGGCTAACCAATGAGCTAACTGATGCTAACCATTGAGCTAACTGAGGCTAACCAATGAGCTAACTGATGCTAACCAATGAGCTAATCCAGGCTAACCAATGAGCTAACCCAGGCTAACCAATGAGCTAACCGAGGCTAACCAATGAGCTAACCGAGGCTAACCAATGAGCTAACTGATGCTAACCAATGAGCTAACCGAGGCTAACCAATGAGCTAACTGAAGCTAACCCGGGCTAAACAATGAGCTAACCGATGAATGAGCTAACCCAGGCTAACCAATGAGGTAACCGAGGCTAACCAATGAGCTAACTGAAGCTAACCAATGAGCTAACCCAGGCTAACCAATGAGCTAACCGAGGCTAACCAATGAGCTAACTGAAGCTAACCAATGAGCTTACCCAGGCTAACCAATGAGCTAACCCAGGCTAACCAATGAGCTAACTGAAGCTAACCAATGAGCTAAAAGCAGGCTTACCAATGAGCTAACCGAGGCTAACCAATGAGCTGTCTGAAGCTAACCAATGAGCTAACCCAGGCTAACCAATGAGCTAACTGAGGCTAACCAATGAGCTAACCCAGGCTAACCAATGAGCTAGCCCAGGCTAACCAATGAGCTAACCGAGGAATGAGCTAACCGCGGCTAACCAATGAGCTAACTGAAGCTAACCAATGAGCTAACGCAGGCTAACCATTGAGCTAACCAAGGCTAACCAATGAGCTAACTGAAGCTAACCAATGAGCTAACCCAGACTAACCAATGAGCTAACTGAGGCTAACCAATGAGCTAGCCCAGGCTAACCAATGAGCTAACTGAAGCTAACCAATGAGCTAACTGAAGCTAACCAATGAGCTAACTGAGGAATGAGCTAACCCAGGCTAACCAATGAGCTAACTGAGGCTAACCAATGAGCTAAACCAGGCTAACCAATGAGCTAACTGAAGCTAACCAATGAGCTAACGCAGGCTAACCATTGAGCTAACCAAGGCTAACCAATGAGCTAACTGAAGCTAACCAATGAGCTAACCCAGACTAACCAATGAGCTAACTGAGGCTAACCAATGAGCTAGCCCAGGCTAACCAATGAGCTAACTGAAGCTAACCAATGAGCTAACTGAAGCTAACCAATGAGCTAACTGAGGAATGAGCTAACCCAGGCTAACCAATGAGCTAACTGAGGCTAACCAATGACCTAACGCAGGCTAACCATTGAGCTAACCAAGGCTAACCAATGAGCTAACTGAAGCTAACCAATGAGCTAACCCAGACTAACCCATGAGCTAACTGAGGCTAACCAATGAGCTAGCCCAGGCTAACCAATGAGCTAACTGAGGCTAACCAAAGAGCTAACTGATGCTAACCAGAGAGCTAACTGATGCTAACCAATGAGTTAACCAAGGCTAACCAATGAGCCAACCAAAGCTAACCAATGAGCTAACCAAGGCTTACCAATGAGCTAACCCAGGCTAACCAATGAGCTAACTGAGGCTAAACAATGAGCTAACTGATGCTAACCAATGAGCTAACTGAAGCTAACCCAGGCTAACCCAGGCTAACCAATGAGCTAACTGAAGCTAACAATGAGCTAACTGAGGCTAACCAATGAGCTAACTGATGCTAACCAATGAGCTAACCGAGGCTAACCAATGAGCTAACTGAAGCTAACCAATGAGTTAACTGAAGCTAACCAATGAGCTAACCCAGGCTAACCCAGGAATGAGCTAACCCAGGCTAACCAATGAGCTAACCGAGGCTAACCAATGAGCTAACTGAAGCTAACAAATGAGTTAACTGAAGCTAACCAATGAGCTATCCGAGGCTAACCAATGAGCTAACCCAGGCTAACCAATGAGCTAACCCAGGCTAACCAATGAGCTAACTGATGCTAACCAATGAGCTAATCCAGGCTAACCAATGAGCTAACCCAGGCTAACCAATGAGCTAACCGAGGCTAACCAATGAGCTAACCCAGGCTAACCAATGAGCTAACTGAATCTAACCAATGAGCTAACCCAGGCTAACCAATGAGCTAACCAAGGAATCAGCTAACCCAGGCTAACCAATGAGCTAACTGAAGCTAACCAATGAGCTAACCAAGGCTAACCAATGAGCTAACCGAGGAATGGGCTAACCCAGGCTAACCAATGAGCTAACCGAGGTTAACCAATGAGCTAACTGAAGCTAACCAATGAGCTAACTGAAGCTAACCAATGAGCTAACTGATGCGAACCAATGAGCTAACCCAGGCTAACCAATGAGCTAGCCCAGGCTAACCAATGAGCTAACTGAAGCTAACCAATGAGCTAACCGAGGCTAACCAATGAGCTAACTGAGGCTAACCAATGAGCTAACTGATGCTAACCAATGAGCTAACCGAGGCTAACCAATGAGCTAACTGAAGCTAACCCGGGCTAAACAATGAGCTAACCGATGAATGAGCTAACCCAGGCTAACCAATGAGGTAACCGAGGCTAACCAATGAGCTAACTGAAGCTAACCAATGAGCTAACCCAGGCTAACCAATGAGCTAACCGAGGCTAACCAATGAGCTAACTGAAGCTAACCAATGAGCTTACCCAGGCTAACCAATGAGCTAACCCAGGCTAACCAATGAGCTAACTGAAGCTAACCAATGAGCTAAAAGCAGGCTAACCAATGAGCTAACCGAGGCTAACCAATGAGCTGACTGAAGCTAACCAATGAGCTAACCCAGGCTAACCAATGAGCTAACTGAGGCTAACCAATGAGCTAACCCAGGCTAACCAATGAGCTAACGGAAGCAAACCAATGAGCTAACCGAGGAATGAGCTAACCCAGGCTAACCAATGAGCTAACTGAGGCTAACCAAAGAGCTAACTGATGCTAACCAGAGAGCTAACTGATGCTAACCATTGAGCTAACCGATGCTAACCAATGAGCTAACCGAAGCTAACCAATGAGCTAACCCAGGCTAACCAATGAGCTAACCCAGGCTAACCAATGAGCTAACTGAGGCTAAACAATGAGCTAACTGATGCTAACCAATGAGCTAACTGAAGCTAACCCAGGCTAACCCAGGCTAACCAATGAGCTAACTGAAGCTAACAATGAGCTAACTGAGGCTAACCAATGAGCTAACTGATGATAACCAATGAGCTAACCGAGGCTAACCAATGAGCTAACTGAAGCTAACCAATGAGCTAACCCACGCTAACCGAGGAATGAGCTAACCCAGGCTAACCAATGAGCTAACCGAGGCTAACCAATGAGCTAACTGAAGCTAACCAATGAGCTAACTGAAGCTAACCAATGAGCTAACCGAGGCTAACCAATGAGCTAACTGATGCTAACCATTGAGCTAACTGAGGCTAACCAATGAGCTAACTGATGCTAACCAATGAGCTAATCCAGGCTAACCAATGAGCTAACCCAGGCTAACCAATGAGCTAACCGAGGCTAACCAATGAGCTAACCGAGGCTAACCAATGAGCTAACTGAGGCTAACCAATGAGCTAACTGATGCTAACCAATGAGCTAACCGAGGCTAACCAATGAGCTAACTGAAGCTAACCCGGGCTAAACAATGAGCTAACCGATGAATGAGCTAACCCAGGCTAACCAATGAGGTAACCGAGGCTAACCAATGAGCTAACTGAAGCTAACCAATGAGCTAACCCAGGCTAACCAATGAGCTAACCGAGGCTAACCAATGAGCTAACTGAAGCTAACCAATGAGCTTACCCAGGCTAACCAATGAGCTAACCCAGGCTAACCAATGAGCTAACTGAAGCTAACCAATGAGCTAAAAGCAGGCTTACCAATGAGCTAACCGAGGCTAACCAATGAGCTGTCTGAAGCTAACCAATGAGCTAACCCAGGCTAACCAATGAGCTAACTGAGGCTAACCAATGAGCTAACCCAGGCTAACCAATGAGCTAGCCCAGGCTAACCAATGAGCTAACCGAGGAATGAGCTAACCCAGGCTAACCAATGAGCTAACTGAGGCTAACCAAAGAGCTAACTGATGCTAACCAGAGAGCTAACTGATGCTAACCATTGAGCTAACCGATGCTAACCAATGAGCTAACCGAAGCTAACCAATGAGCTAACCCAGGCTAACCAATGAGCTAACCCAGGCTAACCAATGAGCTAACTGAGGCTAAACAATGAGCTAACTGATGCTAACCAATGAGCTAACTGAAGCTAACCCAGGCTAACCCAGGCTAACCAATGAGCTAACTGAAGCTAACAATGAGCTAACTGAGGCTAACCAATGAGCTAACTGATGATAACCAATGAGCTAACCGAGGCTAACCAATGAGCTAACTGAAGCTAACCAATGAGCTAACCCAGGCTAACCGAGGAATGAGCTAACCCAGGCTAACCAATGAGCTAACCGAGGCTAACCAATGAGCTAACTGAAGCTAACCAATGAGCTAACTGAAGCTAACCAATGAGCTAACCGAGGCTAACCAATGAGCTAACTGATGCTAACCATTGAGCTAACTGAGGCTAACCAATGAGCTAACTGATGCTAACCAATGAGCTAATCCAGGCTAACCAATGAGCTAACCCAGGCTAACCAATGAGCTAACCGAGGCTAACCAATGAGCTAACCCAGGCTAACCAATGAGCTAACTGAATCTAACCAATGAGCTAACCCAGGCTAACCAATGAGCTAACCAAGGAATCAGCTAACCCAGGCTAACCAATGAGCTAACTGAAGCTAACCAATGAGCTAACCAAGGCTAACCAATGAGCTAACCGAGGAATGGGCTAACCCAGGCTAACCAATGAGCTAACCGAGGTTAACCAATGAGCTAACTGAAGCTAACCAATGAGCTAACTGAAGCTAACCAATGAGCTAACTGATGCGAACCAATGAGCTAACCCAGGCTAACCAATGAGCTAGCCCAGGCTAACCAATGAGCTAACTGAAGCTAACCAATGAGCTAACCGAGGCTAACCAATGAGCTAACTGAGGCTAACCAATGAGCTAACTGATGCTAACCAATGAGCTAACCGAGGCTAACCAATGAGCTAACTGAAGCTAACCCGGGCTAAACAATGAGCTAACCGATGAATGAGCTAACCCAGGCTAACCAATGAGGTAACCGAGGCTAACCAATGAGCTAACTGAAGCTAACCAATGAGCTAACCCAGGCTAACCAATGAGCTAACCGAGGCTAACCATTGAGCTAACTGAAGCTAACCAATGAGCTTACCCAGGCTAACCAATGAGCTAACCCAGGCTAACCAATGAGCTAACTGAAGCTAACCAATGAGCTAAAAGCAGGCTAACCAATGAGCTAACCGAGGCTAACCAATGAGCTGACTGAAGCTAACCAATGAGCTAACCCAGGCTAACCAATGAGCTAACTGAGGCTAACCAATGAGCTAACCCAGGCTAACCAATGAGCTAACGGAAGCAAACCAATGAGCTAACCGAGGAATGAGCTAACCCAGGCTAACCAATGAGCTAACTGAGGCTAACCAAAGAGCTAACTGATGCTAACCAGAGAGCTAACTGATGCTAACCATTGAGCTAACCGATGCTAACCAATGAGCTAACCGAAGCTAACCAATGAGCTAACCCAGGCTAACCAATGAGCTAACCCAGGCTAACCAATGAGCTAACTGAGGCTAAACAATGAGCTAACTGATGCTAACCAATGAGCTAACTGAAGCTAACCCAGGCTAACCCAGGCTAACCAATGAGCTAACTGAAGCTAACAATGAGCAAACTGAGGCTAACCAATGAGCTAACTGATGATAACCAATGAGCTAACCGAGGCTAACCAATGAGCTAACTGAAGCTAACCAATGAGCTAACCCAGGCTAACCGAGGAATGAGCTAACCCAGGCTAACCAATGAGCTAACCGAGGCTAACCAATGAGCTAACTGAAGCTAACCAATGAGCTAACTGAAGCTAACCAATGAGCTAACCGAGGCTAACCAATGAGCTAACTGATGCTAACCATTGAGCTAACTGAGGCTAACCAATGAGCTAACTGATGCTAACCAATGAGCTAATCCAGGCTAACCAATGAGCTAACCCAGGCTAACCAATGAGCTAACCGAGGCTAACCAATGAGCTAACCCAGGCTAACCAATGAGCTAACTGAATCTAACCAATGAGCTAACCCAGGCTAACCAATGAGCTAACCAAGGAATCAGCTAACCCAGGCTAACCAATGAGCTAACTGAAGCTAACCAATGAGCTAACCAAGGATAACCAATGAGCTAACCGAGGAATGGGCTAACCCAGGCTAACCAATGAGCTAACCGAGGTTAACCAATGAGCTAACTTAAGCTAACCAATGAGCTAACTGAAGCTAACCAATGAGCTAACCGAGGCTAACCAATGAGCTAACTGATGCTAACCAATGAGCTAACGCAGGCTAACCAATGAGCTAACCGAGGCTAACCAATGAGCTAACTGAAGCTAACCAATGAGCTAACCCAGGCTAACCAATGAGCTAACCCAGGCTAACCAATGAGTTAGCCCAGGCTAACCAATGAGCTAACTGAATCTAACCAATGAGCTAACCGAGGCTAACCAATGAGCTAACTGAGGCTAAACAATGAGCTAACTGATGCCAACCAATGAGCTAACCGAGGCTAACCAATGAGCTAACTGAAGCTAACCCAGGCTAACCAATGAGCTAACCGAGGAATGAGCTAACCCAGGCTAACCAATGAGCTAACCGAGGCTAACCAATGAGCTAACTGAAGCTAACCAATGAGCTAACCCAGGCTAACCAATGAGCTAACCCAGGCTAACCAATGAGCTAACTGATGCTAACCAATGAGCTAACCCAGGCTAACCAATGAGCTAACTGAGGCTAACCAATGAGCTAACTGAAGCTAACCAATGAGCTTACCCAGGCTAACCAATGAGCTAACCCAGGCTAACCAATGAGCTAGCCCAGGCTAACCAATGAGCTAACTGAATCTAACCAATGAGCTAACCGAGGCTAACCAATGAGCTAACTGAGGCTAACCAATGAGCTAACTGATGCTAACCAATGAGCTAACTGAATCTAACCAATGAGCTAACCGAGGCTAACCAATGAGCTAACCGAGGCTAACCAATGAGCTAACTGAAGCTAACCCGGGCTAAACAATGAGCTAACCGATGAATGAGCTAACCCAGGCTAACCAATGAGGTAACCGAGGCTAACCAATGAGCTAACTGAAGCTAACCAATGAGCTAACCCAGGCTAACCAATGAGCTAACCGAGGCTAACCAATGAGCTAACTGAAGCTAACCAATGAGCTTACCCAGGCTAACCAATGAGCTAACCCAGGCTAACCAATGAGCTAACTGAAGCTAACCAATGAGCTAAAAGCAGGCTAACCAATGAGCTAACCGAGGCTAACCAATGAGCTGACTGAAGCTAACCAATGAGCTAACCCAGGCTAACCAATGAGCTAACTGAGGCTAACCAATGAGCTAACCCAGGCTAACCAATGAGCTAACGGAAGCAAACCAATGAGCTAACCGAGGAATGAGCTAACCCAGGCTAACCAATGAGCTAACTGAGGCTAACCAATGAGCTAGCCCAGGCTAACCAATGAGCTAACTGAAGCTAACCAATGAGCTAACTGAAGCTAACCAATGAGCTAACTGAGGAATGAGCTAACCCAGGCTAACCAATGAGCTAACTGAGGCTAACCAATGACCTAACGCAGGCTAACCATTGAGCTAACCAAGGCTAACCAATGAGCTAACTGAAGCTAACCAATGAGCTAACCCAGACTAACCCATGAGCTAACTGAGGCTAACCAATGAGCTAGCCCAGGCTAACCAATGAGCTAACTGAGGCTAACCAAAGAGCTAACTGATGCTAACCAGAGAGCTAACTGATGCTAACCAATGAGTTAACCAAGGCTAACCAATGAGCCAACCAAAGCTAACCAATGAGCTAACCAAGGCTTACCAATGAGCTAACCCAGGCTAACCAATGAGCTAACTGAGGCTAAACAATGAGCTAACTGATGCTAACCAATGAGCTAACTGAAGCTAACCCAGGCTAACCCAGGCTAACCAATGAGCTAACTGAAGCTAACAATGAGCTAACTGAGGCTAACCAATGAGCTAACTGATGCTAACCAATGAGCTAACCGAGGCTAACCAATGAGCTAACTGAAGCTAACCAATGAGTTAACTGAAGCTAACCAATGAGCTAACCCAGGCTAACCCAGGAATGAGCTAACCCAGGCTAACCAATGAGCTAACCGAGGCTAACCAATGAGCTAACTGAAGCTAACAAATGAGTTAACTGAAGCTAACCAATGAGCTATCCGAGGCTAACCAATGAGCTAACCCAGGCTAACCAATGAGCTAACCCAGGCTAACCAATGAGCTAACTGATGCTAACCAATGAGCTAATCCAGGCTAACCAATGAGCTAACCCAGGCTAACCAATGAGCTAACCGAGGCTAACCAATGAGCTAACCCAGGCTAACCAATGAGCTAACTGAATCTAACCAATGAGCTAACCCAGGCTAACCAATGAGCTAACCAAGGAATCAGCTAACCCAGGCTAACCAATGAGCTAACTGAAGCTAACCAATGAGCTAACCAAGGCTAACCAATGAGCTAACCGAGGAATGGGCTAACCCAGGCTAACCAATGAGCTAACCGAGGTTAACCAATGAGCTAACTGAAGCTAACCAATGAGCTAACTGAAGCTAACCAATGAGCTAACTGATGCGAACCAATGAGCTAACCCAGGCTAACCAATGAGCTAGCCCAGGCTAACCAATGAGCTAACTGAAGCTAACCAATGAGCTAACCGAGGCTAACCAATGAGCTAACTGAGGCTAACCAATGAGCTAACTGATGCTAACCAATGAGCTAACCGAGGCTAACCAATGAGCTAACTGAAGCTAACCCGGGCTAAACAATGAGCTAACCGATGAATGAGCTAACCCAGGCTAACCAATGAGGTAACCGAGGCTAACCAATGAGCTAACTGAAGCTAACCAATGAGCTAACCCAGGCTAACCAATGAGCTAACCGAGGCTAACCAATGAGCTAACTGAAGCTAACCAATGAGCTTACCCAGGCTAACCAATGAGCTAACCCAGGCTAACCAATGAGCTAACTGAAGCTAACCAATGAGCTAAAAGCAGGCTAACCAATGAGCTAACCGAGGCTAACCAATGAGCTGACTGAAGCTAACCAATGAGCTAACCCAGGCTAACCAATGAGCTAACTGAGGCTAACCAATGAGCTAACCCAGGCTAACCAATGAGCTAACGGAAGCAAACCAATGAGCTAACCGAGGAATGAGCTAACCCAGGCTAACCAATGAGCTAACTGAGGCTAACCAAAGAGCTAACTGATGCTAACCAGAGAGCTAACTGATGCTAACCATTGAGCTAACCGATGCTAACCAATGAGCTAACCGAAGCTAACCAATGAGCTAACCCAGGCTAACCAATGAGCTAACCCAGGCTAACCAATGAGCTAACTGAGGCTAAACAATGAGCTAACTGATGCTAACCAATGAGCTAACTGAAGCTAACCCAGGCTAACCCAGGCTAACCAATGAGCTAACTGAAGCTAACAATGAGCTAACTGAGGCTAACCAATGAGCTAACTGATGATAACCAATGAGCTAACCGAGGCTAACCAATGAGCTAACTGAAGCTAACCAATGAGCTAACCCACGCTAACCGAGGAATGAGCTAACCCAGGCTAACCAATGAGCTAACCGAGGCTAACCAATGAGCTAACTGAAGCTAACCAATGAGCTAACTGAAGCTAACCAATGAGCTAACCGAGGCTAACCAATGAGCTAACTGATGCTAACCATTGAGCTAACTGAGGCTAACCAATGAGCTAACTGATGCTAACCAATGAGCTAATCCAGGCTAACCAATGAGCTAACCCAGGCTAACCAATGAGCTAACCGAGGCTAACCAATGAGCTAACCGAGGCTAACCAATGAGCTAACTGATGCTAACCAATGAGCTAACCGAGGCTAACCAATGAGCTAACTGAAGCTAACCCGGGCTAAACAATGAGCTAACCGATGAATGAGCTAACCCAGGCTAACCAATGAGGTAACCGAGGCTAACCAATGAGCTAACTGAAGCTAACCAATGAGCTAACCCAGGCTAACCAATGAGCTAACCGAGGCTAACCAATGAGCTAACTGAAGCTAACCAATGAGCTTACCCAGGCTAACCAATGAGCTAACCCAGGCTAACCAATGAGCTAACTGAAGCTAACCAATGAGCTAAAAGCAGGCTTACCAATGAGCTAACCGAGGCTAACCAATGAGCTGTCTGAAGCTAACCAATGAGCTAACCCAGGCTAACCAATGAGCTAACTGAGGCTAACCAATGAGCTAACCCAGGCTAACCAATGAGCTAGCCCAGGCTAACCAATGAGCTAACCGAGGAATGAGCTAACCGCGGCTAACCAATGAGCTAACTGAAGCTAACCAATGAGCTAACGCAGGCTAACCATTGAGCTAACCAAGGCTAACCAATGAGCTAACTGAAGCTAACCAATGAGCTAACCCAGACTAACCAATGAGCTAACTGAGGCTAACCAATGAGCTAGCCCAGGCTAACCAATGAGCTAACTGAAGCTAACCAATGAGCTAACTGAAGCTAACCAATGAGCTAACTGAGGAATGAGCTAACCCAGGCTAACCAATGAGCTAACTGAGGCTAACCAATGAGCTAAACCAGGCTAACCAATGAGCTAACTGAAGCTAACCAATGAGCTAACGCAGGCTAACCATTGAGCTAACCAAGGCTAACCAATGAGCTAACTGAAGCTAACCAATGAGCTAACCCAGACTAACCAATGAGCTAACTGAGGCTAACCAATGAGCTAGCCCAGGCTAACCAATGAGCTAACTGAAGCTAACCAATGAGCTAACTGAAGCTAACCAATGAGCTAACTGAGGAATGAGCTAACCCAGGCTAACCAATGAGCTAACTGAGGCTAACCAATGACCTAACGCAGGCTAACCATTGAGCTAACCAAGGCTAACCAATGAGCTAACTGAAGCTAACCAATGAGCTAACCCAGACTAACCCATGAGCTAACTGAGGCTAACCAATGAGCTAGCCCAGGCTAACCAATGAGCTAACTGAGGCTAACCAAAGAGCTAACTGATGCTAACCAGAGAGCTAACTGATGCTAACCAATGAGTTAACCAAGGCTAACCAATGAGCCAACCAAAGCTAACCAATGAGCTAACCAAGGCTTACCAATGAGCTAACCCAGGCTAACCAATGAGCTAACTGAGGCTAAACAATGAGCTAACTGATGCTAACCAATGAGCTAACTGAAGCTAACCCAGGCTAACCCAGGCTAACCAATGAGCTAACTGAAGCTAACAATGAGCTAACTGAGGCTAACCAATGAGCTAACTGATGCTAACCAATGAGCTAACCGAGGCTAACCAATGAGCTAACTGAAGCTAACCAATGAGTTAACTGAAGCTAACCAATGAGCTAACCCAGGCTAACCCAGGAATGAGCTAACCCAGGCTAACCAATGAGCTAACCGAGGCTAACCAATGAGCTAACTGAAGCTAACAAATGAGTTAACTGAAGCTAACCAATGAGCTATCCGAGGCTAACCAATGAGCTAACCCAGGCTAACCAATGAGCTAACCCAGGCTAACCAATGAGCTAACTGATGCTAACCAATGAGCTAATCCAGGCTAACCAATGAGCTAACCCAGGCTAACCAATGAGCTAACCGAGGCTAACCAATGAGCTAACCCAGGCTAACCAATGAGCTAACTGAATCTAACCAATGAGCTAACCCAGGCTAACCAATGAGCTAACCAAGGAATCAGCTAACCCAGGCTAACCAATGAGCTAACTGAAGCTAACCAATGAGCTAACCAAGGCTAACCAATGAGCTAACCGAGGAATGGGCTAACCCAGGCTAACCAATGAGCTAACCGAGGTTAACCAATGAGCTAACTGAAGCTAACCAATGAGCTAACTGAAGCTAACCAATGAGCTAACTGATGCGAACCAATGAGCTAACCCAGGCTAACCAATGAGCTAGCCCAGGCTAACCAATGAGCTAACTGAAGCTAACCAATGAGCTAACCGAGGCTAACCAATGAGCTAACTGAGGCTAACCAATGAGCTAACTGATGCTAACCAATGAGCTAACCGAGGCTAACCAATGAGCTAACTGAAGCTAACCCGGGCTAAACAATGAGCTAACCGATGAATGAGCTAACCCAGGCTAACCAATGAGGTAACCGAGGCTAACCAATGAGCTAACTGAAGCTAACCAATGAGCTAACCCAGGCTAACCAATGAGCTAACCGAGGCTAACCAATGAGCTAACTGAAGCTAACCAATGAGCTTACCCAGGCTAACCAATGAGCTAACCCAGGCTAACCAATGAGCTAACTGAAGCTAACCAATGAGCTAAAAGCAGGCTAACCAATGAGCTAACCGAGGCTAACCAATGAGCTGACTGAAGCTAACCAATGAGCTAACCCAGGCTAACCAATGAGCTAACTGAGGCTAACCAATGAGCTAACCCAGGCTAACCAATGAGCTAACGGAAGCAAACCAATGAGCTAACCGAGGAATGAGCTAACCCAGGCTAACCAATGAGCTAACTGAGGCTAACCAAAGAGCTAACTGATGCTAACCAGAGAGCTAACTGATGCTAACCATTGAGCTAACCGATGCTAACCAATGAGCTAACCGAAGCTAACCAATGAGCTAACCCAGGCTAACCAATGAGCTAACCCAGGCTAACCAATGAGCTAACTGAGGCTAAACAATGAGCTAACTGATGCTAACCAATGAGCTAACTGAAGCTAACCCAGGCTAACCCAGGCTAACCAATGAGCTAACTGAAGCTAACAATGAGCTAACTGAGGCTAACCAATGAGCTAACTGATGATAACCAATGAGCTAACCGAGGCTAACCAATGAGCTAACTGAAGCTAACCAATGAGCTAACCCACGCTAACCGAGGAATGAGCTAACCCAGGCTAACCAATGAGCTAACCGAGGCTAACCAATGAGCTAACTGAAGCTAACCAATGAGCTAACTGAAGCTAACCAATGAGCTAACCGAGGCTAACCAATGAGCTAACTGATGCTAACCATTGAGCTAACTGAGGCTAACCAATGAGCTAACTGATGCTAACCAATGAGCTAATCCAGGCTAACCAATGAGCTAACCCAGGCTAACCAATGAGCTAACCGAGGCTAACCAATGAGCTAACCGAGGCTAACCAATGAGCTAACTGAGGCTAACCAATGAGCTAACTGATGCTAACCAATGAGCTAACCGAGGCTAACCAATGAGCTAACTGAAGCTAACCCGGGCTAAACAATGAGCTAACCGATGAATGAGCTAACCCAGGCTAACCAATGAGGTAACCGAGGCTAACCAATGAGCTAACTGAAGCTAACCAATGAGCTAACCCAGGCTAACCAATGAGCTAACCGAGGCTAACCAATGAGCTAACTGAAGCTAACCAATGAGCTTACCCAGGCTAACCAATGAGCTAACCCAGGCTAACCAATGAGCTAACTGAAGCTAACCAATGAGCTAAAAGCAGGCTTACCAATGAGCTAACCGAGGCTAACCAATGAGCTGTCTGAAGCTAACCAATGAGCTAACCCAGGCTAACCAATGAGCTAACTGAGGCTAACCAATGAGCTAACCCAGGCTAACCAATGAGCTAGCCCAGGCTAACCAATGAGCTAACCGAGGAATGAGCTAACCCAGGCTAACCAATGAGCTAACTGAGGCTAACCAAAGAGCTAACTGATGCTAACCAGAGAGCTAACTGATGCTAACCATTGAGCTAACCGATGCTAACCAATGAGCTAACCGAAGCTAACCAATGAGCTAACCCAGGCTAACCAATGAGCTAACCCAGGCTAACCAATGAGCTAACTGAGGCTAAACAATGAGCTAACTGATGCTAACCAATGAGCTAACTGAAGCTAACCCAGGCTAACCCAGGCTAACCAATGAGCTAACTGAAGCTAACAATGAGCTAACTGAGGCTAACCAATGAGCTAACTGATGATAACCAATGAGCTAACCGAGGCTAACCAATGAGCTAACTGAAGCTAACCAATGAGCTAACCCAGGCTAACCGAGGAATGAGCTAACCCAGGCTAACCAATGAGCTAACCGAGGCTAACCAATGAGCTAACTGAAGCTAACCAATGAGCTAACTGAAGCTAACCAATGAGCTAACCGAGGCTAACCAATGAGCTAACTGATGCTAACCATTGAGCTAACTGAGGCTAACCAATGAGCTAACTGATGCTAACCAATGAGCTAATCCAGGCTAACCAATGAGCTAACCCAGGCTAACCAATGAGCTAACCGAGGCTAACCAATGAGCTAACCCAGGCTAACCAATGAGCTAACTGAATCTAACCAATGAGCTAACCCAGGCTAACCAATGAGCTAACCAAGGAATCAGCTAACCCAGGCTAACCAATGAGCTAACTGAAGCTAACCAATGAGCTAACCAAGGCTAACCAATGAGCTAACCGAGGAATGGGCTAACCCAGGCTAACCAATGAGCTAACCGAGGTTAACCAATGAGCTAACTGAAGCTAACCAATGAGCTAACTGAAGCTAACCAATGAGCTAACTGATGCGAACCAATGAGCTAACCCAGGCTAACCAATGAGCTAGCCCAGGCTAACCAATGAGCTAACTGAAGCTAACCAATGAGCTAACCGAGGCTAACCAATGAGCTAACTGAGGCTAACCAATGAGCTAACTGATGCTAACCAATGAGCTAACCGAGGCTAACCAATGAGCTAACTGAAGCTAACCCGGGCTAAACAATGAGCTAACCGATGAATGAGCTAACCCAGGCTAACCAATGAGGTAACCGAGGCTAACCAATGAGCTAACTGAAGCTAACCAATGAGCTAACCCAGGCTAACCAATGAGCTAACCGAGGCTAACCATTGAGCTAACTGAAGCTAACCAATGAGCTTACCCAGGCTAACCAATGAGCTAACCCAGGCTAACCAATGAGCTAACTGAAGCTAACCAATGAGCTAAAAGCAGGCTAACCAATGAGCTAACCGAGGCTAACCAATGAGCTGACTGAAGCTAACCAATGAGCTAACCCAGGCTAACCAATGAGCTAACTGAGGCTAACCAATGAGCTAACCCAGGCTAACCAATGAGCTAACGGAAGCAAACCAATGAGCTAACCGAGGAATGAGCTAACCCAGGCTAACCAATGAGCTAACTGAGGCTAACCAAAGAGCTAACTGATGCTAACCAGAGAGCTAACTGATGCTAACCATTGAGCTAACCGATGCTAACCAATGAGCTAACCGAAGCTAACCAATGAGCTAACCCAGGCTAACCAATGAGCTAACCCAGGCTAACCAATGAGCTAACTGAGGCTAAACAATGAGCTAACTGATGCTAACCAATGAGCTAACTGAAGCTAACCCAGGCTAACCCAGGCTAACCAATGAGCTAACTGAAGCTAACAATGAGCAAACTGAGGCTAACCAATGAGCTAACTGATGATAACCAATGAGCTAACCGAGGCTAACCAATGAGCTAACTGAAGCTAACCAATGAGCTAACCCAGGCTAACCGAGGAATGAGCTAACCCAGGCTAACCAATGAGCTAACCGAGGCTAACCAATGAGCTAACTGAAGCTAACCAATGAGCTAACTGAAGCTAACCAATGAGCTAACCGAGGCTAACCAATGAGCTAACTGATGCTAACCATTGAGCTAACTGAGGCTAACCAATGAGCTAACTGATGCTAACCAATGAGCTAATCCAGGCTAACCAATGAGCTAACCCAGGCTAACCAATGAGCTAACCGAGGCTAACCAATGAGCTAACCCAGGCTAACCAATGAGCTAACTGAATCTAACCAATGAGCTAACCCAGGCTAACCAATGAGCTAACCAAGGAATCAGCTAACCCAGGCTAACCAATGAGCTAACTGAAGCTAACCAATGAGCTAACCAAGGATAACCAATGAGCTAACCGAGGAATGGGCTAACCCAGGCTAACCAATGAGCTAACCGAGGTTAACCAATGAGCTAACTTAAGCTAACCAATGAGCTAACTGAAGCTAACCAATGAGCTAACCGAGGCTAACCAATGAGCTAACTGATGCTAACCAATGAGCTAACGCAGGCTAACCAATGAGCTAACCGAGGCTAACCAATGAGCTAACTGAAGCTAACCAATGAGCTAACCCAGGCTAACCAATGAGCTAACCCAGGCTAACCAATGAGTTAGCCCAGGCTAACCAATGAGCTAACTGAATCTAACCAATGAGCTAACCGAGGCTAACCAATGAGCTAACTGAGGCTAAACAATGAGCTAACTGATGCCAACCAATGAGCTAACCGAGGCTAACCAATGAGCTAACTGAAGCTAACCCAGGCTAACCAATGAGCTAACCGAGGAATGAGCTAACCCAGGCTAACCAATGAGCTAACCGAGGCTAACCAATGAGCTAACTGAAGCTAACCAATGAGCTAACCCAGGCTAACCAATGAGCTAACCCAGGCTAACCAATGAGCTAACTGATGCTAACCAATGAGCTAACCCAGGCTAACCAATGAGCTAACTGAGGCTAACCAATGAGCTAACTGAAGCTAACCAATGAGCTTACCCAGGCTAACCAATGAGCTAACCCAGGCTAACCAATGAGCTAGCCCAGGCTAACCAATGAGCTAACTGAATCTAACCAATGAGCTAACCGAGGCTAACCAATGAGCTAACTGAGGCTAACCAATGAGCTAACTGATGCTAACCAATGAGCTAACTGAATCTAACCAATGAGCTAACCGAGGCTAACCAATGAGCTAACCGAGGCTAACCAATGAGCTAACTGAAGCTAACCCGGGCTAAACAATGAGCTAACCGATGAATGAGCTAACCCAGGCTAACCAATGAGGTAACCGAGGCTAACCAATGAGCTAACTGAAGCTAACCAATGAGCTAACCCAGGCTAACCAATGAGCTAACCGAGGCTAACCAATGAGCTAACTGAAGCTAACCAATGAGCTTACCCAGGCTAACCAATGAGCTAACCCAGGCTAACCAATGAGCTAACTGAAGCTAACCAATGAGCTAAAAGCAGGCTAACCAATGAGCTAACCGAGGCTAACCAATGAGCTGACTGAAGCTAACCAATGAGCTAACCCAGGCTAACCAATGAGCTAACTGAGGCTAACCAATGAGCTAACCCAGGCTAACCAATGAGCTAACGGAAGCAAACCAATGAGCTAACCGAGGAATGAGCTAACCCAGGCTAACCAATGAGCTAACTGAGGCTAACCAAAGAGCTAACTGATGCTAACCAGAGAGCTAACTGATGCTAACCATTGAGCTAACCGATGCTAACCAATGAGCTAACCGAAGCTAACCAATGAGCTAACCCAGGCTAACCAATGAGCTAACCCAGGCTAACCAATGAGCTAACTGAGGCTAAACAATGAGCTAACTGATGCTAACCAATGAGCTAACTGAAGCTAACCCAGGCTAACCCAGGCTAACCAATGAGCTAACTGAAGCTAACAATGAGCTAACTGAGGCTAACCAATGAGCTAACTGATGATAACCAATGAGCTAACCGAGGCTAACCAATGAGCTAACTGAAGCTAACCAATGAGCTAACCCAGGCTAACCGAGGAATGAGCTAACCCAGGCTAACCAATGAGCTAACCGAGGCTAACCAATGAGCTAACTGAAGCTAACCAATGAGCTAACTGAAGCTAACCAATGAGCTAACCGAGGCTAACCAATGAGCTAACTGATGCTAACCATTGAGCTAACTGAGGCTAACCAATGAGCTAACTGATGCTAACCAATGAGCTAATCCAGGCTAACCAATGAGCTAACCCAGGCTAACCAATGAGCTAACCGAGGCTAACCAATGAGCTAACCCAGGCTAACCAATGAGCTAACTGAATCTAACCAATGAGCTAACCCAGGCTAACCAATGAGCTAACCAAGGAATCAGCTAACCCAGGCTAACCAATGAGCTAACTGAAGCTAACCAATGAGCTAACCAAGGCTAACCAATGAGCTAACCGAGGAATGGGCTAACCCAGGCTAACCAATGAGCTAACCGAGGTTAACCAATGAGCTAACTTAAGCTAACCAATGAGCTAACTGAAGCTAACCAATGAGCTAACCGAGGCTAACCAATGAGCTAACTGATGCTAACCAATGAGCTAACGCAGGCTAACCAATGAGCTAACCGAGGCTAACCAATGAGCTAACTGAAGCTAACCAATGAGCTAACCCAGGCTAACCAATGAGCTAACCCAGGCTAACCAATGAGCTAGCCCAGGCTAACCAATGAGCTAACTGAATCTAACCAATGAGCTAACCGAGGCTAACCAATGAGCTAACTGAGGCTAAACAATGAGCTAACTGATGCCAACCAATGAGCTAACCGAGGCTAACCAATGAGCTAACTGAAGCTAACCCAGGCTAACCAATGAGCTAACCGAGGAATGAGCTAACCCAGGCTAACCAATGAGCTAACCGAGGCTAACCAATGAGCTAACTGAAGCTAACCAATGAGCTAACCCAGGCTAACCAATGAGCTAACCCAGGCTAACCAATGAGCTAACTGATGCTAACCAATGAGCTAACCCAGGCTAACCAATGAGCTAACTGAGGCTAACCAATGAGCTAACTGAAGCTAACCAATGAGCTTACCCAGGCTAACCAATGAGCTAACCCAGGCTAACCAATGAGCTAGCCCAGGCTAACCAATGAGCTAACTGATGCCAACCAATGAGCTAACCGAGGCTAACCAATGAGCTAACTGAAGCTAACCCAGGCTAACCAATGAGCTAACCGAGGAATGAGCTAACCCAGGCTAACCAATGAGCTAACCGAGGCTAACCAATGAGCTAACTGAAGCTAACCAATGAGCTAACCCAGGCTAACCAATGAGCTAACCCAGGCTAACCAATGAGCTAACTGATGCTAACCAATGAGCTAACCCAGGCTAACCAATGAGCTAACTGAGGCTAACCAATGAGCTAACTGAAGCTAACCAATGAGCTTACCCAGGCTAACCAATGAGCTAACCCAGGCTAACCAATGAGCTAGCCCAGGCTAACCAATGAGCTAACTGAATCTAACCAATGAGCTAACCGAGGCTAACCAATGAGCTAACTGAGGCTAACCAATGAGCTAACTGATGCTAACCAATGAGCTAACTGAATCTAACCAATGAGCTAACCGAGGCTAACCAATGAGCTAACCGAGGCTAACCAATGAGCTAACTGAAGCTAACCAATGAGCTTACCCAGGCTAACCAATGAGCTAACCCAGGCTAACCAATGAGCTAGCCCAGGCTAACCAATGAGCTAACTGAATCTAACCAATGAGCTAACCGAGGCTAACCAATGAGCTAACTGAGGCTAACCAATGAGCTAACCCAGGCTAACCAATGAGCTAACTGAGGCTAACCAATGAGCTAACTGATGCTAACCAATGAGCTAACCCAGGCTAACCAATGAGCTAACCGAGGCTAACCAATGAGCTAACTGAAGCTAACCAATGAGCTTACCCAGGCTAACCAATGAGCTAACCCAGGCTAACCAATGAGCTAACCGAGGCTAACCAATGAGCTAACCCAGGCTAACCAAGGAGCTAACTGAAGCTAACCAATGAGCTAACCCAGGCTAACCAATGAGCTAACCGAGGAATGAGATAACCCAGGCTAACCAATGAGCTAACCGAGGCTAACCAATGAGCTAACTGAAGCTAACCAATGAGCTAACTGAAGCTAACCAATGAGCTAATCGAGGCTAACCAATGAGCTAACTGATGCTAACCAATGAGCTAACTGAGGCTAACCAATGAGCTAACTGATGCTAACCAATGAGCTAACCCAGGCTAACCAATGAGCTAACCGAGGCTAACCAATGAGCTAACTGAAGCTAACCAATGAGCTAACTGAAGCTAAACAATGAGCTAACTGATGCTAACCAATGAGCTAACCGAGGCTAACCATTGAGCTAACTGAAGCTAACCAATGAGCTAACTGAAGCTAACCAATGAGTTAACTGATGCTAACCAATGAGCTAACCCAGGCTAACCAATGAGCTAGCCCAGGCTAACCAATGAGCTAACTGAAGCTAACCAATGAGCTAACCGAGGCTAACCAATGAGCTAACCGAGGCTAACCAATGAGCTAACTGATGCTAACCAATGAGCTAACCGAGGCTAACCAATGAGCTAACTGAAGCTAACCCGGGCTAAACAATGAGCTAACCGAGCAATGAGCTAACCCAGGCTAACCAATGACCTAACCGAGGCTAACCAATGAGCTAACTGAAGCTAACCAATGAGCTAACCCAGGCTAACCAATGAGCTAACCGAGGCTAACCAATGAGCTAACTGAAGCTAACCAATGAGCTTACCCAGGCTAACCAATGAGCTAAACCAGGCTAACCAATGAGCTAACCCAGGCTAACCAATGAGCTAACTGAAGCTAACCATTGAGCTAACGCAGGCTAACCATTGAGCTAACCAAGGCTAACCAATGAGCTAACTGAAGCTAACCAATGAGCTAACCCAGGCTAACCAATGAGCGAACTGAGGCTAACCAATGAGCTAACCCAGGCTAACCAATGAGCTAACTGAAGCTAACCGATGAGATAACTGAGAAATGAGCTAACACAGGCTAACCAATGAGCTAACTGAGGCTAACCAAAGAGCTAACTGATGCTAACCAGAGAGCTAACTGATGCTAACCAATGAGTTAACCAAGGCTAACCAATGAGCCAACCAAAGCTAACCAATGAGCTAACCCAGGCTAACCAATGAGCTAACCCAGGCTAACCAATGAGCTAACTGAGGCTAAACAATGAGCTAACTGATGCTAACCAATGAGCTAACTGAAGCTAACCCAGGCTAACCCAGGCTAACCAATGAGCTAACTGAAGCTAACAATGAGCTAACTGAGGCTAACCAATGAGCTAACTGATGCTAACCAATGAGCTAACCGAGGCTAACCAATGAGCTAACTGAGGCTAACCAATGAGCTAACCCAGGCTAACCCAGGAATGAGCTAACCCAGGCTAACCAATGAGCTAACCGAGGCTAACCAATGAGCTAACCCAGGGTAACCAATGAGCTAACTGAAGCTAACCAATGAGCTAACCCAGGCTAACCAATGAGCTAACCGAGGAATGAGATAACCCAGGCTAACCAATGAGCTAACCGAGGCTAACCAATGAGCTAACTGAAGCTAACCAATGAGCTAACTGAAGCTAACCAATGAGCTAACCGAGGCTAACCAATGAGCTAACTGATGCTAACCAATGAGCTAACTGAGGCTAACCAATGAGCTAACTGATGCTAACCAATGAGCTAACCCAGGCTAACCAATGAGCTAACCGAGGCTAACCAATGAGCTAACTGAAGCTAACCAATGAGCTAACTGAAGCTAAACAATGAGCTAACTGATGCTAACCAATGAGCTAACCGAGGCTAACCATTGAGCTAACTGAAGCTAACCAATGAGCTAACTGAAGCTAACCAATGAGTTAACTGATGCTAACCAATGAGCTAACCCAGGCTAACCAATGAGCTAGCCCAGGCTAACCAATGAGCTAACTGAAGCTAACCAATGAGCTAACCGAGGCTAACCAATGAGCTAACCGAGGCTAACCAATGAGCTAACTGATGCTAACCAATGAGCTAACCGAGGCTAACCAATGAGCTAACTGAAGCTAACCCGGGCTAAACAATGAGCTAACCGAGCAATGAGCTAACCCAGGCTAACCAATGACCTAACCGAGGCTAACCAATGAGCTAACTGAAGCTAACCAATGAGCTAACCCAGGCTAACCAATGAGCTAACCGAGGCTAACCAATGAGCTAACTGAAGCTAACCAATGAGCTTACCCAGGCTAACCAATGAGCTAAACCAGGCTAACCAATGAGTTAACCCAGGCTAACCAATGAGCTAACTGAAGCTAACCATTGAGCTAACGCAGGCTAACCATTGAGCTAACCAAGGCTAACCAATGAGCTAACTGAAGCTAACCAATGAGCTAACCCAGGCTAACCAATGAGCTAACTGAGGCTAACCAATGAGCTAACCCAGGCTAACCAATGAGCTAACTGAAGCTAACCAATGAGATAACTGAGAAATGAGCTAACACAGGCTAACCAATGAGCTAACTGAGGCTAACCAAAGAGCTAACTGATGCTAACCAGAGAGCTAACTGATGCTAACCAATGAGTTAACCAAGGCTAACCAATGAGCCAACCAAAGCTAACCAATGAGCTAACCCAGGCTAACCAATGAGCTAACCCAGGCTAACCAATGAGCTAACTGAGGCTAAACAATGAGCTAACTGATGCTAACCAATGAGCTAACTGAAGCTAACCCAGGCTAACCCAGGCTAACCAATGAGCTAACTGAAGCTAACAATGAGCTAACTGAGGCTAACCAATGAGCTAACTGATGCTAACCAATGAGCTAACCGAGGCTAACCAATGAGCTAACTGAGGCTAACCAATGAGCTAACCCAGGCTAACCCAGGAATGAGCTAACCCAGGCTAACCAATGAGCTAACCGAGGCTAACCAATGAGCTAACTGAAGCTAACCAATGAGCTAACTGAAGCTAACCAATGAGCTAACCGAGGCTAACCAATGAGCTAACTGATGCTAACCATTGAGTTAACTGAGGCTAACCAATGAGCTAACTGATGCTAACCAATGAGCTAATCCAGGCTAACCAATGAGCTAACCGAGGCTAACCAATGAGCTAACCCAGGCTAACCAATGAGCTAACTGAATCTAACCAATGAGCTAACTGAATCTAACCAATGAGCTAACCCAGGCTAACCAATGAGCTAACCAAGGAATCAGCTAACCCAGGCTAACCAATGAGCTAACCGAGGCTAACCAATTGGCTAACTGAAGCTAACCAATGAGCTAACTGAAGCTAACCAATGAGCTAACCAAGGCTAACCAATGAGCTAACCAAGGAATGGGCTAACCCAGGCTAACCAATGAGCTAACCGAGGTTAACCAATGAGCTAACTGAATCAAACCAATGAGCTAACCCAGGCTAACCAATGAGCTAACCAAGGAATCAGCTAACCCAGGCTAACCAATGAGCTAACCGAGGCTAACCAATTGGCTAACTGAAGCTAACCAATGAGCTAACTGAAGCTAACCAATGAGCTAACCAAGGCTAACCAATGAGCTAACCAAGGAATGGGCTAACCCAGGCTAACCAATGAGCTAACCGAGGTTAACCAATGAGCTAACTTAAGCTAACCAATGAGCTAACTGAAGCTAACCAATGAGCTAACTGAATCTAACCAATGAGCTAACCGAGGCTAACCAATGAGCTAACTGAGGCTAATCAATGAGCTAACCCAGGCTAACCAATGAGCTAGCCCAGGCTAACCAATGAGCTAACTGATGCTAACCAATTAGCTAACCCAGGCTAACCAATGAGCTAACCGAGGCTAACCAATGAGCTAACTGAAGCTAACCAATGAGCTTACCCAGGCTAACCAATGAGCTAACTGAATCTAACCAATGAGCTAACCGAGGCTAACCAATGAGCTAACTGAGGCTAACCAATGAGCTAACTGATGCTAACCAATGAGCTAACCGAGCCTAACCAATGAGCTAACTGAAGCTAACCCAGGCTAACCAATGAGCTAACCGAGGAATGAGCTAACCCAGGCTAACCAATAAGCTAACCAAGGCTAACCATTGAGCTAACTGAAGCTAACCAATGAGCTAACCCAGGCTAACCAATGAGCTAACTGAGGCTAACCAATGAGCTAACTGAGGCTAACGATTTACACATGCTATGACTCCGGGGGTACTTCCATTCGCTTCGTCTTGATCTGTTGATGTTATTTCATGTCTCGTTTGTCCATTGTGACGGTGGTAAAGCCAGGGAAATGTCCCGGAGATATACTGAGAAATCTTTCCAACAGCATTTTCCTGCGATCACAGCTGTTCACAGCTACGAGGCTGGGACCGCTTCCATTCGCTTCGTCTTGATCTGTAGATGTTATTTCATGTCTCATTTGTTCATTTTGATGGAGAAAAAGTTGTACATTTAGTGAATTCAGAGTGTCTAAGCTGCACAAGTAGGCATGTTTGAGTACTCAGGTCCAGTGGCTCACTGCGTTAACGCTATCCCCTGGATGAGGTTGGTCGCGTGTTCGAATCCATGCTGTGGCATACTTTTTTTCATTTTCACCCTTTTTCTATGGATCTCCAAAAAGTGAACTTTTACATTTTCTGAGTCTGGAGGAATTCAAGGGGAGTTTTCAGGGGAGTGCGTTCTCTCTAACCAATGAGCTAACTGAAGCTAACCAATGAGCTAACTGAAGCTAACCAATGAGCTAACTGATGCTAACCAATGAGCTAATCCAGGCTAACCAATGAGCTAGCCCAGGCTAACCAATGAGCTAACTGAAGCTAACCAATGAGCTAACCGAGGCTAACCAATGAGCTAACTGAGGCTAACCAATGAGCTAACTGATGCTAACCAATGAGCTAACCGAGGCTAACCAATGAGCTAACTGAAGCTAACCCGGGCTAACCAATGAGCTAACCCAGGCTAACCAATGAGCTAACTGAGGCTAACCAATGAGCTAACTGAGGCTAACGATTTACACATGCTATGACTCCGGGGGTACTTCCATTCGCTTCGTCTTGATCTGTTGATGTTATTTCATGTCTCGTTTGTCCATTGTGACGGTGGTAAAGCCAGGGAAATGTCCCGGAGATAGACTGAGAAATCTTTCCAACAGCATTTTCCTGCGATCACAGCTGTTCACAGCTACGAGGCTGGGACCGCTTCCATTCGCTTCGTCTTGATCTGTAGATGTTATTTCATGTCTCATTTGTTCATTTTGATGGAGAAAAAGTTGTACATTTAGTGAATTCAGAGTGTCTAAGCTGCACAAGTAGGCATGTTTGAGTACTCAGGTCCAGTGGCTCACTGCGTTAACGCTATCCCCTGGATGAGGTTGGTCGCGTGTTCGAATCCATGCTGTGGCATACTTTTTTTCATTTTCACCCTTTTTCTATGGATCTCCAAAAAGTGAACTTTTACATTTTCTGAGTCTGGAGGAATTCAAGGGGAGTTTTCAGGGGAGTGCGTTCTCTCTAACCAATGAGCTAACTGAAGCTAACCAATGAGCTAACTGAAGCTAACCAATGAGCTAACTGATGCTAACCAATGAGCTAATCCAGGCTAACCAATGAGCTAGCCCAGGCTAACCAATGAGCTAACTGAAGCTAACCAATGAGCTAACCGAGGCAAACCAATGAGCTAACTGAGGCTAACCAATGAGCTAACTGATGCTAACCAATGAGCTAACCGAGGCTAACCAATGAGCTAACTGAAGCTAACCCGGGCTAAACAATGAGCTAACCGAGCAATGAGCTAACCCAGGCTAACCAATGAGCTAACCGCGGCTAACCAATGAGCTAACTGAAGCTAACCAATGAGCTAACGCAGGCTAACCATTGAGCTAACCAAGGCTAACCAATGAGCTAACTGAAGCTAACCAATGAGCTAACCCAGACTAACCAATGAGCTAACTGAGGCTAACCAATGAGCTAGCCCAGGCTAACCAATGAGCTAACTGAAGCTAACCAATGAGCTAACTGAAGCTAACCAATGAGCTAACTGAGGAATGAGCTAACCCAGGCTAACCAATGAGCTAACTGAGGCTAACCAATGAGCTAAACCAGGCTAACCAATGAGCTAACTGAAGCTAACCAATGAGCTAACGCAGGCTAACCATTGAGCTAACCAAGGCTAACCAATGAGCTAACTGAAGCTAACCAATGAGCTAACCAAGACTAACCAATGAGCTAACTGAGGCTAACCAATGAGCTAGCCCAGGCTAACCAATGAGCTAACTGAAGCTAACCAATGAGCTAACTGAAGCTAACCAATGAGCTAACTGAGGAATGAGCTAACCCAGGCTAACCAATGAGCTAACTGAGGCTAACCAATGACCTAACGCAGGCTAACCATTGAGCTAACCAAGGCTAACCAATGAGCTAACTGAAGCTAACCAATGAGCTAACCCAGACTAACCCATGAGCTAACTGAGGCTAACCAATGAGCTAGCCCAGGCTAACCAATGAGCTAACTGAGGCTAACCAAAGAGCTAACTGATGCTAACCAGAGAGCTAACTGATGCTAACCAATGAGTTAACCAAGGCTAACCAATGAGCCAACCAAAGCTAACCAATGAGCTAACCAAGGCTTACCAATGAGCTAACCCAGGCTAACCAATGAGCTAACTGAGGCTAAACAATGAGCTAACTGATGCTAACCAATGAGCTAACTGAAGCTAACCCAGGCTAACCCAGGCTAACCAATGAGCTAACTGAAGCTAACAATGAGCTAACTGAGGCTAACCAATGAGCTAACTGATGCTAACCAATGAGCTAACCGAGGCTAACCAATGAGCTAACTGAAGCTAACCAATGAGTTAACTGAAGCTAACCAATGAGCTAACCCAGGCTAACCCAGGAATGAGCTAACCCAGGCTAACCAATGAGCTAACCGAGGCTAACCAATGAGCTAACTGAAGCTAACAAATGAGTTAACTGAAGCTAACCAATGAGCTATCCGAGGCTAACCAATGAGCTAACTGATGCTAACCAATGAGCTAACTGAGGCTAACCAATGAGCTAACGCAGGCTAACTATTGAGCTAACCAATGCTAACCAATGAGCTAACTGAAGCTAACCAATGAGCTAACCCAGACTAACCCATGAGCTAACTGAGGCTAACCAATGAGCTAGCCCAGGCTAACCAATGAGCTAACTGAGGCTAACCAAAGAGCTAACTGATGCTAACCAGAGAGCTAACTGATGCTAACCAATGAGTTAACCAAGGCTAACCAATGAGCCAACCAAAGCTAACCAATGAGCTAACCCAGGCTAACCAATGAGCTAACCCAGGCTAACCAATGAGCTAACTGAGGCTAAACAATGAGCTAACTGATGCTAACCAATGAGCTAACTGAAGCTAACCCAGGCTAATCCAGGCTAACCAATGAGCTAACTGAAGCTAACAATGAGCTAACCGAGGCTAACCAATGAGCTAACTGAAGCTAACCAATGAGCTAACCCAGGCTAACCCAGGAATGAGCTAACCCAGGCTAACCAATGACTTAACTGATGCTAACCAATGAGCTAACTGAGGCTAACCAATGAGCTAACTGATGCTAACCAATGAGCTAATCCAGGCTAACCAATGAGCTAACCCAGGCTAACCAATGAATTAACCGAGGCTAACCAATGAGCTAACCCAGGCTAACCAATGAGCTAACTGAAGCTAACCAATGAGCTAACCCAGGCTAACCAATGAGCTAACCGAGGAATGAGCTAACCCAGGCTAACCAATGAGCTAACCGAGGCTAACCAATGAGCTAACTGAAGCTAACCAATGAGCTAACTGAAGCTAACCAATGAGCTAACCGAGGCTAACCAATGAGCTAACTGATGCTAACCAATGAGCTAACTGAGGCTAACCAATGAGCTAACTGATGCTAACCAATGAGCTAACCCAGGCTAACCAATGAGCTAACCGAGGCTAACCAATGAGCTCACTGAAGCTAACCAATGAGCTAACTGAAGCTAAACAATGAGCTAACTGATGCTAACCAATGAGCTAACCGAGGCTAACCATTGAGCTAACTGAAGCTAACCAATGAGCTAACTGAAGCTAACCAATGAGTTAACTGATGATAACCAATGAGCTAACCCAGGCTAACCAATGAGCTAGCCCAGGCTAACCAATGAGCTAACTGAAGCTAACCAATGAGCTAACCGAGGCTAACCAATGAGCTAACTGAGGCTAACCAATGAGCTAACTGATGCTAACCAATGAGCTAACCGAGGCTAACCAATGAGCTAACTGAAGCTAACCCGGGCTAAACAATGAGCTAACCGAGCAATGAGCTAACCCAGGCTAACCAATGAGCTAACCGAGGCTAACCAATGAGCTAACTGAAGCTAACCAATGAGCTAACCCAGGCTAACCAATGAGCTAACCGAGGCTAACCAATGAGCTAACTGAAGCTAACCAATGAGCTTACCCAGGCTAACCAATGAGCTAAACCAGGCTAACCAATGAGCTAACCCAGGCTAACCAATGAGCTAACTGAAGCTAACCATTGAGCTAACGCAGGCTAACCATTGAGCTAACCAAGGCTAACCAATGAGCTAACTGAAGCTAACCAATGAGCTAACCCAGGCTAACCAATGAGCTAACTGAGGCTAACCAATGAGCTAACCCAGGCTAACCAATGAGCTAACTGAAGCTAACCAATGAGATAACTGAGAAATGAGCTAACCCAGGCTAACCAATGAGCTAACTGAGGCTAACCAAAGAGCTTACTGATGCTAACCAGAGAGCTAACTGATGCTAACCAATGAGTTAACCAAGGCTAACCAATGAGCCAACCAAAGCTAACCAATGAGCTAACCCAGGCTAACCAATGAGCTAACCCAGGCTAACCAATGAGCTAACTGAGGCTAAACAATGAGCTAACTGAGGCTAACCAATGAGCTAACTGAGGCTAACCAATGAGCTAACCCAGGCTAACCCAGGAATGAGCTAACCCAGGCTAACCAATGAGCTAACCGAAGCTAACCAATCAGCAAACCGAGGCTAACCAATGAGCTAACTGAAGCTAACCAATGAGCTAACTGAAGCTAACCAATGAGCAAACCGAGGCTAACCAATGAGCTAACTAATGCTAACCAATGAGCTAACTGAGGCTAACCAATGAGCTAACTGATGCTAACCAATGAGCTAACCCAGGCTAACCAATGAGCTAACCGAGGCTAACCAATGAGCTAACTGAAGCTAACCAATGAGCTAACTGAAGCTAAACAATGAGCTAACTGATGCTAACCAATGAGCTAACCGAGGCTAACCAATGAGCTAACTGAAGCTAACCAATGAGCTAACCCAGGCTAATCAATGAACTAACTCAAGCTAACCAAGGAGCTAGCCCAGGCTAATCAATGAACTAACCGAGGCTAACCAATGAGCTAACTGAGGCTAACCAATGAGCTAACTGATGCTAACCAATGAGCTAAACCAGGCTAACCAATGAGCTAACCGAGGCTAACCAATGAGCTAACTGAAGCTAACTAATGAGCTAACCCAGGCTAACCAATGAGCTAACCCAGGCTAACCAATGAGCTAGCCCAGGCTAACCAATGAGCTAACTGAATCTAACCAATGAGCTAACCGAGGCTAACCAATGAGCTAACTGAGGCTAATCAATGAGCTAACTGATGCTAATCAATGAGCTAACTGATGCTAACCAATGAGCTAACCGAGGCTAACCAATGAGCTAACTGAAGCTAACCCAGGCTAACCAATGAGCTAACCGAGGAATGAGCTAACCCAGGCTAACCAATGAGCTAACTGAAGCTAACCCAGGCTAACCAATGAGCTAACTGAAGCTAACCCAGGCTAACCAATGAGCTAACCGAGGAATGAGCTAACCCAGGCTAACCAATGAGCTAACCGAGGCTAACCAATGAGCTAACTGAAGCTAACCAATGAGCTAACCCAGGCTAACCAATGAGCTAACCCAGGCTAACCAATGAGCTAACTGAAGCTAACCAATGAGCTAACCCAGGCTAACCAATGAGCTAACCGAGGAATGAGCTAACCCAGGCTAACCAATGAGCTAACCGAGGCTAACCAATGAGCTAACTGAAGCTAACCAATGAGCTAACTGAAACTAACCAATGAGCTAACCGAGGCTAACCAATGAGCTAACTGATGCTAACCAATGAGCTAACTGAGGCTAACCAATGAGCTAACTGATGCTAACCAATGAGCTAACCCAGGCTAACCAATGAGCTAACCGAGGCTAACCAATGAGCTAACTGAAGCTAACCAATGAGCTAACTGAAGCTAAACAATGGGCTAACTGATGCTAACCAATGAGCTAACCGAGGCTAACCATTGAGCTAACTGAAGCTAACCAATGAGCTAACTGAAGCTAACCAATGAGTTAACTGATGCTAACCAATGAGCTTACCCAGGCTAACCAATGAGCTAGCCCAGGCTAACCAATGAGCTAACCCAGGCTAACCAATGAGCTAACCGAGGCTAACCAATGAGCTAACTGAGGCTAACCAATGAGCTAACTGATGCTAACCAATGAGCTAACCGAGGCTAACCAATGAGCTAACTGAAGCTAACCCGGGCTAAACAATGAGCTAACGGAGCAATGAGCTAACCCAGGCTAACCAATGAGCTAACCGAGGCTAACCAATGAGCTAACTGAAGCTAACCAATGAGCTAACCCAGGCTAACCAATGAGCTAACCGAGGCTAACCAATGAGCTAACTGAAGCTAACCAATGAGCTTACCCAGGCTAACCAATGAGCTAAACCAGGCTAACCAATGAGCTAACCCAGGCTAACCAATGAGCTAACTGAAGCTAACCATTGAGCTAACGCAGGCTAACCATTGAGCTCACCAAGGCTAACCAATGAGCGAACTGAGGCTAACCAATGAGCTAACCCAGGCTAACCAATGAGCTAACTGAAGCTAACCAATGAGATAACTGAGAAATGAGCTAACCCAGGCTAACCAATGAGCTAACTGAGGCTAACCAAAGAGCTAACTGATGCTAACCAGAGAGCTAACTGATGCTAACCAATGAGTTAACCAAGGCTAACCAATGAGCCAACCAAAGCTAACCAATGAGCTAACCCAGGCTAACCAATGAGCTAACCCAGGCTAACCAATGAGCTAACTGAGGCTAAACAATGAGCTAACTGATGCTAACCAATGAGCTAACTGAAGCTAACCCAGGCTAACCCAGGCTAACCAATGAGCTAACTGAAGCTAACAATGAGCTAACTGAGGCTAACCAATGAGCTAACTGATGCTAACCAATGAGCTAACCGAGGCTAACCAATGAGCTAACTGAGGCTAACCAATGAGCTAACCCAGGCTAACCCAGGAATGAGCTAACCCAGGCTAACCAATGAGCTAACCCAGGCTAACCAATGAGCTAACCCAGGCTAACCAATGAGCTAACTGAGGCTAAACAATGAGCTAACTGATGCTAACCAATGAGCTAACTGAAGCTAACCCAGGCTAACCCAGGCTAACCAATGAGCTAACTGAAGCTAACAATGAGCTAACTGAGGCTAACCAATGAGCTAACTGATGCTAACCAATGAGCTAACCGAGGCTAACCAATGAGCTAACTGAGGCTAACCAATGAGCTAACCCAGGCTAACCCAGGAATGAGCTAACCCAGGCTAACCAATGAGCTAACCGAAGCTAACCAATGAGCTAACCGAGGCTAACCAATGAGCTAACTGATGCTAACCAATGAGCTAACTGAGGCTAACCAATGAGCTAACTGATGCTAACCAATGAGCTAATCCAGGCTAACCAATGAGCTAACCCAGGCTAACCAATGAGCTAACCAATGCTAACCAATGAGCTAACCCAGGCTAACCAATGAGCTAACTGACGCTAACCAATGAGCTAACCCAGGCTAACCAATGAGCTAACCGAGGAATGAGCTAACCCAGGCTAACCAATCAGCAAACCGAGGCTAACCAATGAGCTAACTGAAGCTAACCAATGAGCTAACTGAAGCTAACCAATGAGCAAACCGAGGCTAACCAATGAGCTAACTAATGCTAACCAATGAGCTAACTGAGGCTAACCAATGAGCTAACTGATGCTAACCAATGAGCTAACCCAGGCTAACCAATGAAATAACCGAGGCTAACCAATGAGCTAACTGAAGCTAACCAATGAGCTAACTGAAGCTAAACAATGAGCTAACTGATGCTAACCAATGAGCTAACCGAGGCTAACCAATGAGCTAACTGAAGCTAACCAATGAGCTAACCCAGGCTAACCAATGAGCTAACTGAAGCTAACCAATGAGCTAACTGAGGAATGAGCTAACCCAGGCTAACCAATGAGCTAACTGAGGCTAACCAAAGAGCTAACTGATGCTAACCAGAGAGCTAACTGATGCTAACCAATGAGTTAACCAAGGCTAACCAATGAGCCAACCAAAGCTAACCAATGAGCTAACCCAGGCTAACCAATGAGCTAACCCAGGCTAACCAATGAGCTAACTGAGGCTAAACAATGAGCTAACTGATGCTAACCAATGAGCTAACTGAAGCTAACCCAGGCTAACCCAGGCTAACCAATGAGCTAACTGAAGCTAACAATGAGCTAACTGAGGCTGACCAATGAGCTAACTGATGCTAACCAATGAGCTAACCGAGGCTAACCAATGAGCTAACTGAAGCTAACCAATGAGCTAACCCAGGCTAACCCAGGAATGAGCTAACCCAGGCTAACCAATGAGCTAACCCAGGCTAACCAATGAGCTAACTGAAGCTAACCAATGAGCTAACTGAAGCTAACCAATGAGCTAACCGAGGCTAACCAATGAGCTAACTGATGCTAACCAATGAGCTAACTGAGGCTAACCAATGAGCTAACTGATGCTAACCAATGAGCTAACCCAGGCTAACCAATGAGCTAACCGAGGCTAACCAATGAGCTAACTGAAGCTAACCAATGAGCTAACTGAAGCTAAACAATGAGCTAACTGATGCTAACCAATGAGCTAACCGAGGCTAACCAATGAGCTAACTGAAGCTAACCAATGAGCTAACCCAGGCTAATCAATGAACTAACTGAAGCTAACCAATGAGCTAGCCCAGGTTAATCAATGAACTAACTGAAGCTAACCAATGAGCTAACCGAGGCTAACCAATGAGCTAACCGAGTAATGAGCTAACCCAAGCTAACCAATGAACTAACTGAAGCTAACCAATGAGCTAACCAAGGCTAACCAATGAGCTAACCGAGGAATGAGCTAACCCAGGCTAACCAATGAGCTAACCGAGGCTAACCAATGAGCTAACTGAGGCTAACCAATGAGCTAACTGATGCTAACCAATGAGCTAACCCAGGCTAACCAATGAGCTAACCGAGGCTAACCAATGAGCTAACTGAAGCTAACCAATGAGCTAACCCAGGCTAACCAATGAGCTAACCCAGGCTAACCAATGAGCTAGCCCAGGCTAACCAATGAGCTAACTGAATCTAACCAATGAGCTAACCGAGGCTAACCAATGAGCTAACTGAGGCTAATCAATGAGCTAACTGATGCTAACCAATGAGCTAACCGAGGCTAACCAATGAGCTAACTGAAGCTAACCCAGGCTAACCAATGAGCTAACCGAGGAATGAGCTAACCCAGGCTAACCAATGAGCTAACCGAGGCTAACCAATGAGCTAACTGATGCTAACCAATGAGCTAACTCAGGCTAACCAATGAGCTAACCGAGGCTAACCAATGAGCTAACTGAAGCTAACCAATGAGCTTACCCAGGCTAACCAAGAGCTAACCCAGGCTAACCAATGAGCTAGCCCAGGCTAACCAATGAGCTATTTGAATCTAACCAATGAGCTAACCGAGGCTAACCAATGAGCTAACTGAGGCTAACCAATGAGCTAACTGATGCTAACCAATGAGCTAACCGAGGCTAACCAATGAGCTAACTGAAGCTAACACAGGCTAACCAATGAGCTAACCGAGGAATGAGCTAACCCAGGCTAACCAATGAGCTAACCGAAGCTAACCAATGAGCTAACTGAAGCTAACCAATGAGCTAACCCAGGCTAACCAATGAGCTAACTGAGGCTAACCAATGAGCTAACCGAGGCTAACGATTTACACATGCTATGACTCCGGGGGTACTTCCATTCGCTTCGTCTTGATCTGTTGATGTTTTTTCATGTCTCGTTTGTCCATTGTGACGGTGGTAAAGCCAGGGAAATGTCCCGGAGATATACTGAGAAATCTTTGTAACAGCATTTTCCTGCGATCACAGCTGTTCACAGCTACGAGGCTGGGACCGCTTCCATTCGCTTCTTCTTGATCTGTAGATGTTATTTCATGTCTCATTTGTTCATTTTGATGGAGAAAAAGTTGTACATTTAGTGAATTCAGAGTGTCTAAGCTGCACAAGTAGGCATGTTTGAGTACTCAGGTCCAGTGGCTCACTGCGTTAACGCTCTGATCACGCCCGCTAGGAGCGCATTGAGAGTGAGCAGTGTATGTGTGGACGCAAAAGTTTGGGACGAATTTGGACAAAGTGGAGCAAATAAGGCGGTTTTTGCACTTTATTTTTGGACAAACAGCCCCCCAAACAGCTCTGCTGTCGGGGGGGATACTTTCAAACCGTGTTTTGTGAACATCAGAGGAGAAAATACGAGGAGCAACAGCGCGAACGCAGCGAGAGTGCTGGAGGAAGCAGGTCAATTGTTTGCTGAGGAAACGGGACAAAGTGATTAAAACAAGCGTTTTAATCGCGATCTTTTCCGGCAAAACCCCCCCCAAACAGCTCAGCTGTCTGGGGGGACAAACATTGAAGGTGCGTTGTGGAGAAAATGGAGAAAAGAACGGAGAATAAGGACGTGAATCCTGGAATGTCTGGAATGTCTGGAATGCGGGGGGCGGCGAAGAAAGCGGAAGAAGCCGAGCTGAATGCAGCGGAACATGCTGGAGAAACGGGAGGAAAACCGACAATGCAGACGGATACTGAGGGCTCTACACAAGGAAAGGATGTAAGAGAGGCGGCCTGCATGATGGGAAATATAAGGAATGAAGAGGAGAAAGCGAAGCTGCTGCTGGAGAGGAAGCTGGATGAGAGGAGCCGGGAGGAAAGAGAGGCGGAAAAAGCCGGACTAATGAAAGGAAAGGCTGGAAAGAAGGGAATTATGGAGAGAGAAGAGGAGATGGGTGCATCTCAATCCGGAACAAGCACAACAACGGCTGCAAATAGACTGGGAGGAGGACATTGCGGAGCGGAACAGAACCCGGAAGAGGGCGCGAGGAATAGCAGCGGAGGTATTAAGGAACGCGCAGGGAAGAGCGGCGAGGCTCTAAAGACAAGCGGAGGGTCAGAAAATGCACAGGAGAGTGCGCAGAGAAGAACAGAAGAGGAGGAAAGCCGGGAGAACACGGGAGAAGGACAAAAGTTCGTGAATGGAGACGACGGAAGGAAAGAGGAGGGTCCTGGACAAAGAAAGAAAACGGACGAAGAAAAAGAGAGAAACAGTTTGAAACAGGGCAGTAGCCAAGTAAAAGAGAGGGGGGGAAGGGTGGGAGAAGGGAATGAGGACATTAGTTACCGGGCGGATCTGACACTGGCGGTGACGGTGGAGGGGGGCTTGGGAAAGATTACAATGTTGGACATGCTGTGTGAAATACAGGATGAGTGTGGGGAAGTGCTGGGATGCAGGCTGAAGGGGGAAAGGTATGAGGTGACAATGAGATATGTGGAGGGTAAGAAGAGATTGCTGGAGGGGCTGAGGGTGAAGGGGGTGGTTATAAAGGCAGAGGAGTTAACAGCGATGGAGGTGATGGTGTCCTTTATGTACATGCCGATATATATCGAGGATGACCAGATCCTGAGGAGGCTGTTTGAGTGGGGGGTTAAGGCGGTTTCGCCCATCAAAAGACGTTATGTAAAGAACACCAGGGAGGGGATGAGGATAGCGGACGGGACACGCTTCCTCAAAGTTTCTCTTAATGAGAAGGTAACATCACTGCCGTACTCGACACAATTTAGAGTGGAGGGGGGGGCAGAATACGTAAGGGTCATACATGACAGACAGGTGGCGGTGTGCAGAAACTGTCTAAGGGCGGGGCACATTTTTAGGGAGTGTCCGGAGATAAAATGTTACAGGTGTGGGGGTGTTGGGCATTTTGCGAGGGATTGTGCTGGGGAAGAGAGGGTGGGAAGGAGAGAACAGGCCAGGCCTGAAAAGGAGGGGGAGAGGGAGAGGTACAATGTGGAGGAGGAAGCGGAGCAGGAGGTGGAAGAGGTGGATAAAGAAGAGGGGGGGGGGGAGGATGAGGGGGCTGAGGAGGTGATAGAGGGAGAGAAGGTAGTGGTGGTGGCGGTGGGGCAGAAAGAAATAGGGGGGGAACAGAAGGAAGGAGGGAAGAAAAGACAACATGAGGGGGTAGCGGAGGAGGGAAATGAGGGGACACAGACAGTGGGGAAAGGGAAGGGGAAAAAGAAGAAAACAAAGACGGAGAGAAAGAAAAGTCTGAACGGCGAAGGTGTGGAGAAGGAGGGGGTGACGGCGGTGGAGGAGAGAGGAGAAGCGGTGATGGTGGTGGAGGAGAGAGAAGAAGCAGAGAAGGTGGGGGAGCAGAGAGTGGAAGATGAGATTACGTTGCTCTTGAAGGACGATGACGAAATCATAGAGGTGACGGTGGGAGAGCAGGAGATCGAGGAGCGGGTCGAGGTTCCGAGGACCAGGGGACGGAGTAGGAGTCCGATGACGCCTGGGAGAGAGGGATCGAGGGTCGGAGGAGGTGACTCAAAACCATCAGGAATACCCGTGAGAGGGAAAGTGAAAACACGTTCACAAGTGGAGAAGAATGTGAAAGGAGTCGGTGGAGATGAACTGGACAGCGAAAGGTGAGCTGAAGGAGAACTTTTGGAATACTCCAACGCTAATCCCCTTTAAATAACAATGGTGAGGATTGTTTCTTTCAACGGCTGTGGCCTGGAAAAGAAGGACAAGTGGGAACAGAACATTTTTTGCAAACTTTACATGCAATGGTGACGATATGTACATTTAATGGCCGGCGGCTAAAAACAAAGGACAGAAGGGACAGGGCTTTACTGCTATGTACAGCTGATGTCATATGCCTACAGGAGACACACTGGGACAATGAAAGTGTGGGTGATGTGATAATGGGATGGATGGGGAGGGTATTTTTCAATAATGGTGGTTTGAATGCAAGAGGGGTGGCAATATTGTTTAGAATGGGAAAAGTGGAAAGTGTGAAAAAGGTGGAGGATGATGGAAAAGGAAGGATGATTATTGCAGAGTTTGGTTATATGGGGGAAATGTATAGACTGATGAATATTCATGCGCCTAATGAGGAGAAAGAAAGAAAGAGTTTTTTTGAGGGTCTGGATGGGAAGTGTGGGGGAAATTGTGTGGTGGTGGGTGATTTCAATGTGAGGTGTGGAAGGATTGATGTGGCGGGTGGGATGAGTTATAGAAATGACTCCTCACAAGGTGCATTGGAGAAACTGATGAGGGAGAATGGCTTAAGAGATGTGTGGATAGAAAGGAATTTGGATGAGAGGGTATATACTAGAAAACAGGTGGTGGGGGGTGTGTTGAAGCAGAGTAGGATAGACTTGGTGCTGTGCAAGGGAAGGATAGGTGGGAAGGTGGGGACTTTTAAACATACAACGACTAGCTTGAGTGATCATGTTATCCTTGGCTTTAAGCTGGATGATGGATGTAAGGGAAGAGGGGGAGGGGTGTGGTGCCTAAACGCTGCTCTGCTTAAGGATGAGAAATACAAAAAGATGATGAATGAATGGTTAAGGAAGCAAGAGAAAATGGATGGTGAGGATGAAGGAGAATGGTGGGAGGGCCTAAAAAGAGAAATAAAAAAAATGAGCATAAAGTTCAGTTGTGGAAGAAATAAAAGAGGGAGAGAGAGGGAGGAGAGGTTAAAAGAGGAACTAAATAAAGAAGCAGAGAAGATAGAGGGAGAGGTAGGGAGAGATTTAGGGGTCTACAATAGTCTTAGGGATGAGTTAGGGATAGTGGAAAGAGAGAGGTGTATGGGGGCAATAGTCAGGAGTAGGGCAAGATATTTAGTTGAAGGGGAAAAATGTACAGGTTTTTTCTTAGGGATGGAGAATAGGAAGCAGGGGAACAATCAGATTAGGCAGATAGAGGGTTAGGGAATGTTCCGGTATTTGGACAAAATTAACATGGGATCACTCCGGTCAATGTACGTACTTCGTCTCACTGGAATATTAATGGCCAGATTGAATACAATATCGACCCAAATTCTCCGGTCAATGACAGGAGAGTTTTGAAAGTGACAAAACACTGTTCCACAAATTTAAAAACACTTAATCAATGTTTACCCAGGATCCATGCACCTTTCCTGGCTTGTAAAATGTGGTGATGCGCCCTGGAGGTAGCGGGCAGGCTCTTTGCGTGGTGCTGAACCCCAGCCTGTCTATGTGGAATACAAAAACAAACAAAGACAAACACCTTTAAGGTCACCAGGGTCGTGAGGTTCTGGTTCTGGCGGTGTGCATGGAGGGGTTTAGTCCGAGTGAGGAGTGCTCGAGCGTGGGAGGATGTGTAAGGCAGAGGAGGGGAACAAAAAAAAACGAATACAAATAAGTCAAAGTGTGAACCTCCAGCAGGGCAGGTGCTGCTGCTGCTGCTGCTGCTGCTGCTGCTGCTGCTGTGAAGGAGGACGAATATTGATGCTTGTGTTCGGACGGTAAAGCACCGCAAAATCCACCCCCACTTAAAGGTTACCAGGGGCATGAGATTCTGCAGGGTGTGAACATCTGGGTTTAGTCCGTGGGGGAGTGCTTAAGTCCGGGGGCCCGGGGTCTCACGGTGCACGAGGTTATGGAAGTGCCACTGTTGCCGGAGGTCCTTAGTCCGTCCTTTGGGGCTCTGTCAGGGGCTACAGAGAGGTGGTTTTCCCGGTCCCTCTCCTGGAGGTATGAAATAACCTGAGCTCCATGTGAGGGAGCCGTGCTGGAGCTGCTTAGTCCGTCCTTTGGTGGTCTGTGAGGGGCTAATGAGAGGTGTTTTCCCCGGTCTATTTGATGGAAGTCTGACACGAGCAGAGTGTGCATGCTTTGAAACTAATCCACCCACACTTAGCATGCTATTTTAGGGTATAAATCGTACCTTGTCACCATGCATGTAGCTGCATTTAAAAAAAGCTTACAGCACCGGGTATTCCCAGGCGGTCTCCCATCCAAGTACTGACCCGGCCCGACCCTGCTTAGCTTCCGAGATTTGACGAGATCGGGCGTGATTTTTTTATTTATTTATTTTTTTATTTTTTTTTGTATCTTTTATTATGAAAAAGTGGAACACTTTACACTCATCTTTACATTTCCCAACTTTCCTCCATTTCATCCCATCATTTATTCCCTTCATATCATCCCCATAATTTCACTTTAATACCATCTCTACCCCTTACACACTCTGTATACACACCTATTTCACAATACTCCACACATTTATACCCCCCCCTCCTCCTCAAAATTGAAATTCAACTTTCCTTCTTTTACCCTCAAAAATGAACATCCCTCCACAAAACACTCAACAAAATCATCCCTCCCCATGTGTAAAAACAATAAACCCACATCCCTTTTCACATCTCTTTTCCATATATCCCACACCCCAACCACTCTCCCCTCATACTGTGCAACATTTCTCCTCTGCTTCACAGCAAATCGTGCATGGCTTAAAACAAAATTTAACATCCCCACATTGCATCCCACCACCTTCCCATTCATACCAAACAACCACAGCTCCTTCCACACCATACACCTCACCAACCTTTCATTCCAACATCTGTATATTAACGCTTTCAACCTCCCAAAAAACCCTTTTAGTTTGTCACACTCAAAAAACTCATGCATGCAACTTTCAACCTCAGTTTTACACACACCACACTCTCTCGTCACCCCTAAATCAAACTTGCTTATCACCAAATTATTGAACACCCGATTATGCCTAAAAAAGAAATCAAAATTCTCACATTCCACACTATTCCCTTTCACTCTCAGATTCATCCACATCATTTTCACTTCCATACCCACCACCACCTTTTCCCACACCTTGTCAGCTGCCGGCTTTCTCGCCTTTTCTTTACATAACATTTTTAATATTATTTTGTTACTGATTTCCTGTACATTTGTCCTATTCATCCCCTCACCCACATACATCATTACATCACACTCCCCATTCTCCACATTCTCACTCTCAATCATCCTTCTACATTCACTCGTCATACCCTCCTTTACACTATCTAAAATATTCCCCGCTGTCTCCACCCCCATCACCAGATCTCTCCCTCTAACCTCATCCACTATCACCTGTGCCCTCATAAACCCTGGTACATATTCATACACTAAATATTTCAACACCCTGAACCCCGCCCTCCACATTGGCAAATTAAACAACACCTTCCCCTCATTCACAATCATTTTGTTCATGAAAATTGGTTGCATCCACACCTGCCTCACATTCACACATTCATACCAGACCTTTTCTGCAAACTCTCCCCATGCATTCAACACCTCCTTTTGAAAATCACTCAAACCAATCAACCTCCCTTTTGTCATACTCATGAATACCCCACTATCCCCACACCCCCCACACCTACTAATACCCTCCCTCAAAAATACTTTCCATACCTGATCATCCCTATTACCCAAGTATTTTACCATCGTCCTGATCCTGCACACCCTTATCTTTTTCTCTAAATTAATTAATTTTAATCCCCCATCCCTATACTCATTTTCTAATACCTCCCTCGCTATCCTAACCCCTTTTCCATCCCACATAAACTCACTAACTATACTATTAATTTCCTTCACTACCCTGTCTGGAACATCTAAAACCTTCATTACATATACCACCTTACTCATTATCAAACTATTCACCACCACCACTTTCCCCCTCAACTTTAATTTCCTCATCCTCCAGAACCCCAACACCTTTTTCATATTATTAATAATCCCCTCATACTGTACATCCCTTCCCTCTATATCACTTATACCCAAATTCACCCCCAGTACCCTGAAAAACTTTTTATTCTCTTTTAACCCTATCTCTACACCCCCTACCCTCACTTTACCTAACACCATATACTCTGACTTCCCTATATTTACCTTTGCCCCTGAAGCCCTACCATATAACTCTACACTCTCTAAGACCCCTTTTACACTCCCAAAATCCCTCACTGTAACTGTAGTGTCATCCGCATACTGATAAATCAGACTATGCCTCCCCCCAGGTAACCCCACACCCTTGACACTCACATTTTTCCTCAGCAGAGCCGCAAGTGGCTCTGCTGAGAGTGCATAAAGCATCGCTGATAGAGGGCACCCCTGCCGGACTGACCTCTCAAGCTTAAATACATTTGATACCACCCCGTTCACCTTTACACAGCTCCACGCGCTCCTATAGATCCTTTTTATCCACCCCACTAACCTTCCCCCAAATCCCACTTTCTCTAACACATTAAATAGATACCCGTGATCCACCCTATCGAATGCTTTCTCTAAATCTAAACTCACCACTACCCCCCCCTCACCCCCCTTCATATAATTTATCACCTCCCTCACACTACTTATGGTGTCACCTATATCCCTTCCCGGTATGCTATACGCCTGTGTGCTCCCCACCACCTTTCCTATAACTCTCTTTATTCGGTTCGCTAACACCCGTGCTAAGATTTTATAATCTGTATTTAACATTGTTAGTGGCCTATAATTCTCCAACTTCTCCCTCTTCCCTTTTTTAAACAAGATGCTAATCACCCCTGTGGAGAGGCCAGCCGGCAGTTCCTCCCTCTCCTCCAGTTTGCAATATATTGTAGTTAAAATTGGCCCCAATATCTCTTTGAATTCAACATAAAATTATGTTGTCAACCCATCTAACCCCGGACTTTTGTTCACCCCCATCCCTTCTATTGCTAATCCCACCTCCCCGCTTCCTATCTCCCCTTCACATAAATCCCTGCCTTCCTCACCCAATCTGTTTTCTAAACCCCCCACTACCTCCTCTAAACTTTCCTTATCCCCCTTCTCCTCTTTAAACAACTCCCTATAAAACCCTTCCACTCTCATCACTATTCCCACTAGATCCTTTATCATCTCCCCTTCCTTCCCCTCTATTTCTCTAGTATAACTATTCCCCTGCTTCCTCTTTTCTAACCCTAAAAAGAAACCTGTACACTTCTCTCCCTCGACTAAATATTTTGCCCTACTCCTCACTATAGCCCCCATGAATTTCTCCTTCTCTATGGTCCCCAGCTCATCTACCAACCCGTTGTATTTCCCTAAATCCCTGCTTTCTTCCCTATCTGCTCTCTCTGCCTCCTTGTCTAGCTCCTCCCTCACTTCCCTCTCTCTCTTCCTACCCTTCCTATTTCTTTTCCTACTAAAGTCTATACTAATTCTCTTTATGTCCCCCTTTCACCCCTCCCACCATTCACCTACATCCTCCACATCCATATTCCCTTTACTCTTTATGCATTCAATCACCTCCCTTTTATACTCATCCTCTCTTAACAACATGCCATTCAAGCACCACACTCCCCCTCCTTTCCCCCCACATTCACTCCTCAAACAAAAATAAAACGCCCCGTGATCACTTAATGTAGTTGACTTATACCCCATTGACCCAATTTTCCCACCCGTACTTGCATTACATAACATGAAATCGATCCTACTCTGCTTTAACACCCCCCTTACCACCTGCTTTCTTGAAAAAACCCTCTCATACACATTTCTTTCTCTCCATTCATCCTTCAGCCCATTTACTCTCATCAATTTTTTAAGTGCTCTCCTAGAAGAGTCACTTTTATATACCATCCCCAACGCTACATCAATCCTCCCACACCACACATTGAAGTCACCCACCACCATACAATTCCCCCCACATTTCCCCTCAAGACTCTCAAAGAAACCCCTCCTCTCTCTCTCTCTTCATTGGGTGCATACACATTCACTAGTTTAAACACATCACCCAAGTATTCAAACATAATCCCAATCATCCTCCCTTCACCATCATTCTCAACCTCTCTCACCTTCTCCACCACCCCACTCTTCACTAAAATAACCACCCCCTTTGCATTACCCCCACCATTATTGACAAACACATCCCCCCTCCATTCCTTCCTCACCTCATCCACACACCTCTCATCCCAGTGGGTTTCCTGAATGCAATTTATATCCCCCGCACAAAACAAAAATGTCTGTTCACACTTGTCCTTCTTTTTCAGGCCACAGCCGTTGAAAGAAACAATCTTCACCATTGTTATTTAAAGGGGATTAGCGTTGGAGTATTCCAAAAGTTCTCCTTCAGCTCACCTTTCGCTGTCCAGTTCATCTCCACCGACTCCTTTCACATTCTTCTCCACTTGTGAACGCGTTTTCACTTTCCCTCTCACGGGTATTCCTGATGGTTTTGAGTCACCTCCTCCGACCCTCGATCCCTCTCTCCCAGGCGTCATCGGACTCCTACTCCGTCTCCTGGTTCTCGGAACCTCGACCCACTCCTCCATCTCCTGCTCTCCCACCGTCACCTCTACGATTTCGTCATCATCCTCCAGGAGCAACGTAATCTCATCTTCCACTCTCTGCTCCCCCACCTTCTCCGCTTCTTCTCTCTCCTCCACCACCATCACCGCTTCTTCTCTCTCCTCCACCGTCGTCACCCCCTCCTTCTCCACACCTTCGCCGTTCGGACTTTTCTTTCTCTCCGTCTTTGTTTTCTTCTTTTTCCCCTTCCCTTTCCCCACTGTCTGTGTCCCCTCATTTCCCTCCTCCGCTACCCCCTCATGTTGTCTTTTCTTCCCTCCTTCCTTCTGTTCCCCCCCTATTTCTTTCTGCCCCACCGCCACCACCACTACCTTCTCTCCCTCTATCACCTCCTCAGCCCCCTCATCCTCCCCCCCCCCTCTTCTTTATCCACCTCTTCCACCTCCTGCTCCGCTTCCTCCTCCACATCGAGCCTCTCTCTCTCCCCCTGCTTTTCAGGCCTGGCCTGTTCTCTCCTTCCCACCCTCTCTTCCCAGCACAATCCCTCGCAAAATGCCCAACACCCCCACACCTGTAACATTTTATCTCCGGACACTCCCTAAAAATGTGCCCCGCCCTTAGACAGTTTCTGCACACCGCCACCTGTCTGTCATGTATGACCCTTACGTATTCTGCCCCCCCTCCACTCTAAATTATGTCGAGTACGGCAGCGATGTTACCTTCTCATTAAGAGAAACTTTGAGGAAGCGTGTCCCGTCCGCTATCCTCATCCCCTCCCTGGTGTTCTTTACATATCTTCTTTTGATGGGCGAAACCGCCTTAACCCCCCACTCAAACAGCCTCCTCAGGATCTGGTCATCCTCGATATATATCGGCATGTACATAAAGGACACCATCACCTCCATAGCTGTTAACTCCTCTGCCTTTATGACCACCCCCTTCACCCTCAGCCCCTCCAGCAATCTCTTCTTTCCCTCCACATATCTCATTGTCACCTCATACCTCTCCCCCTTCAGCCTGCATCCCAACACTTCTCCACACTCATCCTGTATTTCACACAGCATGTCCAACATTGTAATCTTTCCCAGGCCCCCCTCCACCGTCACCGCCAGTGTCAGATCCGCCCGGTAACTAATGTCCTCATTCCTTCTCCCACCCTTTTCCCCCTCTCTTTTACTTTGCTACTGCCCTGTTTCAAACTGTTTCTCTCTTTTTCTCCGTCCGTTTTCTTTCTTTGTCCAGGCCCCTCCTCTTTCCTTCCGTCGTCTCCATTCACGAACTTTTGTCCTTCTCCCGTGTTCTCCCGGCTTTCCTCCTCTTCTGTTCTTCTCTGCGCACTCTCCTGTGCATTTTCTGACCCTCCGCTTGTCTTTAGAGCCTCGCCGCTCTTCCCTGCGCGTTCCTTGATACCTCCGCTGCTATTCCTCGCGCCCTCTTCCGGGTTCTGTTCCGCTCCGCAATGTCCTCCTCCCAGTCTCTTTGAAGCCGTTGTTGTGCTTGTTCCGGATTGAGACGCACCCGTCTCCTCTTCTCTCTCCATAATTCCCTTCTTTCCAGCCTTTCCTTTCATTAGTCCCGGCTTTTTCCGCCTCTCTTTCCTCCCGGCTCCTCTCATCCAGCTTCCTCTCCAGCAGCAGCTTCGCTTTCTCCTCTTCATTCCTTATATTTCCCATCATGCAGGCCGCCTCTCTTACATCCTTTCCTTGTGTAGAGCCCTCAGTATCCGTCTGCATTGTCGGTTTTCCTCCCGTTTCTCCAGCATGTTCCGCTGCATTCAGCTCGGCTTCTTCCGCTTTCTTCGCCGCCCCCCGCATTCCAGACATTCCAGACATTCCAGGATTCACATCCTTATTCTCCGTTCTTTTCTCCATTTTCTCCACAACGCACCTTCAATGTTTGTCCCCCCAGACAGCTGAGCTGTTTGGGGGGGGTTTTGCCGGAAAAGATCGCGATTAAAACGCTTGTTTTAATCACTTTGTCCCGTTTCCTCAGCAAACAATTAACCTGCTTCCTCCAGCACTCTCGCTGCGTTCGCGCTGTTGCTCCTCGTATTTTCTCCTCTGATGTTCACAAAACACGGTTTGAAAGTATCCCCCCCGACAGCAGAGCTGTTTGGGGGCTGTTTGTCGAAAAATAAAGTGCAAAAACCGTCTTATTTGCTCCACTTTGTCCAAATTCGTCCCAAACTTTTGCGTCCACACATACACTGCTCACTCTCAATGCGCTCCTAGCGGGCGTGATCAGAGTGGTATGGCCGTAAGCAAAGAGTTTGGAGGCATAGTTGCTTCTTGTAGATTGGCTTCAGAGAGGATATGCGGGTGCCAGGGCCGAGTGTGGGTGCTGAAAGGCGGACTGCCCACCTCCAATGTCGATGCCCAGCAGCTGTGGGCTCTGCAGGGGCCCCCAGGCCTGCCTGTGAGCCACATGTCTCCCCCTCTCCAGCCCCTGGGAGCTGCTCCCCGGGGTCCTGGAGAGGCATTTTCAGGCTCCTCTCTGCACTTGCACTTTCCCCCCCTTACACATGGCTTTTAAATGGATCATTTTGGATGCAAATGGTCCATGGTATCCTTAATCTCTGAAACAATCTGGCTCTTACCACACTGTGAGCAGGGTTTAATCCGATTTTCAGCACTCTTTCCCCCGCATAAACTAGTTTAAATCACCGTGGTCACTATGGTGGGGATTTAGGAATGTACCTGTGTGCGGTGCGGAGCTTCCCTGCGCTTTAAATCCATCGATTTGCCCTTTTTTGGGTTGTATTTTTGACTGTGAAAGCACTGTGCTCCCCGGGACGAGGCGCCCTCCTGTGGGGACACATGAGAACTGCACTCAAATCACTTTGTGCTTTTTAAACAGATTGAAATATTTTTGGGCCACTTTTAAAAACCGCTTTCTGACCTGGAAATCATTTCTAATCATCACCACCGTGATGGAGGGGCTGCAGGAATACTTTCCCCGCCTTGCAAACACTTAATCCTGGGTAAAATAATCGGATTAAAACAGTTTAACGCACTTTTAACACTTGTGTGCCCAGGATTCCTGCTCCTGGATCTCTGCATGTGTGTGTGTGTGTGTGTGTGTGTGTGTGTGTGTGTGTGTGTGTGTGTGTGTGTGTGTGTGTGTGTGTGTGTGTGTGTGTGTGTGTGTGTGTGTGTGTGTGCCTGTGAGTCTGAGGCCCTGAGAGCAGCGTCTCGGCCGTTTTCACACTTTTGTCCATCAGTTTGTTAACGAAGTGGACAGAGGCTGTTTTTTGCCCTTAAAAGTGACTTTTAATGGTGTTTTTGGCATTTAAATGATGGGTCTTATCATTCTCCAGGGTCCCCGACACAATGCAACTAGTCTGGAGCTCGCTGGGTTCCTGCAAATGCTTTAATCACACTTTTTTCCATTTGCCTATCAGTTTGTTAACGAAGTGGACAGAGGCTGTTTTTCGCCCCTAAAAGTGACTTTTAATGGTGTTTTTTGTATTTAAATGATGGGTCTTATCGTTCTCCAGGGTCCCCGACACAATGCAACTAGTCTGGAGCTCGCTGGGGTCCCGCAAAATGCTTTAATCACGATTTTGTCCATTTGCCTATCAGTTTGTTAACGAAGTGGACAGAGGCTGTTTTTTGCCCTTAAAAGTGACTTGTAATGGTGTTTTTTGTATTTAAATGATGGGTCTTATCGTTCTCCAGGGTCCCCGACACAATGCAACTAGTCTGGAGCTCACTGGGGTCCCGCAAATGCTTTAATCACACTGTTGTCCATTTGCCTATCAGTTTGTTAACGAAGTGGACAGAGGCTGTTTTTCGCCCCTAAAAGTGACTTTTAATGGTGTTTTTTGTATTTAAATGATGGGTCTTATCGTTCTCCAGGGTCCCCGACACAATGCAACTAGTCTGGAGCTCGCTGGGGTCCCGCAAAATGCTTTAATCACGATTTTGTCCATTTGCCTATCAGTTTGTTAACGAAGTGGACAGAGGCTGTTTTTTGCCCTTAAAAGTGACTTGTAATGGTGTTTTTTGTATTTAAATGATGGGTCTTATCGTTCTCCAGGGTCCCCGACACAATGCAACTAGTCTGGAGCTCGCTGGGGTCCCGCAAATGCTTTAATCACACTTTTGTCCATTTGCCTATCAGTTTGTTAACGAAGTGGACAGAGGCTGTTTTTTGCCCTTAAAAGTGACTTTTAATGGTGTTTTTTGTATTTAAATGATGGGTCTTATCATTGCGGAGGGTCCCCGACACAATGCAACTAGTCTGGAGCTCGCTGGGGTCCCGCAAATGCTTTAATCACACTTTTGTCCATTTGCCTATCAGTTTGTTAACGAAGTGGACAGAGGCTGTTTTTCGCCCCTAAAAGTGACTTTTAATGGTGTTTTTTGCATTTAAATGATGGGTCTTATCATTCTCCAGGGTCCCCGACACAATGCACATAGTCTGGAGCTCGCTGGGGTCCCGAAAATTGCTTTAATCAGGCGTTTTAACACTTTTCCCCACGAAAGATATTTTTAATCATTTTTTGGGGGCTATATAAATCAAATTCCGGTTAATGCCGAGCACAATCGTACCTTTTACTATTTTAATGGATTTGCATTATATATCTTTGGGCTATAAAAGCGACATATTTGGATGACTTTGTCAGTTTATGGATCTCATCCCACAAATCCCGGAGGGTCCGGGCCACATTTGGGAGCTCCTAGGCGGCCTGCCATAGGCCCCCACCCGTGGAAAGAAAAAAAAATGAAAGAAAACGGTCAATTATATTTTAAAATAATAAAAAAATGAACTTTTAAAATTACAACAGAGAAGGGGCTCAGAGAAGGGGAGAAGGGGCAAGGTACAACGGAGAGGGGAATCCAGACTTCCCCTCCTCCGTTGTAAAAAAAAGTTCATGTTTTCCAAGCTACCATCTGCACGAAATCGGAAACCCGGTTTTTGAGAGGACTCAGAAAAAAAACGGCTGTGTAACTTCATGGAGGAATTCATCCGCTGTATGTGCACTTTGGCTCGGATACATTTTGTTGCCTGGAGACCCCCGAGCATGGTTCTTACCAAACTTAAAGTTTTTGAACTGGGCTCTGGAGGAAGGTAAGGGGAGTTGACAGGGGACTCAATCCGCCTCATGAGGCACTATTTTCGGATACATTTCAACACTTTTAGCCCTTTTTGATGGTTCTCCAAAAAATAACTGACTTTTTCAGAGTGTGGAGGAAGGTGAGGGGAGTTGACAGGGGACTTTATCCGCCTTATGAGGCACTATTCTCGGATACATTTCAACACTTTTAGCCCTTTTTGATGGTTCTCCAAAAAATAACTCTGACTTTTTCAGAGTGTGGAGGAAGGTGAGGGGAGTTGACAGGGGACTTTAGCCGCCTTATGGGGCACTATTCTCGGATACATTTCAACACTTTTAGCCCTTTTTGATGGTTCTCCAAAAAATAACTCTGACTTTTTCAGAGTGTGGAGGAAGGTGAGGGGAGTTGACAGGGGACTCAATCCGCCTTATGGGGCACTATTCTCGGATACATTTCAACACTTTTAGCCCTTTATGATGGTTCTCCAAAAAATAACTCTGACTTTTTCAGAGTGTGGAGGAAGGTGAGGGGAGTTGACAGGGGACTCAATCCGCCTTATGGGGCACTATTCTCGGATACATTTCAACACTTTTAGCCCTTTATGATGGTTCTCCAAAAAATAACTCTGACTTTTTCAGAGTGTGGAGGAAGGTGAGGGGAGTTGACAGGGGACTCAATCCGCCTTATGGGGCACTATTCTCGGATACATTTCAACACTTTTAGCCCTTTATGATGGTTCTCCAAAAAATAACTCTGACTTTTTCAGAGTGTGGAGGAAGGTGAGGGGAGTTGACAGGGGACTCAATCCGCCTTATGGGGCACTATTCTCGTATACATTTTTTCATTTTCACCCATTTTTTATGGAACTCCAAAAAGACAAGTTAGTCTTTTTTTTCCCCCTTCCTCTTCTGATTTCTCACTGATTGAATGTCAAACGCGACCCGCCATCGGAGGGCCTCCGCCGGCCCGGCCTCGTGCCGGTGCTCTGGCGGTCGGTTCCTCCGAACTGCGGGTTCAACTCTGATGGCCGGGAGGGACGAGGGAAACGTCGGGGGGGTCTGCTGGAGGCTCCTGCTGGAGTCTTGCGTCCACTGGGACCTGGCTCGAAAAACTCGAAACCCTGACTCCAGTGTGGTGTTGCGGCCATGCGCCTCCGGGTACCAGACTCCCCTGCCTCCTCCGTGTTGCGTGGGCTGCGTGGGGGTAACCCTGCGTGTCCGTTACCCTGCGTGTCTCTTACCTCCCAGGCCGACCGATATGAAGCGTTTCCAAGACGAACCGTCTGACTCAGGGGTCCCACCACAGGTTCCGTAGCGGGGTGGAAGTTCCACTTCCCCACTTCGCCGCGGAATGCAAGACAAACACCTGTTTCTCTCATCCTCCACTGTGGCATAGCGGCCTCAGTTGGCTGGATGAGCTAACCGATGAATGAGCTAACCCAGGCTAACCAATGAGGTAACCAAGGGTAACCAATGAGCTAACTGAAGCTAACCAATGAGCTTACCCAGGCTAACCAATGAGCTAACCGAGGCTAACCAATGAGCTAACTGAAGCTAACCAATGAGCTTACCCAGGCTAACCAATGAGCTAACCCAGGCTAACCAATGAGCTAACCCAGGCTAACCGATGAGCTAACTGAAGCTAACCAATGAGCTAACGCAGGCTAACCAATGAGCTAACCGAGGCTAACCAATGAGCTAACTGAAGCTAACCAATGAGCTAACCCAGGCTAACCAATGAGCTAACTGAGGCTAACCAATGAGCTAACACAGGCTAACCAATGAGCTAACTGAAGCTAACCAATGAGCTAACCGAGGAATGAGCTAACCCAGGCTAACCAATGAGCTAACTGAGGCTAACCAAAGAGCTAACTGATGCTAACCAGAGAGCTAACTGATGCTAACCAATGAGCTAACCGAGGCTAACCAATGAGCTAACCAAAGCTAACCAATGAGCTAACCCAGGCTAACCAATGAGCTAACCCAGGCTAACCAATGAGCTAACTGAGGCTAACCAATGAGCTAACCCAGGCTAACCAATGAGCTAACTGAGGCTAACCAATGAGCTAACTGATGCTAACCAATGAGCTAACCGAGGCTAACCAATGAGCTAACTGAAGCTAACACGGGCTAAACAATGAGCTAACCGATGAATGAGCTAACCCAGGCTAAACAATGAGGTAACCGAGGCTAACCAATGAGCTAACTGAAGCTAACCAATGAGCTAACCCAGGCTAACCAATGAGCTAACCGAGGCTAACCAATGAGCTAACTGAAGCTAACCAATGAGCTTACCCAGGCTAACCAATGAGCTAACCCAGGCTAACCAATGAGCTAACCCAGGCTAACCAATGAGCTAACTGAAGCTAACCAATGAGCTAACGCAGGCTAACCAATGAGCTAAGCGAGGCTAACCAATGAGCTAACTGAAGCTAACCAATGAGCTAACCCAGGCTAACCAATGAGCTAACTGAGGCTAACCAATGAGCTAACCCAGGCTAACCAATGAGCTAACTGAAGCTAACCAATGAGCTAACCGAGGAATGAGCTAACCCAGGCTAACCAATGAGCTAACTGAGGCTAACCAAAGAGCTAACTGATGCTAACCAGAGAGCTAACTGATGCTAACCAATGAGCTAACCAAGGCTAACCAATGAGCTAACCGAAGCTCACCAATGAGCTAACCCAGGCTAACCAATGAGCTAACCCAGGCTAACCAATGAGCTAACTGAGGCTAAACAATGAGCTAACTGATGCTAACCAATGAGCTAACTGAAGCTAACCCAGGCTAACCCAGGCTAACCAATGAGCTAACTGAAGCTAACAATGAGCTAACTGAGGCTAACCAATGAGCTAACTGATGCTAACCAATGAGCTAACCGAGGCTAACCAATGAGCTAACTGAAGCTAACCAATGAGCTAACCCAGGCTAACCGAGGAATGAGCTAACCCAGGCTAACCAATGAGCTAACCGAGGCTAACCAATGAGCTAACTGAAGCTATCCAATGAGCTAACTGAAGCTAACCAATGAGCTAACAGAGGCTAACCAATGAGCTAACTGATGCTAACCATTGAGCTAACTGAGGCTAACCAATGAGCTAACTGATGCTAACCAATGAGCTAACTGAAGCTAACCAATGAGCTTACCCAGGCTAACCAATGAGCTAACCCAGGCTAACCATTGAGCTAGCCCAGGCTAACCAATGAGCTAACTGAATCTAACCAATGAGCTAACCGAGGCTAACCAATGAGCTAACTGAGGCTAACCAATGAGCTAACTGATGCTAACCAATGAGCTAACCGAGGCTAACCAATGAGCTAACTGAAGCTAACCCAGGCTAACCAATGAGCTAACCAAGGAATGAGCTAACCCAGGCTAACCAATGAGCTAACCGAGGCTAACCAATGAGCTAACTGAAGCTAACCAATGAGCTAACCCAGGCTAACCAATGAGCTAACTGAGGCTAACCAATGAGCTAACCGAGGCTAACCAATGAGCTAACTGAAGCTAACCAATGAGCTAACCCAGGCTAACCAATGAGCTAACCCAGGCTAACCAATGAGCTAGCCAAGGCTAACCAATGAGCTAACTGAATCTAACCAATGAGCTAACCGAGGCTAACCAATGAGCTAACTGAAGCTAACCAATGAGCTAAATGATGCTAACCAATGAGCTAACCGAGGCTAAATAATGAGCTAACTGAAGCTAACCCAGGCTAACCAATGAGCTAACCGAGGAATGAGCTAACCCAGGCTAACCAATGAGCTAACCGAGGCTAACCAATGAGCTAACTGAAGCTAACCAATGAGCTAACCCAGGCTAACCAATGAGCTAACCCAGGCTAACCAATGAGCTAACCGAAATTAACCAATGAGCTAACTGATGCTAACCAATGAGCTAACCCAGGCTAACCAATGAGCTAACCGAGGCTAACCAATGAGCTAACTGAAGCTAACCAATGAGCTAACCCAGGCTAACCAATGAGCAAACCCAGGCTAACCAATGAGCTAGCCCAGGCTAACCAATGAGCTAACTGAATCTAACCAATGAGCTAACCGAGGCTAACCAATGAGCTAACTGAGGCTAACCAATGAGCTAACTGATGCTAACCAATGAGCTAACTGAGGCTAACCAATGAGCTAACTGAAGCTAACCCAGGCTAACCAATGAGCTAACCGACGAATGAGCTAACCCAGGCTAACCAATGAGCTAACCGAGGCTAACCAATGAGCTAACTGAAGCTAACCAATGAGCTAACCCAGGCTAACCAATGAGCTAACTGAGGCTAACCAATGAGCTAACCGAGGCTAACGATTTACACATGCTATGACTCCGGGGGTACTTCCATTCGCTTCGTCTTGATCTGTTGATGTTATTTCATGTCTCGTTTGTCCATTGTGACGGTGGTAAAGCCAGGGAAATGTCCCGGAGATATACTGAGAAATCTTTGAAACAGCATTTTAATGCGATCACAGCTGTTCACAGCTACGAGGCTGGGACCGCTTCCATTCGCTTCGTCTTGATCTGTAGATGTTATTTCATGTCTCATTTGTTCATTTTGATGGAGAAAAAGTTGTACATTTAGTGAATTCAGAGTGTCTAAGCTGCACAAGTAGGCATGTTTGAGTACTCAGGTCCAGTGGCTCACTGCATTAAGGCTCGCCCCTGGATGCGGTTGGTCGCGTGTTCGAATCCATGCTGTGGCATGAAAAAAATCATTTTCACCCTTTTTCGATGGATCTCCAAAAAGTGAACTTTTACATTTTCTGAGTCTGGAGGAATTCAAGGGGAGTTTTCAGGGGAGTGCGTTCTCTCTAAACAATGAGCTAACTGAAGCTAACCAATGAGCTAACTGAAGCTAACCAATGAGCTAACCCAGGCTAACCAATGAGCTAGCCCAGGCTAACCAATGAGCTAACTGAAGCTAACCAATGAGCTAACTGAGGCTAACCAATGAGCTAACTGAGGCTAACCAATGAGCTAACTGATGCTAACCAATGAGCTAACCGAGGCTAACCAATGAGCTAACTGAAGCTAACCCGGGCTAAACAATGAGCTAACCGATGAATGAGCTAACCCAGGCCAACCAATGAGGTAACCAAGGCTAACCAATGAGCTAACTGAAGCTACCCAATGAGCTAACCCAGGCTAACCAATGAGCTAACCGAGGCTAACCAATGAGCTAACTGAAGCTAACCAATGAGCTTACCCAGGCTAACCAATCAGCTAACCGAGGCTAACCAATGAGCTAACTGAAGCTAACCAATGAGCTTACCCAGGCTAACCAATGAGCTAACCCAGGCTAACCAATGAGCTAACCCAGGCTAACCAATGAGCTAACTGAAGCTAACCAATGAGCTAACGCAGGCTAACCAATGAGCTAACCGAGGCTAACCAATGAGCTAACTGAAGCTAACCAATGAGCTAACCCAGGCTAACCAATGAGCTAACTGAGGCTAACCAATGAGCTAACCCAGGCTAACCAATGAGCTAACTGAAGCTAACCAATGAGCTAACCGAGGAATGAGCTAACCCAGGCTAACCAATGAGCCAACTGAGGCTAACCAAAGAGCTAACTGATGCTAACCAGAGAGCTAACTGATGCTAACCAATGAGCTAACCGAGGCTAACCAATAAGCTAACCAAAGCTAACCAATGAGCTAACCCAGGCTAACCAATGAGCTAACCCAGGCTAACCAATGAGCTAACCCAGGCTAACCAATGAGCTAACTGAGGCTAACCAATGAGCTAACCCAGGCTAACCAATGAGCTAACTGAGGCTAACCAATGAGCGAACTGATGCTAACCAATGAGCTAACCGAGGCTAACCAATGAGCTAACTGAAGCTAACCCGGGCTAAACAATGAGCTAACCGATGAATGAGCTAACCCAGGCTAACCAATGAGGTAACCAAGGGTAACCAATGAGCTAACTGAAGCTAACCAATGAGCTTACCCAGGCTAACCAATGAGGTAACCGAGGCTAACCAATGAGCTAACTGAAGCTACCCAATGAGCTAACCCAGGCTAACCAATGAGCTAACCGAGGCTAACCAATGAGCTAACTGAAGCTAACCAATGAGCTTACCCAGGCTAACCAATCAGCTAACCGAGGCTAACCAATGAGCTAACTGAAGCTAACCAATGAGCTTACCCAGGCTAACCAATGAGCTAACCCAGGCTAACCAATGAGCTAACCCAGGCTAACCAATGAGCTAACTGAAGCTAACCAATGAGCTAACGCAGGCTAACCAATGAGCTAACCGAGGCTAACCAATGAGCTAACTGAAGCTAACCAATGAGCTAACCCAGGCTAACCAATGAGCTAACTGAGGCTAACCAATGAGCTAACCCAGGCTAACCAATGAGCTAACTGAAGCTAACCAATGAGCTAACCGAGGAATGAGCTAACCCAGGCTAACCAATGAGCTAACTGAGGCTAACCAAAGAGCTAACTGATGCTAACCAGAGAGCTAACTGATGCTAACCAATGAGCTAACCGAGGCTAACCAATAAGCTAACCAAAGCTAACCAATGAGCTAACCCAGGCTAACCAATGAGCTAACCCAGGCTAACCAATGAGCTAACCCAGGCTAACCAATGAGCTAACTGAGGCTAACCAATGAGCTAACCCAGGCTAACCAATGAGCTAACTGAGGCTAACCAATGAGCGAACTGATGCTAACCAATGAGCTAACCGAGGCTAACCAATGAGCTAACTGAAGCTAACCCGGGCTAAACAATGAGCTAACCGATGAATGAGCTAACCAAGGCTAACCAATGAGGTAACCAAGGGTAACCAATGAGCTAACTGAAGCTAACCAATGAGCTTACCCAGGCTAACCAATGAGCTAACCAAGGCTAACCAATGAGCTAACTGAAGCTAACCAATGAGCTTACCCAGGCTAACCAATGAGCTAACCCAGGCTAACCACTGAGCTAACCCAGGCTAACCGATGAGCTAACTGAAGCTAACCAATGAGCTAACGCAGGCTAACCAATGAGCTAACCGAGGCTAACCAATGAGCTAACTGAAGCTAACCAATGAGCTAACCCAGGCTAACCAATGAGCTAACTGAGGCTAACCAATGAGCTAACACAGGCTAACCAATGAGCTAACTGAAGCTAACCAATGAGCTAACCGAGGAATGAGCTAACCCAGGCTAACCAATGAGCTAACTGAGGCTAACCAAAGAGCTAACTGATGCTAACCAGAGAGCTAACTGATGCTAACCAATGAGCTAACCGAGGCTAACCAATGAGCTAACCAAAGCTAACCAATGAGCTAACCCAGGCTAACCAATGAGCTAACCCAGGCTAACCAATGAGCTAACTGAGGCTAACCAATGAGCTAACCCAGGCTAACCAATGAGCTAACTGAGGCTAACCAATGAGCTAACTGATGCTAACCAATGAGCTAACCGAGGCTAACCAATGAGCTAACTGAAGCTAACACGGGCTAAACAATGAGCTAACCGATGAATGAGCTAACCCAGGCTAAACAATGAGGTAACCGAGGCTAACCAATGAGCTAACTGAAGCTAACCAATGAGCTAACCCAGGCTAACCAATGAGCTAACCGAGGCTAACCAATGAGCTAACTGAAGCTAACCAATGAGCTTACCCAGGCTAACCAATGAGCTAACCCAGGCTAACCAATGAGCTAACCCAGGCTAACCAATGAGCTAACTGAAGCTAACCAATGAGCTAACTGAGGCTAACCAATGAGCTAACCCAGGCTAACCAATGAGCAAACTGAAGCTAACCAATGAGCTAACCGAGGAATGAGCTAACCCAGGCTAACCAATGAGCTAACTGAGGCTAACCAAAGAGCTAACTGATGCTAACCAGAGAGCTAACTGATGCTAACCAATTAGCTAACCAAGGCTAACCAATGAGCTAACCGAAGCTCACCAATGAGCTAACCCAGGCTAACCAATGAGCTAACCCAGGCTAACCAATGAGCTAACTGAGGTTAAACAATGAGCTAACTGATGCTAACCAATGAGCTAACTGAAGCTAACCCAGGCTAACCCAGGCTAACCAATGAGCTAACTGAAGCTAACAATGAGCTAACTGAGGCTAACCAATGAGCTAACTGATGCTAACCAATGAGCTAACCGAGGCTAACCAATTAGCTAACTGAAGCTAACCAATGAGCTAACCCAGGCTAACCGAGGAATGAGCTAACCCAGGCTAACCAATGAGCTAACCGAGGCTAACCAATGAGCTAACTGAAGCTAACCAATGAGCTAACTGAAGCTAAACAATGAGCTAACATAGGCTAACCAATGAGCTAAATGATGCTAACCATTGAGCTAACTGAGGCTAACCAATGAGCTAACTGATGCTAACCAATGAGCTAACTGAAGCTAACCAATGAGCTTACCCAGGCTAACCAATGAGCTAACCCAGGGTAACCAATGAGCTAGCCCAGGCTAACCAATGAGCTAACTGAATCTAACCAATGAGCTAACCGAGGCTAACCAATGAGCTAAATGAGGCTAACCAATGAGCTAACTGATGCTAACCAATGAGCTAACCGAGGCTAACCAATGAGCTAACTGAAGCTAACCCAGGCTAACCAATGAGCTAACCAAGGAATGAGCTAACCCAGGCTAACCAATGAGCTAACCGAGGCTAACCAATGAGCTAACTGAAGCTAACCAATGAGCTAACCCAGGCTAACCAATGAGCTAACTGAGGCTAACCAATGAGCTAACCGAGGCTAACCAAGGAGCTAACTGAAGCTAACCAATGAGCTAACCCAGGCTAACCAATGAGCTAACCCAGGCTAACCAATGAGCTAGCCAAGGCTAACCAATGAGCTAACTGAATCTAACCAATGAGCTAACCGAGGCTAACCAATGAGCTAACTGAAGCTAACCAATGAGCTAACTGATGCTAACCAATGAGCTAACCGAGGCTAAATAATGAGCTAACTGAAGCTAACCCAGGCTAACCAATGAGCTAACCGAGGAATGAGCTAACCCAGGCTAACCAATGAGCTAGCCAAGGCTAACCAATGAGCTAACTGAATCTAACCAATGAGCTAACCGAGGCTAACCAATGAGCTAACTGAAGCTAACCAATGAGCTAACTGATGCTAACCAATGAGCTAACCGAGGCTAAATAATGAGCTAACTGAAGCTAACCGAGGCTAACCAATGAGCTAACTGAAGCTAACCAATGAGCTAACCCAGGCTAACCAATGAGCTAACCCAGGCTAACCAATGAGCTAACCGAGATTAACCAATGAGCTAACTGATGCTAACCAATGAGCTAACCCAGGCTAACCAATGAGCTAACCGAGGCTAACCAATGAGCTAACTGAAGCTAACCAATGAGCTAACCCAGGCTAACCAATGAGCAAACCCAGGCTAACCAATGAGCTAGCCCAGGCTAACCAATGAGCTAACTGAATCTAACCAATGAGCTAACCGAGGCTAACCAATGAGCTAACTGAGGCTAACCAATGAGCTAACTGATGCTAACCAATGAGCTAACTGAGGCTAACCAATGAGCTAACTGAAGCTAACCCAGGCTAACCAATGAGCTAACCGACGAATGAGCTAACCCAGGCTAACCAATGAGCTAACCGAGGCTAACCAATGAGCTAACTGAAGCTAACCAATGAGCTAACCCAGGCTAACCAATGAGCTAACTGAGGCTAACCAATGAGCTAACCGAGGCTAACGATTTACACATGCTATGACTCCGGGGGTACTTCCATTCGCTTCGTCTTGATCTGTTGATGTTATTTCATGTCTCGTTTGTCCATTGTGACGGTGGTAAAGCCAGGGAAATGTCCCGGAGATATACTGAGAAATCTTTGAAACAGCATTTTCCTGCGATCACAGCTGTTCACAGCTACGAGGCTGGGACCGCTTCCATTCGCTTCGTCTTGATCTGTAGATGTTATTTCATGTCTCATTTGTTCATTTTGATGGAGAAAAAGTTGTACATTTAGTGAATTCAGAGTGTCTAAGCTGCACAAGTAGGCATGTTTGAGTACTCAAGTCCAGTGGCTCACTGCATTAAGGCTCGCCCCTGGATGCGGTTGGTCGCGTGCTCGAATCCATGCTGTGGCATGAAAAAAATCATTTTCACCCTTTTTCGATGGATCTCCAAAAAGTGAACTTTTACATTTTCTGAGTCTGGAGGAATTCAAGGGGAGTTTTCAGGGGAGTGCGTTCTCTCTAAACAATGAGCTAACTGAAGCTAACCAATGAGCTAACTGAGGCTAACCAATGAGCTAACTGAAGCTAACCAATGAGCTAACCGAGGCTAACCAATGAGCTAACTGAGGCTAACCAATGAGCTAACTGATGCTAACCAATGAGCTAACCGAGGCTAACCAATGAGCTAACTGAAGCTAACCCGGGCTAAACAATGAGCTAACCGATGAATGAGCTAACCCAGGCTAACCAATGAGGTAACCGAGGCTAACCAATGAGCTAACTGAAGCTAACCAATGAGCTAACCCAGGCTAACCAATGAGCTAACCCAGGCTAACCAATGAGCTAACTGAGGCTAACCAATGAGCTAACACAGGCTAACCAATGAGCTAACTGAAGCTAACCAATGAGCTAACCGAGGAATGAGCTAACCCAGGCTAACCAATGAGCTAACTGAGGCTAACCAAAGAGCTAACTGATGCTAACCAGAGAGCTAACTGATGCTAACCAATGAGCTAACCGAGGCTAACCAATGAGCTAACCAAAGCTAACCAATGAGCTAACCCAGGCTAACCAATGAGCTAACCCAGGCTAACCAATGAGCTAACTGAGGCTAACCAATGAGCTAACCCAGGCTAACCAATGAGCTAACTGAGGCTAACCAATGAGCTAACTGATGCTAACCAATGAGCTAACCGAGGCTAACCAATGAGCTAACTGAAGCTAACACGGGCTAAACAATGAGCTAACCGATGAATGAGCTAACCCAGGCTAACCAATGAGGTAACCGAGGCTAACCAATGAGCTAACTGAAGCTAACCAATGAGCTAACCCAGGCTAACCAATGAGCTAACCGAGGCTAACCAATGAGCTAACTGAAGCTAACCAATGAGCTTACCCAGGCTAACCAATCAGCTAACCGAGGCTAACCAATGAGCTAACTGAAGCTAACCAATGAGCTTACCCAGGCTAACCAATGAGCTAACCCAGGCTAACCAATGAGCTAACCCAGGCTAACCAATGAGCTAACTGAAGCTAACCAATGAGCTAACGCAGGCTAACCAATGAGCTAACCGAGGCTAACCAATGAGCTAACTGAAGCTAACCAATGAGCTAACCCAGGTAACCAATGAGCTAACTGAGGCTAACCAATGAGCTAACCCAGGCTAACCAATGAGCTAACTGAAGCTAACCAATGAGCTAACCGAGGAATGAGCTAACCCAGGCTAACCAATGAGCTAACTGAGGCTAACCAAAGAGCTAACTGATGCTAACCAGAGAGCTAACTGATGCTAACCAATGAGCTAAACGAGGCTAACCAATAAGCTAACCAAAGCTAACCAATGAGCTAACCCAGGCTAACCAATGAGCTAACCCAGGCTAACCAATGAGCTAACCCAGGCTAACCAATGAGCTAACTGAGGCTAACCAATGAGCTAACCCAGGATAACCAATGAGCTAACTGAGGCTAACCAATGAGCGAACTGATGCTAACCAATGAGCTAACCAAGGCTAACCAATGAGCTAACTGAAGCTAACCCGGGCTAAACAATGAGCTAACCGATGAATGAGCTAACCCAGGCTAACCAATGAGGTAACCAAGGGTAACCAATGAGCTAACTGAAGCTAACCAATGAGCTTACCCAGGCTAACCAATGAGCTAACCGAGGCTAACCAATGAGCTAACTGAAGCTAACCAATGAGCTTACCCAGGCTAACCAATGAGCTAACCCAGGCTAACCAATGAGCTAACCCAGGCTAACCGATGAGCTAACTGAAGCTAACCAATGAGCTAACGCAGGCTAACCAATGAGCTAACCGAGGCTAACCAATGAGCTAACCGAGGCTAACCAATGAGCTAACTGAAGCTAACCAATGAGCTAACCCAGGCTAACCAATGAGCTAACTGAGGCTAACCAATGAGCTAACACAGGCTAACCAATGAGCTAACTGAAGCTAACCAATGAGCTAACCGAGGAATGAGCTAACCCAGGCTAACCAATGAGCTAACTGAGGCTAACCAAAGAGCTAACTGATGCTAACCAGAGAGCTAACTGATGCTAACCAATGAGCTAACCGAGGCTAACCAATGAGCTAACCAAAGCTAACCAATGAGCTAACCCAGGCTAACCAATGAACTAACCCAGGCTAACCAATGAGCTAACTGAGGCTAACCAATGAGCTAACCCAGGCTAACCAATGAGCTAACTGAGGCTAACCAATGAGCTAACTGATGCTAACCAATGAGCTAACCCAGGCTAACCAATGAGCTAACTGAAGCTAACACGGGCTAAACAATGAGCTAACCGATGAATGAGCTAACCCAGGCTAAACAATGAGGTAACCGAGGCTAACCAATGAGCTAACTGAAGCTAACCAATGAGCTAACCCAGGCTAACCAATGAGCTAACCGAGGCTAACCAATGAGCTAACTGAAGCTAACCAATGAGCTTACCCAGGCTAACCAATGAGCTAACCCAGGCTAACCAATGAGCTAACCCAGGCTAACCAATGAGCTAACTGAAGCGAACCAATGAGCTAACGCAGGCTAACCAATGAGCTAAGCGAGGCTAACCAATGAGCTAACTGAAGCTAACCAATGAGCTAACCCAGGCTAACCAATGAGCTAACTGAGGCTAACCAATGAGCTAACCCAGGCTAACCAATGAGCTAACTGAAGCTAACCAATGAGCTAACCGAGGAATGAGCTAACCCAGGCTAACCAATGAGCTAACTGAGGCTAACCAAAGAGCTAACTGATGCTAACCAGAGAGCTAACTGATGCTAACCAATGAGCTAACAGAGGCTAACCAATGAGCTAACTGATGCTAACCATTGAGCTAACTGAGGCTAACCAATGAGCTAACTGATGCTAACCAATGAGCTAACTGAAGCTAACCAATGAGCTTACCCAGGCTAACCAATGAGCTAACCAAGGCTAACCAATGAGCTAGCCCAGGCTAACCAATGAGCTAACTGAATCTAACCAATGAGCTAACCGAGGCTAACCAATGAGCTAACTGAGGCTAACCAATGAGCTAACTGATGCTAACCAATGAGCTAACCGAGGCTAACCAATGAGCTAACTGAAGCTCACCAATGAGCTAACCCAGGCTAACCAATGAGCTAACCCAGGCTAACCAATGAGCTAACTGAGGCTAAACAATGAGCTAACTGATGCTAACCAATGAGCTAACTGAAGCTAACCCAGGCTAACCCAGGCTAACCAATGAGCTAACTGAGGCTAAACAATGAGCTAACTGATGCTAACCAATGAGCTAACTGAAGCTAACCCAGGCTAACCCAGGCTAACCAATGAGCTAACTGAAGCTAACAATGAGCTAACTGAGGCTAACCAATGAGCTAACTGATGCTAACCAATGAGCTAACCGAGGCTAACCAATGAGCTAACTGAAGCTAACCAATGAGCTAACCCAGGCTAACCGAGGAATGAGCTAACCCAGGCTAACCAATGAGCTAACCGAGGCTAACCAATGAGCTAACTGAAGCTAACCAATGAGCTAACTGAAGCTAACCAATGAGCTAACAGAGGCTAACCAATGAGCTAACTGATGCTAACCATTGAGCTAACTGAGGCTAACCAATGAGCTAACTGATGCTAACCAATGAGCTAACTGAAGCTAACCAATGAGCTTACCCAGGCTAACCAATGAGCTAACCCAGGCTAACCAATGAGCTAGCCCAGGCTAACCAATGAGCTAACTGAATCTAACCAATGAGCTAACCGAGGCTAACCAATGAGCTAACTGAGGCTAACCAATGAGCTAACTGATGCTAACCAATGAGATAACCGAGGCTAACCAATGAGCTAACTGAAGCTAACCCAGGCTAACCAATGAGCTAACCAAGGAATGAGCTAACCCAGGCTAACCAATGAGCTAACCGAGGCTAACCAATGAGCTAACTGAAGCTAACCAATGAGCTAACCCAGGCTAACCAATGAGCTAACTGAGGCTAACCAATGAGCTAACCGAGGCTAACCAATGAGCTAACTGAAGCTAACCAATGAGCTAACCCAGGCTAACCAATGAGCTAACCCAGGCTAACCAATGAGCTAACCGAGGCTAACCAATGAGCTAACTGAAGCTAACCAATGAGCTAACTGATGCTAACCAATGAGCTAACCGAGGCTAAATAATGAGCTAACTGAAGCTAACCCAGGCTAACCAATGAGCTAACCGAGGAATGAGCTAACCCAGGCTAACCAATGAGCTAGCCAAGGCTAACCAACGAGCTAACTGAATCTAACCAATGAGCTAACCGAGGCTAACCAATGAGCTAACTGATGCTAACCATTGAGCTAACTGAGGCTAACCAATGAGCTAACTGATGCTAACCAATGAGCTAACTGAAGCTAACCAATGAGCTTACCCAGGCTAACCAATGAGCTAACCCAGGCTAACCAATGAGCTAGCCCAGGCTAACCAATGAGCTAACTGAATCTAACCAATGAGCTAACCGAGGCTAACCAATGAGCTAACTGAGGCTAACCAATGAGCTAACTGATGCTAACCAATGAGATAACCGAGGCTAACCAATGAGCTAACTGAAGCTAACCCAGGCTAACCAATGAGCTAACCAAGGAATGAGCTAACCCAGGCTAACCAATGAGCTAACCGAGGCTAACCAATGAGCTAACTGAAGCTAACCAATGAGCTAACCCAGGCTAACCAATGAGCTAACTGAGGCTAACCAATGAGCTAACCGAGGCTAACCAATGAGCTAACTGAAGCTAACCAATGAGCTAACCCAGGCTAACCAATGAGCTAACCCAGGCTAACCAATGAGCTAACCGAGGCTAACCAATGAGCTAACTGAAGCTAACCAATGAGCTAACTGATGCTAACCAATGAGCTAACCGAGGCTAAATAATGAGCTAACTGAAGCTAACCCAGGCTAACCAATGAGCTAACCGAGGAATGAGCTAACCCAGGCTAACCAATGAGCTAGCCAAGGCTAACCAACGAGCTAACTGAATCTAACCAATGAGCTAACCGAGGCTAACCAATGAGCTAACTGAAGCTAACCAATGAGCTAACTGATGCTAACCAATGAGCTAACCGAGGCTAAATAATGAGCTAACTGAAGCTAACCGAGGCTAACCAATGAGCTAACTGAAGCTAACCAATGAGCTAACCCAGGCTAACCAATGAGCTAACCCAGGCTAACCAATGAGCTAACCGAGATTAACCAATGAGCTAACTGATGCTAACCAATGAGCTAACCCAGGCTAACCAATGAGCTAACCGAGGCTAACCAATGAGCTAACTGAAGCTAACCAATGAGCTAACCCAGGCTAACCAATGAGCAAACCCAGGCTAACCAATGAGCTAGCCCAGGCTAACCAATGAGCTAACTGAATCTAACCAATGAGCTAACCGAGGCTAACCAATGAGCTAACTGAGGCTAACCAATGAGCTAACTGATGCTAACCAATGAGCTAACTGAGGCTAACCAATGAGCTAACTGAAGCTAACCCAGGCTAACCAATGAGCTAACCGACGAATGAGCTAACCCAGGCTAACCAATGAGCTAACCGAGGCTAACCAATGAGCTAACTGAAGCTAACCAATGAGCTAACCCAGGCTAACCAATGAGCTAACTGAGGCTAACCAATGAGCTAACCGAGGCTAACGATTTACACATGCTATGACTCCGGGGGTACTTCCATTCGCTTCGTCTTGATCTGTTGATGTTATTTCATGTCTCGTTTGTCCATTGTGACGGTGGTAAAGCCAGGGAAATGTCCCGGAGATATACTGAGAAATCTTTGAAACAGCATTTTCCTGCGATCACAGCTGTTCACAGCTACGAGGCTGGGACCGCTTCCATTCGCTTCGTCTTGATCTGTTGATGTTATTTCATGTCTCATTTGTTCATTTTGATGGAGAAAAAGTTGTACATTTAGTGAATTCAGAGTGTCTAAGCTGCACAAGTAGGCATGTTTGAGTACTCAAGTCCAGTGGCTCACTGCATTAAGGCTCGCCCCTGGATGCGGTTGGTCGCGTGCTCGAATCCATGCTGTGGCATGAAAAAAATCATTTTCACCCTTTTTCGATGGATCTCCAAAAAGTGAACTTTTACATTTTCTGAGTCTGGAGGAATTCAAGGGGAGTTTTCAGGGGAGTGCGTTCTCTCTAAACAATGAGCTAACTGAAGCTAACCAATGAGCTAACTGAGGCTAACCAATGAGCTAACTGAAGCTAACCAATGAGCTAACCGAGGCTAACCAATGAGCTAACTGAGGCTAACCAATGAGCTAACTGATGCTAACCAATGAGCTAACCGAGGCTAACCAATGAGCTAACTGAAGCTAACCCGGGCTAAACAATGAGCTAACCGATGAATGAGCTAACCCAGGCTAACCAATGAGGTAACCGAGGCTAACCAATGAGCTAACTGAAGCTAACCAATGAGCTAACCCAGGCTAACCAATGAGCTAACCGAGGCTAACCAATGAGCTAACTGAAGCTAACCAATGAGCTTACCCAGGCTAACCAATCAGCTAACCGAGGCTAACCAATGAGCTAACTGAAGCTAACCAATGAGCTTACCCAGGCTAACCAATGAGCTAACCCAGGCTAACCAATGAGCTAACCCAGGCTAACCAATGAGCTAACTGAAGCTAACCAATGAGCTAACGCAGGCTAACCAATGAGCTAACCGAGGCTAACCAATGAGCTAACTGAAGCTAACCAATGAGTTAACCCAGGCTAACCAATGAGCTAACTGAGGCTAACCAATGAGCTAACCCAGGCTAACCAATGAGCTAACTGAAGCTAACCAATGAGCTAACCGAGGAATGAGCTAACCCAGGCTAACCAATGAGCTAACTGAGGCTAACCAAAGAGCTAACTGATGCTAACCAGAGAGCTAACTGATGCTAACCAATGAGCTAACCGAGGCTAACCAATAAGCTAACCAAAGCTAACCAATGAGCTAACCCAGGCTAACCAATGAGCTAACCCAGGCTAACCAATGAGCTAACCCAGGCTAACCAATGAGCTAACTGAGGCTAACCAATGAGCTAACCCAGGCTAACCAATGAGCTAACTGAGGCTAACCAATGAGCGAACTGATGCTAACCAATGAGCTAACCAAGGCTAACCAATGAGCTAACTGAAGCTAACCCGGGCTAAACAATGAGCTAACCGATGAATGAGCTAACCCAGGCTAACCAATGAGGTAACCAAGGGTAACCAATGAGCTAACTGAAGCTAACCAATGAGCTTACCCAGGCTAACCAATGAGCTAACCGAGGCTAACCAATGAGCTAACTGAAGCTAACCGATGAGCTTACCCAGGCTAACCAATGAGCTAACCCAGGCTAACCAATGAGCTAACCCAGGCTAACCGATGAGCTAACTGAAGCTAACCAATGAGCTAACGCAGGCTAACCAATGAGCTAACCGAGGCTAACCAATGAGCTAACCGAGGCTAACCAATGAGCTAACTGAAGCTAACCAATGAGCTAACCCAGGCTAACCAATGAGCTAACTGAGGCTAACCAATGAGCTAACACAGGCTAACCAATGAGCTAACTGAAGCTAACCAATGAGCTAACCGAGGAATGAGCTAACCCAGGCTAACCAATGAGCTAACTGAGGCTAACCAAAGAGCTAACTGATGCTAACCAGAGAGCTAACTGATGCTAACCAATGAGCTAACCGAGGCTAACCAATGAGCTAACCAAAGCTAACCAATGAGCTAACCCAGGCTAACCAATGAGCTAACCCAGGCTAACCAATGAGCTAACTGAGGCTAACCAATGAGCTAACCCAGGCTAACCAATGAGCTAACTGAGGCTAACCAATGAGCTAACTGATGCTAACCAATGAGCTAACCGAGGCTAACCAATGAGCTAACTGAAGCTAACACGGGCTAAACAATGAGCTAACCGATGAATGAGCTAACCCAGGCTAACCAATGAGGTAACCGAGGCTAACCAATGAGCTAACTGAAGCTAACCAATGAGCTAACCCAGGCTAACCAATGAGCTAACCGAGGCTAACCAATGAGCTAACTGAAGCTAACCAATGAGCTTACCCAGGCTAACCAATCAGCTAACCGAGGCTAACCAATGAGCTAACTGAAGCTAACCAATGAGCTTACCCAGGCTAACCAATGAGCTAACCCAGGCTAACCAATGAGCTAACCCAGGCTAACCAATGAGCTAACTGAAGCTAACCAATGAGCTAACGCAGGCTAACCAATGAGCTAACCGAGGCTAACCAATGAGCTAACTGAAGCTAACCAATGAGCTAACCCAGGCTAACCAATGAGCTAACTGAGGCTAACCAATGAGCTAACCCAGGCTAACCAATGAGCTAACTGAAGCTAACCAATGAGCTAACCGAGGAATGAGCTAACCCAGGCTAACCAATGAGCTAACTGAGGCTAACCAAAGAGCTAACTGATGCTAACCAGAGAGCTAACTGATGCTAACCAATGAGCTAAACGAGGCTAACCAATAAGCTAACCAAAGCTAACCAATGAGCTAACCCAGGCTAACCAATGAGCTAACCCAGGCTAACCAATGAGCTAACCCAGGCTAACCAATGAGCTAACTGAGGCTAACCAATGAGCTAACCCAGGCTAACCAATGAGCTAACTGAGGCTAACCAATGAGCGAACTGATGCTAACCAATGAGCTAACCAAGGCTAACCAATGAGCTAACTGAAGCTAACCCGGGCTAAACAATGAGCTAACCGATGAATGAGCTAACCCAGGCTAACCAATGAGGTAACCAAGGGTAACCAATGAGCTAACTGAAGCTAACCAATGAGCTTACCCAGGCTAACCAATGAGCTAACCGAGGCTAACCAATGAGCTAACTGAAGCTAACCAATGAGCTTACCCAGGCTAACCAATGAGCTAACCCAGGCTAACCAATGAGCTAACCCAGGCTAACCGATGAGCTAACTGAAGCTAACCAATGAGCTAACGCAGGCTAACCAATGAGCTAACCGAGGCTAACCAATGAGCTAACCGAGGCTAACCAATGAGCTAACTGAAGCTAACCAATGAGCTAACCCAGGCTAACCAATGAGCTAACTGAGGCTAACCAATGAGCTAACACAGGCTAACCAATGAGCTAACTGAAGCTAACCAATGAGCTAACCGAGGAATGAGCTAACCCAGGCTAACCAATGAGCTAACTGAGGCTAACCAAAGAGCTAACTGATGCTAACCAGAGAGCTAACTGATGCTAACCAATGAGCTAACCGAGGCTAACCAATGAGCTAACCAAAGCTAACCAATGAGCTAACCCAGGCTAACCAATGAGCTAACCCAGGCTAACCAATTAGCTAACTGAGGCTAACCAATGAGCTAACCCAGGCTAACCAATGAGCTAACTGAGGCTAACCAATGAGCTAACTGATGCTAACCAATGAGCTAACCCAGGCTAACCAATGAGCTAACTGAAGCTAACACGGGCTAAACAATGAGCTAACCGATGAATGAGCTAACCCAGGCTAAACAATGAGGTAACCGAGGCTAACCAATGAGCTAACTGAAGCTAACCAATGAGCTAACCCAGGCTAACCAATGAGCTAACCGAGGCTAACCAATGAGCTAACTGAAGCTAACCAATGAGCTTACCCAGGCTAACCAATGAGCTAACCCAGGCTAACCAATGAGCTAACCCAGGCTAACCAATGAGCTAACTGAAGCGAACCAATGAGCTAACGCAGGCTAACCAATGAGCTAAGCGAGGCTAACCAATGAGCTAACTGAAGCTAACCAATGAGCTAACCCAGGCTAACCAATGAGCTAACTGAGGCTAACCAATGAGCTAACCCAGGCTAACCAATGAGCTAACTGAAGCTAACCAATGAGCTAACCGAGGAATGAGCTAACCCAGGCTAACCAATGAGCTAACTGAGGCTAACCAAAGAGCTAACTGATGCTAACCAGAGAGCTAACTGATGCTAACCAATGAGCTAACCAAGGCTAACCAATGAGCTAACCGAAGCTCACCAATGAGCTAACCCAGGCTAACCAATGAGCTAACCCAGGCTAACCAATGAGCTAACTGAGGCTAAACAATGAGCTAACTGATGCTAACCAATGAGCTAACTGAAGCTAACCCAGGCTAACCCAGGCTAACCAATGAGCTAACTGAAGCTAACAATGAGCTAACTGAGGCTAACCAATGAGCTAACTGATGCTAACCAATGAGCTAACCGAGGCTAACCAATGAGCTAACTGAAGCTAACCAATGAGCTAACCCAGGCTAACCGAGGAATGAGCTAACCCAGGCTAACCAATGAGCTAACCGAGGCTAACCAATGAGCTAACTGAAGCTAACCAATGAGCTAACTGAAGCTAACCAATGAGCTAACAGAGGCTAACCAATGAGCTAACTGATGCTAACCATTGAGCTAACTGAGGCTAACCAATGAGCTAACTGATGCTAACCAATGAGCTAACTGAAGCTAACCAATGAGCTTACCCAGGCTAACCAATGAGCTAACCCAGGCTAACCAATGAGCTAGCCCAGGCTAACCAATGAGCTAACTGAATCTAACCAATGAGCTAACCGAGGCTAACCAATGAGCTAACTGAGGCTAACCAATGAGCTAACTGATGCTAACCAATGAGCTAACCGAGGCTAACCAATGAGCTAACTGAAGCTAACCCAGGCTAACCAATGAGCTAACCAAGGAATGAGCTAACCCAGGCTAACCAATGAGCTAACCGAGGCTAACCAATGAGCTAACTGAAGCTAACCAATGAGCTAACCCAGGCTAACCAATGAGCTAACTGAGGCTAACCAATGAGCTAACCGAGGCTAACGATTTACACATGCTATGACTCCGGGGGTACTTCCATTCGCTTCGTCTTGATCTGTTGATGTTATTTCATGTCTCGTTTGTCCATTGTGACGGTGGTAAAGCCAGGGAAATGTCCCGGAGATATACTGAGAAATCTTTGTAACAGCATTTTCCTGCGATCACAGCTGTTCACAGCTACGAGGCTGGGACCGCTTACATTCACTTCGTCTTGATCTGTAGATGTTATTTCATGTCTCATTTGTTCATTTTGATGGAGAAAAGTTGTACATTTAGTGAATTCAGAGTGTCTAAGCTGCACAAGTAGGCATGTTTGAGTAGTCAGGTCCAGTGGCTCACTGCGTTAACGCTCTGATCACGCCCGCTAGGAGCGCATTGAGAGTGAGCAGTTTGGGACGAATTTGGACAAAGTGGAGCAAATAAGACGGTTTTTGCACTTTATTTTTGGACAAACAGCCCCCCAAACAGCTCTGCTGTCGGGGGAGATACTTTCAAACCGTGTTTTGTGAACATCAGAGGAGAAAATACGAGGAGCAACAGCGCGAACGCAGCGAGAGTGCTGGAGGAAGCAGGTCAATTGTTTGCTGAGGAAACGGGACAAAGTGATTAAAACAAGCGTTTTAATCGCGATCTTTTCCGGCAAAACCCCCCCCAAACAGCTCAGCTGTCTGGGGGGACAAACATTGAAGGTGCGTTGTGGAGAAAATGGAGAAAAGAACGGAGAATAAGGACGTGAATCCTGGAATGTCTGGAATGTCTGTAATGCGGGGGGCGGCGAAGAAAGCGGAAGAAGCCGAGCTGAATGCAGCGGAACATGCTGGAGAAACGGGAGGAAAACCGACAATGCAGACGGATACTGAGGGCTCTACACAAGGAAAGGATGTAAGAGAGGCGGCCTGCATGATGGGAAATATAAGGAATGAAGAGGAGAAAGCGAAGCTGCTGCTGGAGAGGAAGCTGGATGAGAGGAGCCGGGAGGAAAGAGAGGCGGAAAAAGCCGGACTAATGAAAGGAAAGGATGGAAAGAAGGGAATTATGGAGAGAGAAGAGGAGACGGGTGCGTCTCAATCCGGAACAAGCACAACAACGGCTTCAAAGAGACTGGGAGGAGGACATTGCGGAGCGGAACAGAACCCGGAAGAGGGCGCGAGGAATAGCAGCGGAGGTATCAAGGAACGCGCAGGGAAGAGCGGCGAGGCTCTAAAGACAAGCGGAGGGTCAGAAAATGCACAGGAGAGTGCGCAGAGAAGAACAGAAGAGGAGGAAAGCCGGGAGAACACGGGAGAAGGACAAAAGTTTGTGAATGGAGACGACGGAAGGAAAGAGGAGGGGCCTGGACAAAGAAAGAAAACGGACGGAGAAAAAGAGAGAAACAGTTTGAAACAGGGCAGTAGCAAAGTAAAAGAGAGGGGGAAAAGGGTGGGAGAAGGGAATGAGGACATTAGTTACCGGGCGGATCTGACACTGGCGGTGACGGTGGAGGGGGGCCTGGGAAAGATTACAATGTTGGACATGCTGTGTGAAATACAGGATGAGTGTGGAGAAGTGTTGGGATGCAGGCTGAAGGGGGAGAGGTATGAGGTGACAATGAGATATGTGGAGGGAAAGAAGAGATTGCTGGAGGGGCTGAGGGTGAAGGGGGTGGTCATAAAGGCAGAGGAGTTAACAGCTATGGAGGTGATGGTGTCCTTTATGTACATGCCGATATATATCGAGGATGACCAGATCCTGAGGAGGCTGTTTGAGTGGGGGGTTAAGGCGGTTTCGCCCATCAAAAGAAGATATGTAAAGAACACCAGGGAGGGGATGAGGATAGCGGACGGGACACGCTTCCTCAAAGTTTCTCTTAATGAGAAGGTAACATCGCTGCCGTACTCGACACAATTTAGAGTGGAGGGGGGGGCAGAATACGTAAGGGTCATACATGACAGACAGGTGGCGGTGTGCAGAAACTGTCTAAGGGCGGGGCACATTTTTAGGGAGTGTCCGGAGATAAAATGTTACAGGTGTGGGGGTGTTGGGCATTTTGCGAGGGATTGTGCTGGGGAAGAGAGGGTGGGAAGGAGAGAACAGGCCAGGCCTGAAAAGCAGGGGGAGAGAGAGAGGCTCGATGTGGAGGAGGAAGCGGAGCAGGAGGTGGAAGAGGTGGATAAAGAAGAGGGGGGGGGGAGGATGAGTCGGCTGAGGAGGTGATAGAGGGAGAGAAGGTAGTGGTGGTGGCGGTGGGGCAGAAAGAAATAGGGGGGGAACAGAAGGAAGGAGGGAAGAAAAGACAACATGAGGGGGTAGCGGAGGAGGGAAATGAGGGGACACAGACAGTGGGGAAAGGGAAGGGGAAAAAGAAGAAAACAAAGACGGAGAGAAAGAAAAGTCCGAACGGCGAAGGTGTGGAGAAGGAGGGGGTGACGACGGTGGAGGAGAGAGAAGAAGCGGTGATGGTGGTGGAGGAGAGAGAAGAAGCGGAGAAGGTGGGGGAGCAGAGAGTGGAAGATGAGATTACGTTGCTCCTGGAGGATGATGACGAAATCGTAGAGGTGACGGTGGGAGAGCAGGAGATCGAGGAGTGGGTCGAGGTTCCGAGAACCAGGGGACGGAGTAGGAGTCCGATGACGCCTGGGAGAGAGGGATCGAGGGTCGGAGGAGGTGACTCAAAACCATCAGGAATACCCGTGAGAGGGAAAGTGAAAACGCGTTCACAAGTGGAGAAGAATGTGAAAGGAGTCGGTGGAGATGAACTGGACAGCGAAAGGTGAGCTGAAGGAGAACTTTTGGAATACTCCAACGCTAATCCCCTTTAAATAACAATGGTGAAGATTGTTTCTTTCAACGGCTGTGGCCTGAAAAAGAAGGACAAGTGGGAACAGACTTTTTTTTTCAAACTTTACATGCAATGGTGACGATATGTACATTTAATGGCCGGGGGCTAAAAACAAAGGACAAAAGGGACAGGGCTTTACTGCTATGTACAGCTGATGTCATATGCCTACAGGAGACACACTGGGACAATGAAAGTGTGGGTGATGTGATAATGGGATGGATGGGGAGGGTATTTTTCAATAATGGTGGTTTGAATGCAAGAGGGGTGGCAATATTGTTTAGAATGGGAAAAGTGGAAAGTGTGAAAAAGGTGGAGGATGATGGAAAAGGAAGGATGATTATTGCAGAGTTTGGTTATATGGGGGAAATGTATAGACTGATGAATATTCATGCGCCTAATGAGGAGAAAGAAAGAAAGAGTTTTTTTGAGGGTCTGGATGGGAAGTGTGGGGGAAATTGTGTTTTGGTGGGTGATTTCAATGTGAGGTGTGGAAGGATTGATGTGGCGGGTGGGATGAGTTATAGAAATGACTCCTCACGAGGTGCATTGGAGAAACTGATGAGGGAGAATGGCTTAAGAGATGTGTGGAGAGAAAGGAATTTGGATGAGAGGGTATATACTAGAAAACAGGTGGTGGGGGGTGTGTTGAAGCAGAGTAGGATAGACTTGGTGCTGTGCAAGGGAAGGATAGGTGGGAAGGTGGGGACATTTAAACATACAACGACAAGCTTGAGTGATCATGTTATCCTTGGCTTTAAGCTGGATGATGGATGTAAGGGAAGAGGGGGAGGGGTGTGGTGCCTAAACGCTGCTCTGCTTAAGGATGAGAAATACAAAAAAATGATGAATGAATGGTTAAGGAAGCAAGAGAAAATGGATGGTGAGGATGAAGGAGACTGGTGGGAGGGCCTAAAAAGAGAAATAAAAAAAATGAGCATAAAGTTCAGTTGTGGAAGAAATAAAAGAGGGAGAGAGAGGGAGGAGAGGTTAAAAGAGGAACTAAATAAAGAAGCAGAGAAGATAGAGGGAGAGGTAGGGAGAGATTTAGGACTCTACAATAGTCTTAGGGATGAGTTAGGGATAGTGGAAAGAGAGAGGTGTATGGGGGCAATAGTCAGGAGTAGGGCAAGATATTTAGTTGAAGGGGAAAAATGTACAGGTTTTTTCTTAGGGATGGAGAATAGGAAGCAGGGGAACAATCAGATTAGACAGATAGAGGGTAAGGGGGGTGAGATTATTAAAGACTTAGTAGGGATAGTTAAGAGGGTGGAAGAGTTTTATAGAGAGCTCTTCCAGGAGGAAGTTAATGAAAAAGAGAGCCTGGAAAAGACTCTGGGGAGCATGAGGGCGGTGTTGACAGAAGAAGGAAGAGAGTTGTGCGAAGGGGAGATAGGAAAAGAGGAAATAGAGGCAGCAATAGATGGCATGGGCAAAAATAAAAGCCCGGGACTAGATGGCCTAACTGCAGAGTTCTACATGGAATTTAAGGCTGTGCTAGTCCCAATGTTGAAGGAGTTGTTTAAGAGCTTCGAAGAGAAGGATGAACTGCCGGACGGATTATCAACAGGGGTGATTAGCATATTGTACAAAAAGGGTAGTAGGGATAAATTAGGGAACTATAGGCCGTTAAGTATGTTGAATGGGGATTATAAGATTATAGCACGGGTGTTATCCAATAGAATGAAGAGGGTTATTGGTGCGGTGGTGGGGAGCACCCAGGCATATAGTATTCCTGGAAGGGATATATGTGACACAGTTTGTAGTATTAGGGACACGGTAAATCATATGAAGGGTGGAGAAGGAGGGGTGTTGGTAAGCTTAGATCTGAACAAGGCGTTTGATAGGGTTAATCACGTTTATTTATTCAGGGTTTTGGTAAAAGCAGGGTTTGGGAGGGGGTTTGTTGGGTGGAAAAGGAGAATATATAGGAAAGCCATGAGTTGCGTTAAGGTTAATGGGATCATCACAAATGTATTTAAGTTAGGGAGATCCGTCCGGCAGGGATGCCCTCTATCGGCGATGCTCTATGCATTATCAGCGGAGCCCCTTGCGGCTTTGCTACAACAGAATGAGAGGGTAAAGGGGGTGATGGGGCCGGGGGGAGGGATAAGTGTAGTATTCCAATATGCGGATGATACTACAATCACCGTTAGAGACATGGAAAGTGTAAGAGGGGTCTTAGAGAGTGTGGAGATATATGGAAGAGCTTCAGGGGCTAAAATTAATATGGAAAAGTCAGAGTACATGGTGCTGGGAAAGGGTGATGTAGGGAGAGAGGAGTTAGGTTTAAAAGAGAATAAGGAATATATTAGGGTACTGGGTATTAATGTGGGTTTGAAGGACAGAGAGGGGAGGGATGTGCAATATGAGGGAGTGGTGGGTAGTTTAAAAAAGACCCTAAGCTTCTGGAAACTGAGGAGATTAAAACTGAGGGGGAAAGTTATAGTAGTAAATGGTCTCATCATGAGCAAGCTAGTTTATGTAATGAGTGTAATGGAGGTGCCAGACAGAGTAATAAAAGAGGTAAATAAAATAGTGAGTGAGTTCATGTGGGAGGGGAAGGGAGTGAGGATAGCTAGGGAGGTTCTAGAGAATGACTATAAAGATGGGGGGCTAAAACTAATAAATGTGGAAAGGAAGATGAAAGCAATGAGGGTTAAAACGATGATACAATATCTAAATAAGGGAAATAAGCATGTGTGGAAAGAATTTTTGAGAGACAGTATAAATAAAGGAGGGGGGTGTGGGGAAAGTGGGATATTTATGCGCTTTAAGAAAGGGTGGATGAATGGAATGAATGATTTTCAAAGGGAGGTGATGAATGCGTGGGGAGAGTTCTTGGGGAATGTGAAGTATGAATGTGAGAATGCGCAGCAGGTATGGAAACAACCCATATTCCAGAACTATAGGATAATGAAAGAGGGGGAAGTATTATTTAATTTACCAATGTGGAGGGCTGGATTTAGGGTAATAAGAGACCTAGTCTATGAGTATGTTCCAGGGTTCATGAGGGCTCAAGTTATTGTTGATGGGACAAGGGGAAAGGATCTGTTAATGGGGGGAAGGACAGCGGAAGGCATGATGGAGAGCATCAAAGAGGGGATGCCGGTGGAATGGAGGAGGATGGTGGAGAGCAAGAAGGTGGGAGGGGGCAAAAGTGAGGTAGCGCTATATGTGGGTGAAGGGGTGAAGCTGGGAGACCTTAGCACGAAAAGGATATACAAAATCCTTGGGAAGGGGGATGCAAGGAGACCAGCATCAGAAAAGGTATGGGGAAAGGTGATGGGTGGAATGGATGTGAAAAAGATGTGGGTGAATCTGAGAGTGAAAGGGAATAGTGTGAAGGGCGAGCACTTTGATTTATGTTTAAGGCACAACAGGGTGTTCAACAATTTAATAATAAGTATGTTTGACAAAGAGGTTAAGAGAGAATGTGATGTGTGTAAGGTGGGAGTGGAGAATTGTATGCATGAGTTTTTTGAGTGTGGGGAATTAAGGGGGTTCTTTGGGAAAATAAAATAATTGATATGCAGGTGCTGGGATGAAGGGGTGTTAAAATGTCTAGAGTGGAAATAATTGTGGTTGTTTGGGTTGAGTGGGAGAAGGGATGGGTGCAATGTTGATATGTTAAATCTATGTTTAAGCCAGGCAAGATATGCGGTGAAAATAAGAAGGAATGTAGCACACTATGAGGGGAGAGTTGATGGAGTGTGGGGAATTATGAAGAGGAATATAATGAGGGTTGTTGGAATGTTATATGTGTACAAAGATAATGAGATGTTCATGAAAGAACATGTTGATGGTTGTACACTGATAGAAGTGAATGATGGAAAGCTTAAGTATAATTTTGAAAAATAAGGAATGATGACCTGTGAAAGGGGAATAAATGTAAAAGAATGGTGTATTAGGAATGTCGGGGAAGTGAAAGACAAGATAGGACTGTGATGTATACTTTGTATTAAATGCATTGGGGTCCTCTTCTTTTTGGGGGATTGGTTATGCAATGTGAGTGTTTGTTTAATCTGTGTAAAAACATTTTGATAATAAAAAAAAAACAAAAAAAAAAACGCTCGCCCCTGGATGCGGTTGGTCGCGTGTTCGAATCCATGCTGTGGCCAAAAAAAATTCATTTTCACCCTTTTTCTATGGATCTCCAAAAAGTGAACTTTTACATTTTCTGAGTCTGGAGGAATTCAAGGGGAGTTTTCAGGGGAGTGCATTCTCTCTGCCATCTCCTCCCTGTGTGTGTGTTGCTGCAAGCAGCAGCTGCGTGTGTGTGTAAACTGCCCCTCCCCCTCGCAAGCAGGCGGGGGAGAGAGAGATCTTTCGTCTCGATTTACACATGCTATGACTACGGGGGTACTTCCATTCGCTTCGTCTTGATCTGTTGATGTTATTTCATGTCTCGTTTGTCCATTGTGACGGTGGTAAAGCCAGGGAAATGTCCCGGAGATATACTGAGAAATCTTTGAAACAGCATTTTCCTGCGATCACAGCTGTTCACAGCTACGAGGCTGGGACCGCTTCCATTCACTTCGTCTTGATCTGTAGATGTTATTTCATGTCTCATTTGTTCATTTTGATGGAGAAAAAGTTGTACATTTAGTGAATTCAGAGTGTCCAAGCTGCACAAGTAGGCATGTTTGAGTACTCAGGTCCAGTGGCTCACTGCATTAAGGCTCGCCCCTGGATGCGGTTGGTCGCGTGTTTGAATCCATGCTGTGGCATAAAAAAAAGCATTTTCACCCTTTTTCGATGGATCTCCAAAAAGTGAACTTTTACATTTTCTGAGTCTGGAGGAATTCAAGGGGAGTTTTCAGGGGAGTGCGTTCTCTCTAACCAATGAGCTAACTGAAGCTAACCAATGAGCTAACTGAAGCTAACCAATGAGCTAACTGATGCTAACCAATGAGCTAACCCAGGCTAACCAATGAGCTAGCCCAGGCTAACCAATGAGCTAACTGAAGCTAACCAATGAGCTAACCGAGGCTAACCAATGAGCTAACTGAGGCTAACCAATGAGCTAACTGATGCTAACCAATGAGCTAACCGAGGCTAACCAATGAGCTAACTGAAGCTAACCCGGGTTAAACAATGAGCTAACCGATGAATGAGCTAACCCAGGCTAACCAATGAAGTAACCGAGGCTAACCAATGAGCTAACTGAAGCTAATCAATGAGCTAACCCAGGCTAACCAATGAGCTAACCGAGGCTAACCAATGAGCTAACTGAAGCTAACCAATGAGCTTACCCAGGCTAACCAATGAGCTAACCGAGGCTAACCAATGAGCTAACTGAAGCTAACCAATGAGCTTACCCAGGCTAACCAATGAGCTAACCCAGGCTAACCAATGAGCTAACCCAGGCTAACCAATGAGCTAACTGAAGCTAACCAATGAGCTAACGCAGGCTAACCAATGAGCTAACCGAGGCTAACCAATGAGCTAACTGAAGCTAACCAATGAGCTAACCCAGGCTAACCAATGAGCTAACTGAGGCTAACCAATGAGCTAACCCAGGCTAACCAATGAGCTAACTGAAGCTAACCAATGAGCTAACCCAGGCTAACCAATGAGCTAACTGAGGCTAACCAAAGAGCTAACTGATGCTAACCAGAGAGCTAACTGATGCTAACCAATGAGCTAACCGAGGCTAACCAATAAGCTAACCAAAGCTAACCAATGAGCTAACCCAGGCTAACCAATGAGCCAACCCAGGCTAACCAATGAGCTAACCAAGGCTAACCAATGAGCTAACTGAGGCTAACCAATGAGCTAACCCAGAATAACCAATGAGCTAACTGAGGCTAACCAATGAGCTAACTGATGCTAACCAATGAGCTAACCGAGGCTAACCAATGAGCTAACTGAAGCTAACCCGGGCTAAACAATGAGCTAACCGATGAATGAGCTAACCCAGGCTAACCAATGAGGTAACCAAGGCTAACCAATGAGCTAACTGAAGCTAACCAATGAGCTTACCCAGGCTAACCAATGAGCTAACCGAGGCTAACCAATGAGCTAACTGAAGCTAACCAATGAGCTTACCCAGGCTAACCAATGAGCTAACCCAGGCTAACCTATGAGCTAACCCAGGCTAACCAATGAGCTAACTGAAGCTAACCAATGAGCTAACGCAGGCTAACCAATGAGCTAACTAAGGCTAACCAATGAGCTAACTGAAGCTAACCAATGAGCTAACCCAGGCTAACCAATGAGCTAACTGAAGCTAACCAATGAGCTAACCGAGGAATGAGCTAACCCAGGCTAACCAATGAGCTAACTGAGGCTAACCAAAGAGCTAACTGATGCTAACCAGAGAGCTAACTGATGCTAACCAATGAGCTAACCGAGGCTAACCAATGAGCTAACCAAAGCTAACCAATGAGCTAACCCAGGCTAACCAATGAGCTAACCCAGGCTAACCAATGAGCTAACTGAGGCTAACCAATGAGCTAACCGAGGCTAACGATTTACACATGCTATGACTCCGGGGGTACTTCCATTCGCTTCGTCTTGATCTGTTGATGTTATTTCATGTCTCGTTTGTCCATTGTGACGGTGGTAAAGCCAGGGAAATGTCCCGGAGATATACTGAGAAATCTTTGAAACAGCATTTTCCTGCGATCACAGCTGTTCACAGCTACGAGGCTGGGACCGCTTCCATTCGCTTCGTCTTGATCTGTAGATTTTATTTCATGTCTCATTTGTTCATTTTGATGGAGAAAAAGTTGTACATTTAGTGAATTCAGAGTGTCTAAGCTGCACAAGTAGGCATGTTTGAGTACTCAGGTCCAGTGGCTCACTGCATTAAGGCTCGCCCCTGGATGCGGTTGGTCGCGTGTTCGAATCCATGCTGTGGCATGAAAAAAATAATTTTCACCCTTTTTCGATGGATCTCCAAAAAGTGAACTTTTACATTTTCTGAGTCTGGAGGAATTCAAGGGGAGTTTTCAGGGGAGTGCGTTCTCTCTAAACAATGAGCTAACTGAAGCTAACCAATGAGCTAACTGAGGCTAACCAATGAGCTAACTGAAGCTAACCAATGAGCTAACCGAGGCTAACCAATGAGCTAACTGAGGCTAACCAATGAGCTAACTGATGCTAACCAATGAGCTAACCGAGGCTAACCAATGAGCTAACTGAAGCTAACCCGGGCTAAACAATGAGCTAACCGATGAATGAGCTAACCCAGGCTAACCAATGAGGTAACCGAGGCTAACCAATGAGCTAACTGAAGCTAACCAATGAGCTAACCCAGGCTAACCAATGAGCTAACCGAGGCTAACCAATGAGCTAACTGAAGCTAACCAATGAGCTTACCCAGGCTAACCAATCAGCTAACCGAGGCTAACCAATGAGCTAACTGAAGCTAACCAATGAGCTTATCCAGACTAACCAATGAGCTAACCCAGGCTAACCAATGAGCTAACCCAGGCTAACCAATGAGCTAACTGAAGCTAACCAATGAGCTAACGCAGGCCAACCAATGAGCTAACCGAGGCTAACCAATGAGCTAACTGAAGCTAACCAATGAGCTAACCCAGGCTAACCAATGAGCTAACTGAGGCTAACCAATGAGCTAACCCAGGCTAACCAATGAGCTAACTGAAGCTAACCAATGAGCTAACCGAGGAATGAACTAACCCAGGCTAACCAATGAGCTAACTGAGGCTAACCAAAGAGCTAACTGATGCTAACCAGAGAGCTAACTGATGCTAACCAATGAGCTAACCGAGGCTAACCAATAAGCTAACCAAAGCTAACCAATGAGCTAACCCAGGCTAACCAATGAGCTAACCCAGGCTAACCAATGAGCTAACCCAGGCTAACCAATGAGCTAACTGAGGCTAACCAATGAGCTAACCCAGGCTAACCAATGAGCTAACTGAGGCTAACCAATGAGCGAACTGATGCTAACCAATGAGCTAACCGAGGCTAACCAATGAGCTAACTGAAGCTAACCCGGGCTAAACAATGAGCTAACCGATGAATGAGCTAACCCAGGCTAACCAATGAGGTAACCAAGGGTAACCAATGAGCCAACTGAAGCTAACCAATGAGCTTACCCAGGCTAACCAATGAGCTAACCGAGGCTAACCAATGAGCTAACTGAAGCTAACCAATGAGCTTACCCAGGCTAACCAATGAGCTAACCCAGGCTAACCAATGAGCTAACCCAGGCTAACCGATGAGCTAACTGAAGCTAACCAATGAGCTAACGCAGGCTAACCAATGAGCTAACCGAGGCTAACCAATGAGCTAACTGAAGCTAACCAATGAGCTAACCCAGGCTAACCAATGAGCTAACTGAGGCTAACCAATGAGCTAACACAGGCTAACCAATGAGCTAACTGAAGCTAACCAATGAGCTAACGCAGGCTAACCAATGAGCTAACCGAGGCTAACCAATGAGCTAACTGAAGCTAACCAATGAGCTAACCCAGGCTAACTAATGAGCTAACTGAGGCTAACCAATGAGCTAACACAGGCTAACCAATGAGCTAACTGAAGCTAACCAATGAGCTAACCGAGGAATGAGCTAACCCAGGCTAACCAATGAGCTAACTGAGGCTAACCAAAGAGCTAACTGATGCTAACCAGAGAGCTAACTGATGCTAACCAATGAGCTAACCGAGGCTAACCAATGAGCTAACCAAAGCTAACCAATGAGCTAACCCAGGCTAACCAATGAGCTAACCCAGGCTAACCAATGAGCTAACTGAGGCTAACCAATGAGCTAACCCAGGCTAACCAATGAGCTAACTGAGGCTAACCAATGAGCTAACTGATGCTAACCAATGAGCTAACCAAGGCTAACCAATGAGCTAACTGAAGCTAACACGGGCTAAACAATGAGCTAACCGATGAATGAGCTAACCCAGGCTAAACAATGAGGTAACCAAGGCTAACCAATGAGCTAACTGAAGCTAACCAATGAGCTAACCCAGGCTAACCAATGAGCTAACCGAGGCTAACCATTGAGCTAACTGAAGCTAACCAATGAGCTTACCCAGGCTAACCAATGAGCTAACCCAGGCTAACCAATGAGCTAACCCAGGCTAACCAATGAGCTAACTGAAGCGAACCAATGAGCTAACGCAGGCTAACCAATGAGCTAAGCGAGGCTAACCAATGAGCTAACTGAAGCTAACCAATGAGCTAACCCAGGCTAACCAATGAGCTAACTGAGGCTAACCAATGAGCTAACCCAGGCTAACCAATGAGCTAACTGAAGCTAACCAATGAGCTAACCGAGGAATGAGCTAACCCAGGCTAACCAATGAGCTAACTGAGGCTAACCAAAGAGCTAACTGATGCTAACCAGAGAGCTAACTGAAGCTCACCAATGAGCTAACCCAGGCTAACCAATGAGCTAACTGAGGCTAAACAATGAGCTAACTGATGCTAACCAATGAGCTAACTGAAGCTAACCCAGGCTAACCCAGGCTAACCAATGAGCTAACTGAAGCTAACAATGAGCTAACTGAGGCTAACCAATGAGCTAACTGATGCTAACCAATGAGCTAACCGAGGCTAACCAATGAGCTAACTGAAGCTAACCAATGAGCTAACCCAGGCTAACCGAGGAATGAGCTAACCCAGGCTAACCAATGAGCTAACCGAGGCTAACCAATGAGCTAACTGAAGCTAACCAATGAGCTAACTGAAGCTAACCAATGAGCTAACAGAGGCTAACCAATGAGCTAACTGATGCTAACCATTGAGCTAACTGAGGCTAACCAATGAGCTAACTGATGCTAACCAATGAGCTAACTGAAGCTAACCAATGAGCTTACCCAGGCTAACCAATGAGCTAACCCAGGCTAACCAATGAGCTAGCCCAGGCTAACCAATGAGCTAACTGAATCTAACCAATGAGCTAACCGAGGCTAACCAATGAGCTAACTGAGGCTAACCAATGAGCTAACTGATGCTAACCAATGAGCTAACCGAGGCTAACCAATGAGCTAACTGAAGCTAACCCAGGCTAGCCAATGAGCTAACCAAGGAATGAGCTAACCCAGGCTAACCAATGAGCTAACCGAGGCTAACCAATGAGCTAACTGAAGCTAACCAATGAGCTAACCCAGGCTAACCAATGAGCTAACTGAGGCTAACCAATGAGCTAACCGAGGCTAACGATTTACACATGCTATGACTCCGGGGGTACTTCCATTCGCTTCGTCTTGATCTGTTGATGTTATTTCATGTCTCGTTTGTCCATTGTGACGGTGGTAAAGCCAGGGAAATGTCCCGGAGATATACTGAGAAATCTTTGTAACAGCATTTTCCTGCGATCACAGCTGTTCACAGCTACGAGGCTGGGACCGCTTCCATTCGCTTCGTCTTGATCTGTAGATGTTATTTCATGTCTCATTTGTTCATTTTGATGGAGAAAAGTTGTACATTTAGTGAATTCAGAGTGTCTAAGCTGCACAAGTAGGCATGTTTGAGTAGTCAGGTCCAGTGGCTCACTGCGTTAACGCTCTGATCACGCCCGCTAGGAGCGCATTGAGAGTGAGCAGTGTATGTGTGGACGCAAACGTTTGGGACGAATTTGGACAAAGTGGAGCAAATAAGACGGTTTTTGCACTTTATTTTTGGACAAACAGCCCCCCAAACAGCTCTGCTGTCGGGGGGGATACTTTCAAACCGTGTTTTGTGAACATCAGAGGAGAAAATACGAGGAGCAACAGCGCGAACGCAGCGAGAGTGCTGGAGGAAGCAGGTCAATTGTTTGCTGAGGAAACGGGACAAAGTGATTAAAACAAGCGTTTTAATCGCGATCTTTTCCGGCAAAACCCCCCCCAAACAGCTCAGCTGTCTGGGGGGACAAACATTGAAGGTGCGTTGTGGAGAAAATGGAGAAAAGAACGGAGAATAAGGACGTGAATCCTGGAATGTCTGGAATGTCTGTAATGCGGGGGGCGGCGAAGAAAGCGGAAGAAGCCGAGCTGAATGCAGCGGAACATGCTGGAGAAACGGGAGAAAAACCGACAATGCAGACGGATACTGAGGGCTCTACACAAGGAAAGGATGTAAGAGAGGCAGCCTGCATGATGGGAAATATAAGGAATGAAGAGGAGAAAGCGAAGCTGCTGCTGGAGAGGAAGCTGGATGAGAGGAGCCGGGAGGAAAGAGAGGCGGAAAAAGCCGGACTAATGAAAGGAAAGGATGGAAAGAAGGGAATTATGGAGAGAGAAGAGGAGACGGGTGCGTCTCAATCCGGAACAAGCACAACAACGGCTTCAAAGAGACTGGGAGGAGGACATTGCGGAGCGGAACAGAACCCGGAAGAGGGCGCGAGGAATAGCAGCGGAGGTATCAAGGAACGCGCAGGGAAGAGCGGCGAGGCTCTAAAGACAAGCGGAGGGTCAGAAAATGCACAGGAGAGTGCGCAGAGAAGAACAGAAGAGGAGGAAAGCCGGGAGAACACGGGAGAAGGACAAAAGTTCGTGAATGGAGACGACGGAAGGAAAGAGGAGGGGCCTGGACAAAGAAAGAAAACGGACGGAGAAAAAGAGAGAAACAGTTTGAAACAGGGCAGTAGCAAAGTAAAAGACAGGGGGAAAAGGGTGGGAGAAGGGAATGAGGACATTAGTTACCGGGCGGATCTGACACTGGCGGTGACGGTGGAGGGGGGCCTGGGAAAGATTACAATGTTGGACATGCTGTGTGAAATACAGGATGAGTGTGGAGAAGTGTTGGGATGCAGGCTGAAGGGGGAGAGGTATGAGGTGACAATGAGATATGTGGAGGGAAAGAAGAGATTGCTGGAGGGGCTGAGGGTGAAGGGGGTGGTCATAAAGGCAGAGGAGTTAACAGCTATGGAGGTGATGGTGTCCTTTATGTACATGCCGATATATATCGAGGATGACCAGATCCTGAGGAGGCTGTTTGAGTGGGGGGTTAAGGCGGTTTCGCCCATCAAAAGAAGATATGTAAAGAACACCAGGGAGGGGATGAGGATAGCGGACGGGACACGCTTCCTCAAAGTTTCTCTTAATGAGAAGGTAACATCGCTGCCGTACTCGACACAATTTAGAGTGGAGGGGGGGGCAGAATACGTAAGGGTCATACATGACAGACAGGTGGCGGTGTGCAGAAACTGTCTAAGGGCGGGGCACATTTTTAGGGAGTGTCCGGAGATAAAATGTTACAGGTGTGGGGGTGTTGGGCATTTTGCGAGGGATTGTGCTGGGGAAGAGAGGGTGGGAAGGAGAGAACAGGCCAGGCCTGAAAAGCAGGGGGAGAGAGAGAGGCTCGATGTGGAGGAGGAAGCGGAGCAGGAGGTGGAAGAGGTGGATAAAGAAGAGGGGGGGGGGGAGGATGAGTCGGCTGAGGAGGTGATAGAGGGAGAGAAGGTAGTGGTGGTGGCGGTGGGGCAGAAAGAAATAGGGGGGGAACAGAAGGAAGGAGGGAAGAAAAGACAACATGAGGGGGTAGCGGAGGAGGGAAATGAGGGGACACAGACAGTGGTGAAAGGGAAGGGGAAAAAGAAGAAAACAAAGACGGAGAGAAAGAAAAGTCCGAACGGCGAAGGTGTGGAGAAGGAGGGGGTGACGACGGTGGAGGAGAGAGAAGAAGCGGTGATGGTGGTGGAGGAGAGAGAAGAAGCGGAGAAGGTGGGGGAGCAGAGAGTGGAAGATGAGATTACGTTGCTCCTGGAGGATGATGACGAAATCGTAGAGGTCACGGTGGGAGAGCAGGAGATCGAGGAGTGGGTCGAGGTTCCGAGAACCAGGGGACGGAGTAGGAGTCCGATGACGCCTGGGAGAGAGGGATCGAGGGTCGGAGGAGGTGACTCAAAACCATCAGGAATACCCGTGAGAGGGAAAGTGAAAACGCGTTCACAAGTGGAGAAGAATGTGAAAGGAGTCGGTGGAGATGAACTGGACAGCGAAAGGTGAGCTGAAGGAGAACTTTTGGAATACTCCAACGCTAATCCCCTTTAAATAACAATGGTGAAGATTGTTTCTTTCAACGGCTGTGGCCTGAAAAAGAAGGACAAGTGGGAACAGACTTTTTTTTTCAAACTTTACATGCAATGGTGACGATATGTACATTTAATGGCCGGGGGCTAAAAACAAAGGACAGAAGGGAGAGGGCTTTACTGCTATGTACAGCTGATGTCATATGCCTACAGGAGACACACTGGGACAATGAAAGTGTGGGTGATGTGATAATGGGATGGATGGGGAGGGTATTTTTCAATAATGGTGGTTTGAATGCAAGAGGGGTGGCAATATTGTTTAGAATGGGAAAAGTGGAAAGTGTGAAAAAGGTGGAGGATGATGGAAAAGGAAGGATGATTATTGCAGAGTTTGGTTATATGGGGGAAATGTATAGACTGATGAATATTCATGCGCCTAATGAGGAGAAAGAAAGAAAGAGTTTTTTTGAGGGTCTGGATGGGAAGTGTGGGGGAAATTGTGTGGTGGTGGGTGATTTCAATGTGAGGTGTGGAAGGATTGATGTGGCGGGTGGGATGAGTTATAGAAATGACTCCTCACGAGGTGCATTGGAGAAACTGATGAGGGAGAATGGCTTAAGAGATGTGTGGAGAGAAAGGAATTTGGATGAGAGGGTATATACTAGAAAACAGGTGGTGGGGGGTGTGTTGAAGCAGAGTAGGATAGACTTGGTGCTGTGCAAGGGAAGGATAGGTGGGAAGGTGGGGACATTTAAACATACAACGACAAGCTTGAGTGATCATGTTATCCTTGGCTTTAAGCTGGATGATGGATGTAAGGGAAGAGGGGGAGGGGTGTGGTGCCTAAACGCTGCTCTGCTTAAGGATGAGAAATACAAAAAAATGATGAATGAATGGTTAAGGAAGCAAGAGAAAATGGATGGTGAGGATGAAGGAGACTGGTGGGAGGGCCTAAAAAGAGAAATAAAAAAAATGAGCATAAAGTTCAGTTGTGGAAGAAATAAAAGAGGGAGAGAGAGGGAGGAGAGGTTAAAAGAGGAACTAAATAAAGAAGCAGAGAAGATAGAGGGAGAGGTAGGGAGAGATTTAGGACTCTACAATAGTCTTAGGGATGAGTTAGGGATAGTGGAAAGAGAGAGGTGTATGGGGGCAATAGTCAGGAGTAGGGCAAGATATTTAGTTGAAGGGGAAAAATGTACAGGTTTTTTCTTAGGGATGGAGAATAGGAAGCAGGGGAACAATCAGATTAGGCAGATAGAGGGTAAGGGGGGTGAGATTATTAAAGACTTAGTAGGGATAGTTAAGAGGGTGGAAGAGTTTTATAGAGAGCTCTTCCAGGAGGAAGTTAATGAAAAAGAGAGCCTGGAAAAGACTCTGGGGAGCATGAGGGCGGTGTTGACAGAAGAAGGAAGAGAGTTGTGCGAAGGGGAGATAGGAAAAGAGGAAATAGAGGCAGCAATAGATGGCATGGGCAAAAATAAAAGCCCGGGACTAGATGGCCTAACTGCAGAGTTCTACATGGAATTTAAGGCTGTGCTAGTCCCAATGTTGAAGGAGTTGTTTAAGAGCTTCAAAGAGAAGGATGAACTGCCGGACGGATTATCAACAGGGGTGATTAGCATATTGTACAAAAAGGGTAGTAGGGATAAATTAGGGAACTATAGGCCGTTAAGTATGTTGAATGGGGATTATAAGATTATAGCACGGGTGTTATCCAATAGAATGAAGAGGGTTATTGGTGCGGTGGTGGGGAGCACCCAGGCATATAGTATTCCTGGAAGGGATATATGTGACACAGTTTGTAGTATTAGGGACACGGTAAATCATATGAAGGGTGGAGAAGGAGGGGTGTTGGTAAGCTTAGATCTGAACAAGGCGTTCGATAGGGTTAATCACGTTTATTTATTCAGGGTTTTGGTAAAAGCAGGGTTTGGGAGGGGGTTTGTTGGGTGGATAAGGAGAATATATAGGAAAGCCATGAGTTGCGTTAAGGTTAATGGGATCATCACAAATGTATTTAAGTTAGGGAGATCCGTCCGGCAGGGATGCCCTCTATCGGCGATGCTCTATGCATTATCAGCGGAGCCCCTTGCGGCTTTGCTACAACAGAATGAGAGGGTAAAGGGGGTGATGGGGCCGGGGGGAGGGATAAATGTAGTATTCCAATATGCGGATGATACTACAATCACCGTAAGAGACATGGAAAGTTTAAGAGGGGTCTTAGAGAGTGTGGAGATATATGGAAGAGCTTCAGGGGCTAAAATTAATATGGAAAAGTCAGAGTACATGGTGCTGGGAAAGGGTGATGTAGGGAGAGAGGAGTTAGGTTTAAAAGAGAATAAGGAATATATTAGGGTACTGGGTATTAATGTGGGTTTGAAGGACAGAGAGGGGAGGGATGTGCAATATGAGGGAGTGGTGGGTAGTTTAAAAAAGACCCTAAGCTTCTGGAAACTGAGGAGATTAAAACTGAGGGGGAAAGTTATAGTAGTAAATGGTCTCATCATGAGCAAGCTAGTTTATGTAATGAGTGTAATGGAGGTGCCAGACAGAGTAATAAAAGAGGTAAATAAAATAGTGAGTGAGTTCATGTGGGAGGGGAAGGGAGTGAGGATAGCTAGGGAGGTTCTAGAGAATGACTATAAAGATGGGGGGCTAAAACTAATAAATGTGGAAAGGAAGATGAAAGCAATGAGGGTTAAAACGATGATAAAATATCTAAATAAGGGAAATAAGCATGTGTGGAAAGAATTTTTGAGAGACAGTATAAATAAAGGAGGGGGGTGTGGGGACAGTGGGATATTTATGCGCTTTAAGAAAGGGTGGATGAATGGAATGAATGATTTTCAAAGGGAGGTGATGAATGCGTGGGGAGAGTTCTTGGGGAATGTGAAGTATGAATGTGAGAATGCGCAGAAGGTATGGAAACAACCCATATTCCAGAACTATAGGATAATGAAAGAGGGGGAAGTATTATTTAATTTACCAATGTGGAGGGCTGGATTTAGGGTAATAAGAGACCTAGTCTATGAGTATGTTCCGGGGTTCATGAGGGCTCAAGTTATTGTTGATGGGACAAGGGAAAATGATCTGTTAATGGGGGGAAGGACAGCGGAAGGCATGATGGAGAGCATCAAAGAGGGGATGCCGGTGGAATGGAGGAGGATGGTGGAGAGCAAGAAGGTGGGAGGGGTCGAAAGTGAGGTAGCGCTATATGTGGGTGAAGGGGTGAAGCTGGGAGACCTTAGCACGAAAAGGATATACAAAATCCTTGGGAAGGGGGATGCAAGGAGACCAGCATCAGAAAAGGTATGGGGAAAGGTGATGGGTGGAATGGATGTGAAAAAGATGTGGGTGAATCTGAGACTGAAAGGGAATAGTGTGAAGGGCGAGCACTTTGATTTCTGTTTAAGGCACAACAGGGTGTTCAACAATTTAATAATAAGTATGTTTGACAAAGAGGTTAAGAGAGAATGTGATGTGTGTAAGGTGGGAGTGGATAATTGTATGCATGAGTTTTTTGAGTGTGGGGAATTAAGGGGGTTCTTTGGGAAAATAAAAGAATTGATATGCAGGTGCTGGGATGAAGGGGTGTTAAAATGTCTAGAGTGGAAAGAATTGTGGTTGTTTGGGTTGAGTGGGAGAAGGGATGGGTGCAATGTTGATATGTTAAATCTATGTTTAAGCCAGGCAAGATATGCGGTGAAAATAAGAAGGAATGTAGCACACTATGAGGGGAGAGTTGATGGAGTGTGGGGAATTATGAAGAGGAATATAATGAGGGTTGTTGGAATGTTATATGTGTACAAAGATAATGAGATGTTCATGAAAGAACATGTTGATGGTTGTACACTGATAGAAGTGAATGATGGAAAGCTTAAGTATAATTTTGAAAAATAAGGAATGATGACCTGTGAAAGGGGAATAAATGTAAAAGAATGGTGTATTAGGAATGTCGGGGAAGTGAAAGACATGATAGGACTGTGATGTATACTTTGTATTAAATGCATTGGGGTCCTCTTCTTTTTGGGGGATTGGTTATGCAATGTGAGTGTTTGTTTAATCTGTGTGAAAACATTTTGATAATAAAAAAAAAAAAAAAAAAAAAAAAACGCTCGCCCCTGGATGCGATTGGTCGCGTGTTCGAATCCATGCTGTTGCATAAAAAAAATCATTTTCACCCTTTTTCTATGGATCTCCAAAAAGTGAACTTTTACATTTTCTGAGTCTGGAGGAATTCAAGGGGAGTTTTCAGGGGAGTGCGTTCTCTCTAACCAATGAGCTAACTGAAGCTAACCAATGAGCTAACTGAAGCTAACCAACGAGCTAACTGATGCTAACCAATGAGCTAACCCAGGCTAACCAATGAGCTAGCCCAGGCTAACCAATGAGCTAACTGAAGCTAACCAATGAGCTAACCAAGGCTAACCAATGAGCTAACTGAGGCTAACCAATGAGCTAACTGATGCTAACCAATGAGCTAACCGAGGCTAACCAATGAGCTAACTGAAGCTAACCCGGGCTAAACAATGAGCTAACCGATGAATGAGCTAACCCAGGCTAACCAATGAGGTAACCGAGGCTAACCAATGAGCTAACTGAAGCTAACCAATGAGCTAACCCAGGCTAACCAATGAGCTAACCGAGGCTAACCAATGAGCTAACTGAAGCTAACCAATGAGCTTACCCAGGCTAACCAATGAGCTAACCCAGGCTAACCAATGAGCTAACCCAGGCTAACCAATGAGCTAACTGAAGCTAACCAATGAGCTAACGCAGGCTAACCAATGAGCTAACCGAGGCTAACCAATGAGCTAACTGAAGCTAACCAATGAGCTAACCCAGGCTAACCAATGAGCTAACTGAAGCTAACCAATGAGCTAACCCAGGCTAATCAATGAGCTAACTGAAGCTAACCAATGAGCTAACCGAGGAATGAGCTAACCCAGGCTAACCAATGAGCTAACTGAGGCTAACCAAAGAGCTAACTGATGCTAACCAGAGAGCTAACTGATGCTAACCAATGAGCTAACCGAGGCTAACCAATGAGCTAACCGAAGCTAACCAATGAGCTAACCCAGGCTAACCAATGAGCTAACCCAGGCTAACCAATGAGCTAACTGAGGCTAAACAATGAGCTAAATGATGCTAACCAATGAGCTAACTGAAGCTAACCCAGGCTAACCCAGGCTAACCAATGAGCTAACTGAAGCTAACAATGAGCTAACTGAGGCTAACCAATGAGCTAACTGAAGCTAACCAATGAGCTAACCCAGGCTAACCGAGGAATGAGCTAACCCAGGCTAACCAATGAGCTAACCGAGGCTAACCAATGAGCTAACTGAAGCTAACCAATGAGCTAACTGAAGCTAACCAATGAGCTAACCGAGGCTAACCAATGAGCTAACTGATGCTAACCATTGAGCTAACTGAGGCTAACCAATGAGCTAACCCAGGCTAACCAATGAGCTAACCGAGGAATGAGCTAACCCAGGCTAACCAATGAGCTAACCGAGGCTAACCAATTGGCTAACTGAAGCTAACCAATGAGCTAACTGAAGCTAACCAATGAGCTAACCGAGGCTAACCAATGAGCTAACTGATGCTAACCAATGAGCTAACTGAGGCAAACCAATGAGCTAACTGATGCTAACCAATGAGCTAACCCAGGCTAACCAATGAGCTAACCGAGGCTAACCAATGAGCTAACTGAAGCTAACCAATGAGCTAACTGAAGCTAAACAATGAGCTAACTGATGCTAACCAATGAGCTAACCGAGGCTAACCAATGAGCTAACTGAAGCTAACCAATGAGCTAACCCAGGCTAACCAATGAGCTAGCCCAGGCTAACAAATGAGCTAACTGAAGCTAACCAATGAGCTAACCGAGGCTAACCAATGAGCTAACCGAGTAATGAGCTAACCCAGGCTAACCAATGAGCTAACCGAGGCTAACCAATGAGCTAACTGAGGCTAACCAATGAGCTAACTGATGCTAACCAATGAGCTAACCGAGGCTAACCAATGAGCTAACTGAAGCTAACCAATGAGCTAACCCAGGCTAACCAATGAGCAAACCAAGGCTAACCAATGAGCTAGCCCAGGCTAACCAATGAGCTAACTGAATCTAACCAATGAGCTAACCGAGGCTAACCAATGAGCTAACTGAGGCTAACCAATGAGCTAACTGATGCTAACCAATGAGCTAACCGAGGCTAACCAATGAGCTAACTGAAGCTAACCCAGGCTAACCAATGAGCTAACCGAGGAATGAGCTAACCCAGGCTAACCAATGAGCTAACCGAGGCTAACCAATGAGCTAACTGAAGCTAACCAATGAGCTAACCCAGGCTAACCAATGAGCTAACCCAGGCTAACCAATGAGCTAACCGAGGCTAACCAATGAGCTAACTGAGGCTAACCAATGAGCTAACTAATGCTAACCAATGAGCTAACCCAGGCTAACCAATGAGCTAACCGAGGCTAACCAATGAGCTAACTGAATCTAACCAATGAGCCAACCGAGGCTAACCAATGAGCTAACTGATGCTAACCAATGAGCTAACCGAGGCTAACCAATGAGCTAACTGAAGCTAACCAATGAGCTAACTGATGCTAACCAATGAGCTAACCGAGGCTAACCAATGAGCTAACTGAAGCTAACCAATGAGCTTACCCAGAACAACCAATGAGCTAACCCAGGCTAACCAATGAGCTAACTGAAGCTAACCAATGAGCTAAAAGCAGGCTAACCAATGAGCTAACCGAGGCTAACCAATGAGCTAACTGAAGCTAACCAATGAGCTAACCCAGGCTAACCAATGAGCTAACTGAGGCTAACCAATGAGCTAACCCAGGCTAACCAATGAGCTAACTGAAGCTAACCAATGAGCTAACCGAGGAATGAGCTAACTCAGGCTAACCAATGAGCTAACTGAGGCTAACCAAAGAGCTAACTGATGCTAACCAGAGAGCTAACTGATGCTAACCAATGAGCTAACCGAGGCTAACAAATGAGCTAACCGAAGCTAACCAATGAGCTAACCCAGGCTAACCAATGAGCTAACTGAGGCTAAACAATGAGCTAACTGATGCTAAACAATGAGCTAACTGAAGCTAACCCAGGCTAACCCAGGCTAACCAATGAGCTAACTGAAGCTAACAATGAGCTAACTGAGGCTAACCAATGAGCTAACTGATGCTAACCAATGAGCTAACCAAGGCTAACCATTGAGCTAACTGAAGCTAACCAATGAGCTAACCCAGGCTAACCGAGGAATGAGCTAACCCAGGCTAACCAATGAGCTAACCGAGGCTAACCAATGAGCTAACTGAAGCTAACCAATGAGCTAACTGAAGCTAACCAATGAGCTAACCGAGGCTAACCAATGAGCTAACTGATGCTAACCATTGAGCTAACTGAGGCTAACCAATGAGCTAACTGATGCTAACCAATGAGCTAATCCAGGCTAACCAATGAGCTAACCCAGGCTAACCAATGAGCTAACCGAGGCTAACCAATGAGCTAACCCAGGCTAACCAATGAGCTAAGTGAAGCTAACCAATGAGCTAACCCAGGCTAACCAATGAGCTAACCGAGGAATGAGCTAACCCAGGCTAACCAATGAGCTAACCGAGGCTAACCAATTGGCTAACTGAAGCTAACCAATGAGCTAACTGAAGCTAACAAATGAGCTAACCAAGGCTAACCAATGAGCTAACCGAGGAATGGGCTAACCCAGGCTAACCAATGAGCTAACTGAAGCTAACCAATGAGCTAACTGAAGCTAAACAATGAGCTAACTGATGCTAACCAATGAGCTAACCCAGGCTAATCAATGAACTAACTGAAGCTAATCAATGAGCTAGCCCAGGCTAATCAATGAACTAACTGAAGCTAACCAATGAGCTAACAGAGGCTAACCAATGAGCTAACCGAGGAATGAGCTAACCCAGGCTAACCAATGAGCTAACCAAGGCTAACCAATGAGCTAACTGAGGCTAACCAATGAGCTAACTGATGCTAACCAATGAGCTAACCCAGGCTAACCAATGAGCTAACCGAGGCTAACCAATGAGCTAACTGAAGCTAACCAATGAGCTAACACAGGCTAACCAATGAGCTAACTGAAGCTAACCAATGAGCTAACCCAGGCTAACCAATGAGCTAACCCAGGCTAACCAATGAGCTAACCGAGGCTAACCAATGAGCTAACTGAAGCTAACCAATGAGCTAACCCAGGCTAACCGAGGAATGAGCTAACCCAGGCTAACCAATGAGCTAACCGAGGCTAACCAATGAGCTAACTGAAGCTAACCAATGAGCTAACTGAAGCTAACCGATGAGCTAACCGAGGCTAACCAATGAGCTAACTGATGCTAACCAGAGAGCTAACTGATGCTAACCAATGAGCTAACCGAGGCTAACCAATGAGCTAACCGAAGCTAACCAATGAGCTAACCCAGGCTAACCAATGAGCTAACTGAGGCTAAACAATGAGCTAACTGATGCTAAACAATGAGCTAACTGAAGCTAACCCAGGCTAACCCAGGCTAACCAATGAGCTAACTGAAGCTAACAATGAGCTTACTGAGGCTAACCAATGAGCTAACTGATGCTAACCAATGAGCTAACCGAGGCTAACCAATGAGCTAACTGAAGCTAACCAATGAGCTAACCCAGGCTAACCGAGGAATGAGCTAACCCAGGCTAACCAATGAGCTAACCGAGGCTAACCAATGAGCTAACTGAAGCTAACCAATGAGCTAACTGAAGCTAACCAATGAGCTAACCCAGGCTAACCAATGAGCTAACTGAGGCTAAACAATGAGCTAACTGATGCTAAACAATGAGCTAACTGAAGCTAACCCAGGCTAACCCAGGCTAACCAATGAGCTAACCGAGGAATGAGCTAACCCAGGCTAACCAATGAGCTAACCGAGGCTAACCAATTGGCTAACTGAAGCTAACCAATGAGCTAACTGAAGCTAACCAATGAGCTAACCAAGGCTAACCAATGAGCTAACCGAGGAATGGGCTAACCCAGGCTAACCAATGAGCTAACCGAGGCTAACCAATGAGCTAACTGAAGCTAACCAATGAGCTAACTGAAGCTAACCAATGAGCTAACCGAGGCTAACCAATGAGCTAACTGATGCTAACCAATGAGCTAACCCAGGATAACCAATGAGCTAACCGAGGCTAACCAATGAGCTAACTGAAGCTAACCAATGAGCTAACTGAAGCTAAACAATGAGCTAACTGATGCTAACCAATGAGCTAACCGAGGCTAACCAATGAGCTAACTGAAGCTAACCAATGAGCTAACCCACGCTAATCAATGAACTAACTGAAGCTAATCAATGAGCTAGCCCAGGCTAATCAATGAACTAACTGAAGCTAACCAATGAGCTAACAGAGGCTAACCAATGAGCTAACCGAGGAATGAGCTAACCCAGGCTAACCAATGAGCTAACCAAGTCTAACCAATGAGCTAACTGAGGCTAACCAATGAGCTAACTGATGCTAACCAATGAGCTAACCCAGGCTAACCAATGAGCTAACCGAGGCTAACCAATGAGCTAACTGAAGCTAACCAATGAGCTAACCCAGGCTAACCAATGAGCTAACCCAGGCTAACCAATGAGCTAGCCCAGGCTAACCAATGAGCTAACTGAATCTAACCAATGAGCTAACCGAGGCTAACCAATGAGCTAACTGAAGCTAACCAATGAGCTAACCCAGGCTAACAAATGAGCTAACTGAGGCTAACCAATGAGCTAACCCAGGCTAACCAATGAGCGAACTGAAGCTAACCAATGAGGTAACCGAGGAATGAGCTAACCCAGGCTAACCAATGAGCTAACTGAGGCTAACCAAAGAGCTAACTGATGCTAACCAGAGAGCTAACTGATGCTAACCAATGAGCTAACCGAGGCTAACCAATGAGCTAACCGAAGCTAACCAATGAGCTAACCCAGGCTAACCGATGAGCTAACCCAGGCTAACAAATGAGCTAACTGAGGCTAAACAATGAGCTAACTGATGCTAACCAATGAGCTAACTGAAGCTAACCCAGGCTAACCAAGGCTAACCAATGAGCTAACTGAAGCTAACAATGAGCTAACTGAGGCTAACCAATGAGCTAACTGATGCTAACCAATGAGCTAACCGAGGCTAACCAATGAGCTAACTGAAGCTAACCAATGAGCTAACCCAGGCTAACCAATGAGCTAACCGAGGCTAACCAATGAGCTAACTGTAGCTAACCAATGAGCTTACCCAGGCTAACCAATGAGCTAACCCAGGCTAACCAATGAGCTAACCCAGGCTAACCAATGAGCTAACCCAGGCTAACCAATGAGCTAACTGAAGATAACCAATGAGCTAATGCAGGCTAACCATTGAGATAACCGAGGCTAACCAATGAGCTAACTGAAGCTAACCAATGAGCTAACCCAGGCTAACCGATGAGCTAACTGAGGCTAACCAATGAGCTAACCCAGTCTAACCAATGAGCTAACTGAAGCTAACCAATGAGCTAACTGAGGAATGAGCTAACCCAGGCTAACCAATGAGCTAACTGAGGCTAACCAAAGAGCTAACTGATGCTAACCAGAGAGCTAACTGATGCTAACCAATGAGCTAACTGAAGCTAACCCAGGCTAACCCAGGCTAACCAATGAGCTAACTGAAGCTAACAATGAGCTAACTGAGGCTAACCAATGAGCTAACTGATGCTAACCAATGAGCTAACCGAGGCTAACCAATGAGCTAACTGAAGCTAACCAATGAGCTAACCCAGGCTAACCCAGGAATGAGCTAACCCAGGCTTACCAATGAGCTAACCGAGGCTAACCAATGAGCTAACTGAAGCTAACCAATGAGCTAACTGAAGCTAACCAATGAGCTAACCGAGGCTAACCAATGAGCTAACTGATGCTAACCAATGAGCTAACTGAGGCTAACCAATGAGCTAACTGATGCTAACCAATGAGCTAATCCAGGCTAACCAATGAGCTAACCCAGGCTAACCAATGAGCTAACCGAGGCTAACCAATGAGCTAACCCAGGCTAACCATTGAGCTAACTGAAGCTAACCAATGAGCTAACCCAGGCTAACCAATGAGCTAACCGAGGAATGAGCTAACCCAGGCTAACCAATGAGCTAACCGAGGCTAACCAATGAGCTAACTGAAGCTAACCAATGAGCTAACTGAAGCTAACCAATGAGCTAACCGAGGCTAACCAATGAGCTAACTGATGCTAACCAATGAGCTAACTGAGGCTAACCAATGAGCTAACTGATGCTAACCAATGAGCTAACCCAGGCTAACAAATGAGCTAACCGAGGCTAACCAATGAGCTAACTGAAGCTAACCAATGAGCTAACTGAAGCTAAACAATGAACTAACTGATGCTAACCAATGAGCTAACCGAGGCTAACCAATGAGCTAACTGAAGCTAACCAATGAGCTAACCAAGGCTAACCAATGAGCTAACCCAGGCTAACCGATGAGCTAGCCCAGGCTAACCAATGAGCTAACTGAAGCTAACCAATGAGCTAACCGAGGCTAACCAATGAGCTAACCGAGTAATGAGCTAACCCAGGCTAACCAATGAGCTAACCGAGGCTAACCAATGAGCTAACTGAGGCTAACCAATGAGCTAACTGATGCTAACCAATGAGCTAACCCAGGCTAACCAATGAGCTAACCGAAGCTAACCAATGAGCTAACTGCAGCTAACCAATGAACTAACCCAGGCTAACCAATGAGCTAACCCATGCTAACCAATGAGCTAGCCCAGGCTAACCAATGAGCTAACTGAATCTAACCAATGAGCTAACCGAGGCTAACCAATGAGCTAACTGAGGCTAACCAATGAGCTAACTGATGCTAACCAATGAGCTAACCGAGGCTAACCAATGAGCTAACTGAAGCTAACCAATGAGCTAACCCAGGCTAACCAATGAGCTATCCCAGGCTAACCAATGAGCTAACTGAAGCTAAACAATGAGCTAACCGAGGCTAACCAATGAGCTAACCGAGTAATGAGCTAACCCAGGCTAACCAATGAGCTAACCGAGGCTAACCAATGAGCTAACTGAGGCTAACCAATGAGCTAACTGATGCTAGCCGATGAGCTAACCCAGGCTAACCAATGAGCTAACTGAAGCTAACCAATGAGCTAACCCAGGCTAACCAATGAGCTAGCCCAGGCTAACCAATGAGCTAACTGAATCTAACCAATGAGCTAACCGAGGCTAACCAATGAGCTAACTGAGGCTAACCAATGAGCTAACTGATGCTAACCAATGAGCTAACCGAGGCTAACCAATGAGCTAACTGAAGCTAACCCAGGCTAACCAATGAGCTAACCGAGGAATGAGCTAACCCAGGCTAACCAATGAGCTAACCAAGGCTAACCAATGAGCTAACTGAAGCTAACCAATGAGCTAACCCAGGCTAACCAATGAGCTAACCCAGGCTAACCAATAAGCTAACCGAGGCTAACCAATGAGCTAACTGAGGCTAACCAATGAGCTAACTGATGCTAACCAATGAGCTAACCCAGGCTAACCAATGAGCTAACCGAGGCTAACCAATGAGCTAACTGAATCTAACCAATGAGCTAACCGAGGCTAACCAATGAGCTAACTGAGGCTAACCAATGAGCTAACTGATGCTAGCCAATGAGCTAACCGAGGCTAACCAATGAGCTAACTGAAGCTAACCAATGAGCTAACTGATGCTAACCAATGAGCTAACCGAGGCTAACCAATGAGCTAACTGAAGCTAACCAATGAGCTTACCCAGCACAACCAATGAGCTAACCCAGGCTAACCAATGAGCTAACTGAAGCTAACCAATGAGCTAAAAGCAGGCTAACCAATGAGCTAACCAAGGCTAACCAATGAGCTAACTGAAGCTAACCAATGAGCTAACCCAGGCTAACCAATGAGCTAACTGAGGCTAACCAATGAGCTAACCCAGGCTAACCAATGAGCTAACTGAGGCTAACCAATGAGCTAACCCAGGCTAACCAATGAGCTAACTGAGGCTAACCAAAGAGCTAACTGATGATAACCAGAGAGCTAACTGATGCTAACCAATGAGCTAACCGAGGCTAACCAATGAGCTAACCGAAGCTAACCAATGAGCTAACCCAGGCTAACCAATGAGCTAACTGAGGCTAAACAATGAGCTAACTGATGCTAAACAATGAGCTAACTGAAGCTAACCCAGGCTAACCCAGGCTAACCAATGAGCTAACTGAAGCTAACAATGAGCTAACTGAGGCTAACCAATGAGCTAACTGATGCTAACCAATGAGCTAACCGAGGCTAACCAATGAGCTAACTTAAGCTAACCAATGAGCTAACCCAGGCTAACCGAGGAATGAGCTAACCCAGGCTAACCAATGAGCTAACCAAGGCTAACCAATGAGCTAACTGAAGCTAACCAATGAGCTAACTGAAGCTAACCAATGAGCTAACCGAGGCTAACCAATGAGCTAACTGATGCTAACCATTGAGCTAACTGAGGCTAACCAATGAGCTAACTGATGCTAACCAATGAGCTAATCCAGGCTAACCAATGAGCTAACCCAGGCTAACCAATGAGCTAACCGAGGCTAACCAATGAGCTAACCCAGGCTAACCAATGAGCTAACTGAAGCTAACCAATGAGCTAACCCAGGCTAACCAATGAGCTAACCGAGGAATGAGCTAACCCAGGCTAACCAATGAGCTAACCGAGGCTAACCAATTGGCTAACTGAAGCTAACCAATGAGCTAACTGAAGCTAACCAATGAGCTAACCAAGGCTAACCAATGAGCTAACCGAGGAATGGGCTAACCCAGGCTAACCAATGAGCTAACCGAGGCTAACCAATGAGCTAAATGAAGCTAACCAATGAGCTAACTGAAGCTAACCAATGAGCTAACCGAGGCTAACCAATGAGCTAACTGATGCTAACCAATGAGCTAACCCAGGATAACCAATGAGCTAACCGAGGCTAACCAATGAGCTAACTGAAGCTAACCAATGAGCTAACTGAAGCTAAACAATGAGCTAACTGATGCTAACCAATGAGCTAACCGAGGCTAACCAATGAGCTAACTGAAGCTAACCAATGAGCTAACCCAGGCTAATCAATGAACTAACTGAAGCTAATCAATGAGCTAGCCCAGGCTAATCAATGAACTAACTGAAGCTAACCAATGAGCTAACAGAGGCTAAACAATGAGCTAACCGAGGAATGAGCTAACCCAGGCTAACCAATGAGCTAACCGAGGCTAACCAATGAGCTAACTGAGGCTAACCAATGAGCTAACCCAGGATAACCAATGAGCTAACCGAGGCTAACCAATGAGCTAACTGAAGCTAACCAATGAGCTAACTGAAGCTAAACAATGAGCTAACTGATGCTAACCAATGAGCTAACCGAGGCTAACCAATGAGCTAACTGAAGCTAACCAATGAGCTAACCCAGGCTAATCAATGAACTAACTGAAGCTAATCAATGAGCTAGCCCAGGCTAATCAATGAACTAACTGAAGCTAACCAATGAGCTAACAGAGGCTAACCAATGAGCTAACCGAGGAATGAGCTAACCCAGGCTAACCAATGAGCTAACCAAGGCTAACCAATGAGCTAACTGAGGCTAACCAATGAGCTAACTGATGCTAACCAATGAGCTAACCCAGGCTAACCAATGAGCTAACCGAGGCTAACCAATGAGCTAACTGAAGCTAACCAATGAGCTAACCCAGGCTAACCAATGAGCTAACCCAGGCTAACCAATGAGCTAGCCCAGGCTAACCAATGAGCTAACTGAATCTAACCAATGAGCTAACCGAGGCTAACCAATGAGCTAACTGAAGCTAACCAATGAGCTAACCCAGGCTAACAAATGAGCTAACTGAGGCTAACCAATGAGCTAACCCAGGCTAACCAATGAGCGAACTGAAGCTAACCAATGAGGTAACCGAGGAATGAGCTAACCCAGGCTAACCAATGAGCTAACTGAGGCTAACCAAAGAGCTAACTGATGCTAACCAGAGAGCTAACTGATGCTAACCAATGAGCTAACCGAGGCTAACCAATGAGCTAACCGAAGCTAACCAATGAGCTAACCCAGGCTAACCAATGAGCTAACCCAGGCTAACAAATGAGCTAACTGAGGCTAAACAATGAGCTAACTGATGCTAACCAATGAGCTAACTGAAGCTAACCCAGGCTAACCAAGGCTAACCAATGAGCTAACTGAAGCTAACAATGAGCTAACTGAGGCTAACCAATGAGCTAACTGATGCTAACCAATGAGCTAACCGAGGCTAACCAATGAGCTAACTGAAGCTAACCAATGAGCTAACCCAGGCTAACCAATGAGCTAACCGAGGCTAACCAATGAGCTAACTGTAGCTAACCAATGAGCTTACCCAGGCTAACCAATGAGCTAACCCAGGCTAACCAATGAGCTAACCCAGGCTAACCAATGAGCTAACCCAGGCTAACCAATGAGCTAACTGAAGATAACCAATGAGCTAACGCAGGCTAACCATTGAGATAACCGAGGCTAACCAATGAGCTAACTGAAGCTAACCAATGAGCTAACCCAGGCTAACCAATGAGCTAACTGAGGCTAACCAATGAGCTAACCCAGTCTAACCAATGAGCTAATTGAAGCTAACCAATGAGCTAACTGAGGAATGAGCTAACCCAGGCTAACCAATGAGCTAACTGAGGCTAACCAAAGAGCTAACTGATGCTAACCAGAGAGCTAACTGATGCTAACCAATGAGTTAACCAAGGCTAACCAATGAGCCAACCAAAGCTAACCAATGAGCTAACCCAGGCTAACCAATGAGCTAACCCAGGCTAACCAATGAGTTAACTGAGGCTAAACAATGAGCTAACTGATGCTAACCAATGAGCTAACTGAAGCTAACCCAGGCTAACCCAGGCTAACCAATGAGCTAACTGAAGCTAACAATGAGCTAACTGAGGCTAACCAATGAGCTAACTGATGCTAACCAATGAGCTAACCGAGGCTAACCAATGAGCTAACTGAAGCTAACCAATGAGCTAACCCAGGCTAACCCAGGAATGAGCTAACCCAGGCTTACCAATGAGCTAACCGAGGCTAACCAATGAGCTAACTGAAGCTAACCAATGAGCTAACTGAAGCTAACCAATGAGCTAACCAAGGCTAACCAATGAGCTAACTGATGCTAACCAATGAGCTAACTGAGGCTAACCAATGAGCTAACTGATGCTAACCAATGAGCTAATCCAGGCTAACCAATGAGCTAACCCAGGCTAACCAATGAGCTAACCGAGGCTAACCAATGAGCTAACCCAGGCTAACCATTGAGCTAACTGAAGCTAACCAATGAGCTAACCCAGGCTAACCAATGAGCTAACCGAGGAATGAGCTAACCCAGGCTAACCAATGAGCTAACCGAGGCTAACCAATGAGCTAACTGAAGCTAACCAATGAGCTAACTGAAGCTAACCAATGAGCTAACCGAGGCTAACCAATGAGCTAACTGATGCTAACCAATGAGCTAACTGAGGCTAACCAATGAGCTAACTGATGCTAACCAATGAGCTAACCCAGGCTAACCAATGAGCTAACCGAGGCTAACCAATGAGCTAACTGAAGCTAACCAATGAGCTAACTGAAGCTAAACAATGAACTAACTGATGCTAACCAATGAGCTAACCGAGGCTAACCAATGAGCTAACTGAAGCTAACCAATGAGCTAACCCAGGCTAACCAATGAGCTAACCCAGGCTAACCGATGAGCTAGCCCAGGCTAACCAATGAGCTAACTGAAGCTAACCAATGAGCTAACCGAGGCTAACCAATGAGCTAACCGAGTAATGAGCTAACCCAGGCTAACCAATGAGCTAACCGAGGCTAACCAATGAGCGAACTGAGGCTAACCAATGAGCTAACTGATGCTAACCAATGAGCTAACCCAGGCTAACCAATGAGCTAACCGAAGCTAACCAATGAGCTAACTGCAGCTAACCAATGAACTAACCCAGGCTAACCAATGAGCTAACCCATGCTAACCAATGAGCTAGCCCAGGCTAACCAATGAGCTAACTGAATCTAACCAATGAGCTAACCGAGGCTAACCAATGAGCTAACTGAGGCTAACCAATGAGCTAACTGATGCTAACCAATGAGCTAACCAAGGCTAACCAATGAGCTAACTGAAGCTAACCAATGAGCTAACCCAGGCTAACCAATGAGCTATCCCAGGCTAACCAATGAGCTAACTGAAGCTAAACAATGAGCTAACCGAGGCTAACCAATGAGCTAACCGAGTAATGAGCTAACCCAGGCTAACCAATGAGCTAACCGAGGCTAACCAATGAGCTAACTGAGGCTAACCAATGAGCTAACTGATGCTAGCCGATGAGCTAACCCAGGCTAACCAATGAGCTAACTGAAGCTAACCAATGAGCTAACCCAGGCTAACCAATGAGCTAGCCCAGGCTAACCAATGAGCTAACTGAATCTAACCAATGAGCTAACCGAGGCTAACCAATGAGCTAACTGAGGCTAACCAATGAGCTAACTGATGCTAACCAATGAGCTAACCGAGGCTAACCAATGAGCTAACTGAAGCTAATCCAGGCTAACCAATGAGCTAACCGAGGAATGAGCTAACCCAGGCTAACCAATGAGCTAACCAAGGCTAACCAATGAGCTAACTGAAGCTAACCAATGAGCTAACCCAGGCTAACCAATGAGCTAACCCAGGCTAACCAATAAGCTAACCGAGGCTAACCAATGAGCTAACTGAGGCTAACCAATGAGCTAACTGATGCTAACCAATGAGCTAACCCAGGCTAACCAATGAGCTAACCGAGGCTAACCAATGAGCTAACTGAATCTAACCAATGAGCTAACCGAGGCTAACCAATGAGCTAACTGAGGCTAACCAATGAGCTAACTGATGCTAGCCAATGAGCTAACCGAGGCTAACCAATGAGCTAACTGAAGCTAACCAATGAGCTAACTGATGCTAACCAATGAGCTAACCGAGGCTAACCAATGAGCTAACTGAAGCTAACCAATGAGCTTACCCAGCACAACCAATGAGCTAACCCAGGCTAACCAATGAGCTAACTGAAGCTAACCAATGAGCTAAAAGCAGGCTAACCAATGAGCTAACCAAGGCTAACCAATGAGCTAACTGAAGCTAACCAATGAGCTAACCCAGGCTAACCAATGAGCTAACTGAGGCTAACCAATGAGCTAACCCAGGCTAACCAATGAGCTAACTGAGGCTAACCAATGAGCTAACCCAGGCTAACCAATGAGCTAACTGAGGCTAACCAAAGAGCTAACTGATGATAACCAGAGAGCTAACTGATGCTAACCAATGAGCTAACCGAGGCTAACCAATGAGCTAACCGAAGCTAACCAATGAGCTAACCCAGGCTAACCAATGAGCTAACTGAGGCTAAACAATGAGCTAACTGATGCTAAACAATGAGCTAACTGAAGCTAACCCAGGCTAACCCAGGCTAACCAATGAGCTAACTGAAGCTAACAATGAGCTAACTGAGGCTAACCAATGAGCTAACTGATGCTAACCAATGAGCTAACTGAAGCTAACCAATGAGCTAACTGAAGCTAACCAATGAGCTAACCGAGGCTAACCAATGAGCTAACTGATGCTAACCATTGAGCTAACTGAGGCTAACCAATGAGCTAACCCAGGCTAACCAATGAGCTAACCGAGGAATGAGCTAACCCAGGCTAACCAATGAGCTAACCGAGGCTAACCAATTGGCTAACTGAAGCTAACCAATGAGCTAACTGAAGCTAACCAATGAGCTAACCGAGGCTAACCAATGAGCTAACTGATGCTAACCAATGAGCTAACTGAGGCAAACCAATGAGCTAACTGATGCTAACCAATGAGCTAACCCAGGCTAACCAATGAGCAAACCGAGGCTAACCAATGAGCTAACTGAAGCTAACCAATGAGCTAACTGAAGCTAAACAATGAGCTAACTGATGCTAACCAATGAGCTAACCGAGGCTAACCAATGAGCTAACTGAAGCTAACCAATGAGCTAACCCAGGCTAACCAATGAGCTAGCCCAGGCTAACAAATGAGCTAACTGAAGCTAACCAATGAGCTAACCGAGGCTAACCAATGAGCTAACCGAGTAATGAGCTAACCCAGGCTAACCAATGAGCTAACCGAGGCTAACCAATGAGCTAACTGAGGCTAACCAATGAGCTAACTGATGCTAACCAATGAGCTAACCGAGGCTAACCAATGAGCTAACTGAAGCTAACCAATGAGCTAACCCAGGCTAACCAATGAGCAAACCAAGGCTAACCAATGAGCTAGCCCAGGCTAACCAATGAGCTAACTGAATCTAACCAATGAGCTAACCGAGGCTAACCAATGAGCTAACTGAGGCTAACCAATGAGCTAACTGATGCTAACCAATGAGCTAACCGAGGCTAACCAATGAGCTAACTGAAGCTAACCCAGGCTAACCAATGAGCTAACCGAGGAATGAGCTAACCCAGGCTAACCAATGAGCTAACCGAGGCTAACCAATGAGCTAACTGAAGCTAACCAATGAGCTAACCCAGGCTAACCAATGAGCTAACCCAGGCTAACCAATGAGCTAACCGAGGCTAACCAATGAGCTAACTGAGGCTAACCAATGAGCTAACTAATGCTAACCAATGAGCTAACCCAGGCTAACCAATGAGCTAACCGAGGCTAACCAATGAGCTAACTGAATCTAACCAATGAGCTAACCGAGGCTAACCAATGAGCTAACTGATGCTAACCAATGAGCTAACCGAGGCTAACCAATGAGCTAACTGAAGCTAACCAATGAGCTAACTGATGCTAACCAATGAGCTAACCGAGGCTAACCAATGAGCTAACTGAAGCTAACCAATGAGCTTACCCAGAACAACCAATGAGCTAACACAGGCTAACCAATGAGCTAACTGAAGCTAACCAATGAGCTAAAAGCAGGCTAACCAATGAGCTAACCGAGGCTAACCAATGAGCTAACTGAAGCTAACCAATGAGCTAACCCAGGCTAACCAATGAGCTAACTGAGGCTAACCAATGAGCTAACTGATGCTAGCCGATGAGCTAACCCAGGCTAACCAATGAGCTAACTGAAGCTAACCAATGAGCTAACCCAGGCTAACCAATGAGCTAGCCCAGGCTAACCAATGAGCTAACTGAATCTAACCAATGAGCTAACCGAGGCTAACCAATGAGCTAACTGAGGCTAACCAATGAGCTAACTGATGCTAACCAATGAGCTAACCGAGGCTAACCAATGAGCTAACTGAAGCTAATCCAGGCTAACCAATGAGCTAACCGAGGAATGAGCTAACCCAGGCTAACCAATGAGCTAACCAAGGCTAACCAATGAGCTAACTGAAGCTAACCAATGAGCTAACCCAGGCTAACCAATGAGCTAACCCAGGCTAACCAATAAGCTAACCGAGGCTAACCAATGAGCTAACTGAGGCTAACCAATGAGCTAACTGATGCTAACCAATGAGCTAACCCAGGCTAACCAATGAGCTAACCGAGGCTAACCAATGAGCTAACTGAATCTAACCAATGAGCTAACCGAGGCTAACCAATGAGCTAACTGAGGCTAACCAATGAGCTAACTGATGCTAGCCAATGAGCTAACCGAGGCTAACCAATGAGCTAACTGAAGCTAACCAATGAGCTAACTGATGCTAACCAATGAGCTAACCGAGGCTAACCAATGAGCTAACTGAAGCTAACCAATGAGCTTACCCAGCACAACCAATGAGCTAACCCAGGCTAACCAATGAGCTAACTGAAGCTAACCAATGAGCTAAAAGCAGGCTAACCAATGAGCTAACCAAGGCTAACCAATGAGCTAACTGAAGCTAACCAATGAGCTAACCCAGGCTAACCAATGAGCTAACTGAGGCTAACCAATGAGCTAACCCAGGCTAACCAATGAGCTAACTGAGGCTAACCAATGAGCTAACCCAGGCTAACCAATGAGCTAACTGAGGCTAACCAAAGAGCTAACTGATGATAACCAGAGAGCTAACTGATGCTAACCAATGAGCTAACCGAGGCTAACCAATGAGCTAACCGAAGCTAACCAATGAGCTAACCCAGGCTAACCAATGAGCTAACTGAGGCTAAACAATGAGCTAACTGATGCTAAACAATGAGCTAACTGAAGCTAACCCAGGCTAACCCAGGCTAACCAATGAGCTAACTGAAGCTAACAATGAGCTAACTGAGGCTAACCAATGAGCTAACTGATGCTAACCAATGAGCTAACTGAAGCTAACCAATGAGCTAACTGAAGCTAACCAATGAGCTAACCGAGGCTAACCAATGAGCTAACTGATGCTAACCATTGAGCTAACTGAGGCTAACCAATGAGCTAACCCAGGCTAACCAATGAGCTAACCGAGGAATGAGCTAACCCAGGCTAACCAATGAGCTAACCGAGGCTAACCAATTGGCTAACTGAAGCTAACCAATGAGCTAACTGAAGCTAACCAATGAGCTAACCGAGGCTAACCAATGAGCTAACTGATGCTAACCAATGAGCTAACTGAGGCAAACCAATGAGCTAACTGATGCTAACCAATGAGCTAACCCAGGCTAACCAATGAGCAAACCGAGGCTAACCAATGAGCTAACTGAAGCTAACCAATGAGCTAACTGAAGCTAAACAATGAGCTAACTGATGCTAACCAATGAGCTAACCGAGGCTAACCAATGAGCTAACTGAAGCTAACCAATGAGCTAACCCAGGCTAACCAATGAGCTAGCCCAGGCTAACAAATGAGCTAACTGAAGCTAACCAATGAGCTAACCGAGGCTAACCAATGAGCTAACCGAGTAATGAGCTAACCCAGGCTAACCAATGAGCTAACCGAGGCTAACCAATGAGCTAACTGAGGCTAACCAATGAGCTAACTGATGCTAACCAATGAGCTAACCGAGGCTAACCAATGAGCTAACTGAAGCTAACCAATGAGCTAACCCAGGCTAACCAATGAGCAAACCAAGGCTAACCAATGAGCTAGCCCAGGCTAACCAATGAGCTAACTGAATCTAACCAATGAGCTAACCGAGGCTAACCAATGAGCTAACTGAGGCTAACCAATGAGCTAACTGATGCTAACCAATGAGCTAACCGAGGCTAACCAATGAGCTAACTGAAGCTAACCCAGGCTAACCAATGAGCTAACCGAGGAATGAGCTAACCCAGGCTAACCAATGAGCTAACCGAGGCTAACCAATGAGCTAACTGAAGCTAACCAATGAGCTAACCCAGGCTAACCAATGAGCTAACCCAGGCTAACCAATGAGCTAACCGAGGCTAACCAATGAGCTAACTGAGGCTAACCAATGAGCTAACTAATGCTAACCAATGAGCTAACCCAGGCTAACCAATGAGCTAACCGAGGCTAACCAATGAGCTAACTGAATCTAACCAATGAGCTAACCGAGGCTAACCAATGAGCTAACTGATGCTAACCAATGAGCTAACCGAGGCTAACCAATGAGCTAACTGAAGCTAACCAATGAGCTAACTGATGCTAACCAATGAGCTAACCGAGGCTAACCAATGAGCTAACTGAAGCTAACCAATGAGCTTACCCAGAACAACCAATGAGCTAACACAGGCTAACCAATGAGCTAACTGAAGCTAACCAATGAGCTAAAAGCAGGCTAACCAATGAGCTAACCGAGGCTAACCAATGAGCTAACTGAAGCTAACCAATGAGCTAACCCAGGCTAACCAATGAGCTAACTGAGGCTAACCAATGAGCTAACCCAGGCTAACCAATGAGCTAACTGAAGCTAACCAATGAGCTAACCGAGGAATGAGCTAACCCAGGCTAACCAATGAGCTAACTGAGGCTAACCAAAGAGCTAACTGATGCTAACCAGAGAGCTAACTGATGCTAACCAATGAGCTAACCGAGGCTAACCAATGAGCTAACCGAAGCTAACCAATGAGCTAACCCAGGCTAACCAATGAGCTAACTGAGGCTAAACAATGAGCTAACTGATGCTAAACAATGAGCTAACTGAAGCTAACCCAGGCTAACCCAGGCTAACCAATGAGCTAACTGAAGCTAACAATGAGCTAACTGAGGCTAACCAATGAGCTAACTGATGCTAACCAATGAGCTAACCAAGGCTAACCAATGAGCTAACTGAAGCTAACCAATGAGCTAACCCAGGCTAACCGAGGAATGAGCTAACCCAGGCTAACCAATGAGCTAACCGAGGCTAACCAATGAGCTAACTGAAGCTAACCAATGAGCTAACTGAAGCTAACCAATGAGCTAACCGAGGCTAACCAATGAGCTAACTGATGCTAACCATTGAGCTAACTGAGGCTAACCAATGAGCTAACTGATGCTAACCAATGAGCTAATCCAGGCTAACCAATGAGCTAACCCAGGCTAACCAATGAGCTAACCGAGGCTAACCAATGAGCTAACCCAGGCTAACCAATGAGCTAAGTGAAGCTAACCAATGAGCTAACCCAGGCTAACCAATGAGCTAACCGAGGAATGAGCTAACCCAGGCTAACCAATGAGCTAACCGAGGCTAACCAATTGGCTAACTGAAGCTAACCAATGAGCTAACTGAAGCTAACAAATGAGCTAACCAAGGCTAACCAATGAGCTAACCGAGGAATGGGCTAACCCAGGCTAACCAATGAGCTAACCAAGGCTAACCAATGAGCCAACCGAGGAATGGGCTAACCCAGGCTAACCAATGAGCTAACCAAGGCTAACCAATGAGCTAACTGAAGCTAACCAATGAGCTAACTGAAGCTAACCAATGAGCTAACTGAGGCTAACCAATGAGCTAACTGATGCTAACCAATGAGCTAACCCAGGATAACCAATGAGCTAACTGATGCTAACCAATGAGCTAACCCAGGCTAATCAATGAACTAACTGAAGCTAATCAATGAGCTAGCCCAGGCTAATCAATGAACTAACTGAAGCTAACCAATGAGCTAACAGAGGCTAACCAATGAGCTAACCGAGGAATGAGCTAACCCAGGCTAACCAATGAGCTAACCAAGGCTAACCAATGAGCTAACTGAGGCTAACCAATGAGCTAACTGATGCTAACCAATGAGCTAACCCAGGCTAACCAATGAGCTAACCGAGGCTAACCAATGAGCTAACTGAAGCTAACCAATGAGCTAACCCAGGCTAACCAATGAGCTAACCCAGGCTAACCAATGAGCTCGCCCAGGCTAACCAATGAGCTAACTGAATCTAACCAATGAGCTAACCGAGGCTAACCAATGAGCTAACTGAAGCTAACCAATGAGCTAACCCAGGCTAACCAATGAGCTAACTGAAGCTAACAATGAGCTAACTGAGGCTAACCAATGAGCTAACTGATGCTAACCAATGAGCTAACCGAGGCTAACCAATGAGCTAACTGAAGCTAACCAATGAGCTAACCCAGGCTAATCAATGAACTAACTGAAGCTAATCAATGAGCTAGCCCAGGCTAATCAATGAACTAACTGAAGCTAACCAATGAGCTAACAGAGGCTAACCAATGAGCTAACCGAGGAATGAGCTAACCCAGGCTAACCAATGAGCTAACCAAGGCTAACCAATGAGCTAACTGAGGCTAACCAATGAGCTAACTGATGCTAACCAATGAGCTAACCCAGGCTAACCAATGAGCTAACCGAGGCTAACCAATGAGCTAACTGAAGCTAACCAATGAGCTAACCCAGCCTAACCAATGAGCTAACCCAGGCTAACCAATGAGCTCGCCCAGGCTAACCAATGAGCTAACTGAATCTAACCAATGAGCTAGCCGAGGCTAACCAATGAGCTAACTGAAGCTAACCAATGAGCTAACCCAGGCTAACCAATGAGCTAACTGAAGCTAACAATGAGCTAACTGAGGCTAACCAATGAGCTAACTGATGCTAACCAATGAGCTAACCGAGGCTAACCAATGAGCTAACTGAAGCTAACCAATGAGCTAACCCAGGCTAACCGAGGAATGAGCTAACCCAGGCTAACCAATGAGCTAACCGAGGCTAACCAATGAGCTAACTGAAGCTAAACAATGAGCTAACTGAAGCTAACCAATGAGCTAACCGAGGCTAACCAATGAGCTAACTGATGCTAACCAGAGAGCTAACTGATGCTAACCAATGAGCTAACCGAGGCTAACCAATGAGCTAACCGAAGCTAACCAATGAGCTAACCCAGGCTAACCAATGAGCTAACTGAGGCTAAACAATGAGCTAACTGATACTAAACAATGAGCTAACTGAAGCTAACCCAGGCTAACCCAGGCTAACCAATGAGCTAACTGAAGCTAACAATGAGCTTACTGAGGCTAACCAATGAGCTAACTGATGCTAACCAATGAGCTAACCGAGGCTAACCAATGAGCTAACTGAAGCTAACCAATGAGCTAACCCAGGCTAACCGAGGAATGAGCTAACCCAGGCTAACCAATGAGCTAACCGAGGCTAACCAATGAGCTAACTGAAGCTAACCAATGAGCTAACTGAAGCTAACCAATGAGCTAACCCAGGCTAACCAATGAGCTAACTGAGGCTAAACAATGAGCTAACTGATGCTAAACAATGAGCTAACTGAAGCTAACCCAGGCTAACCCAGGCTAACCAATGAGCTAACCGAGGAATGAGCTAACCCAGGCTAACCAATGAGCTAACCGAGGCTAACCAATTGGCTAACTGAAGCTAACCAATGAGCTAACTGAAGCTAACCAATGAGCTAACCAAGGCTAACCAATGAGCTAACCGAGGAATGGGCTAACCCAGGCTAACCAATGAGCTAACCGAGGCTAACCAATGAGCTAACTGAAGCTAACCAATGAGCTAACTGAAGCTAACCAATGAGCTAACCGAGGCTAACCAATGAGCTAACTGATGCTAACCAATGAGCTAACCCAGGATAACCAATGAGCTAACCGAGGCTAACCAATGAGCTAACTGAAGCTAACCAATGAGCTAACTGAAGCTAAACAATGAGCTAACTGATGCTAACCAATGAGCTAACCGAGGCTAACCAATGAGCTAACTGAAGCTAACCAATGAGCTAACCCAGGCTAATCAATGAACTAACTGAAGCTAATCAATGTGCTAGCACAGGCTAATCAATGAACTAACTGAAGCTAACCAATGCGCTAACAGAGGCTAACCAATGAGCTAACCGAGGAATGAGCTAACCCAGGCTAACCAATGAGCTAACCAAGGCTAACCAATGAGCTAACTGAGGCTAACCAATGAGCTAACTGATGCTAACCAATGAGCTAACCCAGGCTAACCAATGAGCTAACCGAGGCTAACCAATGAGCTAACTGAAGCTAACCAATGAGCTAACCCAGGCTAACCAATGAGCTAACCCAGGCTAACCAATGAGCTAGCCCAGGCTAACCAATGAGCTAACTGAATCTAACCAATGAGCTAACCGAGGCTAACCAATGAGCTAACTGAAGCTAACCAATGAGCTAACCCAGGCTAACAAATGAGCTAACTGAGGCTAACCAATGAGCTAACCCAGGCTAACCAATGAGCGAACTGAAGCTAACCAATGAGCTAACCGAGGAATGAGCTAACCCAGGCTAACCAATGAGCTAACTGAGGCTAACCAAAGAGCTAACTGATGCTAACCAGAGAGCTAACTGATGCTAACCAATGAGCTAACCGAGGCTAACCAATGAGCTAACCGAAGCTAACCAATGAGCTAACCCAGGCTAACCAATGAGCTAACCCAGGCTAACAAATGAGCTAACTGAGGCTAAACAATGAGCTAACTGATGCTAACCAATGAGCTAACTGAAGCTAACCCAGGCTAACCAAGGCTAACCAATGAGCTAACTGAAGCTAACAATGAGCTAACTGAGGCTAACCAATGAGCTAACTGATGCTAACCAATGAGCTAACCGAGGCTAACCAATGAGCTAACTGAAGCTAACCAATGAGCTAACCCATGCTAACCAATGAGCTAACCGAGGCTAACCAATGAGCTAACTGTAGCTAACCAATGAGCTTACCCAGGCTAACCAATGAGCTAACCCAGGCTAACCAATGAGCTAACCCAGGCTAACCAATGAGCTAACCCAGGCTAACCAATGAGCTAACTGAAGATAACCAATGAGCTAACGCAGCTAACCATTGAGATAACCGAGGCTAACCAATGAGCTAACTGAAGCTAACCAATGAGCTAACCCAGGCTAACCAATGAGCTAACTGAGGCTAACCAATGAGCTAACCCAGTCTAACCAATGAGCTAACTGAAGCTAACCAATGAGCTAACTGAGGAATGAGCTAACCCAGGCTAACCAATGAGCTAACTGAGGCTAACCAAAGAGCTAACTGATGCTAACCAGAGAGCTAACTGATGCTAACCAATGAGTTAACCAAGGCTAACCAATGAGCCAACCAAAGCTAACCAATGAGCTAACCCAGGCTAACCAATGAGCTAACCCAGGCTAACCAATGAGTTAACCAAGGCTAACCAATGAGCTAACTGAAGCTAACCCAGGCTAACCCAGGCTAACCAATGAGCTAACTGAAGCTAACAATGAGCTAACTGAGGCTAACCAATGAGCTAACTGAAGCTAACCAATGAGCTAACCGAGGCTAACCAATGAGCTAACTGATGATAACCAATGAGCTAACTGAGGCTAACCAATGAGCTAACTGATGCTAACCAATGAGCTAACCCAGGCTAACCAATGAGCTAACCGAGGCTAACCAATGAGCTAACTGAAGCTAACCAATGAGCTAACTGAAGCTAAACAATGAACTAACTGATGCTAACCAATGAGCTAACCGAGGCTAACCAATGAGCTAACTGAAGCTAACCAATGAGCTAACCCAGGCTAACCAATGAGCTAACCCAGGCTAACCGATGAGCTAGCCCAGGCTAACCAATGAGCTAACTGAAGCTAACCAATGAGCTAACCGAGGCTAACCAATGAGCTAACCGAGGCTAACCAATGAGCTAACTGAAGCTAACCAATGAGCTAACTGAAGCTAGCCAATGAGCTAACCGAGGCTAACCAATGAGCTAACTGATGCTAACCAATGAGCTAACCCAGGATAACCAATGAGCTAACCGAGGCTAACCAATGAGCTAACTGAAGCTAACCAATGAGCTAACTGAAGCTAAACAATGAGCTAACTGATGCTAACCAATGAGCTAACCGAGGCTAACCAATGAGCTAACTGAAGCTAACCAATGAGCTAACCCAGGCTAACCAATGAGCTAACCGAGGCTAACCAATGAGCTAACTGTAGCTAACCAATGAGCTTACCCAGGCTAACCAATGAGCTAACCCAGGCTAACCAATGAGCTAACCCAGGCTAACCAATGAGCTAACCCAGGCTAACCAATGAGCTAACTGAAGATAACCAATGAGCTAATGCAGGCTAACCATTGAGATAACCGAGGCTAACCAATGAGCTAACTGAAGCTAACCAATGAGCTAACCCAGGCTAACCGATGAGCTAACTGAGGCTAACCAATGAGCTAACCCAGTCTAACCAATGAGCTAACTGAAGCTAACCAATGAGCTAACTGAGGAATGAGCTAACCCAGGCTAACCAATGAGCTAACTGAGGCTAACCAAAGAGCTAACTGATGCTAACCAGAGAGCTAACTGATGCTAACCAATGAGCTAACTGAAGCTAACCCAGGCTAACCCAGGCTAACCAATGAGCTAACTGAAGCTAACAATGAGCTAACTGAGGCTAACCAATGAGCTAACTGATGCTAACCAATGAGCTAACCGAGGCTAACCAATGAGCTAACTGAAGCTAACCAATGAGCTAACCCAGGCTAACCCAGGAATGAGCTAACCCAGGCTTACCAATGAGCTAACCGAGGCTAACCAATGAGCTAACTGAAGCTAACCAATGAGCTAACTGAAGCTAACCAATGAGCTAACCGAGGCTAACCAATGAGCTAACTGATGCTAACCAATGAGCTAACTGAGGCTAACCAATGAGCTAACTGATGCTAACCAATGAGCTAATCCAGGCTAACCAATGAGCTAACCCAGGCTAACCAATGAGCTAACCGAGGCTAACCAATGAGCTAACCCAGGCTAACCATTGAGCTAACTGAAGCTAACCAATGAGCTAACTGAAGCTAACCAATGAGCTAACCGAGGCTAACCAATGAGCTAACCGAGTAATGAGCTAACCCAGGCTAACCAATGAGCTAACCGAGGCTAACCAATGAGCTAACTGAGGCTAACCAATGAGCTAACTGATGCTAACCAATGAGCTAACCCAGGCTAACCAATGAGCTAACCGAAACTAACCAATGAGCTAACTGCAGCTAACCAATGAACTAACCCAGGCTAACCAATGAGCTAACCCATGCTAACCAATGAGCTAGCCCAGGCTAACCAATGAGCTAACTGAATCTAACCAATGAGCTAACCGAGGCTAACCAATGAGCTAACTGAGGCTAACCAATGAGCTAACTGATGCTAACCAATGAGCTAACCGAGGCTAACCAATGAGCTAACTGAAGCTAACCAATGAGCTAACCCAGGCTAACCAATGAGCTATCCCAGGCTAACCAATGAGCTAACTGAAGCTAAACAATGAGCTAACCGAGGCTAACCAATGAGCTAACCGAGTAATGAGCTAACCCAGGCTAACCAATGAGCTAACCGAGGCTAACCAATGAGCTAACTGAGGCTAACCAATGAGCTAACTGATGCTAGCCGATGAGCTAACCCAGGCTAACCAATGAGCTAACTGAAGCTAACCAATGAGCTAACCCAGGCTAACCAATGAGCTAGCCCAGGCTAACCAATGAGCTAACTGAATCTAACCAATGAGCTAACCGAGGCTAACCAATGAGCTAACTGAGGCTAACCAATGAGCTAACTGATGCTAACCAATGAGCTAACCGAGGCTAAACAATGAGCTAACTGAAGCTAACCCAGGCTAACCAATGAGCTAACCGAGGAATGAGCTAACCCAGGCTAACCAATGAGCTAACCAAGGCTAACCAATGAGCTAACTGAAGCTAACCAATGAGCTAACCCAGGCTAACCAATGAGCTAACCCAGGCTAACCAATAAGCTAACCGAGGCTAACCAATGAGCTAACTGAGGCTAACCAATGAGCTAACTGATGCTAACCAATGAGCTAACCCAGGCTAACCAATGAGCTAACCGAGGCTAACCAATGAGCTAACTGAATCTAACCAATGAGCTAACCGAGGCTAACCAATGAGCTAACTGAGGCTAACCAATGAGCTAACTGATGCTAGCCAATGAGCTAACCGAGGCTAACCAATGAGCTAACTGAAGCTAACCAATGAGCTAACTGATGCTAACCAATGAGCTAACCGAGGCTAACCAATGAGCTAACTGAAGCTAACCAATGAGCTTACCCAGCACAACCAATGAGCTAACCCAGGCTAACCAATGAGCTAACTGAAGCTAACCAATGAGCTAAAAGCAGGCTAACCAATGAGCTAACCAAGGCTAACCAATGAGCTAACTGAAGCTAACCAATGAGCTAACCCAGGCTAACCAATGAGCTAACTGAGGCTAACCAATGAGCTAACCCAGGCTAACCAATGAGCTAACTGAGGCTAACCAATGAGCTAACCCAGGCTAACCAATGAGCTAACTGAGGCTAACCAAAGAGCTAACTGATGATAACCAGAGAGCTAACTGATGCTAACCAATGAGCTAACCGAGGCTAACCAATGAGCTAACCGAAGCTAACCAATGAGCTAACCCAGGCTAACCAATGAGCTAACTGAGGCTAAACAATGAGCTAACTGATGCTAAACAATGAGCTAACTGAAGCTAACCCAGGCTAACCAATGAGCTAACTGAAGCTAACAATGAGCTAACTGAGGCTAACCAATGAGCTAACTGATGCTAACCAATGAGCTAACCGAGGCTAACCAATGAGCTAACTGAAGCTAACCAATGAGCTAACCCAGGCTAACCGAGGAATGAGCTAACCCAGGCTAACCAATGAGCTAACCAAGGCTAACCAATGAGCTAACTGAAGCTAACCAATGAGCTAACTGAAGCTAACCAATGAGCTAACCGAGGCTAACCAATGAGCTAACTGATGCTAACCATTGAGCTAACTGAGGCTAACCAATGAGCTAACTGATGCTAACCAATGAGCTAATCCAGGCTAACCAATGAGCTAACCCAGGCTAACCAATGAGCTAACCGAGGCTAACCAATGAGCTAACCCAGGCTAACCAATGAGCTAACTGAAGCTAACCAATGAGCTAACCCAGGCTAACCAATGAGCTAACCGAGTAATGAGCTAACCCAGGCTAACCAATGAGCTAACCGAGGCTAACCAATGAGCGAACTGAGGCTAACCAATGAGCTAACTGATGCTAACCAATGAGCTAACCCAGGCTAACCAATGAGCTAACCGAAGCTAACCAATGAGCTAACTGCAGCTAACCAATGAACTAACCCAGGCTAACCAATGAGCTAACCCATGCTAACCAATGAGCTAGCCCAGGCTAACCAATGAGCTAACTGAATCTAACCAATGAGCTAACCGAGGCTAACCAATGAGCTAACTGAGGCTAACCAATGAGCTAACTGATGCTAACCAATGAGCTAACCAAGGCTAACCAATGAGCTAACTGAAGCTAACCAATGAGCTAACCCAGGCTAACCAATGAGCTATCCCAGGCTAACCAATGAGCTAACTGAAGCTAAACAATGAGCTAACCGAGGCTAACCAATGAGCTAACCGAGTAATGAGCTAACCCAGGCTAACCAATGAGCTAACCGAGGCTAACCAATGAGCTAACTGAGGCTAACCAATGAGCTAACTGATGCTAGCCGATGAGCTAACCCAGGCTAACCAATGAGCTAACTGAAGCTAACCAATGAGCTAACCCAGGCTAACCAATGAGCTAGCCCAGGCTAACCAATGAGCTAACTGAATCTAACCAATGAGCTAACCGAGGCTAACCAATGAGCTAACTGAGGCTAACCAATGAGCTAACTGATGCTAACCAATGAGCTAACCGAGGCTAACCAATGAGCTAACTGAAGCTAATCCAGGCTAACCAATGAGCTAACCGAGGAATGAGCTAACCCAGGCTAACCAATGAGCTAACCAAGGCTAACCAATGAGCTAACTGAAGCTAACCAATGAGCTAACCCAGGCTAACCAATGAGCTAACCCAGGCTAACCAATAAGCTAACCGAGGCTAACCAATGAGCTAACTGAGGCTAACCAATGAGCTAACTGATGCTAACCAATGAGCTAACCCAGGCTAACCAATGAGCTAACCGAGGCTAACCAATGAGCTAACTGAATCTAACCAATGAGCTAACCGAGGCTAACCAATGAGCTAACTGAGGCTAACCAATGAGCTAACTGATGCTAGCCAATGAGCTAACCGAGGCTAACCAATGAGCTAACTGAAGCTAACCAATGAGCTAACTGATGCTAACCAATGAGCTAACCGAGGCTAACCAATGAGCTAACTGAAGCTAACCAATGAGCTTACCCAGCACAACCAATGAGCTAACCCAGGCTAACCAATGAGCTAACTGAAGCTAACCAATGAGCTAAAAGCAGGCTAACCAATGAGCTAACCAAGGCTAACCAATGAGCTAACTGAAGCTAACCAATGAGCTAACCCAGGCTAACCAATGAGCTAACTGAGGCTAACCAATGAGCTAACCCAGGCTAACCAATGAGCTAACTGAGGCTAACCAATGAGCTAACCCAGGCTAACCAATGAGCTAACTGAGGCTAACCAAAGAGCTAACTGATGATAACCAGAGAGCTAACTGATGCTAACCAATGAGCTAACCGAGGCTAACCAATGAGCTAACCGAAGCTAACCAATGAGCTAACCCAGGCTAACCAATGAGCTAACTGAGGCTAAACAATGAGCTAACTGATGCTAAACAATGAGCTAACTGAAGCTAACCCAGGCTAACCCAGGCTAACCAATGAGCTAACTGAAGCTAACAATGAGCTAACTGAGGCTAACCAATGAGCTAACTGATGCTAACCAATGAGCTAACTGAAGCTAACCAATGAGCTAACTGAAGCTAACCAATGAGCTAACCGAGGCTAACCAATGAGCTAACTGATGCTAACCATTGAGCTAACTGAGGCTAACCAATGAGCTAACCCAGGCTAACCAATGAGCTAACCGAGGAATGAGCTAACCCAGGCTAACCAATGAGCTAACCGAGGCTAACCAATTGGCTAACTGAAGCTAACCAATGAGCTAACTGAAGCTAACCAATGAGCTAACCGAGGCTAACCAATGAGCTAACTGATGCTAACCAATGAGCTAACTGAGGCAAACCAATGAGCTAACTGATGCTAACCAATGAGCTAACCCAGGCTAACCAATGAGCAAACCGAGGCTAACCAATGAGCTAACTGAAGCTAACCAATGAGCTAACTGAAGCTAAACAATGAGCTAACTGATGCTAACCAATGAGCTAACCGAGGCTAACCAATGAGCTAACTGAAGCTAACCAATGAGCTAACCCAGGCTAACCAATGAGCTAGCCCAGGCTAACAAATGAGCTAACTGAAGCTAACCAATGAGCTAACCGAGGCTAACCAATGAGCTAACCGAGTAATGAGCTAACCCAGGCTAACCAATGAGCTAACCGAGGCTAACCAATGAGCTAACTGAGGCTAACCAATGAGCTAACTGATGCTAACCAATGAGCTAACCGAGGCTAACCAATGAGCTAACTGAAGCTAACCAATGAGCTAACCCAGGCTAACCAATGAGCAAACCAAGGCTAACCAATGAGCTAGCCCAGGCTAACCAATGAGCTAACTGAATCTAACCAATGAGCTAACCGAGGCTAACCAATGAGCTAACTGAGGCTAACCAATGAGCTAACTGATGCTAACCAATGAGCTAACCGAGGCTAACCAATGAGCTAACTGAAGCTAACCCAGGCTAACCAATGAGCTAACCGAGGAATGAGCTAACCCAGGCTAACCAATGAGCTAACCGAGGCTAACCAATGAGCTAACTGAAGCTAACCAATGAGCTAACCCAGGCTAACCAATGAGCTAACCCAGGCTAACCAATGAGCTAACCGAGGCTAACCAATGAGCTAACTGAGGCTAACCAATGAGCTAACTAATGCTAACCAATGAGCTAACCCAGGCTAACCAATGAGCTAACCGAGGCTAACCAATGAGCTAACTGAATCTAACCAATGAGCTAACCGAGGCTAACCAATGAGCTAACTGATGCTAACCAATGAGCTAACCGAGGCTAACCAATGAGCTAACTGAAGCTAACCAATGAGCTAACTGATGCTAACCAATGAGCTAACCGAGGCTAACCAATGAGCTAACTGAAGCTAACCAATGAGCTTACCCAGAACAACCAATGAGCTAACACAGGCTAACCAATGAGCTAACTGAAGCTAACCAATGAGCTAAAAGCAGGCTAACCAATGAGCTAACCGAGGCTAACCAATGAGCTAACTGAAGCTAACCAATGAGCTAACCCAGGCTAACCAATGAGCTAACTGAGGCTAACCAATGAGCTAACCCAGGCTAACCAATGAGCTAACTGAAGCTAACCAATGAGCTAACCGAGGAATGAGCTAACCCAGGCTAACCAATGAGCTAACTGAGGCTAACCAAAGAGCTAACTGATGCTAACCAGAGAGCTAACTGATGCTAACCAATGAGCTAACCGAGGCTAACCAATGAGCTAACCGAAGCTAACCAATGAGCTAACCCAGGCTAACCAATGAGCTAACTGAGGCTAAACAATGAGCTAACTGATGCTAAACAATGAGCTAACTGAAGCTAACCCAGGCTAACCCAGGCTAACCAATGAGCTAACTGAAGCTAACAATGAGCTAACTGAGGCTAACCAATGAGCTAACTGATGCTAACCAATGAGCTAACCAAGGCTAACCAATGAGCTAACTGAAGCTAACCAATGAGCTAACCCAGGCTAACCGAGGAATGAGCTAACCCAGGCTAACCAATGAGCTAACCGAGGCTAACCAATGAGCTAACTGAAGCTAACCAATGAGCTAACTGAAGCTAACCAATGAGCTAACCGAGGCTAACCAATGAGCTAACTGATGCTAACCATTGAGCTAACTGAGGCTAACCAATGAGCTAACTGATGCTAACCAATGAGCTAATCCAGGCTAACCAATGAGCTAACCCAGGCTAACCAATGAGCTAACCGAGGCTAACCAATGAGCTAACCCAGGCTAACCAATGAGCTAAGTGAAGCTAACCAATGAGCTAACCCAGGCTAACCAATGAGCTAACCGAGGAATGAGCTAACCCAGGCTAACCAATGAGCTAACCGAGGCTAACCAATTGGCTAACTGAAGCTAACCAATGAGCTAACTGAAGCTAACAAATGAGCTAACCAAGGCTAACCAATGAGCTAACCGAGGAATGGGCTAACCCAGGCTAACCAATGAGCTAACCAAGGCTAACCAATGAGCCAACCGAGGAATGGGCTAACCCAGGCTAACCAATGAGCTAACCAAGGCTAACCAATGAGCTAACTGAAGCTAACCAATGAGCTAACTGAAGCTAACCAATGAGCTAACTGAGGCTAACCAATGAGCTAACTGATGCTAACCAATGAGCTAACCCAGGATAACCAATGAGCTAACTGATGCTAACCAATGAGCTAACCCAGGCTAATCAATGAACTAACTGAAGCTAATCAATGAGCTAGCCCAGGCTAATCAATGAACTAACTGAAGCTAACCAATGAGCTAACAGAGGCTAACCAATGAGCTAACCGAGGAATGAGCTAACCCAGGCTAACCAATGAGCTAACCAAGGCTAACCAATGAGCTAACTGAGGCTAACCAATGAGCTAACTGATGCTAACCAATGAGCTAACCCAGGCTAACCAATGAGCTAACCGAGGCTAACCAATGAGCTAACTGAAGCTAACCAATGAGCTAACCCAGGCTAACCAATGAGCTAACCCAGGCTAACCAATGAGCTCGCCCAGGCTAACCAATGAGCTAACTGAATCTAACCAATGAGCTAACCGAGGCTAACCAATGAGCTAACTGAAGCTAACCAATGAGCTAACCCAGGCTAACCAATGAGCTAACTGAAGCTAACAATGAGCTAACTGAGGCTAACCAATGAGCTAACTGATGCTAACCAATGAGCTAACCGAGGCTAACCAATGAGCTAACTGAAGCTAACCAATGAGCTAACCCAGGCTAATCAATGAACTAACTGAAGCTAATCAATGAGCTAGCCCAGGCTAATCAATGAACTAACTGAAGCTAACCAATGAGCTAACAGAGGCTAACCAATGAGCTAACCGAGGAATGAGCTAACCCAGGCTAACCAATGAGCTAACCAAGGCTAACCAATGAGCTAACTGAGGCTAACCAATGAGCTAACTGATGCTAACCAATGAGCTAACCCAGGCTAACCAATGAGCTAACCGAGGCTAACCAATGAGCTAACTGAAGCTAACCAATGAGCTAACCCAGCCTAACCAATGAGCTAACCCAGGCTAACCAATGAGCTCGCCCAGGCTAACCAATGAGCTAACTGAATCTAACCAATGAGCTAGCCGAGGCTAACCAATGAGCTAACTGAAGCTAACCAATGAGCTAACCCAGGCTAACCAATGAGCTAACTGAAGCTAACAATGAGCTAACTGAGGCTAACCAATGAGCTAACTGATGCTAACCAATGAGCTAACCGAGGCTAACCAATGAGCTAACTGAAGCTAACCAATGAGCTAACCCAGGCTAACCGAGGAATGAGCTAACCCAGGCTAACCAATGAGCTAACCGAGGCTAACCAATGAGCTAACTGAAGCTAAACAATGAGCTAACTGAAGCTAACCAATGAGCTAACCGAGGCTAACCAATGAGCTAACTGATGCTAACCAGAGAGCTAACTGATGCTAACCAATGAGCTAACCGAGGCTAACCAATGAGCTAACCGAAGCTAACCAATGAGCTAACCCAGGCTAACCAATGAGCTAACTGAGGCTAAACAATGAGCTAACTGATACTAAACAATGAGCTAACTGAAGCTAACCCAGGCTAACCCAGGCTAACCAATGAGCTAACTGAAGCTAACAATGAGCTTACTGAGGCTAACCAATGAGCTAACTGATGCTAACCAATGAGCTAACCGAGGCTAACCAATGAGCTAACTGAAGCTAACCAATGAGCTAACCCAGGCTAACCGAGGAATGAGCTAACCCAGGCTAACCAATGAGCTAACCGAGGCTAACCAATGAGCTAACTGAAGCTAACCAATGAGCTAACTGAAGCTAACCAATGAGCTAACCCAGGCTAACCAATGAGCTAACTGAGGCTAAACAATGAGCTAACTGATGCTAAACAATGAGCTAACTGAAGCTAACCCAGGCTAACCCAGGCTAACCAATGAGCTAACCGAGGAATGAGCTAACCCAGGCTAACCAATGAGCTAACCGAGGCTAACCAATTGGCTAACTGAAGCTAACCAATGAGCTAACTGAAGCTAACCAATGAGCTAACCAAGGCTAACCAATGAGCTAACCGAGGAATGGGCTAACCCAGGCTAACCAATGAGCTAACCGAGGCTAACCAATGAGCTAACTGAAGCTAACCAATGAGCTAACTGAAGCTAACCAATGAGCTAACCGAGGCTAACCAATGAGCTAACTGATGCTAACCAATGAGCTAACCCAGGATAACCAATGAGCTAACCGAGGCTAACCAATGAGCTAACTGAAGCTAACCAATGAGCTAACTGAAGCTAAACAATGAGCTAACTGATGCTAACCAATGAGCTAACCGAGGCTAACCAATGAGCTAACTGAAGCTAACCAATGAGCTAACCCAGGCTAATCAATGAACTAACTGAAGCTAATCAATGTGCTAGCACAGGCTAATCAATGAACTAACTGAAGCTAACCAATGCGCTAACAGAGGCTAACCAATGAGCTAACCGAGGAATGAGCTAACCCAGGCTAACCAATGAGCTAACCAAGGCTAACCAATGAGCTAACTGAGGCTAACCAATGAGCTAACTGATGCTAACCAATGAGCTAACCCAGGCTAACCAATGAGCTAACCGAGGCTAACCAATGAGCTAACTGAAGCTAACCAATGAGCTAACCCAGGCTAACCAATGAGCTAACCCAGGCTAACCAATGAGCTAGCCCAGGCTAACCAATGAGCTAACTGAATCTAACCAATGAGCTAACCGAGGCTAACCAATGAGCTAACTGAAGCTAACCAATGAGCTAACCCAGGCTAACAAATGAGCTAACTGAGGCTAACCAATGAGCTAACCCAGGCTAACCAATGAGCGAACTGAAGCTAACCAATGAGCTAACCGAGGAATGAGCTAACCCAGGCTAACCAATGAGCTAACTGAGGCTAACCAAAGAGCTAACTGATGCTAACCAGAGAGCTAACTGATGCTAACCAATGAGCTAACCGAGGCTAACCAATGAGCTAACCGAAGCTAACCAATGAGCTAACCCAGGCTAACCAATGAGCTAACCCAGGCTAACAAATGAGCTAACTGAGGCTAAACAATGAGCTAACTGATGCTAACCAATGAGCTAACTGAAGCTAACCCAGGCTAACCAAGGCTAACCAATGAGCTAACTGAAGCTAACAATGAGCTAACTGAGGCTAACCAATGAGCTAACTGATGCTAACCAATGAGCTAACCGAGGCTAACCAATGAGCTAACTGAAGCTAACCAATGAGCTAACCCATGCTAACCAATGAGCTAACCGAGGCTAACCAATGAGCTAACTGTAGCTAACCAATGAGCTTACCCAGGCTAACCAATGAGCTAACCCAGGCTAACCAATGAGCTAACCCAGGCTAACCAATGAGCTAACCCAGGCTAACCAATGAGCTAACTGAAGATAACCAATGAGCTAACGCAGCTAACCATTGAGATAACCGAGGCTAACCAATGAGCTAACTGAAGCTAACCAATGAGCTAACCCAGGCTAACCAATGAGCTAACTGAGGCTAACCAATGAGCTAACCCAGTCTAACCAATGAGCTAACTGAAGCTAACCAATGAGCTAACTGAGGAATGAGCTAACCCAGGCTAACCAATGAGCTAACTGAGGCTAACCAAAGAGCTAACTGATGCTAACCAGAGAGCTAACTGATGCTAACCAATGAGTTAACCAAGGCTAACCAATGAGCCAACCAAAGCTAACCAATGAGCTAACCCAGGCTAACCAATGAGCTAACCCAGGCTAACCAATGAGTTAACCAAGGCTAACCAATGAGCTAACTGAAGCTAACCCAGGCTAACCCAGGCTAACCAATGAGCTAACTGAAGCTAACAATGAGCTAACTGAGGCTAACCAATGAGCTAACTGATGCTAACCAATGAGCTAACCGAGGCTAACCAATGAGCTAACTGAAGCTAACCAATGAGCTAACCCAGGCTAACCCAGGAATGAGCTAACCCAGGCTTACCAATGAGCTAACCGAGGCTAACCAATGAGCTAACTGAAGCTAACCAATGAGCTAACTGAAGCTAACCAATGAGCTAACCGAGGCTAACCAATGAGCTAACTGATGCTAACCAATGAGCTAATTGAGGCTAACCAATGAGCTAACTGATGCTAACCAATGAGCTAATCCAGACTAACCAATGAGCTATCCCAGGCTAACCAATGAGCTAACCGAGGCTAACCAATGAGCTAACCCAGGCTAACCATTGAGCTAACTGAAGCTAACCAATGAGCTAACCCAGGCTAACCAATGAGCTAACCGAGGAATGAGCTAACCCAGGCTAACCAATGAGCTAACCGAGGCTAACCAATGAGCTAACTGAAGCTAACCAATGAGCTAACTGAAGCTAACCAATGAGCTAACCGAGGCTAACCAATGAGCTAACTGATGATAACCAATGAGCTAACTGAGGCTAACCAATGAGCTAACTGATGCTAACCAATGAGCTAACCCAGGCTAACCAATGAGCTAACCGAGGCTAACCAATGAGCTAACTGAAGCTAACCAATGAGCTAACTGAAGCTAAACAATGAACTAACTGATGCTAACCAATGAGCTAACCGAGGCTAACCAATGAGCTAACTGAAGCTAACCAATGAGCTAACCCAGGCTAACCAATGAGCTAACCCAGGCTAACCGATGAGCTAGCCCAGGCTAACCAATGAGCTAACTGAAGCTAACCAATGAGCTAACCGAGGCTAACCAATGAGCTAACCGAGGCTAACCAATGAGCTAACTGAAGCTAACCAATGAGCTAACTGAAGCTAGCCAATGAGCTAACCGAGGCTAACCAATGAGCTAACTGATGCTAACCAATGAGCTAACCCAGGATAACCAATGAGCTAACCGAGGCTAACCAATGAGCTAACTGAAGCTAACCAATGAGCTAACTGAAGCTAAACAATGAGCTAACTGATGCTAACCAATGAGCTAACCGAGGCTAACCAATGAGCTAACTGAAGCTAACCAATGAGCTAACCCAGGCTAACCAATGAGCTAACCGAGGCTAACCAATGAGCTAACTGTAGCTAACCAATGAGCTTACCCAGGCTAACCAATGAGCTAACCCAGGCTAACCAATGAGCTAACCCAGGCTAACCAATGAGCTAACCCAGGCTAACCAATGAGCTAACTGAAGATAACCAATGAGCTAATGCAGGCTAACCATTGAGATAACCGAGGCTAACCAATGAGCTAACTGAAGCTAACCAATGAGCTAACCCAGGCTAACCGATGAGCTAACTGAGGCTAACCAATGAGCTAACCCAGTCTAACCAATGAGCTAACTGAAGCTAACCAATGAGCTAACTGAGGAATGAGCTAACCCAGGCTAACCAATGAGCTAACTGAGGCTAACCAAAGAGCTAACTGATGCTAACCAGAGAGCTAACTGATGCTAACCAATGAGCTAACTGAAGCTAACCCAGGCTAACCCAGGCTAACCAATGAGCTAACTGAAGCTAACAATGAGCTAACTGAGGCTAACCAATGAGCTAACTGATGCTAACCAATGAGCTAACCGAGGCTAACCAATGAGCTAACTGAAGCTAACCAATGAGCTAACCCAGGCTAACCCAGGAATGAGCTAACCCAGGCTTACCAATGAGCTAACCGAGGCTAACCAATGAGCTAACTGAAGCTAACCAATGAGCTAACTGAAGCTAACCAATGAGCTAACCGAGGCTAACCAATGAGCTAACTGATGCTAACCAATGAGCTAACTGAGGCTAACCAATGAGCTAACTGATGCTAACCAATGAGCTAATCCAGGCTAACCAATGAGCTAACCCAGGCTAACCAATGAGCTAACCGAGGCTAACCAATGAGCTAACCCAGGCTAACCATTGAGCTAACTGAAGCTAACCAATGAGCTAACTGAAGCTAACCAATGAGCTAACCGAGGCTAACCAATGAGCTAACCGAGTAATGAGCTAACCCAGGCTAACCAATGAGCTAACCGAGGCTAACCAATGAGCTAACTGAGGCTAACCAATGAGCTAACTGATGCTAACCAATGAGCTAACCCAGGCTAACCAATGAGCTAACCGAAACTAACCAATGAGCTAACTGCAGCTAACCAATGAACTAACCCAGGCTAACCAATGAGCTAACCCATGCTAACCAATGAGCTAGCCCAGGCTAACCAATGAGCTAACTGAATCTAACCAATGAGCTAACCGAGGCTAACCAATGAGCTAACTGAGGCTAACCAATGAGCTAACTGATGCTAACCAATGAGCTAACCGAGGCTAACCAATGAGCTAACTGAAGCTAACCAATGAGCTAACCCAGGCTAACCAATGAGCTATCCCAGGCTAACCAATGAGCTAACTGAAGCTAAACAATGAGCTAACCGAGGCTAACCAATGAGCTAACCGAGTAATGAGCTAACCCAGGCTAACCAATGAGCTAACCGAGGCTAACCAATGAGCTAACTGAGGCTAACCAATGAGCTAACTGATGCTAGCCGATGAGCTAACCCAGGCTAACCAATGAGCTAACTGAAGCTAACCAATGAGCTAACCCAGGCTAACCAATGAGCTAGCCCAGGCTAACCAATGAGCTAACTGAATCTAACCAATGAGCTAACCGAGGCTAACCAATGAGCTAACTGAGGCTAACCAATGAGCTAACTGATGCTAACCAATGAGCTAACCGAGGCTAAACAATGAGCTAACTGAAGCTAACCCAGGCTAACCAATGAGCTAACCGAGGAATGAGCTAACCCAGGCTAACCAATGAGCTAACCAAGGCTAACCAATGAGCTAACTGAAGCTAACCAATGAGCTAACCCAGGCTAACCAATGAGCTAACCCAGGCTAACCAATAAGCTAACCGAGGCTAACCAATGAGCTAACTGAGGCTAACCAATGAGCTAACTGATGCTAACCAATGAGCTAACCCAGGCTAACCAATGAGCTAACCGAGGCTAACCAATGAGCTAACTGAATCTAACCAATGAGCTAACCGAGGCTAACCAATGAGCTAACTGAGGCTAACCAATGAGCTAACTGATGCTAGCCAATGAGCTAACCGAGGCTAACCAATGAGCTAACTGAAGCTAACCAATGAGCTAACTGATGCTAACCAATGAGCTAACCGAGGCTAACCAATGAGCTAACTGAAGCTAACCAATGAGCTTACCCAGCACAACCAATGAGCTAACCCAGGCTAACCAATGAGCTAACTGAAGCTAACCAATGAGCTAAAAGCAGGCTAACCAATGAGCTAACCAAGGCTAACCAATGAGCTAACTGAAGCTAACCAATGAGCTAACCCAGGCTAACCAATGAGCTAACTGAGGCTAACCAATGAGCTAACCCAGGCTAACCAATGAGCTAACTGAGGCTAACCAATGAGCTAACCCAGGCTAACCAATGAGCTAACTGAGGCTAACCAAAGAGCTAACTGATGATAACCAGAGAGCTAACTGATGCTAACCAATGAGCTAACCGAGGCTAACCAATGAGCTAACCGAAGCTAACCAATGAGCTAACCCAGGCTAACCAATGAGCTAACTGAGGCTAAACAATGAGCTAACTGATGCTAAACAATGAGCTAACTGAAGCTAACCCAGGCTAACCAATGAGCTAACTGAAGCTAACAATGAGCTAACTGAGGCTAACCAATGAGCTAACTGATGCTAACCAATGAGCTAACCGAGGCTAACCAATGAGCTAACTGAAGCTAACCAATGAGCTAACCCAGGCTAACCGAGGAATGAGCTAACCCAGGCTAACCAATGAGCTAACCAAGGCTAACCAATGAGCTAACTGAAGCTAACCAATGAGCTAACTGAAGCTAACCAATGAGCTAACCGAGGCTAACCAATGAGCTAACTGATGCTAACCATTGAGCTAACTGAGGCTAACCAATGAGCTAACTGATGCTAACCAATGAGCTAATCCAGGCTAACCAATGAGCTAACCCAGGCTAACCAATGAGCTAACCGAGGCTAACCAATGAGCTAACCCAGGCTAACCAATGAGCTAACTGAAGCTAACCAATGAGCTAACCCAGGCTAACCAATGAGCTAACCGAGGAATGAGCTAACCCAGGCTAACCAATGAGCTAACCGAGGCTAACCAATTGGCTAACTGAAGCTAACCAATGAGCTAACTGAAGCTAACCAATGAGCTAACCAAGGCTAACCAATGAGCTAACCGAGGAATGGGCTAACCCAGGCTAACCAATGAGCTAACCGAGGCTAACCAATGAGCTAAATGAAGCTAACCAATGAGCTAACTGAAGCTAACCAATGAGCTAACCGAGGCTAACCAATGAGCTAACTGATGCTAACCAATGAGCTAACCCAGGATAACCAATGAGCTAACCGAGGCTAACCAATGAGCTAACTGAAGCTAACCAATGAGCTAACTGAAGCTAAACAATGAGCTAACTGATGCTAACCAATGAGCTAACCGAGGCTAACCAATGAGCTAACTGAAGCTAACCAATGAGCTAACCCAGGCTAATCAATGAACTAACTGAAGCTAATCAATGAGCTAGCCCAGGCTAATCAATGAACTAACTGAAGCTAACCAATGAGCTAACAGAGGCTAAACAATGAGCTAACCGAGGAATGAGCTAACCCAGGCTAACCAATGAGCTAACCGAGGCTAACCAATGAGCTAACTGAGGCTAACCAATGAGCTAACCCAGGATAACCAATGAGCTAACCGAGGCTAACCAATGAGCTAACTGAAGCTAACCAATGAGCTAACTGAAGCTAAACAATGAGCTAACTGATGCTAACCAATGAGCTAACCGAGGCTAACCAATGAGATAACTGAAGCTAACCAATGAGCTAACCCAGGCTAATCAATGAACTAACTGAAGCTAATCAATGAGCTAGCCCAGGCTAATCAATGAACTAACTGAAGCTAACCAATGAGCTAACAGAGGCTAACCAATGAGCTAACCGAGGAATGAGCTAACCCAGGCTAACCAATGAGCTAACCAAGGCTAACCAATGAGCTAACTGAGGCTAACCAATGAGCTAACTGATGCTAACCAATGAGCTAACCCAGGCTAACCAATGAGCTAACCGAGGCTAACCAATGAGCTAACTGAAGCTAACCAATGAGCTAACCCAGGCTAACCAATGAGCTAACCCAGGCTAACCAATGAGCTAGCCCAGGCTAACCAATGAGCTAACTGAATCTAACCAATGAGCTAACCGAGGCTAACCAATGAGCTAACTGAAGCTAACCAATGAGCTAACCCAGGCTAACAAATGAGCTAACTGAGGCTAACCAATGAGCTAACCCAGGCTAACCAATGAGCGAACTGAAGCTAACCAATGAGGTAACCGAGGAATGAGCTAACCCAGGCTAACCAATGAGCTAACTGAGGCTAACCAAAGAGCTAACTGATGCTAACCAGAGAGCTAACTGATGCTAACCAATGAGCTAACCGAGGCTAACCAATGAGCTAACCGAAGCTAACCAATGAGCTAACCCAGGCTAACCAATGAGCTAACCCAGGCTAACAAATGAGCTAACTGAGGCTAAACAATGAGCTAACTGATGCTAACCAATGAGCTAACTGAAGCTAACCCAGGCTAACCAAGGCTAACCAATGAGCTAACTGAAGCTAACAATGAGCTAACTGAGGCTAACCAATGAGCTAACTGATGCTAACCAATGAGCTAACCGAGGCTAACCAATGAGCTAACTGAAGCTAACCAATGAGCTAACCCAGGCTAACCAATGAGCTAACCAAGGCTAACCAATGAGCTAACTGTAGCTAACCAATGAGCTTACCCAGGCTAACCAATGAGCTAACCCAGGCTAACCAATGAGCTAACCCAGGCTAACCAATGAGCTAACCCAGGCTAACCAATGAGCTAACTGAAGATAACCAATGAGCTAACGCAGGCTAACCATTGAGATAACCGAGGCTAACCAATGAGCTAACTGAAGCTAACCAATGAGCTAACCCAGGCTAACCAATGAGCTAACTGAGGCTAACCAATGAGCTAACCCAGTCTAACCAATGAGCTAATTGAAGCTAACCAATGAGCTAACTGAGGAATGAGCTAACCCAGGCTAACCAATGAGCTAACTGAGGCTAACCAAAGAGCTAACTGATGCTAACCAGAGAGCTAACTGATGCTAACCAATGAGTTAACCAAGGCTAACCAATGAGCCAACCAAAGCTAACCAATGAGCTAACCCAGGCTAACCAATGAGCTAACCCAGGCTAACCAATGAGTTAACTGAGGCTAAACAATGAGCTAACTGATGCTAACCAATGAGCTAACTGAAGCTAACCCAGGCTAACCCAGGCTAACCAATGAGCTAACTGAAGCTAACAATGAGCTAACTGAGGCTAACCAATGAGCTAACTGAAGCTAAACAATGAGCTTACCCAGAACAACCAATGAGCTAACCCAGGCTAACCAATGAGCTAACTGAAGCTAACCAATGAGCTAAAAGCAGGCTAACCAATGAGCTAACCAAGGCTAACCAATGAGCTAACTGAGGCTAACCAATGAGCTAACCCAGGCTAACCAATGAGCTAACTGAAGCTAACCAATGAGCTAACCGAGGAATGAGCTAACCCAGGCTAACCAATGAGCTAACTGAGGCTAACCAAAGAGCTAACTGATGATAACCAGAGAGCTAACTGATGCTAACCAATGAGCTAACCGAGGCTAACCAATGAGCTAACCGAAGCTAACCAATGAGCTAACCCAGGCTAACCAATGAGCTAACTGAGGCTAAACAATGAGCTAACTGATGCTAAACAATGAGCTAACTGAAGCTAACCCAGGCTAACCCAGGCTAACCAATGAGCTAACTGAAGCTAACAATGAGCTAACTGAGGCTAACCAATGAGCTAACTGATGCTAACCAATGAGCTAACCGAAGCTAACCAATGAGCTAACTGAAGCTAACCAATGAGCTAACCCAGGCTAACCGAGGAATGAGCTAACCCAGGCTAACCAATGAGCTAACCCAGGCTAACCAATGAGCGAACTGAAGCTAACCAATGAGGTAACCGAGGAATGAGCTAACCCAGGCTAACCAATGAGCTAACTGAGGCTAACCAAAGAGCTAACTGATGCTAACCAGAGAGCTAACTGATGCTAACCAATGAGCTAACCGAGGCTAACCAATGAGCTAACCGAAGCTAACCAATGAGCTAACCCAGGCTAACCGATGAGCTAACCCAGGCTAACAAATGAGCTAACTGAGGCTAAACAATGAGCTAACTGATGCTAACCAATGAGCTAACTGAAGCTAACCCAGGCTAACCAAGGCTAACCAATGAGCTAACTGAAGCTAACAATGAGCTAACTGAGGCTAACCAATGAGCTAACTGATGCTAACCAATGAGCTAACCGAGGCTAACCAATGAGCTAACTGAAGCTAACCAATGAGCTAACCCAGGCTAACCAATGAGCTAACCGAGGCTAACCAATGAGCTAACTGTAGCTAACCAATGAGCTTACCCAGGCTAACCAATGAGCTAACCCAGGCTAACCAATGAGCTAACCCAGGCTAACCAATGAGCTAACCCAGGCTAACCAATGAGCTAACTGAAGATAACCAATGAGCTAATGCAGGCTAACCATTGAGATAACCGAGGCTAACCAATGAGCTAACTGAAGCTAACCAATGAGCTAACCCAGGCTAACCGATGAGCTAACTGAGGCTAACCAATGAGCTAACCCAGTCTAACCAATGAGCTAACTGAAGCTAACCAATGAGCTAACTGAGGAATGAGCTAACCCAGGCTAACCAATGAGCTAACTGAGGCTAACCAAAGAGCTAACTGATGCTAACCAGAGAGCTAACTGATGCTAACCAATGAGCTAACTGAAGCTAACCCAGGCTAACCCAGGCTAACCAATGAGCTAACTGAAGCTAACAATGAGCTAACTGAGGCTAACCAATGAGCTAACTGATGCTAACCAATGAGCTAACCGAGGCTAACCAATGAGCTAACTGAAGCTAACCAATGAGCTAACCCAGGCTAACCCAGGAATGAGCTAACCCAGGCTTACCAATGAGCTAACCGAGGCTAACCAATGAGCTAACTGAAGCTAACCAATGAGCTAACTGAAGCTAACCAATGAGCTAACCGAGGCTAACCAATGAGCTAACTGATGCTAACCAATGAGCTAACTGAGGCTAACCAATGAGCTAACTGATGCTAACCAATGAGCTAATCCAGGCTAACCAATGAGCTAACCCAGGCTAACCAATGAGCTAACCGAGGCTAACCAATGAGCTAACCCAGGCTAACCATTGAGCTAACTGAAGCTAACCAATGAGCTAACCCAGGCTAACCAATGAGCTAACCGAGGAATGAGCTAACCCAGGCTAACCAATGAGCTAACCGAGGCTAACCAATGAGCTAACTGAAGCTAACCAATGAGCTAACTGAAGCTAACCAATGAGCTAACCGAGGCTAACCAATGAGCTAACTGATGCTAACCAATGAGCTAACTGAGGCTAACCAATGAGCTAACTGATGCTAACCAATGAGCTAACCCAGGCTAACAAATGAGCTAACCGAGGCTAACCAATGAGCTAACTGAAGCTAACCAATGAGCTAACTGAAGCTAAACAATGAACTAACTGATGCTAACCAATGAGCTAACCGAGGCTAACCAATGAGCTAACTGAAGCTAACCAATGAGCTAACCAAGGCTAACCAATGAGCTAACCCAGGCTAACCGATGAGCTAGCCCAGGCTAACCAATGAGCTAAGTGAAGCTAACCAATGAGCTAACCGAGGCTAACCAATGAGCTAACCGAGTAATGAGCTAACCCAGGCTAACCAATGAGCTAACCGAGGCTAACCAATGAGCTAACTGAGGCTAACCAATGAGCTAACTGATGCTAACCAATGAGCTAACCCAGGCTAACCAATGAGCTAACCGAAGCTAACCAATGAGCTAACTGCAGCTAACCAATGAACTAACCCAGGCTAACCAATGAGCTAACCCATGCTAACCAATGAGCTAGCCCAGGCTAACCAATGAGCTAACTGAATCTAACCAATGAGCTAACCGAGGCTAACCAATGAGCTAACTGAGGCTAACCAATGAGCTAACTGATGCTAACCAATGAGCTAACCGAGGCTAACCAATGAGCTAACTGAAGCTAACCAATGAGCTAACCCAGGCTAACCAATGAGCTATCCCAGGCTAACCAATGAGCTAACTGAAGCTAAACAATGAGCTAACCGAGGCTAACCAATGAGCTAACCGAGTAATGAGCTAACCCAGGCTAACCAATGAGCTAACCGAGGCTAACCAATGAGCTAACTGAGGCTAACCAATGAGCTAACTGATGCTAGCCGATGAGCTAACCCAGGCTAACCAATGAGCTAACTGAAGCTAACCAATGAGCTAACCCAGGCTAACCAATGAGCTAGCCCAGGCTAACCAATGAGCTAACTGAATCTAACCAATGAGCTAACCGAGGCTAACCAATGAGCTAACTGAGGCTAACCAATGAGCTAACTGATGCTAACCAATGAGCTAACCGAGGCTAACCAATGAGCTAACTGAAGCTAACCCAGGCTAACCAATGAGCTAACCGAGGAATGAGCTAACCCAGGCTAACCAATGAGCTAACCAAGGCTAACCAATGAGCTAACTGAAGCTAACCAATGAGCTAACCCAGGCTAACCAATGAGCTAACCCAGGCTAACCAATAAGCTAACCGAGGCTAACCAATGAGCTAACTGAGGCTAACCAATGAGCTAACTGATGCTAACCAATGAGCTAACCCAGGCTAACCAATGAGCTAACCGAGGCTAACCAATGAGCTAACTGAATCTAACCAATGAGCTAACCGAGGCTAACCAATGAGCTAACTGAGGCTAACCAATGAGCTAACTGATGCTAGCCAATGAGCTAACCGAGGCTAACCAATGAGCTAACTGAAGCTAACCAATGAGCTAACTGATGCTAACCAATGAGCTAACCGAGGCTAACCAATGAGCTAACTGAAGCTAACCAATGAGCTTACCCAGCACAACCAATGAGCTAACCCAGGCTAACCAATGAGCTAACTGAAGCTAACCAATGAGCTAAAAGCAGGCTAACCAATGAGCTAACCAAGGCTAACCAATGAGCTAACTGAAGCTAACCAATGAGCTAACCCAGGCTAACCAATGAGCTAACTGAGGCTAACCAATGAGCTAACCCAGGCTAACCAATGAGCTAACTGAGGCTAACCAATGAGCTAACCCAGGCTAACCAATGAGCTAACTGAGGCTAACCAAAGAGCTAACTGATGATAACCAGAGAGCTAACTGATGCTAACCAATGAGCTAACCGAGGCTAACCAATGAGCTAACCGAAGCTAACCAATGAGCTAACCCAGGCTAACCAATGAGCTAACTGAGGCTAAACAATGAGCTAACTGATGCTAAACAATGAGCTAACTGAAGCTAACCCAGGCTAACCCAGGCTAACCAATGAGCTAACTGAAGCTAACAATGAGCTAACTGAGGCTAACCAATGAGCTAACTGATGCTAACCAATGAGCTAACCGAGGCTAACCAATGAGCTAACTGAAGCTAACCAATGAGCTAACCCAGGCTAACCGAGGAATGAGCTAACCCAGGCTAACCAATGAGCTAACCAAGGCTAACCAATGAGCTAACTGAAGCTAACCAATGAGCTAACTGAAGCTAACCAATGAGCTAACCGAGGCTAACCAATGAGCTAACTGATGCTAACCATTGAGCTAACTGAGGCTAACCAATGAGCTAACTGATGCTAACCAATGAGCTAATCCAGGCTAACCAATGAGCTAACCCAGGCTAACCAATGAGCTAACCGAGGCTAACCAATGAGCTAACCCAGGCTAACCAATGAGCTAACTGAAGCTAACCAATGAGCTAACCCAGGCTAACCAATGAGCTAACCGAGGAATGAGCTAACCCAGGCTAACCAATGAGCTAACCGAGGCTAACCAATTGGCTAACTGAAGCTAACCAATGAGCTAACTGAAGCTAACCAATGAGCTAACCAAGGCTAACCAATGAGCTAACCGAGGAATGGGCTAACCCAGGCTAACCAATGAGCTAACCGAGGCTAACCAATGAGCTAAATGAAGCTAACCAATGAGCTAACTGAAGCTAACCAATGAGCTAACCGAGGCTAACCAATGAGCTAACTGATGCTAACCAATGAGCTAACCCAGGATAACCAATGAGCTAACCGAGGCTAACCAATGAGCTAACTGAAGCTAACCAATGAGCTAACTGAAGCTAAACAATGAGCTAACTGATGCTAACCAATGAGCTAACCGAGGCTAACCAATGAGCTAACTGAAGCTAACCAATGAGCTAACCCAGGCTAATCAATGAACTAACTGAAGCTAATCAATGAGCTAGCCCAGGCTAATCAATGAACTAACTGAAGCTAACCAATGAGCTAACAGAGGCTAAACAATGAGCTAACCGAGGAATGAGCTAACCCAGGCTAACCAATGAGCTAACCGAGGCTAACCAATGAGCTAACTGAGGCTAACCAATGAGCTAACCCAGGATAACCAATGAGCTAACCGAGGCTAACCAATGAGCTAACTGAAGCTAACCAATGAGCTAACTGAAGCTAAACAATGAGCTAACTGATGCTAACCAATGAGCTAACCGAGGCTAACCAATGAGCTAACTGAAGCTAACCAATGAGCTAACCCAGGCTAATCAATGAACTAACTGAAGCTAATCAATGAGCTAGCCCAGGCTAATCAATGAACTAACTGAAGCTAACCAATGAGCTAACAGAGGCTAACCAATGAGCTAACCGAGGAATGAGCTAACCCAGGCTAACCAATGAGCTAACCAAGGCTAACCAATGAGCTAACTGAGGCTAACCAATGAGCTAACTGATGCTAACCAATGAGCTAACCCAGGCTAACCAATGAGCTAACCGAGGCTAACCAATGAGCTAACTGAAGCTAACCAATGAGCTAACCCAGGCTAACCAATGAGCTAACCCAGGCTAACCAATGAGCTAGCCCAGGCTAACCAATGAGCTAACTGAATCTAACCAATGAGCTAACCGAGGCTAACCAATGAGCTAACTGAAGCTAACCAATGAGCTAACCCAGGCTAACAAATGAGCTAACTGAGGCTAACCAATGAGCTAACCCAGGCTAACCAATGAGCGAACTGAAGCTAACCAATGAGGTAACCGAGGAATGAGCTAACCCAGGCTAACCAATGAGCTAACTGAGGCTAACCAAAGAGCTAACTGATGCTAACCAGAGAGCTAACTGATGCTAACCAATGAGCTAACCGAGGCTAACCAATGAGCTAACCGAAGCTAACCAATGAGCTAACCCAGGCTAACCAATGAGCTAACCCAGGCTAACAAATGAGCTAACTGAGGCTAAACAATGAGCTAACTGATGCTAACCAATGAGCTAACTGAAGCTAACCCAGGCTAACCAAGGCTAACCAATGAGCTAACTGAAGCTAACAATGAGCTAACTGAGGCTAACCAATGAGCTAACTGATGCTAACCAATGAGCTAACCGAGGCTAACCAATGAGCTAACTGAAGCTAACCAATGAGCTAACCCAGGCTAACCAATGAGCTAACCGAGGCTAACCAATGAGCTAACTGTAGCTAACCAATGAGCTTACCCAGGCTAACCAATGAGCTAACCCAGGCTAACCAATGAGCTAACCCAGGCTAACCAATGAGCTAACCCAGGCTAACCAATGAGCTAACTGAAGATAACCAATGAGCTAACGCAGGCTAACCATTGAGATAACCGAGGCTAACCAATGAGCTAACTGAAGCTAACCAATGAGCTAACCCAGGCTAACCAATGAGCTAACTGAGGCTAACCAATGAGCTAACCCAGTCTAACCAATGAGCTAATTGAAGCTAACCAATGAGCTAACTGAGGAATGAGCTAACCCAGGCTAACCAATGAGCTAACTGAGGCTAACCAAAGAGCTAACTGATGCTAACCAGAGAGCTAACTGATGCTAACCAATGAGTTAACCAAGGCTAACCAATGAGCCAACCAAAGCTAACCAATGAGCTAACCCAGGCTAACCAATGAGCTAACCCAGGCTAACCAATGAGTTAACTGAGGCTAAACAATGAGCTAACTGATGCTAACCAATGAGCTAACTGAAGCTAACCCAGGCTAACCCAGGCTAACCAATGAGCTAACTGAAGCTAACAATGAGCTAACTGAGGCTAACCAATGAGCTAACTGATGCTAACCAATGAGCTAACCGAGGCTAACCAATGAGCTAACTGAAGCTAACCAATGAGCTAACCCAGGCTAACCCAGGAATGAGCTAACCCAGGCTTACCAATGAGCTAACCGAGGCTAACCAATGAGCTAACTGAAGCTAACCAATGAGCTAACTGAAGCTAACCAATGAGCTAACCAAGGCTAACCAATGAGCTAACTGATGCTAACCAATGAGCTAACTGAGGCTAACCAATGAGCTAACTGATGCTAACCAATGAGCTAATCCAGGCTAACCAATGAGCTAACCCAGGCTAACCAATGAGCTAACCGAGGCTAACCAATGAGCTAACCCAGGCTAACCATTGAGCTAACTGAAGCTAACCAATGAGCTAACCCAGGCTAACCAATGAGCTAACCGAGGAATGAGCTAACCCAGGCTAACCAATGAGCTAACCGAGGCTAACCAATGAGCTAACTGAAGCTAACCAATGAGCTAACTGAAGCTAACCAATGAGCTAACCGAGGCTAACCAATGAGCTAACTGATGCTAACCAATGAGCTAACTGAGGCTAACCAATGAGCTAACTGATGCTAACCAATGAGCTAACCCAGGCTAACCAATGAGCTAACCGAGGCTAACCAATGAGCTAACTGAAGCTAACCAATGAGCTAACTGAAGCTAAACAATGAACTAACTGATGCTAACCAATGAGCTAACCGAGGCTAACCAATGAGCTAACTGAAGCTAACCAATGAGCTAACCCAGGCTAACCAATGAGCTAACCCAGGCTAACCGATGAGCTAGCCCAGGCTAACCAATGAGCTAACTGAAGCTAACCAATGAGCTAACCGAGGCTAACCAATGAGCTAACCGAGTAATGAGCTAACCCAGGCTAACCAATGAGCTAACCGAGGCTAACCAATGAGCGAACTGAGGCTAACCAATGAGCTAACTGATGCTAACCAATGAGCTAACCCAGGCTAACCAATGAGCTAACCGAAGCTAACCAATGAGCTAACTGCAGCTAACCAATGAACTAACCGAGGCTAACCAATGAGCTAACTGAGGCTAACCAATGAGCTAACTGATGCTAACCAATGAGCTAACCGAGGCTAACCAATGAGCTAACTGAAGCTAACCAATGAGCTAACCCAGGCTAACCAATGAGCTATCCCAGGCTAACCAATGAGCTAACTGAAGCTAAACAATGAGCTAACCGAGGCTAACCAATGAGCTAACCGAGTAATGAGCTAACCCAGGCTAACCAATGAGCTAACCGAGGCTAACCAATGAGCTAACTGAGGCTAACCAATGAGCTAACTGATGCTAGCCGATGAGCTAACCCAGGCTAACCAATGAGCTAACTGAAGCTAACCAATGAGCTAACCCAGGCTAACCAATGAGCTAGCCCAGGCTAACCAATGAGCTAACTGAATCTAACCAATGAGCTAACCGAGGCTAACCAATGAGCTAACTGAGGCTAACCAATGAGCTAACTGATGCTAACCAATGAGCTAACCGAGGCTAACCAATGAGCTAACTGAAGCTAATCCAGGCTAACCAATGAGCTAACCGAGGAATGAGCTAACCCAGGCTAACCAATGAGCTAACCAAGGCTAACCAATGAGCTAACTGAAGCTAACCAATGAGCTAACCCAGGCTAACCAATGAGCTAACCCAGGCTAACCAATAAGCTAACCGAGGCTAACCAATGAGCTAACTGAGGCTAACCAATGAGCTAACTGATGCTAACCAATGAGCTAACCCAGGCTAACCAATGAGCTAACCGAGGCTAACCAATGAGCTAACTGAATCTAACCAATGAGCTAACCGAGGCTAACCAATGAGCTAACTGAGGCTAACCAATGAGCTAACTGATGCTAGCCAATGAGCTAACCGAGGCTAACCAATGAGCTAACTGAAGCTAACCAATGAGCTAACTGATGCTAACCAATGAGCTAACCGAGGCTAACCAATGAGCTAACTGAAGCTAACCAATGAGCTTACCCAGCACAACCAATGAGCTAACCCAGGCTAACCAATGAGCTAACTGAAGCTAACCAATGAGCTAAAAGCAGGCTAACCAATGAGCTAACCAAGGCTAACCAATGAGCTAACTGAAGCTAACCAATGAGCTAACCCAGGCTAACCAATGAGCTAACTGAGGCTAACCAATGAGCTAACCCAGGCTAACCAATGAGCTAACTGAGGCTAACCAATGAGCTAACCCAGGCTAACCAATGAGCTAACTGAGGCTAACCAAAGAGCTAACTGATGATAACCAGAGAGCTAACTGATGCTAACCAATGAGCTAACCGAGGCTAACCAATGAGCTAACCGAAGCTAACCAATGAGCTAACCCAGGCTAACCAATGAGCTAACTGAGGCTAAACAATGAGCTAACTGATGCTAAACAATGAGCTAACTGAAGCTAACCCAGGCTAACCCAGGCTAACCAATGAGCTAACTGAAGCTAACAATGAGCTAACTGAGGCTAACCAATGAGCTAACTGATGCTAACCAATGAGCTAACTGAAGCTAACCAATGAGCTAACTGAAGCTAACCAATGAGCTAACCGAGGCTAACCAATGAGCTAACTGATGCTAACCATTGAGCTAACTGAGGCTAACCAATGAGCTAACCCAGGCTAACCAATGAGCTAACCGAGGAATGAGCTAACCCAGGCTAACCAATGAGCTAACCGAGGCTAACCAATTGGCTAACTGAAGCTAACCAATGAGCTAACTGAAGCTAACCAATGAGCTAACCGAGGCTAACCAATGAGCTAACTGATGCTAACCAATGAGCTAACTGAGGCAAACCAATGAGCTAACTGATGCTAACCAATGAGCTAACCCAGGCTAACCAATGAGCAAACCGAGGCTAACCAATGAGCTAACTGAAGCTAACCAATGAGCTAACTGAAGCTAAACAATGAGCTAACTGATGCTAACCAATGAGCTAACCGAGGCTAACCAATGAGCTAACTGAAGCTAACCAATGAGCTAACCCAGGCTAACCAATGAGCTAGCCCAGGCTAACAAATGAGCTAACTGAAGCTAACCAATGAGCTAACCGAGGCTAACCAATGAGCTAACCGAGTAATGAGCTAACCCAGGCTAACCAATGAGCTAACCGAGGCTAACCAATGAGCTAACTGAGGCTAACCAATGAGCTAACTGATGCTAACCAATGAGCTAACCGAGGCTAACCAATGAGCTAACTGAAGCTAACCAATGAGCTAACCCAGGCTAACCAATGAGCAAACCAAGGCTAACCAATGAGCTAGCCCAGGCTAACCAATGAGCTAACTGAATCTAACCAATGAGCTAACCGAGGCTAACCAATGAGCTAACTGAGGCTAACCAATGAGCTAACTGATGCTAACCAATGAGCTAACCGAGGCTAACCAATGAGCTAACTGAAGCTAACCCAGGCTAACCAATGAGCTAACCGAGGAATGAGCTAACCCAGGCTAACCAATGAGCTAACCGAGGCTAACCAATGAGCTAACTGAAGCTAACCAATGAGCTAACCCAGGCTAACCAATGAGCTAACCCAGGCTAACCAATGAGCTAACCGAGGCTAACCAATGAGCTAACTGAGGCTAACCAATGAGCTAACTAATGCTAACCAATGAGCTAACCCAGGCTAACCAATGAGCTAACCGAGGCTAACCAATGAGCTAACTGAATCTAACCAATGAGCTAACCGAGGCTAACCAATGAGCTAACTGATGCTAACCAATGAGCTAACCGAGGCTAACCAATGAGCTAACTGAAGCTAACCAATGAGCTAACTGATGCTAACCAATGAGCTAACCGAGGCTAACCAATGAGCTAACTGAAGCTAACCAATGAGCTTACCCAGAACAACCAATGAGCTAACACAGGCTAACCAATGAGCTAACTGAAGCTAACCAATGAGCTAAAAGCAGGCTAACCAATGAGCTAACCGAGGCTAACCAATGAGCTAACTGAAGCTAACCAATGAGCTAACCCAGGCTAACCAATGAGCTAACTGAGGCTAACCAATGAGCTAACCCAGGCTAACCAATGAGCTAACTGAAGCTAACCAATGAGCTAACCGAGGAATGAGCTAACCCAGGCTAACCAATGAGCTAACTGAGGCTAACCAAAGAGCTAACTGATGCTAACCAGAGAGCTAACTGATGCTAACCAATGAGCTAACCGAGGCTAACCAATGAGCTAACCGAAGCTAACCAATGAGCTAACCCAGGCTAACCAATGAGCTAACTGAGGCTAAACAATGAGCTAACTGATGCTAAACAATGAGCTAACTGAAGCTAACCCAGGCTAACCCAGGCTAACCAATGAGCTAACTGAAGCTAACAATGAGCTAACTGAGGCTAACCAATGAGCTAACTGATGCTAACCAATGAGCTAACCAAGGCTAACCAATGAGCTAACTGAAGCTAACCAATGAGCTAACCCAGGCTAACCGAGGAATGAGCTAACCCAGGCTAACCAATGAGCTAACCGAGGCTAACCAATGAGCTAACTGAAGCTAACCAATGAGCTAACTGAAGCTAACCAATGAGCTAACCGAGGCTAACCAATGAGCTAACTGATGCTAACCATTGAGCTAACTGAGGCTAACCAATGAGCTAACTGATGCTAACCAATGAGCTAATCCAGGCTAACCAATGAGCTAACCCAGGCTAACCAATGAGCTAACCGAGGCTAACCAATGAGCTAACCCAGGCTAACCAATGAGCTAAGTGAAGCTAACCAATGAGCTAACCCAGGCTAACCAATGAGCTAACCGAGGAATGAGCTAACCCAGGCTAACCAATGAGCTAACCGAGGCTAACCAATTGGCTAACTGAAGCTAACCAATGAGCTAACTGAAGCTAACAAATGAGCTAACCAAGGCTAACCAATGAGCTAACCGAGGAATGGGCTAACCCAGGCTAACCAATGAGCTAACCAAGGCTAACCAATGAGCCAACCGAGGAATGGGCTAACCCAGGCTAACCAATGAGCTAACCAAGGCTAACCAATGAGCTAACTGAAGCTAACCAATGAGCTAACTGAAGCTAACCAATGAGCTAACTGAGGCTAACCAATGAGCTAACTGATGCTAACCAATGAGCTAACCCAGGATAACCAATGAGCTAACTGATGCTAACCAATGAGCTAACCCAGGCTAATCAATGAACTAACTGAAGCTAATCAATGAGCTAGCCCAGGCTAATCAATGAACTAACTGAAGCTAACCAATGAGCTAACAGAGGCTAACCAATGAGCTAACCGAGGAATGAGCTAACCCAGGCTAACCAATGAGCTAACCAAGGCTAACCAATGAGCTAACTGAGGCTAACCAATGAGCTAACTGATGCTAACCAATGAGCTAACCCAGGCTAACCAATGAGCTAACCGAGGCTAACCAATGAGCTAACTGAAGCTAACCAATGAGCTAACCCAGGCTAACCAATGAGCTAACCCAGGCTAACCAATGAGCTCGCCCAGGCTAACCAATGAGCTAACTGAATCTAACCAATGAGCTAACCGAGGCTAACCAATGAGCTAACTGAAGCTAACCAATGAGCTAACCCAGGCTAACCAATGAGCTAACTGAAGCTAACAATGAGCTAACTGAGGCTAACCAATGAGCTAACTGATGCTAACCAATGAGCTAACCGAGGCTAACCAATGAGCTAACTGAAGCTAACCAATGAGCTAACCCAGGCTAATCAATGAACTAACTGAAGCTAATCAATGAGCTAGCCCAGGCTAATCAATGAACTAACTGAAGCTAACCAATGAGCTAACAGAGGCTAACCAATGAGCTAACCGAGGAATGAGCTAACCCAGGCTAACCAATGAGCTAACCAAGGCTAACCAATGAGCTAACTGAGGCTAACCAATGAGCTAACTGATGCTAACCAATGAGCTAACCCAGGCTAACCAATGAGCTAACCGAGGCTAACCAATGAGCTAACTGAAGCTAACCAATGAGCTAACCCAGCCTAACCAATGAGCTAACCCAGGCTAACCAATGAGCTCGCCCAGGCTAACCAATGAGCTAACTGAATCTAACCAATGAGCTAGCCGAGGCTAACCAATGAGCTAACTGAAGCTAACCAATGAGCTAACCCAGGCTAACCAATGAGCTAACTGAAGCTAACAATGAGCTAACTGAGGCTAACCAATGAGCTAACTGATGCTAACCAATGAGCTAACCGAGGCTAACCAATGAGCTAACTGAAGCTAACCAATGAGCTAACCCAGGCTAACCGAGGAATGAGCTAACCCAGGCTAACCAATGAGCTAACCGAGGCTAACCAATGAGCTAACTGAAGCTAAACAATGAGCTAACTGAAGCTAACCAATGAGCTAACCGAGGCTAACCAATGAGCTAACTGATGCTAACCAGAGAGCTAACTGATGCTAACCAATGAGCTAACCGAGGCTAACCAATGAGCTAACCGAAGCTAACCAATGAGCTAACCCAGGCTAACCAATGAGCTAACTGAGGCTAAACAATGAGCTAACTGATACTAAACAATGAGCTAACTGAAGCTAACCCAGGCTAACCCAGGCTAACCAATGAGCTAACTGAAGCTAACAATGAGCTTACTGAGGCTAACCAATGAGCTAACTGATGCTAACCAATGAGCTAACCGAGGCTAACCAATGAGCTAACTGAAGCTAACCAATGAGCTAACCCAGGCTAACCGAGGAATGAGCTAACCCAGGCTAACCAATGAGCTAACCGAGGCTAACCAATGAGCTAACTGAAGCTAACCAATGAGCTAACTGAAGCTAACCAATGAGCTAACCCAGGCTAACCAATGAGCTAACTGAGGCTAAACAATGAGCTAACTGATGCTAAACAATGAGCTAACTGAAGCTAACCCAGGCTAACCCAGGCTAACCAATGAGCTAACCGAGGAATGAGCTAACCCAGGCTAACCAATGAGCTAACCGAGGCTAACCAATTGGCTAACTGAAGCTAACCAATGAGCTAACTGAAGCTAACCAATGAGCTAACCAAGGCTAACCAATGAGCTAACCGAGGAATGGGCTAACCCAGGCTAACCAATGAGCTAACCGAGGCTAACCAATGAGCTAACTGAAGCTAACCAATGAGCTAACTGAAGCTAACCAATGAGCTAACCGAGGCTAACCAATGAGCTAACTGATGCTAACCAATGAGCTAACCCAGGATAACCAATGAGCTAACCGAGGCTAACCAATGAGCTAACTGAAGCTAACCAATGAGCTAACTGAAGCTAAACAATGAGCTAACTGATGCTAACCAATGAGCTAACCGAGGCTAACCAATGAGCTAACTGAAGCTAACCAATGAGCTAACCCAGGCTAATCAATGAACTAACTGAAGCTAATCAATGTGCTAGCACAGGCTAATCAATGAACTAACTGAAGCTAACCAATGCGCTAACAGAGGCTAACCAATGAGCTAACCGAGGAATGAGCTAACCCAGGCTAACCAATGAGCTAACCAAGGCTAACCAATGAGCTAACTGAGGCTAACCAATGAGCTAACTGATGCTAACCAATGAGCTAACCCAGGCTAACCAATGAGCTAACCGAGGCTAACCAATGAGCTAACTGAAGCTAACCAATGAGCTAACCCAGGCTAACCAATGAGCTAACCCAGGCTAACCAATGAGCTAGCCCAGGCTAACCAATGAGCTAACTGAATCTAACCAATGAGCTAACCGAGGCTAACCAATGAGCTAACTGAAGCTAACCAATGAGCTAACCCAGGCTAACAAATGAGCTAACTGAGGCTAACCAATGAGCTAACCCAGGCTAACCAATGAGCGAACTGAAGCTAACCAATGAGCTAACCGAGGAATGAGCTAACCCAGGCTAACCAATGAGCTAACTGAGGCTAACCAAAGAGCTAACTGATGCTAACCAGAGAGCTAACTGATGCTAACCAATGAGCTAACCGAGGCTAACCAATGAGCTAACCGAAGCTAACCAATGAGCTAACCCAGGCTAACCAATGAGCTAACCCAGGCTAACAAATGAGCTAACTGAGGCTAAACAATGAGCTAACTGATGCTAACCAATGAGCTAACTGAAGCTAACCCAGGCTAACCAAGGCTAACCAATGAGCTAACTGAAGCTAACAATGAGCTAACTGAGGCTAACCAATGAGCTAACTGATGCTAACCAATGAGCTAACCGAGGCTAACCAATGAGCTAACTGAAGCTAACCAATGAGCTAACCCATGCTAACCAATGAGCTAACCGAGGCTAACCAATGAGCTAACTGTAGCTAACCAATGAGCTTACCCAGGCTAACCAATGAGCTAACCCAGGCTAACCAATGAGCTAACCCAGGCTAACCAATGAGCTAACCCAGGCTAACCAATGAGCTAACTGAAGATAACCAATGAGCTAACGCAGCTAACCATTGAGATAACCGAGGCTAACCAATGAGCTAACTGAAGCTAACCAATGAGCTAACCCAGGCTAACCAATGAGCTAACTGAGGCTAACCAATGAGCTAACCCAGTCTAACCAATGAGCTAACTGAAGCTAACCAATGAGCTAACTGAGGAATGAGCTAACCCAGGCTAACCAATGAGCTAACTGAGGCTAACCAAAGAGCTAACTGATGCTAACCAGAGAGCTAACTGATGCTAACCAATGAGTTAACCAAGGCTAACCAATGAGCCAACCAAAGCTAACCAATGAGCTAACCCAGGCTAACCAATGAGCTAACCCAGGCTAACCAATGAGTTAACCAAGGCTAACCAATGAGCTAACTGAAGCTAACCCAGGCTAACCCAGGCTAACCAATGAGCTAACTGAAGCTAACAATGAGCTAACTGAGGCTAACCAATGAGCTAACTGATGCTAACCAATGAGCTAACCGAGGCTAACCAATGAGCTAACTGAAGCTAACCAATGAGCTAACCCAGGCTAACCCAGGAATGAGCTAACCCAGGCTTACCAATGAGCTAACCGAGGCTAACCAATGAGCTAACTGAAGCTAACCAATGAGCTAACTGAAGCTAACCAATGAGCTAACCGAGGCTAACCAATGAGCTAACTGATGCTAACCAATGAGCTAATTGAGGCTAACCAATGAGCTAACTGATGCTAACCAATGAGCTAATCCAGACTAACCAATGAGCTATCCCAGGCTAACCAATGAGCTAACCGAGGCTAACCAATGAGCTAACCCAGGCTAACCATTGAGCTAACTGAAGCTAACCAATGAGCTAACCCAGGCTAACCAATGAGCTAACCGAGGAATGAGCTAACCCAGGCTAACCAATGAGCTAACCGAGGCTAACCAATGAGCTAACTGAAGCTAACCAATGAGCTAACTGAAGCTAACCAATGAGCTAACCGAGGCTAACCAATGAGCTAACTGATGATAACCAATGAGCTAACTGAGGCTAACCAATGAGCTAACTGATGCTAACCAATGAGCTAACCCAGGCTAACCAATGAGCTAACCGAGGCTAACCAATGAGCTAACTGAAGCTAACCAATGAGCTAACTGAAGCTAAACAATGAACTAACTGATGCTAACCAATGAGCTAACCGAGGCTAACCAATGAGCTAACTGAAGCTAACCAATGAGCTAACCCAGGCTAACCAATGAGCTAACCCAGGCTAACCGATGAGCTAGCCCAGGCTAACCAATGAGCTAACTGAAGCTAACCAATGAGCTAACCGAGGCTAACCAATGAGCTAACCGAGGCTAACCAATGAGCTAACTGAAGCTAACCAATGAGCTAACTGAAGCTAGCCAATGAGCTAACCGAGGCTAACCAATGAGCTAACTGATGCTAACCAATGAGCTAACCCAGGATAACCAATGAGCTAACCGAGGCTAACCAATGAGCTAACTGAAGCTAACCAATGAGCTAACTGAAGCTAAACAATGAGCTAACTGATGCTAACCAATGAGCTAACCGAGGCTAACCAATGAGCTAACTGAAGCTAACCAATGAGCTAACCCAGGCTAACCAATGAGCTAACCGAGGCTAACCAATGAGCTAACTGTAGCTAACCAATGAGCTTACCCAGGCTAACCAATGAGCTAACCCAGGCTAACCAATGAGCTAACCCAGGCTAACCAATGAGCTAACCCAGGCTAACCAATGAGCTAACTGAAGATAACCAATGAGCTAATGCAGGCTAACCATTGAGATAACCGAGGCTAACCAATGAGCTAACTGAAGCTAACCAATGAGCTAACCCAGGCTAACCGATGAGCTAACTGAGGCTAACCAATGAGCTAACCCAGTCTAACCAATGAGCTAACTGAAGCTAACCAATGAGCTAACTGAGGAATGAGCTAACCCAGGCTAACCAATGAGCTAACTGAGGCTAACCAAAGAGCTAACTGATGCTAACCAGAGAGCTAACTGATGCTAACCAATGAGCTAACTGAAGCTAACCCAGGCTAACCCAGGCTAACCAATGAGCTAACTGAAGCTAACAATGAGCTAACTGAGGCTAACCAATGAGCTAACTGATGCTAACCAATGAGCTAACCGAGGCTAACCAATGAGCTAACTGAAGCTAACCAATGAGCTAACCCAGGCTAACCCAGGAATGAGCTAACCCAGGCTTACCAATGAGCTAACCGAGGCTAACCAATGAGCTAACTGAAGCTAACCAATGAGCTAACTGAAGCTAACCAATGAGCTAACCGAGGCTAACCAATGAGCTAACTGATGCTAACCAATGAGCTAACTGAGGCTAACCAATGAGCTAACTGATGCTAACCAATGAGCTAATCCAGGCTAACCAATGAGCTAACCCAGGCTAACCAATGAGCTAACCGAGGCTAACCAATGAGCTAACCCAGGCTAACCATTGAGCTAACTGAAGCTAACCAATGAGCTAACTGAAGCTAACCAATGAGCTAACCGAGGCTAACCAATGAGCTAACCGAGTAATGAGCTAACCCAGGCTAACCAATGAGCTAACCGAGGCTAACCAATGAGCTAACTGAGGCTAACCAATGAGCTAACTGATGCTAACCAATGAGCTAACCCAGGCTAACCAATGAGCTAACCGAAACTAACCAATGAGCTAACTGCAGCTAACCAATGAACTAACCCAGGCTAACCAATGAGCTAACCCATGCTAACCAATGAGCTAGCCCAGGCTAACCAATGAGCTAACTGAATCTAACCAATGAGCTAACCGAGGCTAACCAATGAGCTAACTGAGGCTAACCAATGAGCTAACTGATGCTAACCAATGAGCTAACCGAGGCTAACCAATGAGCTAACTGAAGCTAACCAATGAGCTAACCCAGGCTAACCAATGAGCTATCCCAGGCTAACCAATGAGCTAACTGAAGCTAAACAATGAGCTAACCGAGGCTAACCAATGAGCTAACCGAGTAATGAGCTAACCCAGGCTAACCAATGAGCTAACCGAGGCTAACCAATGAGCTAACTGAGGCTAACCAATGAGCTAACTGATGCTAGCCGATGAGCTAACCCAGGCTAACCAATGAGCTAACTGAAGCTAACCAATGAGCTAACCCAGGCTAACCAATGAGCTAGCCCAGGCTAACCAATGAGCTAACTGAATCTAACCAATGAGCTAACCGAGGCTAACCAATGAGCTAACTGAGGCTAACCAATGAGCTAACTGATGCTAACCAATGAGCTAACCGAGGCTAAACAATGAGCTAACTGAAGCTAACCCAGGCTAACCAATGAGCTAACCGAGGAATGAGCTAACCCAGGCTAACCAATGAGCTAACCAAGGCTAACCAATGAGCTAACTGAAGCTAACCAATGAGCTAACCCAGGCTAACCAATGAGCTAACCCAGGCTAACCAATAAGCTAACCGAGGCTAACCAATGAGCTAACTGAGGCTAACCAATGAGCTAACTGATGCTAACCAATGAGCTAACCCAGGCTAACCAATGAGCTAACCGAGGCTAACCAATGAGCTAACTGAATCTAACCAATGAGCTAACCGAGGCTAACCAATGAGCTAACTGAGGCTAACCAATGAGCTAACTGATGCTAGCCAATGAGCTAACCGAGGCTAACCAATGAGCTAACTGAAGCTAACCAATGAGCTAACTGATGCTAACCAATGAGCTAACCGAGGCTAACCAATGAGCTAACTGAAGCTAACCAATGAGCTTACCCAGCACAACCAATGAGCTAACCCAGGCTAACCAATGAGCTAACTGAAGCTAACCAATGAGCTAAAAGCAGGCTAACCAATGAGCTAACCAAGGCTAACCAATGAGCTAACTGAAGCTAACCAATGAGCTAACCCAGGCTAACCAATGAGCTAACTGAGGCTAACCAATGAGCTAACCCAGGCTAACCAATGAGCTAACTGAGGCTAACCAATGAGCTAACCCAGGCTAACCAATGAGCTAACTGAGGCTAACCAAAGAGCTAACTGATGATAACCAGAGAGCTAACTGATGCTAACCAATGAGCTAACCGAGGCTAACCAATGAGCTAACCGAAGCTAACCAATGAGCTAACCCAGGCTAACCAATGAGCTAACTGAGGCTAAACAATGAGCTAACTGATGCTAAACAATGAGCTAACTGAAGCTAACCCAGGCTAACCAATGAGCTAACTGAAGCTAACAATGAGCTAACTGAGGCTAACCAATGAGCTAACTGATGCTAACCAATGAGCTAACCGAGGCTAACCAATGAGCTAACTGAAGCTAACCAATGAGCTAACCCAGGCTAACCGAGGAATGAGCTAACCCAGGCTAACCAATGAGCTAACCAAGGCTAACCAATGAGCTAACTGAAGCTAACCAATGAGCTAACTGAAGCTAACCAATGAGCTAACCGAGGCTAACCAATGAGCTAACTGATGCTAACCATTGAGCTAACTGAGGCTAACCAATGAGCTAACTGATGCTAACCAATGAGCTAATCCAGGCTAACCAATGAGCTAACCCAGGCTAACCAATGAGCTAACCGAGGCTAACCAATGAGCTAACCCAGGCTAACCAATGAGCTAACTGAAGCTAACCAATGAGCTAACCCAGGCTAACCAATGAGCTAACCGAGGAATGAGCTAACCCAGGCTAACCAATGAGCTAACCGAGGCTAACCAATTGGCTAACTGAAGCTAACCAATGAGCTAACTGAAGCTAACCAATGAGCTAACCAAGGCTAACCAATGAGCTAACCGAGGAATGGGCTAACCCAGGCTAACCAATGAGCTAACCGAGGCTAACCAATGAGCTAAATGAAGCTAACCAATGAGCTAACTGAAGCTAACCAATGAGCTAACCGAGGCTAACCAATGAGCTAACTGATGCTAACCAATGAGCTAACCCAGGATAACCAATGAGCTAACCGAGGCTAACCAATGAGCTAACTGAAGCTAACCAATGAGCTAACTGAAGCTAAACAATGAGCTAACTGATGCTAACCAATGAGCTAACCGAGGCTAACCAATGAGCTAACTGAAGCTAACCAATGAGCTAACCCAGGCTAATCAATGAACTAACTGAAGCTAATCAATGAGCTAGCCCAGGCTAATCAATGAACTAACTGAAGCTAACCAATGAGCTAACAGAGGCTAAACAATGAGCTAACCGAGGAATGAGCTAACCCAGGCTAACCAATGAGCTAACCGAGGCTAACCAATGAGCTAACTGAGGCTAACCAATGAGCTAACCCAGGATAACCAATGAGCTAACCGAGGCTAACCAATGAGCTAACTGAAGCTAACCAATGAGCTAACTGAAGCTAAACAACGAGCTAACTGATGCTAACCAATGAGCTAACCGAGGCTAACCAATGAGATAACTGAAGCTAACCAATGAGCTAACCCAGGCTAATCAATGAACTAACTGAAGCTAATCAATGAGCTAGCCCAGGCTAATCAATGAACTAACTGAAGCTAACCAATGAGCTAACAGAGGCTAACCAATGAGCTAACCGAGGAATGAGCTAACCCAGGCTAACCAATGAGCTAACCAAGGCTAACCAATGAGCTAACTGAGGCTAACCAATGAGCTAACTGATGCTAACCAATGAGCTAACCCAGGCTAACCAATGAGCTAACCGAGGCTAACCAATGAGCTAACTGAAGCTAACCAATGAGCTAACCCAGGCTAACCAATGAGCTAACCCAGGCTAACCAATGAGCTAGCCCAGGCTAACCAATGAGCTAACTGAATCTAACCAATGAGCTAACCGAGGCTAACCAATGAGCTAACTGAAGCTAACCAATGAGCTAACCCAGGCTAACAAATGAGCTAACTGAGGCTAACCAATGAGCTAACCCAGGCTAACCAATGAGCGAACTGAAGCTAACCAATGAGGTAACCGAGGAATGAGCTAACCCAGGCTAACCAATGAGCTAACTGAGGCTAACCAAAGAGCTAACTGATGCTAACCAGAGAGCTAACTGATGCTAACCAATGAGCTAACCGAGGCTAACCAATGAGCTAACCGAAGCTAACCAATGAGCTAACCCAGGCTAACCAATGAGCTAACCCAGGCTAACAAATGAGCTAACTGAGGCTAAACAATGAGCTAACTGATGCTAACCAATGAGCTAACTGAAGCTAACCCAGGCTAACCAAGGCTAACCAATGAGCTAACTGAAGCTAACAATGAGCTAACTGAGGCTAACCAATGAGCTAACTGATGCTAACCAATGAGCTAACCGAGGCTAACCAATGAGCTAACTGAAGCTAACCAATGAGCTAACCCAGGCTAACCAATGAGCTAACCGAGGCTAACCAATGAGCTAACTGTAGCTAACCAATGAGCTTACCCAGGCTAACCAATGAGCTAACCCAGGCTAACCAATGAGCTAACCCAGGCTAACCAATGAGCTAACCCAGGCTAACCAATGAGCTAACTGAAGATAACCAATGAGCTAACGCAGGCTAACCATTGAGATAACCGAGGCTAACCAATGAGCTAACTGAAGCTAACCAATGAGCTAACCCAGGCTAACCAATGAGCTAACTGAGGCTAACCAATGAGCTAACCCAGTCTAACCAATGAGCTAATTGAAGCTAACCAATGAGCTAACTGAGGAATGAGCTAACCCAGGCTAACCAATGAGCTAACTGAGGCTAACCAAAGAGCTAACTGATGCTAACCAGAGAGCTAACTGATGCTAACCAATGAGTTAACCAAGGCTAACCAATGAGCCAACCAAAGCTAACCAATGAGCTAACCCAGGCTAACCAATGAGCTAACCCAGGCTAACCAATGAGTTAACTGAGGCTAAACAATGAGCTAACTGATGCTAACCAATGAGCTAACTGAAGCTAACCCAGGCTAACCCAGGCTAACCAATGAGCTAACTGAAGCTAACAATGAGCTAACTGAGGCTAACCAATGAGCTAACTGATGCTAACCAATGAGCTAACCGAGGCTAACCAATGAGCTAACTGAAGCTAACCAATGAGCTAACCCAGGCTAACCCAGGAATGAGCTAACCCAGGCTTACCAATGAGCTAACCGAGGCTAACCAATGAGCTAACTGAAGCTAACCAATGAGCTAACTGAAGCTAACCAATGAGCTAACCAAGGCTAACCAATGAGCTAACTGATGCTAACCAATGAGCTAACTGAGGCTAACCAATGAGCTAACTGATGCTAACCAATGAGCTAATCCAGGCTAACCAATGAGCTAACCCAGGCTAACCAATGAGCTAACCGAGGCTAACCAATGAGCTAACCCAGGCTAACCATTGAGCTAACTGAAGCTAACCAATGAGCTAACCCAGGCTAACCAATGAGCTAACCGAGGAATGAGCTAACCCAGGCTAACCAATGAGCTAACCGAGGCTAACCAATGAGCTAACTGAAGCTAACCAATGAGCTAACTGAAGCTAACCAATGAGCTAACCGAGGCTAACCAATGAGCTAACTGATGCTAACCAATGAGCTAACTGAGGCTAACCAATGAGCTAACTGATGCTAACCAATGAGCTAACCCAGGCTAACCAATGAGCTAACCGAGGCTAACCAATGAGCTAACTGAAGCTAACCAATGAGCTAACTGAAGCTAAACAATGAACTAACTGATGCTAACCAATGAGCTAACCGAGGCTAACCAATGAGCTAACTGAAGCTAACCAATGAGCTAACCCAGGCTAACCAATGAGCTAACCCAGGCTAACCGATGAGCTAGCCCAGGCTAACCAATGAGCTAACTGAAGCTAACCAATGAGCTAACCGAGGCTAACCAATGAGCTAACCGAGTAATGAGCTAACCCAGGCTAACCAATGAGCTAACCGAGGCTAACCAATGAGCTAACTGAGGCTAACCAATGAGCTAACTGATGCTAACCAATGAGCTAACCCAGGCTAACCAATGAGCTAACCGAAGCTAACCAATGAGCTAACTGCAGCTAACCAATGAACTAACCCAGGCTAACCAATGAGCTAACCCATGCTAACCAATGAGCTAGCCCAGGCTAACCAATGAGCTAACTGAATCTAACCAATGAGCTAACCGAGGCTAACCAATGAGCTAACTGAGGCTAACCAATGAGCTAACTGATGCTAACCAATGAGCTAACCGAGGCTAACCAATGAGCTAACTGAAGCTAACCAATGAGCTAACCCAGGCTAACCAATGAGCTATCCCAGGCTAACCAATGAGCTAACTGAAGCTAAACAATGAGCTAACCGAGGCTAACCAATGAGCTAACCGAGTAATGAGCTAACCCAGGCTAACCAATGAGCTAACCGAGGCTAACCAATGAGCTAACTGAGGCTAACCAATGAGCTAACTGATGCTAGCCGATGAGCTAACCCAGGCTAACCAATGAGCTAACTGAAGCTAACCAATGAGCTAACCCAGGCTAACCAATGAGCTAGCCCAGGCTAACCAATGAGCTAACTGAATCTAACCAATGAGCTAACCGAGGCTAACCAATGAGCTAACTGAGGCTAACCAATGAGCTAACTGATGCTAACCAATGAGCTAACCGAGGCTAACCAATGAGCTAACTGAAGCTAACCCAGGCTAACCAATGAGCTAACCGAGGAATGAGCTAACCCAGGCTAACCAATGAGCTAACCAAGGCTAACCAATGAGCTAACTGAAGCTAACCAATGAGCTAACCCAGGCTAACCAATGAGCTAACCCAGGCTAACCAATAAGCTAACCGAGGCTAACCAATGAGCTAACTGAGGCTAACCAATGAGCTAACTGATGCTAACCAATGAGCTAACCCAGGCTAACCAATGAGCTAACCGAGGCTAACCAATGAGCTAACTGAATCTAACCAATGAGCTAACCGAGGCTAACCAATGAGCTAACTGAGGCTAACCAATGAGCTAACTGATGCTAGCCAATGAGCTAACCGAGGCTAACCAATGAGCTAACTGAAGCTAACCAATGAGCTAACTGATGCTAACCAATGAGCTAACCGAGGCTAACCAATGAGCTAACTGAAGCTAACCAATGAGCTTACCCAGCACAACCAATGAGCTAACCCAGGCTAACCAATGAGCTAACTGAAGCTAACCAATGAGCTAAAAGCAGGCTAACCAATGAGCTAACCAAGGCTAACCAATGAGCTAACTGAAGCTAACCAATGAGCTAACCCAGGCTAACCAATGAGCTAACTGAGGCTAACCAATGAGCTAACCCAGGCTAACCAATGAGCTAACTGAGGCTAACCAATGAGCTAACCCAGGCTAACCAATGAGCTAACTGAGGCTAACCAAAGAGCTAACTGATGATAACCAGAGAGCTAACTGATGCTAACCAATGAGCTAACCGAGGCTAACCAATGAGCTAACCGAAGCTAACCAATGAGCTAACCCAGGCTAACCAATGAGCTAACTGAGGCTAAACAATGAGCTAACTGATGCTAAACAATGAGCTAACTGAAGCTAACCCAGGCTAACCCAGGCTAACCAATGAGCTAACTGAAGCTAACAATGAGCTAACTGAGGCTAACCAATGAGCTAACTGATGCTAACCAATGAGCTAACTGAAGCTAACCAATGAGCTAACTGAAGCTAACCAATGAGCTAACCGAGGCTAACCAATGAGCTAACTGATGCTAACCATTGAGCTAACTGAGGCTAACCAATGAGCTAACCCAGGCTAACCAATGAGCTAACCGAGGAATGAGCTAACCCAGGCTAACCAATGAGCTAACCGAGGCTAACCAATTGGCTAACTGAAGCTAACCAATGAGCTAACTGAAGCTAACCAATGAGCTAACCGAGGCTAACCAATGAGCTAACTGATGCTAACAAATGAGCTAACTGAGGCAAACCAATGAGCTAACTGATGCTAACCAATGAGCTAACCCAGGCTAACCAATGAGCAAACCGAGGCTAACCAATGAGCTAACTGAAGCTAACCAATGAGCTAACTGAAGCTAAACAATGAGCTAACTGATGCTAACCAATGAGCTAACCGAGGCTAACCAATGAGCTAACTGAAGCTAACCAATGAGCTAACCCAGGCTAACCAATGAGCTAGCCCAGGCTAACAAATGAGCTAACTGAAGCTAACCAATGAGCTAACCGAGGCTAACCAATGAGCTAACCGAGTAATGAGCTAACCCAGGCTAACCAATGAGCTAACCGAGGCTAACCAATGAGCTAACTGAGGCTAACCAATGAGCTAACTGATGCTAACCAATGAGCTAACCGAGGCTAACCAATGAGCTAACTGAAGCTAACCAATGAGCTAACCCAGGCTAACCAATGAGCAAACCAAGGCTAACCAATGAGCTAGCCCAGGCTAACCAATGAGCTAACTGAATCTAACCAATGAGCTAACCGAGGCTAACCAATGAGCTAACTGAGGCTAACCAATGAGCTAACTGATGCTAACCAATGAGCTAACCGAGGCTAACCAATGAGCTAACTGAAGCTAACCCAGGCTAACCAATGAGCTAACCGAGGAATGAGCTAACCCAGGCTAACCAATGAGCTAACCGAGGCTAACCAATGAGCTAACTGAAGCTAACCAATGAGCTAACCCAGGCTAACCAATGAGCTAACCCAGGCTAACCAATGAGCTAACCGAGGCTAACCAATGAGCTAACTGAGGCTAACCAATGAGCTAACTAATGCTAACCAATGAGCTAACCCAGGCTAACCAATGAGCTAACCGAGGCTAACCAATGAGCTAACTGAATCTAACCAATGAGCTAACCGAGGCTAACCAATGAGCTAACTGATGCTAACCAATGAGCTAACAGAGGCTAACCAATGAGCTAACTGAAGCTAACCAATGAGCTAACTGATGCTAACCAATGAGCTAACCGAGGCTAACCAATGAGCTAACTGAAGCTAACCAATGAGCTTACCCAGAACAACCAATGAGCTAACACAGGCTAACCAATGAGCTAACTGAAGCTAACCAATGAGCTAAAAGCAGGCTAACCAATGAGCTAACCGAGGCTAACCAATGAGCTAACTGAAGCTAACCAATGAGCTAACCCAGGCTAACCAATGAGCTAACTGAGGCTAACCAATGAGCTAACCCAGGCTAACCAATGAGCTAACTGAAGCTAACCAATGAGCTAACCGAGGAATGAGCTAACTGAGGCTAACCAAAGAGCTAACTGATGCTAACCAGAGAGCTAACTGATGCTAACCAATGAGCTAACCGAGGCTAACCAATGAGCTAACCGAAGCTAACCAATGAGCTAACCCAGGCTAACCAATGAGCTAACTGAGGCTAAACAATGAGCTAACTGATGCTAAACAATGAGCTAACTGAAGCTAACCCAGGCTAACCCAGGCTAACCAATGAGCTAACTGAAGCTAACAATGAGCTAACTGAGGCTAACCAATGAGCTAACTGATGCTAACCAATGAGCTAACCAAGGCTAACCAATGAGCTAACTGAAGCTAACCAATGAGCTAACCCAGGCTAACCGAGGAATGAGCTAACCCAGGCTAACCAATGAGCTAACCGAGGCTAACCAATGAGCTAACTGAAGCTAACCAATGAGCTAACTGAAGCTAACCAATGAGCTAACCGAGGCTAACCAATGAGCTAACTGATGCTAACCATTGAGCTAACTGAGGCTAACCAATGAGCTAACTGATGCTAACCAATGAGCTAATCCAGGCTAACCAATGAGCTAACCCAGGCTAACCAATGAGCTAACCGAGGCTAACCAATGAGCTAACCCAGGCTAACCAATGAGCTAAGTGAAGCTAACCAATGAGCTAACCCAGGCTAACCAATGAGCTAACCGAGGAATGAGCTAACCCAGGCTAACCAATGAGCTAACCGAGGCTAACCAATTGGCTAACTGAAGCTAACCAATGAGCTAACTGAAGCTAACAAATGAGCTAACCAAGGCTAACCAATGAGCTAACCGAGGAATGGGCTAACCCAGGCTAACCAATGAGCTAACCAAGGCTAACCAATGAGCCAACCGAGGAATGGGCTAACCCAGGCTAACCAATGAGCTAACCAAGGCTAACCAATGAGCTAACTGAAGCTAACCAATGAGCTAACTGAAGCTAACCAATGAGCTAACTGAGGCTAACCAATGAGCTAACTGATGCTAACCAATGAGCTAACCCAGGATAACCAATGAGCTAACTGATGCTAACCAATGAGCTAACCCAGGCTAATCAATGAACTAACTGAAGCTAATCAATGAGCTAGCCCAGGCTAATCAATGAACTAACTGAAGCTAACCAATGAGCTAACAGAGGCTAACCAATGAGCTAACCGAGGAATGAGCTAACCCAGGCTAACCAATGAGCTAACCAAGGCTAACCAATGAGCTAACTGAGGCTAACCAATGAGCTAACTGATGCTAACCAATGAGCTAACCCAGGCTAACCAATGAGCTAACCGAGGCTAACCAATGAGCTAACTGAAGCTAACCAATGAGCTAACCCAGGCTAACCAATGAGCTAACCCAGGCTAACCAATGAGCTCGCCCAGGCTAACCAATGAGCTAACTGAATCTAACCAATGAGCTAACCGAGGCTAACCAATGAGCTAACTGAAGCTAACCAATGAGCTAACCCAGGCTAACCAATGAGCTAACTGAAGCTAACAATGAGCTAACTGAGGCTAACCAATGAGCTAACTGATGCTAACCAATGAGCTAACCGAGGCTAACCAATGAGCTAACTGAAGCTAACCAATGAGCTAACCCAGGCTAATCAATGAACTAACTGAAGCTAATCAATGAGCTAGCCCAGGCTAATCAATGAACTAACTGAAGCTAACCAATGAGCTAACAGAGGCTAACCAATGAGCTAACCGAGGAATGAGCTAACCCAGGCTAACCAATGAGCTAACCAAGGCTAACCAATGAGCTAACTGAGGCTAACCAATGAGCTAACTGATGCTAACCAATGAGCTAACCCAGGCTAACCAATGAGCTAACCGAGGCTAACCAATGAGCTAACTGAAGCTAACCAATGAGCTAACCCAGCCTAACCAATGAGCTAACCCAGGCTAACCAATGAGCTCGCCCAGGCTAACCAATGAGCTAACTGAATCTAACCAATGAGCTAGCCGAGGCTAACCAATGAGCTAACTGAAGCTAACCAATGAGCTAACCCAGGCTAACCAATGAGCTAACTGAAGCTAACAATGAGCTAACTGAGGCTAACCAATGAGCTAACTGATGCTAACCAATGAGCTAACCGAGGCTAACCAATGAGCTAACTGAAGCTAACCAATGAGCTAACCCAGGCTAACCGAGGAATGAGCTAACACAGGCTAACCAATGAGCTAACCGAGGCTAACCAATGAGCTAACTGAAGCTAACCAATGAGCTAACTGAAGCTAACCAATGAGCTAACCGAGGCTAACCAATGAGCTAACTGATGCTAACCAGAGAGCTAACTGATGCTAACCAATGAGCTAACCGAGGCTAACCAATGAGCTAACCGAAGCTAACCAATGAGCTAACCCAGGCTAACCAATGAGCTAACTGAGGCTAAACAATGAGCTAACTGATACTAAACAATGAGCTAACTGAAGCTAACCCAGGCTAACCCAGGCTAACCAATGAGCTAACTGAAGCTAACAATGAGCTTACTGAGGCTAACCAATGAGCTAACTGATGCTAACCAATGAGCTAACCGAGGCTAACCAATGAGCTAACTGAAGCTAACCAATGAGCTAACCCAGGCTAACCGAGGAATGAGCTAACCCCGGCTAACCAATGAGCTAACCGAGGCTAACCAATGAGCTAACTGAAGCTAACCAATGAGCTAACTGAAGCTAACCAATGAGCTAACCCAGGCTAACCAATGAGCTAACTGAGGCTAAACAATGAGCTAACTGATGCTAAACAATGAGCTAACTGAAGCTAACCCAGGCTAACCCAGGCTAACCAATGAGCTAACCGAGGAATGAGCTAACCCAGGCTAACCAATGAGCTAACCGAGGCTAACCAATTGGCTAACTGAAGCTAACCAATGAGCTAACTGAAGCTAACCAATGAGCTAACCAAGGCTAACCAATGAGCTAACCGAGGAATGGGCTAACCCAGGCTAACCAATGAGCTAACCGAGGCTAACCAATGAGCTAACTGAAGCTAACCAATGAGCTAACTGAAGCTAACCAATGAGCTAACCGAGGCTAACCAATGAGCTAACTGATGCTAACCAATGAGCTAACCCAGGATAACCAATGAGCTAACCGAGGCTAACCAATGAGCTAACTGAAGCTAACCAATGAGCTAACTGAAGCTAAACAATGAGCTAACTGATGCTAACCAATGAGCTAACCGAGGCTAACCAATGAGCTAACTGAAGCTAACCAATGAGCTAACCCAGGCTAATCAATGAACTAACTGAAGCTAATCAATGTGCTAGCACAGGCTAATCAATGAACTAACTGAAGCTAACCAATGCGCTAACAGAGGCTAACCAATGAGCTAACCGAGGAATGAGCTAACCCAGGCTAACCAATGAGCTAACCAAGGCTAACCAATGAGCTAACTGAGGCTAACCAATGAGCTAACTGATGCTAACCAATGAGCTAACCCAGGCTAACCAATGAGCTAACCGAGGCTAACCAATGAGCTAACTGAAGCTAACCAATGAGCTAACCCAGGCTAACCAATGAGCTAACCCAGGCTAACCAATGAGCTAGCCCAGGCTAACCAATGAGCTAACTGAATCTAACCAATGAGCTAACCGAGGCTAACCAATGAGCTAACTGAAGCTAACCAATGAGCTAACCCAGGCTAACAAATGAGCTAACTGAGGCTAACCAATGAGCTAACCCAGGCTAACCAATGAGCGAACTGAAGCTAACCAATGAGCTAACCGAGGAATGAGCTAACCCAGGCTAACCAATGAGCTAACTGAGGCTAACCAAAGAGCTAACTGATGCTAACCAGAGAGCTAACTGATGCTAACCAATGAGCTAACCGAGGCTAACCAATGAGCTAACCGAAGCTAACCAATGAGCTAACCCAGGCTAACCAATGAGCTAACCCAGGCTAACAAATGAGCTAACTGAGGCTAAACAATGAGCTAACTGATGCTAACCAATGAGCTAACTGAAGCTAACCCAGGCTAACCAATGAGCTAACTGAAGCTAACAATGAGCTAACTGAGGCTAACCAATGAGCTAACTGATGCTAACCAATGAGCTAACCGAGGCTAACCAATGAGCTAACTGAAGCTAACCAATGAGCTAACCCATGCTAACCAATGAGCTAACCGAGGCTAACCAATGAGCTAACTGTAGCTAACCAATGAGCTTACCCAGGCTAACCAATGAGCTAACCCAGGCTAACCAATGAGCTAACCCAGGCTAACCAATGAGCTAACCCAGGCTAACCAATGAGCTAACTGAAGATAACCAATGAGCTAACGCAGGCTAACCATTGAGATAACCGAGGCTAACCAATGAGCTAACTGAAGCTAACCAATGAGCTAACCCAGGCTAACCAATGAGCTAACTGAGGCTAACCAATGAGCTAACCCAGTCTAACCAATGAGCTAACTGAAGCTAACCAATGAGCTAACTGAGGAATGAGCTAACCCAGGCTAACCAATGAGCTAACTGAGGCTAACCAAAGAGCTAACTGATGCTAACCAGAGAGCTAACTGATGCTAACCAATGAGTTAACCAAGGCTAACCAATGAGCCAACCAAAGCTAACCAATGAGCTAACCCAGGCTAACCAATGAGCTAACCCAGGCTAACCAATGAGTTAACTGAGGCTAAACAATGAGCTAACTGATGCTAACCAATGAGCTAACTGAAGCTAACCCAGGCTAACCCAGGCTAACCAATGAGCTAACTGAAGCTAACAATGAGCTAACTGAGGCTAACCAATGAGCTAACTGATGCTAACCAATGAGCTAACCGAGGCTAACCAATGAGCTAACTGAAGCTAACCAATGAGCTAACCCAGGCTAACCCAGGAATGAGCTAACCCAGGCTTACCAATGAGCTAACCGAGGCTAACCAATGAGCTAACTGAAGCTAACCAATGAGCTAACTGAAGCTAACCAATGAGCTAACCGAGGCTAACCAATGAGCTAACTGATGCTAACCAATGAGCTAATTGAGGCTAACCAATGAGCTAACTGATGCTAACCAATGAGCTAATCCAGGCTAACCAATGAGCTATCCCAGGCTAACCAATGAGCTAACCGAGGCTAACCAATGAGCTAACCCAGGCTAACCATTGAGCTAACTGAAGCTAACCAATGAGCTAACCCAGGCTAACCAATGAGCTAACCGAGGAATGAGCTAACCCAGGCTAACCAATGAGCTAACCGAGGCTAACCAATGAGCTAACTGAAGCTAACCAATGAGCTAACTGAAGCTAACCAATGAGCTAACCGAGGCTAACCAATGAGCTAACTGATGATAACCAATGAGCTAACTGAGGCTAACCAATGAGCTAACTGATGCTAACCAATGAGCTAACCCAGGCTAACCAATGAGCTAACCGAGGCTAACCAATGAGCTAACTGAAGCTAACCAATGAGCTAACTGAAGCTAAACAATGAACTAACTGATGCTAACCAATGAGCTAACCGAGGCTAACCAATGAGCTAACTGAAGCTAACCAATGAGCTAACCCAGGCTAACCAATGAGCTAACCCAGGCTAACCGATGAGCTAGCCCAGGCTAACCAATGAGCTAACTGAAGCTAACCAATGAGCTAACCGAGGCTAACCAATGAGCTAACCGAGGCTAACCAATGAGCTAACTGAAGCTAACCAATGAGCTAACTGAAGCTAGCCAATGAGCTAACCGAGGCTAACCAATGAGCTAACTGATGCTAACCAATGAGCTAACCCAGGATAACCAATGAGCTAACCGAGGCTAACCAATGAGCTAACTGAAGCTAACCAATGAGCTAACTGAAGCTAAACAATGAGCTAACTGATGCTAACCAATGAGCTAACCGAGGCTAACCAATGAGCTAACTGAAGCTAACCAATGAGCTAACTGAAGCTAACCAATGAGCTAACCCAGCCTAACCAATGAGCTAACCCAGGCTAACCAATGAGCTCGCCCAGGCTAACCAATGAGCTAACTGAATCTAACCAATGAGCTAGCCGAGGCTAACCAATGAGCTAACTGAAGCTAACCAATGAGCTAACCCAGGCTAACCAATGAGCTAACTGAAGCTAACAATGAGCTAACTGAGGCTAACCAATGAGCTAACTGATGCTAACCAATGAGCTAACCGAGGCTAACCAATGAGCTAACTGAAGCTAACCAATGAGCTAACCCAGGCTAACCGAGGAATGAGCTAACACAGGCTAACCAATGAGCTAACCGAGGCTAACCAATGAGCTAACTGAAGCTAACCAATGAGCTAACTGAAGCTAACCAATGAGCTAACCGAGGCTAACCAATGAGCTAACTGATGCTAACCAGAGAGCTAACTGATGCTAACCAATGAGCTAACCGAGGCTAACCAATGAGCTAACCGAAGCTAACCAATGAGCTAACCCAGGCTAACCAATGAGCTAACTGAGGCTAAACAATGAGCTAACTGATACTAAACAATGAGCTAACTGAAGCTAACCCAGGCTAACCCAGGCTAACCAATGAGCTAACTGAAGCTAACAATGAGCTTACTGAGGCTAACCAATGAGCTAACTGATGCTAACCAATGAGCTAACCGAGGCTAACCAATGAGCTAACTGAAGCTAACCAATGAGCTAACCCAGGCTAACCGAGGAATGAGCTAACACAGGCTAACCAATGAGCTAACCGAGGCTAACCAATGAGCTAACTGAAGCTAACCAATGAGCTAACTGAAGCTAACCAATGAGCTAACCCAGGCTAACCAATGAGCTAACTGAGGCTAAACAATGAGCTAACTGATGCTAAACAATGAGCTAACTGAAGCTAACCCAGGCTAACCCAGGCTAACCAATGAGCTAACCGAGGAATGAGCTAACCCAGGCTAACCAATGAGCTAACCGAGGCTAACCAATTGGCTAACTGAAGCTAACCAATGAGCTAACTGAAGCTAACCAATGAGCTAACCAAGGCTAACCAATGAGCTAACCGAGGAATGGGCTAACCCAGGCTAACCAATGAGCTAACCGAGGCTAACCAATGAGCTAACTGAAGCTAACCAATGAGCTAACTGAAGCTAACCAATGAGCTAACCGAGGCTAACCAATGAGCTAACTGATGCTAACCAATGAGCTAACCCAGGATAACCAATGAGCTAACCGAGGCTAACCAATGAGCTAACTGAAGCTAACCAATGAGCTAACTGAAGCTAAACAATGAGCTAACTGATGCTAACCAATGAGCTAACCGAGGCTAACCAATGAGCTAACTGAAGCTAACCAATGAGCTAACCCAGGCTAATCAATGAACTAACTGAAGCTAATCAATGTGCTAGCACAGGCTAATCAATGAACTAACTGAAGCTAACCAATGCGCTAACAGAGGCTAACCAATGAGCTAACCGAGGAATGAGCTAACCCAGGCTAACCAATGAGCTAACCAAGGCTAACCAATGAGCTAACTGAGGCTAACCAATGAGCTAACTGATGCTAACCAATGAGCTAACCCAGGCTAACCAATGAGCTAACCGAGGCTAACCAATGAGCTAACTGAAGCTAACCAATGACCTAACCCAGGCTAACCAATGAGCTAACCCAGGCTAACCAATGAGCTAGCCCAGGCTAACCAATGAGCTAACTGAATCTAACCAATGAGCTAACCGAGGCTAACCAATGAGCTAACTGAAGCTAACCAATGAGCTAACCCAGGCTAACAAATGAGCTAACTGAGGCTAACCAATGAGCTAACCCAGGCTAACCAATGAGCGAACTGAAGCTAACCAATGAGCTAACCGAGGAATGAGCTAACCCAGGCTAACCAATGAGCTAACTGAGGCTAACCAAAGAGCTAACTGATGCTAACCAGAGAGCTAACTGATGCTAACCAATGAGCTAACCGAGGCTAACCAATGAGCTAACCGAAGCTAACCAATGAGCTAACCCAGGCTAACCAATGAGCTAACCCAGGCTAACAAATGAGCTAACTGAGGCTAAACAATGAGCTAACTGATGCTAACCAATGAGCTAACTGAAGCTAACCCAGGCTAACCAAGGCTAACCAATGAGCTAACTGAAGCTAACAATGAGCTAACTGAGGCTAACCAATGAGCTAACTGATGCTAACCAATGAGCTAACCGAGGCTAACCAATGAGCTAACTGAAGCTAACCAATGAGCTAACCCATGCTAACCAATGAGCTAACCGAGGCTAACCAATGAGCTAACTGTAGCTAACCAATGAGCTTACCCAGGCTAACCAATGAGCTAACCCAGGCTAACCAATGAGCTAACCCAGGCTAACCAATGAGCTAACCCAGGCTAACCAATGAGCTAACTGAAGATAACCAATGAGCTAACGCAGGCTAACCATTGAGATAACCGAGGCTAACCAATGAGCTAACTGAAGCTAACCAATGAGCTAACCCAGGCTAACCAATGAGCTAACTGAGGCTAACCAATGAGCTAACCCAGTCTAACCAATGAGCTAACTGAAGCTAACCAATGAGCTAACTGAGGAATGAGCTAACCCAGGCTAACCAATGAGCTAACTGAGGCTAACCAAAGAGCTAACTGATGCTAACCAGAGAGCTAACTGATGCTAACCAATGAGTTAACCAAGGCTAACCAATGAGCCAACCAAAGCTAACCAATGAGCTAACCCAGGCTAACCAATGAGCTAACCCAGGCTAACCAATGAGTTAACTGAGGCTAAACAATGAGCTAACTGATGCTAACCAATGAGCTAACTGAAGCTAACCCAGGCTAACCCAGGCTAACCAATGAGCTAACTGAAGCTAACAATGAGCTAACTGAGGCTAACCAATGAGCTAACTGATGCTAACCAATGAGCTAACCGAGGCTAACCAATGAGCTAACTGAAGCTAACCAATGAGCTAACCCAGGCTAACCCAGGAATGAGCTAACCCAGGCTTACCAATGAGCTAACCGAGGCTAACCAATGAGCTAACTGAAGCTAACCAATGAGCTAACTGAAGCTAACCAATGAGCTAACCGAGGCTAACCAATGAGCTAACTGATGCTAACCAATGAGCTAATTGAGGCTAACCAATGAGCTAACTGATGCTAACCAATGAGCTAATCCAGGCTAACCAATGAGCTATCCCAGGCTAACCAATGAGCTAACCGAGGCTAACCAATGAGCTAACCCAGGCTAACCATTGAGCTAACTGAAGCTAACCAATGAGCTAACCCAGGCTAACCAATGAGCTAACCGAGGAATGAGCTAACCCAGGCTAACCAATGAGCTAACCGAGGCTAACCAATGAGCTAACTGAAGCTAACCAATGAGCTAACTGAAGCTAACCAATGAGCTAACCGAGGCTAACCAATGAGCTAACTGATGATAACCAATGAGCTAACTGAGGCTAACCAATGAGCTAACTGATGCTAACCAATGAGCTAACCCAGGCTAACCAATGAGCTAACCGAGAATAACCAATGAGCTAACTGAAGCTAACCAATGAGCTAACTGAAGCTAAACAATGAACTAACTGATGCTAACCAATGAGCTAACCGAGGCTAACCAATGAGCTAACTGAAGCTAACCAATGAGCTAACCCAGGCTAACCAATGAGCTAACCCAGGCTAACCGATGAGCTAGCCCAGGCTAACCAATGAGCTAACTGAAGCTAACCAATGAGCTAACCGAGGCTAACCAATGAGCTAACCGAGTCTAACCAATGAGCTAACTGAAGCTAACCAATGAGCTAACTGAAGCTAGCCAATGAGCTAACCGAGGCTAACCAATGAGCTAACTGATGCTAACCAATGAGCTAACCCAGGATAACCAATGAGCTAACCGAGGCTAACCAATGAGCTAACTGAAGCTAACCAATGAGCTAACTGAAGCTAAACAATGAGCTAACTGATGCTAACCAATGAGCTAACCGAGGCTAACCAATGAGCTAACTGAAGCTAACCAATGAGCTAACCCAGGCTAATCAATGAACTAACTGAAGCTAATCAATGTGCTAGCCCAGGCTAATCAATGAACTAACTGAAGCTAACCAATGAGCTAACAGAGGCTAACCAATGAGCTAACCGAGGAATGAGCTAACCCAGGCTAACCAATGAGCTAACCAAGGCTAACCAATGAGCTAACTGAGGCTAACCAATGAGCTAACTGATGCTAACCAATGAGCTAACCCAGGCTAACCAATGAGCTAACCGAGGCTAACCAATGAGCTAACTGAAGCTAACCAATGAGCTAACCCAGGCTAACCAATGAGCTAACCCAGGCTAACCAATGAGCTAGCCCAGGCTAACCAATGAGCTAACTGAATCTAACCAATGAGCTAACCGAGGCTAACCAATGAGCTAACTGAAGCTAACCAATGAGCTAACCCAGGCTAACAAATGAGCTAACTGAGGCTAACCAATGAGCTAACCCAGGCTAACCAATGAGCGAACTGAAGCTAACCAATGAGCTAACCGAGGAATGAGCTAACCCAGGCTAACCAATGAGCTAACTGAGGCTAACCAAAGAGCTAACTGATGCTAACCAGAGAGCTAACTGATGCTAACCAATGAGCTAACCGAGGCTAACCAATGAGCTAACCGAAGCTAACCAATGAGCTAACCCAGGCTAACCAATGAGCTAACCCAGGCTAACAAATGAGCTAACTGAGGCTAAACAATGAGCTAACTGATGCTAACCAATGAGCTAACTGAAGCTAACCCAGGCTAACCAAGGCTAACCAATGAGCTAACTGAAGCTAACAATGAGCTAACTGAGGCTAACCAATGAGCTAACTGATGCTAACCAATGAGCTAACCGAGGCTAACCAATGAGCTAACTGAAGCTAACCAATGAGCTAACCCAGGCTAACCAATGAGCTAACCCAGGCTAACCAATGAGCTAACTGATGCTAACCAATGAGCTAACCGAGGCTAACCAATGAGCTAACTGAAGCTAACCAATGAGCTAACCCAGGCTAACCAATGAGCTAACTGAAGATAACCAATGAGCTAACGCAGGCTAACCATTGAGATAACCGAGGCTAACCAATGAGCTAACTGAAGCTAACCAATGAGCTAACCCAGGCTAACCAATGAGCTAACTGAGGCTAACCAATGAGCTAACCCAGTCTAACCAATGAGCTAACTGAAGCTAACCAATGAGCTAACTGAGGAATGAGCTAACCCAGGCTAACCAATGAGCTAACTGAGGCTAACCAAAGAGCTAACTGATGCTAACCAGAGAGCTAACTGATGCTAACCAATGAGTTAACCAAGGCTAACCAATGAGCCAACCAAAGCTAACCAATGAGCTAACCCAGGCTAACCAATGAGCTAACCCAGGCTAACCAATGAGTTAACTGAGGCTAAACAATGAGCTAACTGATGCTAACCAATGAGCTAACTGAAGCTAACCCAGGCTAACCCAGGCTAACCAATGAGCTAACTGAAGCTAACAATGAGCTAACTGAGGCTAACCAATGAGCTAACTGATGCTAACCAATGAGCTAACCGAGGCTAACCAATGAGCTAACTGAAGCTAACCAATGAGCTAACCCAGGCTAACCCAGGAATGAGCTAACCCAGGCTTACCAATGAGCTAACCGAGGCTAACCAATGAGCTAACTGAAGCTAATCAATGAGCTAACTGAAGCTAACCAATGAGCTAACCGAGGCTAACCAATGAGCTAACTGATGCTAACCAATGAGCTAATTGAAGCTAACCAATGAGCTAACTGATACTAACCAATGAGCTAATCCAGGCTAACCAATGAGCTATCCCAGGCTAACCAATGAGCTAACCGAGGCTAACCAATGAGCTAACCCAGGCTAACCATTGAGCTAACTGAAGCTAACCAATGAGCTAACCCAGGCTAACCAATGAGCTAACCGAGGAATGAGCTAACCCAGGCTAACCAATGAGCTAACCGAGGCTAACCAATGAGCTAACTGAAGCTAACCAATGAGCTAACTGAAGCTAACCAATGAGCTAACCGAGGCTAACCAATGAGCTAACTGATGCTAACCAATGAGCTAACTGAGGCTAACCAATGAGCTAACTGATGCTAACCAATGAGCTAACCCAGGCTAACCAATGAGCTAACCGAGGCTAACCAATGAGCTAACTGAAGCTAACCAATGAGCTAACTGAAGCTAAACAATGAACTAACTGATGCTAACCAATGAGCTAACCGAGGCTAACCAATGAGCTAACTGAAGCTAACCAATGAGCTAACCCAGGCTAACCAATGAGCTAACCCAGGCTAACCGATGAGCTAGCCCAGGCTAACCAATGAGCTAACTGAAGCTAACCAATGAGCTAACCGAGGCTAACCAATGAGCTAACCGAGGCTAACCAATGAGCTAACTGAAGCTAACCAATGAGCTAACTGAAGCTAACCAATGAGCTAACCGAGGCTAACCAATGAGCTAACTGATGCTAACCAATGAGCTAACCCAGGATAACCAATGAGCTAACCGAGGCTAACCAATGAGCTAACTGAAGCTAACCAATGAGCTAACTGAAGCTAAACAATGAGCTAACTGATGCTAACCAATGAGCTAACCGAGGCTAACCAATGAGCTAACTGAAGCTAACCAATGAGCTAACCCAGGCTAATCAATGAACTAACTGAAGCTAATCAATGTGCTAGCCCAGGCTAATCAATGAACTAACTGAAGCTCACCAATGAGCTAACAGAGGCTAACCAATGAGCTAACCGAGGAATGAGCTAACCCAGGCTAACCAATGAGCTAACCAAGGCTAACCAATGAGCTAACTGAGGCTAACCAATGAGCTAACTGATGCTAACCAATGAGCTAACCCAGGCTAACCAATGAGCTAACCGAGGCTAACCAATGAGCTAACTGAAGCTAACCAATGAGCTAACCCAGGCTAACCAATGAGCTAACCCAGGCTAACCAATGAGCGAACTGAAGCTAACCAATGAGCTAACCGAGGAATGAGCTAACCCAGGCTAACCAATGAGCTAACTGAGGCTAACCAAAGAGCTAATTGATGCTAACCAGAGAGCTAACTGATGCTAACCAATGAGCTAACCGAGGCTAACCAATGAGCTAACCGAAGCTAACCAATGAGCTAACCCAGGCTAACCAATGAGCTAACCCAGGCTAACAAATGAGCTAACTGAGGCTAAACAATGAGCTAACTGATGCTAACCAATGAGCTAACTGAAGCTAACCCAGGCTAACCAAGGCTAACCAATGAGCTAACTGAAGCTAACACTGAGCTAACTGAGGCTAACCAATGAGCTAACTGATGCTAACCAATGAGCTAACCGAGGCTAACCAATGAGCTAACTGAAGCTAACCAATGAGCTAACCCAGGCTAACCAATGAGCTAACCGAGGCTAACCAATGAGCTAACTGTAGCTAACCAATGAGCTTACCCAGGCTAACCAATGAGCTAACCCAGGCTAACCAATGAGCTAACCCAGGCTAACCAATGAGCTAACCCAGGCTAACCAATGAGCTAACTGAAGATAACCAATGAGCTAACGCAGGCTAACCATTGAGATAACCGAGGCTAACCAATGAGCTAACTGAAGCTAACCAATGAGCTAACCCAGGCTAACCAATGAGCTAACTGAGGCTAACCAATGAGCTAACCCAGTCTAACCAATGAGCTAACTGAAGCTAACCAATGAGCTAACTGAGGAATGAGCTAACCCAGGCTAACCAATGAGCTAACTGAGGCTAACCAAAGAGCTAACTGATGCTAACCAGAGAGCTAACTGATGCTAACCAATGAGTTAACCAAGGCTAACCAATGAGCCAACCAAAGCTAACCAATGAGCTAACCCAGGCTAACCAATGAGCTAACCCAGGCTAACCAATGAGTTAACTGAGGCTAAACAATGAGCTAACTGATGCTAACCAATGAGCTAACTGAAGCTAACCCAGGCTAACCCAGGCTAACCAATGAGCTAACTGAAGCTAACAATGAGCTAACTGAGGCTAACCAATGAGCTAACTGATGCTAACCAATGAGCTAACCGAGGCTAACCAATGAGCTAACTGAAGCTAACCAATGAGCTAACCCAGGCTAACCCAGGAATGAGCTAACCCAGGCTTACCAATGAGCTAACCGAGGCTAACCAATGAGCTAACTGAAGCTAACCAATGAGCTAACTGAAGCTAACCAATGAGCTAACCGAGGCTAACCAATGAGCTAACTGATGCTAACCAATGAGCTAACTGAGGCTAACCAATGAGCTAACTGATGCTAACCAATGAGCTAATCCAGGCTAACCAATGAGCTATCCCAGGCTAACCAATGAGCTAACCGAGGCTAACCAATGAGCTAACCCAGGCTAACCATTGAGCTAACTGAAGCTAACCAATGAGCTAACCCAGGCTAACCAATGAGCTAACCGAGGAATGAGCTAACCCAGGCTAACCAATGAGCTAACCGAGGCTAACCAATGAGCTAACTGAAGCTAACCAATGAGCTAACTGAAGCTAACCAATGAGCTAACCGAGGCTAACCAATGAGCTAACTGATGCTAACCAATGAGCTAACTGAGGCTAACCAATGAGCTAACTGATGCTAACCAATGAGCTAACCCAGGCTAACCAATGAGCTAACCGAGGCTAACCAATGAGCTAACTGAAGCTAACCAATGAGCTAACTGAAGCTAAACAATGAACTAACTGATGCTAACCAATGAGCTAACCGAGGCTAACCAATGAGCTAACTGAAGCTAACCAATGAGCTAACCCAGGCTAACCAATGAGCTAACCCAGGCTAACCGATGAGCTAGCCCAGGCTAACCAATGAGCTAACTGAAGCTAACCAATGAGCTAACCGAGGCTAACCAATGAGCTAACCGAGTAATGAGCTAACCCAGGCTAACCAATGAGCTAACCGAGGCTAACCAATGAGCTAACTGAGGCTAACCAATGAGCTAACTGATGCTAACCAATGAGCTAACCCAGGCTAACCAATGAGCTAACCGAAGCTAACCAATGAGCTAACTGAAGCTAACCAATGAACTAACCCAGGCTAACCAATGAGCTAACCCATGCTAACCAATGAGCTAGCCCAGGCTAACCAATGAGCTAACTGAATCTAACCAATGAGCTAACCGAGGCTAACCAATGAGCTAACTGAGGCTAACCAATGAGCTAACTGATGCTAACCAATGAGCTAACCGAGGCTAACCAATGAGCTAACTGAAGCTAACCAATGAGCTAACCCAGGCTAACCAATGAGCTATCCCAGGCTAACCAATGAGCTAACTGAAGCTAAACAATGAGCTAACCGAGGCTAACCAATGAGCTAACCGAGTAATGAGCTAACCCAGGCTAACCAATGAGCTAACCGAGGCTAACCAATGAGCTAACTGAGGCTAACCAATGAGCTAACTGATGCTAGCCGATGAGCTAACCCAGGCTAACCAATGAGCTAACTGAAGCTAACCAATGAGCTAACCCAGGCTAACCAATGAGCTAACTGAATCTAACCAATGAGCTAACCGAGGCTAACTAATGAGCTAACTGAGGCTAACCAATGAGCTAACTGATGCTAACCAATGAGCTAACCGAGGCTAACCAATGAGCTAACTGAAGCTAACCCAGGCTAACCAATGAGCTAACCGAAGAATGAGCTAACCCAGGCTAACCAATGAGCTAACCAAGGCTAACCAATGAGCTAACTGAAGCTAACCAATGAGCTAACCCAGGCTAACCAATGAGCTAACCCAGGCTAACCAATAAGCTAACCGAGGCTAACCAATGAGCTAACTGAGGCTAACCAATGAGTTAACTGATGCTAACCAATGAGCTAACCCAGGCTAACCAATGTGCTAACCGAGGCTAACCAATGAGCTAACTGAATCTAACCAATGAGCTAACCGAGGCTAACCAATGAGCTAACTGAGGCTAACCAATGAGCTAACTGATGCTAGCCAATGAGCTAACCGAGGCTAACCAATGAGCTAACTGAAGCTAACCAATGAGCTAACTGATGCTAACCAATGAGCTAACCGAGGCTAACCAATGAGCTAACTGAAGCTAACCAATGAGCTTACCCAGCACAACCAATGAGCTAACCCAGGCTAACCAATGAGCTAACTGAAGCTAACCAATGAGCTAAAAGCAGGCTAACCAATGAGCTAACCAAGGCTAACCAATGAGCTAACTGAAGCTAACCAATGAGCTAACCCAGGCTAACCAATGAGCTAACTGAGGCTAACCAATGAGCTAACCCAGGCTAACCAATGAGCTAACTGAGGCTAACCAATGAGCTAACCCAGGCTAACCAATGAGCTAACTGAGGCTAACCAAAGAGCTAACTGATGATAACCAGAGAGCTAACTGATGCTAACCAATGAGCTAACCGAGGCTAACCAATGAGCTAACCGAAGCTAACCAATGAGCTAACCCAGGCTAACCAATGAGCTAACTGAGGCTAAACAATGAGCTAACTGATGCTAAACAATGAGCTAACTGAAGCTAACCCAGGCTAACCCAGGCTAACCAATGAGCTAACTGAAGCTAACAATGAGCTAACTGAGGCTAACCAATGAGCTAACTGATGCTAACCAATGAGCTAACCGAGGCTAACCAATGAGCTAACCAAGGCTAACCAATGAGCTAACTGAAGCTAACCAATGAGCTAACTGAAGCTAACCAATGAGCTAACCGAGGCTAACCAATGAGCTAACTGATGCTAACCATTGAGCTAACTGAGGCTAACCAATGAGCTAACTGATGCTAACCAATGAGCTAATCCAGGCTAACCAATGAGCTAACCCAGGCTAACCAATGAGCTAACCGAGGCTAACCAATGAGCTAACCCAGGCTAACCAATGAGCTAACTGAAGCTAACCAATGAGGTAACCCAGGCTAACCAATGAGCTAACCGAGGAATGAGCTAACCCAGGCTAACCGAGGAATGAGCTAACCCAGGCTAACCAATGAGCTAACCAAGGCTAACCAATGAGCTAACTGAAGCTAACCAATGAGCTAACTGAAGCTAACCAATGAGCTAACCGAGGCTAACCAATGAGCTAACTGATGCTAACCATTGAGCTAACTGAGGCTAACCAATGAGCTAACTGATGCTAACCAATGAGCTAATCCAGGCTAACCAATGAGCTAACCCAGGCTAACCAATGAGCTAACCGAGGCTAACCAATGAGCTAACCCAGGCTAACCAATGAGCTAACTGAAGCTAACCAATGAGCTAACCCAGGCTAACCAATGAGCTAACCGAGGAATGAGCTAACCCAGGCTAACCAATGAGCTAACCGAGGCTAACCAATTGGCTAACTGAAGCTAACCAATGAGCTAACTGAAGCTAACCAATGAGCTAACCAAGGCTAACCAATGAGCTAACCGAGGAATGGGCTAACCCAGGCTAACCAATGAGCTAACCGAGGCTAACCAATGAGCTAAATGAAGCTAACCAATGAGCTAACTGAAGCTAACCAATGAGCTAACCGAGGCTAACCAATGAGCTAACTGATGCTAACCAATGAGCTAACCCAGGATAACCAATGAGATAACCGAGGCTAACCAATGAGCTAACTGAAGCTAACCAATGAGCTAACTGAAGCTAAACAATGAGCTAACTGATGCTAACCAATGAGCTAACCGAGGCTAACCAATGAGCTAACTGAAGCTAACCAATGAGCTAACCCAGGCTAATCAATGAACTAACTGAAGCTAATCAATGAGCTAGCCCAGGCTAATCATTTAACTAACTGAAGCTAACCAATGAGCTAACAGAGGCTAACCAATGAGCTAACCGAGGAATGAGCTAACCCAGGCTAACCAATGAGCTAACCGAGGCTAACCAATGAGCTAACTGAGGCTAACCAATGAGCTAACTGATGCTAACCAATGAGCTAACCCAGGCTAACCAATGAGCTAACCGAGGCTAACCAATGAGCTAACTGAAGCTAACCAATGAGCTAACCCAGGCTAACCAATGAGCTAGCCCAGGCTAACCAATGAGCTAACTGAATCTAACCAATGAGCTAACCGAGGCTAACCAATGAGCTAACTGAAGCTAACCAATGAGCTAACCCAGGCTAACCAATGAGCTAACTGAAGCTAACCAATGAGCTAACCCAGGCTAACCAATGAGCTAACTGAAGCTAACCAATGAGCTAACCGAGGAATGAGCTAACCCAGGCTAACCAATGAGCTAACTGAGGCTAACCAAATAGCTAACTGATGCTAACCAGAGAGCTAACTGATGCTAACCAATGAGCTAACCGAGGCTAACCAATGAGCTAACCAAAGCTAACCAATGAGCTAACCCAGGCTAACCAATGAGCTAACCCAGGCTAACCAATGAGCTAACTGATGCTAAACAATGAGCTAACTGATGCTAACCAATGAGCTAACTGAAGCTAACCCAGGCTAACCCAGGCTAACCAATGAGCTAACTGAAGCTAACAATGAGCTAACTGAGGCTAACCAATGAGCTAACTGATGCTAACCAATGAGCTAACCAAGGCTAACCAATGAGCTAACTGAAGCTAACCAATGAGCTAACTGAAGCTAACCAATGAGCTAACCAAGGCTAACCAATGAGCTAACTGATGCTAACCAATGAGCTAACCCAGGATAACCAATGAGCTAACCGAGGCTAACCAATGAGCTAACTGAAGCTAACCAATGAGCTAACTGAAGCTAAACAATGAGCTAACTGATGCTAACCAATGAGCTAACCGAGGCTAACCAATGAGCTAACTGAAGCTAACCAATGAGCTAAACCAGGCTAATCAATGAACTAACTGAAGCTAATCAATGAGCTAGCCCAGGCTAATCAATGAACTAACTGAAGCTAACCAATGAGCTAACAGAGGCTAACCAATGAGCTAACCGAGGAATGAGCTAACCCAGGCTAACCAATGAGCTAACCAAGGCTAACCAATGAGCTAACTGAGGCTAACCAATGAGCTAACTGATGCTAACCAATGAGCTAACCCAGGCTAACCAATGAGCTAACCGAGGCTAACCAATGAGCTAACTGAAGCTAACCAATGAGCTAACCCAGGCTAACCAATGAGCTAACCCAGGCTAACCAATGAGCTAGCCCAGGCTAACCAATGAGCTAACTGAATCTAACCAATGAGCTAACCGAGGCTAACCAATGAGCTAACTGAAGCTAACCAATGAGCTAACCCAGGCTAACAAATGAGCTAACTGAGGCTAACCAATGAGCTAACCCAGGCTAACCAATGAGCGAACTGAAGCTAACCAATGAGCTAACCGAGGAATGAGCTAACCCAGGCTAACCAATGAGCTAACTGAGGCTAACCAAAGAGCTAACTGATGCTAACCAGAGAGCTAACTGATGCTAACCAATGAGCTAACCGAGGCTAACCAATGAGCTAACCGAAGCTAACCAATGAGCTAACCCAGGCTAACCAATGAGCTAACCCAGGCTAACAAATGAGCTAACTGAGGCTAAACAATGAGCTAACTGATGCTAACCAATGAGCTAACTGAAGCTAACCCAGGATAACCAAGGCTAACCAATGAGCTAACTGAAGCTAACAATGAGCTAACTGAGGCTAACCAATGAGCTAACTGATGCTAACCAATGAGCTAACCGAGGCTAACCAATGAGCTAACTGAAGCTAACCAATGAGCTAACCCAGGCTAACCAATGAGCTAACCGAGGCTAACCAATGAGCTAACTGTAGCTAACCAATGAGCTTACCCAGGCTAACCAATGAGCTAACCCAGGCTAACCAATGAGCTAACTGAAGATAACCAATGAGCTAACGCAGGCTAACCATTGAGATAACCGAGGCTAACCAATGAGCTAACTGAAGCTAACCAATGAGCTAACCCAGGCTAACCAATGAGCTAACTGAGGCTAACCAATGAGCTAACCCAGTCTAACCAATGAGCTAACTGAAGCTAACCAATGAGCTAACTGAGGAATGAGCTAACCCAGGCTAACCAATGAGCTAACTGAGGCTAACCAAAGAGCTTACTGATGCTAACCAGAGAGCTAACTGATGCTAACCAATGAGTTAACCAAGGCTAACCAATGAGCCAACCAAAGCTAACCAATGAGCTAACCCAGGCTAACCAATGAGCTAACCCAGGCTAACCAATGAGTTAACTGAGGCTAAACAATGAGCTAACTGATGCTAACCAATGAGCTAACTGAAGCTAACCCAGGCTAACCCAGGCTAACCAATGAGCTAACTGAAGCTAACAATGAGCTAACTGAGGCTAACCAATGAGCTAACTGATGCTAACCAATGAGCTAACCGAGGCTAACCAATGAGCTAACTGAAGCTAACCAATGAGCTAACCCAGGCTAACCCAGGAATGAGCTAACCCAGGCTTACCAATGAGCTAACCGAGGCTAACCAATGAGCTAACTGAAGCTAACCAATGAGCTAACTGAAGCTAACCAATGAGCTAACCGAGGCTAACCAATGAGCTAACTGATGCTAACCAATGAGCTAACTGAGGCTAACCAATGAGCTAACTGATGCTAACCAATGAGCTAATCCAGGCTAACCAATGAGCTAACCCAGGCTAACCAATGAGCTAACCGAGGCTAACCAATGAGCTAACCCAGGCTAACCATTGAGCTAACTGAAGCTAACCAATGAGCTAACCCAGGCTAACCAATGAGCTAACCGAGGAATGAGCTAACCCAGGCTAACCAATGAGCTAACCGAGGCTAACCAATGAGCTAACTGAAGCTAACCAATGAGCCAACTGAAGCTAACCAATGAGCTAACCGAGGCTAACCAATGAGCTAACTGATGCTAACCAATGAGCTAACTGAGGCTAACCAATGAGCTAACTGATGCTAACCAATGAGCTAACCCAGGCTAACCAATGAGCTAACCGAGGCTAACCAATGAGCTAACTGAAGCTAACCAATGAGCTAACTGAAGCTAAACAATGAACTAACTGATGCTAACCAATGAGCTAACCGAGGCTAACCAATGAGCTGACTGAAGCTAACCAATGAGCTAACCCAGGCTAACCAATGAGCTAACCCAGACTAACCGATGAGCTAGCCCAGGCTAACCAATGAGCTAACTGAAGCTAACCAATGAGCTAACCGAGGCTAACCAATGAGCTAACCGAGTAATGAGCTAACCCAGGCTAACCAATGAGCTAACCGAGGCTAACCAATGAGCTAACTGAGGCTAACCAATGAGCTAACTGATGCTAACCAATGAGCTAACCCAGGCTAACCAATGAGCTAACCGAAGCTAACCAATGAGCTAACTGAAGCTAACCAATGAACTAACCCAGGCTAACCAATGAGCTAACCCATGCTAACCAATGAGCTAGCCCAGGCTAACCAATGAGCTAACTGAATCTAACCAATGAGCTAACCGAGGCTAACCAATGAGCTAACTGAGGCTAACCAATGAGCTAACTGATGCTAACCAATGAGCTAACCGAGGCTAACCAATGAGCTAACTGAAGCTAACCAATGAGCTAACCCAGGCTAACCAATGAGCTATCCCAGGCTAACCAATGAGCTAACTGAAGCTAAACAATGAGCTAACCGAGGCTAACCAATGAGCTAACCGAGTAATGAGCTAACCCAGGCTAACCAATGAGCTAACCGAGGCTAACCAATGAGCTAACTGAGGCTAACCAATGAGCTAACTGATGCTAGCCGATGAGCTAACCCAGGCTAACCAATGAGCTAACTGAAGCTAACCAATGAGCTAACTGAAGCTAACCAATGAGCTAACCCAGGCTAACCAATGAGCTAGCCCAGGCTAACCAATGAGCTAACTGAATCTAACCAATGAGCTAACCGAGGCTAACCAATGAGCTAACTGAGGCTAACCAATGAGCTAACTGATGCTAACCAATGAGCTAACCGAGGCTAACCAATGAGCTAACTGAAGCTAACCCAGGCTAACCAATGAGCTAACCGAGGAATGAGCTAACCCAGGCTAACCAATGAGCTAACCAAGGCTAACCAATGAGCTAACTGAAGCTAACCAATGAGCTAACCCAGGCTAACCAATGAGCTAACCCAGGCTAACCAATAAGCTAACCGAGGCTAACCAATGAGCTAACTGAGGCTAACCAATGAGCTAACTGATGCTAACCAATGAGCTAACCGAGGCTAACCAATGAGCTAACTGAATCTAACCAATGAGCTAACCGAGGCTAACCAATGAGCTAACTGAGGCTAACCAATGAGCTAACTGATGCTAGCCAATGAGCTAACCGAGGCTAACCAATGAGCTAACTGAAGCTAACCAATGAGCTAACTGATGCTAACCAATGAGCTAACCGAGGCTAACCAATGAGCTAACTGAAGCTAACCAATGAGCTTACCCAGCACAACCAATGAGCTAACCCAGGCTAACCAATGAGCTAACTGAAGCTAACCAATGAGCTAAAAGCAGGCTAACCAATGAGCTAACCCAGGCTAACCAATGAGCTAACTGAAGCTAACCAATGAGCTAACCCAGGCTAACCAATGAGCTAACTGAGGCTAACCAATGAGCTAACCCAGGCTAACCAATGAGCTAACTGAGGCTAACCAATGAGCTAACCCAGGCTAACCAATGAGCTAACTGAGGCTAACCAAAGAGCTAACTGATGATAACCAGAGAGCTAACTGATGCTAACCAATGAGCTAACCGAGGCTAACCAATGAGCTAACCGAAGCTAACCAATGAGCTAACCGAGGCTAACCAATGAGCTAACTGAGGCTAACCAATGAGTTAACTGATGCTAACCAATGAGCTAACCCAGGCTAACCAATGTGCTAACCGAGGCTAACCAATGAGCTAACTGAATCTAACCAATGAGCTAACCGAGGCTAACCAATGAGCTAACTGAGGCTAACCAATGAGCTAACTGATGCTAGCCAATGAGCTAACCGAGGCTAACCAATGAGCTAACTGAAGCTAACCAATGAGCTAACTGATGCTAACCAATGAGCTAACCGAGGCTAACCAATGAGCTAACTGAAGCTAACCAATGAGCTTACCCAGCACAACCAATGAGCTAACCCAGGCTAACCAATGAGCTAACTGAAGCTAACCAATGAGCTAAAAGCAGGCTAACCAATGAGCTAACCAAGGCTAACCAATGAGCTAACTGAAGCTAACCAATGAGCTAACCCAGGCTAACCAATGAGCTAACTGAGGCTAACCAATGAGCTAACCCAGGCTAACCAATGAGCTAACTGAGGCTAACCAATGAGCTAACCCAGGCTAACCAATGAGCTAACTGAGGCTAACCAAAGAGCTAACTGATGATAACCAGAGAGCTAACTGATGCTAACCAATGAGCTAACCGAGGCTAACCAATGAGCTAACCGAAGCTAACCAATGAGCTAACCCAGGCTAACCAATGAGCTAACTGAGGCTAAACAATGAGCTAACTGATGCTAAACAATGAGCTAACTGAAGCTAACCCAGGCTAACCCAGGCTAACCAATGAGCTAACTGAAGCTAACAATGAGCTAACTGAGGCTAACCAATGAGCTAACTGATGCTAACCAATGAGCTAACCGAGGCTAACCAATGAGCTAACCAAGGCTAACCAATGAGCTAACTGAAGCTAACCAATGAGCTAACTGAAGCTAACCAATGAGCTAACCGAGGCTAACCAATGAGCTAACTGATGCTAACCATTGAGCTAACTGAGGCTAACCAATGAGCTAACTGATGCTAACCAATGAGCTAATCCAGGCTAACCAATGAGCTAACCCAGGCTAACCAATGAGCTAACCGAGGCTAACCAATGAGCTAACCCAGGCTAACCAATGAGCTAACTGAAGCTAACCAATGAGCTAACCCAGGCTAACCAATGAGCTAACCGAGGAATGAGCTAACCCAGGCTAACCGAGGAATGAGCTAACCCAGGCTAACCAATGAGCTAACCAAGGCTAACCAATGAGCTAACTGAAGCTAACCAATGAGCTAACTGAAGCTAACCAATGAGCTAACCGAGGCTAACCAATGAGCTAACTGATGCTAACCATTGAGCTAACTGAGGCTAACCAATGAGCTAACTGATGCTAACCAATGAGCTAATCCAGGCTAACCAATGAGCTAACCCAGGCTAACCAATGAGCTAACCGAGGCTAACCAATGAGCTAACCCAGGCTAACCAATGAGCTAACTGAAGCTAACCAATGAGCTAACCCAGGCTAACCAATGAGCTAACCGAGGAATGAGCTAACCCAGGCTAACCAATGAGCTAACCGAGGCTAACCAATTGGCTAACTGAAGCTAACCAATGAGCTAACTGAAGCTAACCAATGAGCTAACCAAGGCTAACCAATGAGCTAACCGAGGAATGGGCTAACCCAGGCTAACCAATGAGCTAACCGAGGCTAACCAATGAGCTAAATGAAGCTAACCAATGAGCTAACTGAAGCTAACCAATGAGCTAACCGAGGCTAACCAATGAGCTAACTGATGCTAACCAATGAGCTAACCCAGGATAACCAATGAGATAACCGAGGCTAACCAATGAGCTAACTGAAGCTAACCAATGAGCTAACTGAAGCTAAACAATGAGCTAACTGATGCTAACCAATGAGCTAACCGAGGCTAACCAATGAGCTAACTGAAGCTAACCAATGAGCTAACCCAGGCTAATCAATGAACTAACTGAAGCTAATCAATGAGCTAGCCCAGGCTAATCATTTAACTAACTGAAGCTAACCAATGAGCTAACAGAGGCTAACCAATGAGCTAACCGAGGAATGAGCTAACCCAGGCTAACCAATGAGCTAACCGAGGCTAACCAATGAGCTAACTGAGGCTAACCAATGAGCTAACTGATGCTAACCAATGAGCTAACCCAGGCTAACCAATGAGCTAACCGAGGCTAACCAATGAGCTAACTGAAGCTAACCAATGAGCTAACCCAGGCTAACCAATGAGCTAGCCCAGGCTAACCAATGAGCTAACTGAATCTAACCAATGAGCTAACCGAGGCTAACCAATGAGCTAACTGAAGCTAACCAATGAGCTAACCCAGGCTAACCAATGAGCTAACTGAAGCTAACCAATGAGCTAACCCAGGCTAACCAATGAGCTAACTGAAGCTAACCAATGAGCTAACCGAGGAATGAGCTAACCCAGGCTAACCAATGAGCTAACTGAGGCCAACCAAATAGCTAACTGATGCTAACCAGAGAGCTAACTGATGCTAACCAATGAGCTAACCGAGGCTAACCAATGAGCTAACCAAAGCTAACCAATGAGCTAACCCAGGCTAACCAATGAGCTAACCCAGGCTAACCAATGAGCTAACTGATGCTAAACAATGAGCTAACTGATGCTAACCAATGAGCTAACTGAAGCTAACCCAGGCTAACCCAGGCTAACCAATGAGCTAACTGAAGCTAACAATGAGCTAACTGAGGCTAACCAATGAGCTAACTGATGCTAACCAATGAGCTAACCAAGGCTAACCAATGAGCTAACTGAAGCTAACCAATGAGCTAACTGAAGCTAACCAATGAGCTAACCAAGGCTAACCAATGAGCTAACTGATGCTAACCAATGAGCTAACCCAGGATAACCAATGAGCTAACCGAGGCTAACCAATGAGCTAACTGATGCTAACCAATGAGCTAACCCAGGATAACCAATGAGCTAACTGATGCTAACCAATGAGCTAACCGAGGCTAACCAATGAGCTAACTGAAGCTAACCAATGAGCTAAACCAGGCTAATCAATGAACTAACTGAAGCTAATCAATGAGCTAGCCCAGGCTAATCAATGAACTAACTGAAGCTAACCAATGAGCTAACAGAGGCTAACCAATGAGCTAACCGAGGAATGAGCTAACCCAGGCTAACCAATGAGCTAACCAAGGCTAACCAATGAGCTAACTGAGGCTAACCAATGAGCTAACTGATGCTAACCAATGAGCTAACCCAGGCTAACCAATGAGCTAACCGAGGCTAACCAATGAGCTAACTGAAGCTAACCAATGAGCTAACCCAGGCTAACCAATGAGCTAACCCAGGCTAACCAATGAGCTAGCCCAGGCTAACCAATGAGCTAACTGAATCTAACCAATGAGCTAACCGAGGCTAACCAATGAGCTAACTGAAGCTAACCAATGAGCTAACCCAGGCTAACAAATGAGCTAACTGAGGCTAACCAATGAGCTAACCCAGGCTAACCAATGAGCGAACTGAAGCTAACCAATGAGCTAACCGAGGAATGAGCTAACCCAGGCTAACCAATGAGCTAACTGAGGCTAACCAAAGAGCTAACTGATGCTAACCAGAGAGCTAACTGATGCTAACCAATGAGCTAACCGAGGCTAACCAATGAGCTAACCGAAGCTAACCAATGAGCTAACCCAGGCTAACCAATGAGCTAACCCAGGCTAACAAATGAGCTAACTGAGGCTAAACAATGAGCTAACTGATGCTAACCAATGAGCTAACTGAAGCTAACCCAGGATAACCAAGGCTAACCAATGAGCTAACTGAAGCTAACAATGAGCTAACTGAGGCTAACCAATGAGCTAACTGATGCTAACCAATGAGCTAACCGAGGCTAACCAATGAGCTAACTGAAGCTAACCAATGAGCTAACCCAGGCTAACCAATGAGCTAACCGAGGCTAACCAATGAGCTAACTGTAGCTAACCAATGAGCTTACCCAGGCTAACCAATGAGCTAACCCAGGCTAACCAATGAGCTAACCCAGGCTAACCAATGAGCTAACCCAGGCTAACCAATGAGCTAACTGAAGATAACCAATGAGCTAACGCAGGCTAACCATTGAGATAACCGAGGCTAACCAATGAGCTAACTGAAGCTAACCAATGAGCTAACCCAGGCTAACCAATGAGCTAACTGAGGCTAACCAATGAGCTAACCCAGTCTAACCAATGAGCTAACTGAAGCTAACCAATGAGCTAACTGAGGAATGAGCTAACCCAGGCTAACCAATGAGCTAACTGAGGCTAACCAAAGAGCTTACTGATGCTAACCAGAGAGCTAACTGATGCTAACCAATGAGTTAACCAAGGCTAACCAATGAGCCAACCAAAGCTAACCAATGAGCTAACCCAGGCTAACCAATGAGCTAACCCAGGCTAACCAATGAGTTAACTGAGGCTAAACAATGAGCTAACTGATGCTAACCAATGAGCTAACTGAAGCTAACCCAGGCTAACCCAGGCTAACCAATGAGCTAACTGAAGCTAACAATGAGCTAACTGAGGCTAACCAATGAGCTAACTGATGCTAACCAATGAGCTAACCGAGGCTAGCCAATGAGCTAACTGAAGCTAACCAATGAGCTAACCCAGGCTAACCCAGGAATGAGCTAACCCAGGCTTACCAATGAGCTAACCGAGGCTAACCAATGAGCTAACTGAAGCTAACCAATGAGCTAACTGAAGCTAACCAATGAGCTAACCGAGGCTAACCAATGAGCTAACTGATGCTAACCAATGAGCTAACTGAGGCTAACCAATGAGCTAACTGATGCTAACCAATGAGCTAATCCAGGCTAACCAATGAGCTAACCCAGGCTAACCAATGAGCTAACCGAGGCTAACCAATGAGCTAACCCAGGCTAACCATTGAGCTAACTGAAGCTAACCAATGAGCTAACCCAGGCTAACCAATGAGCTAACCGAGGAATGAGCTAACCCAGGCTAACCAATGAGCTAACCGAGGCTAACCAATGAGCTAACTGAAGCTAACCAATGAGCCAACTGAAGCTAACCAATGAGCTAACCGAGGCTAACCAATGAGCTAACTGATGCTAACCAATGAGCTAACTGAGGCTAACCAATGAGCTAACTGATGCTAACCAATGAGCTAACCCAGGCTAACCAATGAGCTAACCGAGGCTAACCAATGAGCTAACTGAAGCTAACCAATGAGCTAACTGAAGCTAAACAATGAACTAACTGATGCTAACCAATGAGCTAACCGAGGCTAACCAATGAGCTGACTGAAGCTAACCAATGAGCTAACCCAGGCTAACCAATGAGCTAACCCAGACTAACCGATGAGCTAGCCCAGGCTAACCAATGAGCTAACTGAAGCTAACCAATGAGCTAACCGAGGCTAACCAATGAGCTAACCGAGTAATGAGCTAACCCAGGCTAACCAATGAGCTAACCGAGGCTAACCAATGAGCTAACTGAGGCTAACCAATGAGCTAACTGATGCTAACCAATGAGCTAACCCAGGCTAACCAATGAGCTAACCGAAGCTAACCAATGAGCTAACTGAAGCTAACCAATGAACTAACCCAGGCTAACCAATGAGCTAACCCATGCTAACCAATGAGCTAGCCCAGGCTAACCAATGAGCTAACTGAATCTAACCAATGAGCTAACCGAGGCTAACCAATGAGCTAACTGAGGCTAACCAATGAGCTAACTGATGCTAACCAATGAGCTAACCGAGGCTAACCAATGAGCTAACTGAAGCTAACCAATGAGCTAACCCAGGCTAACCAATGAGCTATCCCAGGCTAACCAATGAGCTAACTGAAGCTAAACAATGAGCTAACCGAGGCTAACCAATGAGCTAACCGAGTAATGAGCTAACCCAGGCTAACCAATGAGCTAACCGAGGCTAACCAATGAGCTAACTGAGGCTAACCAATGAGCTAACTGATGCTAGCCGATGAGCTAACCCAGGCTAACCAATGAGCTAACTGAAGCTAACCAATGAGCTAACTGAAGCTAACCAATGAGCTAACCCAGGCTAACCAATGAGCTAGCCCAGGCTAACCAATGAGCTAACTGAATCTAACCAATGAGCTAACCGAGGCTAACCAATGAGCTAACTGAGGCTAACCAATGAGCTAACTGATGCTAACCAATGAGCTAACCGAGGCTAACCAATGAGCTAACTGAAGCTAACCCAGGCTAACCAATGAGCTAACCGAGGAATGAGCTAACCCAGGCTAACCAATGAGCTAACCAAGGCTAACCAATGAGCTAACTGAAGCTAACCAATGAGCTAACCCAGGCTAACCAATGAGCTAACCCAGGCTAACCAATAAGCTAACCGAGGCTAACCAATGAGCTAACTGAGGCTAACCAATGAGCTAACTGATGCTAACCAATGAGCTAACCGAGGCTAACCAATGAGCTAACTGAATCTAACCAATGAGCTAACCGAGGCTAACCAATGAGCTAACTGAGGCTAACCAATGAGCTAACTGATGCTAGCCAATGAGCTAACCGAGGCTAACCAATGAGCTAACTGAAGCTAACCAATGAGCTAACTGATGCTAACCAATGAGCTAACCGAGGCTAACCAATGAGCTAACTGAAGCTAACCAATGAGCTTACCCAGCACAACCAATGAGCTAACCCAGGCTAACCAATGAGCTAACTGAAGCTAACCAATGAGCTAAAAGCAGGCTAACCAATGAGCTAACCCAGGCTAACCAATGAGCTAACTGAAGCTAACCAATGAGCTAACCCAGGCTAACCAATGAGCTAACTGAGGCTAACCAATGAGCTAACCCAGGCTAACCAATGAGCTAACTGAGGCTAACCAATGAGCTAACCCAGGCTAACCAATGAGCTAACTGAGGCTAACCAAAGAGCTAACTGATGATAACCAGAGAGCTAACTGATGCTAACCAATGAGCTAACCGAGGCTAACCAATGAGCTAACCGAAGCTAACCAATGAGCTAACCCAGGCTAACCAATGAGCTAACTGAGGCTAAACAATGAGCTAACTGATGCTAAACAATGAGCTAACTGAAGCTAACCCAGGCTAACCCAGGCTAACCAATGAGCTAACTGAAGCTAACAATGAGCTAACTGAGGCTAACCAATGAGCTAACTGATGCTAACCAATGAGCTAACCGAGGCTAACCAATGAGCTAACTGAAGCTAACCAATGAGCTAACCCAGGCTAACCGAGGAATGAGCTAACCCAGGCTAACCAATGAGCTAACCAAGGCTAACCAATGAGCTAACTGAAGCTAACCAATGAGCTAACTGAAGCTAACCAATGAGCTAACCGAGGCTAACCAATGAGCTAACTGATGCTAACCATTGAGCTAACTGAGGCTAACCAATGAGCTAACTGATGCTAACCAATGAGCTAATCCAGGCTAACCAATGAGCTAACCCAGGCTAACCAATGAGCTAACCGAGGCTAACCAATGAGCTAACCCAGGCTAACCAATGAGCTAACTGAAGCTAACCAATGAGCTAACCCAGGCTAACCAATGAGCTAACCGAGGAATGAGCTAACCCAGGCTAACCAATGAGCTAACCGAGGCTAACCAATTGGCTAACTGAAGCTAACCAATGAGCTAACTGAAGCTAACCAATGAGCTAACCAAGGCTAACCAATGAGCTAACCGAGGAATGGGCTAACCCAGGCTAACCAATGAGCTAACCGAGGCTAACCAATGAGCTAAATGAAGCTAACCAATGAGCTAACTAAAGCTAACCAATGAGCTAACCGAGGCTAACCAATGAGCTAACTGATGCTAACCAATGAGCTAACCCAGGATAACCAATGAGCTAACCGAGGCTAACCAATGAGCTAACTGAAGCTAACCAATGAGCTAACTGAAGCTAAACAATGAGCTAACTGATGCTAACCAATGAGCTAACCGAGGCTAACCAATGAGCTAACTGAAGCTAACCAATGAGCTAACCCAGGCTAATCAATGAACTAACTGAAGCTAATCAATGAGCTAGCCCAGGCTAATCAATGAACTAACTGAAGCTAACCAATGAGCTAACAGAGGCTAACCAATGAGCTAACCGAGGAATGAGCTAACCCAGGCTAACCAATGAGCTAACCGAGGCTAACCAATGAGCTAACTGAGGCTAACCAATGAGCTAACTGATGCTAACCAATGAGCTAACCCAGGCTAACCAATGAGCTAACCGAGGCTAACCAATGAGCTAACTGAAGCTAACCAATGAGCTAACCCATGCTAACCAATGAGCTAGCCCAGGCTAACCAATGAGCTAACTGAATCTAACCAATGAGCTAACCGAGGCTAACCAATGAGCTAACTGAAGCTAACCAATGAGCTAACCCAGGCTAACCAATGAGCTAACTGAAGCTAACCAATGAGCTAACCCAGGCTAACCAATGAGCTAACTGAAGCTAACCAATGAGCTAACCGAGGAATGAGCTAACCCAGGCTAACCAATGAGCTAACTGAGGCTAACCAAATAGCTAACTGATGCTAACCAGAGAGCTAACTGATGCTAACCAATGAGCTAACCGAGGCTAACCAATGAGCTAACCAAAGCTAACCAATGAGCTAACCCAGGCTAACCAATGAGCTAACCCAGGCTAACCAATGAGCTAACTGAGGCTAAACAATGAGCTAACTGATGCTAACCAATGAGCTAACTGAAGCTAACCCAGGCTAACCCAGGCTAACCAATGAGCTAACTGAAGCTAACAATGAGCTAACTGAGGCTAACCAATGAGCTAACTGATGCTAACCAATGAGCTAACCTAGGCTAACCAATGAGCTAACCGAGGCTAACCAATGAGCTAACTGAAGCTAACCAATGAGCTAACTGAAGCTAACCAATGAGCTAACTGAGGCTAACCAATGAGCTAACTGATGCTAACCATTGAGCTAACTGAGGCTAACCAATGAGCTAACTGATGCTAACCAATGAGCTAATCCAGGCTAACCAATGAGCTAACCTAGGCTAACCAATGAGCTAACCGAGCCTAACCAATGAGCTAACCCAGGCTAACCAATGAGCTAACTGAAGCTAACCAATGAGCTAACCCAGGCTAACCAATGAGCTAACCGAGGAATGAGCTAACCCAGGCTAACCAATTGGCTAACTGAAGCTAACCAATGAGCTAACCGAGGCTAACCAATGAGCTAACTGAAGCTAACCAATGAGCTAACTGAAGCTAACCAATGAGCTAACTGAGGCTAACCAATGAGCTAACTGATGCTAACCATTGAGCTAACTGAGGCTAACCAATGAGCTAACTGATGCTAACCAATGAGCTAATCCAGGCTAACCAATGAGCTAACCTAGGCTAACCAATGAGCTAACCGAGCCTAACCAATGAGCTAACCCAGGCTAACCAATGAGCTAACTGAAGCTAACCAATGAGCTAACCGAGGCTAACCAATGAGCTAACTGATGCTAACCAATGAGCTAACTGAGGCTAACAAATGAGCTAACTGATGCTAACCAATGAGCTAACCCAGGCTAACCAATGAGATAACAGAGGCTAACCAATGAGCTAACTGAAGCTAACCAATGAGCTAACTGAAGCTAAACAATGAGCTTACTGATGCTAACCAATGAGCTAACTGAAGCTAACCAATGAGCTAACCGAGGCTAACCAATGAGCTAACTGATGCTAACCAATGAGCTAACTGAGGCTAACAAATGAGCTAACTGATGCTAACCAATGAGCTAACCCAGGCTAACCAATGAGATAACCGAGGCTAACCAATGAGCTAACTGAAGCTAACCAATGAGCTAACCCAGGCTAACCAATGAGCTAACCCAGGCTAACCAATGAGCTAGCCCAGGCTAACCAATGAGCTAACTGAAGCTAACCAATGAGCTAACCGAGGCTAACCAATGAGCTAACCGAGTAATGAGCTAACCCAGGCTAACCAATGAGCTAACCGAGGCTAACCAATGAGCTAACTGAGGCTAACCAATGAGCTAACTGATGCTAACCAATGAGCTAACCCAGGCTAACCAATGAGCTAACCGAGGCTAACCAATGAGCTAACTGAAGCCAACCAATGAGCTAACCCAGGCTAACCAATGAGCTAACCCAGGCTAACCAATGAGCTAGCCCAGGCTAACCAATGAGCTAACTGAATCTAACCAATGAGCTAACCGAGGCTAACCAATTAGCTAACTGAGGCTAACCAATGAGCTAACTGATGCTAACCAATGAGCTAACCGAGGCTAACCAATGAGCTAACTGAAGCTAACCCAGGCTAACCAATGAGCTAACCGACGAATGAGCTAACCCAGGCTAACCAATGAGCTAACCGAGGCTAACCAATGAGCTAACTGAAGCTAACCAATGAGCTAACCCAGGCTAACCAATGAGCTAACCGAGGCTAACCAATGAGCTAACTGAATCTAACCAATGAGCTAACCGAGGCTAACCAATGAGCTAACTGAGGCTAACCAATGAGCTAACTGATGCTAACCAATGAGCTAACCGAGGCTAACCACTGAGCTAACTGAAGCTAACCCAGGCTAACCAATGAGCTAACCGAGGAATGAGCTAACCCAGGCTAACCAATGAGCTAACCGAGGCTAACCAATGAGCTAACTGAAGCTAGCCAATGAGCTAACCCAGGCTAACCAATGAGCTAATCCAGGCTAACCAATGAGCTAACTGAATCTAACCAATGAGCTAACCGAGGCTAACCAATGAGCTAACTGAAGCTAACCAATGAGCTAACCCAGGCTAACCAATGAGCTAACTGAGGCTAACCAATGAGCTAACCCAGGCTAACCAATGAGCTAACTGAAGCTAACCAATGAGCTAACCGAGGAATGAGCTAACCCAGGCTAACCAATGAGCTAACTGAGGCTAACCAAAGAGCTAACCGAGGCTAACCAATGAGCTAACTGAAGCTAACCAAGGAGCTAACTGAAGCTAACCAATGAGCTAACTGAGGCTAACCAATGAGCTAACCGAGGCTAACCAATGAGCTAACTGAGGCTAACCAATGAGCTAACTGAAGCTAACCAATGAGCTAACCGAGGCTAACCAATGAGCTAACTGAAGCTAACCAATGAGCTAACTGAAGCTAACCAATGAGCTAACTGAGGCTAACCAATGAGCTAACCCAGGCTAACCAATGAGCTAACTGAAGCTAACCAATGAGCTAACCCAGGCTAACCAATGAGCTAACCGAGGAATGAGCTAGCCCAGGCTAACCAATGAGCTAACTGAATCTAACCAATGAGCTAACCGAGGCTAACCAATGAGCTAACTGAGGCTAACCAATGAGCTAACTGATGCTAACCAATGAGATAACCGAGGCTAACCAATGAGCTAACTGAAGCTAACCCAGGCTAACCAATGAGCTAACCGAGGAATGAGCTAACCCAGGCTAACCAATGAGCTAACCAAGGCTAACCAATGAGCTAACTGAAGCTAACCAATGAGCTAACCCAGGCTAACCAATGAGCTAACCCAGGCTAACCAATAAGCTAACCGAGGCTAACCAATGAGCTAACTGAGGCTAACCAATGAGCTAACTGATGCTAACCAATGAGCTAACCCAGGCTAACCAATGAGCTAACCGAGGCTAATCAATGAGCTAACTGAATCTAACCAATGAGCTAACCGAGGCTAAGCAATGAGCTAACTGAGGCTAACCAATGAGCTAACTGATGCTAGCCAATGAGCTAACCGAGGCTAACCAATGAGCTAACTGAAGCTAACCAATGAGCTAACTGATGCTAACCAATGAGCTAACCGAGGCTAACCAATGAGCTAACTGAAGCTAACCAATGAGCTTACCCAGCACAACCAATGAGCTAACCCAGGCTAACCAATGAGCTAACTGAAGCTAACCAATTAGCTAAAAGCAGGCTAACCAATGAGCTAACCAAGGCTAACCAATGAGCTAACTGAAGCTAACCAATGAGCTAACCCAGGCTAACCAATGAGCTAACTGAGGCTAACCAATGAGCTAACCCAGGCTAACCAATGAGCTAACTGAGGCTAAGCAATGAGCTAACCCAGGCTAACCAATGAGCTAACTGAGGCTAACCAAAGAGCTAACTGATGATAACCAGAGAGCTAACTGATGCTAACCAATGAGCTAACCGAGGCTAACCAATGAGCTAACCGAAGCTAACCAATGAGCTAACCCAGGCTAACCAATGAGCTAACTGAGGCTAAACAATGAGCTAACTGATGCTAAACAATGAGCTAACTGAAGCTAACCCAGGCTAACCCAGGCTAACCAATGAGCTAACTGAAGCTAACAATGAGCTAACTGAGGCTAACCAATGAGCTAACTGATGCTAACCAATGAGCTAACCGAGGCTAACCAATGAGCTAACTGAAGCTAACCAATGAGCTAACCCAGGCTAACCGAGGAATGAGCTAACCCAGGCTAACCAATGAGCTAACCAAGGCTAACCAATGAGCTAACTGAAGCTAACCAATGAGCTAACTGAAGCTAACCAATGAGCTAACCGAGGCTAACCAATGAGCTAACTGATGCTAACCATTGAGCTAACTGAGGCTAACCAATGAGCTAACCCAGGCTAACCGAGGAATGAGCTAACCCAGGCTAACCAATGAGCTAACCAAGGCTAACCAATGAGCTAACCCAGGCTAACCAATGAGCTAACTGAAGCTAACCAATGAGCTAACCCAGGCTAACCAATGAGCTAACCCAGGCTAACCAATGAGCTAACCGAGGCTAACCAATGAGCTAATCCAGGCTAACCAATGAGCTAACTGAAGCTAACCAATGAGCTAACCCAGGCTAACCAATGAGCTAACCGAGGAATGAGCTAACCCAGGCTAACCAATGAGCTAACCGAGGCTAACCAATTGGCTAACTGAAGCTAACCAATGAGCTAACTGAAGCTAACCAATGAGCTAACCAAGGCTAACCAATGAGCTAACCGAGGAATGGGCTAACCCAGGCTAACCAATGAGCTAACCGAGGCTAACCAATGAGCTAAATGAAGCTAACCAATGAGCTAACTGAAGCTAACCAATGAGCTAACCGAGGCTAACCAATGAGCTAACTGATGCTAACCAATGAGCTAACCCAGGATAACCAATGAGCTAATCGAGGCTAACCAATGAGCTAACTGAAGCTAACCAATGAGCTAACTGAAGCTAAACAATGAGCTAACTGATGCTAACCAATGAGCTAACCGAGGCTAACCAATGAGCTAACTGAAGCTAACCAATGAGCTAACCCAGGCTAATCAATGAACTAACTGAAGCTAATCAATGAGCTAGCCCAGGCTAATCAATGAACTAACTGAAGCTAACCAATGAGCTAACAGAGGCTAACCAATGAGCTAACCGAGGAATGAGCTAACCCAGGCTAACCAATGAGCTAACCGAGGCTAACCAATGAGCTAACTGAGGCTAACCAATGAGCTAACCCAGGCTAACCAATGAGCTAACCGAGGCTAACCAATGAGCTAACTGAAGCTAACCAATGAGCTAACCCAGGCTAACCAATGAGCTAGCCCAGGCTAACCAATGAGCTAACTGAATCTAACCAATGAGCTAACCGAGGCTAACCAATGAGCTAACTGAAGCTAACCAATGAGCTAACCCAGGCTAACCAATGAGCTAACTGAGGCTAACCAATGAGCTAACCCAGGCTAACCAATGAGCTAACTGAAGCTAACCAATGAGCTAACCGACGAATGAGCTAACCCAGGCTAACCAATGAGCTAACTGAGGCTAACCAAATAGCTAACTGATGCTAACCAGAGAGCTAACTGATGCTAACCAATGAGCTAACCGAGGCTAACCAATGAGCTAACCGAAGCTAACCAATGAGCTAACCCAGGCTAATCAATGAGCTAACCCAGGCTAACCAATGAGCTAACTGAGGCTAAACAATGAGCTAACTGATGCTAACCAATGAGCTAACTGAAGCTAACCCAGGCTAACCCAGGCTAACCAATGAGCTAACTGAAGCTAACAATGAGCTAACTGAGGCTAACCAATGAGCTAACTGATGCTAACCAATGAGCTAACCTAGGCTAACCAATGAGCTAACCGAGGCTAACCAATGAGCTAACTGAAGCTAACCAATGAGCTAACTGAAGCTAACCAATGAGCTAACTGAGGCTAACCAATGAGCTAACTGATGCTAACCATTGAGCTAACTGAGGCTAACCAATGAGCTAACTGATGCTAACCAATGAGCTAATCCAGGCTAACCAATGAAATAACCTAGGCTAACCAATGAGCTAACCGAGCCTAACCAATGAGCTAACCCAGGCTAACCAATGAGCTAACTGAAGCTAACCAATGAGCTAACCCAGGCTAACCAATGAGCTAACCGAGGAATGAGCTAACCCAGGCTAACCAATGAGCTAACCGAGGCTAACCAATTGGCTAACTGAAGCTAACCAATGAGCTAACTGAAGCTAACCAATGAGCTAACCGAGGCTAACCAATGAGCTAACTGATGCTAACCAATGAGCTAACTGAGGCTAACAAATGAGCTAACTGATGCTAACCAATGAGCTAACCCAGGCTAACCAATGAGATAACAGAGGCTAACCAATGAGCTAACTGAAGCTAACCAATGAGCTAACTGAAGCTAAACAATGAGCTTACTGATGCTAACCAATGAGCTAACTGAAGCTAACCAATGAGCTAACCGAGGCTAACCAATGAGCTAACTGATGCTAACCAATGAGCTAACTGAGGCTAACAAATGAGCTAACTGATGCTAACCAATGAGCTAACCCAGGCTAACCAATGAGATAACCGAGGCTAACCAATGAGCTAACTGAAGCTAACCAATGAGCTAACCCAGGCTAACCAATGAGCTAACCCAGGCTAACCAATGAGCTAGCCCAGGCTAACCAATGAGCTAACTGAAGCTAACCAATGAGCTAACCGAGGCTAACCAATGAGCTAACCGAGTAATGAGCTAACCCAGGCTAACCAATGAGCTAACCGAGGCTAACCAATGAGCTAACTGAGGCTAACCAATGAGCTAACTGATGCTAACCAATGAGCTAACCCAGGCTAACCAATGAGCTAACCGAGGCTAACCAATGAGCTAACTGAAGCCAACCAATGAGCTAACCCAGGCTAACCAATGAGCTAACCCAGGCTAACCAATGAGCTAGCCCAGGCTAACCAATGAGCTAACTGAATCTAACCAATGAGCTAACCGAGGCTAACCAATTAGCTAACTGAGGCTAACCAATGAGCTAACTGATGCTAACCAATGAGCTAACCGAGGCTAACCAATGAGCTAACTGAAGCTAACCCAGGCTAACCAATGAGCTAACCGACGAATGAGCTAACCCAGGCTAACCAATGAGCTAACCGAGGCTAACCAATGAGCTAACTGAAGCTAACCAATGAGCTAACCCAGGCTAACCAATGAGCTAACCGAGGCTAACCAATGAGCTAACTGAATCTAACCAATGAGCTAACCGAGGCTAACCAATGAGCTAACTGAGGCTAACCAATGAGCTAACTGATGCTAACCAATGAGCTAACCGAGGCTAACCACTGAGCTAACTGAAGCTAACCCAGGCTAACCAATGAGCTAACCGAGGAATGAGCTAACCCAGGCTAACCAATGAGCTAACCGAGGCTAACCAATGAGCTAACTGAAGCTAGCCAATGAGCTAACCCAGGCTAACCAATGAGCTAACTGAGGCTAACCAATGAGCTAACCCAGGCTAACCAATGAGCTAACTGAGGCTAACCAATGAGCTAACCCAGGCTAACCAATGAGCTAACTGAGGCTAACCAAAGAGCTAACTGATGATAACCAGAGAGCTAACTGATGCTAACCAATGAGCTAACCGAGGCTAACCAATGAGCTAACCGAAGCTAACCAATGAGCTAACCCAGGCTAACCAATGAGCTAACTGAGGCTAAACAATGAGCTAACTGATGCTAAACAATGAGCTAACTGAAGCTAACCCAGGCTAACCCAGGCTAACCAATGAGCTAACTGAAGCTAACAATGAGCTAACTGAGGCTAACCAATGAGCTAACTGATGCTAACCAATGAGCTAACCGAGGCTAACCAATGAGCTAACTGAAGCTAACCAATGAGCTAACCCAGGCTAACCGAGGAATGAGCTAACCCAGGCTAACCAATGAGCTAACCAAGGCTAACCAATGAGCTAACTGAAGCTAACCAATGAGCTAACTGAAGCTAACCAATGAGCTAACCGAGGCTAACCAATGAGCTAACTGATGCTAACCATTGAGCTAACTGAGGCTAACCAATGAGCTAACCCAGGCTAACCGAGGAATGAGCTAACCCAGGCTAACCAATGAGCTAACCAAGGCTAACCAATGAGCTAACTGAAGCTAACCAATGAGCTAACTGAAGCTAACCAATGAGCTAACCGAGGCTAACCAATGAGCTAACTGATGCTAACCATTGAGCTAACTGAGGCTAACCAATGAGCTAACTGATGCTAACCAATGAGCTAATCCAGGCTAACCAATGAGCTAACCCAGGCTAACCAATGAGCTAACCGAGGCTAACCAATGAGCTAACCCAGGCTAACCAATGAGCTAACTGAAGCTAACCAATGAGCTAACCCAGGCTAACCAATGAGCTAACCGAGGAATGAGCTAACCCAGGCTAACCAATGAGCTAACCGAGGCTAACCAATTGGCTAACTGAAGCTAACCAATGAGCTAACTGAAGCTAACCAATGAGCTAACTGAAGCTAACCAATGAGCTAACCGAGGCTAACCAATGAGCTAACTGATGCTAACCATTGAGCTAACTGAGGCTAACCAATGAGCTAACCCAGGCTAACCGAGGAATGAGCTAACCCAGGCTAACCAATGAGCTAACCAAGTCTAACCAATGAGCTAACTGAAGCTAACCAATGAGCTAACTGAAGCTAACCAATGAGCTAACCGAGGCTAACCAATGAGCTAACTGATGCTAACCATTGAGCTAACTGAGGCTAACCAATGAGCTAACTGATGCTAACCAATGAGCTAACTGAAGCTAACCAATGAGCTAACCGAGGCTAACCAATGAGCTAACTGAGGCTAACCAATGAGCTAACCCAGGCTAACCGAGGAATGAGCTAACCCAGGCTAACCAATGAGCTAACCAAGGCTAACCAATGAGCTAACTGAAGCTAACCAATGAGCTAACTGAAGCTAACCAATGAGCTAACCGAGGCTAACCAATGAGCTAACTGATGCTAACCATTGAGCTAACTGAGGCTAACCAATGAGCTAACTGATGCTAACCAATGAGCTAATCCAGGCTAACCAATGAGCTAACCCAGGCTAACCAATGAGCTAACCGAGGCTAACCAATGAGCTAACCCAGGCTAACCAATGAGCTAACTGATGCTAACCAATGAGCTAATCCAGGCTAACCAATGAGCTAACCCAGGCTAACCAATGAGCTAACCGAGGCTAACCAATGAGCTAACCCAGGCTAACCAATGAGCTAACTGAAGCTAACCAATGAGCTAACCCAGGCTAACCAATGAGCTAACCGAGGAATGAGCTAACCCAGGCTAACCAATGAGCTAACCGAGGCTAACCAATTGGCTAACTGAAGCTAACCAATGAGCTAACTGAAGCTAACCAATGAGCTAACCAAGGCTAACCAATGAGCTAACCGAGGAATGGGCTAACCCAGGCTAACCAATGAGCTAACCGAGGCTAACCAATGAGCTAAATGAAGCTAACCAATGAGCTAACTGAAGCTAACCAATGAGCTAACCGAGGCTAACCAATGAGCTAACTGATGCTAACCAATGAGCTAACCCAGGATAACCAATGAGCTAACCGAGGCTAACCAATGAGCTAACTGAAGCTAACCAATGAGCTAACTGAAGCTAAACAATGAGCTAACTGATGCTAACCAATGAGCTAACCGAGGCTAACCAATGAGCTAACTGAAGCTAACCAATGAGCTAACCCAGGCTAATCAATGAACTAACTGAAGCTAACCAATGAGCTAACAGAGGCTAACCAATGAGCTAACCGAGGAATGAGCTAACCCAGGCTAACCAATGAGCTAACCGAGGCTAACCAATGAGCTAACTGAGGCTAACCAATGAGCTAACTGATGCTAACCAATGAGCTAACCCAGGCTAACCAATGAGCTAGCCCAGGCTAACCAATGAGCTAACTGAATCTAACCAATGAGCTAACCGAGGCTAACCAATGAGCTAACTGAAGCTAACCAATGAGCTAACCCAGGCTAACCAATGAGCTAACTGAGGCTAACCAATGAGCTAACCCAGGCTAACCAATGAGCTAACTGAAGCTAACCAATGAGCTAACCGAGGAATGAGCTAACCCAGGCTAACCAATGAGCTAACTGAGGCTAACCAAATAGCTAACTGATGCTAACCAGAGAGCTAACTGATGCTAACCCGGGTTAAACAATGAGCTAACCGATGAATGAGCTAACCCAGGCTAACCAATGAGCTAACTGAAGCTAACCAATTAGCTAAAAGCAGGCTAACCAATGAGCTAACCAAGGCTAACCAATGAGCTAACTGAAGCTAACCAATGAGCTAACCCAGGCTAACCAATGAGCTAACTGAGGCTAACCAATGAGCTAACCCAGGCTAACCAATGAGCTAACTGAGGCTAACCAATGAGCTAACCCAGGCTAACCAATGAGCTAACTGAGGCTAACCAAAGAGCTAACTGATGATAACCAGAGAGCTAACTGATGCTAACCAATGAGCTAACCGAGGCTAACCAATGAGCTAACCGAAGCTAACCAATGAGCTAACCCAGGCTAACCAATGAGCTAACTGAGGCTAAACAATGAGCTAACTGATGCTAAACAATGAGCTAACTGAAGCTAACCCAGGCTAACCCAGGCTAACCAATGAGCTAACTGAAGCAAACAATGAGCTAACTGAGGCTAACCAATGAGCTAACTGATGCTAACCAATGAGCTAACCGAGGCTAACCAATGAGCTAACTGAAGCTAACCAATGAGCTAACCCAGGCTAACCGAGGAATGAGCTAACCCAGGCTAACCAATGAGCTAACCAAGGCTAACCAATGAGCTAACTGAAGCTAACCAATGAGCTAACTGAAGCTAACCAATGAGCTAACCGAGGCTAACCAATGAGCTAACTGATGCTAACCATTGAGCTAACTGAGGCTAACCAATGAGCTAACCCAGGCTAACCGAGGAATGAGCTAACCCAGGCTAACCAATGAGCTAACCAAGGCTAACCAATGAGCTAACCCAGGCTAACCAATGAGCTAACTGAAGCTAACCAATGAGCTAACCCAGGCTAACCAATGAGCTAACCCAGGCTAACCAATGAGCTAACCGAGGCTAACCAATGAGCTAACCCAGGCTAACCAATGAGCTAACTGAAGCTAACCAATGAGCTAACCCAGGCTAACCAATGAGCTAACCGAGGAATGAGCTAACCCAGGCTAACCAATGAGCTAACCGAGGCTAACCAATTGGCTAACTGAAGCTAACCAATGAGCTAACTGAAGCTAACCAATGAGCTAACCAAGGCTAACCAATGAACTAACCGAGGAATGGGCTAACCCAGGCTAACCAATGAGCTAACCGAGGCTAACCAATGAGCTAAATGAAGCTAACCAATGAGCTAACTGAAGCTAACCAATGAGCTAACCGAGGCTAACCAATGAGCTAACTGATGCTAACCAATGAGCTAACCCAGGATAACCAATGAGCTAACCGAGGCTAACCAATGAGCTAACTGAAGCTAACCAATGAGCTAACTGAAGCTAAACAATGAGCTAACTGATGCTAACCAATGAGCTAACCGAGGCTAACCAATGAGCTAACTGAAGCTAACCAATGAGCTAACCCAGGCTAATCAATGAACTAACTGAAGCTAATCAATGAGCTAGCCCAGGCTAATCAATGAACCCACTGAAGCTAACCAATGAGCTAACAGAGGCTAACCAATGAGCTAACCGAGGAATGAGCTAACCCAGGCTAACCAATGAGCTAACCGAGGCTAACCAATGAGCTAACTGAGGCTAACCAATGAGCTAACTGATGCTAACCAATGAGCTAACCCAGGCTAACCAATGAGCTAACCGAGGCTAACCAATGAGCTAACTGAAGCTAACCAATGAGCTAACCCAGGCTAACCAATGAGCTAGCCCAGGCTAACCAATGAGCTAACTGAATCTAACCAATGAGCTAACCGAGGCTAACCAATGAGCTAACTGAAGCTAACCAATGAGCTAACCCAGGCTAACCAATGAGCTAACTGAGGCTAACCAATGAGCTAACCCAGGCTAACCAATGAGCTAACTGAAGCTAACCAATGAGCTAACCGAGGAATGAGCTAACCCAGGCTAACCAATGAGCTAACTGAGGCTAACCAAATAGCTAACTGATGCTAACCAGAGAGCTAACTGATGCTAACCAATGAGCTAACCGAGGCTAACCAATGAGCTAACCGAAGCTAACCAATGAGCTAACCCAGGCTAATCAATGAGCTAACCCAGGCTAACCAATGAGCTAACTGAGGCTAAACAATGAGCTAACTGATGCTAACCAATGAGCTAACTGAAGCTAACCCAGGCTAACCCAGGCTAACCAATGAGCTAACTGAAGCTAACAATGAGCTAACTGAGGCTAACCAATGAGCTAACTGATGCTAACCAATGAGCTAACCTAGGCTAACCAATGAGCTAACCGAGGCTAACCAATGAGCTAACTGAAGCTAACCAATGAGCTAACTGAAGCTAACCAATGAGCTAACTGAGGCTAACCAATGAGCTAACTGATGCTAACCATTGAGCTAACTGAGGCTAACCAATGAGCTAACTGATGCTAACCAATGAGCTAATCCAGGCTAACCAATGAGCTAACCTAGGCTAACCAATGAGCTAACCGAGCCTAACCAATGAGCTAACCCAGGCTAACCAATGAGCTAACTGAAGCTAACCAATGAGCTAACCCAGGCTAACCAATGAGCTAACCGAGGCTAACCAATGAGCTAACCCAGGCTAACCAATGAGCTAACTGAAGCTAACCAATGAGCTAACCCAGGCTAACCAATGAGCTAACCGAGGAATGAGCTAACCCAGGCTAACCAATGAGCTAACCGAGGCTAACCAATTGGCTAACTGAAGCTAACCAATGAGCTAACTGAAGCTAACCAATGAGCTAACCAAGGCTAACCAATGAGCTAACCGAGGAATGGGCTAACCCAGGCTAACCAATGAGCTAACCGAGGCTAACCAATGAGCTAAATGAAGCTAACCAATGAGCTAACTGAAGCTAACCAATGAGCTAACCGAGGCTAACCAATGAGCTAACTGATGCTAACCAATGAGCTAACCCAGGATAACCAATGAGCTAACCGAGGCTAACCAATGAGCTAACTGAAGCTAACCAATGAGCTAACTGAAGCTAAACAATGAGCTAACTGATGCTAACCAATGAGCTAACCGAGGCTAACCAATGAGCTAACTGAAGCTAACCAATGAGCTAACCCAGGCTAATCAATGAACTAACTGAAGCTAACCAATGAGCTAACAGAGGCTAACCAATGAGCTAACCGAGGAATGAGCTAACCCAGGCTAACCAATGAGCTAACCGAGGCTAACCAATGAGCTAACTGAGGCTAACCAATGAGCTAACTGATGCTAACCAATGAGCTAACCCAGGCTAACCAATGAGCTAACCGAGGCTAACCAATGAGCTAACTGAAGCTAACCAATGAGCTAACCCAGGCTAACCAATGATCTAGCCCAGGCTAACCAATGAGCTAACTGAATCTAACCAATGAGCTAACCGAGGCTAACCAATGAGCTAACTGAAGCTAACCAATGAGCTATCCCAGGCTAACCAATGAGCTAACTGAGGCTAACCAATGAGCTAACCCAGGCTAACCAATGAGCTAACTGAAGCTAACCAATGAGGTAACCGAGGAATGAGCTAACCCAGGCTAACCAATGAGCTAACTGAGGCTAACCAAATAGCTAACTGATGCTAACCAGAGAGCTAACTGATGCTAACCCGGGTTAAACAATGAGCTAACCGATGAATGAGCTAACCCAGGCTAACCAATGAGCTAACTGAAGCTAACCAATTAGCTAAAAGCAGGCTAACCAATGAGCTAACCAAGGCTAACCAATGAGCTAACTGAAGCTAACCAATGAGCTAACCCAGGCTAACCAATGAGCTAACTGAGGCTAACCAATGAGCTAACCCAGGCTAACCAATGAGCTAACTGAGGCTAACCAATGAGCTAACCCAGGCTAACCAATGAGCTAACTGAGGCTAACCAAAGAGCTAACTGATGATAACCAGAGAGCTAACTGATGCTAACCAATGAGCTAACCGAGGCTAACCAATGAGCTAACCGAAGCTAACCAATGAGCTAACCCAGGCTAACCAATGAGCTAACTGAGGCTAAACAATGAGCTAACTGATGCTAAACAATGAGCTAACTGAAGCTAACCCAGGCTAACCCAGGCTAACCAATGAGCTAACTGAAGCTAACAATGAGCTAACTGAGGCTAACCAATGAGCTAACTGATGCTAACCAATGAGCTAACCGAGGCTAACCAATGAGCTAACTGAAGCTAACCAATGAGCTAACCCAGGCTAACCGAGGAATGAGCTAACCCAGGCTAACCAATGAGCTAACCAAGGCTAACCAATGAGCTAACTGAAGCTAACCAATGAGCTAACTGAAGCTAACCAATGAGCTAACCCAGGCTAACCGAGGAATGAGCTAACCCAGGCTAACCAATGAGCTAACCAAGGCTAACCAATGAGCTAACCCAGGCTAACCAATGAGCTAACTGAAGCTAACCAATGAGCTAACCCAGGCTAACCAATGAGCTAACCCAGGCTAACCAATGAGCTAACCGAGGCTAACCAATGAGCTAACCCAGGCTAACCAATGAGCTAACTGAAGCTAACCAATGAGCTAACCCAGGCTAACCAATGAGCTAACCGAGGAATGAGCTAACCCAGGCTAACCAATGAGCTAACCGAGGCTAACCAATTGGCTAACTGAAGCTAACCAATGAGCTAACTGAAGCTAACCAATGAGCTAACCAAGGCTAACCAATGAACTAACCGAGGAATGGGCTAACCCAGGCTAACCAATGAGCTAACCGAGGCTAACCAATAAGCTAAATGAAGCTAACCAATGAGCTAACTGAAGCTAACCAATGAGCTAACCGAGGCTAACCAATGAGCTAACTGATGCTAACCAATGAGCTAACCCAGGATAACCAATGAGCTAACCGAGGCTAACCAATGAGCTAACTGAAGCTAACCAATGAGCTAACTGAAGCTAAACAATGAGCTAACTGATGCTAACCAATGAGCTAACCGAGGCTAACCAATGAGCTAACTGAAGCTAACCAATGAGCTAACCCAGGCTAATCAATGAACTAACTGAAGCTAATCAATGAGCTAGCCCAGGCTAATCAATGAACCCACTGAAGCTAACCAATGAGCTAACAGAGGCTAACCAATGAGCTAACCGAGGAATGAGCTAACCCAGGCTAACCAATGAGCTAACCGAGGCTAACCAATGAGCTAACTGAGGCTAACCAATGAGCTAACTGATGCTAACCAATGAGCTAACTGAAGCTAACCAATGAGCTAACCCAGGCTAACCAATGAGCTAGCCCAGGCTAACCAATGAGCTAACTGAATCTAACCAATGAGCTAACCGAGGCTAACCAATGAGCTAACTGAAGCTAACCAATGAGCTAACCCAGGCTAACCAATGAGCTAACTGAGGCTAACCAATGAGCTAACCCAGGCTAACCAATGAGCTAACTGAAGCTAACCAATGAGCTAACCGAGGAATGAGCTAACCCAGGCTAACCAATGAGCTAACTGAGGCTAACCAAATAGCTAACTGATGCTAACCAGAGAGCTAACTGATGCTAACCAATGAGCTAACCGAGGCTAACCAATGAGCTAACCGAAGCTAACCAATGAGCTAACCCAGGCTAATCAATGAGCTAACCCAGGCTAACCAATGAGCTAACTGAGGCTAAACAATGAGCTAACTGATGCTAACCAATGAGCTAACTGAAGCTAACCCAGGCTAACCCAGGCTAACCAATGAGCTAACTGAAGCTAACAATGAGCTAACTGAGGCTAACCAATGAGCTAACTGATGCTAACCAATGAGCTAACCTAGGCTAACCAATGAGCTAACCGAGGCTAACCAATGAGCTAACTGAAGCTAACCAATGAGCTAACTGAAGCTAACCAATGAGCTAACTGAGGCTAACCAATGAGCTAACTGATGCTAACCATTGAGCTAATTGAGGCTAACCAATGAGCTAACTGATGCTAACCAATGAGCTAATCCAGGCTAACCAATGAGCTAACCTAGGCTAACCAATGAGCTAAACGAGCCTAACCAATGAGCTAACCCAGGCTAACCAATGAGCTAACTGAAGCTAACCAATGAGCTAACCCAGGCTAACCAATGAGCTAACCGAGGAATGAGCTAACCCAGGCTAACCAATGAGCTAACCGAGGCTAACCAATTGGCTAACTGAAGCTAACCAATGAGCTAACCGAGGCTAACCAATGAGCTAACTGATGCTAACCAATGAGCTAACTGAGGCTAACAAATGAGCTAACTGATGCTAACCAATGAGCTAACCCAGGCTAACCAATGAGATAACAGAGGCTAACCAATGAGCTAACTGAAGCTAACCAATGAGCTAACTGAAGCTAAACAATGAGCTTACTGATGCTAACCAATGAGCTAACTGAAGCTAACCAATGAGCTAACCGAGGCTAACCAATGAGCTAACTGATGCTAACCAATGAGCTAACTGAGGCTAACAAATGAGCTAACTGATGCTAACCAATGAGCTAACCCAGGCTAACCAATGAGATAACCGAGGCTAACCAATGAGCTAACTGAAGCTAACCAATGAGCTAACCCAGGCTAACCAATGAGCTAACCCAGGCTAACCAATGAGCTAGCCCAGGCTAACCAATGAGCTAACTGAAGCTAACCAATGAGCTAACCGAGGCTAACCAATGAGCTAACCGAGTAATGAGCTAACCCAGGCTAACCAATGAGCTAACCGAGGCTAACCAATGAGCTAACTGAGGCTAACCAATGAGCTAACTGATGCTAACCAATGAGCTAACCCAGGCTAACCAATGAGCTAACCGAGGCTAACCAATGAGCTAACTGAAGCCAACCAATGAGCTAACCCAGGCTAACCAATGAGCTAACCCAGGCTAACCAATGAGCTAGCCCATGCTAACCAATGAGCTAACTGAATCTAACCAATGAGCTAACCGAGGCTAACCAATTAGCTAACTGAGGCTAACCAATGAGCTAACTGATGCTAACCAATGAGCTAACCGAGGCTAACCAATGAGCTAACTGAAGCTAACCCAGGCTAACCAATGAGCTAACCGACGAATGAGCTAACCCAGGCTAACCAATGAGCTAACCGAGGCTAACCAATGAGCTAACTGAAGCTAACCAATGAGCTAACCCAGGCTAACCAATGAGCTAACCGAGGCTAACCAATGAGCTAACTGAATCTAACCAATGAGCTAACCGAGGCTAACCAATGAGCTAACTGAGGCTAACCAATGAGCTAACTGATGCTAACCAATGAGCTAACCGAGGCTAACCACTGAGCTAACTGAAGCTAACCCAGGCTAACCAATGAGCTAACCGAGGAATGAGCTAACCCAGGCTAACCAATGAGCTAACCGAGGCTAACCAATGAGCTAACTGAAGCTAGCCAATGAGCTAACCCAGGCTAACCAATGAGCTAACTGAGGCTAACCAATGAGCTAACCCAGGCTAACCAATGAGCTAACTGAGGCTAACCAATGAGCTAACCCAGGCTAACCAATGAGCTAACTGAGGCTAACCAAAGAGCTAACTGATGATAACCAGAGAGCTAACTGATGCTAACCAATGAGCTAACCGAGGCTAACCAATGAGCTAACCGAAGCTAACCAATGAGCTAACCCAGGCTAACCAATGAGCTAACTGAGGCTAAACAATGAGCTAACTGATGCTAAACAATGAGCTAACTGAAGCTAACCCAGGCTAACCCAGGCTAACCAATGAGCTAACTGAAGCTAACAATGAGCTAACTGAGGCTAACCAATGAGCTAACTGATGCTAACCAATGAGCTAACCGAGGCTAACCAATGAGCTAACTGAAGCTAACCAATGAGCTAACCCAGGCTAACCGAGGAATGAGCTTATCCAGGCTAACCAATGAGCTAACCAAGGCTAACCAATGAGCTAACTGAAGCTAACCAATGAGCTAACTGAAGCTAACCAATGAGCTAACCGAGGCTAACCAATGAGCTAACCTAGGCTAACCAATGAGCTAACCGAGGAATGAGCTAACCCAGGCTAACCAATGAGCTAACCGAGGCTAACCAATTGGCTAACTGAAGCTAACCAATGAGCTACCCGAAGCTAACCAATGAGCTAACCGAGGCTAACCAATGAGCTAACTGATGCTAACCAATGAGCTAACTGAGGCTAACAAATGAGCTAACTGATGCTAACCAATGAGCTAACCCAGGCTAACCAATGAGATAACAGAGGCTAACCAATGAGCTAACTGAAGCTAACCAATGAGCTAACTGAAGCTAAACAATGAGCTAACTGATGCTAACCAATGAGCTAACCGAGGCTAACCAATGAGCTAACTGAAGCTAACCAATGAGCTAACCCAGGCTAATCAATGAACTAACTGAAGCTAATCAATGAGCTAGCCCAGGCTAATCAATGAACTAACTGAAGCTAACCAATGAGCTAACAGAGGCTAACCAATGAGCTAACCGAGGAATGAGCTAACCCAGGCTAACCAATGAGCTAACCGAGGCTAACCAATGAGCTAACTGAGGCTAACCAATGAGCTAACTGATGCTAACCAATGAGCAAACCCAGGCTAACCAATGAGCTAACCGAGGCTAACCAATGAGCTAACTGAAGCTAACCAATGAGCTAACCCAGGCTAACCAATGAGCTAACCCAGGCTAACCAATGAGCTAGCCCAGGCTAACCAATGAGCTAACTGAATCTAACCAATGAGCTAACCGAGGCTAACCAATGAGCTAACTGAAGCTAACCAATGAGCTAACCCAGGCTAACCAATGAGCTAACTGAGGCTAACCAATGAGCTAACCCAGGTTAACCAATGAGCTAACTGAAGCTAACCAATGAGCTAACCGAGGAATGAGCTAACCCAGGCTAACCAATGAGCTAACTGAGGCTAACCAAAGAGCTAACTGATGCTAACCAGAGAGCTAACTGAGGCTAAACAATGAGCTAACTGATGCTAACCAATGAGCTAACTGAAGCTAACCCAGGCTAACCCAGGCTAACCAATGAGCTAACTGAAGCTAACAATGAGCTAACTGAGGCTAACCAATGAGCTAACTGATGCTAACCAATGAGCTAACCTAGGCTAACCAATGAGCTAACCGAGGCTAACCAATGAGCTAACTGAAGCTAACCAATGAGCTAACTGAAGCTAACCAATGAGCTAACTGAGGCTAACCAATGAGCAAACTGATGCTAACCATTGAGCTAACTGAGGCTAACCAATGAGCTAACTGATGCTAACCAATGAGCTAATCCAGACTAACCAATGAGCTAACCTAGGCTAACCAATGAGCTAACCGAGGCGAACCAATGAGCTAACCCAGGCTAACCAATGAGCTAACTGAAGCTAACCAATGAGCTAACTGAAGCTAACCCAGGCTAACCAATGAGCTAACCGACGAATGAGCTAACCCAGGCTAACCAATGAGCTAACCGAGGCTAACCAATGAGCTAACTGAAGCTAACCAATGAGCTAACCCAGGCTAACCAATGAGCTAACCCAGGCTAACCAATGAGCTAACCGAGGCTAACCAATGAGCTAACTGAGGCTAACCAATGAGCTAACTGATGCTAACCAATGAGCTAACCCAGGCTAACCAATGAGCTAACCGAGGCTAACCAATGAGCTAACTGAATCTAACCAATGAGCTAACCGAGGCTAACCAATGAGATAGCTGAGGCTAACCAATGAGCTAACTGATGCTAACCAATGAGCTAACCGAGGCTAACCACTGAGCTAACTGAAGCTAACCCAGGCTAACCAATGAGCTAACCGAGGAATGAGCTAACCCAGGCTAACCAATGAGCTAACCGAGGCTAACCAATGAGCTAACTGAAGCTAACCAATGAGCTAAACCAGGCTAACCAATGAGCTAACCCAGGCTAACCAATGAGCTAGCCCAGGCTAACCAATGAGCTAACTGAATCTAACCAATGAGCTATCCGAGGCTAACCAATGAGCTAACTGAAGCTAACCAATGAGCTAACCCAGGCTAACCAATGAGCTAACTGAGGCTAACCAATGAGCTAACCCAGGCTAACCAATGAGCTAACTGAAGCTAACCAATGAGATAACCGAGGAATGAGCTAACCCAGGCTAACCAATGAGCTAACTGAGGCTAACCAAAGAGCTAACCGAGGCTAACCAATGAGCTAACTGAAGCTAACCAATGAGCTAACTGAAGCTAACCAATGAGCTAACTGAGGCTAACCAATGAGCTAACCGAGGCTAACCAATGAGCTAACTGAGGCTAACCAATGAGCTAACTGAAGCTAACCAATGAGCTAACCGAGGCTAACCAATGAGCTAACTGATGCTAACCATTGAGCTAACTGAGGCTAACCAATGAGCTAACTGATGCTAACCAATGAGCTAATCCAGGCTAACCAATGAGCTAACCCAGGCTAACCAATGAGCTAACCGAGGCTAACCAATGAGCTAACCCAGGCTAACCAATGAGCTAACTGAAGCTAACCAATGAGCTAACCAAGGCTAACCAATGAGCTAACCGAGGAATGGGCTAACCCAGGCTAACCAATGAGCTAACTGATGCTAACCAATGAGCTAATCCAGGCTAACCAATGAGCTAACCTAGGCTAACCAATGAGCTAACCGAGGCTAACCAATGAGCTAACCCAGGCTAACCAATGAGCTAACTGAAGCTAACCAATGAGCTAACCCAGGCTAACCAATGAGCTAACCGAGGCTAACCAATTGGCTAACTGAAGCTAACCAATGAGCTAACTGAAGCTAACCAATGAGCTAACCGAGGCTAACCAATGAGCTAACTGATGCTAACCAATGAGCTAACTGAGGCTAACAAATGAGCTAACTGATGCTAACCAATGAGCTAACCCAGGCTAACCAATGAGATAACCGAGGCTAACCAATGAGCTAACTGAAGCTAACCAATGAGCTAACTGAAGCTAAACAATGAGCTTACTGATGCAAACCAATGAGCTAACCGAGGCTAACCAATGAGCTAACTGAAGCTAACCAATGAGCTAACCCAGGCTAACCAATGAGCTAACCCAGGCTAACCACTGAGCTAACCGAGGCTAACCAATGAGCTAACTGAGGCTAACCAATGAGCTAACTGATGCTAACCAATGAGCTAACCCAGGCTAACCAATGAGCTAACCGAGGCTAACCAATGAGCTAACTGAATCTAACCAATGAGCTAACCGAGGCTAACCAATGAGCTAACTGAGGCTAACCAATGAGCTAACTGATGCTAGCCAATGAGCTAACCGAGGCTAACCAATGAGCTAACTGAAGCTAAACAATGAGCTTACCCAGAACAACCAATGAGCTAACCCAGGCTAACCAATGAGCTAACTGAAGCTAACCAATGAGCTAAAAGCAGGCTAACCAATGAGCTAACCAAGGCTAACCAATGAGCTAACTGAGGCTAACCAATGAGCTAACCCAGGCTAACCAATGAGCTAACTGAAGCTAACCAATGAGCTAACCGAGGAATGAGCTAACCCAGGCTAACCAATGAGCTAACTGAGGCTAACCAAAGAGCTAACTGATGATAACCAGAGAGCTAACTGATGCTAACCAATGAGCTAACCGAGGCTAACCAATGAGCTAATCCAGGCTAACCAATGAGCTAACCTAGGCTAACCAATGAGCTAACCGAGGCTAACCAATGAGCTAACCCAGGCTAACCAATGAGCTAACTGAAGCTAACCAATGAGCTAACCCAGGCTAACCAATGAGCTAACCGAGGCTAACCAATTGGCTAACTGAAGCTAACCAATGAGCTAACTGAAGCTAACCAATGAGCTAACCGAGGCTAACCAATGAGCTAACTGATGCTAACCAATGAGCTAACTGAGGCTAACAAATGAGCTAACTGATGCTAACCAATGAGCTAACCCAGGCTAACCAATGAGATAACCGAGGCTAACCAATGAGCTAACTGAAGCTAACCAATGAGCTAACTGAAGCTAAACAATGAGCTTACTGATGCAAACCAATGAGCTAACCGAGGCTAACCAATGAGCTAACTGAAGCTAACCAATGAGCTAACCCAGGCTAACCAATGAGCTAACCCAGGCTAACCACTGAGCTAACCGAGGCTAACCAATGAGCTAACTGAGGCTAACCAATGAGCTAACTGATGCTAACCAATGAGCTAACCCAGGCTAACCAATGAGCTAACCGAGGCTAACCAATGAGCTAACTGAATCTAACCAATGAGCTAACCGAGGCTAACCAATGAGCTAACTGAGGCTAACCAATGAGCTAACTGATGCTAGCCAATGAGCTAACCGAGGCTAACCAATGAGCTAACTGAAGCTAACCAATGAGCTAACTGATGCTAACCAATGAGCTAACCGAGGCTAACCAATGAGCTAACTGAAGCTAAACAATGAGCTTACCCAGAACAACCAATGAGCTAACCCAGGCTAACCAATGAGCTAACTGAAGCTAACCAATGAGCTAAAAGCAGGCTAACCAATGAGCTAACCAAGGCTAACCAATGAGCTAACTGAGGCTAACCAATGAGCTAACCCAGGCTAACCAATGAGCTAACTGAAGCTAACCAATGAGCTAACCGAGGAATGAGCTAACCCAGGCTAACCAATGAGCTAACTGAGGCTAACCAAAGAGCTAACTGATGATAACCAGAGAGCTAACTGATGCTAACCAATGAGCTAACCGAGGCTAACCAATGAGCTAACCGAAGCTAACCAATGAGCTAACCCAGGCTAACCAATGAGCTAACTGAGGCTAAACAATGAGCTAACTGATGCTAAACAATGAGCTAACTGAAGCTAACCCAGGCTAACCCAGGCTAACCAATGAGCTAACTGAAGCTAACAATGAGCTAACTGAGGCTAACCAATGAGCTAACTGATGCTAACCAATGAGCTAACCGAAGCTAACCAATGAGCTAACTGAAGCTAACCAATGAGCTAGCCCAGGCTAACCGAGGAATGAGCTAACCCAGGCTAACCAATGAGCTAACCGAGGCTAACCAATGAGCTAACTGAAGCTAACCAATGAGCTAACTGAAGCTAACCAATGAGCTAACCGAGGCTAACCAATGAGCTAACTGATGCTAACCATTGAGCTAACTGAGGCTAACCAATGAGCTAACTGATGCTAACCAATGAACTAATCCAGGCTAACCAATGAGCTAACCCAGGCTAACCAATGAGCTAACCGAGGCTAACCAATGAGCTAACCCAGGCTAACCAATGAGCTAACTGAAGCTAACCAATGAGCTAACCCAGGCTAACCAATGAGCTAACCGAGGAATGAGCTAACCAAGGCTAACCAATGAGCTAACCGAGGCTAACCAATTGGCTAACTGAAGCTAACCAATGAGCTAACTGAAGCTAACCAATGAGTTAACCAAGGCTAACCAATGAGCTAACCGAGGAATGGGCTAACCCAGGCTAATCAATGAGCTAACCGAGGCTAACCAATGAGCTAAATGAAGCTAACCAATGAGCTAACTGAAGCTAACCAATGAGCTAACCGAGGCTAACCAATGAGCTAACTGATGCTAACCAATGAGCTAACCCAGGATAACCAATGAGCTAACCGAGGCTAACCAATGAGCTAACTGAAGCTAAACAATGAGCTAACTGATGCTAACCAATGAGCTAACCGAGGCTAACCAATGAGCTAACTGAAGCTAACCAATGAGCTAACCCAGGCTAATCAATGAACTAACTGAAGCTAATCAATGAGCTAGCCCAGGCTAATCAATGAACTAACTGAAGCTAACCAATGAGCTAACAGAGGCTAACCAATGAGCTAACCGAGGAATGAGCTAACCCAGGCTAACCAATGAGCTAACCGAGGCTAACCAATGAGCTAACTGAGGCTAACCAATGAGCTAACTGATGCTAACCAATGAGCTAACCCAGGCTAACCAATGAGCTAACTGAAGCTAACCAATGAGCTAACCCAGGCTAACCAATGAGCTAACCCAGGCTAACCAATGAGCTAGCCCAGGCTAACCAATGAGCTAACTGAATCTAACCAATGAGCTAACCGAGGCTAACCAATGAGCTAACTGAAGCTAACCAATGAGCTAACCCAGGCTAACCAATGAGCTAACTGAGGCTAACCAATGAGCTAACCCAGGCTAACCAATGAGCTAACTGAAGCTAACCAATGAGCTAACCGAGGAATGAGCTAACCCAGGCTAACCAATGAGCTAACTGAGGCTAACCAAAGAGCTAACTGATGCTAACCAGAGAGCTAACTGATGCTAACCAATGAGCTAACCGAGGCTAACCAATGAGCTAACCGAAGCTAACCAATGAGCTAACCCAGGCTAACCAATGAGCTAACCCAGGCTAACCAATGAGCTAACTGAGGCTAAACAATGAGCTAACTGATGCTAACCAATGAGCTAACTGAAGCTAACCCAGGCTAACCCAGGCTAACCAATGAGCTAACTGAAGCTAACAATGAGCTAACTGAGGCTAACCAATGAGCTAACTGATGCTAACCATTGAGCTAACTGAGGCTAACCAATGAGCTAACTGATGCTAACCAATGAGCTAATCCAGGCTAACCAATGAGCTAACCCAGGCTAACCAATGAGCTAACCGAGGCTAACCAATGAGCTAACCCAGGCTAACCAATGAGCTAACTGAAGCTAACCAATGAGCTAACCAAGGCTAACCAATGAGCTAACCGAGGAATGGGCTAACCCAGGCTAACCAATGAGCTAACTGATGCTAACCAATGAGCTAATCCAGGCTAACCAATGAGCTAACCTAGGCTAACCAATGAGCTAACCGAGGCTAACCAATGAGCTAACCCAGGCTAACCAATGAGCTAACTGAAGCTAACCAATGAGCTAACCCAGGCTAACCAATGAGCTAACCGAGGCTAACCAATTGGCTAACTGAAGCTAACCAATGAGCTAACTGAAGCTAACCAATGAGCTAACCGAGGCTAACCAATGAGCTAACTGATGCTAACCAATGAGCTAACTGAGGCTAACAAATGAGCTAACTGATGCTAACCAATGAGCTAACCCAGGCTAACCAATGAGATAACCGAGGCTAACCAATGAGCTAACTGAAGCTAACCAATGAGCTAACCGAGGCTAACCAATGAGCTAACTGATGCTAACCAATGAGCTAACTGAGGCTAACAAATGAGCTAACTGAAGCTAACCAATGAGCTAACCCAGGCTAACCAATGAGATAACCGAGGCTAACCAATGAGCTAACTGAAGCTAACCAATGAGCTAACTGAAGCTAAACAATGAGCTTACTGATGCTAACCAATGAGCTAACCGAGGCTAACCAATGAGCTAACTGATGCTAACCAATGAGCTAACTGAGGCTAACAAATGAGCTAACTGATGCTAACCAATGAGCTAACCCAGGCTAACCAATGAGATAACCGAGGCTAACCAATGAGCTAACTGAAGCTAACCAATGAGCTAACCGAGGCTAACCAATGAGCTAACTGATGCTAACCAATGAGCTAACTGAGGCTAACAAATGAGCTAACTGATGCTAACCAATGAGCTAACCCAGGCTAACCAATTGGCTAACTGAAGCTAACCAATGAGCTAACTGAAGCTAACCAATGAGCTAACCGTGGCTAACCAATGAGCTAACTGATGCTAACCAATGAGCTAACTGAGGCTAACAAATGAGCTAACTGATGCTAACCAATGAGCTAACCCAGGCTAACCAATGAGATAACCGAGGCTAACCAATGAGCTAACTGAAGCTAACCAATGAGCTAACCCAGGCTAACCAATGAGCTAACCCAGGCTAACCAATGAGCTAACCGAGGCTAACCAATGAGCTAACTGAGGCTAACCAATGAGCTAACTGATGCTAACCAATGAGCTAACCCAGGCTAACCAATGAGCTAACCGAGGCTAACCAATGAGCTAACTGAATCTAACCAATGAGCTAACCGAGGCTAACCAATGAGCTAACTGAGGCTAACCAATGAGCTAACTGATGCTAGCCAATGAGCTAACCGAGGCTAACCAATGAGCTAACTGAAGCTAACCAATGAGCTAACTGATGCTAACCAATGAGCTAACCGAGGCTAACCAATGAGCTAACTGAAGCTAAACAATGAGCTTACCCAGAACAACCAATGAGCTAACCCAGGCTAACCAATGAGCTAACTGAAGCTAACCAATGAGCTAAAAGCAGGCTAACCAATGAGCTAACCAAGGCTAACCAATGAGCTAACTGAAGCTAACCAATGAGCTAACCCAGGCTAACCAATGAGCTAACTGAGGCTAACCAATGAGCTAACCCAGGCTAACCAATGAGCTAACTGAAGCTAACCAATGAGCTAACCGAGGAATGAGCTAACCCAGGCTAACCAATGAGCTAACTGAGGCTAACCAAAGAGCTAACTGATGATAACCAGAGAGCTAACTGATGCTAACCAATGAGCTAACCGAGGCTAACCAATGAGCTAACCGAAGCTAACCAATGACCTAACCCAGGCTAACCAATGAGCTAACTGAAGCTAACCAATGAGCTAACCCAGGCTAACCGAGGAATGAGCTAACCCAGGCTAACCAATGAGCTAACCGAGGCTAACCAATGAGCTAACTGAAGCTAACCAATGAGCTAACTGAAGCTAACCGATGAGCTAACCGAGGCTAACCAATGAGCTAACTGATGCTAACCATTGAGCTAACTGAGGCTAACCAATGAGCTAACTGATGCTAACCAATGAACTAATCCAGGCTAACCAATGAGCTAACCCAGGCTAACCAATGAGCTAACCGAGGCTAACCAATGAGCTAACCCAGGCTAACCAATGAGCTAACTGAAGCTAACCAATGAGCTAACCCAGGCTAACCAATGAGCTAACCGAGGAATGAGCTAACCCAGGCTAACCAATGAGCTAACCGAGGCTAACCAATTGGCTAACTGAAGCTAACCAATGAGCTAACTGAAGCTAACCAATGAGCTAACCAAGGCTAACCAATGAGCTAACCGAGGAATGGGCTAACCCAGGCTAACCAATGAGCTAACCGAGGCTAACCAATGAGCTAAATGAAGCTAACCAATGAGCTAACTGAAGCTAACCAATGAGCTAACCGAGGCTAACCAATGAGCTAACTGATGCTAACCAATGAGCTAACCCAGGATAACCAATGAGCTAACCGAGGCTAACCAATGAGCTAACTGAAGCTAACCAATGAGCTAACTGAAGCTAAACAATGAGCTAACTGATGCTAACCAATGAGCTAACCGAGGCTAACCAATGAGCTAACTGAAGCTAACCAATGAGCTAACCCAGGCTAATCAATGAACTAACTGAAGCTAATCAATGAGCTAGCCCAGGCTAATCAATGAACTAACTGAAGCTAACCAATGAGCTAACAGAGGCTAACCAATGAGCTAACCGAGGAATGAGCTAACCCAGGCTAACCAATGAGCTAATCGAGGCTAACCAATGAGCTAACTGAGGCTAACCAATGAGCTAACTGATGCTAACCAATGAGCTAACCCAGGCTAACCAATGAGCTAACCGAGGCTAACCAATGAGCTAACTGAAGCTAACCAATGAGCTAACCCAGGCTAACCAATGAGCTAACCCAGGCTAACCAATGAGCTAGCCCAGGCTAACCAATGAGCTAACTGAATCTAACCAATGAGCTAACCGAGGCTAACCAATGAGCTAACTGAAGCTAACCAATGAGCTAACCCAGGCTAACCAATGAGCTAACTGAGGCTAACCAATGAGCTAACCCAGGCTAACCAATGAGCTAACTGAAGCTAACCAATGAGCTAACCGAGGAATGAGCTAACCCAGGCTAACCAATGAGCTAACTGAGGCTAACCAAAGAGCTAACTGATGCTAACCAGAGAGCTAACTGATGCTAACCAATGAGCTAACCGAGGCTAACCAATGAGCTAACCGAAGCTAACCAATGAGCTAACCCAGGCTAACCAATGAGCTAACCCAGGCTAACCAATGAGCTAACTGAGGCTAAACAATGAGCTAACTGATGCTAACCAATGAGCTAACTGAAGCTAACCCAGGCTAACCCAGGCTAACCAATGAGCTAACTGAAGCTAACAATGAGCTAACTGAGGCTAACCAATGAGCTAACTGATGCTAACCAATGAGCTAACCTAGGCTAACCAATGAGCTAACCGAGGCTAACCAATGAGCTAACTGAAGCTAACCAATGAGCTAACTGAAGCTAACCAATGAGCTAACTGAGGCTAACCAATGAGCAAACTGATGCTAACCATTGAGCTAACTGAGGCTAACCAATGGGCTAACTGATGCTAACCAATGAGCTAATCCAGGCTAACCAATGAGCTAACCTAGGCTAACCAATGAGCTAACCGAGGCTAACCAATGAGCTAACCCAGGCTAATCAATGAGCTAACTGAAGCTAACCAATGAGCTAACTGAAGCTAACCCAGGCTAACCAATGAGCTAACCGACGAATGAGCTAACCCAGGCTAACCAATGAGCTAACCGAGGCTAACCAATGAGCTAACTGAAGCTAACCAATGAGCTAACCCAGGCTAACCAATGAGCTAACCCAGGCTAACCAATGAGCTAACCCAGGCTAACCAATGAGCTAACTGAGGCTAACCAATGAGCTAACTGATGCTAACCAATGAGCTAACCCAGGCTAACCAATGAGCTAACCGAGGCTAACCAATGAGCTAACTGAATCTAACCAATGAGCTAACCGAGGCTAACCAATGAGCTAACTGAGGCTAACCAATGAGCTAACTGATGCTAACCAATGAGCTAACCGAGGCTAACCACTGAGCTAACTGAAGCTAACCCAGGCTAACCAATGAGCTAACCGAGGAATGAGCTAACCCAGGCTAACCAATGAGCTAACCGAGGCTAACCAATGAGCTAACTGAAGCTAACCAATGAGCTAACCCAGGCTAACCAATGAGCTAACCCAGGCTAACCAATGAGCTAGCCCAGGCTAACCAATGAGCTAACTGAATCTAACCAATGAGCTAACCGAGGCTAACCAATGAGCTAACTGAAGCTAACCAATGAGCTAACCCAGGCTAACCAATGAGCTAACTGAGGCAAACCAATGAGCTAACCCAGGCTAACCAATGAGCTAACTGAAGCTAACCAATGAGATAACCGAGGAATGAGCTAACCCAGGCTAACCAATGAGCTAACTGAGGCTAACCAAAGAGCTAACCGAGGCTAACCAATGAGCTAACTGAAGCTAACCAATGAGCTAACTGAAGCTAACCAATGAGCTAACTGAGGCTAACCAATGAGCTAACCGAGGCTAACCAATGAGCTAACTGAGGCTAACCAATGAGCTAACTGAAGCTAACCAATGAGCTAACCGAGGCTAACCAATGAGCTAACTGATGCTAACCATTGAGCTAACTGAGGCTAACCAATGAGCTAACTGATGCTAACCAATGAGCTAATCCAGGCTAACCAATGAGTTAACCCAGGATAACCAATGAGCTAACCGAGGCTAACCAATGAGCTAACCCAGGCTAACCAATGAGCTAACTGAAGCTAACCAATGAGCTAACCCAGGCTAACCAATGAGCTAACCGAGGAATGAGCTAAACCAGGCTAACCAATGAGCTAACCGAGGCTAACCAATTGGCTAACTGAAGCTAACCAATGAGCTAACTGAAGCTAACCAATGAGCTAACCAAGGCTAACCAATGAGCTAACCGAGGAATGGGCTAACCCAGGCTAACCAATGAGCTAACCGAGGCTAACCAATGAGCTAACTGAAGCTAACCAATGAGCTAACTGAAGCTAACCAATGAGCTAACCGAGGCTAACCAATGAGCTAACTGATGCTAACCAATGAGCTAACCCAGGATAACCAATGAGCTAACCGAGGCTAACCAATGAGCTAACTGAAGCTAACCAATGAGCTAACTGAAGCTAAACAATGAGCTAACTGATGCTAACCAATGAGCTAACCGAGGCTAACCAATGAGCTAACTGAAGCTAACCAATGAGCTAACCCAGGCTAATCAATGAACTAACTGAAGCTAATCAATGAGCTAGCCCAGGCTAATCAATGAACTAACTGAAGCTAACCAATGAGCTAACAGAGGCTAACCAATGAGCTAACCGAGAAATGAGCTAACCCAGGCTAACCAATGAGCTAACTGAGGCTAACCAATGAGCTAACTGAGGCTAACCAATGAGCTAACTGATGCTAACCAATGAGCTAACCCAGGCTAACCAATGAGCTAACTGAAGCTAACCAATGAGCTAACCCAGGCTAACCAATGAGCTAACCCAGGCTAACCAATGAGCTAGCCCAGGCTAACCAATGAGCTAACTGAATCTAACCAATGAGCTAACCGAGGCTAACCAATGAGCTAACTGAAGCTAACCAATGAGCTAACCCAGGCTAACCAATGAGCTAACTGAGGCTAACCAATGAGCTAACCCAGGCTAACCAATGAGCTAACTGAAGCTAACCAATGAGCTAACCGAGGAATGAGCTAACCCAGGCTAACCAATGAGCTAACTGAGGCTAACCAAAGAGCTAACTGATGCTAACCAGAGAGCTAACTGATGCTAACCAATGAGCTAACCGAGGCTAACCAATGAGCTAACCAAAGCTAACCAATGAGCTAACCCAGGCTAACCAATTAGCTAACCCAGGCTAACCAATGAGCTAACTGAGGCTAAACAATGAGCTAACTGATGCTAACCAATGAGCTAACTGAAGCTAACCCAGGCTAACCCAGGCTAACCTATGAGCTAACTGAAGCTAACAATGAGCTAACTGAGGCTAACCAATGAGCTAACTGATGCTAACCAATGAGCTAACCTAGGCTAACCAATGAGCTAACTGAGGCTAACCAATGAGCTAACTGAAGCTAACCAATGAGCTAACTGAAACTAACCAATGAGCTAACTGAGGCTAACCAATGAGCAAACTGATGCTAACCATTGAGCTAACTGAGGCTAACCAATGTGCTAACTGATGCTAACCAATGAGCTAATCCAGGCTAACCAATGAGCTAACCTAGGCTAACCAATGAGCTAACCGAGGCTAACCAATGAGCTAACTGAGGCTAACCAATGAGCTAACTGATGCTAACCAATGAGCTAACCCAGGCTAACCAATGAGCTAACCGAGGCTAACCAATGAGCTAACTGAATCTAACCAATGAGCTAACCGAGGCTAACCAATGAGCTAACTGAGGCTAACCAATGAGCTAACTGATGCTAGCCAATGAGCTAACCGAGGCTAACCAATGAGCTAACTGAAGCTAACCAATGAGCTAACTGATGCTAACCAATGAGCTAACCGAGGCTAACCAATGAGCTAACTGAAGCTAACCAATGAGCTTACCCAGAACAACCAATGAGCTAACCCAGGCTAACCAATGAGCTAACTGAAGCTAACCAATGAGCTAAAAGCAGGCTAACCAATGAGCTAACCAAGGCTAACCAATGAGCTAACTGAAGCTAACCAATGAGCTAACCCAGGCTAACCAATGAGCTAACTGAGGCTAACTAATGAGCTAACCCAGGCTAACCAATGAGCTAACCGAGGAATGAGCTAATCCAGGCTAACCAATGAGCTAACTGAGGCTAACCAAAGAGCTAACTGATGATAACCAGAGAGCTAACTGATGCTAACCAATGAGCTAACCGAGGCTAACCAATGAGCTAACCGAAGCTAACCAATGAGCTAACCCAGGCTAACCAATGAGCTAACTGAGGCTAAACAATGAGCTAACTGATGCTAAACAATGAGCTAAGTGAAGCTAACCCAGGCTAACCCAGGCTAACCAATGAGCTAACTGAAGCTAACAATGAGCTAACTGAGGCTAACCAATGAGCTAACCGAGGCTAACCAATGAGCTAACTGAAGCTAAACAATGAGCTAACTGATGCTAACCAATGAGCTAACCGAGGCTAACCAATGAGCTAACTGAAGCTAACCAATGAGCTAACCCAGGCTAATCAATGAACTAACTGAAGCTAATCAATGAGCTAGCCCAGGCTAATCAATGAACTAACTGAAGCTAACCAATGAGCTAACAGAGGCTAACCAATGAGCTAACCGAGGAATGAGCTAACCCAGGCTAACCAATGAGCTAACCGAGGCTAACCAATGAGCTAACTGAGGCTAACCAATGAGCTAACTGATGCTAACCAATGAGCTAACCCAGGCTAACCAATGAGCTAACCGAGGCTAACCAATGAGCTAACTGAAGCTAACCAATGAGCTAACCCAGGCTAACCAATGAGCTAACCCAGGCTAACCAATGAGCTAGCCCAGGCTAACCAATGAGCTAACTGAATCTAACCAATGAGCTAACCGAGGCTAACCAATGAGCTAACTGAAGCTAACCAATGAGCTAACCCAGGCTAACCAATGAGCTAACTGAGGCTAACCAATGAGCTAACCCAGGCTAACCAATGAGCTAACTGAAGCTAACCAATGAGCTAACCGAGGAATGAGCTAACCCAGGCTAACCAATGAGCTAACTGAGGCTAACCAAAGAGCTAACTGATGCTAACCAGAGAGCTAACTGATGCTAACCAATGAGCTAACCGAGGCTAACCAATGAGCTAACCGAAGCTAACCAATGAGCTAACCCAGGCTAACCAATGAGCTAACCCAGGCTAACCAATGAGCTAACTGAGGCTAAACAATGAGCTAACTGATGCTAACCAATGAGCTAACTAAAGCTAACCCAGGCTAACCCAGGCTAACCAATGAGCTAACTGAAGCTAACAATGAGCTAACTGAGGCTAACCAATGAGCTAACTGATGCTAACCATTGAGCTAACTGAGGCTAACCAATGAGCTAACTGATGCTAACCAATGAGCTAATCCAGGCTAACCAATGAGCTAACCCAGGCTAACCAATGAGCTAACCGAGGCTAACCAATGAGCTAACCCAGGCTAACCAATGAGCTAACTGAAGCTAACCAATGAGCTAACCAAGGCTAACCAATGAGCTAACCGAGGAATGGGCTAACCCAGGCTAACCAATGAGCTAACTGATGCTAACCAATGAGCTAATCCAGGCTAACCAATGAGCTAACCTAGGCTAACCAATGAGCTAACCGAGGCTAACCAATGAGCTAACCCAGGCTAACCAATGAGCTAACTGAAGCTAACCAATGAGCTAACCCAGGCTAACCAATGAGCTAACCGAGGCTAACCAATTGGCTAACTGAAGCTAACCAATGAGCTAACTGAAGCTAACCAATGAGCTAACCGAGGCTAACCAATGAGCTAACTGATGCTAACCAATGAGCTAACTGAGGCTAACAAATGAGCTAACTGATGCTAACCAATGAGCTAACCCAGGCTAACCAATGAGATAACCGAGGCTAACCAATGAGCTAACTGAAGCTAACCAATGAGCTAACCGAGGCTAACCAATGAGCTAACTGATGCTAACCAATGAGCTAACTGAGGCTAACAAATGAGCTAACTGATGCTAACCAATGAGCTAACCCAGGCTAACCAATGAGATAACCGAGGCTAACCAATGAGCTAACTGAAGCTAACCAATGAGCTAACTGAAGCTAAACAATGAGCTTACTGATGCTAACCAATGAGCTAACCGAGGCTAACCAATGAGCTAACTGATGCTAACCAATGAGCTAACTGAGGCTAACAAATGAGCTAACTGATGCTAACCAATGAGCTAACCCAGGCTAACCAATGAGATAACCGAGGCTAACCAATGAGCTAACTGAAGCTAACCAATGAGCTAACCGAGGCTAACCAATGAGCTAACTGATGCTAACCAATGAGCTAACTGAGGCTAACAAATGAGCTAACTGATGCTAACCAATGAGCTAACCCAGGCTAACCAATTGGCTAACTGAAGCTAACCAATGAGCTAACTGAAGCTAACCAATGATCTAACCGAGGCTAACCAATGAGCTAACTGATGCTAACCAATGAGCTAACTGAGGCTAACAAATGAGCTAACTGATGCTAACCAATGAGCTAACCCAGGCTAACCAATGAGATAACCGAGGCTAACCAATGAGCTAACTGAAGCTAACCAATGAGCTAACCCAGGCTAACCAATGAGCTAACCCAGGCTAACCAATGAGCTAACCGAGGCTAACCAATGAGCTAACTGAGGCTAACCAATGAGCTAACTGATGCTAACCAATGAGCTAACCCAGGCTAACCAATGAGCTAACCGAGGCTAACCAATGAGCTAACTGAATCTAACCAATGAGCTAACCCAGGCTAACCAATGAGCTAACCCAGGCTAACCAATGAGCTAACTGAAGCTAACCAATGAGCTAACTGAAGCTAACCAATGAGCTAACCGAGGCTAACCAATGAGCTAACTGATGCTAACCAATGAGCTAACCCAGGATAACCAATGAGCTAACCGAGGCTAACCAATGAGCTAACTGAAGCTAACCAATGAGCTAACTGAAGCTAAACAATGAGCTAACTGATGCTAACCAATGAGCTAACCGAGGCTAACCAATGAGCTAACTGAAGCTAACCAATGAGCTAACCCAGGCTAATCAATGAACTAACTGAAGCTAATCAATGAGCTAGCCCAGGCTAATCAATGAACTAACTGAAGCTAACCAATGAGCTAACAGAGGCTAACCAATGAGCTAACCGAGAAATGAGCTAACCCAGGCTAACCAATGAGCTAACTGAGGCTAACCAATGAGCTAACTGAGGCTAACCAATGAGCTAACTGATGCTAACCAATGAGCTAACCCAGGCTAACCAATGAGCTAACTGAAGCTAACCAATGAGCTAACCCAGGCTAACCAATGAGCTAACCCAGGCTAACCAATGAGCTAGCCCAGGCTAACCAATGAGCTAACTGAATCTAACCAATGAGCTAACCGAGGCTAACCAATGAGCTAACTGAAGCTAACCAATGAGCTAACCCAGGCTAACCAATGAGCTAACTGAGGCTAACCAATGAGCTAACCCAGGCTAACCAATGAGCTAACTGAAGCTAACCAATGAGCTAACCGAGGAATGAGCTAACCCAGGCTAACCAATGAGCTAACTGAGGCTAACCAAAGAGCTAACTGATGCTAACCAGAGAGCTAACTGATGCTAACCAATGAGCTAACCGAGGCTAACCAATGAGCTAACCAAAGCTAACCAATGAGCTAACCCAGGCTAACCAATTAGCTAACCCAGGCTAACCAATGAGCTAACTGAGGCTAAACAATGAGCTAACTGATGCTAACCAATGAGCTAACTGAAGCTAACCCAGGCTAACCCAGGCTAACCTATGAGCTAACTGAAGCTAACAATGAGCTAACTGGGGCTAACCAATGACCTAACTGATGCTAACCAATGAGCTAACCTAGGCTAACCAATGAGCTAACCGAGGCTAACCAATGAGCTAACTGAAGCTAACCAATGAGCTAACTGAAACTAACCAATGAGCTAACTGAGGCTAACCAATGAGCAAACTGATGCTAACCATTGAGCTAACTGAGGCTAACCAATGTGCTAACTGATGCTAACCAATGAGCTAATCCAGGCTAACCAATGAGCTAACCTAGGCTAACCAATGAGCTAACCGAGGCTAACCAATGAGCTAACTGAGGCTAACCAATGAGCTAACTGATGCTAACCAATGAGCTAACCCAGGCTAACCAATGAGCTAACCGAGGCTAACCAATGAGCTAACTGAATCTAACCAATGAGCTAACCGAGGCTAACCAATGAGCTAACTGAGGCTAACCAATGAGCTAACTGATGCTAGCCAATGAGCTAACCGAGGCTAACCAATGAGCTAACTGAAGCTAACCAATGAGCTAACTGATGCTAACCAATGAGCTAACCGAGGCTAACCAATGAGCTAACTGAAGCTAACCAATGAGCTTACCCAGAACAACCAATGAGCTAACCCAGGCTAACCAATGAGCTAACTGAAGCTAACCAATGAGCTAAAAGCAGGCTAACCAATGAGCTAACCAAGGCTAACCAATGAGCTAACTGAAGCTAACCAATGAGCTAACCCAGGCTAACCAATGAGCTAACTGAGGCTAACTAATGAGCTAACCCAGGCTAACCAATGAGCTAACTGAAGCTAACCAATGAGCTAACCGAGGAATGAGCTAATCCAGGCTAACCAATGAGCTAACTGAGGCTAACCAAAGAGCTAACTGATGATAACCAGAGAGCTAACTGATGCTAACCAATGAGCTAACCGAGGCTAACCAATGAGCTAACCGAAGCTAACCAATGAGCTAACCCAGGCTAACCAATGATCTAACTGAGGCTAAACAATGAGCTAACTGATGCTAAACAATGAGCTAACTGAAGCTAACCCAGGCTAACCCAGGCTAACCAATGAGCTAACTGAAGCTAACAATGAGCTAACTGAGGCTAACCAATGAGCTAACCGAGGCTAACCAATGAGCTAACTGAAGCTAAACAATGAGCTAACTGATGCTAACCAATGAGCTAACCGAGGCTAACCAATGAGCTAACTGAAGCTAACCAATGAGCTAACCCAGGCTAATCAATGAACTAACTGAAGCTAATCAATGAGCTAGCCCAGGCTAATCAATGAACTAACTGAAGCTAACCAATGAGCTAACAGAGGCTAACCAATGAGCTAACCGAGGAATGAGCTAACCCAGGCTAACCAATGAGCTAACCGAGGCTAACCAATGAGCTAACTGAGGCTAACCAATGAGCTAACTGATGCTAACCAATGAGCTAACCCAGGCTAACCAATGAGCTAACCGAGGCTAACCAATGAGCTAACTGAAGCTAACCAATGAGCTAACCCAGGCTAACCAATGAGCTAACCCAGGCTAACCAATGAGCTAGCCCAGGCTAACCAATGAGCTAACTGAATCTAACCAATGAGCTAACCGAGGCTAACCAATGAGCTAACTGAAGCTAACCAATGAGCTAACCCAGGCTAACCAATGAGCTAACTGAGGCTAACCAATGAGCTAACCCAGGCTAACCAATGAGCTAACTGAAGCTAACCAATGAGCTAACCGAGGAATGAGCTAACCCAGGCTAACCAATGAGCTAACTGAGGCTAACCAAAGAGCTAACTGATGCTAACCAGAGAGCTAACTGATGCTAACCAATGAGCTAACCGAGGCTAACCAATGAGCTAACCGAAGCTAACCAATGAGCTAACCCAGGCTAACCAATGAGCTAACCCAGGCTAACCAATGAGCTAACTGAGGCTAAACAATGAGCTAACTGATGCTAACCAATGAGCTAACTGAAGCTAACCCAGGCTAACCCAGGCTAACCAATGAGCTAACTGAAGCTAACAATGAGCTAACTGAGGCTAACCAATGAGCTAACTGATGCTAACCATTGAGCTAACTGAGGCTAACCAATGAGCTAACTGATGCTAACCAATGAGCTAATCCAGGCTAACCAATGAGCTAACCCAGGCTAACCAATGAGCTAACCGAGGCTAACCAATGAGCTAACCCAGGCTAACCAATGAGCTAACTGAAGCTAACCAATGAGCTAACCAAGGCTAACCAATGAGCTAACCGAGGAATGGGCTAACCCAGGCTAACCAATGAGCTAACTGATGCTAACCAATGAGCTAATCCAGGCTAACCAATGAGCTAACCTAGGCTAACCAATGAGCTAACCGAGGCTAACCAATGAGCTAACCCAGGCTAACCAATGAGCTAACTGAAGCTAACCAATGAGTTAACCCAGGCTAACCAATGAGCTAACCGAGGCTAACCAATTGGCTAACTGAAGCTAACCAATGAGCTAACTGAAGCTAACCAATGAGCTAACCGAGGCTAACCAATGAGCTAACTGATGCTAACCAATGAGCTAACTGAGGCTAACAAATGAGCTAACTGATGCTAACCAATGAGCTAACCCAGGCTAACCAATGAGATAACCGAGGCTAACCAATGAGCTAACTGAAGCTAACCAATGAGCTAACCGAGGCTAACCAATGAGCTAACTGATGCTAACCAATGAGCTAACTGAGGCTAACAAATGAGCTAACTGATGCTAACCAATGAGCTAACCCAGGCTAACCAATGAGATAACCGAGGCTAACCAATGAGCTAACTGAAGCTAACCAATGAGCTAACTGAAGCTAAACAATGAGCTTACTGATGCTAACCAATGAGCTAACCGAGGCTAACCAATGAGCTAACTGATGCTAACCAATGAGCTAACTGAGGCTAACAAATGAGCTAACTGATGCTAACCAATGAGCTAACCCAGGCTAACCAATGAGATAACCGAGGCTAACCAATGAGCTAACTGAAGCTAACCAATGAGCTAACCGAGGCTAACCAATGAGCTAACTGATGCTAACCAATGAGCTAACTGAGGCTAACAAATGAGCTAACTGATGCTAACCAATGAGCTAACCCAGGCTAACCAATTGGCTAACTGAAGCTAACCAATGAGCTAACTGAAGCTAACCAATGAGCTAACCGAGGCTAACCAATGAGCTAACTGATGCTAACCAATGAGCTAACTGAGGCTAACAAATGAGCTAACTGATGCTAACCAATGAGCTAACCCAGGCTAACCAATGAGATAACCGAGGCTAACCAATGAGCTAACTGAAGCTAACCAATGAGCTAACCCAGGCTAACCAATGAGCTAACCCAGGCTAACCAATGAGCTAACCGAGGCTAACCAATGAGCTAACTGAGGCTAACCAATGAGCTAACTGATGCTAACCAATGAGCTAACCCAGGCTAACCAATGAGCTAACCGAGGCTAACCAATGAGCTAACTGAATCTAACCAATGAGCTAACCGAGGCTAACCAATGAGCTAACTGAGGCTAACCAATGAGCTAACTGATGCTAGCCAATGAGCTAACCGAGGATAACCAATGAGCTAACTGAAGCTAACCAATGAGCTAACTGATGCTAACCAATGAGCTAACCAAGGCTAACCAATGAGCTAACTGAAGCTAAACAATGAGCTTACCCAGAACAACCAATGAGCTAACCCAGGCTAACCAATGAGCTAACTGAAGCTAACCAATGAGCTAAAAGCAGGCTAACCAATGAGCTAACCAAGGCTAACCAATGAGCTAACTGCAGCTAACCAATGAGCTAACCCAGGCTAACCAATGAGCTAACTGAGGCTAACCAATGAGCTAACCCAGGCTAACCAATGAGCTAACTGAAGCTAACCAATGAGCTAACCGAGGAATGAGCTAACCCAGGCTAACCAATGAGCTAACTGAGGCTAACCAAAGAGCTAACTGATGATAACCAGAGAGCTAACTGATGCTAACCAATGAGCTAACCGAGGCTAACCAATGAGCTAACCGAAGCTAACCAATGAGCTAACCCAGGCTAACCAATGAGCTAACTGAGGCTAAACAATGAGCTAACTGATGCTAAACAATGAGCTAACTGAAGCTAACCCAGGCTAACCCAGGCTAACCAATGAGCTAACTGAAGCTAACAATGAGCTAACTGAGGCTAACCAATGAGCTAACTGATGCTAACCAATGAGCTAACCGAGGCTAACCAATGAGCTAACTGAAGCTAACCAATGAGCTAACCCAGGCTAACCGAGGAATGAGCTAACCCAGGCTAACCAATGAGCTAACCGAGGCTAACCAATGAGCTAACTGAAGCTAACCAATGAGCTAACTGAAGCTAACCGATGAGCTAACCGAGGCTAACCAATGAGCTAACTGATGCTAACCATTGAGCTAACTGAGGCTAACCAATGAGCTAACTGATGCTAACCAATGAACTAATCCAGGCTAACCAATGAGCTAACCCAGGCTAACCAATGAGCTAACCGAGGCTAACCAATGAGCTAACCCAGGCTAACCAATGAGCTAACTGAAGCTAACCAATGAGCTAACCCAGGCTAACCAATGAGCTAACCGAGGAATGAGCTAACCCAGGCTAACCAATGAGCTAACCGAGGCTAACCAATTGGCTAACTGAAGCTAACCAATGAGCTAACTGAAGCTAACCAATGAGCTAACCAAGGCTAACCAATGAGCTAACCGAGGAATGGGCTAACCCAGGCTAACCAATGAGCTAACCGAGGCTAACCAATGAGCTAAATGAAGCTAACCAATGAGCTAACTGAAGCTAACCAATGAGCTAACCGAGGCTAACCAATGAGCTAACTGATGCTAACCAATGAGCTAACCCAGGATAACCAATGAGCTAACCGAGGCTAACCAATGAGCTAACTGAAGCTAACCAATGAGCTAACTGAAGCTAAACAATGAGCTAACTGATGCTAACCAATGAGCTAACCGAGGCTAACCAATGAGCTAACTGAAGCTAACCAATGAGCTAACCCAGGCTAATCAATGAACTAACTGAAGCTAATCAATGAGCTAGCCCAGGCTAATCAATGAACTAACTGAAGCTAACCAATGAGCTAACAGAGGCTAACCAATGAGCTAACCGAGGAATGAGCTAACCCAGGCTAACCAATGAGCTAACCGAGGCTAACCAATGAGCTAACTGAGGCTAACCAATGAGCTAACTGATGCTAACCAATGAGCTAACCCAGGCTAACCAATGAGCTAACCGAGGCTAACCAATGAGCTAACTGAAGCTAACCAATGAGCTAACCCAGGCTAACCAATGAGCTAACCCAGGCTAACCAATGAGCTAGCCCAGGCTAACCAATGAGCTGACTGAATCTAACCAATGAGCTAACCGAGGCTAACCAATGAGCTAACTGAAGCTAACCAATGAGCTAACCCAGGCTAACCAATGAGCTAACTGAGGCTAACCAATGAGCTAACCCAGGCTAACCAATGAGCTAACTGAAGCTAACCAATGAGCTAACCGAGGAATGAGCTAACCCAGGCTAACCAATGAGCTAACTGAGGCTAACCAAAGAGCTAACTGATGCTAACCAGAGAGCTAACTGATGCTAACCAATGAGCTAACCGAGGCTAACCAATGAGCTAACCGAAGCTAACCAATGAGCTAACCCAGGCTAACCAATGAGCTAACCCAGGCTAACCAATGAGCTAACTGAGGCTAAACAATGAGCTAACTGATGCTAACCAATGAGCTAACTGAAGCTAACCCAGGCTAACCCAGGCTAACCAATGAGCTAACTGAAGCTAACAATGAGCTAACTGAGGCTAACCAATGAGCTAACTGATGCTAACCAATGAGCTAACCTAGGCTAACCAATGAGCTAACCGAGGCTAACCAATGAGCTAACTGAAGCTAACCAATGAGCTAACTGAAGCTAACCAATGAGCTAACTGAGGCTAACCAATGAGCAAACTGATGCTAACCATTGAGCTAACTGAGGCTAACCAATGGGCTAACTGATGCTAACCAATGAGCTAATCCAGGCTAACCAATGAGCTAACCTAGGCTAACCAATGAGCTAACCGAGGCTAACCAATGAGCTAACCCAGGCTAATCAATGAGCTAACTGAAGCTAACCAATGAGCTAACTGAAGCTAACCCAGGCTAACCAATGAGCTAACCGACGAATGAGCTAACCCAGGCTAACCAATGAGCTAACCGAGGCTAACCAATGAGCTAACTGAAGCTAACCAATGAGCTAACCCAGGCTAACCAATGAGCTAACCCAGGCTAACCAATGAGCTAACCGAGGCTAACCAATGAGCTAACTGAGGCTAACCAATGAGCTAACTGATGCTAACCAATGAGCTAACCCAGGCTAACCAATGAGCTAACCGAGGCTAACCAATGAGCTAACTGAATCTAACCAATGAGCTAACCGAGGCTAACCAATGAGCTAACTGAGGCTAACCAATGAGCTAACTGATGCTAACCAATGAGCTAACCGAGGCTAACCACTGAGCTAACTGAAGCTAACCCAGGCTAACCAATGAGCTAACCGAGGAATGAGCTAACCCAGGCTAACCAATGAGCTAACCGAGGCTAACCAATGAGCTAACTGAAGCTAACCAATGAGCTAACCCAGGCTAACCAATGAGCTAACCCAGGCTAACCAATGAGCTAGCCCAGGCTAACCAATGAGCTAACTGAATCTAACCAATGAGCTAACCGAGGCTAACCAATGAGCTAACTGAAGCTAACCAATGAGCTAACCCAGGCTAACCAATGAGCTAACTGAGGCAAACCAATGAGCTAACCCAGGCTAACCAATGAGCTAACTGAAGCTAACCAATGAGATAACCGAGGAATGAGCTAACCCAGGCTAACCAATGAGCTAACTGAGGCTAACCAAAGAGCTAACCGAGGCTAACCAATGAGCTAACTGAAGCTAACCAATGAGCTAACTGAAGCTAACCAATGAGCTAACTGAGGCTAACCAATGAGCTAACCGAGGCTAACCAATGAGCTAACTGAGGCTAACCAATGAGCTAACTGAAGCTAACCAATGAGCTAACCGAGGCTAACCAATGAGCTAACTGATGCTAACCATTGAGCTAACTGAGGCTAACCAATGAGCTAACTGATGCTAACCAATGAGCTAATCCAGGCTAACCAATGAGTTAACCCAGGCTAACCAATGAGCTAACCGAGGCTAACCAATGAGCTAACCCAGGCTAACCAATGAGCTAACTGAAGCTAACCAATGAGCTAACCCAGGCTAACCAATGAGCTAACCGAGGAATGAGCTAACCCAGGCTAACCAATGAGCTAACCGAGGCTAACCAATTGGCTAACTGAAGCTAACCAATGAGCTAACTGAAGCTAACCAATGAGCTAACCAAGGCTAACCAATGAGCTAACCGAGGAATGGGCTAACCCAGGCTAACCAATGAGCTAACCGAGGCTAACCAATGAGCTAACTGAAGCTAACCAATGAGCTAACTGAAGCTAACCAATGAGCTAACCGAGGCTAACCAATGAGCTAACTGATGCTAACCAATGAGCTAACCCAGGATAACCAATGAGCTAACCGAGGCTAACCAATGAGCTAACTGAAGCTAACCAATGAGCTAACTGAAGCTAAACAATGAGCTAACTGATGCTAACCAATGAGCTAACCGAGGCTAACCAATGAGCTAACTGAAGCTAACCAATGAGCTAACCCAGGCTAATCAATGAACTAACTGAAGCTAATCAATGAGCTAGCCCAGGCTAATCAATGAACTAACTGAAGCTAACCAATGAGCTAACAGAGGCTAACCAATGAGCTAACCGAGAAATGAGCTAACCCAGGCTAACCAATGAGCTAACTGAGGCTAACCAATGAGCTAACTGAGGCTAACCAATGAGCTAACTGATGCTAACCAATGAGCTAACCCAGGCTAACCAATGAGCTAACTGAAGCTAACCAATGAGCTAACCCAGGCTAACCAATGAGCTAACCCAGGCTAACCAATGAGCTAACCGAGGAATGAGCTAACCCAGGCTAACCAATGAGCTAACTGAGGCTAACCAAAGAGCTAACTGATGCTAACCAGAGAGCTAACTGATGCTAACCAATGAGCTAACCGAGGCTAACCAATGAGCTAACCAAAGCTAACCAATGAGCTAACCCAGGCTAACCAATTAGCTAACCCAGGCTAACCAATGAGCTAACTGAGGCTAAACAATGAGCTAACTGATGCTAACCAATGAGCTAACTGAAGCTAACCCAGGCTAACCCAGGCTAACCTATGAGCTAACTGAAGCTAACAATGAGCTAACTGAGGCTAACCAATGAGCTAACTGATGCTAACCAATGAGCTAACCTAGGCTAACCAATGAGCTAACCGAGGCTAACCAATGAGCTAACTGAAGCTAACCAATGAGCTAACTGAAACTAACCAATGAGCTAACTGAGGCTAACCAATGAGCAAACTGATGCTAACCATTGAGCTAACTGAGGCTAACCAATGTGCTAACTGATGCTAACCAATGAGCTAATCCAGGCTAACCAATGAGCTAACCTAGGCTAACCAATGAGCTAACCGAGGCTAACCAATGAGCTAACTGAGGCTAACCAATGAGCTAACTGATGCTAACCAATGAGCTAACCCAGGCTAACCAATGAGCTAACCGAGGCTAACCAATGAGCTAACTGAATCTAACCAATGAGCTAACCGAGGCTAACCAATGAGCTAACTGAGGCTAACCAATGAGCTAACTGATGCTAGCCAATGAGCTAACCGAGGCTAACCAATGAGCTAACTGAAGCTAACCAATGAGCTAACTGATGCTAACCAATGAGCTAACCGAGGCTAACCAATGAGCTAACTGAAGCTAACCAATGAGCTTACCCAGAACAACCAATGAGCTAACCCAGGCTAACCAATGAGCTAACTGAAGCTAACCAATGAGCTAAAAGCAGGCTAACCAATGAGCTAACCAAGGCTAACCAATGAGCTAACTGAAGCTAACCAATGAGCTAACCCAGGCTAACCAATGAGCTAACTGAGGCTAACTAATGAGCTAACCCAGGCTAACCAATGAGCTAACTGAAGCTAACCAATGAGCTAACCGAGGAATGAGCTAATCCAGGCTAACCAATGAGCTAACTGAGGCTAACCAAAGAGCTAACTGATGATAACCAGAGAGCTAACTGATGCTAACCAATGAGCTAACCGAGGCTAACCAATGAGCTAACCGAAGCTAACCAATGAGCTAACCCAGGCTAACCAATGAGCTAACTGAGGCTAAACAATGAGCTAACTGATGCTAAACAATGAGCTAACTGAAGCTAACCCAGGCTAACCCAGGCTAACCAATGAGCTAACTGAAGCTAACAATGAGCTAACTGAGGCTAACCAATGAGCTAACTGATGCTAACCAATGAGCTAACCGAGGCTAACCAATGAGCTAACTGAAGCTAACCAATGAGCTAACCCAGGCTAACCGAGGAATGAGCTAACCCAGGCTAACCAATGAGCTAACCGAGGCTAACCAATGAGCTAACTGAAGCTAACCAATGAGCTAACTGAAGCTAACCAATGAGCTAACCGAGGCTAACCAATGAGCTAACTGATGCTAACCATTGAGCTAACTGAGGCTAACCAATGAGCTAACTGATGCTAACCAATGAGCTAATCCAGGTTAACCAATGAGCTAACCCAGGCTAACCAATGAGCTAACCGAGGCTAACCAATTGGCTAACTGAAGCTAACCAATGAGCTAACTGAAGCTAACCAATGAGCTAACCAAGGCTAACCAATGAGCTAACCGAGGAATGGGGTAACCCAGGCTAACCAATGAGCTAACCGAGGCTAACCAATGAGCTAAATGAAGCTAACCAATGAGCTAACTGAAGCTAACCAATGAGCTAACCGAGGCTAACCAATGAGCTAACTGATGCTAACCAATGAGCTAACCCAGGATAACCAATGAGCTAACCGAGGCTAACCAATGAGCTAACTGAAGCTAACCAATGAGCTAACTGAAGCTAAACAATGAGCTAACTGATGCTAACCAATGAGCTAACCGAGGCTAACCAATGAGCTAACTGAAGCTAACCAATGAGCTAACCCAGGCTAATCAATGAACTAACTGAAGCTAATCAATGAGCTAGCCCAGGCTAATCAATGAACTAACTGAAGCTAACCAATGAGCTAACAGAGGCTAACCAATGAGCTAACCGAGGAATGAGCTAACCCAGGCTAACCAATGAGCTAACCGAGGCTAACCAATGAGCTAACTGAGGCTAACCAATGAGCTAACTGATGCTAACCAATGAGCTAACCCAGGCTAACCAATGAGCTAACCGAGGCTAACCAATGAGCTAACTGAAGCTAACCAATGAGCTAACCCAGGCTAACCAATGAGCTAACCCAGGCTTACCAATGAGCTAGCCCAGGCTAACCAATGAGCTAACTGAATCTAACCAATGAGCTAACCGAGGCTAACCAATGAGCTAACTGAAGCTAACCAATGAGCTAACCCAGGCTAACCAATGAGCTAACTGAGGCTAACCAATGAGCTAGCCCAGGCTAACCAATGAGCTAACTGAATCTAACCAATGAGCTAACCCAGGCTAACCAATGAGGTAACTGAAGCTAACCAATGAGCTAACCGAGGAATGAGCTAACCCAGGCTAACCAATGAGCTAACTGAGGCTAACCAAAGAGCTAACTGATGCTAACCAGAGAGCTAACTGATGCTAACCAATGAGCTAACTGATGCTAACCAATGAGCTAACTGAAGCTAACCCAGGCTAACCCAGGCTAACCAATGAGCTAACTGAAGCTAACAATGAGGTAACTGAGGCTAACCAATGAGCTAACTGATGCTAACCAATGAGCTAACCTAGGCTAACCAATGAGCTAACCGAGGCTAACCAATGAGCTAACTGTAGCTAACCAAGGAGCTAACCCAGGCTAACCAATGAGCTAACCGAGGCTAACCAATGAGCTAACCCAGGCTAACCAATGAGCTAACTGAAGCTAACCAATGAGCTAACCCAGGCTAACCAATGAGCTAACCGAGGAATGAGCTAACCCAGGCTAACCAATGAGCTAACCGAGGCTAACCAATTGGCTAACTGAAGCTAACCAATGAGCTAACTGAAGCTAACCAATGAGCTAACCAAGGCTAACCAATGAGCTAACCGAGGAATGGGCTAACCCAGGCTAACCAATGAGCTAACCGAGGCTAACCAATGAGCTAAATGAAGCTAACCAATGAGCTAACTGAAGCTAACCAATGAGCTAACCGAGGCTAACCAATGAGCTAACTGATGCTAACCAATGAGCTACCCCAGGATAACCAATGAGCTAACCGAGGCTAACCAATGAGCTAACTGAAGCTAACCAATGAGCTAACTGAAGCTAAACAATGAGCTAACTGATGCTAACCAATGAGCTAACCGAGGCTAACCAATGAGCTAACTGAAGCTAACCAATGAGCTAACCCAGGCTAATCAATGAACTAACTGAAGCTAATCAATGAGCTAGCCCAGGCTAATCAATGAACTAACTGAAGCTAACCAATGAGCTAACAGAGGCTAACCAATGAGCTAACCGAGGAATGAGCTAACCCAGGCTAACCAATGAGCTAACCGAGGCTAACCAATGAGCTAACTGAGGCTAACCAATGAGCTAACTGATGCTAACCAATGAGCTAACCCAGGCTAACCAATGAGCTAACCGAGGCTAACCAATGAGCTAACTGAAGCTAACCAATGAGCTAACCCAGGCTAACCAATGAGCTAACCCAGGCTAACCAATGAGCTAGCCCATGCTAACCAATGAGCTAACTGAATCTAACCAATGAGCTAACCGAGGCTAACCAATGAGCTAACTGAAGCTAACCAATGAGCTAACCCAGGCTAACCAATGAGCTAACTGAGGCTAACCAATGAGCTAACCCAGGCTAACCAATGAGCTAACTGAAGCTAACCAATGAGCTAACCGAGGAATGAGCTAACCCAGGCTAACCAATGAGCTAACTGAGGCTAACCAAAGAGCTAACTGATGCTAACCAGAGAGCTAACTGATGCTAACCAATGAGCTAACCGAGGCTAACCAATGAGCTAACCGAAGCTAACCAATGAGCTAACCCAGGCTAACCAATGAGCTAACTGAGGCTAAACAATGAGCTAACTGATGCTAACCAATTAGCTAACTGAAGCTAACCCAGGCTAACCCAGGCTAACCAATGAGCTAACTGAAGCTAACCAATGAGCTAACTGAAGCTAACCAATGAGCTAACCGAGGCTAACCAATCAGCTAACTGATGCTAACCATTGAGCTAACTGAGGCTAACCAATGAGCTAACTGATGCTAACCAATGAGCTAATCCAGGCTAACCAATGAGCTAACCCAGGCTAACCAATGAGCTAACCGAGGCTAACCAATTGGCTAACTGAAGCTAACCAATGAGCTAACTGAAGCTAACCAATGAGCTAACCAAGGCTAACCAATGAGCTAACCGAGGAATGGGGTAACCCAGGCTAACCAATGAGCTAACCGAGGCTAACCAATGAGCTAAATGAAGCTAACCAATGAGCTAACTGAAGCTAACCAATGAGCTAACCCAGGCTAACCAATGAGCTAACCGAGGAATGAGCTAACCCAGGCTAACCAATGAGCTAACCGAGGCTAACCAATTGGCTAACTGAAGCTAACCAATGAGCTAACTGAAGCTAACCAATGAGCTAACCAAGGCTAACCAATGAGCTAACCGAGGAATGGGCTAACCCAGGCTAACCAATGAGCTAACCGAGGCTAACCAATGAGCTAAATGAAGCTAACCAATGAGCTAACTGAAGCTAACCAATGAGCTAACCGAGGCTAACCAATGAGCTAACTGATGCTAACCAATGAGCTACCCCAGGATAACCAATGAGCTAACCGAGGCTAACCAATGAGCTAACTGAAGCTAACCAATGAGCTAACTGAAGCTAAACAATGAGCTAACTGATGCTAACCAATGAGCTAACCGAGGCTAACCAATGAGCTAACTGAAGCTAACCAATGAGCTAACCCAGGCTAATCAATGAACTAACTGAAGCTAATCAATGAGCTAGCCCAGGCTAATCAATGAACTAACTGAAGCTAACCAATGAGCTAACAGAGGCTAACCAATGAGCTAACCGAGGAATGAGCTAACCCAGGCTAACCAATGAGCTAACCGAGGCTAACCAATGAGCTAACTGAGGCTAACCAATGAGCTAACTGATGCTAACCAATGAGCTAACCCAGGCTAACCAATGAGCTAACCGAATCTAACCAATGAGCTAACCGAGGCTAACCAATGAGCTAACTGAAGCTAACCAATGAGCTAACCCAGGCTAACCAATGAGCTAACTGAGGCTAACCAATGAGCTAACCCAGGCTAACCAATGAGCGAACTGAAGCTAACCAATGAGCTAACCGAGGAATGAGCTAACCCAGGCTAACCAATGAGCTAACTGAGGCTAACCAAAGAGCTAACTGATGCTAACCAGAGAGCTAACTGATGCTAACCAATGAGCTAACCGAGGCTAACCAATGAGCTAACCGAAGCTAACCAATGAGCTAACCCAGGCTAACCAATGAGCTAACCCAGGCTAACCAATGAGCTAACTGAGGCTAAACAATGAGCTAACTGATGCTAACCAATTAGCTAACTGAAGCTAACCCAGGCTAACCCAGGCTAACCAATGAGCTAACTGAAGCTAACCAATGAGCTAACTGAAGCTAACCAATGAGCTAACCGAGGCTAACCAATCAGCTAACTGATGCTAACCATTGAGCTAACTGAGGCTAACCAATGAGCTAACTGATGCTAACCAATGAGCTAATCCAGGCTAACCAATGAGCTAACCCAGGCTAACCAATGAGCTAACCGAGGCTAACCAATTGGCTAACTGAAGCTAACCAATGAGCTAACTGAAGCTAACCAATGAGCTAACCAAGGCTAACCAATGAGCTAACCGAGGAATGGGGTAACCCAGGCTAACCAATGAGCTAACCGAGGCTAACCAATGAGCTAAATGAAGCTAACCAATGAGCTAACTGAAGCTAACCAATGAGCTAACCGAGGCTAACCAATGAGCTAACTGATGCTAACCAATGAGCTAACCCAGGATAACCAATGAGCTAACCGAGGCTAACCAATGAGCTAACTGAAGCTAACCAATGAGCTAACTGAAGCTAAACAATGAGCTAACTGATGCTAACCAATGAGCTAACCGAGGCTAACCAATGAGCTAACTGAAGCTAACCAATGAGCTAACCCAGGCTAATCAATGAACTAACTGAAGCTAATCAATGAGCTAGCCCAGGCTAATCAATGAACTAACTGAAGCTAACCAATGAGCTAACAGAGGCTAACCGATGAGCTAACCGAGGAATGAGCTAACCCAGGCTAACCAATGATCTAACCGAGGCTAACCAATGAGCTAACTGAGGCTAACCAATGAGCTAACTGATGCTAACCAATGAGCTAACCCAGGCTAACCAATGAGCTAACCGAGGCTAACCAATGAGCTAACTGAAGCTAACCAATGAGCTAACCCAGGCTAACCAATGAGCTAACCCAGGCTTACCAATGAGCTAGCCCAGGCTAACCAATGAGCTAACTGAATCTAACCAATGAGCTAACCGAGGTTAACCAATGAGCTAACTGAAGCTAACCAATGAGCTAACCCAGGCTAACCAATGAGCTAACTGAGGCTAACCAATGAGCTAGCCCAGGCTAACCAATGAGCTAACTGAATCTAACCAATGAGCTAACCCAGGCTAACCAATGAGGTAACTGAAGCTAACCAATGAGCTAACCGAGGAATGAGCTAACCCAGGCTAACCAATGAGCTAACTGAGGCTAACCAAAGAGCTAACTGATGCTAACCAGAGAGCTAACTGATGCTAACCAATGAGCTAACTGATGCTAACCAATGAGCTAACTGAAGCTAACCCAGGCTAACCCAGGCTAACCAATGAGCTAACTGAAGCTAACAATGAGGTAACTGAGGCTAACCAATGAGCTAACTGATGCTAACCAATGAGCTAACCTAGGCTAACCAATGAGCTAACCGAGGCTAACCAATGAGCTAACTGTAGCTAACCAATGAGCTAACCCAGGCTAACCAATGAGCTAACCGAGGCTAACCAATGAGCTAACCCAGGCTAACCAATGAGCTAACTGAAGCTAACCAATGAGCTAACCCAGGCTAACCAATGAGCTAACCGAGGAATGAGCTAACCCAGGCTAACCAATGAGCTAACCGAGGCTAACCAATTGGCTAACTGAAGCTAACCAATGAGCTAACTGAAGCTAACCAATGAGCTAACCAAGGCTAACCAATGAGCTAACCGAGGAATGGGCTAACCCAGGCTAACCAATGAGCTAACCGAGGCTAACCAATGAGCTAAATGAAGCTAACCAATGAGCTAACTGAAGCTAACCAATGAGCTAACCGAGGCTAACCAATGAGCTAACTGATGCTAACCAATGAGCTACCCCAGGATAACCAATGAGCTAACCGAGGCTAACCAATGAGCTAACTGAAGCTAACCAATGAGCTAACTGAAGCTAAACAATGAGCTAACTGATGCTAACCAATGAGCTAACCGAGGCTAACCAATGAGCTAACTGAAGCTAACCAATGAGCTAACCCAGGCTAATCAATGAACTAACTGAAGCTAATCAATGAGCTAGCCCAGGCTAATCAATGAACTAACTGAAGCTAACCAATGAGCTAACAGAGGCTAACCAATGAGCTAACCGAGGAATGAGCTAACCCAGGCTAACCAATGAGCTAACCGAGGCTAACCAATGAGCTAACTGAGGCTAACCAATGAGCTAACTGATGCTAACCAATGAGCTAACCCAGGCTAACCAATGAGCTAACCGAGGCTAACCAATGAGCTAACTGAAGCTAACCAATGAGCTAACCCAGGCTAACCAATGAGCTAACCCAGGCTAACCAATGAGCTAGCCCAGGCTAACCAATGAGCTAACTGAATCTAACCAATGAGCTAACCGAGGCTAACCAATGAGCTAACTGAAGCTAACCAATGAGCTAACCCAGGCTAACCAATGAGCTAACTGAGGCTAACCAATGAGCTAACCCAGGCTAACCAATGAGCTAACTGAAGCTAACCAATGAGCTAACCGAGGAATGAGCTAACCCAGGCTAACCAATGAGCTAACTGAGGCTAACCAAAGAGCTAACTGATGCTAACCAGAGAGCTAACTGATGCTAACCAATGAGCTAACCGAGGCTAACCAATGAGCTAACCGAAGCTAACCAATGAGCTAACCCAGGCTAACCAATGAGCTAACCCAGGCTAACCAATGAGCTAACTGAGGCTAAACAATGAGCTAACTGATGATAACCAATTAGCTAACTGAAGCTAACCCAGGCTAACCCAGGCTAACCAATGAGCTAACTGAAGCTAACAATGAGCTAACTGAGGCTAACCAATGAGCTAACTGATGCTAACCAATGAGCTAACCTAGGCTAACCAATGAGCTAACCGAGGCTAACCAATGAGCAAACTGAAGCTAACCAATGAGCTAACTGAAGCTAACCAATGAGCTAACTGAGGCTAACCAATGAGCAAACTGATGCTAACCATTGAGCTAACTGAGGCTAACCAATGAGCTAACTGATGCTAACCAATGAGCTAATCCTGGCTAACCAATGAGCTAACCTAGGCTAACCAATGAGCTAACCGAGGCTAACCAATGAGCTAACCCAGGCTAACCAATGAGCTAACTGAAGCTAACCAATGAGCTAACTGAAGCTAACCCAGGCTAACCAATGAGCTAACCGACGAATGAGCTAACCCAGGCTAACCAATGAGCTAACCGAGGCTAACCAATGAGCTAACTGAAGCTAACCAATGAGCTAACCCAGGCTAACCAATGAGCTAACCCAGGCTAACCAATGAGCTAACCGAGGCTAACCAATGAGCTAACTGAGGCTAACCAATGAGCTAACTGATGCTAACCAATGAGCTAACCCAGGCTAACCAATGAGCTAACCGAGGCTAACCAATGAGCTAACTGAATCTAACCAATGAGCTAACCGAGGCTAACCAATGAGCTAACTGAGGCTAACCAATGAGCTAACTGATGCTAACCAATGAGCTAACCGAGGCTAACCACTGAGCTAACTGAAGCTAACCCAGGCTAACCAATGAGCTAACCGAGGAATGAGCTAACCCAGGCTAACCAATGAGCTAACCGAGGCTAACCAATGAGCTAACTGAAGCTAACCAATGAGCTAACCCAGGCTAACCAATGAGCTAACCCAGGCTAACCAATGAGCTAACTGAATCTAACCAATGAGCTAACCGAGGCTAACCAATGAGCTAACTGAAGCTAACCAATGAGCTAACCCAGGCTAACCAATGAGCTAACTGAGGCTAACCAATGAGCTAACCCAGGCTAACCAATGAGCTAACTGAAGCTAACCAATGAGATAACCGAGGAATGAGCTAACCCAGGCTAACCAATGAGCTAACTGAGGCTAACCAAAGAGCTAACCGAGGCTAACCAATGAGCTAACTGAAGCTAACCAATGAGCTAACTGAAGCTAACCAATGAGCTAACTGAGGCTAACCAATGAGCTAACCGAGGCTAACCAATGAGCTAACTGAGGCTAACCAATGAGCTAACTGAAGCTAACCAATGAGCTAACCGAGGCTAACCAATGAGCTAACTGATGCTAACCATTGAGCTAACTGAGGCTAACCAATGAGCTAACTGATGCTAACCAATGAGCTAATCCAGGCTAACCAATGAGCTAACCCAGGCTAACCAATGAGCTAACCGAGGCTAACCAATGAGCTAACCCAGGCTAACCAATGAGCTAACTGAAGCTAACCAATGAGCTAACCCAGGCTAACCAATGAGCTAGCCGAGGAATGAGCTAACCCAGGCTAACCAATGAGCTAACCGAGGCTAACCAATTGGCTAACTGAAGCTAACCAATGAGCTAACTGAAGCTAACCAATGAGCTAACCAAGGCTAACTAATGAGCTAACCGAGGAATGGGCTAACCCAGGCTAACCAATGAACTAACCGAGGCTAACCAATGAGCTAACTGAAGCTAACCAATGAGCTAACTGAAGCTAACCAATGAGCTAACCGAGGCTAACCAATGAGCTAACTGATGCTAACCAATGAGCTAACCCAGGATAACCAATGAGCTAACCGAGGCTAACCAATGAGCTAACTGAAGCTAACCAATGAGCTAACTGAAGCTAAACAATGAGCTAACTGATGCTAACCAATGAGCTAACCGAGGCTAACCAATGAGCTAACTGAAGCTAACCAATGAGCTAACCCAGGCTAATCAATGAACTAACTGAAGCTAATCAATGAGCTAACTGAAGCTAAACAATGAGCTAACTGATGCTAACCAATGAGCTAACCGAGGCTAACCAATGAGCTAACTGAAGCTAACCAATGAGCTAACCCAGGCTAATCAATGAACTAACTGAAGCTAATCAATGAGCTAGCCCAGGCTAATCAATGAACTAACTGAAGCTAACCAATGAGCTAACAGAGGCTAACCGATGAGCTAACCGAGGAATGAGCTAACCCAGGCTAACCAATGATCTAACCGAGGCTAACCAATGAGCTAACTGAGGCTAACCAATGAGCTAACTGATGCTAACCAATGAGCTAACCCAGGCTAACCAATGAGCTAACCGAGGCTAACCAATGAGCTAACTGAAGCTAACCAATGAGCTAACCCAGGCTAACCAATGAGCTAACCCAGGCTTACCAATGAGCTAGCCCAGGCTAACCAATGAGCTAACTGAATCTAACCAATGAGCTAACCGAGGCTAACCAATGAGCTAACTGAAGCTAACCAATGAGCTAACCCAGGCTAACCAATGAGCTAACTGAGGCTAACCAATGAGCTAGCCCAGGCTAACCAATGAGCTAACTGAATCTAACCAATGAGCTAACCCAGGCTAACCAATGAGGTAACTGAAGCTAACCAATGAGCTAACCGAGGAATGAGCTAACCCAGGCTAACCAATGAGCTAACTGAGGCTAACCAAAGAGCTAACTGATGCTAACCAGAGAGCTAACTGATGCTAACCAATGAGCTAACTGATGCTAACCAATGAGCTAACTGAAGCTAACCCAGGCTAACCCAGGCTAACCAATGAGCTAACTGAAGCTAACAATGAGGTAACTGAGGCTAACCAATGAGCTAACTGATGCTAACCAATGAGCTAACCTAGGCTAACCAATGAGCTAACCGAGGCTAACCAATGAGCTAACTGTAGCTAACCAATGAGCTAACCCAGGCTAACCAATGAGCTAACCCAGGCTAACCAATGAGCTAGCCCAGGCTAACCAATGAGCTAACTGAATCTAACCAATGAGCTAACCGAGGCTAACCAATGAGCTAACTGAAGCTAACCAATGAGCTAACCCAGGCTAACCAATGAGCTAACTGAGGCTAACCAATGAGCTAACCCAGGCTAACCAATGAGCTAACTGAAGCTAACCAATGAGCTAACCGAGGAATGAGCTAACCCAGGCTAACCAATGAGCTAACTGAGGCTAACCAAAGAGCTAACTGATGCTAACCAGAGAGCTAACTGATGCTAACCAATGAGCTAACCGAGGCTAACCAATGAGCTAACCGAAGCTAACCAATGAGCTAACCCAGGCTAACCAATGAGCTAACCCAGGCTAACCAATGAGCTAACTGAGGCTAAACAATGAGCTAACTGATGCTAACCAATTAGCTAACTGAAGCTAACCCAGGCTAACCCAGGCTAACCAATGAGCTAACTGAAGCTAACAATGAGCTAACTGAGGCTAACCAATGAGCTAACTGATGCTAACCAATGAGCTAACCTAGGCTAACCAATGAGCTAACCGAGGCTAACCAATGAGCAAACTGAAGCTAACCAATGAGCTAACTGAAGCTAACCAATGAGCTAACTGAGGCTAACCAATGAGCAAACTGATGCTAACCATTGAGCTAACTGAGGCTAACCAATGAGCTAACTGATGCTAACCAATGAGCTAATCCTGGCTAACCAATGAGCTAACCTAGGCTAACCAATGAGCTAACCGAGGCTAACCAATGAGCTAACCCAGGCTAACCAATGAGCTAACTGAAGCTAACCAATGAGCTAACTGAAGCTAACCCAGGCTAACCAATGAGCTAACCGACGAATGAGCTAACCCAGGCTAACCAATGAGCTAACCGAGGCTAACCAATGAGCTAACTGAAGCTAACCAATGAGCTAACCCAGGCTAACCAATGAGCTAACCCAGGCTAACCAATGAGCTAACCGAGGCTAACCAATGAGCTAACTGAGGCTAACCAATGAGCTAACTGATGCTAACCAATGAGCTAACCCAGGCTAACCAATGAGCTAACCGAGGCTAACCAATGAGCTAACTGAATCTAACCAATGAGCTAACCGAGGCTAACCAATGAGCTAACTGAGGCTAACCAATGAGCTAACTGATGCTAACCAATGAGCTAACCGAGGCTAACCACTGAGCTAACTGAAGCTAACCCAGGCTAACCAATGAGCTAACCGAGGAATGAGCTAACCCAGGCTAACCAATGAGCTAACCGAGGCTAACCAATGAGCTAACTGAAGCTAACCAATGAGCTAACCCAGGCTAACCAATGAGCTAACCCAGGCTAACCAATGAGCTAACTGAATCTAACCAATGAGCTAACCGAGGCTAACCAATGAGCTAACTGAAGCTAACCAATGAGCTAACCCAGGCTAACCAATGAGCTAACTGAGGCTAACCAATGAGCTAACCCAGGCTAACCAATGAGCTAACTGAAGCTAACCAATGAGATAACCGAGGAATGAGCTAACCCAGGCTAACCAATGAGCTAACTGAGGCTAACCAAAGAGCTAACCGAGGCTAACCAATGAGCTAACTGAAGCTAACCAATGAGCTAACTGAAGCTAACCAATGAGCTAACTGAGGCTAACCAATGAGCTAACCGAGGCTAACCAATGAGCTAACTGAGGCTAACCAATGAGCTAACTGAAGCTAACCAATGAGCTAACCGAGGCTAACCAATGAGCTAACTGATGCTAACCATTGAGCTAACTGAGGCTAACCAATGAGCTAACTGATGCTAACCAATGAGCTAATCCAGGCTAACCAATGAGCTAACCCAGGCTAACCAATGAGCTAACCGAGGCTAACCAATGAGCTAACCCAGGCTAACCAATGAGCTAACTGAAGCTAACCAATGAGCTAACCCAGGCTAACCAATGAGCTAGCCGAGGAATGAGCTAACCCAGGCTAACCAATGAGCTAACCGAGGCTAACCAATTGGCTAACTGAAGCTAACCAATGAGCTAACTGAAGCTAACCAATGAGCTAACCAAGGCTAACTAATGAGCTAACCGAGGAATGGGCTAACCCAGGCTAACCAATGAACTAACCGAGGCTAACCAATGAGCTAACTGAAGCTAACCAATGAGCTAACTGAAGCTAACCAATGAGCTAACCGAGGCTAACCAATGAGCTAACTGATGCTAACCAATGAGCTAACCCAGGATAACCAATGAGCTAACCGAGGCTAACCAATGAGCTAACTGAAGCTAACCAATGAGCTAACTGAAGCTAAACAATGAGCTAACTGATGCTAACCAATGAGCTAACCGAGGCTAACCAATGAGCTAACTGAAGCTAACCAATGAGCTAACCCAGGCTAATCAATGAACTAACTGAAGCTAATCAATGAGCTAACTGAAGCTAAACAATGAGCTAACTGATGCTAACCAATGAGCTAACCGAGGCTAACCAATGAGCTAACTGAAGCTAACCAATGAGCTAACCCAGGCTAATCAATGAACTAACTGAAGCTAATCAATGAGCTAGCCCAGGCTAATCAATGAACTAACTGAAGCTAACCAATGAGCTAACAGAGGCTAACCGATGAGCTAACCGAGGAATGAGCTAACCCAGGCTAACCAATGATCTAACCGAGGCTAACCAATGAGCTAACTGAGGCTAACCAATGAGCTAACTGATGCTAACCAATGAGCTAACCCAGGCTAACCAATGAGCTAACCGAGGCTAACCAATGAGCTAACTGAAGCTAACCAATGAGCTAACCCAGGCTAACCAATGAGCTAACCCAGGCTTACCAATGAGCTAGCCCAGGCTAACCAATGAGCTAACTGAATCTAACCAATGAGCTAACCGAGGCTAACCAATGAGCTAACTGAAGCTAACCAATGAGCTAACCCAGGCTAACCAATGAGCTAACTGAGGCTAACCAATGAGCTAGCCCAGGCTAACCAATGAGCTAACTGAATCTAACCAATGAGCTAACCCAGGCTAACCAATGAGGTAACTGAAGCTAACCAATGAGCTAACCGAGGAATGAGCTAACCCAGGCTAACCAATGAGCTAACTGAGGCTAACCAAAGAGCTAACTGATGCTAACCAGAGAGCTAACTGATGCTAACCAATGAGCTAACTGATGCTAACCAATGAGCTAACTGAAGCTAACCCAGGCTAACCCAGGCTAACCAATGAGCTAACTGAAGCTAACAATGAGGTAACTGAGGCTAACCAATGAGCTAACTGATGCTAACCAATGAGCTAACCTAGGCTAACCAATGAGCTAACCGAGGCTAACCAATGAGCTAACTGTAGCTAACCAATGAGCTAACCCAGGCTAACCAATGAGCTAACCGAGGCTAACCAATGAGCTAACCCAGGCTAACCAATGAGCTAACTGAAGCTAACCAATGAGCTAACCCAGGCTAACCAATGAGCTAACCGAGGAATGAGCTAACCCAGGCTAACCAATGAGCTAACCGAGGCTAACCAATTGGCTAACTGAAGCTAACCAATGAGCTAACTGAAGCTAACCAATGAGCTAACCAAGGCTAACCAATGAGCTAACCGAGGAATGGGCTAACCCAGGCTAACCAATGAGCTAACCGAGGCTAACCAATGAGCTAAATGAAGCTAACCAATGAGCTAACTGAAGCTAACCAATGAGCTAACCGAGGCTAACCAATGAGCTAACTGATGCTAACCAATGAGCTACCCCAGGATAACCAATGAGCTAACCGAGGCTAACCAATGAGCTAACTGAAGCTAACCAATGAGCTAACTGAAGCTAAACAATGAGCTAACTGATGCTAACCAATGAGCTAACCGAGGCTAACCAATGAGCTAACTGAAGCTAACCAATGAGCTAACCCAGGCTAATCAATGAACTAACTGAAGCTAATCAATGAGCTAGCCCAGGCTAATCAATGAACTAACTGAAGCTAACCAATGAGCTAACAGAGGCTAACCAATGAGCTAACCGAGGAATGAGCTAACCCAGGCTAACCAATGAGCTAACCGAGGCTAACCAATGAGCTAACTGAGGCTAACCAATGAGCTAACTGATGCTAACCAATGAGCTAACCCAGGCTAACCAATGAGCTAACCGAGGCTAACCAATGAGCTAACTGAAGCTAACCAATGAGCTAACCCAGGCTAACCAATGAGCTAACCCAGGCTAACCAATGAGCTAGCCCAGGCTAACCAATGAGCTAACTGAATCTAACCAATGAGCTAACCGAGGCTAACCAATGAGCTAACTGAAGCTAACCAATGAGCTAACCCAGGCTAACCAATGAGCTAACTGAGGCTAACCAATGAGCTAACCCAGGCTAACCAATGAGCTAACTGAAGCTAACCAATGAGCTAACCGAGGAATGAGCTAACCCAGGCTAACCAATGAGCTAACTGAGGCTAACCAAAGAGCTAACTGATGCTAACCAGAGAGCTAACTGATGCTAACCAATGAGCTAACCGAGGCTAACCAATGAGCTAACCGAAGCTAACCAATGAGCTAACCCAGGCTAACCAATGAGCTAACCCAGGCTAACCAATGAGCTAACTGAGGCTAAACAATGAGCTAACTGATGCTAACCAATTAGCTAACTGAAGCTAACCCAGGCTAACCCAGGCTAACCAATGAGCTAACTGAAGCTAACAATGAGCTAACTGAGGCTAACCAATGAGCTAACTGATGCTAACCAATGAGCTAACCTAGGCTAACCAATGAGCTAACCGAGGCTAACCAATGAGCTAACTGAAGCTAACCAATGAGCTAACTGAAGCTAACCAATGAGCTAACTGAGGCTAACCAATGAGCAAACTGATGCTAACCATTGAGCTAACTGAGGCTAACCAATGAGCTAACTGATGCTAACCAATGAGCTAATCCTGGCTAACCAATGAGCTAACCTAGGCTAACCAATGAGCTAACCGAGGCTAACCAATGAGCTAACCCAGGCTAACCAATGAGCTAACTGAAGCTAACCAATGAGCTAACTGAAGCTAACCCAGGCTAACCAATGAGCTAACCGACGAATGAGCTAACCCAGGCTAACCAATGAGCTAACCGAGGCTAACCAATGAGCTAACTGAAGCTAACCAATGAGCTAACCCAGGCTAACCAATGAGCTAACCCAGGCTAACCAATGAGCTAACCGAGGCTAACCAATGAGCTAACTGAGGCTAACCAATGAGCTAACTGATGCTAACCAATGAGCTAACCCAGGCTAACCAATGAGCTAACCGAGGCTAACCAATGAGCTAACTGAATCTAACCAATGAGCTAACCGAGGCTAACCAATGAGCTAACTGAGGCTAACCAATGAGCTAACTGATGCTAACCAATGAGCTAACCGAGGCTAACCACTGAGCTAACTGAAGCTAACCCAGGCTAACCAATGAGCTAACCGAGGAATGAGCTAACCCAGGCTAACCAATGAGCTAACCGAGGCTAACCAATGAGCTAACTGAAGCTAACCAATGAGCTAACCCAGGCTAACCAATGAGCTAACCCAGGCTAACCAATGAGCTAACTGAATCTAACCAATGAGCTAACCGAGGCTAACCAATGAGCTAACTGAAGCTAACCAATGAGCTAACCCAGGCTAACCAATGAGCTAACTGAGGCTAACCAATGAGCTAACCCAGGCTAACCAATGAGCTAACTGAAGCTAACCAATGAGATAACCGAGGAATGAGCTAACCCAGGCTAACCAATGAGCTAACTGAGGCTAACCAAAGAGCTAACCGAGGCTAACCAATGAGCTAACTGAAGCTAACCAATGAGCTAACTGAAGCTAACCAATGAGCTAACTGAGGCTAACCAATGAGCTAACCGAGGCTAACCAATGAGCTAACTGAGGCTAACCAATGAGCTAACTGAAGCTAACCAATGAGCTAACCGAGGCTAACCAATGAGCTAACTGATGCTAACCATTGAGCTAACTGAGGCTAACCAATGAGCTAACTGATGCTAACCAATGAGCTAATCCAGGCTAACCAATGAGCTAACCCAGGCTAACCAATGAGCTAACCGAGGCTAACCAATGAGCTAACCCAGGCTAACCAATGAGCTAACTGAAGCTAACCAATGAGCTAACCCAGGCTAACCAATGAGCTAGCCGAGGAATGAGCTAACCCAGGCTAACCAATGAGCTAACCGAGGCTAACCAATTGGCTAACTGAAGCTAACCAATGAGCTAACTGAAGCTAACCAATGAGCTAACCAAGGCTAACTAATGAGCTAACCGAGGAATGGGCTAACCCAGGCTAACCAATGAACTAACCGAGGCTAACCAATGAGCTAACTGAAGCTAACCAATGAGCTAACTGAAGCTAACCAATGAGCTAACCGAGGCTAACCAATGAGCTAACTGATGCTAACCAATGAGCTAACCCAGGATAACCAATGAGCTAACCGAGGCTAACCAATGAGCTAACTGAAGCTAACCAATGAGCTAACTGAAGCTAAACAATGAGCTAACTGATGCTAACCAATGAGCTAACCGAGGCTAACCAATGAGCTAACTGAAGCTAACCAATGAGCTAACCCAGGCTAATCAATGAACTAACTGAAGCTAATCAATGAGCTAGCCCAGGCTAATCAATGAACTAACTGAAGCTAACCAATGAGCTAACAGAGGCTAACCAATGAGCTAACCGAGGAATGAGCTAACCCAGGCTAACCAATGAGCTTACCGAGGCTAACCAATGAGCTAACTGAGGCTAACCAATGAGCTAACTGATGCTAACCAATGAGCTAACCCAGGCTAACCAATGAGCTAACCGAGGCTAACCAATGAGCTAACTGAAGCTAACCAATGAGCTAACCCAGGCTAACCAATGAGCTAACCCAGGCTAACCAATGAGCTAGCCCAGGCTAACCAATGAGCTAACTGAATCTAACCAATGAGCTAACCGAGGCTAACCAATGAGCTAACTGAAGCTAACCAATGAGCTAACCCAGGCTAACCAATGAGCTAACTGAGGCTAACCAATGAGCTAACCCAGGCTAACCAATGAGCTAACTGAAGCTAACCAATGAGCTAACCGAGGAATGAGCTAACCCAGGCTAACCAATGAGCTAACTGAGGCTAACCAAAGAGCGAACTGATGCTAACCAGAGAGCTAACTGATGCTAACCAATGAGCTAACCGAGGCTAACCAATGAGCTAACCAAAGCTAACCAATGAGCTAACCCAGGCTAACCAATGAGCTAACCCAGGCTAACCAATGAGCTAACTGAGGCTAAACAATGAGCTAACTGATGCTAACCAATGAGCTAACCGAAGCTAACCCAGGCTAACCCAGGCTAACCAATGAGCTAACTGAAGCTAACAATGAGCTAACTGAGGCTAACCAATGAGCTAACTGATGCTAACCAATGAGCTAACCTAGGCTAACCAATGAGCTAACCGAGGCTAACCAATGAGCTAACTGAAGCTAACCAATGAGCTAACTGAAACTAACCAATGAGCTAACTGAGGCTAACCAATGAGCAAACTGATGCTAACCATTGAGCTAACTGAGGCTAACCAATGAGCTAACTGATGCTAACCAATGAGCTAATCCAGGCTAACCAATGAGCTAACCTAGGCTAACCAATGAGCTAACCGAGGCTAACCAATGAGCTAACCCAGGCTAACCAATGAGCTAACTGATGCTAACCAATGAGCTAACTGAGGCTAACAAATGAGCTAACTGATGCTAACCAATGAGCTAACCCAGGCTAACCAATGAGATAACCGAGGCTAACCAATGAGCTAACTGAAGCTAACCAATGAGCTAACTGAAGCTAAACAATGAGCTTACTGATGCTAACCAATGAGCTAACCGAGGCTAACCAATGAGCTAACTGAAGCTAACCAATGAGCTAACCCAGGCTAACCAATGAGCTAACCCAGGCTAACCAATGAGCTAACCGAGGCTAACCAATGAGCTAACTGAGTCTAACCAATGAGCTAACTGATGCTAACCAATGAGCTAACTGATGCTAGCCAATGAGCTAACCGAGGCTAACCAATGAGCTTACCCAGAACAACCAATGAGCTAACCCAGGCTAACCAATGAGCTAACTGAAGCTAACCAATGAGCTAAAAGCAGGCTAACCAATGAGCTAACCAAGGCTAACCAATGAGCTAACTGAAGCTAACCAATTAGCTAACCCAGGCTAACCAATGAGCTAACTGAGGCTAACCAATGAGCTAACCCAGGCTAACCAATGAGCTAACTGAAGCTAACCAATGAGCTAACCGAGGAATGAGCTAACCCAGGCTAACCAATGAGCTAACTGAGGCTAACCAAAGAGCTAACTGATGATAACCAGAGAGCTAACTGATGCTAACCAATGAGCTAACCGAGGCTAACCAATGAGCTAACCGAAGCTAACCAATGAGCTAACCCAGGCTAACCAATGAGCTAACTGAGGCTAAACAATGAGCTAACTGATGCTAAACAATGAGCTAACTGAAGCTAACCCAGGCTAACCCAGGCTAACCAATGAGATAACTGAAGCTAACAATGAGCTAACTGAGGCTAACCAATGACCTAACTGATGCTAACCAATGAGCTAACCGAGGCTAACCAATGAGCTAACTGAAGCTAACCAATGAGCTAACCCAGGCTAACCGAGGAATGAGCTAACCCAGGCTAACCAATGAGCTAACCGAGGCTAACCAATGAGCTAACTGAAGCTAACCAATGAGCTAACTGAAGCTAACCAATGAGCTAACCCAGGCTAATCAATGAACTAACTGAAGCTAATCAATGAGCTAGCCCAGGCTAATCAATGAACTAACTGAAGCTAACCAATGAGCTAACAGAGGCTAACCAATGAGCTAACCGAGGAATGAGCTAACCCAGGCTAACCAATGAGCTTACCGAGGCTAACCAATGAGCTAACTGAGGCTAACCAATGAGCTAACTGATGCTAACCAATGAGCTAACCCAGGCTAACCAATGAGCTAACCGAGGCTAACCAATGAGCTAACTGAAGCTAACCAATGAGCTAACCCAGGCTAACCAATGAGCTAACCCAGGCTAACCAATGAGCTAGCCCAGGCTAACCAATGAGCTAACTGAATCTAACCAATGAGCTAACCGAGGCTAACCAATGAGCTAACTGAAGCTAACCAATGAGCTAACCCAGGCTAACCAATGAGCTAACTGAGGCTAACCAATGAGCTAACCCAGGCTAACCAATGAGCTAACTGAAGCTAACCAATGAGCTAACCGAGGAATGAGCTAACCCAGGCTAACCAATGAGCTAACTGAGGCTAACCAAAGAGCGAACTGATGCTAACCAGAGAGCTAACTGATGCTAACCAATGAGCTAACCGAGGCTAACCAATGAGCTAACCAAAGCTAACCAATGAGCTAACCCAGGCTAACCAATGAGCTAACCCAGGCTAACCAATGAGCTAACTGAGGCTAAACAATGAGCTAACTGATGCTAACCAATGAGCTAACCGAAGCTAACCCAGGCTAACCCAGGCTAACCAATGAGCTAACTGAAGCTAACAATGAGCTAACTGAGGCTAACCAATGAGCTAACTGATGCTAACCAATGAGCTAACCTAGGCTAACCAATGAGCTAACCGAGGCTAACCAATGAGCTAACTGAAGCTAACCAATGAGCTAACTGAAACTAACCAATGAGCTAACTGAGGCTAACCAATGAGCAAACTGATGCTAACCATTGAGCTAACTGAGGCTAACCAATGAGCTAACTGATGCTAACCAATGAGCTAATCCAGGCTAACCAATGAGCTAACCTAGGCTAACCAATGAGCTAACCGAGGCTAACCAATGAGCTAACCCAGGCTAACCAATGAGCTAACTGATGCTAACCAATGAGCTAACTGAGGCTAACAAATGAGCTAACTGATGCTAACCAATGAGCTAACCCAGGCTAACCAATGAGATAACCGAGGCTAACCAATGAGCTAACTGAAGCTAACCAATGAGCTAACTGAAGCTAAACAATGAGCTTACTGATGCTAACCAATGAGCTAACCGAGGCTAACCAATGAGCTAACTGAAGCTAACCAATGAGCTAACCCAGGCTAACCAATGAGCTAACCCAGGCTAACCAATGAGCTAACCGAGGCTAACCAATGAGCTAACTGAGTCTAACCAATGAGCTAACTGATGCTAACCAATGAGCTAACTGATGCTAGCCAATGAGCTAACCGAGGCTAACCAATGAGCTTACCCAGAACAACCAATGAGCTAACCCAGGCTAACCAATGAGCTAACTGAAGCTAACCAATGAGCTAAAAGCAGGCTAACCAATGAGCTAACCAAGGCTAACCAATGAGCTAACTGAAGCTAACCAATTAGCTAACCCAGGCTAACCAATGAGCTAACTGAGGCTAACCAATGAGCTAACCCAGGCTAACCAATGAGCTAACTGAAGCTAACCAATGAGCTAACCGAGGAATGAGCTAACCCAGGCTAACCAATGAGCTAACTGAGGCTAACCAAAGAGCTAACTGATGATAACCAGAGAGCTAACTGATGCTAACCAATGAGCTAACCGAGGCTAACCAATGAGCTAACCGAAGCTAACCAATGAGCTAACCCAGGCTAACCAATGAGCTAACTGAGGCTAAACAATGAGCTAACTGATGCTAAACAATGAGCTAACTGAAGCTAACCCAGGCTAACCCAGGCTAACCAATGAGATAACTGAAGCTAACAATGAGCTAACTGAGGCTAACCAATGACCTAACTGATGCTAACCAATGAGCTAACCGAGGCTAACCAATGAGCTAACTGAAGCTAACCAATGAGCTAACCCAGGCTAACCGAGGAATGAGCTAACCCAGGCTAACCAATGAGCTAACCGAGGCTAACCAATGAGCTAACTGAAGCTAACCAATGAGCTAACTGAAGCTAACCAATGAGCTAACCGAGGCTAACCAATGAGCTAACTGATGCTAACCATTGAGCTAACTGAGGCTAACCAATGAGCTAACTGATGCTAACCAATGAGCTAATCCAGGCTAACCAATGAGCTAACCCAGGCTAACCAATGAGCTAACCGAGGCTAACCAATGAGCTAACTGAAGCTAACCAATGAGCTAACCCAGGCTAACCAATGAGCTAACCGAGGAATGAGCTAACCCAGGCTAACCAATGAGCTAACCGAGGCTAACCAATTGGCTAACTGAAGCTAACCAATGAGCTAACTGAAGCTAACCAATGAGCTAACCAAGGCTAACCAATGAGCTAACCGAGGAATGGGGTAACCCAGGCTAACCAATGAGCTAACCGAGGCTAACCAATGAGCTAAATGAAGCTAACCAATGAGCTAACTGATGCTAACCAATGAGATAACCCAGGATAACCAATGAGCTAACCGAGGCTAACCAATGAGCTAACTGAAGCTAACCAATGAGCTAACTGAAGCTAAACAATGAGCTAACTGATGCTAACCAATGAGCTAACCGAGGCTAACCAATGAGATAACTGAAGCTAACCAATGAGCTAACCCAGGCTAATCAATGAACTAACCGAGGCTAACCAATGAGCTAACCGAGGCTAACCAATGAGCTAAATGAAGCTAACCAATGAGCTAACTGAAGCTAACCAATGAGCTAACCGAGGCTAACCAATGAGCTAACCGAGGCTAACCAATTGGCTAACTGAAGCTAACCAATGAGCTAACTGAAGCTAACCAATGAGCTAACCGAGGCTAACCAATGAGCTAACTGATGCTAACCAATGAGCTAACTGAGGCTAACAAATGAGCTAACTGATGCTAACCAATGAGCTAACCCAGGCTAACCAATGAGATAACCGAGGCTAACCAATGAGCTAACTGAAGCTAACCAATGAGCTAACTGAAGCTAAACAATGAGCTTACTGATGCTAACCAATGAGCTAACCGAGGCTAACCAATGAGCTAACTGAAGCTAACCAATGAGCTAACCCAGGCTAACCAATGAGCTAACCCAGGCTAACCAATGAGCTAACCGAGACTAACCAATGAGCTAACTGAGGCTAACCAATGAGCTAACTGATGCTAACCAATGAGCTAACTGAGGCTAACCAATGAGCTAACTGATGATAGCCAATGAGCTAACCGAGGCTAACCAATGAGCTAACTGAAGCTAACCAATGAGCTAAAAGCAGGCTAACCAATGAGCTAACCAAGGCTAACCAATGAGCTAACTGAAGCTAACCAATGAGCTAACCCAGGCTAACCAATGAGCTAACTGAGGCTAACCAATGAGCTAACCCAGGCTAACCAATGAGCTAACTGAAGCTAACCAATGAGCTAACCGAGGAATGAGCTAACCCAGGCTAACCAATGAGCTAACTGAGGCTAACCAAAGAGCTAACTGATGATAACCAGAGAGCTAACTGATGCTAACCAATGAGCTAACCGAGGCTAACCAATGAGCTAACCGAAGCTAACCAATGAGCTAACCCAGGCTAACCAATGAGCTAACTGAGGCTAAACAATGAGCTAACTGATGCTAAACAATGAGCTAACTGAAGCTAACCCAGGCTAACCCAGGCTAACCAATGAGCTAACTGAAGCTAACAATGAGCTAACTGAGGCTAACCAATGAGCTAACTGATGCTAACCAATGAGCTAACCGAGGCTAACCAATGAGCTAACTGAAGCTAACCAATGAGCTAACCCAGGCTAACCGAGTAATGAGCTAACCCAGGCTAACCAATGAGCTAACCGAGGCTAACCAATGAGCTAACTGAAGCTAACCAATGAGCTAACTGAAGCTAACCAATGAGCTAACCGAGGCTAACCAATGAGCTAATCCAGGCTAACCAATGAGCTAACCCAGGCTAACCAATGAGCTAACCGAGGCTAACCAATGAGCTAACTGAAGCTAACCAATGAGCTAACCCAGGCTAACCAATGAGCTAACCGAGGAATGAGCTAACCCAGGCTAACCAATGAGCTAACCGAGGCTAACCAATTGGCTAACTGAAGCTAACCAATGAGCTAACTGAAGCTAACCAATGAGCTAACCAAGGCTAACCAATGAGCTAACCGAGGAATGGGGTAACCCAGGCTAACCAATGAGCTAACCGAGGCTAACCAATGAGCTAAATGAAGCTAACCAATGAGCTAACTGAAGCTAACCAATGAGCTAACCGAGGCTAACCAATGAGCTAACTGATGCTAACCAATGAGCTAACCCAGGATAACCAATGAGCTAACCGAGGCTAACCAATGAGCTAACTGAAGCTAACCAATGAGCTAACTGAAGCTAAACAATGAGCTAACTGATGCTAACCAATGAGCTAACCGAGGCTAACCAATGAGCTAACTGAAGCTAACCAATGAGCTAACCCAGGCTAATCAATGAACTAACTGAAGCTAATCAATGAGCTAGCCCAGGCTAATCAATGAACTAACAGAGGCTAACCAATGAGCTAACCGAGGAATGAGCTAACCCAGGCTAACCAATGAGCTAACCAAGGCTAACCAATGAGCTAACTGAGGCTAACCAATGAGCTAACTGATGCTAACCAATGAGCTAACCCAGGCTAACCAATGAGCTAACCGAGGCTAACCAATGAGCTAACTGAAGCCCAGGCTAACCAATGAGCTAACAGAGGCTAACCAATGAGCTAACCGAGGAATGAGCTAACCCAGGCTAACCAATGAGCTAACCGAGGCTAACCAATGAGCTAACTGAGGCTAACCAATGAGCTAACTGATGCTAACCAATGAGCTAACCCAGGCTAACCAATGAGCTAACCGAGGCTAACCAATGAGCTAACTGAAGCTAACCAATGAGCTAACCCAGGCTAACCAATGAGCTAACCCAGGCTAACCAATGAGCTAGCCCAGGCTAACCAATGAGCTAACTGAATCTAACCAATGAGCTAACCGAGGCTAACCAATGAGCTAACTGAAGCTAACCAATGAGCTAACCCAGGCTAACCAATGAGCTAACTGAGGCTAACCAATGAGCTAGCCCAGGCTAACCAATGAGCTAACTGAATCTAACCAATGAGCTAACCCAGGCTAACCAATGAGCTAAAAGCAGGCTAACCAATGAGCTAACTGAGGCTAACCAATGAGCTAACTGAAGCTAACCAATGAGCTAACCGAGGCTAACCAATGAGCTAACTGATGCTAACCATTGAGCTAACTGAGGCTAACCAATGAGCTAACTGATGCTAACCAATGAGCTAATCCAGGCTAACCAATGAGCTAACCCAGGCTAACCAATGAGCTAACCGAGGCTAACCAATGAGCTAACCCAGGCTAACCAATGAGCTAACTGAAGCTAACCAATGAGCTAACCCAGGCTAACCAATGAGCTAACCGAGGAATGAGCTAACCCAGGCTAACCAATGAGCTAACCGAGGCTAACCAATTGGCTAACTGAAGCTAACCAATGAGCTAACTGAAGCTAACCAATGAGCTAACCAAGGCTAACCAATGAGCTAACCGAGGAATGGGCTAACCCAGGCTAACCAATGAGCTAACTGAGGCTAACCAATGAGCTAACTGAAGCTAACCAATGAGCTAACTGAAGCTAACCAATGAGCTAACCGAGGCTAACCAATGAGCTAACTGATGCTAACCAATGAGCTAACCCAGGATAACCAATGAGCTAACCAAGGCTAACCAATGAGCTAACCGAGGCTAACCAATGAGCTAACTGATGCTAACCAATGAGCTAACCCAGGATAACCAATGAGCTAACCGAGGCTAACCAATGAGCTAACTGATGCTAACCAATGAGCTAACCCAGGATAACCAATGAGCTAACCGAGGCTAACCAATGAGCTAACTGAAGCTAACCAATGAGCTAACCGAGGCTAACCAATGAGCTAACTGAAGCTAACCAATGAGCTAACCCAGGCTAATCAATGAACTAACTGAAGCTAATCAATGAGCTAGCCCAGGCTAATCAATGAACTAACTGAAGCTAACAAATGATCTAACAGAGGCTAACCAATGAGCTAACCGAGGAATGAGCTAACCCAGGCTAACCAATGAGCTAACCGAGGCTAACCAATGAGCTAATTGAGGCTAACCAATGAGCTAACTGATGCTAACCAATGAGCTAACCCAGGCTAACCAATGAGCTAACCGAGGCTAACCAATGAGCTAACTGAAGCTAACCAATGAGCTAACCCAGGCTAACCAATGAGCTAACCCAGGCTAACCAATGAGCTAGCCCAGACTAACCAATGAGCTAACTGAATCTAACCAATGAGCTAACCGAGGCTAACCAATGAGCTAACTGAAGCTAACCAATGAGCTAACCCAGGCTAACCAATGAGCTAACTGAGGCTAACCAATGAGCTAACCCAGGCTAACCAATGAGCTAACTGAAGCTAACCAATGAGCTAACCGAGGAATGAGCTAACCCAGGCTAACCAATGAGCTAACTGAGGCTAACCAAAGAGCTAACTGATGCTAACCAGAGAGCTAACTGATGCTAACCAATGAGCTAACCGAGGCTAACCAATGAGCTAACCAAAGCTAACCAATGAGCTAACCCAGGCTAACCAATGAGCTAACTGAGGCTAAACAATGAGCTAACTGATGCTAACCATTGAGCTAACTGAGGCTAACCAATGAGCTAACTGATGCTAACCAATGAGCTAATCCAGGCTAACCAATGAGCTAACCTAGGAATGAGCTAACCCAGGCTAACCAATGAGCTAACCGAGGAATGAGCTAACCCAGGCTAACCAATGAGCTAACCGAGGCTAACCAATTGGCTAACTGAAGCTAACCAATGAGCTAACTGAAGCTAACCAATGAGCTAACCGAGGCTAACCAATGAGCTAACTGATGCTAACCAATGAGCTAACTGAGGCTAACAAATGAGCTAACTGATGCTAACCAATGAGCTAACCCAGGCTAACCAATGAGATAACCGAGGCTAACCAATGAGCTAACTGAAGCTAACCAATGAGCTAACTGAAGCTAAACAATGAGCTTACTGATGCTAACCAATGAGCTAACCGAGGCTAACCAATGAGCTAACTGAAGCTAACCAATGAGCTAACCCAGGCTAACCAATGAGCTAACACAGGCTAACCAATGAGCTAACCGAGGCTAACCAATGAGCTAACTGAGGATAACCAATGAGCTAACTGATGCTAACCAATGAGCTAACCCAGGCTAACCAATGAGCTAACCGAGGCTAACCAATGAGCTAACTGAATCTAACCAATGAGCTAACCGAGGCTAACCAATGAGCTAACTGAGGCTAACCAATGAGCTAACTGAAGCTAACCAATGAGCTAACTGATGCTAACCAATGAGCTAACCGAGGCTAACCAATGAGCTAACTGAAGCTAACCAATGAGCTTACCCAGAACAACCAATGAGCTAACCCAGGCTAACCAATGAGCTAACTGAAGCTAACCAATGAGCTAAAAGCAGGCTAACCAATGAGCTAACCAAGGCTAACCAATGAGCTAACTGAAGCTAACCAATGAGCTAACCCAGGCTAACCAATGAGCTAACTGAGGCTAACCAATGAGCTAACCCAGGCTAACCAATGAGCTAACTGAAGCTAACCAATGAGCTAACCGAGGAATGAGCTAACCCAGGCTAACCAATGAGCTAACTGAGGCTAACCAATGAGCTAACTGATGATAACCAGAGAGCTAACTGATGCTAACCAATGAGCTAACCGAGGCTAACCAATGAGCTAACCGAAGCTAACCAATGAGCTAACCCAGGCTAACCAATGAGCTAACTGAGGCTAACCAATGAGCTAACTGAAGCTAACCAATGAGCTAACCCAGGCTAACCGAGGAATGAGCTAACCCAGGCTAACCAATGAGCTAACCGAGGCTAACCAATGAGCTAACTGAAGCTAACCAATGAGCTAACTGAAGCTAACCAATGAGCTAACCGAGGCTAACCAATGAGCTAACTGATGCTAACCATTGAGCTAACTGAGGCTAACCAATGAGCTAAATGATGCTAACCAATGAGCTAATCCAGGCTAACCAATGAGCTAACCCAGGCTAACCAATGAGCTAACCGAGGCTAACCAATGAGCTAACTGAAGCTAACCAATGAGCTAACCCAGGCTAACCAATGAGCTAACCGAGGAATGAGCTAACCCAGGCTAACCAATGAGCTAACCGAGGCTAACCAATTGGCTAACTGAAGCTAACCAATGAGCTAACTGAAGCTAACCAATGAGCTAACCAAGGCTAACCAATGAGCTAACCGAGGAATGGGGTAACCCAGGCTAACCAATGAGCTAACCGAGGCTAACCAATGAGCTAAATGAAGCTAACCAATGAGCTAACTGAAGCTAACCAATGAGCTAACCGAGGCTAACCAATGAGCTAACTGATGCTAACCAATGAGCTAACCCAGGATAACCAATGAGCTAACCGAGGCTAACCAATGAGCTAACTGAAGCTAACCAATGAGCTAACTGAAGCTAAACAATGAGCTAACTGATGCTAACCAATGAGCTAACCGAGGCTAACCAATGAGCTAACTGAAGCTAACCAATGAGCTAACCCAGGCTAATCAATGAACTAACTGAAGCTAATCAATCAGCTAGCCCAGGCTAATCAATGAACTAACTGAAGCTAACCAATGAGCTAACAGAGGCTAACCAATGAGCTAACCGAGGAATGAGCTAACCCAGGCTAACCAATGAGCTAACCGAGGCTAACCAATGAGCTAACTGAGGCTAACCAATGAGCTAACTGATGCTAACCAATGAGCTAACCCAGGCTAACCAATGAGCTAACCGAGGCTAACCAATGAGCTAACTGAAGCTAACCAATGAGCTAACCCAGGCTAACCAATGAGCTAACCCAGGCTAACCAATGAGCTAGCCCAGGCTAACCAATGAGCTAACTGAATCTAACCAATGAGCTAACCGAGGATAACCAATGAGCTAACTGAAGCTAACCAATGAGCTAACCCAGGCTAACCAATGAGCTAACTGAGGCTAACCAATGAGCTAGCCCAGGCTAACCAATGAGCTAACTGAATCTAACCAATGAGCTAACCCAGGCTAACCAATGAGCTAACTGAAGCTAACCAATGAGCTAACCGAGGAATGAGCTAACCCAGGCTAACCAATGAGCTAACTGAGGCTAACCAAAGAGCTAACTGATGCTAACCAGAGAGCTAACTGATGCTAACCAATGAGCTAACCGAGGCTAACCAATGAGCTAACCGAAGCTAACCAATGAGCTAACCCAGGCTAACCAATGAGCTAACCCAGGCTAACCAATGAGCTAACTGAGGCTAAACAATGAGCTAACTGATGCTAACCAATTAGCTAACTGAAGCTAACCCAGGCTAACCCAGGCTAACCAATGAGCTAACTGAAGCTAACAATGAGCTAACTGAGGCTAACCAATGAGCTAACTGATGCTAACCAATGAGCTAACCTAGGCTAACCAATGAGCTAACCGAGGCTAACCAATGAGCTAACTGAAGCTAACCAATGAGCTAACTGAAGCTAACCAATGAGCTAACTGAGGCTAACCAATGAGCAAACTGATGCTAACCATTGAGCTAACTGAGGCTAACCAATGACCTAACTGATGCTAACCAATGAGCTAATCCAGGCTAACCAATGAGCTAACCTAGGCTAACCAATGAGCTAACCAAGGCTAACCAATGAGCTAACCCAGGCTAACCAATGAGCTAACTGAAGCTAACCAATGAGCTAACTGAAGCTAACCCAGGCTAACCAATGAGCTAACCGACGAATGAGCTAACCCAGGCTAACCAATGAGCTAACCGAGGCTAACCAATGAGCTAACTGAAGCTAACCAATGAGCTAACCCAGGCTAACCAATGAGCTAACCGAGGCTAACCAATGAGCTAACTGAGGCTAACCAATGAGCTAACTGATGCTAACCAATGAGCTAACCCAGGCTAACCAATGAGCTAACCGAGGCTAACCAATGAGCTAACTGAATCTAACCAATGAGCTAACCGAGGCTAACCAATGAGCTAAATGAGGCTAACCAATGAGCTAACTGATGCTAACCAATGAGCTAACCGAGGCTAACCACTGAGCTAACTGAAGCTAACCCAGGCTAACCAATGAGCTAACCGAGGAATGAGCTAACCCAGGCTAACCAATGAGCTAACCGAGGAATGAGCTAACCCAGGCTAACCAATGAGCTAACCGAGGCTAACCAATGAGCTAACTGAAGCTAACCAATGAGCTAACCCAGGCTAACCAATGAGCTAACCCAGGCTAACCAATGAGCTAGCCCAGGCTAACCAATGAGCTAACTGAATCTAACCAATGAGCTAACCGAGGCTAACCAATGAGCTAACTGAAGCTAACCAATGAGCTAACCCAGGCTAACCAATGAGCTAACTGAGGCTAACCAATGAGCTAACCCAGGCTAACCAATGAGCTAACTGAAGCTAACCAATGAGATAACCGAGGAATGAGCTAACCCAGGCTAACCAATGAGCTAACTGAGGCTAACCAAAGAGCGAACCGAGGCTAACCAATGAGCTAACTGAAGCTAACCAATGAGCTAACTGAAGCTAACCAATGAGCTAACTGAGGCTAACCAATGAGCTAACCGAGGCTAACCAATGAGCTAACTGAGGCTAACCAATGAGCTAACTGAAGCTAACCAATGAGCTAACCGAGGCTAACCAATGAGCTAACTGATGCTAACCATTGAGCTAACTGAGGCTAACCAATGAGCTAACTGATGCTAACCAATGAGCTAATCCAGGCTAACCAATGAGCTAACCCAGGCTAACCAATGAGCTAACCGAGGCTAACCAATGAGCTAACCCAGGCTAACCAATGAGCTAACCGAGGCTAACCAATTGGCTAACTGAAGCTAACCAATGAGCTAACTGAAGCTAACCAATGAGCTAACCAAGGCTAACCAATGAGCTAACCGAGGAATGGGCTAACCCAGGCTAACCAATGAGCTAACCGAGGCTAACCAATGAGCTAACTGAAGCTAACCAATGAGCTAACTGAAGCTAACCAATGAGCTAACCGAGGCTAACCAATGAGCTAACTGATGCTAACCAATGAGCTAACCCAGGATAACCAATGAGCTAACCGAGGCTAACCAATGAGCTAACTGAAGCTAACCAATGAGCTAACTGAAGCTAAACAATGAGCTAACTGATGCTAACCAATGAGCTAACCGAGGCTAACCAATGAGCTAACTGAAGCTAACCAATGAGCTAACCCAGGCTAATCAATGAACTAACTGAAGCTAATCAATGAGCTAGCCCAGGCTAATCAATGAACTAACTGAAGCTAACCAATGAGCTAACAGAGGCTAACCAATGAGCTAAACGAGGAATGAGCTAACCCAGGCTAACCAATGAGCTAACCGAGGCTAACCAATGAGCTAATTGAGGCTAACCAATGAGCTAACTGATGCTAACCAATGAGCTAACCCAGGCTAACCAATGAGCTAACCGAGGCTAACCAATGAGCTAACTGAAGCTAACCAATGAGCTAACCCAGGCTAACCAATGAGCTAACCCAGGCTAACCAATGAGCTAGCCCAGGCTAACCAATGAGCTAACTGAATCTAACCAATGAGCTAACCGAGGCTAACCAATGAGCTAACTGAAGCTAACCAATGAGCTACCCCAGGCTAACCAATGAGCTAACTGAGGCTAACCAATGAGCTAACCCAGGCTAACCAATGAGCTAACTGAAGCTAACCAATGAGCTAACCGAGGAATGAGCTAACCCAGGCTAACCAATGAGCTAACTGAGGCTAACCAATGAGCTAACTGATGATAACCAGAGAGCTAACTGATGCTAACCAATGAGCTAACCGAGGCTAACCAATGAGCTAACCGAAGCTAACCAATGAGCTAACCCAGGCTAACCAATGAGCTAACTGAGGCTAAACAATGAGCTAACTGATGCTAAACAATGAGCTAACTGAAGCTAACCCAGGCTAACCCAGGCTAACCAATGAGCTAACTGAAGCTAACAATGAGCTAACTGAGGCTAACCAATGAGCTAACTGATGCTAACCAATGAGCTAACCGAGGCTAACCAATGAGCTAACTGAAGCTAACCAATGAGCTAACCCAGGCTAACCGAGGAATGAGCTAACCCAGGCTAACCAATGAGCTAACCGAGGCTAACCAATGAGCTAACTGAAGCTAACCAATGAGCTAACTGAAGCTAACCAATGAGCTAACCGAGGCTAACCAATGAGCTAACTGATGCTAACCATTGAGCTAACTGAGGCTAACCAATGAGCTAACTGATGCTAACCAATGAGCTAATCCAGGCTAACCAATGAGCTAACCCAGGCTAACCAATGAGCTAACCGAGGCTAACCAATGAGCTAACTGAAGCTAACCAATGAGCTAACCCAGGCTAACCAATGAGCTAACCGAGGAATGAGCTAACCCAGGCTAACCAATGAGCTAACCGAGGCTAACCAATTGGCTAACTGAAGCTAACCAATGAGCTAACTGAAGCTAACCAATGAGCTAACCAAGGCTAACCAATGAGCTAACCGAGGAATGGGGTAACCCAGGCTAACCAATGAGCTAACCGAGGCTAACCAATGAGCTAAATGAAGCTAACCAATGAGCTAACTGAAGCTAACCAATGAGCTAACCGAGGCTAACCAATGAGCTAACTGATGCTAACCAATGAGCTAACCCAGGATAACCAATGAGCTAACCGGGGCTAACCAATGAGCTAACTGAAGCTAACCAATGAGCTAACTGAAGCTAAACAATGAGCTAACTGATGCTAACCAATGAGCTAACCGAGGCTAACCAATGAGCTAACTGAAGCTAACCAATGAGCTAACCCAGGCTAATCAATGAACTAACTGAAGCTAATCAATGAGCTAGCCCAGGCTAATCAATGAACTAACTGAAGCTAACCAATGAGCTAACAGAGGCTAACCAATGAGCTAACCGAGGAATGAGCTAACCCAGGCTAACCAATGAGCTAACCGAGGCTAACCAATGAGCTAACTGAGGCTAACCAATGAGCTAACTGATGCTAACCAATGAGCTAACCCAGGCTAACCAATGAGCTAACCGAGGCTAACCAATGAGCTAACTGAAGCTAACCAATGAGCTAACCCAGGCTAACCAATGAGCTAACCCAGGCTAACCAATGAGCTAGCCCAGGCTAACCAATGAGCTAACTGAATCTAACCAATGAGCTAACCGAGGATAACCAATGAGCTAACTGAAGCTAACCAATGAGCTAACCCAGGCTAACCAATGAGCTAACTGAGGCTAACCAATGAGCTAGCCCAGGCTAACCAATGAGCTAACTGAATCTAACCAATGAGCTAACCCAGGCTAACCAATGAGCTAACTGAAGCTAACCAATGAGCTAACCGAGGAATGAGCTAACCCAGGCTAACCAATGAGCTAACTGAGGCTAACCAAAGAGCTAACTGATGCTAACCAGAGAGCTAACTGATGCTAACCAATGAGCTAACCGAGGCTAACCAATGAGCTAACCGAAGCTAACCAATGAGCTAACCCAGGCTAACCAATGAGCTAACCCAGGCTAACCAATGAGCTAACTGAGGCTAAACAATGAGCTAACTGATGCTAACCAATTAGCTAACTGAAGCTAACCCAGGCTAACCCAGGCTAACCAATGAGCTAACTGAAGCTAACAATGAGCTAACTGAGGCTAACCAATGAGCTAACTGATGCTAACCAATGAGCTAACCTAGGCTAACCAATGAGCTAACCGAGGCTAACCAATGAGCTAACTGAAGCTAACCAATGAGCTAACTGAAGCTAACCAATGAGCTAACTGAGGCTAACCAATGAGCAAACTGATGCTAACCATTGAGCTAACTGAGGCTAACCAATGACCTAACTGATGCTAACCAATGAGCTAATCCAGGCTAACCAATGAGCTAACCTAGGCTAACCAATGAGCTAACCAAGGCTAACCAATGAGCTAACCCAGGCTAACCAATGAGTTAACTGAAGCTAACCAATGAGCTAACTGAAGCTAACCCAGGCTAACCAATGAGCTAACCGACGAATGAGCTAACCCAGGCTAACCAGTGAGCTAACTGAAGCTAACCAATGAGCTAACCCAGGCTAACCAATGAGCTAACCCAGGCTAACCAATGAGCTAACCGAGGCTAACCAATGAGCTAACTGAGGCTAACCAATGAGCTAACTGATGCTAACCAATGAGCTAACCCAGGCTAACCAATGAGCTAATCGAGGCTAACCAATGAGCTAACTGAATCTAACCAATGAGCTAACCGAGGCTAACCAATGAGCTAAATGAGGCTAACCAATGAGCTAACTGATGCTAACCAATGAGCTAACCGAGGCTAACCACTGAGCTAACTGAAGCTAACCCAGGCTAACCAATGAGCTAACCGAGGAATGAGCTAACCCAGGCTAACCAATGAGCTAACCGAGGCTAACCAATGAGCTAACTGAAGCTAACCAATGAGCTAACCCAGGCTAACCAATGAGCTAACCCAGGCTAACCAATGAGCTAGCCCAGGCTAACCAATGAGCTAACTGAATCTAACCAATGAGCTAACCGAGGCTAACCAATGAGCTAACTGAAGCTAACCAATGAGCTAACCCAGGCTAACCAATGAGCTAACTGAGGCTAACCAATGAGCTAACCCAGGCTAACCAATGAGCTAACTGAAGCTAACCAATGAGATAACCGAGGAATGAGCTAACCCAGGCTAACCAATGAGCTAACTGAGGCTAACCAAAGAGCGAACCGAGGCTAACCAATGAGCTAACTGAAGCTAACCAATGAGCTAACTGAGGCTAACCAATGAGCTAACCGAGGCTAACCAATGAGCTAACTGAGGCTAACCAATGAGCTAACTGAAGCTAACCAATGAGCTAACCGAGGCTAACCAATGAGCTAACTGATGCTAACCATTGAGCTAACTGAGGCTAACCAATGAGCTAACTGATGCTAACCAATGAGCTAATCCAGGCTAACCAATGAGCTAACCCAGGCTAACCAATGAGCTAACCGAGGCTAACCAATGAGCTAACCCAGGCTAACCAATGAGCTAACTGAAGCTAACCAATGAGCTAACCCAGGCTAACCAATGAGCTAACCGAGGAATGAGCTAACCCAGGCTAACCAATGAGCTAACCGAGGCTAACCAATTGGCTAACTGAAGCTAACCAATGAGCTAACTGAAGCTAACCAATGAGCTAACCAAGGCTAACCAATGAGCTAACCGAGGAATGGGCTAACCCAGGCTAACCAATGAGCTAACCGAGGCTAACCAATGAGCTAACTGAAGCTAACCAATGAGCTAACTGAAGCTAACCAATGAGCTAACCGAGGCTAACCAATGAGCTAACTGATGCTAACCAATGAGCTAACCCAGGATAACCAATGAGCTAACCGAGGCTAACCAATGAGCTAACTGAAGCTAACCAATGAGCTAACTGAAGCTAAACAATGAGCTAACTGATGCTAACCAATGAGCTAACCGAGGCTAACCAATGAGCTAACTGAAGCTAACCAATGAGCTAACCCAGGCTAATCAATGAACTAACTGAAGCTAACCAATGAGCTAACATAGGCTAACCAATGAGCTAAACGAGGAATGAGCTAACCCAGGCTAACCAATGAGCTAACCGAGGCTAACCAATGAGCTAATTGAGGCTAACCAATGAGCTAACTGATTCTAACCAATGAGCTAACCCAGGCTAACCAATGAGCTAACCGAGGCTAACCAATGAGCTAACTGAAGCTAACCAATGAGCTAACCCAGGCTAACCAATGAGCTAACCCAGGCTAACCAATGAGCTAGCCCAGGCTAACCAATGAGCTAACTGAATCTAACCAATGAGCTAACCGAGGCTAACCAATGAGCTAACTGAAGCTAACCAATGAGCTAACCCAGGCTAACCAATGAGCTAACTGAGGCTAACCAATGAGCTAACCCAGGCTAACCAATGAGCTAACTGAAGCTAACCAATGAGCTAACCGAGGAATGAGCTAACCCAGGCTAACCAATGAGCTAACTGAGGCTAACCAAAGAGCTAACTGATGCTAACCAGAGAGCTAACTGATGCTAACCAATGAGCTAACCGAGGCTAACCAATGAGCTAACCAAAGCTAACCAATGAGCTAACCCAGGCTAACCAATGAGCTAACCCAGGCTAACCAATGAGCTAACTGAGGCTAAACAATGAGCTAACTGATGCTAACCAATGAGCTAACTGAAGCTAACCCAGGCTAACCCAGGCTAACCAATGAGCTAACTGAAGCTAACAATGAGCTAACTGAGGCTAACCAATGAGCTAACTGATGCTAACCAATGAGCTAACCTAGGCTAACCAATGAGCTAACCGAGGCTAACCAATGAGCTAACTGAAGCTAACCAATGAGCTAACTGAAACTAACCAATGAGCTAACTGAGGCTAACCAATGAGCAAACTGATGCTAACCATTGAGCTAACTGAGGCTAACCAATGAGCTAACTGATGCTAACCAATGAGCTAATCCAGGCTAACCAATGAGCTAACCTAGGCTAACCAATGAGCTAACCGAGGCTAACCAATGAGCTAACCCAGGCTAACCAATGAGCTAACTGAAGCTAACCAATGAGCTAACCCAGGCTAACCAATGAGCTAACCGAGGAATGAGCTAACCCAGGCTAACCAATGAGCTAACCGAGGCTAACGAATTGGCTAACTGAAGCTAACCAATGAGCTAACTGAAGCTAACCAATGAGCTAACCGAGGCTAACCAATGAGCTAACTGATGCTAACCAATGAGCTAACTGAGGCTAACAAATGAGCTAACTGATGCTAACCAATGAGCTATCCCAGGCTAACCAATGAGATAACCGAGGCTAACCAATGAGCTAACTGAAGCTAACCAATGAGCTAACTGAAGCTAAACAATGAGCTTACTGATGCTAACCAATGAGCTAACCGAGGCTAACCAATGAGCTAACTGAAGCTAACCAATGAGCTAACCCAGGCTAACCAATGAGCTAACACAGGCTAACCAATGAGCTAACCGAGGCTAACCAATGAGCTAACTGAGGATAACCAATGAGCTAACTGATGCTAACCAATGAGCTAACCCAGGCTAACCAATGAGCTAACCGAGGCTAACCAATGAGCTAACTGAATCTAACCAATGAGCTAACCGAGGCTAACCAATGAGCTAACTGAGGCTAACCAATGAGCTAACTGATGCTAGCCAATGAGCTAACCGAGGCTAACCAATGAGCTAACTGAAGCTAACCAATGAGCTAACTGATGCTAACCAATGAGGTAACCGAGGCTAACCAATGAGCTAACTGAAGCTAACCAATGAGCTTACCCAGAACAACCAATGAGCTAACCCAGGCTAACCAATGAGCTAACTGAAGCTAACCAATGAGCTAAAAGCAGGCTAACCAATGAGCTAACCAAGGCTAACCAATGAGCTAACTGAAGCTAACCAATGAGCTAACCCAGGCTAACCAATGAGCTAACTGAGGCTAACCAATGAGCTAACCCAGGCTAACCAATGAGCTAACTGAAGCTAACCAATGAGCTAACCGAGGAATGAGCTAACCCAGGCTAACCAATGAGCTAACTGAGGCTAACCAATGAGCTAACTGATGATAACCAGAGAGCTAACTGATGCTAACCAATGAGCTAACCGAGGCTAACCAATGAGCTAACCGAAGCTAACCAATGAGCTAACCCAGGCTAACCAATGAGCTAACTGAGGCTAAACAATGAGCTAACTGATGCTAAACAATGAGCTAACTGAAGCTAACCCAGGCTAACCCAGGCTAACCAATGAGCTAACTGAAGCTAACAATGAGCTAACTGAGGCTAACCAATGAGCTAACTGATGCTAACCAATGAGCTAACCGAGGCTAACCAATGAGCTAACTGAAGCTAACCAATGAGCTAACCCAGGCTAACCGAGGAATGAGCTAACCCAGGCTAACCAATGAGCTAACCGAGGCTAACCAATGAGCTAACTGAAGCTAACCAATGAGCTAACTGAAGCTAACCAATGAGCTAACCGAGGCTAACCAATGAGCTAACTGATGCTAACCATTGAGCTAACTGAGGCTAACCAATGAGCTAACTGATGCTAACCAATGAGCTAATCCAGGCTAACCAATGAGCTAACCCAGGCTAACCAATGAGCTAACCCAGGCTAACCAATGAGCTAACTGAAGCTAACCAATGAGCTAACCCAGGCTAACCAATGAGCTAACCGAGGAATGAGCTAACCCAGGCTAACCAATGAGCTAACCGAGGCTAACCAATTGGCTAACTGAAGCTAACCAATGAGCTAACTGAAGCTAACCAATGAGCTAACCAAGGCTAACCAATGAGCTAACCGAGGAATGGGGTAACCCAGGCTAACCAATGAGCTAACCGAGGCTAACCAATGAGCTAAATGAAGCTAACCAATGAGCTAACTGAAGCTAACCAATGAGCTAACCGAGGCTAACCAATGAGCTAACTGATGCTAACCAATGAGCTAACCCAGGATAACCAATGAGCTAACCGAGGCTAACCAATGAGCTAACTGAAGCTAACCAATGAGCTAACTGAAGCTAAACAATGAGCTAACTGATGCTAACCAATGAGCTAACCGAGGCTAACCAATGAGCTAACTGAAGCTAACCAATGAGCTAACCCAGGCTAATCAATGAACTAACTGAAGCTAATCAATGAGCTAGCCCAAGCTAATCAATGAACTAACTGAAGCTAACCAATGAGCTAACAGAGGCTAACCAATGAGCTAACCGAGGAATGAGCTAACCCAGGCTAACCAATGAGCTAACCGAGGCTAACCAATGAGCTAACTGAGGCTAACCAATGAGCTAACTGATGCTAACCAATGAGCTAACCCAGGCTAACCAATGAGCTAACCGAGGCTAACCAATGAGCTAACTGAAGCTAACCAATGAGCTAACCCAGGCTAACCAATGAGCTAACCCAGGCTAACCAATGAGCTAGCCCAGGCTAACCAATGAGCTAACTGAATCTAACCAATGAGCTAACCGAGGATAACCAATGAGCTAACTGAAGCTAACCAATGAGCTAACCCAGGCTAACCAATGAGCTAACTGAGGCTAACCAATGAGCTAGCCCAGGCTAACCAATGAGCTAACTGAATCTAACCAATGAGCTAACCCAGGCTAACCAATGAGCTAACTGAAGCTAACCAATGAGCTAACCGAGGAATGAGCTAACCCAGGCTAACCAATGAGCTAACTGAGGCTAACCAAAGAGCTAACTGATGCTAACCAGAGAGCTAACTGATGCTAACCAATGAGCTAACCGAGGCTAACCAATGAGCTAACCGAAGCTAACCAATGAGCTAACCCAGGCTAACCAATGAGCTAACCCAGGCTAACCAATGAGCTAACTGAGGCTAAACAATGAGCTAACTGATGCTAACCAATTAGCTAACTGAAGCTAACCCAGGCTAACCCAGGCTAACCAATGAGCTAACTGAAGCTAACAATGAGCTAACTGAGGCTAACCAATGAGCTAACTGATGCTAACCAATGAACTAACCTAGGCTAACCAATGAGCTAACCGAGGCTAACCAATGAGCTAACTGAAGCTAACCAATGAGCTAACTGAAGCTAACCAATGAGCTAACTGAGGCTAACCAATGAGCAAACTGATGCTAACCATTGAGCTAACTGAGGCTAACCAATGACCTAACTGATGCTAACCAATGAGCTAATCCAGGCTAACCAATGAGCTAACCTAGGCTAACCAATGAGCTAACCAAGGCTAACCAATGAGCTAACCCAGGCTAACCAATGAGCTAACTGAAGCTAACCAATGAGCTAACTGAAGCTAACCCAGGCTAACCAATGAGCTAACCGACGAATGAGCTAACCCAGGCTAACCAATGAGCTAACCGAGGCTAACCAATGAGCTAACTGAAGCTAACCAATGAGCTAACCCAGGCTAACCAATGAGCTAACCCAGGCTAACCAATGAGTTAACCGAGGCTAACCAATGAGCTAACTGAGGCTAACCAATGAGCTAACTGATGCTAACCAATGAGCTAACCCAGGCTAACCAATGAGCTAACCGAGGCTAACCAATGAGCTAACTGAATCTAACCAATGAGCTAACCGAGGCTAACCAATGAGCTAAATGAGGCTAACCAATGAGCTAACTGATGCTAACCAATGAGCTAACCGAGGCTAACCACTGAGCTAACTGAAGCTAACCCAGGCTAACCAATGAGCTAACCGAGGAATGAGCTAACCCAGGCTAACCAATGAGCTAACCGAGGCTAACCAATGAGCTAACTGAAGCTAACCAATGAGCTAACCCAGGCTAACCAATGAGCTAACCCAGGCGAACCAATGAGCTAGCCCAGGCTAACCAATGAGCTAACTGAATCTAACCAATGAGCTAACCGAGGCTAACCAATGAGCTAACTGAAGCTAACCAATGAGCTAACCCAGGCTAACCAATGAGCTAACAGAGGCTAACCAATGCGCTAACCCAGGCTAACCAATGAGCTAACTGAAGCTAACCAATGAGATAACCGAGGAATGAGCTAACCCAGGCTAACCAATGAGCTAACTGAGGCTAACCAAAGAGCTAACCGAGGCTAACCAATGAGCTAACTGAAGCTAACCAATGAGCTAACTGAAGCTAACCAATGAGCTAACTGAGGCTAACCAATGAGCTAACCGAGGCTAACCAATGAGCTAACTGAGGCTAACCAATGAGCTAACTGAAGCTAACCAATGAGCTAACCGAGGCTAACCAATGAGCTAACTGATGCTAACCATTGAGCTAACTGAGGCTAACCAATGAGCTAACTGATGCTAACCAATGAGCTAATCCAGGCTAACCAATGAGCTAACCCAGGCTAACCAATGAGCTAACCGAGGCTAACCAATGAGCTAACCCAGGCTAACCAATGAGCTAACTGAAGCTAACCAATGAGCTAACCCAGGCTAATCAATGAGCTAACCGAGGAATGAGCTAACCCAGGCTAACCAATGAGCTAACCGAGGCTAACTAATTGGCTAACTGAAGCTAACCAATGAGCTAACTGAAGCTAACCAATGAGCTAACCAAGGCTAACCAATGAGCTAACCGAGGAATGGGCTAACCCAGGCTAACCAATGAGCTAACCGAGGCTAACCAATGAGCTAACTGAAGCTAACCAATGAGCTAACTGAAGCTAACCAATGAGCTAACCGAGGCTAACCAATGAGCTAACTGATGCTAACCAATGAGCTAACCCAGGCTAACCAATGAGCTAACTGAGGCTAACCAATGAGCTAACCCAGGCTAACCAATGAGCTAACTGAAGCTAACCAATGAGCTAACCGAGGAATGAGCTAACCCAGGCTAACCAATGAGCTAACTGAGGCTAACCAATGAGCTAACTGATGATAACCAGAGAGCTAACTGATGCTAACCAATGAGCTAACCGAGGCTAACCAATGAGCTAACCGAAGCTAACCAATGAGCTAACCCAGGCTAACCAATGAGCTAACTGAGGCTAAACAATGAGCTAACTGATGCTAAACAATGAGCTAACTGAAGCTAACCCAGGCTAACCCAGGCTAACCAATGAGCTAACTGAAGCTAACAATGAGCTAACTGAGGCTAACCAATGAGCTAACTGATGCTAACCAATGAGCTAACCGAGGCTAACCAATGAGCTAACTGAAGCTAACCAATGAGCTAACCCAGGCTAACCGAGGAATGAGCTAACCCAGGCTAACCAATGAGCTAACCGAGGCTAACCAATGAGCTAACTGAAGCTAACCAATGAGCTAACTGAAGCTAACCAATGAGCTAACCGAGGCTAACCAATGAGCTAACTGATGCTAACCATTGAGCTAACTGAGGCTAACCAATGAGCTAACTGATGCTAACCAATGAGCTAATCCAGGCTAACCAATGAGCTAACCCAGGCTAACCAATGAGCTAACCGAGGCTAACCAATGAGCTAACTGAAGCTAACCAATGAGCTAACCCAGGCTAACCAATGAGCTAACCGAGGAATGAGCTAACCCAGGCTAACCAATGAGCTAACCGAGGCTAACCAATTGGCTAACTGAAGCTAACCAATGAGCTAACTGAAGCTAACCAATGAGCTAACCAAGGCTAACCAATGAGCTAACCGAGGAATGGGGTAACCCAGGCTAACCAATGAGCTAACCGAGGCTAACCAATGAGCTAAATGAAGCTAACCAATGAGCTAACTGAAGCTAACCAATGAGCTAACCGAGGCTAACCAATGAGCTAACTGATGCTAACCAATGAGCTAACCCAGGATAACCAATGAGCTAACCGAGGCTAACCAATGAGCTAACTGAAGCTAACCAATGAGCTAACTGAAGCTAAACAATGAGCTAACTGATGCTAACCAATGAGCTAACCGAGGCTAACCAATGAGCTAACTGAAGCTAACCAATGAGCTAACCCAGGCTAATCAATGAACTAACTGAAGCTAATCAATGAGCTAGCCCAGGCTAATCAATGAACTAACTGAAGCTAACCAATGAGCTAACAGAGGCTAACCAATGAGCTAACCGAGGAATGAGCTAACCCAGGCTAACCAATGAGCTAACCGAGGCTAACCAATGAGCTAACTGAGGCTAACCAATGAGCTAACTGATGCTAACCAATGAGCTAACCCAGGCTAACCAATGAGCTAACCGAGGCTAACCAATGAGCTAACTGAAGCTAACCAATGAGCTAACCCAGGCTAACCAATGAGCTAACCCAGGCTAACCAATGAGCTAGCCCAGGCTAACCAATGAGCTAACTGAATCTAACCAATGAGCTAACCGAGGATAACCAATGAGCTAACTGAAGCTAACCAATGAGCTAACCCAGGCTAACCAATGAGCTAACTGAGGCTAACCAATGAGCTAGCCCAGGCTAACCAATGAGCTAACTGAATCTAACCAATGAGCTAACCCAGGCTAACCAATGAGCTAACTGAAGCTAACCAATGAGCTAACCGATGAATGAGCTAACCCAGGCTAACCAATGAGCTAACTGAGGCTAACCAAAGAGCTAACTGATGCTAACCAGAGAGCTAACTGATGCTAACCAATGAGCTAACCGAGGCTAACCAATGAGCTAACCGAAGCTAACCAATGAGCTAACCCAGGCTAACCAATGAGCTAACCCAGGCTAACCAATGAGCTAACTGAGGCTAACCAAAGAGCTAACTGATGCTAACCAGAGAGCTAACTGATGCTAACCAATGAGCTAACCGAGGCTAACCAATGAGCTAACTGATGCTAACCAATGAGCTAACCTAGGCTAACCAATGAGCTAACCGAGGCTAACCAATGAGCTAACTGAAGCTAACCAATGAGCTAACTGAAGCTAACCAATGAGCTAACTGAGGCTAACCAATGAGATAACCGAGGAATGAGCTAACCCAGGCTAACCAATGAGCTAACTGAGGCTAACCAAAGAGCTAACCGAGGCTAACCAATGAGCTAACTGAAGCTAACCAATGAGCTAACTGAAGCTAACCAATGAGCTAACTGAGGCTAACCAATGAGCTAACCGAGGCTAACCAATGAGCTAACTGAGGCTAACCAATGAGCTAACTGAAGCTAACCAATGAGCTAACCGAGGCTAACCAATGAGCTAACTGATGCTAACCATTGAGCTAACTGAGGCTAACCAATGAGCTAACTGATGCTAACCAATGAGCTAATCCAGGCTAACCAATGAGCTAACCCAGGCTAACCAATGAGCTAACCGAGGCTAACCAATGAGCTAACCCAGGCTAACCAATGAGCTAACTGAAGCTAACCAATGAGCTAACCCAGGCTAACCAATGAGCTAACCGAGGAATGAGCTAACCCAGGCTAACCAATGAGCTAACCGAGGCTAACTAATTGGCTAACTGAAGCTAACCAATGAGCTAACTGAAGCTAACCAATGAGCTAACCAAGGCTAACCAATGAGCTAACCGAGGAATGGGCTAACCCAGGCTAACCAATGAGCTAACCGAGGCTAACCAATGAGCTAACTGAAGCTAACCAATGAGCTAACTGAAGCTAACCAATGAGCTAACCGAGGCTAACCAATGAGCTAACTGATGCTAACCAATGAGCTAACCCAGGCTAACCAATGAGCTAACTGAGGCTAACCAATGAGCTAACCCAGGCTAACCAATGAGCTAACTGAAGCTAACCAATGAGCTAACCGAGGAATGAGCTAACCCAGGCTAACCAATGAGCTAACTGAGGCTAACCAATGAGCTAACTGATGATAACCAGAGAGCTAACTGATGCTAACCAATGAGCTAACCGAGGCTAACCAATGAGCTAACCGAAGCTAACCAATGAGCTAACCCAGGCTAACCAATGAGCTAACTGAGGCTAAACAATGAGCTAACTGATGCTAAACAATGAGCTAACTGAAGCTAACCCAGGCTAACCCAGGCTAACCAATGAGCTAACTGAAGCTAACAATGAGCTAACTGAGGCTAACCAATGAGCTAACTGATGCTAACCAATGAGCTAACCGAGGCTAACCAATGAGCTAACTGAAGCTAACCAATGAGCTAACCCAGGCTAACCGAGGAATGAGCTAACCCAGGCTAACCAATGAGCTAACCGAGGCTAACCAATGAGCTAACTGAAGCTAACCAATGAGCTAACTGAAGCTAACCAATGAGCTAACCGAGGCTAACCAATGAGCTAACTGATGCTAACCATTGAGCTAACTGAGGCTAACCAATGAGCTAACTGATGCTAACCAATGAGCTAATCCAGGCTAACCAATGAGCTAACCCAGGCTAACCAATGAGCTAACCGAGGCTAACCAATGAGCTAACTGAAGCTAACCAATGAGCTAACCCAGGCTAACCAATGAGCTAACCGAGGAATGAGCTAACCCAGGCTAACCAATGAGCTAACCGAGGCTAACCAATTGGCTAACTGAAGCTAACCAATGAGCTAACTGAAGCTAACCAATGAGCTAACCAAGGCTAACCAATGAGCTAACCGAGGAATGGGGTAACCCAGGCTAACCAATGAGCTAACCGAGGCTAACCAATGAGCTAAATGAAGCTAACCAATGAGCTAACTGAAGCTAACCAATGAGCTAACCGAGGCTAACCAATGAGCTAACTGATGCAAACCAATGAGCTAACCCAGGATAACCAATGAGCTAACCGAGGCTAACCAATGAGCTAACTGAAGCTAACCAATGAGCTAACTGAAGCTAAACAATGAGCTAACTGATGCTAACCAATGAGCTAACCGAGGCTAACCAATGAGCTAACTGAAGCTAACCAATGAGCTAACCCAGGCTAATCAATGAACTAACTGAAGCTAATCAATGAGCTAGCCCAGGCTAATCAATGAACTAACTGAAGCTAACCAATGAGCTAACAGAGGCTAACCAATGAGCTAACCGAGGAATGAGCTAACCCAGGCTAACCAATGAGCTAACCGAGGCTAACCAATGAGCTAACTGAGGCTAACCAATGAGCTAACTGATGCTAACCAATGAGCTAACCCAGGCTAACCAATGAGCTAACCGAGGCTAACCAATGAGCTAACTGAAGCTAACCAATGAGCTAACCCAGGCTAACCAATGAGCTAACCCAGGCTAACCAATGAGCTAGCCCAGGCTAACCAATGAGCTAACTGAATCTAACCAATGAGCTAACCGAGGATAACCAATGAGCTAACTGAAGCTAACCAATGAGCTAACCCAGGCTAACCAATGAGCTAACTGAGGCTAACCAATGAGCTAGCCCAGGCTAACCAATGAGCTAACTGAATCTAACCAATGAGCTAACCCAGGCTAACCAATGAGCTAACTGAAGCTAACCAATGAGCTAACCGAGGAATGAGCTAACCCAGGCTAACCAATGAGCTAACTGAGGCTAACCAAAGAGCTAACTGATGCTAACCAGAGAGCTAACTGATGCTAACCAATGAGCTAACCGAGGCTAACCAATGAGCTAACCGAAGCTAACCAATGAGCTAACCCAGGCTAACCAATGAGCTAACCCAGGCTAACCAATGAGCTAACTGAGGCTAACCAAAGAGCTAACTGATGCTAACCAGAGAGCTAACTGATGCTAACCAATGAGCTAACCGAGGCTAACCAATGAGCTAACTGATGCTAACCAATGAGCTAACCTAGGCTAACCAATGAGCTAACCGAGGCTAACCAATGAGCTAACTGAAGCTAACCAATGAGCTAACTGAAGCTAACCAATGAGCTAACTGAGGCTAACCAATGAGCAAACTGATGCTAACCATTGAGCTAACTGAGGCTAACCAATGACCTAACTGATGCTAACCAATGAGCTAATCCAGGCTAACCAATGAGCTAACCTAGGCTAACCAATGAGCTAACCAAGGCTAACCAATGAGCTAACCCAGGCTAACCAATGAGCTAACTGAAGCTAACCAATGAGCTAACTGAAGCTAACCCAGGCTAACCAATGAGCTAACCGACGAATGAGCTAACCCAGGCTAACCAATGAGCTAACCGAGGCTAACCAATGAGCTAACTGAAGCTAACCAATGAGCTAACCCAGGCTAACCAATGAGCTAACCCAGGCTAACCAATGAGCTAACCGAGGCTAACCAATGAGCTAACTGAGGCTAACCAATGAGCTAACTGATGCTAACCAATGAGCTAACCCAGGCTAACCAATGAGCTAACCGAGGCTAACCAATGAGCTAACTGAATCTAACCAATGAGCTAACCGAGGCTAACCAATGAGCTAAATGAGGCTAACCAATGAGCTAACTGATGCTAACCAATGAGCTAACCGAGGCTAACCACTGAGCTAACTGAAGCTAACCCAGGCTAACCAATGAGCTAACCGAGGAATGAGCTAACCCAGGCTAACCAATGAGCTAACCGAGGCTAACCAATGAGCTAACTGAAGCTAACCAATGAGCTAACCCAGGCTAACCAATGAGCTAACCCAGGCTAACCAATGAGCTAGCCCAGGCTAACCAATGAGCTAACTGAATCTAACCAATGAGCTAACCGAGGCTAACCAATGAGCTAACTGAAGCTAACCAATGAGCTAACCCAGGCTAACCAATGAGCTAACTGAGGCTAACCAATGCGCTAACCCAGGCTAACCAATGAGCTAACTGAAGCTAACCAATGAGATAACAGAGGAATGAGCTAACCCAGGCTAACCAATGAGCTAACTGAGGCTAACCAAAGAGCTAACCGAGGCTAACCAATGAGCTAACTGAAGCTAACCAATGAGCTAACTGAAGCTAACCAATGAGCTAACTGAGGCTAACCAATGAGCTAACCGAGGCTAACCAATGAGCTAACTGAGGCTAACCAATGAGCTAACTGAAGCTAACCAATGAGCTAACCGAGGCTAACCAATGAGCTAACTGATGCTAACCATTGAGCTAACTGAGGCTAACCAATGAGCTAACTGATGCTAACCAATGAGCTAATCCAGGCTAACCAATGAGCTAACCCAGGCTAACCAATGAGCTAACCGAGGCTAACCAATGAGCTAACCCAGGCTAACCAATGAGCTAACTGAAGCTAACCAATGAGCTAACCCAGGCTAACCAATGAGCTAACCGAGGAATGAGCTAACCAAGGCTAACCAATGAGCTAACCGAGGCTAACTAATTGGCTAACTGAAGCTAACCAATGAGCTAACTGAAGCTAACCAATGAGCTAACCAAGGCTAACCAATGAGCTAACCGAGGAATGGGCTAACCCAGGCTAACCAATGAGCTAACCGAGGCTAACCAATGAGCTAACTGAAGCTAACCAATGAGCTAACTGAAGCTAACCAATGAGCTAACCGAGGCTAACCAATGAGCTAACTGATGCTAACCAATGAGCTAACCCAGGCTAACCAATGAGCTAACTGAGGCTAACCAATGAGCTAACCCAGGCTAACCAATGAGCTAACTGAAGCTAACCAATGAGATAACCGAGGAATGAGCTAACCCAGGCTAACCAATGAGCTAACTGAGGCTAACCAAAGAGCTAACCGAGGCTAACCAATGAGCTAACTGAAGCTAACCAATGAGCTAACTGAAGCTAACCAATGAGCTAACTGAGGCTAACCAATGAGCTAACCGAGGCTAACCAATGAGCTAACTGAGGCTAACCAATGAGCTAACTGAAGCTAACCAATGAGCTAACCGAGGCTAACCAATGAGCTAACTGATGCTAACCATTGAGCTAACTGAGGCTAACCAATGAGCTAACCGATGCTAACCAATGAGCTAATCCAGGCTAACCAATGAGCTAACCCAGGCTAACCAATGAGCTAACCGAGGCTAACCAATGAGCTAACCCAGGCTAACCAATGAGCTAACTGAAGCTAACCAATGAGCTAACCCAGGCTAACCAATGAGCTAACCGAGGAATGAGCTAACCCAGGCTAACCAATGAGCTAACCGAGGCTAACCAATTGGCTAACTGAAGCTAACCAATGAGCTAACTGAAGCTAACCAATGAGCTAACCAAGGCTAACCAATGAGCTAACCGAGGAATGGGCTAACCCAGGCTAACCAATGAGCTAACCGAGGCTAACCAATGAGCTAACTGAAGCTAACCAATGAGCTAACTGAAGCTAACCAATGAGCTAACCGAGGCTAACCAATGAGCTAACTGATGCTAACCAATGAGCTAACCCAGGATAACCAATGAGCTAACCGAGGCTAACCAATGAGCTAACTGAAGCTAACCAATGAGCTAACTGAAGCTAAACAATGAGCTAACTGATGCTAACCAATGAGCTAACCGAGGCTAACCAATGAGCTAACTGAAGCTAACCAATGAGCTAACCCAGGCTAATCAATGAACTAACTGAAGCTAATCAATGAGCTAGCCCAGGCTAATCAATGAACTAACTGAAGCTAACCAATTAGCTAACCGAGGCTAACCAATGAGCTAAACGAGGAATGAGCTAACCCAGGCTAACCAATGAGCTAACCGAGGCTAACCAATGAGCTAATTGAGGCTAACCAATGAGCTAACTGATGCTAACCAATGAGCTAACCCAGGCTAACCAATGAGCTAACCGAGGCTAACCAATGAGCTAACTGAAGCTAACCAATGAGCTAACCCAGGCTAACCAATGAGCTAACCCAGGCTAACCAATGAGCTAGCCCAGGCTAACCAATGAGCTAACTGAATCTAACCAATGAGCTAACCGAGGCTAACCAATGAGCTAACTGAAGCTAACCAATGAGCTAACCCAGGCTAACCAATGAGCTAACTGAGGCTAACCAATGAGCTAACCCAGGCTAACCAATGAGCTAACTGAAGCTAACCAATGAGCTAACCGAGGAATGAGCTAACCCAGGCTAACCAATGAGCTAACTGAGGCTAACCAAAGAGCTAACTGATGCTAACCAGAGAGCTAACTGATGCTAACCAATGAGCTAACCGAGGCTAACCAATGAGCTAACCAAAGCTAACCAATGAGCTAACCCAGGCTAACCAATGAGCTAACCCAGGCTAACCAATGAGCTAACTGAGGCTAAACAATGAGCTAACTGATGCTAACCAATGAGTTAACTGAAGCTAACCCAGGCTAACCCAGGCTAACCAATGAGCTAACTGAAGCTAACAATGAGCTAACTGAGGCTAACCAATGAGCTAACTGATGCTAACCAATGAGCTAACCTAGGCTAACCAATGAGCTAACCGAGGCTAACCAATGAGCCAACTGAAGCTAACCAATGAGCTAACTGAAACTAACCAATGAGCTAACTGAGGCTAACCAATGAGCAAACTGATGCTAACCATTGAGCTAACTGAGGCTAACCAATGAGCTAACTGATGCTAACCAATGAGCTAATCCAGGCTAACCAATGAGCTAACCTAGGCTAACCAATGAGCTAACTGAGGCTAACCAATGAGCTAACCCAGGCTAACCAATGAGCTAACTGAAGCTAACCAATGAGCTAACCCAGGCTAACCAATGAGCTAACCGAGGAATGAGCTAACCCAGGCTAACCAATGAGCTAACCGAGGCTAACCAATTGGCTAACTGAAGCTAACCAATGAGCTAACTGAAGCTAACCAATGAGCTAACCGAGGCTAACCAATGAGCTAACTGATGCTAACCAATGAGCTAACTGAGGCTAACAAATGAGCTAACTGATGCTAACCAATGAGCTAACCCAGGCTAACCAATGAGATAACCGAGGCTAACCAATGAGCTAACTGAAGCTAACCAATGAGCTAACTGAAGCTAAACAATGAGCTTACTGATGCTAACCAATGAGCTAACCGAGGCTAACCAATGAGCTAACTGAAGCTAACCAATGAGCTAACCCAGGCTAACCAATGAGCTAACACAGGCTAACAAATGAGCTAACCGAGGCTAACCAATGAGCTAACTGAGGCTAACCAATGAGCTAACTGATGCTAACCAATGAGCTAACCCAGGCTAACCAATGAGCTAACCGAGGCTAACCAATGAGCTAACTGAATCTAACCAATGAGCTAACCGAGGCTAACCAATGAGCTAACTGAGGCTAACCAATGAGCTAACTGATGCTAGCCAATGAGCTAACCGAGGCTAACCAATGAGCTAACTGAAGCTAACCAATGAGCTAACTGATGCTAACCAATGAGCTAACCGAGGCTAACCAATGAGCTAACTGAAGCTAACCAATGAGCTAAAAGCAGGCTAACCAATGAGCTAACCAAGGCTAACCAATGAGCTAACTGAAGCTAACCAATGAGCTAACCCAGGCTAACCAATGAGCTAACTGAGGCTAACCAATGAGCTAACTGAAGCTAACCAATGAGCTAAAAGCAGGCTAACCAATGAGCTAACCAAGGCTAACCAATGAGCTAACTGAAGCTAACCAATGAGCTAACCCAGGCTAACCAATGAGCTAACTGAGGCTAACCAATGAGCTAACCCAGGCTAACCAATGAGCTAACTGAAGCTAACCAATGAGCTAACCGAGGAATGAGCTAACCCAGGCTAACCAATGAGCTAACTGAGGCTAACCAATGAGCTAACTGATGATAACCAGAGAGCTAACTGATGCTAACCAATGAGCTAACCGAGGCTAACCAATGAGCTAACCGAAGCTAACCAATGAGCTAACCCAGGCTAACCAATGAGCTAACTGAGGCTAAACAATGAGCTAACTGATGCTAAACAATGAGCTAACTGAAGCTAACCCAGGCTAACCCAGGCTAACCAATGAGCTAACTGAAGCTAACAATGAGCTAACCGAGGCTAACCAATGAGCTAACTGAAGCTAACCAATGAGCTAACCCAGGCTAACCGAGGAATGAGCTAACCCAGGCTAACCAATGAGCTAACCGAGGCTAACCAATGAGCTAACTGAAGCTAACCAATGAGCTAACTGAAGCTAACCAATGAGCTAACCGAGGCTAACCAATGAGCTAACTGATGCTAACCATTGAGCTAACTGAGGCTAACCAATGAGCTAACTGATGCTAACCAATGAGCTAATCCAGGCTAACCAATGAGCTAACCCAGGCTAACCAATGAGCTAACCGAGGCTAACCAATGAGCTAACTGAAGCTAACCAATGAGCTAACCCAGGCTAACCAATGAGCTAACCGAGGAATGAGCTAACCCAGGCTAACCAATGAGCTAACCGAGGCTAACCAATTGGCTAACTGAAGCTAACCAATGAGCTAACTGAAGCTAACCAATGAGCTAACCAAGGCTAACCAATGAGCTAACCGAGGAATGGGGTAACCCAGGCTAACCAATGAGCTAACGGAGGCTAACCAATGAGCTAAATGAAGCTAACCAATGAGCTAACTGAAGCTAACCAATGAGCTAACCGAGGCTAACCAATGAGCTAACTGATGCTAACCAATGAGCTAACCCAGGATAACCAATGAGCTAACCGAGGCTAACCAATGAGCTAACTGAAGCTAACCAATGAGCTAACTGAAGCTAAACAATGAGCTAACTGATGCTAACCAATGAGCTAACCGAGGCTAACCAATGAGCTAACTGAAGCTAACCAATGAGCTTACCCAGGCTAATCAATGAACTAACTGAAGCTAATCAATGAGCTAGCCCAGGCTAATCAATGAACTAACTGAAGCTAACCAATGAGCTAACAGAGGCTAACCAATGAGCTAACCGAGGAATGAGCTAACCCAGGCTAACCAATGAGCTAACCGAGGCTAACCAATGAGCTAACTGAGGCTAACCAATGAGCTAACTGATGCTAACCAATGAGCTAACCCAGGCTAACCAATGAGCTAACCGAGGCTAACCAATGAGCTAACTGAAGCTAACCAATGAGCTAACCCAGGCTAACCAATGAGCTAACCCAGGCTAACCAATGAGCTAGCCCAGGCTAACCAATGAGCTAACTGAATCTAACCAATGAGCTAACCGAGGATAACCAATGAGCTAACTGAAGCTAACCAATGAGCTAACCCAGGCTAACCAATGAGCTAACTGAGGCTAACCAATGAGCTAGCCCAGGCTAACCAATGAGCTAACTGAATCTAACCAATGAGCTAACCCAGGCTAACCAATGAGCTAACTGAAGCTAACCAATGAGCTAACCGAGGAATGAGCTAACCCAGGCTAACCAATGAGCTAACTGAGGCTAACCAAAGAGCTAACTGATGCTAACCAGAGAGCTAACTGATGCTAACCAATGAGCTAACCGAGGCTAACCAATGAGCTAACCGAAGCTAACCAATGAGCTAACCCAGGCTAACCAATGAGCTAACCCAGGCTAACCAATGAGCTAACTGAGGCTAAACAATGAGCTAACTGATGCTAACCAATTAGCTAACTGAAGCTAACCCAGGCTAACCCAGGCTAACCAATGAGCTAACTGAAGCTAACAATGAGCTAACTGAGGCTAACCAATGAGCTAACTGATGCTAACCAATGAGCTAACCTAGGCTAACCAATGAGCTAACCGAGGCTAACCAATGAGCTAACTGAAGCTAACCAATGAGCTAACTGAAGCTAACCAATGAGCTAACTGAGGCTAACCAATGAGCAAACTGATGCTAACCAATGAGCTAATCCAGGCTAACCAATGAGCTAACCTAGGCTAACCAATGAGCTAACCAAGGCTAACCAATGAGCTAACTGAAGCTAACCAATGAGCTAACTGAAGCTAACCCAGGCTAACCAATGAGCTAACCGACGAATGAGCTAACCCAGGCTAACCCAGGCTAACCAATGAGCTAACTGAAGCTAACAATGAGCTAACTGAGGCTAACCAATGAGCTAACTGATGCTAACCAATGAGCTAACCTAGGCTAACCAATGAGCTAACCGAGGCTAACCAATGAGCTAACTGAAGCTAACCAATGAGCTAACTGAGGCTAACCAATGACCTAACTGATGCTAACCAATGAGCTAATCCAGGCTAACCAATGAGCTAACCTAGGCTAACCAATGAGCTAACCAAGGCTAACCAATGAGCTAACCCAGGCTAACCAATGAGCTAACTGAAGCTAACCAATGAGCTAACTGAAGCTAACCCAGGCTAACCAATGAGCTAACCGACGAATGAGCTAACCCAGGCTAACCAATGAGCTAACCGAGGCTAACCAATGAGCTAACTGAAGCTAACCAATGAGCTAACCCAGGCTAACCAATGAGCTAACCCAGGCTAACCAATGAGCTAACCGAGGCTAACCAATGAGCTAACTGAGGCTAACCAATGAGCTAACTGATGCTAACCAATGAGCTAACTGAAGCTAACCAATGAGCTAACCCAGGCTAACCAATGAGCTAACTGATGCTAACCAATGAGCTAACCGAGGCTAACCACTGAGCTAACTGAAGCTAACCCAGGCTAACCAATGAGCTAACCGAGGAATGAGCTAACCCAGGCTAACCAATGAGCTAACTGAGGCTAACCAATGAGCTAACCCAGGCTAACCAATGAGCTAACTGAAGCTAACCAATGAGATAACCGAGGAATGAGCTAACCCAGGCTAACCAATGAGCTAACTGAGGCTAACCAAAGAGCTAACCGAGGCTAACCAATGAGCTAACTGAAGCTAACCAATGAGCTCACTGAAGCTAACCAATGAGCTAACTGAGGCTAACCAATGAGCTAACCGAGGCTAACCAATGAGCTAACTGAGGCTAACCAATGAGCTAACTGAAGCTAACCAATGAGCTAACCGAGGCTAACCAATGAGCTAACTGATGCTAACAATTGAGCTAACTGAGGCTAACCAATGAGCTAACTGATGCTAACCAATGAGCTAATCCAGGCTAACCAATGAGCTAACCCAGGCTAACCAATGAGCTAACCGAGGCTAACCAATGAGCTAACCCAGGCTAACCAATGAGCTAACTGAAGCTAACCAATGAGCTAACCCAGGCTAACCAATGAGCTAACCGAGGAATGAGCTAACCCAGGCTAACCAATGAGCTAACCGAGGCTAACTAATTGGCTAACTGAAGCTAACCAATGAGCTAACTGAAGCTAACCAATGAGCTAACCAAGGCTAACCAATGAGCTAACCGAGGAATGGGCTAACCCAGGCTAACCAATGAGCTAACCGAGGCTAACCAATGAGCTAACTGAAGCTAACCAATGAGCTAACTGAAGCTAACCAATGAGCTAACCGAGGCTAACCAATGAGCTAACTGATGCTAACCAATGAGCTAACCCAGGATAACCAATGAGCTAACCGAGGCTAACCAATGAGCTAACTGAAGCTAACCAATGAGCTAACTGAAGCTAAACAATGAGCTAACTGATGCTAACCAATGAGCTAACCGAGGCTAACCAATGAGCTAACTGAAGCTAATCAATGAACTAACTGAAGCTAATCAATGAGCTAGCCCAGGCTAATCAATGAACTAACTGAAGCTAACCAATGAGCTAACAGAGGCTAACCAATGAGCTAACCGAGGAATGAGCTAACCCAGGCTAACCAATGAGCTAACCGAGGCTAACCAATGAGCTAATTGAGGCTAACCAATGAGCTAACTGATGCTAACCAATGAGCTAACCCAGGCTAACCAATGAGCTAACCGAGGCTAACCAATGAGCTAACTGAAGCTAACCAATGAGCTAACCCAGGCTAACCAATGAGCTAACCCAGGCTAACCAATGAGCTAGCCCAGGCTAACCAATGAGCTAACTGAATCTAACCAATGAGCTAACCGAGGCTAACCAATGAGCTAACTGAAGCTAACCAATGAGCTAACCCAGGCTAACCAATGAGCTAACTGAGGCTAACCAATGAGCTAACCCAGGCTAACCAATGAGCTAACTGAAGCTAACCAATGAGCTAACCGAGGAATGAGCTAACCCAGGCTAACCAATGAGCTAACTGAGGCTAACCAAAGAGCTAACTGATGCTAACCAGAGAGCTAACTGATGCTAACCAATGAGCTAACCGAGGCTAACCAATGAGCTAACCAAAGCTAACCAATGAGCTAACCCAGGCTAACCAATGAGCTAACCCAGGCTAACCAATGAGCTAACTGAGGCTAAACAATGAGCTAACTGATGCTAACCAATGAGCTAACTGAAGCTAACCCAGGCTAACCCAGGCTAACCAATGAGCTAACTGAAGCTAACAATGAGCTAACTGAGGCTAACCAATGAGCTAACTGATGCTAACCAATGAGCTAACCTAGGCTAACCAATGAGCTAACCGAGGCTAACCAATGAGCTAACTGAAGCTAACCAATGAGCTAACTGAAACTAACCAATGAGCTAACTGAGGCTAACCAATGAGCAAACTGATGCTAACCATTGAGCTAACTGAGGCTAACCAATGAGCTAACTGATGCTAACCAATGAGCTAATCCAGGCTAACCAATGAGCTAACCTAGGCTAACCAATGAGCTAACCGAGGCTAACCAATGAGCTAACCCAGGCTAACCAATGAGCTAACTGAAGCTAACCAATGAGCTAACCCAGGCTAACCAATGAGCTAACCGAGGAATGAGCTAACCCAGGCTAACCAATGAGCTAACCGAGGCTAACCAATGAGCTAACTGAAGCTAACCAATGAGCTAACTGAAGCTAACCAATGAGCTAACCGAGGCTAACCAATGAGCTAACTGATGCTAACCAATGAGCTAACTGAGGCTAACAAATGAGCTAACTGATGCTAACCAATGAGCTAACCCAGGCTAACCAATGAGATAACCGAGGCTAACCAATGAGCTAACTGAAGCTAACCAATGAGCTAACTGAAGCTAAACAATGAGCTTACTGATGCTAACCAATGAGCTAACCGAGGCTAACCAATGAGCTAACTGAAGCTAACCAATGAGCTAACCCAGGCTAACCAATGAGCTAACACAGGCTAACCAATGAGCTAACCGAGGCTAACCAATGAGCTAACTGAGGCTAACCAATGAGCTAACTGATGCTAACCAATGAGCTAACCCAGGCTAACCAATGAGCTAACCGAGGCTAACCAATGAGCTAACTAAATCTAACCAATGAGCTAACCGAGGCTAACCAATGAGCTAACTGAGGCTAACCAATGAGCTAACTGATGCTAGCCAATGAGCTAACCGAGGCTAACCAATGAGCTAACTGAAGCTAACCAATGAGCTTAAACAGAACAACCAATGAGCTAACCCAGGCTAACCAATGAGCTAACTGAAGCTAACCAATGAGCTAAAAGCAGGCTAACCAATGAGCTAACCAAGGCTAACCAATGAGCTAACTGAAGCTAACCAATGAGCTAACCCAGGCTAACCAATGAGCTAACTGAGGCTAACCAATGAGCTAACCCAGGCTAACCAATGAGCTAACTGAAGCTAACCAATGAGCTAACCGAGGAATGAGCTAACCCAGGCTAACCAATGAGCTAACTGAGGCTAACCAATGAGCTAACTGATGATAACCAGAGAGCTAACTGATGCTAACCAATGAGCTAACCGAGGCTACCCAATGAGCTAACCGAAGCTAACCAATGAGCTAACCCAGGCTAACCAATGAGCTAACTGAGGCTAAACAATGAGCTAACTGATGCTAAACAATGAGCTAACTGAAGCTAACCCAGGCTAACCCAGGCTAACCAATGAGCTAACTGAAGCTAACAATGAGCTAACTGAGGCTAACCAATGAGCTAACTGATGCTAACCAATGAGCTAACCGAGGCTAACCAATGAGCTAACTGAAGCTAACCAATGAGCTAACTGAAGCTAACCAATGAGCTAACCGAGGCTAACCAATGAGCTAACTGATGCTAACCATTGAGCTAACTGAGGCTAACCAATGAGCTAACTGATGCTAACCAATGAGCTAATCCAGGCTAACCAATGAGCTAACCCAGGCTAACCAATGAGCTAACCGAGGCTAACCAATGAGCTAACTGAAGCTAACCAATGAGCTAACTGAGGCTAACCAATGAGCTAACTGATGCTAACCAATGAGCTAACCCAGGCTAACCAATGAGCTAACCGAGGCTAACCAATGAGCTAACTGAATCTAACCAATGAGCTAACCGAGGCTAACCAATGAGCTAAATGAGGCTAACCAATGAGCTAACTGATGCTAACCAATGAGCTAACCGAGGCTAACCACTGAGCTAACTGAAGCTAACCCAGGCTAACCAATGAGCTAACCGAGGAATGAGCTAACCCAGGCTAACCAATGAGCTAACCGAGGCTAACCAATGAGCTAACTGAAGCTAACCAATGAGCTAACCCAGGCTAACCAATGAGCTAACCCAGGCTAACCAATGAGCTAGCCCAGGCTAACCAATGAGCTAACTGAATCTAACCAATGAGCTAACCGAGGCTAACCAATGAGCTAACTGAAGCTAACCAATGAGCTAACCCAGGCTAACCAATGAGCTAACTGAGGCTAACCAATGCGCTAACCCAGGCTAACCAATGAGCTAACTGAAGCTAACCAATGAGATAACAGAGGAATGAGCTAACCCAGGCTAACCAATGAGCTAACTGAGGCTAACCAATGAGCTAACCGAGGCTAACCAATGAGCTAACTGATGCTAACCATTGAGCTAACTGAGGCTAACCAATGAGCTAACTGATGCTAACCAATGAGCTAATCCAGGCTAACCAATGAGCTAACCCAGGCTAACCAATGAGCTAACCGAGGCTAACCAATGAGCTAACCCAGGCTAACCAATGAGCTAACTGAAGCTAACCAATGAGCTAACCCAGGCTAACCAATGAGCTAACCGAGGAATGAGCTAACCCAGGCTAACCAATGAGCTAACCGAGGCTAACTAATTGGCTAACTGAAGCTAACCAATGAGCTAACTGAAGCTAACCAATGAGCTAACCAAGGCTAACCAATGAGCTAACCGAGGAATGGGCTAACCCAGGCTAACCAATGAGCTAACCGAGGCTAACCAATGAGCTAACTGAAGCTAACCAATGAGCTAACTGAAGCTAACCAATGAGCTAACCGAGGCTAACCAATGAGCTAACTGATGCTAACCAATGAGCTAACCCAGGCTAACCAATGAGCTAACTGAGGCTAACCAATGAGCTAACCCAGGCTAACCAATGAGCTAACTGAAGCTAACCAATGGGATAACCGAGGAATGAGCTAACCCAGGCTAACCAATGAGCTAACTGAGGCTAACCAAAGAGCTAACCGAGGCTAACCAATGAGCTAACTGAAGCTAACCAATGAGCTAACTGAAGCTAACCAATGAGCTAACTGAGGCTAACCAATGAGCTAACCGAGGCTAACCAATGAGCTAACTGAGGCTAACCAATGAGCTAACTGAAGCTAACCAATGAGCTAACCGAGGCTAACCAATGAGCTAACTGATGCTAACCATTGAGCTAACTGAGGCTAACCAATGAGCTAACTGATGCTAACCAATGAGCTAATCCAGGCTAACCAATGAGCTAACCCAGGCTAACCAATGAGCTAACCGAGGCTAACCAATGAGCTAACCCAGGCTAACCAATGAGCTAACTGAAGCTAACCAATGAGCTAACCCAGGCTAACCAATGAGCTAACCGAGGAATGAGCTAACCCAGGCTAACCAATGAGCTAACCGAGGCTAACCAATTGGCTAACTGAAGCTAACCAATGAGCTAACTGAAGCTAACCAATGAGCTAACCAAGGCTAACCAATGAGCTAACCGAGGAATGGGCTAACCCAGGCTAACCAATGAGCTAACCGAGGCTAACCAATGAGCTAACTGAAGCTAACCAATGAGCTAACTGAAGCTAACCAATGAGCTAACCGAGGCTAACCAATGAGCTAACTGATGCTAACCAATGAGCTAACCCAGGATAACCAATGAGCTAACCGAGGCTAACCAATGAGCTAACTGAAGCTAACCAATGAGCTAACTGAAGCTAAACAATGAGCTAACTGATGCTAACCAATGAGCTAACCGAGGCTAACCAATGAGCTAACTGAAGCTAACCAATGAGCTAACCCAGGCTAATCAATGAACTAACTGAAGCTAATCAATGAGCTAGCCCAGGCTAATCAATGAACTAACTGAAGCTAACCAATTAGCTAACCGAGGCTAACCAATGAGCTAAACGAGGAATGAGCTAACCCAGGCTAACCAATGAGCTAATTGAGGCTAACCAATGAGCTAACTGATGCTAACCAATGAGCTAACCCAGGCTAACCAATGAGCTAACCGAGGCTAACCAATGAGCTAACTGAAGCTAACCAATGAGCTAACCCAGGCTAACCAATGAGCTAACCCAGGCTAACCAATGAGCTAGCCCAGGCTAACCAATGAGCTAACTGAATCTAACCAATGAGCTAACCGAGGCTAACCAATGAGCTAACTGAAGCTAACCAATGAGCTAACCCAGGCTAACCAATGAGCTAACTGAGGCTAACCAATGAGCTAACCCAGGCTAACCAATGAGCTAACTGAAGCTAACCAATGAGCTAACCGAGGAATGAGCTAACCCATGCTAACCAATGAGCTAACTGAGGCTAAACAATGAGCTAACTGATGCTAACCAATGAGTTAACTGAAGCTAACCCAGGCTAACCCAGGCTAACCAATGAGCTAACTGAAGCTAACAATGAGCTAACTGAGGCTAACCAATGAGCTAACTGAGGCTAACCAATGAGCTAACCCAGGCTAACCAATGAGCTAACCCAGGCTAACCAATGAGCTAACTGAGGCTAAACAATGAGCTAACTGATGCTAACCAATGAGTTAACTGAAGCTAACCCAGGCTAACCCAGGCTAACCAATGAGCTAACTGAAGCTAACAATGAGCTAACTGAGGCTAACCAATGAGCTAACTGATGCTAACCAATGAGCTAACCTAGGCTAACCAATGAGCTAACCGAGGCTAACCAATGAGCCAACTGAAGCTAACCAATGAGCTAACTGAAACTAACCAATGAGCTAACTGAGGCTAACCAATGAGCAAACTGATGCTAACTATTGAGCTAACTGAGGCTAACCAATGAGCTAACTGATGCTAACCAATGAGCTAATCCAGGCTAACCAATGAGCTAACCTAGGCTAACCAATGAGCTAACTGAGGCTAACCAATGAGCTAACCCAGGCTAACCAATGAGCTAACTGAAGCTAACCAATGAGCTAACCCAGGCTAACCAATGAGCTAACCGAGGAATGAGCTAACCCAGGCTAACCAATGAGCTAACCGAGGCTAACCAATTGGCTAACTGAAGCTAACCAATGAGCTAACTGAAGCTAACCAATGAGCTAACCGAGGCTAACCAATGAGCTAACTGATGCTAACCAATGAGCTAACTGAGGCTAACAAATGAGCTAACTGATGCTAACCAATGAGCTAACCCAGGCTAACCAATGAGATAACCGAGGCTAACCAATGAGCTAACTGAAGCTAACCAATGAGCTAACTGAAGCTAAACAATGAGCTTACTGATGCTAACCAATGAGCTAACCGAGGCTAACCAATGAGCTAACTGAAGCTAACCAATGAGCTAACCCAGGCTAACCAATGAGCTAACACAGGCTAACCAATGAGCTAACCGAGGCTAACCAATGAGCTAACTGAGGCTAACCAATGAGCTAACTGATGCTAACCAATGAGCTAACCCAGGCTAACCAATGAGCTAACCGAGGCTAACCAATGAGCTAACTGAATCTAACCAATGAGCTAACCGAGGCTAACCAATGAGCTAACTGAGGCTAACCAATGAGCTAACTGATGCTAGCCAATGAGCTAACCCAGGCTAACCAATGAGCTAACTGAGGCTAACCAATGAGCTAACCCAGGCTAACCAATGAGCTAACTGAAGCTAACCAATGAGCTAACCGAGGAATGAGCTAACCCAGGCTAACCAATGAGCTAACTGAGGCTAACCAAAGAGCTAACTGATGCTAACCAGAGAGCTAACTGATGCTAACCAATGAGCTAACCGAGGCTAACCAATGAGCTAACCAAAGCTAACCAATGAGCTAACCCAGGCTAACCAATGAGCTAACCCAGGCTAACCAATGAGCTAACTGAGGCTAAACAATGAGCTAACTGATGCTAACCAATGAGCTAACTGAAGCTAACCCAGGCTAACCCAGGCTAACCAATGAGCTAACTGAAGCTAACAATGAGCTAACTGAGGCTAACCAATGAGCTAACTGATGCTAACCAATGAGCTAACCTAGGCTAACCAATGAGCTAACCGAGGCTAACCAATGAGCTAACTGAAGCTAACCAATGAGCTAACTGAAACTAACCAATGAGCTAACTGAGGCTAACCAATGAGCAAACTGATGCTAACCATTGAGCTAACTGAGGCTAACCAATGAGCTAACTGATGCTAACCAATGAGCTAATCCAGGCTAACCAATGAGCTAACCTAGGCTAACCAATGAGCTAACCGAGGCTAACCAATGAGCTAACCCAAGCTAACCAATGAGCTAACTGAAGCTAACCAATGAGCTAACCCAGGCTAACCAATGAGCTAACCGAGGAATGAGCTAACCCAGGCTAACCAATGAGCTAACCGAGGCTAACCAATGAGCTAACTGAAGCTAACCAATGAGCTAACTGAAGCTAACCAATGAGCTAACCGAGGCTAACCAATGAGCTAACTGATGCTAACCAATGAGCTAACTGAGGCTAACAAATGAGCTAACTGATGCTAACCAATGAGCTAACCCAGGCTAACCAATGAGATAACCGAGGCTAACCAATGAGCTAACTGAAGCTAACCAATGAGCTAACTGAAGCTAAACAATGAGCTTACTGATGCTAACCAATGAGCTAACCGAGGCTAACCAATGAGCTAACTGAAGCTAACCAATGAGCTAACCCAGGCTAACCAATGAGCTAACACAGGCTAACCAATGAGCTAACCGAGGCTAACCAATGAGCTAACTGAGGCTAACCAATGAGCTAACTGATGCTAACCAATGAGCTAACCCAGGCTAACCAATGAGCTAACCGAGGCTAACCAATGAGCTAACTAAATCTAACCAATGAGCTAACCGAGGCTAACCAATGAGCTAACTGAGGCTAACCAATGAGCTAACTGATGCTAGCCAATGAGCTAACCGAGGCTAACCAATGAGCTAACTGAAGCTAACCAATGAGCTTAAACAGAACAACCAATGAGCTAACCCAGGCTAACCAATGAGCTAACTGAAGCTAACCAATGAGCTAAAAGCAGGCTAACCAATGAGCTAACCAAGGCTAACCAATGAGCTAACTGAAGCTAACCAATGAGCTAACCCAGGCTAACCAATGAGCTAACTGAGGCTAACCAATGAGCTAACCCAGGCTAACCAATGAGCTAACTGAAGCTAACCAATGAGCTAACCGAGGAATGAGCTAACCCAGGCTAACCAATGAGCTAACTGAGGCTAACCAATGAGCTAACTGATGATAACCAGAGAGCTAACTGATGCTAACCAATGAGCTAACCGAGGCTACCCAATGAGCTAACCGAAGCTAACCAATGAGCTAACCCAGGCTAACCAATGAGCTAACTGAGGCTAAACAATGAGCTAACTGATGCTAAACAATGAGCTAACTGAAGCTAACCCAGGCTAACCCAGGCTAACCAATGAGCTAACTGAAGCTAACAATGAGCTAACTGAGGCTAACCAATGAGCTAACTGATGCTAACCAATGAGCTAACCGAGGCTAACCAATGAGCTAACTGAAGCTAACCAATGAGCTAACTGAAGCTAACCAATGAGCTAACCGAGGCTAACCAATGAGCTAACTGATGCTAACCATTGAGCTAACTGAGGCTAACCAATGAGCTAACTGATGCTAACCAATGAGCTAATCCAGGCTAACCAATGAGCTAACCCAGGCTAACCAATGAGCTAACCGAGGCTAACCAATGAGCTAACTGAAGCTAACCAATGAGCTAACTGAGGCTAACCAATGAGCTAACTGATGCTAACCAATGAGCTAACCCAGGCTAACCAATGAGCTAACCGAGGCTAACCAATGAGCTAACTGAATCTAACCAATGAGCTAACCGAGGCTAACCAATGAGCTAAATGAGGCTAACCAATGAGCTAACTGATGCTAACCAATGAGCTAACCGAGGCTAACCACTGAGCTAACTGAAGCTAACCCAGGCTAACCAATGAGCTAACCGAGGAATGAGCTAACCCAGGCTAACCAATGAGCTAACCGAGGCTAACCAATGAGCTAACTGAAGCTAACCAATGAGCTAACCCAGGCTAACCAATGAGCTAACCCAGGCTAACCAATGAGCTAGCCCAGGCTAACCAATGAGCTAACTGAATCTAACCAATGAGCTAACCGAGGCTAACCAATGAGCTAACTGAAGCTAACCAATGAGCTAACCCAGGCTAACCAATGAGCTAACTGAGGCTAACCAATGCGCTAACCCAGGCTAACCAATGAGCTAACTGAAGCTAACCAATGAGATAACAGAGGAATGAGCTAACCCAGGCTAACCAATGAGCTAACTGAGGCTAACCAATGAGCTAACCGAGGCTAACCAATGAGCTAACTGATGCTAACCATTGAGCTAACTGAGGCTAACCAATGAGCTAACTGATGCTAACCAATGAGCTAATCCAGGCTAACCAATGAGCTAACCCAGGCTAACCAATGAGCTAACCGAGGCTAACCAATGAGCTAACCCAGGCTAACCAATGAGCTAACTGAAGCTAACCAATGAGCTAACCCAGGCTAACCAATGAGCTAACCGAGGAATGAGCTGACCCAGGCTAACCAATGAGCTAACCGAGGCTAACTAATTGGCTAACTGAAGCTAACCAATGAGCTAACTGAAGCTAACCAATGAGCTAACCAAGGCTAACCAATGAGCTAACCGAGGAATGGGCTAACCCAGGCTAACCAATGAGCTAACCGAGGCTAACCAATGAGCTAACTGAAGCTAACCAATGAGCTAACTGAAGCTAACCAATGAGCTAACCGAGGCTAACCAATGAGCTAACTGATGCTAACCAATGAGCTAACCCAGGCTAACCAATGAGCTAACTGAGGCTTACCAATGAGCTAACCCAGGCTAACCAATGAGCTAACTGAAGCTAACCAATGGGATAACCGAGGAATGAGCTAACCCAGGCTAACCAATGAGCTAACTGAGGCTAACCAAAGAGCTAACCGAGGCTAACCAATGAGCTAACTGAAGCTAACCAATGAGCTAACTGAAGCTAACCAATGAGCTAACTGAGGCTAACCAATGAGCTAACCGAGGCTAACCAATGAGCTAACTGAGGCTAACCAATGAGCTAACTGAAGCTAACCAATGAGCTAACCGAGGCTAACCAATGAGCTAACTGATGCTAACCATTGAGCTAACTGAGGCTAACCAATGAGCTAACTGATGCTAACCAATGAGCTAATCCAGGCTAACCAATGAGCTAACCCAGGCTAACCAATGAGCTAACCGAGGCTAACCAATGAGCTAACCCAGGCTAACCAATGAGCTAACTGAAGCTAACCAATGAGCTAACCCAGGCTAACCAATGAGCTAACCGAGGAATGAGCTAACCCAGGCTAACCAATGAGCTAACCGAGGCTAACCAATTGGCTAACTGAAGCTAACCAATGAGCTAACTGAAGCTAACCAATGAGCTAACCAAGGCTAACCAATGAGCTAACCGAGGAATGGGCTAACCCAGGCTAACCAATGAGCTAACCGAGGCTAACCAATGAGCTAACTGAAGCTAACCAATGAGCTAACTGAAGCTAACCAATGAGCTAACCGAGGCTAACCAATGAGCTAACTGATGCTAACCAATGAGCTAACCCAGGATAACCAATGAGCTAACCGAGGCTAACCAATGAGCTAACTGAAGCTAACCAATGAGCTAACTGAAGCTAAACAATGAGCTAACTGATGCTAACCAATGAGCTAACCGAGGCTAACCAATGAGCTAACTGAAGCTAACCAATGAGCTAACCCAGGCTAATCAATGAACTAACTGAAGCTAATCAATGAGCTAGCCCAGGCTAATCAATGAACTAACTGAAGCTAACCAATTAGCTAACCGAGGCTAACCAATGAGCTAAACGAGGAATGAGCTAACCCAGGCTAACCAATGAGCTAACCGAGGCTAACCAATGAGCTAATTGAGGCTAACCAATGAGCTAACTGATGCTAACCAATGAGCTAACCCAGGCTAACCAATGAGCTAACCGAGGCTAACCAATGAGCTAACTGAAGCTAACCAATGAGCTAACCCAGGCTAACCAATGAGCTAACCCAGGCTAACCAATGAGCTAGCCCAGGCTAACCAATGAGCTAACTGAATCTAACCAATGAGCTAACCGAGGCTAACCAATGAGCTAACTGAAGCTAACCAATGAGCTAACCCAGGCTAACCAATGAGCTAACTGAGGCTAACCAATGAGCTAACCCAGGCTAACCAATGAGCTAACTGAAGCTAACCAATGAGCTAACCGAGGAATGAGCTAACCCATGCTAACCAATGAGCTAACTGAGGCTAAACAATGAGCTAACTGATGCTAACCAATGAGTTAACTGAAGCTAACCCAGGCTAACCCAGGCTAACCAATGAGCTAACTGAAGCTAACAATGAGCTAACTGAGGCTAACCAATGAGCTAACTGAGGCTAACCAATGAGCTAACCCAGGCTAACCAATGAGCTAACCCAGGCTAACCAATGAGCTAACTGAGGCTAAACAATGAGCTAACTGATGCTAACCAATGAGTTAACTGAAGCTAACCCAGGCTAACCCAGGCTAACCAATGAGCTAACTGAAGCTAACAATGAGCTAACTGAGGCTAACCAATGAGCTAACTGATGCTAACCAATGAGCTAACCTAGGCTAACCAATGAGCTAACCGAGGCTAACCAATGAGCCAACTGAAGCTAACCAATGAGCTAACTGAAACTAACCAATGAGCTAACTGAGGCTAACCAATGAGCAAACTGATGCTAACTATTGAGCTAACTGAGGCTAACCAATGAGCTAACTGATGCTAACCAATGAGCTAATCCAGGCTAACCAATGAGCTAACCTAGGCTAACCAATGAGCTAACTGAGGCTAACCAATGAGCTAACCCAGGCTAACCAATGAGCTAACTGAAGCTAACCAATGAGCTAACCCAGGCTAACCAATGAGCTAACCGAGGAATGAGCTAACCCAGGCTAACCAATGAGCTAACCGAGGCTAACCAATTGGCTAACTGAAGCTAACCAATGAGCTAACTGAAGCTAACCAATGAGCTAACCGAGGCTAACCAATGAGCTAACTGATGCTAACCAATGAGCTAACTGAGGCTAACAAATGAGCTAACTGATGCTAACCAATGAGCTAACCCAGGCTAACCAATGAGATAACCGAGGCTAACCAATGAGCTAACTGAAGCTAACCAATGAGCTAACTGAAGCTAAACAATGAGCTTACTGATGCTAACCAATGAGCTAACCGAGGCTAACCAATGAGCTAACTGAAGCTAACCAATGAGCTAACCCAGGCTAACCAATGAGCTAACACAGGCTAACCAATGAGCTAACCGATGCTAACCAATGAGCTAACCTAGGCTAACCAATGAGCTAACCGAGGCTAACCAATGAGCTAACTGAATCTAACCAATGAGCTAACCGAGGCTAACCAATGAGCTAACTGAGGCTAACCAATGAGCTAACTGATGCTAGCCAATGAGCTAACCGAGGCTAACCAATGAGCTAACTGAAGCTAACCAATGAGCTAACTGATGCTAACCAATGAGCTAACCGAGGCTAACCAATGAGCTAACTGAAGCTAACCAATGAGCTTACCCAGAACAACCAATGAGCTAACCCAGGCTAACCAATGAGCTAACTGAAGCTAACCAATGAGCTAAAAGCAGGCTAACCAATGAGCTAACCAAGGCTAACCAATGAGCTAACTGAAGCTAACCAATGAGCTAACCCAGGCTAACCAATGAGCTAACTGAGGCTAACCAATGAGCTAACCCAGGCTAACCAATGAGCTAACTGAAGCTAACCAATGAGCTAACCGAGGAATGAGCTAACCCAGGCTAACCAATGAGCTAACTGAGGCTAACCAATGAGCTAACTGATGATAACCAGAGAGCTAACTGATGCTAACCAATGAGCTAACCGAGGCTAACCAATGAGCTAACCGAAGCTAACCAATGAGCTAACCCAGGCTAACCAATGAGCTAACTGAGGCTAAACAATGAGCTAACTGATGCTAAACAATGAGCTAACTGAAGCTAACCCAGGCTAACCCAGGCTAACCAATGAGCTAACTGAAGCTAACAATGAGCTAACCGAGGCTAACCAATGAGCTAACTGAAGCTAACCAATGAGCTAACCCAGGCTAACCGAGGAATGAGCTAACCCAGGCTAACCAATGAGCTAACCGAGGCTAACCAATGAGCTAACTGAAGCTAACCAATGAGCTAACTGAAGCTAACCAATGAGCTAACCAAGGCTAACCAATGAGCTAACTGATGCTAACCATTGAGCTAACTGAGGCTAACCAATGAGCTAACTGATGCTAACCAATGAGCTAATCCAGGCTAACCAATGAGCTAACCCAGGCTAACCAATGAGCTAACCGAGGCTAACCAATGAGCTAACTGAAGCTAACCAATGAGCTAACCCAGGCTAACCAATGAGCTAACCGAGGAATGAGCTAACCCAGGCTAACCAATGAGCTAACCGAGGCTAACCAATTGGCTAACTGAAGCTAACCAATGAGCTAACTGAAGCTAACCAATGAGCTAACCAAGGCTAACCAATGAGCTAACCGAGGAATGGGGTAACCCAGGCTAACCAATGAGCTAACCGAGGCTAACCAATGAGCTAAATGAAGCTAACCAATGAGCTAACTGAAGCTAACCAATGAGCTAACCGAGGCTAACCAATGAGCTAACTGATGCTAACCAATGAGCTAACCCAGGATAACCAATGAGCTACCCGAGGCTAACCAATGAGCTAACTGAAGCTAACCAATGAGCTAACTGAAGCTAAACAATGAGCTAACTGATGCTAACCAATGAGCTAACCGAGGCTAACCAATGAGCTAACTGAAGCTAACCAATGAGCTAACCCAGGCTAATCAATGAACTAACTGAAGCTAATCAATGAGCTAGCCCAGGCTAATCAATGAACTAACTGAAGCTAACCAATGAGCTAACAGAGGCTAACCAATGAGCTAACCGAGGAATGAGCTAACCCAGGCTAACCAATGAGCTAACCGAGGCTAACCAATGAGCTAACTGAGGCTAACCAATGAGCTAACTGATGCTAACCAATGAGCTAACCCAGGCTAACCAATGAGCTAACCGAGGCTAACCAATGAGCTAACTGAAGCTAACCAATGAGCTAACCCAGGCTAACCAATGAGCTAACCCAAGCTAACCAATGAGCTAGCCCAGGCTAACCAATGAGCTAACTGAATCTAACCAATGAGCTAACCGAGGATAACCAATGAGCTAACTGAAGCTAACCAATGAGCTAACCCAGGCTAACCAATGAGCTAACTGAGGCTAACCAATGAGCTAGCCCAGGCTAACCAATGAGCTAACTGAATCTAACCAATGAGCTAACCCAGGCTAACCAATGAGCTAACTGAAGCTAACCAATGAGCTAACCGAGGAATGAGCTAACCCAGGCTAACCAATGAGCTAACTGAGGCTAACCAAAGAGCTAACTGATGCTAACCAGAGAGCTAACTGATGCTAACCAATGAGCTAACCGAGGCTAACCAATGAGCTAACCGAAGCTAACCAATGAGCTAACCCAGGCTAACCAATGAGCTAACCTAGGCTAACCAATGAGCTAACTGAGGCTAAACAATGAGCTAACTGATGCTAACCAATTAGCTAACTGAAGCTAACCCAGGCTAACCCAGGCTAACCAATGAGCTAACTGAAGCTAACAATGAGCTAACTGAGGCTAACCAATGAGCTAACCTAGGCTAACCAATGAGCTAACCGAGGCTAACCAATGAGCTAACTGAAGCTAACCAATGAGCTAACTGAAGCTAACCAATGAGCTAACTGAGGCTAACCAATGAGCAAACTGATGCTAACCAATGAGCTAATCCAGGCTAACCAATGAGCTAACCTAGGCTAACCAATGAGCTAACCAAGGCTAACCAATGAGCTAACTGAAGCTAACCAATGAGCTAACTGAAGCTAACCCAGGCTAACCAATGAGCTAACCGACGAATGAGCTAACCCAGGCTAACCCAGGCTAACCAATGAGCTAACTGAAGCTAACAATGAGCTAACTGAGGCTAACCAATGAGCTAACTGATGCTAACCAATGAGCTAACCTAGGCTAACCAATGAGCTAACCGAGGCTAACCAATGAGCTAACTGAAGCTAACCAATGAGCTAACTGAGGCTAACCAATGACCTAACTGATGCTAACCAATGAGCTAATCCAGGCTAACCAATGAGCTAACCTAGGCTAACCAATGAGCTAACCAAGGCTAACCAATGAGCTAACCCAGGCTAACCAATGAGCTAACTGAAGCTAACCAATGAGCTAACTGAAGCTAACCCAGGCTAACCAATGAGCTAACCGACGAATGAGCTAACCCAGGCTAACCAATGAGCTAACCGAGGCTAACCAATGAGCTAACTGAAGCTAACCAATGAGCTAACCCAGGCTAACCAATGAGCTAACCCAGGCTAACCAATGAGCTAACCGAGGCTAACCAATGAGCTAACTGAGGCTAACCAATGAGCTAACTGATGCTAACCAATGAGCTAACTGAAGCTAACCAATGAGCTAACCCAGGCTAACCAATGAGCTAACTGATGCTAACCAATGAGCTAACCGAGGCTAACCACTGAGCTAACTGAAGCTAACCCAGGCTAACCAATGAGCTAACCGAGGAATGAGCTAACCCAGGCTAACCAATGAGCTAACTGAGGCTAACCAATGAGCTAACCCAGGCTAACCAATGAGCTAACTGAAGCTAACCAATGAGATAACCGAGGAATGAGCTAACCCAGGCTAACCAATGAGCTAACTGAAGCTAACCAATGAGATAACCGAGGAATGAGCTAACCGAGGCTAACCACTGAGCTAACTGAAGCTAACCCAGGCTAACCAATGAGCTAACCGAGGAATGAGCTAACCCAGGCTAACCAATGAGCTAACTGAGGCTAACCAAAGAGCTAACCGAGGCTAACCAATGAGCTAACTGAAGCTAACCAATGAGCTCACTGAAGCTAACCAATGAGCTAACTGAGGCTAACCAATGAGCTAACCGAGGCTAACCAATGAGCTAACTGAGGCTAACCAATGAGCTAACTGAAGCTAACCAATGAGCTAACCGAGGCTAACCAATGAGCTAACTGATGCTAACCATTGAGCTAACTGAGGCTAACCAATGAGCTAACTGATGCTAACCAATGAGCTAATCCAGGCTAACCAATGAGCTAACCCAGGCTAACCAATGAGCTAACCGAGGCTAACCAATGAGCTAACCCAGGCTAACCAATGAGCTAACTGAAGCTAACCAATGAGCTAACCCAGGCTAACCAATGAGCTAACCGAGGAATGAGCTAACCCAGGCTAACCAATGAGCTAACCGAGGCTAACTAATTGGCTAACTGAAGCTAACCAATGAGCTAACTGAAGCTAACCAATGAGCTAACCAAGGCTAACCAATGAGCTAACCGAGGAATGGGCTAACCCAGGCTAACCAATGAGCTAACCGAGGCTAACCAATGAGCTAACTGAAGCTAACCAATGAGCTAACTGAAGCTAACCAATGAGCTAACCGAGGCTAACCAATGAGCTAACTGATGCTAACCAATGAGCTAACCCAGGATAACCAATGAGCTAACCGAGGCTAACCAATGAGCTAACTGAAGCTAACCAATGAGCTAACTGAAGCTAAACAATGAGCTAACTGATGCTAACCAATGAGCTAACCGAGGCTAACCAATGAGCTAACTGAAGCTAACCAATGAGCTAACCCAGGCTAATCAATGAACTAACTGAAGCTAATCAATGAGCTAGCCCAGGCTAATCAATGAACTAACTGAAGCTAACCAATGAGCTAACAGAGGCTAACCAATGAGCTAACCGAGGAATGAGCTAACCCAGGCTAACCAATGAGCTAACCGAGGCTAACCAATGAGCTAATTGAGGCTAACCAATGAGCTAACTGATGCTAACCAATGAGCTAACCCAGGCTAACCAATGAGCTAACCGAGGCTAACCAATGAGCTAACTGAAGCTAACCAATGAGCTAACCCAGGCTAACCAATGAGCTAACCCAGGCTAACCAATGAGCTAGCCCAGGCTAACCAATGAGCTAACTGAATCTAACCAATGAGCTAACCGAGGCTAACCAATGAGCTAACTGAAGCTAACCAATGAGCTAACCCAGGCTAACCAATGAGCTAACTGAGGCTAACCAATGAGCTAACCCAGGCTAACCAATGAGCTAACTGAAGCTAACCAATGAGCTAACCGAGGAATGAGCTAACCCAGGCTAACCAATGAGCTAACTGAGGCTAACCAAAGAGCTAACTGATGCTAACCAGAGAGCTAACTGATGCTAACCAATGAGCTAACCGAGGCTAACCAATGAGCTAACCAAAGCTAACCAATGAGCTAACCCAGGCTAACCAATGAGCTAACCCAGGCTAACCAATGAGCTAACTGAGGCTAAACAATGAGCTAACTGATGCTAACCAATGAGCTAACTGAAGCTAACCCAGGCTAACCCAGGCTAACCAATGAGCTAACTGAAGCTAACAATGAGCTAACTGAGGCTAACCAATGAGCTAACTGATGCTAACCAATGAGCTAACCTAGGCTAACCAATGAGCTAACCGAGGCTAACCAATGAGCTAACTGAAGCTAACCAATGAGCTAACTGAAACTAACCAATGAGCTAACTGAGGCTAACCAATGAGCAAACTGATGCTAACCATTGAGCTAACTGAGGCTAACCAATGAGCTAACTGATGCTAACCAATGAGCTAATCCAGGCTAACCAATGAGCTAACCTAGGCTAACCAATGAGCTAACCGAGGCTAACCAATGAGCTAACCCAGGCTAACCAATGAGCTAACTGAAGCTAACCAATGAGCTAACCCAGGCTAACCAATGAGCTAACCGAGGAATGAGCTAACCCAGGCTAACCAATGAGCTAACCGAGGCTAACCAATGAGCTAACTGAAGCTAACCAATGAGCTAACTGAAGCTAACCAATGAGCTAACCGAGGCTAACCAATGAGCTAACTGATGCTAACCAATGAGCTAACTGAGGCTAACAAATGAGCTAACTGATGCTAACCAATGAGCTAACCCAGGCTAACCAATGAGATAACCGAGGCTAACCAATGAGCTAACTGAAGCTAACCAATGAGCTAACTGAAGCTAAACAATGAGCTTACTGATGCTAACCAATGAGCTAACCGAGGCTAACCAATGAGCTAACTGAAGCTAACCAATGAGCTAACCCAGGCTAACCAATGAGCTAACACAGGCTAACCAATGAGCTAACCGAGGCTAACCAATGAGCTAACTGAGGCTAACCAATGAGCTAACTGAAGCTAACCAATGAGCTAACCCAGGCTAACCAATGAGCTAACACAGGCTAACCAATGAGCTAACCGAGGCTAACCAATGAGCTAACTGATGCTAACCAATGAGCTAACCCAGGCTAACCAATGAGCTAACCGAGGCTAACCAATGAGCTAACTAAATCTAACCAATGAGCTAACCGAGGCTAACCAATGAGCTAACTGAGGCTAACCAATGAGCTAACTGATGCTAGCCAATGAGCTAACCGAGGCTAACCAATGAGCTAACTGAAGCTAACCAATGAGCTAACTGATGCTAACCAATGAGCTAACCGAGGCTAACCAATGAGCTAACTGAAGCTAACCAATGAGCTTACCCAGAACAACCAATGAGCTAACCCAGGCTAACCAATGAGCTAACTGAAGCTAACCAATGAGCTAAAAGCAGGCTAACCAATGAGCTAACCAAGGCTAACCAATGAGCTAACTGAAGCTAACCAATGAGCTAACCCAGGCTAACCAATGAGCTAACTGAGGCTAACCAATGAGCTAACCCAGGCTAACCAATGAGCTAACTGAAGCTAACCAATGAGCTAACCGAGGAATGAGCTAACCCAGGCTAACCAATGAGCTAACTGAGGCTAACCAATGAGCTAACTGATGATAACCAGAGAGCTAACTGATGCTAACCAATGAGCTAACCGAGGCTACCCAATGAGCTAACCGAAGCTAACCAATGAGCTAACCCAGGCTAACCAATGAGCTAACTGAGGCTAAACAATGAGCTAACTGATGCTAAACAATGAGCTAACTGAAGCTAACCCAGGCTAACCCAGGCTAACCAATGAGCTAACTGAAGCTAACAATGAGCTAACTGAGGCTAACCAATGAGCTAACTGATGCTAACCAATGAGCTAACCGAGGCTAACCAATGAGCTAACTGAAGCTAACCAATGAGCTAACCCAGGCTAACCGAGGAATGAGCTAACCCAGGCTAACCAATGAGCTAACCGAGGCTAACCAATGAGCTAACTGAAGCTAACCAATGAGCTAACTGAAGCTAACCAATGAGCTAACCGAGGCTAACCAATGAGCTAACTGATGCTAACCATTGAGCTAACTGAGGCTAACCAATGAGCTAACTGATGCTAACCAATGAGCTAATCCAGGCTAACCAATGAGCTAACCCAGGCTAACCAATGAGCTAACCGAGGCTAACCAATGAGCTAACTGAAGCTAACCAATGAGCTAACCCAGGCTAACCAATGAGCTAACCGAGGAATGAGCTAACCCAGGCTAACCAATGAGCTAACCGAGGCTAACCAATTGGCTAACTGTAGCTAACCAATGAGCTAACTGAAGCTAACCAATGAGCTAACCAAGGCTAACCAATGAGCTAACCGAGGAATGGGGTAACCCAGGCTAACCAATGAGCTAACCGAGGCTAACCAATGAGCTAAATGAAGCTAACCAATGAGCTAACCCAGGCTAATCAATGAACTAACCGAGGCTAACCAATGAGCTAACCGAGGCTAACCAATGAGCTAAATGAAGCTAACCAATGAGCGAACTGAAGCTAACCAATGAGCTAACCGAGGCTAACCAATGAGCTAACCGAGGCTAACCAATTGGCTAACTGAAGCTAACCAATGAGCTAACTGAAGCTAACCAATGAGCTAACCGAGGCTAACCAATGAGCTAACTGATGCTAACAAATGAGCTAACTGAGGCTAACAAATGAGCTAACTGATGCTAACCAATGAGCTAACCCAGGCTAACCAATGAGATAACCGAGGCTAACCAATGAGCTAACTGAAGCTAACCAATGAGCTAACTGAAGCTAAACAATGAGCTTACTGATGCTAACCAATGAGCTAACCGAGGCTAACCAATGAGCTAACTGAAGCTAACCAATGAGCTAACCCAGGCTAACCAATGAGCTAACCGAGGCTAACCAATGAGCTAACTGAGGCTAACCAATGAGCTAACTGATGCTAACCAATGAGCTAACCCAGGCTAACCAATGAGCTAACCGAGGCTAACCAATGAGCTAACCCAGGCTAACCAATGAGCTAACCGAGGCTAACCAATGAGCTAACTGAATCTAACCAATGAGCTAACCGAGGCTAACCAATGAGCTAACTGAGGCTAACCAATGAGCTAACTGATGCTAGCCAATGAGCTAACCGAGGCTAACCAATGAGCTAACTGAAGCTAACCAATGAGCTAACTGATGCTAACCAATGAGCTAACCGAGGCTAACCAATGAGCTAACTGAAGCTAACCAATGAGCTTACCCAGAACAACCAATGAGCTAACCCAGGCTAACCAATGAGCTAACTGAAGCTAACCAATGAGCTAAAAGCAGGCTAACCAATGAGCTAACCAAGGCTAACCAATGAGCTAACTGAAGCTAACCAATGAGCTAACCCAGGCTAACCAATGAGCTAACTGAGGCTAACCAATGAGCTAACCCAGGCTAACCAATGAGCTAACTGAAGCTAACCAATGAGCTAACCGAGGAATGAGCTAACCCAGGCTAACCAATGAGCAAACTGAGGCTAACCAAAGAGCTAACTGATGATAACCAGAGAGCTAACTGATGCTAACCAATGAGCTAACCGAGGCTAACCAATGAGCTAACCGAAGCTAACCAATTAGCTAACCCAGGCTAACCAATGAGCTAACTGAGGCTAAACAATGAGCTAACTGATGCTAAACAATGAGCTAACTGAAGCTAACCCAGGCTAACCCAGGCTAACCAATGAGCTAACTGAAGCTAACAATGAGCTAACTGAGGCTAACCAATGAGCTAACTGAAGCTAACCAATGAGCTAACCCAGGCTAACCGAGGAATGAGCTAACCCAGGCTAACCAATGAGCTAACCAAGGCTAACCAATGAGCTAACTGAAGCTAACCAATGAGCTAACTGAAGCTAACCAATGAGCTAACCGAGGCTAACCAATGAGCTAACTGATGCTAACCATTGAGCTAACTGAGGCTAACCAATGAGCTAACTGATGCTAACCAATGAGCTAATCCAGGCTAACCAATGAGCTAACCCAGGCTAACCAATGAGCTAACCGAGGCTAACCAATGAGCTAACTGAAGCTAACCAATGAGCTAACCCATGCTAACCAATGAGCTAACCGAGGAATGAGCTAACCCAGGCTAACCAATGAGCTAACCGAGGCTAACCAATTGGCTAACTGAAGCTAACCAATGAGCTAACTGAAGCTAACCAATGAGCTAACCAAGGCTAACCAATGAGCTAACCGAGGAATGGGGTAACCCAGGCTAACCAATGAGCTAACCGAGACTAACCAATGAGCTAAATGAAGCTAACCAATGAGCTAACTGAAGCTAACCAATGAGCTAACCGAGGCTAACCAATGAGCTAACTGATGCTAACCAATGAGCTAACCCAGGATAACCAATGAGCTAACCGAGGCTAACCAATGAGCTAACTGAAGCTAACCAATGAGCTAACTGAAGCTAAACAATGAGCTAACTGATGCTAACCAATGAGCTAACCGAGGCTAACCAATGAGCTAACTGAAGCTAACCAATGAGCTAACCCAGGCTAATCAATGAACTAACTGAAGCTAATCAATGAGCTAGCCCAGGCTAATCAATGAACTAACTGAAGCTAACCAATGAGCTAACAGAGGCTAACCAATGAGCTAACCGAGGAATGAGCTAACCCAGGCTAACCAATGAGCTAACCGAGGCTAACCAATGAGCTAACTGAGGCTAACCAATGAGCTAACTGATGCTAACCAATGAGCTAACCCAGGCTAACCAATGAGCTAACCGAGGCTAACCAATGAGCTAACTGAAGCTAACCAATGAGCTAACCCAGGCTAACCAATGAGCTAACCCAGGCTAACCAATGAGCTAGCCCAGGCTAACCAATGAGCTAACTGAATCTAACCAATGAGCTAACCGAGGCTAACCAATGAGCTAACTGAAGCTAACCAATGAGCTAACCCAGGCTAACCAATGAGCTAACTGAGGCTAACCAATGAGCTAGCCCAGGCTAACCAATGAGCTAACTGAATCTAACCAATGAGCTAACCCAGGCTAACCAATGAGCTAACTGAAGCTAACCAATGAGCTAACCGAGGAATGAGCTAACCCAGGCTAACCAATGAGCTAACTGAGGCTAACCAAAGAGCTAACTGATGCTAACCAGAGAGCTAACTGATGCTAACCAATGAGCTAACCGAGGCTAACCAATGAGCTAACCAAAGCTAACCAATGAGCTAACCCAGGCTAACCAATGAGCTAACCCAGGCTAACCAATGAGCTAACTGAGGCTAAACAATGAGCTAACTGATGCTAACCAATGAGCTCACTGAAGCTAACCCAGGCTAACCCAGGCTAACCAATGAGCTAACTGAAGCTAACAATGAGCTAACTGAGGCTAACCAATGAGCTAACTGATGCTAACCAATGAGCTAACCTAGGCTAACCAATGAGCTAACCGAGGCTAACCAATGAGCTAACTGAAGCTAATCAATGAGCTAACTGAAGCTAACCAATGAGCTAACTGAGGCTAACCAATGAGCTAACTGATGCTAACCATTGAGCTAACTGAGGCTAACCAATGAGCTAACTGATGCTAACCAATGAGCTAATCCAGGCTAACCAATGAGCTAACCTAGGCTAACCAATTAGCTAACCGAGGCTAACCAATGAGCTAACCCAGGCTAACCAATGAGCTAACTGAAGCTAACCAATGAGCTAACCCAGGCTAACCAATGAGCTAACCGAGGAATGAGCTAACCCAGGCTAACCAATGAGCTAACCGAGGCTAACCAATTGGCTAACTGAAGCTAACCAATGAGCTAACTGAAGCTAACCAATGAGCTAACCGAGGCTAACCAATGAGCTAACTGATGCTAACCAATGAGCTAACTGAGGCTAACAAATGAGCTAACTGATGCTAACCAATGAGCTAACCCAGGCTAACCAATGAGATAACCGAGGCTGACCAATGAGCTAACTGAAGCTAACCAATGAGCTATCTGAAGCTAAACAATGAGCTTACTGATGCTAACCAATGAGCTAACCGAGGCTAACCAATGAGCTAACTGAAGCTAACCAATGAGCTAACCCAGGCTAACCAATGAGCTAACTGAAGCTAACCAATGAGCTAACCGAGGCTAACCAATGAGCTAACCGAGTAATGAGCTAACCCAGGCTAACCAATGAGCTAACCGAGGCTAACCAATGAGCTAACTGAAGCTAAACAATGAGCTAACCCAGGCTAACCGAGGAATGAGCTAACCCAGGCTAACCAATGAGCTAACCGAGGCTAACCAATGAGCTAACTGAAGCTAACCAATGAGCTAACTGAAGCTAACCAATGAGCTAACTGAGGCTAACCAATGAGCTAACTGATGCTAACCATTGAGCTAACTGAGGCTAACCAATGAGCTAACCGAGGCTAACCAATGAGCTAACTGAAGCTAACCAATGAGCTAACCCAGGCTAACCAATGAGCTAACTGAGGTTAACCAATGAGCTAACCCAGGATAACCAATGAGCTAACTGAAGCTAACCAATGAGCTAACCAAGGAATGAGCTAACCCAGGCTAACCAATGAGCTAACTGAGGCTAACCAAAGAGCTAACTGATGATAACCAGAGAGCTAACTGATGCTAACCAATGAGCTAACCGAGGCTAACCAATGAGCTAACCGAAGCTAACCAATGAGCTAACCCAGGCTAACCAATGAGCTAACTGAGGCTAAACAATGAGCTAACTGATGCTAAACAATGAGCTAACTGAAGCTAACCCATGCTAACCCAGGCTAACCAATGAGCTAACTGAAGCTAACAATGAGCTAACTGAGGCTAACCAATGAGCTAACTGATGCTAACCAATGAGCTAACCGAGGCTAACCAATTAGCTAACTGAAGCTAACCAATGAGCTAACCGAGGAATGAGCTAACCCAGGCTAACCAATGAGCTAACTGAGGCTAACCAAAGAGCTAACTGATGCTAACCAGAGAGCTAACTGATGCTAACCAATGAGCTAACCGAGGCTAACCAATGAGCTAACCGAAGCTAACCAATGAGCTAACCCAGGCTAACCAATGAGCTAACCCAGGCTAACCAATGAGCTAACTGAGGCTAAACAATGAGCTAACTGATGCTAACCAATGAGCTAACTGAAGCTAACCCAGGCTAACCCAGGCTAACCAATGAGCTAACTGAAGCTAACAATGAGGTAACTGAGGCTAACCAATGAGCTAACTGATGCTAACCAATGAGCTAACCTAGGCTAACCAATGAGCTAACCGAGGCTAACCAATGAGCTAACTGTAGCTAACCAATGAGCTAACCCAGGCTAACCAATGAGCCAACCGAGGCTAACCAATGAGCTAACCCAGGCTAACCAATGAGCTAACTGAAGCTAACCAATGAGCTAACCCAGGCTAACCAATGAGCTAACCGAGGAATGAGCTAACCCAGGCTAACCAATGAGCTAACCGAGGCTAACCAATTGGCTAACTGAAGCTAACCAATGAGCTAACTGAAGCTAACCAATGAGCTAACCAAGGCTAACCAATGAGCTAACCGAGGAATGGGCTAACCCAGGCTAACCAATGAGCTAACCGAGGCTAACCAATGAGCTAAATGAAGCTAACCAATGAGCTAACTGAAGCTAACCAATGAGCTAACCGAGGCTAACCAATGAGCTAACTGATGCTAACCAATGAGCTAACCCAGGATAACCAATGAGCTAACCGAGGCTAACCAATGAGCTAACTGAAGCTAACCAATGAGCTAACTGAAGCTAAACAATGAGCTAACTGATGCTAACCAATGAGCTAACCGAGGCTAACCAATGAGCTAACTGAAGCTAACCAATGAGCTAACCCAGGCTAATCAATGAACTAACTGAAGCTAATCAATGAGCTAGCCCAGGCTAATCAATGAACTAACTGAAGCTAACCAATGAGCTAACAGAGGCTAACCAATGAGCTAACCGAGTAATGAGCTAACCCAGGCTAACCAATGAGCTAACCGAGGCTAACCAATGAGCTAACTGAGGCTAACCAATGAGCTAACTGATGCTAACCAATGAGCTAACCCAGGCTAACCAATGAGCTAACCGAGGCTAACCAATGAGCTAACTGAAGCTAACCAATGAGCTAACCCAGGCTAACCAATGAGCTAACCCAGGCTAACCAATGAGCTAGCCCAGGCTAACCAATCAGCTAACTGAATCTAACCAATGAGCTAACCGAGGCTAACCAATGAGCTAACTGAAGCTAACCAATGAGCTAACCCAGGCTAACCAATGAGCTAACTGAGGCTAACCAATGCGCTAACCCAGGCTAACCAATGAGCTAACTGAAGCTAACCAATGAGCTAACCGAGGAATGAGCTAACCCAGGCTAACCAATGAGCTAACTGAGGCTAACCAAAGAGCTAACTGATGCTAACCAGAGAGCTAACTGATGCTAACCAATGAGCTAACCGAGGCTAACCAATGAGCTAACCGAAGCTAACCAATGAGCTAACCCAGGCTAACCAATGAGCTAACCCAGGCTAACCAATGAGCTAACTGAGGCTAAACAATGAGCTAACTGATGCTAACCAATTAGCTAACTGAAGCTAACCCAGGCTAACCCAGGCTAACCAATGAGCTAACTGAAGCTAACAATGAGCTAACTGAGGCTAACCAATGAGCTAACTGATGCTAACCAATGAGCTAACCTAGGCTAACCAATGAGCTAACCGAGGCTAACCAATGAGCTAACTGAAGCTAACCAATGAGCTAACTGAAGCTAACCAATGAGCTAACTGAGGCTAACCAATGAGCAAACTGATGCTAACCATTGAGCTAACTGAGGCTAACCAATGAGCTAACTGATGCTAACCAATGAGCTAATCCTGGCTAACCAATGAGCTAACCTAGGCTAACCAATGAGCTAACCGAGGCTAACCAATGAGCTAACCCAGGCTAACCAATGAGCTAACTGAAGCTAACCAATGAGCTAACTGAAGCTAACCCAGGCTAACCAATGAGCTAACCGACGAATGAGCTAACCCAGGCTAACCAATGAGCTAACCGAGGCTAACCAATGAGCTAACTGAAGCTAACCAATGAGCTAACCCAGGCTAACCAATGAGCTAACCCAGGCTAACCAATGAGCTAACCGAGGCTAACCAATGAGCTAACTGAGGCTAACCAATGAGCTAACTGATGCTAACCAATGAGCTAACCCAGGCTAACCAATGAGCTAACCGAGGCTAACCAATGAGCTAACTGAATCTAACCAATGAGCTAACCGAGGCTAACCAATGAGCTAACTGAGGCTAACCAATGAGCTAACTGATGCTAACCAATGAGCTAACCGAGGCTAACCACTGAGCTAACTGAAGCTAACCCAGGCTAACCAATGAGCTAACCGTGGAATGAGCTAACCCAGGCTAACCAATGAGCTAACCGAGGCTAACCAATGAGCTAACTGAAGCTAACCAATGAGCTAACCCAGGCTAACCAATGAGCTAACTGAATCTAACCAATGAGCTAACCGAGGCTAACCAATGAGCTAACTGAAGCTAACCAATGAGCTAACCCAGGCTAACCAATGAGCTAACTGAGGCTAACCAATGAGCTAACCCAGGCTAACCAATGAGCTAACTGAAGCTAACCAATGAGATAACCGAGGAATGAGCTAACCCAGGCTAACCAATGAGCTAACTGAGGCTAACCAAAGAGCTAACCGAGGCTAACCAATGAGCTAACTGAAGCTAACCAATGAGCTAACTGAAGCTAACCAATGAGCTAACTGAGGCTAACCAATGAGCTAACCGAGGCTAACCAATGAGCTAACTGAGGCTAACCAATGAGCTAACTGAAGCTAACCAATGAGCTAACCGAGGCTAACCAATGAGCTAACTGATGCTAACCATTGAGCTAACTGAGGCTAACCAATGAGCTAACTGATGCTAACCAATGAGCTAATCCAGGCTAACCAATGAGCTAACCCAGGCTAACCAATGAGCTAACCGAGGCTAACCAATGAGCTAACCCAGGCTAACCAATGAGCTAACTGAAGCTAACCAATGAGCTAACCCAGGCTAACCAATGAGCTAACCGAGGAATGAGCTAACCCAGGCTAACCAATGAGCTAACCGAGGCTAACCAATTGGCTAACTGAAGCTAACCAATGAGCTAACTGAAGCTAACCAATGAGCTAACCAAGGCTAACCAATGAGCTAACCGAGGAATGGGCTAACCCAGGCTAACCAATGAACTAACCGAGGCTAACCAATGAGCTAACTGAAGCTAACCAATGAGCTAACTGAAGCTAACCAATGAGCTAACCGAGGCTAACCAATGAGCTAACTGATGCTAACCAATGCGCTAACCCAGGATAACCAATGAGCTAACCGAGGCTAACCAATGAGCTAACTGAAGCTAACCAATGAGCTAACTGAAGCTAAACAATGAGCTAACTGATGCTAACCAATGAGCTAACCGAGGCTAACCAATGAGCTAACTGAAGCTAACCAATGAGCTAACCCAGGCTAATCAATGAACTAACTGAAGCTAATCAATGAGCTAGCCCAGGCTAATCAATGAACTAACTGAAGCTAACCAATGAGCTAACAGAGGCTAACCAATGAGCTAACCGATGAATGAGCTAACCCAGGCTAACCAATGAGCTAACCGAGGCTAACCAATGAGCTAACTGAGGCTAACCAATGAGCTAACTGATGCTAACCAATGAGCTAACCCAGGCTAACCAATGAGCTAACCGAGGCTAACCAATGAGCTAACTGAAGCTAACCAATGAGCTAACCCAGGCTAACCAATGAGCTAACCCAGGCTAACCAATGAGCTAGCCCAGGCTAACCAATGAGCTAACTGAATCTAACCAATGAGCTAACCGAGGCTAACCAATGAGCTAACTGAAGCTAACCAATGAGCTAACCCAGGCTAACCAATGAGCTAACTGAGGCTAACCAATGAGCTAACCCAGGCTAACCAATGAGCTAACTGAAGCTAACCAATGAGCTAACCGAGGAATGAGCTAACCCAGGCTAACCAATGAGCTAACTGAGGCTAACCAAAGAGCTAACTGATGCTAACCAGAGAGCTAACTGATGCTAACCAATGAGCTAACCGAGGCTAACCAATGAGCTAACCAAAGCTAACCAATGAGCTAACCCAGGCTAACCAATGAGCTAACCCAGGCTAACCAATGAGCTAACTGAGGCTAAACAATGAGCTAACTGATGCTAACCAATGAACTAACTGAAGCTAACCCAGGCTAACCCAGGCTAACCAATGAGCTAACTGAAGCTAACAATGAGCTAACTGAGGCTAACCAATGAGCTAACTGATGCTAACCAATGAGCTAACCTAGGCTAACCAATGAGCTAACCGAGGCTAACCAATGAGCTAACTGAAGCTAACCAATGAGCTAACTGAAACTAACCAATGAGCTAACTGAGGCTAACCAATGAGCAAACTGATGCTAACCATTGAGCTAACTGAGGCTAACCAATGAGCTAACTGATGCTAACCAATGAGCTAATCCAGGCTAACCAATGAGCTAACCTAGGCTAACCAATGAGCTAACCGAGGCTAACCAATGAGCTAACCCAGGCTAACCAATGAGCTAACTGATGCTAACCAATGAGCTAACTGAGGCTAACAAATGAGCTAACTGATGCTAACCAATGAGCTAACCCAGGCTAACCAATGAGATAACCGAGGCTAACCAATGAGCTAACTGAAGCTAACCAATGAGCTAACTGAAGCTAAACAATGAGCTTACTGATGCTAACCAATGAGCTAACCGAGGCTAACCAATGAGCTAACTGAAGCTAACCAATGAGCTAACCCAGGCTAACCAATGAGCTAACCCAGGCTAACCAATGAGCTAACCGAGGCTAACCAATGAGCTAACTGAGGCTAACCAATGAGCTAACCGAGGCTAACCAATGAGCTAACTGAAGCTAACCAATGAGCTTACCCAGAACAACCAATGAGCTAACTGAGGCTAACCAATGAGCTAACTGATGCTAGCCAATGAGCTAACCGAGGCTAACCAATGAGCTAACTGAAGCTAACCAATGAGCTAACTGATGCTAACCAATGAGCTAACCGAGGCTAACCAATGAGCTAACTGAAGCTAACCAATGAGCTTACCCAGAACAACCAATGAGCTAACCCAGGCTAACCAATGAGCTAACTGAAGCTAACCAATGAGCTAAAAGCAGGCTAACCAATGAGCTAACCAACGCTAACCAATGAGCTAACTGAAGCTAACCAATTAGCTAACCCAGGCTAACCAATGAGCTAACTGAGGCTAACCAATGAGCTAACCCAGGCTAACCAATGAGCTAACTGAAGCTAACCAATGAGCTAACCGAGGAATGAGCTAACCCAGGCTAACCAATGAGCTAACCGAGGCTAACCAATTGGCTAACTGAAGCTAACCAATGAGCTAACTGAAGCTAACCAATGAGCTAACCCAGGCTAACCAATGAGATAACCGAGGCTAACCAATGAGCTAACTGAAGCTAACCAATTAGCTAACCCAGGCTAACCAATGAGCTAACTGAGGCTAACCAATGAGCTAACCCAGGCTAACCAATGAGCTAACTGAGGCTAACCAATGAGCTAACCCAGGCTAACCAATGAGCTAACTGAAGCTAACCAATGAGCTAACCGAGGAATGAGCTAACCCAGGCTAACCAATGAGCTAACTGAGGCTAACCAAAGAGCTAACCGAGGCTAACCAATGAGCTAACTGAAGCTAACCAAGGAGCTAACTGAAGCTAACCAATGAGTTAACTGAGGCTAACCAATGAGCTAACCGAGGCTAACCAATGAGCTAACTGAGGCTAACCAATGAGCTAACTGAAGCTAACCAATGAGCTAACCGAGGCTAACCAATGAGCTAACTGAAGCTAACCAATGAGCTAACTGAAGCTAACCAATGAGCTAACTGAGGCTAACCAATGAGCTAACCCAGGCTAACCAATGAGCTAACTGAAGCTAACCAATGAGCTAACCCAGGCTAACCAATGAGCTAACCGAGGAATGAGCTAACCCAGGCTAACCTATGAGCTAACCGAGGCTAACCAATTGGCTAACTGAAGCTAACCAATGAGCTAACTGAAGCTAACCAATGAGCTAACCAAGGCTAACCAATGAGCTAACCGAGGAATGGGCTAACCCAGGCTAACCAATGAGCTAACCGAGGCTAACCAATGAGCTAACCCAGACTAACCAATGAGCTAGCCCAGGCTAACCAATGAGCTAACTGAATCTAACCAATGAGCTAACCGAGGCTAACCAATGAGCTAACTGAAGCTAACCAATGAGCTAACCCAGGCTAACCAATGAGCTAACTGAGGCTAACCAATGAGCTAACCCATGCTAACCAATGAGCTAACTGAAGCTAACCAATGAGCTAACCCAGGCTAATCAATGAACTAACTGAAGCTAATCAATGAGCTAGCCCAGGCTAATCAATGAACTAACTGATGCTAACCAATGAGCTAACAGAGGCTAACCAATGAGCTAACCGAGGAATGAGCTAACCCAGGCTAACCAATGAGCTAACCGAGGCTAACCAATGAGCTAACTGAGGCTAACCAATGAGCTAACTGATGCTAACCAATGAGCTAACCCAGGCTAACCAATGAGCTAACCGAGGCTAACCAATGAGCTAACTGAAGCTAACCAATGAGCTAACCTAGGCTAACCAATGAGCTAACCCAGGCTAACCAATGAGCTAGCCCAGGCTAACCAATGAGCTAACTGAATCTAACCAATGAGCTAACCGAGGCTAACCAATGAGCTAACTGAAGCTAACCAATGAGCTAACCCAGGCTAACCAATGAGCTAACTGAGGCTAACCAATGAGCTAACCCAGGCTAACCAATGAGCTAACTGAAGCTAACCAATGAGCTAACCGAGGAATGAGCTAACCCAGGCTAACCAATGAGCTAACTGAGGCTAACCAAAGAGCTAACTGATGCTAACCAGAGAGCTAACTGATGGTAACCAATGAGCTAACCGAGGCTAACCAATGAGCTAACCGAAGCTAACCAATGAGCTAACCCAGGCTAACCAATGAGCTAACCCAGGCTAACCAATGAGCTAACTGAGGCTAAACAATGAGCTAACTGATGCTAACCAATGAGCTAACTGAAGCTAACCCAGGCTAACCCAGGCTAACCAATGAGCTAACTGAAGCTAACAATGAGCTAACTGAGGCTAACCAATGAGCTAACTGATGCTAACCAATGAGCTAACCTAGGCTAACCAATGAGCTAACCGAGGCTAACCAATGAGCTAACCGAGGCTAACCAATGAGCTAACCCAGGCTAACCAATGAGCTAACTGAAGCTAACCAATGAGCTAACCCAGGCTAACCAATGAGCTAACCGAGGAATGAGCTAACCCAGGCTAACCAATGAGCTAACCGAGGCTAACCAATGAGCTAACTGATGCTAACCAATGAGCTAACTGAGGCTAACAAATGAGCTAACTGATGCTAACCAATGAGCTAACCCAGGCTAACCAATGAGATAACCGAGGCTAACCAATGAGCTAACTGAAGCTAACCAATGAGCTAACTGAAGCTAAACAATGAGCTTACTGATGCTAACCAATGAGCTAACCGAGGCTAACCAATGAGCTAACTGAAGCTAACCAATGAGCTAACCCAGGCTAACCAATGAGCTAACCCAGGCTAACCAATGAGCTAACCGAGGCTAACCAATGAGCTAACTGAGGCTAACCAATGAGCTAACTGATGCTAACCAATGAGCTAACCCAGGCTAACCAATGAGCTAACTGAGGCTAACCAATGAGCTAACTGAATCTAACCAATGAGCTAACCGAGGCTAACCAATGAGCTAACTGAGGCTAACCAATGAGCTAACTGATGCTAGCCAATGAGCTAACCGAGGCTAACCAATGAGCTAACTGAAGCTAACCAATGAGCTAACTGATGCTAACCAATGAGCTAACCGAGGCTAACCAATGAGCTAACTGAAGCTAACCAATGAGCTTACCCAGAACAACCAATGAGCTAACCCAGGCTAACCAATGAGCTAACTGAAGCTAACCAATGAGCTAAAAGCAGGCTAACCAATGAGCTAACCAAGGCTAACCAATGAGCTAACTGAAGCTAACCAATGAGCTAACCCAGGCTAACCAATGAGCTAACTGAGGCTAACCAATGAGCTAACCCAGGCTAACCAATGAGCTAACTGAAGCTAACCAATGAGCTAACCGAGGAATGAGCTAACCCAGGCTAACCAATGAGCTAACTGAGGCTAACCAAAGAGCTAACTGATGATAACCAGAGAGCTAACTGATGCTAACCAATGAGCTAACCGAGGCTAACCAATGAGCTAACCGAAGCTAACCAATGAGCTAACCCAAGCTAACCAATGAGCTAACTGAGGCTAAACAATGAGCTAACTGATGCTAAACAATGAGCTAACTGAAGCTAACCCAGGCTAACCCAGGCTAACCAATGAGCTAACTGAAGCTAACAATGAGCTAACTGAGGCTAACCAATGAGCTAACTGATGCTAACCAATGAGCTAACCGAGGCTAACCAATGAGCTAACTGAAGCTAACCAATGAGCTAACCCAGGCTAACCGAGGAATGAGCTAACCCAGGCTAACCAATGAGCTAACCGAGGCTAACCAATGAGCTAACTGAAGCTAACCAATGAGCTAACTGAAGCTAACCAATGAGCTAACCGAGGCTAACCAATGAGCTAACTGATGCTAACCATTGAGCTAACTGAGGCTAACCAATGAGCTAACTGATGCTAACCAATGAGCTAATCCAGGCTAACCAATGAGCTAACCCAGGCTAACCAATGAGCTAACCGAGGCTAACCAATGAGCTAACCCAGGCTAACCAATGAGCTAACTGAAGCTAACCAATGAGCTAACCCAGGCTAACCAATGAGCTAACCGAGGAATGAGCTAACCCAGGCTAACCAATGAGCTAACCGAGGCTAACCAATTGGCTAACTGAAGCTAACCAATGAGCTAACTGAAGCTAACCAATGAGCTAACCAAGGCTAACCAATGAGCTAACCGAGGAATGGGCTAACCCAGGCTAACCAATGAGCTAACCGAGGCTAACCAATGAGCTAACTGAAGCTAACCAATGAGCTAACTGAAGCTAACCAATGAGCTAACCGAGGCTAACCAATGAGCTAACTGATGCTAACCAATGAGCTAACCCAGGATAACCAATGAGCTAACCGAGGCTAACCAATGAGCTAACTGAAGCTAACCAATGAGCTAACTGAAGCTAAACAATGAGCTAACTGATGCTAACCAATGAGCTAACCGAGGCTAACCAATGAGCTAACTGAAGCTAACCAATGAGCTAACCCAGGCTAATCAATGAACTAACTGAAGCTAATCAATGAGCTAGCCCAGGCTAATCAATGAACTAACTGAAGCTAACCAATGAGCTAACAGAGGCTAACCAATGAGCTAACCGAGAAATGAGCTAACCCAGGCTAACCAATGAGCTAACTGAGGCTAACCAATGAGCTAACTGATGCTAACCAATGAGCTAACCCAGGCTAACCAATGAGCTAACTGAAGCTAACCAATGAGCTAACCCAGGCTAACCAATGAGCTAACCCAGGCTAACCAATGAGCTAGCCCAGGCTAACCAATGAGCTAACTGAATCTAACCAATGAGCTAACCGAGGCTAACCAATGAGCTAACTGAAGCTAACCAATGAGCTAACCCAGGCTAACCAATGAGCTAACTGAGGCTAACCAATGAGCTAACCCAGGCTAACCAATGAGCTAACTGAAGCTAACCAATGAGCTAACCGAGGAATGAGCTAACCCAGGCTAACCAATGAGCTAACTGAGGCTAAACAATGAGCTAACTGATGCTAAACAATGAGCTAACTGAAGCTAACCCAGGCTAACCCAGGCTAACCAATGAGCTAACTGAAGCTAACAATGAGCTAACTGAGGCTAACCAATGAGCTAACTGATGCTAACCAATGAGCTAACCGAGGCTAACCAATGAGCTAACTGAAGCTAACCAATGAGCTAACCCAGGCTAACCGAGGAATGAGCTAACCCAGGCTAACCAATGAGCTAACCGAGGCTAACCAATTGGCTAACTGAAGCTAACCAATGAGCTAACTGAAGCTAACCAATGAGCTAACCGAGGCTAACCAATGAGCTAACTGATGCTAACAAATGAGCTAACTGAGGCTAACACATGAGCTAACTGATGCTAACCAATGAGCTAACCCAGGCTAACCAATGAGATAACCGAGGCTAACCAATGAGCTAACTGAAGCTAAACAATGAGCTTACTGATGCTAACCAATGAGCTAACCGAGGCTAACCAATGAGCTAACTGAAGCTAACCAATGAGCTAACCCAGGCTAACCAATGAGCTAACCGAGGCTAACCAATGAGCTAACTGAGGCTAACCAATGAGCTAACTGATGCTAACCAATGAGCTAACCCAGGCTAACCAAAGAGCTAACCGAGGCTAACCAATGAGCTAACCCAGGCTAACCAATGAGCTAACCGAGGCTAACCAATGAGCTAACTGAATCTAACCAATGAGCTAACCGAGGCTAACCAATGAGCTAACTGAGGCTAACCAATGAGCTAACTGATGCTAGCCAATGAGCTAACCGAGGCTAACCAATGAGCTAACTGAAGCTAACCAATGAGCTAACTGATGCTAACCAATGAGCTAACCGAGGCTAACCAATGAGCTAACCGAGGCTAACCAATGAGCTAAATGAAGCTAACCAATGAGCGAACTGAAGCTAACCAATGAGCTAACCGAGGCTAACCAATGAGCTAACCGAGGCTAACCAATTGGCTAACTGAAGCTAACCAATGAGCTAACTGAAGCTAACCAATGAGCTAACCGAGGCTAACCAATGAGCTAACTGATGCTAACAAATGAGCTAACTGAGGCTAACACATGAGCTAACTGATGCTAACCAATGAGCTAACCCAGGCTAACCAATGAGATAACCGAGGCTAACCAATGAGCTAACTGAAGCTAAACAATGAGCTTACTGATGCTAACCAATGAGCTAACCGAGGCTAACCAATGAGCTAACTGAAGCTAACCAATGAGCTAACCCAGGCTAACCAATGAGCTAACCGAGGCTAACCAATGAGCTAACTGAGGCTAACCAATGAGCTAACTGATGCTAACCAATGAGCTAACCCAGGCTAACCAAAGAGCTAACCGAGGCTAACCAATGAGCTAACCCAGGCTAACCAATGAGCTAACCGAGGCTAACCAATGAGCTAACTGAATCTAACCAATGAGCTAACCGAGGCTAACCAATGAGCTAACTGAGGCTAACCAATGAGCTAACTGATGCTAGCCAATGAGCTAACCGAGGCTAACCAATGAGCTAACTGAAGCTAACCAATGAGCTAACTGATGCTAACCAATGAGCTAACCGAGGCTAACCAATGAGCTAACTGAAGCTAACCAATGAGCTTACCCAGAACAACCAATGAGCTAACCCAGGCTAACCAATGAGCTAACTGAAGCTAACCAATGAGCTAAAAGCAGGCTAACCAATGAGCTAACCAAGGCTAACCAATGAGCTAACTGAAGCTAACCAATGAGCTAACCCAGGCTAACCAATGAGCTAACTGAGGCTAACCAATGAGCTAACCCAGGCTAACCAATGAGCTAACTGAAGCTAACCAATGAGCTAACCGAGGAATGAGCTAACCCAGGCTAACCAATGAGCAAACTGAGGCTAACCAAAGAGCTAACTGATGATAACCAGAGAGCTAACTGATGCTAACCAATGAGCTAACCGAGGCTAACCAATGAGCTAACCGAAGCTAACCAATTAGCTAACCCAGGCTAACCAATGAGCTAACTGAGGCTAAACAATGAGCTAACTGATGCTAAACAATGAGCTAACTGAAGCTAACCCAGGCTAACCCAGGCTAACCAATGAGCTAACTGAAGCTAACAATGAGCTAACTGAGGCTAACCAATGAGCTAACTGAAGCTAACCAATGAGCTAACCCAGGCTAACCGAGGAATGAGCTAACCCAGGCTAACCAATGAGCTAACCAAGGCTAACCAATGAGCTAACTGAAGCTAACCAATGAGCTAACTGAAGCTAACCAATGAGCTAACCGAGGCTAACCAATGAGCTAACTGATGCTAACCATTGAGCTAACTGAGGCTAACCAATGAGCTAACTGATGCTAACCAATGAGCTAATCCAGGCTAACCAATGAGCTAACCCAGGCTAACCAATGAGCTAACCGAGGCTAACCAATGAGCTAACTGAAGCTAACCAATGAGCTAACCCATGCTAACCAATGAGCTAACCGAGGAATGAGCTAACCCAGGCTAACCAATGAGCTAACCGAGGCTAACCAATTGGCTAACTGAAGCTAACCAATGAGCTAACTGAAGCTAACCAATGAGCTAACCAAGGCTAACCAATGAGCTAACCGAGGAATGGGGTAACCCAGGCTAACCAATGAGCTAACCGAGACTAACCAATGAGCTAAATGAAGCTAACCAATGAGCTAACTGAAGCTAACCAATGAGCTAACCGAGGCTAACCAATGAGCTAACTGATGCTAACCAATGAGCTAACCCAGGATAACCAATGAGCTAACCGAGGCTAACCAATGAGCTAACTGAAGCTAACCAATGAGCTAACTGAAGCTAAACAATGAGCTAACTGATGCTAACCAATGAGCTAACCGAGGCTAACCAATGAGCTAACTGAAGCTAACCAATGAGCTAACCCAGGCTAATCAATGAACTAACTGAAGCTAATCAATGAGCTAGCCCAGGCTAATCAATGAACTAACTGAAGCTAACCAATGAGCTAACATAGGCTAACCAATGAGCTAACCGAGGAATGAGCTAACCCAGGCTAACCAATGAGCTAACCGAGGCTAACCAATGAGCTAACTGAGGCTAACCAATGAGCTAACTGATGCTAACCAATGAGCTAACCCAGGCTAACCAATGAGCTAACCGAGGCTAACCAATGAGCTAACTGAAGCTAACCAATGAGCTAACCCAGGCTAACCAATGAGCTAACCCAGGCTAACCAATGAGCTAGCCCAGGCTAACCAATGAGCTAACTGAATCTAACCAATGAGCTAACCGAGGCTAACCAATGAGCTAACTGAAGCTAACCAATGAGCTAACCCAGGCTAACCAATGAGCTAACTGAGGCTAACCAATGAGCTAGCCCAGGCTAACCAATGAGCTAACTGAATCTAACCAATGAGCTAACCCAGGCTAACCAATGAGCTAACTGAAGCTAACCAATGAGCTAACCGAGGAATGAGCTAACCCAGGCTAACCAATGAGCTAACTGAGGCTAACCAAAGAGCTAACTGATGCTAACCAGAGAGCTAACTGATGCTAACCAATGAGCTAACCGAGGCTAACCAATGAGCTAACCAAAGCTAACCAATGAGCTAACCCAGGCTAACCAATGAGCTAACCCAGGCTAACCAATGAGCTAACTGAGGCTAAACAATGAGCTAACTGATGCTAACCAATGAGCTCACTGAAGCTAACCCAGGCTAACCCAGGCTAACCAATGAGCTAACTGAAGCTAACAATGAGCTAACTGAGGCTAACCAATGAGCTAACTGATGCTAACCAATGAGCTAACCTAGGCTAACCAATGAGCTAACCGAGGCTAACCAATGAGCTAACTGAAGCTAACCAATGAGCTAACTGAAGCTAACCAATGAGCTAACTGAGGCTAACCAATGAGCTAACTGATGCTAACCATTGAGCTAACTGAGGCTAACCAATGAGCTAACTGATGCTAACCAATGAGCTAATCCAGGCTAACCAATGAGCTAACCTAGGCTAACCGATTAGCTAACCGAGGCTAACCAATGAGCTAACCCAGGCTAACCAATGAGCTAACTGAAGCTAACCAATGAGCTAACCCAGGCTAACCAATGAGCTAACCGAGGAATGAGCTAACCCAGGCTAACCAATGAGCTAACCGAGGCTAACCAATTGGCTAACTGAAGCTAACCAATGAGCTAACTGAAGCTAACCAATGAGCTAACCGAGGCTAACCAATGAGCTAACTGATGCTAACCAATGAGCTAACTGAAGCTAACAAATGAGCTAACTGATGCTAACCAATGAGCTAACCCAGGCTAACCAATGAGATAACCGAGGCTAACCAATGAGCTAACTGAAGCTAACCAATGAGCTATCTGAAGCTAAACAATGAGCTTACTGATGCTAACCAATGAGCTAACCGAGGCTAACCAATGAGCTAACTGAAGCTAACCAATGAGCTAACCCAGGCTAACCAATGAGCTAACTGAAGCTAACCAATGAGCTAACCGAGGCTAACCAATGAGCTAACCGAGTAATGAGCTAACCCAGGCTAACCAATGAGCTAACCGAGGCTAACCAATGAGCTAACTGAGGCTAACCAATGAGCTAACTGATGCTAACCAATGAGCTAACCCAGGCTAACCAATGAGCTAACCGAGGCTAACCAATGAGCTAACTGAAGCCAACCAATGAGCTAACCCAGGCTAACCAATGAGCTAACCCAGGCTAACCAATGAGCTAGCCCAGGCTAACCAATGAGCTAACTGAATCTAACCAATGAGCTAACCGAGGCTAACCAATTAGCTAACTGAGGCTAACCAATGAGCTAACTGATGCTAACCAATGAGCTAACCAAGGCTAACCAATGAGCTAACTGAAGCTGACCCAGGCTAACCAATGAGCTAACCGACGAATGAGCTAACCCAGGCTAACCAATGAGCTAACCGAGGCTAACCAATGAGCTAACTGAAGCTAACCAATGAGCTAACCCAGGCTAACCAATGAGCTAACCCAGGCTAACCAATGAGCTAACCGAGGCTAACCAATGAGCTAACTGAGGCTAACCAATGAGCTAACTGATGCTAACCAATGAGCTAACCCAGGCTAACCAATGAGCTAACCGAGGCTAACCAATGAGCTAACTGAATCTAACCAATGAGCTAACCGAGGCTAACCAATGAGCTAACTGAAGCTAACCAATGAGCTAACTGATGCTAACCAATGAGCTAACCGAGGCTAACCACTGAGCTAACTGAAGCTAACCCAGGCTAACCAATGAGCTAACCGAGGAATGAGCTAACCCAGGCTAACCAATGAGCTAACCGAGGCTAACCAATGAGCTAACTGAAGCTAACCAATGAGCTAACCCAGGCTAACCAATGAGCTAACCCAGGCTAACCAATGAGCTAGCCCAGGCTAACCAATGAGCTAACTGAATCTAACCAATGAGCTAACCAAGGCTAACCAATGAGCTAACTGAAGCTAACCAATGAGATAACCCAGGCTAACCAATGAGCTAACTGAGGCTAACCAATGAGCTAACCCAGGCTAACCAATGAGCTAACTGAAGCTAACCAATGAGCTAACCGAGGAATGAGCTAACCCAGGCTAACCAATGAGCTAACTGAGGCTAACCAAAGAGCTAACTGATGCTAACCAGAGAGCTAACTGAAGCTAACCAATGAGCTAACCCAGGCTAACCAATGAGCTAACTGAGGCTAACCAATGAGCTAACTGATGATAACCAATGAGCTAACCGAGGCTAACCAATGAGCTAACTGAAGCTAAACAATGAGCTAACCCAGGCTAACCGAGGAATGAGCTAACCCAGGCTAACCAATGAGCTAACCGAGGCTAACCAATGAGCTAACTGAAGCTAACCAATGAGCTAACTGAAGCTAACCAATGAGCTAACTGAGGCTAACCAATGAGCTAACTGATGCTAACCATTGAGCTAACTGAGGCTAACCAATGAGCTAACCGAGGCTAACCAATGAGCTAACTGAAGCTAACCAATGAGCTTACCCAGAACAACCAATGAGCTAACCCAGGCTAACCAATGAGCTAACTGAAGCTAACCAATGAGCTAACTGAAGCTAACCAATGAGCTAACTGAGGCTAACCAATGAGCTAACTGAGGCTAACCAATGAGCTAACTGATGATAACCAATGAGCTAACCGAGGCTAACCAATGAGCTAACTGAAGCTAACCAATGAGCTTACCCAGAACAACCAATGAGCTAACCCAGGCTAACCAATGAGCTAACTGAAGCTAACCAATGAGCTAAAAGCAGGCTAACCAATGAGCTAACCAAGGCTAACCAATGAGCTAACTGAAGCTAACCAATGAGCTAACCCAGGCTAACCAATGAGCTAACTGAGGCTAACCAATGAGCTAACCCAGGCTAACCAATGAGCTAACTGAAGCTAACCAATGAGCTAACCGAGGAATGAGCTAACCCAGGCTAACCAATGAGCAAACTGAGGCTAACCAAAGAGCTAACTGATGATAACCAGAGAGCTAACTGATGCTAACCAATGAGCTAACCGAGGCTAACCAATGAGCTAACCGAAGCTAACCAATTAGCTAACCCAGGCTAACCAATGAGCTAACTGAGGCTAAACAATGAGCTAACTGATGCTAAACAATGAGCTAACTGAAGCTAACCCAGGCTAACCCAGGCTAACCAATGAGCTAACTGAAGCTAACAATGAGCTAACTGAGGCTAACCAATGAGCTAACTGAAGCTAACCAATGAGCTAACCCAGGCTAACCGAGGAATGAGCTAACCCAGGCTAACCAATGAGCTAACCAAGGCTAACCAATGAGCTAACTGAAGCTAACCAATGAGCTAACTGAAGCTAACCAATGAGCTAACCGAGGCTAACCAATGAGCTAACTGATGCTAACCATTGAGCTAACTGAGGCTAACCAATGAGCTAACTGATGCTAACCAATGAGCTAATCCAGGCTAACCAATGAGCTAACCCAGGCTAACCAATGAGCTAACCGAGGCTAACCAATGAGCTAACTGAAGCTAACCAATGAGCTAACCCATGCTAACCAATGAGCTAACCGAGGAATGAGCTAACCCAGGCTAACCAATGAGCTAACCGAGGCTAACCAATTGGCTAACTGAAGCTAACCAATGAGCTAACTGAAGCTAACCAATGAGCTAACCAAGGCTAACCAATGAGCTAACCGAGGAATGGGGTAACCCAGGCTAACCAATGAGCTAACCGAGACTAACCAATGAGCTAAATGAAGCTAACCAATGAGCTAACTGAAGCTAACCAATGAGCTAACCGAGGCTAACCAATGAGCTAACTGATGCTAACCAATGAGCTAACCCAGGATAACCAATGAGCTAACCGAGGCTAACCAATGAGCTAACTGAAGCTAACCAATGAGCTAACTGAAGCTAAACAATGAGCTAACTGATGCTAACCAATGAGCTAACCGAGGCTAACCAATGAGCTAACTGAAGCTAACCAATGAGCTAACCCAGGCTAATCAATGAACTAACTGAAGCTAATCAATGAGCTAGCCCAGGCTAATCAATGAACTAACTGAAGCTAACCAATGAGCTAACAGAGGCTAACCAATGAGCTAACCGAGGAATGAGCTAACCCAGGCTAACCAATGAGCTAACCGAGGCTAACCAATGAGCTAACTGAGGCTAACCAATGAGCTAACTGATGCTAACCAATGAGCTAACCCAGGCTAACCAATGAGCTAACCGAGGCTAACCAATGAGCTAACTGAAGCTAACCAATGAGCTAACCCAGGCTAACCAATGAGCTAACCCAGGCTAACCAATGAGCTAGCCCAGGCTAACCAATGAGCTAACTGAATCTAACCAATGAGCTAACCGAGGCTAACCAATGAGCTAACTGAAGCTAACCAATGAGCTAACCCAGGCTAACCAATGAGCTAACTGAGGCTAACCAATGAGCTAGCCCAGGCTAACCAATGAGCTAACTGAATCTAACCAATGAGCTAACCCAGGCTAACCAATGAGCTAACTGAAGCTAACCAATGAGCTAACCGAGGAATGAGCTAACCCAGGCTAACCAATGAGCTAACTGAGGCTAACCAAAGAGCTAACTGATGCTAACCAGAGAGCTAACTGATGCTAACCAATGAGCTAACCGAGGCTAACCAATGAGCTAACCAAAGCTAACCAATGAGCTAACCCAGGCTAACCAATGAGCTAACCCAGGCTAACCAATGAGCTAACTGAGGCTAAACAATGAGCTAACTGATGCTAACCAATGAGCTCACTGAAGCTAACCCAGGCTAACCCAGGCTAACCAATGAGCTAACTGAAGCTAACAATGAGCTAACTGAGGCTAACCAATGAGCTAACTGATGCTAACCAATGAGCTAACCTAGGCTAACCAATGAGCTAACCGAGGCTAACCAATGAGCTAACTGAAGCTAACCAATGAGCTAACTGAAGCTAACCAATGAGCTAACTGAGGCTAACCAATGAGCTAACTGATGCTAACCATTGAGCTAACTGAGGCTAACCAATGAGCTAACTGATGCTAACCAATGAGCTAATCCAGGCTAACCAATGAGCTAACCTAGGCTAACCAATTAGCTAACCGAGGCTAACCAATGAGCTAACCCAGGCTAACCAATGAGCTAACTGAAGCTAACCAATGAGCTAACCCAGGCTAACCAATGAGCTAACCGAGGAATGAGCTAACCCAGGCTAACCAATGAGCTAACCGAGGCTAACCAATTGGCTAACTGAAGCTAACCAATGAGCTAACTGAAGCTAACCAATGAGCTAACCGAGGCTAACCAATGAGCTAACTGATGCTAACCAATGAGCTAACTGAGGCTAACAAATGAGCTAACTGATGCTAACCAATGAGCTAACCCAGGCTAACCAATGAGATAACCGAGGCTAACCAATGAGCTAACTGAAGCTAACCAATGAGCTATCTGAAGCTAAACAATGAGCTTACTGATGCTAACCAATGAGCTAACCGAGGCTAACCAATGAGCTAACTGAAGCTAACCAATGAGCTAACCCAGGCTAACCAATGAGCTAACTGAAGCTAACCAATGAGCTAACCGAGGCTAACCAATGAGCTAACCGAGTAATGAGCTAACCCAGGCTAACCAATGAGCTAACCGAGGCTAACCAATGAGCTAACTGAGGCTAACCAATGAGCTAACTGATGCTAACCAATGAGCTAACCCAGGCTAACCAATGAGCTAACCGAGGCTAACCAATGAGCTAACTGAAGCCAACCAATGAGCTAACCCAGGCTAACCAATGAGCTAACCCAGGCTAACCAATGAGCTAGCCCAGGCTAACCAATGAGCTAACTGAATCTAACCAATGAGCTAACCGAGGCTAACCAATTAGCTAACTGAGGCTAACCAATGAGCTAACTGATGCTAACCAATGAGCTAACCAAGGCTAACCAATGAGCTAACTGAAGCTGACCCAGGCTAACCAATGAGCTAACCGACGAATGAGCTAACCCAGGCTAACCAATGAGCTAACCGAGGCTAACCAATGAGCTAACTGAAGCTAACCAATGAGCTAACCCAGGCTAACCAATGAGCTAACCCAGGCTAACCAATGAGCTAACCGAGGCTAACCAATGAGCTAACTGAGGCTAACCAATGAGCTAACTGATGCTAACCAATGAGCTAACCCAGGCTAACCAATGAGCTAACCGAGGCTAACCAATGAGCTAACTGAATCTAACCAATGAGCTAACCGAGGCTAACCAATGAGCTAACTGAAGCTAACCAATGAGCTAACTGATGCTAACCAATGAGCTAACCGAGGCTAACCACTGAGCTAACTGAAGCTAACCCAGGCTAACCAATGAGCTAACCGAGGAATGAGCTAACCCAGGCTAACCAATGAGCTAACCGAGGCTAACCAATGAGCTAACTGAAGCTAACCAATGAGCTAACCCAGGCTAACCAATGAGCTAACCCAGGCTAACCAATGAGCTAGCCCAGGCTAACCAATGAGCTAACTGAATCTAACCAATGAGCTAACCAAGGCTAACCAATGAGCTAACTGAAGCTAACCAATGAGATAACCCAGGCTAACCAATGAGCTAACTGAGGCTAACCAATGAGCTAACCCAGGCTAACCAATGAGCTAACTGAAGCTAACCAATGAGCTAACCGAGGAATGAGCTAACCCAGGCTAACCAATGAGCTAACTGAGGCTAACCAAAGAGCTAACTGATGCTAACCAGAGAGCTAACTGAAGCTAACCAATGAGCTAACCCAGGCTAACCAATGAGCTAACTGAGGCTAACCAATGAGCTAACTGATGATAACCAATGAGCTAACCGAGGCTAACCAATGAGCTAACTGAAGCTAAACAATGAGCTAACCCAGGCTAACCGAGGAATGAGCTAACCCAGGCTAACCAATGAGCTAACCGAGGCTAACCAATGAGCTAACTGAAGCTAACCAATGAGCTAACTGAAGCTAACCAATGAGCTAACTGAGGCTAACCAATGAGCTAACTGATGCTAACCATTGAGCTAACTGAGGCTAACCAATGAGCTAACCGAGGCTAACCAATGAGCTAACTGAAGCTAACCAATGAGCTAACCCAGGCTAACCAATGAGCTAACTGAGGTTAACCAATGAGCTAACCCAGGATAACCAATGAGCTAACTGAAGCTAACCAATGAGCTAACCAAGGAATGAGCTAACCCAGGCTAACCAATGAGCTAACTGAGGCTAACCAAAGAGCTAACTGATGATAACCAGAGAGCTAACTGATGCTAACCAATGAGCTAACCGAGGCTAACCAATGAGCTAACCGAAGCTAACCAATGAGCTAACCCAGGCTAACCAATGAGCTAACTGAGGCTAAACAATGAGCTAACTGATGCTAAACAATGAGCTAACTGAAGCTAACCCATGCTAACCCAGGCTAACCAATGAGCTAACTGAAGCTAACAATGAGCTAACTGAGGCTAACCAATGAGCTAACTGATGCTAACCAATGAGCTAACCGAGGCTAACCAATTAGCTAACTGAAGCTAACCAATGAGCTAACCGAGGAATGAGCTAACCCAGGCTAACCAATGAGCTAACTGAGGCTAACCAAAGAGCTAACTGATGCTAACCAGAGAGCTAACTGATGCTAACCAATGAGCTAACCGAGGCTAACCAATGAGCTAACCGAAGCTAACCAATGAGCTAACCCAGGCTAACCAATGAGCTAACCCAGGCTAACCAATGAGCTAACTGAGGCTAAACAATGAGCTAACTGATGCTAACCAATGAGCTAACTGAAGCTAACCCAGGCTAACCCAGGCTAACCAATGAGCTAACTGAAGCTAACAATGAGGTAACTGAGGCTAACCAATGAGCTAACTGATGCTAACCAATGAGCTAACCTAGGCTAACCAATGAGCTAACCGAGGCTAACCAATGAGCTAACTGTAGCTAACCAATGAGCTAACCCAGGCTAACCAATGAGCCAACCGAGGCTAACCAATGAGCTAACCCAGGCTAACCAATGAGCTAACTGAAGCTAATCAATGAGCTAACCCAGGCTAACCAATGAGCTAACCGAGGAATGAGCTAACCCAGGCTAACCAATGAGCTAACCGAGGCTAACCAATTGGCTAACTGAAGCTAACCAATGAGCTAACTGAAGCTAACCAATGAGCTAACCAAGGCTAACCAATGAGCTAACCGAGGAATGGGCTAACCCAGGCTAACCAATGAGCTAACCGAGGCTAACCAATGAGCTACATGAAGCTAACCAATGAGCTAACTGAAGCTAACCAATGAGCTAACCGAGGCTAACCAATGAGCTAACTGATGCTAACCAATGAGCTAACCCAGGATAACCAATGAGCTAACCGAGGCTAACCAATGAGCTAACTGAAGCTAACCAATGAGCTAACTGAAGCTAAACAATGAGCTAACTGATGCTAACCAATGAGCTAACTGAAGCTAACCAATGAGCTAACTGAAGCTAACCCAGGCTAACCAATGAGCTAACCGACGAATGAGCTAACCCAGGCTAACCCAGGCTAACCAATGAGCTAACTGAAGCTAACAATGAGCTAACTGAGGCTAACCAATGAGCTAACTGATGCTAACCAATGAGCTAACCTAGGCTAACCAATGAGCTAACCGAGGCTAACCAATGAGCTAACTGAAGCTAACCAATGAGCTAACTGAGGCTAACCAATGACCTAACTGATGCTAACCAATGAGCTAATCCAGGCTAACCAATGAGCTAACCTAGGCTAACCAATGAGCTAACCAAGGCTAACCAATGAGCTAACCCAGGCTAACCAATGAGCTAACTGAAGCTAACCAATGAGCTAACTGAAGCTAACCCAGGCTAACCAATGAGCTAACCGACGAATGAGCTAACCCAGGCTAACCAATGAGCTAACCGAGGCTAACCAATGAGCTAACTGAAGCTAACCAATGAGCTAACCCAGGCTAACCAATGAGCTAACCCAGGCTAACCAATGAGCTAACCGAGGCTAACCAATGAGCTAACTGAGGCTAACCAATGAGCTAACTGATGCTAACCAATGAGCTAACTGAAGCTAACCAATGAGCTAACCCAGGCTAACCAATGAGCTAACTGATGCTAACCAATGAGCTAACCGAGGCTAACCACTGAGCTAACTGAAGCTAACCCAGGCTAACCAATGAGCTAACCGAGGAATGAGCTAACCCAGGCTAACCAATGAGCTAACTGAGGCTAACCAATGAGCTAACCCAGGCTAACCAATGAGCTAACTGAAGCTAACCAATGAGATAACCGAGGAATGAGCTAACCCAGGCTAACCAATGAGCTAACTGAAGCTAACCAATGAGATAACCGAGGAATGAGCTAACCGAGGCTAACCACTGAGCTAACTGAAGCTAACCCAGGCTAACCAATGAGCTAACCGAGGAATGAGCTAACCCAGGCTAACCAATGAGCTAACTGAGGCTAACCAAAGAGCTAACCGAGGCTAACCAATGAGCTAACTGAAGCTAACCAATGAGCTCACTGAAGCTAACCAATGAGCTAACTGAGGCTAACCAATGAGCTAACCGAGGCTAACCAATGAGCTAACTGAGGCTAACCAATGAGCTAACTGAAGCTAACCAATGAGCTAACCGAGGCTAACCAATGAGCTAACTGATGCTAACCATTGAGCTAACTGAGGCTAACCAATGAGCTAACTGATGCTAACCAATGAGCTAATCCAGGCTAACCAATGAGCTAACCCAGGCTAACCAATGAGCTAACCGAGGCTAACCAATGAGCTAACCCAGGCTAACCAATGAGCTAACTGAAGCTAACCAATGAGCTAACCCAGGCTAACCAATGAGCTAACCGAGGAATGAGCTAACCCAGGCTAACCAATGAGCTAACCGAGGCTAACTAATTGGCTAACTGAAGCTAACCAATGAGCTAACTGAAGCTAACCAATGAGCTAACCAAGGCTAACCAATGAGCTAACCGAGGAATGGGCTAACCCAGGCTAACCAATGAGCTAACCGAGGCTAACCAATGAGCTAACTGAAGCTAACCAATGAGCTAACTGAAGCTAACCAATGAGCTAACCGAGGCTAACCAATGAGCTAACTGATGCTAACCAATGAGCTAACCCAGGATAACCAATGAGCTAACCGAGGCTAACCAATGAGCTAACTGAAGCTAACCAATGAGCTAACTGAAGCTAAACAATGAGCTAACTGATGCTAACCAATGAGCTAACCGAGGCTAACCAATGAGCTAACTGAAGCTAACCAATGAGCTAACCCAGGCTAATCAATGAACTAACTGAAGCTAATCAATGAGCTAGCCCAGGCTAATCAATGAACTAACTGAAGCTAACCAATGAGCTAACAGAGGCTAACCAATGAGCTAACCGAGGAATGAGCTAACCCAGGCTAACCAATGAGCTAACCGAGGCTAACCAATGAGCTAATTGAGGCTAACCAATGAGCTAACTGATGCTAACCAATGAGCTAACCCAGGCTAACCAATGAGCTAACCGAGGCTAACCAATGAGCTAACTGAAGCTAACCAATGAGCTAACCCAGGCTAACCAATGAGCTAACCCAGGCTAACCAATGAGCTAGCCCAGGCTAACCAATGAGCTAACTGAATCTAACCAATGAGCTAACCGAGGCTAACCAATGAGCTAACTGAAGCTAACCAATGAGCTAACCCAGGCTAACCAATGAGCTAACTGAGGCTAACCAATGAGCTAACCCAGGCTAACCAATGAGCTAACTGAAGCTAACCAATGAGCTAACCGAGGAATGAGCTAACCCAGGCTAACCAATGAGCTAACTGAGGCTAACCAAAGAGCTAACTGATGCTAACCAGAGAGCTAACTGATGCTAACCAATGAGCTAACCGAGGCTAACCAATGAGCTAACCAAAGCTAACCAATGAGCTAACCCAGGCTAACCAATGAGCTAACCCAGGCTAACCAATGAGCTAACTGAGGCTAAACAATGAGCTAACTGATGCTAACCAATGAGCTAACTGAAGCTAACCCAGGCTAACCCAGGCTAACCAATGAGCTAACTGAAGCTAACAATGAGCTAACTGAGGCTAACCAATGAGCTAACTGATGCTAACCAATGAGCTAACCTAGGCTAACCAATGAGCTAACCGAGGCTAACCAATGAGCTAACTGAAGCTAACCAATGAGCTAACTGAAACTAACCAATGAGCTAACTGAGGCTAACCAATGAGCAAACTGATGCTAACCATTGAGCTAACTGAGGCTAACCAATGAGCTAACTGATGCTAACCAATGAGCTAATCCAGGCTAACCAATGAGCTAACCTAGGCTAACCAATGAGCTAACCGAGGCTAACCAATGAGCTAACCCAGGCTAACCAATGAGCTAACTGAAGCTAACCAATGAGCTAACCCAGGCTAACCAATGAGCTAACCGAGGAATGAGCTAACCCAGGCTAACCAATGAGCTAACCGAGGCTAACCAATGAGCTAACTGAAGCTAACCAATGAGCTAACTGAAGCTAACCAATGAGCTAACCGAGGCTAACCAATGAGCTAACTGATGCTAACCAATGAGCTAACTGAGGCTAACAAATGAGCTAACTGATGCTAACCAATGAGCTAACCCAGGCTAACCAATGAGATAACCGAGGCTAACCAATGAGCTAACTGAAGCTAACCAATGAGCTAACTGAAGCTAAACAATGAGCTTACTGATGCTAACCAATGAGCTAACCGAGGCTAACCAATGAGCTAACTGAAGCTAACCAATGAGCTAACCCAGGCTAACCAATGAGCTAACACAGGCTAACCAATGAGCTAACCGAGGCTAACCAATGAGCTAACTGAGGCTAACCAATGAGCTAACTGAAGCTAACCAATGAGCTAACCCAGGCTAACCAATGAGCTAACACAGGCTAACCAATGAGCTAACCGAGGCTAACCAATGAGCTAACTGATGCTAACCAATGAGCTAACCCAGGCTAACCAATGAGCTAACCGAGGCTAACCAATGAGCTAACTAAATCTAACCAATGAGCTAACCGAGGCTAACCAATGAGCTAACTGAGGCTAACCAATGAGCTAACTGATGCTAGCCAATGAGCTAACCGAGGCTAACCAATGAGCTAACTGAAGCTAACCAATGAGCTAACTGATGCTAACCAATGAGCTAACCGAGGCTAACCAATGAGCTAACTGAAGCTAACCAATGAGCTTACCCAGAACAACCAATGAGCTAACCCAGGCTAACCAATGAGCTAACTGAAGCTAACCAATGAGCTAAAAGCAGGCTAACCAATGAGCTAACCAAGGCTAACCAATGAGCTAACTGAAGCTAACCAATGAGCTAACCCAGGCTAACCAATGAGCTAACTGAGGCTAACCAATGAGCTAACCCAGGCTAACCAATGAGCTAACTGAAGCTAACCAATGAGCTAACCGAGGAATGAGCTAACCCAGGCTAACCAATGAGCTAACTGAGGCTAACCAATGAGCTAACTGATGATAACCAGAGAGCTAACTGATGCTAACCAATGAGCTAACCGAGGCTACCCAATGAGCTAACCGAAGCTAACCAATGAGCTAACCCAGGCTAACCAATGAGCTAACTGAGGCTAAACAATGAGCTAACTGATGCTAAACAATGAGCTAACTGAAGCTAACCCAGGCTAACCCAGGCTAACCAATGAGCTAACTGAAGCTAACAATGAGCTAACTGAGGCTAACCAATGAGCTAACTGATGCTAACCAATGAGCTAACCGAGGCTAACCAATGAGCTAACTGAAGCTAACCAATGAGCTAACCCAGGCTAACCGAGGAATGAGCTAACCCAGGCTAACCAATGAGCTAACCGAGGCTAACCAATGAGCTAACTGAAGCTAACCAATGAGCTAACTGAAGCTAACCAATGAGCTAACCGAGGCTAACCAATGAGCTAACTGATGCTAACCATTGAGCTAACTGAGGCTAACCAATGAGCTAACTGATGCTAACCAATGAGCTAATCCAGGCTAACCAATGAGCTAACCCAGGCTAACCAATGAGCTAACCGAGGCTAACCAATGAGCTAACTGAAGCTAACCAATGAGCTAACCCAGGCTAACCAATGAGCTAACCGAGGAATGAGCTAACCCAGGCTAACCAATGAGCTAACCGAGGCTAACCAATTGGCTAACTGTAGCTAACCAATGAGCTAACTGAAGCTAACCAATGAGCTAACCAAGGCTAACCAATGAGCTAACCGAGGAATGGGGTAACCCAGGCTAACCAATGAGCTAACCGAGGCTAACCAATGAGCTAAATGAAGCTAACCAATGAGCTAACCCAGGCTAATCAATGAACTAACCGAGGCTAACCAATGAGCTAACCGAGGCTAACCAATGAGCTAAATGAAGCTAACCAATGAGCGAACTGAAGCTAACCAATGAGCTAACCGAGGCTAACCAATGAGCTAACCGAGGCTAACCAATTGGCTAACTGAAGCTAACCAATGAGCTAACTGAAGCTAACCAATGAGCTAACCGAGGCTAACCAATGAGCTAACTGATGCTAACAAATGAGCTAACTGAGGCTAACAAATGAGCTAACTGATGCTAACCAATGAGCTAACCCAGGCTAACCAATGAGATAACCGAGGCTAACCAATGAGCTAACTGAAGCTAACCAATGAGCTAACTGAAGCTAAACAATGAGCTTACTGATGCTAACCAATGAGCTAACCGAGGCTAACCAATGAGCTAACTGAAGCTAACCAATGAGCTAACCCAGGCTAACCAATGAGCTAACCGAGGCTAACCAATGAGCTAACTGAGGCTAACCAATGAGCTAACTGATGCTAACCAATGAGCTAACCCAGGCTAACCAATGAGCTAACCGAGGCTAACCAATGAGCTAACCCAGGCTAACCAATGAGCTAACCGAGGCTAACCAATGAGCTAACTGAATCTAACCAATGAGCTAACCGAGGCTAACCAATGAGCTAACTGAGGCTAACCAATGAGCTAACTGATGCTAGCCAATGAGCTAACCGAGGCTAACCAATGAGCTAACTGAAGCTAACCAATGAGCTAACTGATGCTAACCAATGAGCTAACCGAGGCTAACCAATGAGCTAACTGAAGCTAACCAATGAGCTTACCCAGAACAACCAATGAGCTAACCCAGGCTAACCAATGAGCTAACTGAAGCTAACCAATGAGCTAAAAGCAGGCTAACCAATGAGCTAACCAAGGCTAACCAATGAGCTAACTGAAGCTAACCAATGAGCTAACCCAGGCTAACCAATGAGCTAACTGAGGCTAACCAATGAGCTAACCCAGGCTAACCAATGAGCTAACTGAAGCTAACCAATGAGCTAACCGAGGAATGAGCTAACCCAGGCTAACCAATGAGCAAACTGAGGCTAACCAAAGAGCTAACTGATGATAACCAGAGAGCTAACTGATGCTAACCAATGAGCTAACCGAGGCTAACCAATGAGCTAACCGAAGCTAACCAATTAGCTAACCCAGGCTAACCAATGAGCTAACTGAGGCTAAACAATGAGCTAACTGATGCTAAACAATGAGCTAACTGAAGCTAACCCAGGCTAACCCAGGCTAACCAATGAGCTAACTGAAGCTAACAATGAGCTAACTGAGGCTAACCAATGAGCTAACTGAAGCTAACCAATGAGCTAACCCAGGCTAACCGAGGAATGAGCTAACCCAGGCTAACCAATGAGCTAACCAAGGCTAACCAATGAGCTAACTGAAGCTAACCAATGAGCTAACTGAAGCTAACCAATGAGCTAACCGAGGCTAACCAATGAGCTAACTGATGCTAACCATTGAGCTAACTGAGGCTAACCAATGAGCTAACTGATGCTAACCAATGAGCTAATCCAGGCTAACCAATGAGCTAACCCAGGCTAACCAATGAGCTAACCGAGGCTAACCAATGAGCTAACTGAAGCTAACCAATGAGCTAACCCATGCTAACCAATGAGCTAACCGAGGAATGAGCTAACCCAGGCTAACCAATGAGCTAACCGAGGCTAACCAATTGGCTAACTGAAGCTAACCAATGAGCTAACTGAAGCTAACCAATGAGCTAACCAAGGCTAACCAATGAGCTAACCGAGGAATGGGGTAACCCAGGCTAACCAATGAGCTAACCGAGACTAACCAATGAGCTAAATGAAGCTAACCAATGAGCTAACTGAAGCTAACCAATGAGCTAACCGAGGCTAACCAATGAGCTAACTGATGCTAACCAATGAGCTAACCCAGGATAACCAATGAGCTAACCGAGGCTAACCAATGAGCTAACTGAAGCTAACCAATGAGCTAACTGAAGCTAAACAATGAGCTAACTGATGCTAACCAATGAGCTAACCGAGGCTAACCAATGAGCTAACTGAAGCTAACCAATGAGCTAACCCAGGCTAATCAATGAACTAACTGAAGCTAATCAATGAGCTAGCCCAGGCTAATCAATGAACTAACTGAAGCTAACCAATGAGCTAACAGAGGCTAACCAATGAGCTAACCGAGGAATGAGCTAACCCAGGCTAACCAATGAGCTAACCGAGGCTAACCAATGAGCTAACTGAGGCTAACCAATGAGCTAACTGATGCTAACCAATGAGCTAACCCAGGCTAACCAATGAGCTAACCGAGGCTAACCAATGAGCTAACTGAAGCTAACCAATGAGCTAACCCAGGCTAACCAATGAGCTAACCCAGGCTAACCAATGAGCTAGCCCAGGCTAACCAATGAGCTAACTGAATCTAACCAATGAGCTAACCGAGGCTAACCAATGAGCTAACTGAAGCTAACCAATGAGCTAACCCAGGCTAACCAATGAGCTAACTGAGGCTAACCAATGAGCTAGCCCAGGCTAACCAATGAGCTAACTGAATCTAACCAATGAGCTAACCCAGGCTAACCAATGAGCTAACTGAAGCTAACCAATGAGCTAACCGAGGAATGAGCTAACCCAGGCTAACCAATGAGCTAACTGAGGCTAACCAAAGAGCTAACTGATGCTAACCAGAGAGCTAACTGATGCTAACCAATGAGCTAACCGAGGCTAACCAATGAGCTTACCAAAGCTAACCAATGAGCTAACCCAGGCTAACCAATGAGCTAACCCAGGCTAACCAATGAGCTAACTGAGGCTAAACAATGAGCTAACTGATGCTAACCAATGAGCTCACTGAAGCTAACCCAGGCTAACCCAGGCTAACCAATGAGCTAACTGAAGCTAACAATGAGCTAACTGAGGCTAACCAATGAGCTAACTGATGCTAACCAATGAGCTAACCTAGGCTAACCAATGAGCTAACCGAGGCTAACCAATGAGCTAACTGAAGCTAACCAATGAGCTAACTGAAGCTAACCAATGAGCTAACTGAGGCTAACCAATGAGCTAACTGATGCTAACCATTGAGCTAACTGAGGCTAACCAATGAGCTAACTGATGCTAACCAATGAGCTAATCCAGGCTAACCAATGAGCTAACCTAGGCTAACCAATTAGCTAACCGAGGCTAACCAATGAGCTAACCCAGGCTAACCAATGAGCTAACTGAAGCTAACCAATGAGCTAACCCAGGCTAACCAATGAGCTAACCGAGGAATGAGCTAACCCAGGCTAACCAATGAGCTAACCGAGGCTAACCAATTGGCTAACTGAAGCTAACCAATGAGCTAACTGAAGCTAACCAATGAGCTAACCGAGGCTAACCAATGAGCTAACTGATGCTAACCAATGAGCTAACTGAGGCTAACAAATGAGCTAACTGATGCTAACCAATGAGCTAACCCAGGCTAACCAATGAGATAACCGAGGCTGACCAATGAGCTAACTGAAGCTAACCAATGAGCTATCTGAAGCTAAACAATGAGCTTACTGATGCTAACCAATGAGCTAACCGAGGCTAACCAATGAGCTAACTGAAGCTAACCAATGAGCTAACCCAGGCTAACCAATGAGCTAACTGAAGCTAACCAATGAGCTAACCGAGGCTAACCAATGAGCTAACCGAGTAATGAGCTAACCCAGGCTAACCAATGAGCTAACCGAGGCTAACCAATGAGCTAACTGAAGCTAAACAATGAGCTAACCCAGGCTAACCGAGGAATGAGCTAACCCAGGCTAACCAATGAGCTAACCGAGGCTAACCAATGAGCTAACTGAAGCTAACCAATGAGCTAACTGAAGCTAACCAATGAGCTAACTGAGGCTAACCAATGAGCTAACTGATGCTAACCATTGAGCTAACTGAGGCTAACCAATGAGCTAACCGAGGCTAACCAATGAGCTAACTGAAGCTAACCAATGAGCTAACCCAGGCTAACCAATGAGCTAACTGAGGTTAACCAATGAGCTAACCCAGGATAACCAATGAGCTAACTGAAGCTAACCAATGAGCTAACCAAGGAATGAGCTAACCCAGGCTAACCAATGAGCTAACTGAGGCTAACCAAAGAGCTAACTGATGATAACCAGAGAGCTAACTGATGCTAACCAATGAGCTAACCGAGGCTAACCAATGAGCTAACCGAAGCTAACCAATGAGCTAACCCAGGCTAACCAATGAGCTAACTGAGGCTAAACAATGAGCTAACTGATGCTAAACAATGAGCTAACTGAAGCTAACCCATGCTAACCCAGGCTAACCAATGAGCTAACTGAAGCTAACAATGAGCTAACTGAGGCTAACCAATGAGCTAACTGATGCTAACCAATGAGCTAACCGAGGCTAACCAATTAGCTAACTGAAGCTAACCAATGAGCTAACCGAGGAATGAGCTAACCCAGGCTAACCAATGAGCTAACTGAGGCTAACCAAAGAGCTAACTGATGCTAACCAGAGAGCTAACTGATGCTAACCAATGAGCTAACCGAGGCTAACCAATGAGCTAACCGAAGCTAACCAATGAGCTAACCCAGGCTAACCAATGAGCTAACCCAGGCTAACCAATGAGCTAACTGAGGCTAAACAATGAGCTAACTGATGCTAACCAATGAGCTAACTGAAGCTAACCCAGGCTAACCCAGGCTAACCAATGAGCTAACTGAAGCTAACAATGAGGTAACTGAGGCTAACCAATGAGCTAACTGATGCTAACCAATGAGCTAACCTAGGCTAACCAATGAGCTAACCGAGGCTAACCAATGAGCTAACTGTAGCTAACCAATGAGCTAACCCAGGCTAACCAATGAGCCAACCGAGGCTAACCAATGAGCTAACCCAGGCTAACCAATGAGCTAACTGAAGCTAACCAATGAGCTAACCCAGGCTAACCAATGAGCTAACCGAGGAATGAGCTAACCCAGGCTAACCAATGAGCTAACCGAGGCTAACCAATTGGCTAACTGAAGCTAACCAATGAGCTAACTGAAGCTAACCAATGAGCTAACCAAGGCTAACCAATGAGCTAACCGAGGAATGGGCTAACCCAGGCTAACCAATGAGCTAACCGAGGCTAACCAATGAGCTAAATGAAGCTAACCAATGAGCTAACTGAAGCTAACCAATGAGCTAACCGAGGCTAACCAATGAGCTAACTGATGCTAACCAATGAGCTAACCCAGGATAACCAATGAGCTAACCGAGGCTAACCAATGAGCTAACTGAAGCTAACCAATGAGCTAACTGAAGCTAAACAATGAGCTAACTGATGCTAACCAATGAGCTAACCGAGGCTAACCAATGAGCTAACTGAAGCTAACCAATGAGCTAACCCAGGCTAATCAATGAACTAACTGAAGCTAATCAATGAGCTAGCCCAGGCTAATCAATGAACTAACTGAAGCTAACCAATGAGCTAACAGAGGCTAACCAATGAGCTAACCGAGTAATGAGCTAACCCAGGCTAACCAATGAGCTAACCGAGGCTAACCAATGAGCTAACTGAGGCTAACCAATGAGCTAACTGATGCTAACCAATGAGCTAACCCAGGCTAACCAATGAGCTAACCGAGGCTAACCAATGAGCTAACTGAAGCTAACCAATGAGCTAACCCAGGCTAACCAATGAGCTAACCCAGGCTAACCAATGAGCTAGCCCAGGCTAACCAATCAGCTAACTGAATCTAACCAATGAGCTAACCGAGGCTAACCAATGAGCTAACTGAAGCTAACCAATGAGCTAACCCAGGCTAACCAATGAGCTAACTGAGGCTAACCAATGCGCTAACCCAGGCTAACCAATGAGCTAACTGAAGCTAACCAATGAGCTAACCGAGGAATGAGCTAACCCAGGCTAACCAATGAGCTAACTGAGGCTAACCAAAGAGCTAACTGATGCTAACCAGAGAGCTAACTGATGCTAACCAATGAGCTAACCGAGGCTAACCAATGAGCTAACCGAAGCTAACCAATGAGCTAACCCAGGCTAACCAATGAGCTAACCCAGGCTAACCAATGAGCTAACTGAGGCTAAACAATGAGCTAACTGATGCTAACCAATTAGCTAACTGAAGCTAACCCAGGCTAACCCAGGCTAACCAATGAGCTAACTGAAGCTAACAATGAGCTAACTGAGGCTAACCAATGAGCTAACTGATGCTAACCAATGAGCTAACCTAGGCTAACCAATGAGCTAACCGAGGCTAACCAATGAGCTAACTGAAGCTAACCAATGAGCTAACTGAAGCTAACCAATGAGCTAACTGAGGCTAACCAATGAGCAAACTGATGCTAACCATTGAGCTAACTGAGGCTAACCAATGAGCTAACTGATGCTAACCAATGAGCTAATCCTGGCTAACCAATGAGCTAACCTAGGCTAACCAATGAGCTAACCGAGGCTAACCAATGAGCTAACCCAGGCTAACCAATGAGCTAACTGAAGCTAACCAATGAGCTAACTGAAGCTAACCCAGGCTAACCAATGAGCTAACCGACGAATGAGCTAACCCAGGCTAACCAATGAGCTAACCGAGGCTAACCAATGAGCTAACTGAAGCTAACCAATGAGCTAACCCAGGCTAACCAATGAGCTAACCCAGGCTAACCAATGAGCTAACCGAGGCTAACCAATGAGCTAACTGAGGCTAACCAATGAGCTAACTGATGCTAACCAATGAGCTAACCCAGGCTAACCAATGAGCTAACCGAGGCTAACCAATGAGCTAACTGAATCTAACCAATGAGCTAACCGAGGCTAACCAATGAGCTAACTGAGGCTAACCAATGAGCTAACTGATGCTAACCAATGAGCTAACCGAGGCTAACCACTGAGCTAACTGAAGCTAACCCAGGCTAACCAATGAGCTAACCGTGGAATGAGCTAACCCAGGCTAACCAATGAGCTAACCGAGGCTAACCAATGAGCTAACTGAAGCTAACCAATGAGCTAACCCAGGCTAACCAATGAGCTAACTGAATCTAACCAATGAGCTAACCGAGGCTAACCAATGAGCTAACTGAAGCTAACCAATGAGCTAACCCAGGCTAACCAATGAGCTAACTGAGGCTAACCAATGAGCTAACCCAGGCTAACCAATGAGCTAACTGAAGCTAACCAATGAGATAACCGAGGAATGAGCTAACCCAGGCTAACCAATGAGCTAACTGAGGCTAACCAAAGAGCTAACCGAGGCTAACCAATGAGCTAACTGAAGCTAACCAATGAGCTAACTGAAGCTAACCAATGAGCTAACTGAGGCTAACCAATGAGCTAACCGAGGCTAACCAATGAGCTAACTGAGGCTAACCAATGAGCTAACTGAAGCTAACCAATGAGCTAACCGAGGCTAACCAATGAGCTAACTGATGCTAACCATTGAGCTAACTGAGGCTAACCAATGAGCTAACTGATGCTAACCAATGAGCTAATCCAGGCTAACCAATGAGCTAACCCAGGCTAACCAATGAGCTAACCGAGGCTAACCAATGAGCTAACCCAGGCTAACCAATGAGCTAACTGAAGCTAACCAATGAGCTAACCCAGGCTAACCAATGAGCTAACCGAGGAATGAGCTAACCCAGGCTAACCAATGAGCTAACCGAGGCTAACCAATTGGCTAACTGAAGCTAACCAATGAGCTAACTGAAGCTAACCAATGAGCTAACCAAGGCTAACCAATGAGCTAACCGAGGAATGGGCTAACCCAGGCTAACCAATGAACTAACCGAGGCTAACCAATGAGCTAACTGAAGCTAACCAATGAGCTAACTGAAGCTAACCAATGAGCTAACCGAGGCTAACCAATGAGCTAACTGATGCTAACCAATGAGCTAACCCAGGATAACCAATGAGCTAACCGAGGCTAACCAATGAGCTAACTGAAGCTAACCAATGAGCTAACTGAAGCTAAACAATGAGCTAACTGATGCTAACCAATGAGCTAACCGAGGCTAACCAATGAGCTAACTGAAGCTAACCAATGAGCTAACCCAGGCTAATCAATGAACTAACTGAAGCTAATCAATGAGCTAGCCCAGGCTAATCAATGAACTAACTGAAGCTAACCAATGAGCTAACAGAGGCTAACCAATGAGCTAACCGATGAATGAGCTAACCCAGGCTAACCAATGAGCTAACCGAGGCTAACCAATGAGCTAACTGAGGCTAACCAATGAGCTAACTGATGCTAACCAATGAGCTAACCCAGGCTAACCAATGAGCTAACCGAGGCTAACCAATGAGCTAACTGAAGCTAACCAATGAGCTAACCCAGGCTAACCAATGAGCTAACCCAGGCTAACCAATGAGCTAGCCCAGGCTAACCAATGAGCTAACTGAATCTAACCAATGAGCTAACCGAGGCTAACCAATGAGCTAACTGAAGCTAACCAATGAGCTAACCCAGGCTAACCAATGAGCTAACTGAGGCTAACCAATGAGCTAACCCAGGCTAACCAATGAGCTAACTGAAGCTAACCAATGAGCTAACCGAGGAATGAGCTAACCCAGGCTAACCAATGAGCTAACTGAGGCTAACCAAAGAGCTAACTGATGCTAACCAGAGAGCTAACTGATGCTAACCAATGAGCTAACCGAGGCTAACCAATGAGCTAACCAAAGCTAACCAATGAGCTAACCCAGGCTAACCAATGAGCTAACCCAGGCTAACCAATGAGCTAACTGAGGCTAAACAATGAGCTAACTGATGCTAACCAATGAACTAACTGAAGCTAACCCAGGCTAACCCAGGCTAACCAATGAGCTAACTGAAGCTAACAATGAGCTAACTGAGGCTAACCAATGAGCTAACTGATGCTAACCAATGAGCTAACCTAGGCTAACCAATGAGCTAACCGAGGCTAACCAATGAGCTAACTGAAGCTAACCAATGAGCTAACTGAAACTAACCAATGAGCTAACTGAGGCTAACCAATGAGCAAACTGATGCTAACCATTGAGCTAACTGAGGCTAACCAATGAGCTAACTGATGCTAACCAATGAGCTAATCCAGGCTAACCAATGAGCTAACCTAGGCTAACCAATGAGCTAACCGAGGCTAACCAATGAGCTAACCCAGGCTAACCAATGAGCTAACTGATGCTAACCAATGAGCTAACTGAGGCTAACAAATGAGCTAACTGATGCTAACCAATGAGCTAACCCAGGCTAACCAATGAGATAACCGAGGCTAACCAATGAGCTAACTGAAGCTAACCAATGAGCTAACTGAAGCTAAACAATGAGCTTACTGATGCTAACCAATGAGCTAACCGAGGCTAACCAATGAGCTAACTGAAGCTAACCAATGAGCTAACCCAGGCTAACCAATGAGCTAACCCAGGCTAACCAATGAGCTAACCGAGGCTAACCAATGAGCTAACTGAGGCTAACCAATGAGCTAACCGAGGCTAACCAATGAGCTAACTGAAGCTAACCAATGAGCTTACCCAGAACAACCAATGAGCTAACTGAGGCTAACCAATGAGCTAACTGATGCTAGCCAATGAGCTAACCGAGGCTAACCAATGAGCTAACTGAAGCTAACCAATGAGCTAACTGATGCTAACCAATGAGCTAACCGAGGCTAACCAATGAGCTAACTGAAGCTAACCAATGAGCTTACCCAGAACAACCAATGAGCTAACCCAGGCTAACCAATGAGCTAACTGAAGCTAACCAATGAGCTAAAAGCAGGCTAACCAATGAGCTAACCAACGCTAACCAATGAGCTAACTGAAGCTAACCAATTAGCTAACCCAGGCTAACCAATGAGCTAACTGAGGCTAACCAATGAGCTAACCCAGGCTAACCAATGAGCTAACTGAAGCTAACCAATGAGCTAACCGAGGAATGAGCTAACCCAGGCTAACCAATGAGCTAACCGAGGCTAACCAATTGGCTAACTGAAGCTAACCAATGAGCTAACTGAAGCTAACCAATGAGCTAACCCAGGCTAACCAATGAGATAACCGAGGCTAACCAATGAGCTAACTGAAGCTAACCAATTAGCTAACCCAGGCTAACCAATGAGCTAACTGAGGCTAACCAATGAGCTAACCCAGGCTAACCAATGAGCTAACTGAGGCTAACCAATGAGCTAACCCAGGCTAACCAATGAGCTAACTGAAGCTAACCAATGAGCTAACCGAGGAATGAGCTAACCCAGGCTAACCAATGAGCTAACTGAGGCTAACCAAAGAGCTAACCGAGGCTAACCAATGAGCTAACTGAAGCTAACCAAGGAGCTAACTGAAGCTAACCAATGAGTTAACTGAGGCTAACCAATGAGCTAACCGAGGCTAACCAATGAGCTAACTGAGGCTAACCAATGAGCTAACTGAAGCTAACCAATGAGCTAACCGAGGCTAACCAATGAGCTAACTGAAGCTAACCAATGAGCTAACTGAAGCTAACCAATGAGCTAACTGAGGCTAACCAATGAGCTAACCCAGGCTAACCAATGAGCTAACTGAAGCTAACCAATGAGCTAACCCAGGCTAACCAATGAGCTAACCGAGGAATGAGCTAACCCAGGCTAACCTATGAGCTAACCGAGGCTAACCAATTGGCTAACTGAAGCTAACCAATGAGCTAACTGAAGCTAACCAATGAGCTAACCAAGGCTAACCAATGAGCTAACCGAGGAATGGGCTAACCCAGGCTAACCAATGAGCTAACCGAGGCTAACCAATGAGCTAACCCAGACTAACCAATGAGCTAGCCCAGGCTAACCAATGAGCTAACTGAATCTAACCAATGAGCTAACCGAGGCTAACCAATGAGCTAACTGAAGCTAACCAATGAGCTAACCCAGGCTAACCAATGAGCTAACTGAGGCTAACCAATGAGCTAACCCATGCTAACCAATGAGCTAACTGAAGCTAACCAATGAGCTAACCCAGGCTAATCAATGAACTAACTGAAGCTAATCAATGAGCTAGCCCAGGCTAATCAATGAACTAACTGATGCTAACCAATGAGCTAACAGAGGCTAACCAATGAGCTAACCGAGGAATGAGCTAACCCAGGCTAACCAATGAGCTAACCGAGGCTAACCAATGAGCTAACTGAGGCTAACCAATGAGCTAACTGATGCTAACCAATGAGCTAACCCAGGCTAACCAATGAGCTAACCGAGGCTAACCAATGAGCTAACTGAAGCTAACCAATGAGCTAACCTAGGCTAACCAATGAGCTAACCCAGGCTAACCAATGAGCTAGCCCAGGCTAACCAATGAGCTAACTGAATCTAACCAATGAGCTAACCGAGGCTAACCAATGAGCTAACTGAAGCTAACCAATGAGCTAACCCAGGCTAACCAATGAGCTAACTGAGGCTAACCAATGAGCTAACCCAGGCTAACCAATGAGCTAACTGAAGCTAACCAATGAGCTAACCGAGGAATGAGCTAACCCAGGCTAACCAATGAGCTAACTGAGGCTAACCAAAGAGCTAACTGATGCTAACCAGAGAGCTAACTGATGGTAACCAATGAGCTAACCGAGGCTAACCAATGAGCTAACCGAAGCTAACCAATGAGCTAACCCAGGCTAACCAATGAGCTAACCCAGGCTAACCAATGAGCTAACTGAGGCTAAACAATGAGCTAACTGATGCTAACCAATGAGCTAACTGAAGCTAACCCAGGCTAACCCAGGCTAACCAATGAGCTAACTGAAGCTAACAATGAGCTAACTGAGGCTAACCAATGAGCTAACTGATGCTAACCAATGAGCTAACCTAGGCTAACCAATGAGCTAACCGAGGCTAACCAATGAGCTAACCGAGGCTAACCAATGAGCTAACCCAGGCTAACCAATGAGCTAACTGAAGCTAACCAATGAGCTAACCCAGGCTAACCAATGAGCTAACCGAGGAATGAGCTAACCCAGGCTAACCAATGAGCTAACCGAGGCTAACCAATGAGCTAACTGATGCTAACCAATGAGCTAACTGAGGCTAACAAATGAGCTAACTGATGCTAACCAATGAGCTAACCCAGGCTAACCAATGAGATAACCGAGGCTAACCAATGAGCTAACTGAAGCTAACCAATGAGCTAACTGAAGCTAAACAATGAGCTTACTGATGCTAACCAATGAGCTAACCGAGGCTAACCAATGAGCTAACTGAAGCTAACCAATGAGCTAACCCAGGCTAACCAATGAGCTAACCCAGGCTAACCAATGAGCTAACCGAGGCTAACCAATGAGCTAACTGAGGCTAACCAATGAGCTAACTGATGCTAACCAATGAGCTAACCCAGGCTAACCAATGAGCTAACTGAGGCTAACCAATGAGCTAACTGAATCTAACCAATGAGCTAACCGAGGCTAACCAATGAGCTAACTGAGGCTAACCAATGAGCTAACTGATGCTAGCCAATGAGCTAACCGAGGCTAACCAATGAGCTAACTGAAGCTAACCAATGAGCTAACTGATGCTAACCAATGAGCTAACCGAGGCTAACCAATGAGCTAACTGAAGCTAACCAATGAGCTTACCCAGAACAACCAATGAGCTAACCCAGGCTAACCAATGAGCTAACTGAAGCTAACCAATGAGCTAAAAGCAGGCTAACCAATGAGCTAACCAAGGCTAACCAATGAGCTAACTGAAGCTAACCAATGAGCTAACCCAGGCTAACCAATGAGCTAACTGAGGCTAACCAATGAGCTAACCCAGGCTAACCAATGAGCTAACTGAAGCTAACCAATGAGCTAACCGAGGAATGAGCTAACCCAGGCTAACCAATGAGCTAACTGAGGCTAACCAAAGAGCTAACTGATGATAACCAGAGAGCTAACTGATGCTAACCAATGAGCTAACCGAGGCTAACCAATGAGCTAACCGAAGCTAACCAATGAGCTAACCCAAGCTAACCAATGAGCTAACTGAGGCTAAACAATGAGCTAACTGATGGTAAACAATGAGCTAACTGAAGCTAACCCAGGCTAACCCAGGCTAACCAATGAGCTAACTGAAGCTAACAATGAGCTAACTGAGGCTAACCAATGAGCTAACTGATGCTAACCAATGAGCTAACCGAGGCTAACCAATGAGCTAACTGAAGCTAACCAATGAGCTAACCCAGGCTAACCGAGGAATGAGCTAACCCAGGCTAACCAATGAGCTAACCGAGGCTAACCAATGAGCTAACTGAAGCTAACCAATGAGCTAACTGAAGCTAACCAATGAGCTAACCGAGGCTAACCAATGAGCTAACTGATGCTAACCATTGAGCTAACTGAGGCTAACCAATGAGCTAACTGATGCTAACCAATGAGCTAATCCAGGCTAACCAATGAGCTAACCCAGGCTAACCAATGAGCTAACCGAGGCTAACCAATGAGCTAACCCAGGCTAACCAATGAGCTAACTGAAGCTAACCAATGAGCTAACCCAGGCTAACCAATGAGCTAACCGAGGAATGAGCTAACCCAGGCTAACCAATGAGCTAACCGAGGCTAACCAATTGGCTAACTGAAGCTAACCAATGAGCTAACTGAAGCTAACCAATGAGCTAACCAAGGCTAACCAATGAGCTAACCGAGGAATGGGCTAACCCAGGCTAACCAATGAGCTAACCGAGGCTAACCAATGAGCTAACTGAAGCTAACCAATGAGCTAACTGAAGCTAACCAATGAGCTAACCGAGGCTAACCAATGAGCTAACTGATGCTAACCAATGAGCTAACCCAGGATAACCAATGAGCTAACCGAGGCTAACCAATGAGCTAACTGAAGCTAACCAATGAGCTAACTGAAGCTAAACAATGAGCTAACTGATGCTAACCAATGAGCTAACCGAGGCTAACCAATGAGCTAACTGAAGCTAACCAATGAGCTAACCCAGGCTAATCAATGAACTAACTGAAGCTAATCAATGAGCTAGCCCAGGCTAATCAATGAACTAACTGAAGCTAACCAATGAGCTAACAGAGGCTAACCAATGAGCTAACCGAGAAATGAGCTAACCCAGGCTAACCAATGAGCTAACTGAGGCTAACCAATGAGCTAACTGATGCTAACCAATGAGCTAACCCAGGCTAACCAATGAGCTAACTGAAGCTAACCAATGAGCTAACCCAGGCTAACCAATGAGCTAACCCAGGCTAACCAATGAGCTAGCCCAGGCTAACCAATGAGCTAACTGAATCTAACCAATGAGCTAACCGAGGCTAACCAATGAGCTAACTGAAGCTAACCAATGAGCTAACCCAGGCTAACCAATGAGCTAACTGAGGCTAACCAATGAGCTAACCCAGGCTAACCAATGAGCTAACCCAGGCTAACCAATGAGCTAACCCAGGCTAACCAATGAGCTAACTGAGGCTAAACAATGAGCTAACTGATGCTAAACAATGAGCTAACTGATGCTAACCAATGAGCTAACTGAAGCTAACCCAGGCTAACCCAGGCTAACCAATGAGCTAACTGAAGCTAACAATGAGCTAACTGAGGCTAACCAATGAGCTAACTGATGCTAACCAATGAGCTAACCTAGGCTAACCAATGAGCTAACCGAGGCTAACCAATGAGCTAACCGAGGCTAACCAATGAGCTAACCCAGGCTAACCAATGAGCTAACTGAAGCTAACCAATGAGCTAACCCAGGCTAACCAATGAGCTAACCGAGGAATGAGCTAACCCAGGCTAACCAATGAGCTAACCGAGGCTAACCAATGAGCTAACTGATGCTAACCAATGAGCTAACTGAGGCTAACAAATGAGCTAACTGATGCTAACCAATGAGCTAACCCAGGCTAACCAATGAGATAACCGAGGCTAACCAATGAGCTAACTGAAGCTAACCAATGAGCTAACTGAAGCTAAACAATGAGCTTACTGATGCTAACCAATGAGCTAACCGAGGCTAACCAATGAGCTAACTGAAGCTAACCAATGAGCTAACCCAGGCTAACCAATGAGCTAACCCAGGCTAACCAATGAGCTAACCGAGGCTAACCAATGAGCTAACTGAGGCTAACCAATGAGCTAACTGATGCTAACCAATGAGCTAACCCAGGCTAACCAATGAGCTAACTGAGGCTAACCAATGAGCTAACTGAATCTAACCAATGAGCTAACCGAGGCTAACCAATGAGCTAACTGAGGCTAACCAATGAGCTAACTGATGCTAGCCAATGAGCTAACCGAGGCTAACCAATGAGCTAACTGAAGCTAACCAATGAGCTAACTGATGCTAACCAATGAGCTAACCGAGGCTAACCAATGAGCTAACTGAAGCTAACCAATGAGCTTACCCAGAACAACCAATGAGCTAACCCAGGCTAACCAATGAGCTAACTGAAGCTAACCAATGAGCTAAAAGCAGGCTAACCAATGAGCTAACCAAGGCTAACCAATGAGCTAACTGAAGCTAACCAATGAGCTAACCCAGGCTAACCAATGAGCTAACTGAGGCTAACCAATGAGCTAACCCAGGCTAACCAATGAGCTAACTGAAGCTAACCAATGAGCTAACCGAGGAATGAGCTAACCCAGGCTAACCAATGAGCTAACTGAGGCTAACCAAAGAGCTAACTGATGATAACCAGAGAGCTAACTGATGCTAACCAATGAGCTAACCGAGGCTAACCAATGAGCTAACCGAAGCTAACCAATGAGCTAACCCAAGCTAACCAATGAGCTAACTGAGGCTAAACAATGAGCTAACTGATGCTAAACAATGAGCTAACTGAAGCTAACCCAGGCTAACCCAGGCTAACCAATGAGCTAACTGAAGCTAACAATGAGCTAACTGAGGCTAACCAATGAGCTAACTGATGCTAACCAATGAGCTAACCGAGGCTAACCAATGAGCTAACTGAAGCTAACCAATGAGCTAACCCAGGCTAACCGAGGAATGAGCTAACCCAGGCTAACCAATGAGCTAACCGAGGCTAACCAATGAGCTAACTGAAGCTAACCAATGAGCTAACTGAAGCTAACCAATGAGCTAACCGAGGCTAACCAATGAGCTAACTGATGCTAACCATTGAGCTAACTGAGGCTAACCAATGAGCTAACTGATGCTAACCAATGAGCTAATCCAGGCTAACCAATGAGCTAACCCAGGCTAACCAATGAGCTAACCGAGGCTAACCAATGAGCTAACCCAGGCTAACCAATGAGCTAACTGAAGCTAACCAATGAGCTAACCCAGGCTAACCAATGAGCTAACCGAGGAATGAGCTAACCCAGGCTAACCAATGAGCTAACCGAGGCTAACCAATTGGCTAACTGAAGCTAACCAATGAGCTAACTGAAGCTAACCAATGAGCTAACCAAGGCTAACCAATGAGCTAACCGAGGAATGGGCTAACCCAGGCTAACCAATGAGCTAACCGAGGCTAACCAATGAGCTAACTGAAGCTAACCAATGAGCTAACTGAAGCTAACCAATGAGCTAACCGAGGCTAACCAATGAGCTAACTGATGCTAACCAATGAGCTAACCCAGGATAACCAATGAGCTAACCGAGGCTAACCAATGAGCTAACTGAAGCTAACCAATGAGCTAACTGAAGCTAAACAATGAGCTAACTGATGCTAACCAATGAGCTAACCGAGGCTAACCAATGAGCTAACTGAAGCTAACCAATGAGCTAACCCAGGCTAATCAATGAACTAACTGAAGCTAATCAATGAGCTAGCCCAGGCTAATCAATGAACTAACTGAAGCTAACCAATGAGCTAACAGAGGCTAACCAATGAGCTAACCGAGAAATGAGCTAACCCAGGCTAACCAATGAGCTAACTGAGGCTAACCAATGAGCTAACTGATGCTAACCAATGAGCTAACCCAGGCTAACCAATGAGCTAACTGAAGCTAACCAATGAGCTAACCCAGGCTAACCAATGAGCTAACCCAGGCTAACCAATGAGCTAGCCCAGGCTAACCAATGAGCTAACTGAATCTAACCAATGAGCTAACCGAGGCTAACCAATGAGCTAACTGAAGCTAACCAATGAGCTAACCCAGGCTAACCAATGAGCTAACTGAGGCTAACCAATGAGCTAACCCAGGCTAACCAATGAGCTAACTGAAGCTAACCAATGAGCTAACCGAGGAATGAGCTAACCCAGGCTAACCAATGAGCTAACTGAGGCTAAACAATGAGCTAACTGATGCTAAACAATGAGCTAACTGAAGCTAACCCAGGCTAACCCAGGCTAACCAATGAGCTAACTGAAGCTAACAATGAGCTAACTGAGGCTAACCAATGAGCTAACTGATGCTAACCAATGAGCTAACCGAGGCTAACCAATGAGCTAACTGAAGCTAACCAATGAGCTAACCCAGGCTAACCGAGGAATGAGCTAACCCAGGCTAACCAATGAGCTAACCGAGGCTAACCAATTGGCTAACTGAAGCTAACCAATGAGCTAACTGAAGCTAACCAATGAGCTAACCGAGGCTAACCAATGAGCTAACTGATGCTAACAAATGAGCTAACTGAGGCTAACACATGAGCTAACTGATGCTAACCAATGAGCTAACCCAGGCTAACCAATGAGATAACCGAGGCTAACCAATGAGCTAACTGAAGCTAAACAATGAGCTTACTGATGCTAACCAATGAGCTAACCGAGGCTAACCAATGAGCTAACTGAAGCTAACCAATGAGCTAACCCAGGCTAACCAATGAGCTAACCGAGGCTAACCAATGAGCTAACTGAGGCTAACCAATGAGCTAACTGATGCTAACCAATGAGCTAACCCAGGCTAACCAAAGAGCTAACCGAGGCTAACCAATGAGCTAACCCAGGCTAACCAATGAGCTAACCGAGGCTAACCAATGAGCTAACTGAATCTAACCAATGAGCTAACCGAGGCTAACCAATGAGCTAACTGAGGCTAACCAATGAGCTAACTGATGCTAGCCAATGAGCTAACCGAGGCTAACCAATGAGCTAACTGAAGCTAACCAATGAGCTAACTGATGCTAACCAATGAGCTAACCGAGGCTAACCAATGAGCTAACCGAGGCTAACCAATGAGCTAAATGAAGCTAACCAATGAGCGAACTGAAGCTAACCAATGAGCTAACCGAGGCTAACCAATGAGCTAACCGAGGCTAACCAATTGGCTAACTGAAGCTAACCAATGAGCTAACTGAAGCTAACCAATGAGCTAACCGAGGCTAACCAATGAGCTAACTGATGCTAACAAATGAGCTAACTGAGGCTAACACATGAGCTAACTGATGCTAACCAATGAGCTAACCCAGGCTAACCAATGAGATAACCGAGGCTAACCAATGAGCTAACTGAAGCTAAACAATGAGCTTACTGATGCTAACCAATGAGCTAACCGAGGCTAACCAATGAGCTAACTGAAGCTAACCAATGAGCTAACCCAGGCTAACCAATGAGCTAACCGAGGCTAACCAATGAGCTAACTGAGGCTAACCAATGAGCTAACTGATGCTAACCAATGAGCTAACCCAGGCTAACCAAAGAGCTAACCGAGGCTAACCAATGAGCTAACCCAGGCTAACCAATGAGCTAACCGAGGCTAACCAATGAGCTAACTGAATCTAACCAATGAGCTAACCGAGGCTAACCAATGAGCTAACTGAGGCTAACCAATGAGCTAACTGATGCTAGCCAATGAGCTAACCGAGGCTAACCAATGAGCTAACTGAAGCTAACCAATGAGCTAACTGATGCTAACCAATGAGCTAACCGAGGCTAACCAATGAGCTAACTGAAGCTAACCAATGAGCTTACCCAGAACAACCAATGAGCTAACCCAGGCTAACCAATGAGCTAACTGAAGCTAACCAATGAGCTAAAAGCAGGCTAACCAATGAGCTAACCAAGGCTAACCAATGAGCTAACTGAAGCTAACCAATGAGCTAACCCAGGCTAACCAATGAGCTAACTGAGGCTAACCAATGAGCTAACCCAGGCTAACCAATGAGCTAACTGAAGCTAACCAATGAGCTAACCGAGGAATGAGCTAACCCAGGCTAACCAATGAGCAAACTGAGGCTAACCAAAGAGCTAACTGATGATAACCAGAGAGCTAACTGATGCTAACCAATGAGCTAACCGAGGCTAACCAATGAGCTAACCGAAGCTAACCAATTAGCTAACCCAGGCTAACCAATGAGCTAACTGAGGCTAAACAATGAGCTAACTGATGCTAAACAATGAGCTAACTGAAGCTAACCCAGGCTAACCCAGGCTAACCAATGAGCTAACTGAAGCTAACAATGAGCTAACTGAGGCTAACCAATGAGCTAACTGAAGCTAACCAATGAGCTAACCCAGGCTAACCGAGGAATGAGCTAACCCAGGCTAACCAATGAGCTAACCAAGGCTAACCAATGAGCTAACTGAAGCTAACCAATGAGCTAACTGAAGCTAACCAATGAGCTAACCGAGGCTAACCAATGAGCTAACTGATGCTAACCATTGAGCTAACTGAGGCTAACCAATGAGCTAACTGATGCTAACCAATGAGCTAATCCAGGCTAACCAATGAGCTAACCCAGGCTAACCAATGAGCTAACCGAGGCTAACCAATGAGCTAACTGAAGCTAACCAATGAGCTAACCCATGCTAACCAATGAGCTAACCGAGGAATGAGCTAACCCAGGCTAACCAATGAGCTAACCGAGGCTAACCAATTGGCTAACTGAAGCTAACCAATGAGCTAACTGAAGCTAACCAATGAGCTAACCAAGGCTAACCAATGAGCTAACCGAGGAATGGGGTAACCCAGGCTAACCAATGAGCTAACCGAGACTAACCAATGAGCTAAATGAAGCTAACCAATGAGCTAACTGAAGCTAACCAATGAGCTAACCGAGGCTAACCAATGAGCTAACTGATGCTAACCAATGAGCTAACCCAGGATAACCAATGAGCTAACCGAGGCTAACCAATGAGCTAACTGAAGCTAACCAATGAGCTAACTGAAGCTAAACAATGAGCTAACTGATGCTAACCAATGAGCTAACCGAGGCTAACCAATGAGCTAACTGAAGCTAACCAATGAGCTAACCCAGGCTAATCAATGAACTAACTGAAGCTAATCAATGAGCTAGCCCAGGCTAATCAATGAACTAACTGAAGCTAACCAATGAGCTAACATAGGCTAACCAATGAGCTAACCGAGGAATGAGCTAACCCAGGCTAACCAATGAGCTAACCGAGGCTAACCAATGAGCTAACTGAGGCTAACCAATGAGCTAACTGATGCTAACCAATGAGCTAACCCAGGCTAACCAATGAGCTAACCGAGGCTAACCAATGAGCTAACTGAAGCTAACCAATGAGCTAACCCAGGCTAACCAATGAGCTAACCCAGGCTAACCAATGAGCTAGCCCAGGCTAACCAATGAGCTAACTGAATCTAACCAATGAGCTAACCGAGGCTAACCAATGAGCTAACTGAAGCTAACCAATGAGCTAACCCAGGCTAACCAATGAGCTAACTGAGGCTAACCAATGAGCTAGCCCAGGCTAACCAATGAGCTAACTGAATCTAACCAATGAGCTAACCCAGGCTAACCAATGAGCTAACTGAAGCTAACCAATGAGCTAACCGAGGAATGAGCTAACCCAGGCTAACCAATGAGCTAACTGAGGCTAACCAAAGAGCTAACTGATGCTAACCAGAGAGCTAACTGATGCTAACCAATGAGCTAACCGAGGCTAACCAATGAGCTAACCAAAGCTAACCAATGAGCTAACCCAGGCTAACCAATGAGCTAACCCAGGCTAACCAATGAGCTAACTGAGGCTAAACAATGAGCTAACTGATGCTAACCAATGAGCTCACTGAAGCTAACCCAGGCTAACCCAGGCTAACCAATGAGCTAACTGAAGCTAACAATGAGCTAACTGAGGCTAACCAATGAGCTAACTGATGCTAACCAATGAGCTAACCTAGGCTAACCAATGAGCTAACCGAGGCTAACCAATGAGCTAACTGAAGCTAACCAATGAGCTAACTGAAGCTAACCAATGAGCTAACTGAGGCTAACCAATGAGCTAACTGATGCTAACCATTGAGCTAACTGAGGCTAACCAATGAGCTAACTGATGCTAACCAATGAGCTAATCCAGGCTAACCAATGAGCTAACCTAGGCTAACCAATTAGCTAACCGAGGCTAACCAATGAGCTAACCCAGGCTAACCAATGAGCTAACTGAAGCTAACCAATGAGCTAACCCAGGCTAACCAATGAGCTAACCGAGGAATGAGCTAACCCAGGCTAACCAATGAGCTAACCGAGGCTAACCAATTGGCTAACTGAAGCTAACCAATGAGCTAACTGAAGCTAACCAATGAGCTAACCGAGGCTAACCAATGAGCTAACTGATGCTAACCAATGAGCTAACTGAAGCTAACAAATGAGCTAACTGATGCTAACCAATGAGCTAACCCAGGCTAACCAATGAGATAACCGAGGCTAACCAATGAGCTAACTGAAGCTAACCAATGAGCTATCTGAAGCTAAACAATGAGCTTACTGATGCTAACCAATGAGCTAACCGAGGCTAACCAATGAGCTAACTGAAGCTAACCAATGAGCTAACCCAGGCTAACCAATGAGCTAACTGAAGCTAACCAATGAGCTAACCGAGGCTAACCAATGAGCTAACCGAGTAATGAGCTAACCCAGGCTAACCAATGAGCTAACCGAGGCTAACCAATGAGCTAACTGAGGCTAACCAATGAGCTAACTGATGCTAACCAATGAGCTAACCCAGGCTAACCAATGAGCTAACCGAGGCTAACCAATGAGCTAACTGAAGCCAACCAATGAGCTAACCCAGGCTAACCAATGAGCTAACCCAGGCTAACCAATGAGCTAGCCCAGGCTAACCAATGAGCTAACTGAATCTAACCAATGAGCTAACCGAGGCTAACCAATTAGCTAACTGAGGCTAACCAATGAGCTAACTGATGCTAACCAATGAGCTAACCAAGGCTAACCAATGAGCTAACTGAAGCTGACCCAGGCTAACCAATGAGCTAACCGACGAATGAGCTAACCCAGGCTAACCAATGAGCTAACCGAGGCTAACCAATGAGCTAACTGAAGCTAACCAATGAGCTAACCCAGGCTAACCAATGAGCTAACCCAGGCTAACCAATGAGCTAACCGAGGCTAACCAATGAGCTAACTGAGGCTAACCAATGAGCTAACTGATGCTAACCAATGAGCTAACCCAGGCTAACCAATGAGCTAACCGAGGCTAACCAATGAGCTAACTGAATCTAACCAATGAGCTAACCGAGGCTAACCAATGAGCTAACTGAAGCTAACCAATGAGCTAACTGATGCTAACCAATGAGCTAACCGAGGCTAACCACTGAGCTAACTGAAGCTAACCCAGGCTAACCAATGAGCTAACCGAGGAATGAGCTAACCCAGGCTAACCAATGAGCTAACCGAGGCTAACCAATGAGCTAACTGAAGCTAACCAATGAGCTAACCCAGGCTAACCAATGAGCTAACCCAGGCTAACCAATGAGCTAGCCCAGGCTAACCAATGAGCTAACTGAATCTAACCAATGAGCTAACCAAGGCTAACCAATGAGCTAACTGAAGCTAACCAATGAGATAACCCAGGCTAACCAATGAGCTAACTGAGGCTAACCAATGAGCTAACCCAGGCTAACCAATGAGCTAACTGAAGCTAACCAATGAGCTAACCGAGGAATGAGCTAACCCAGGCTAACCAATGAGCTAACTGAGGCTAACCAAAGAGCTAACTGATGCTAACCAGAGAGCTAACTGAAGCTAACCAATGAGCTAACCCAGGCTAACCAATGAGCTAACTGAGGCTAACCAATGAGCTAACTGATGATAACCAATGAGCTAACCGAGGCTAACCAATGAGCTAACTGAAGCTAAACAATGAGCTAACCCAGGCTAACCGAGGAATGAGCTAACCCAGGCTAACCAATGAGCTAACCGAGGCTAACCAATGAGCTAACTGAAGCTAACCAATGAGCTAACTGAAGCTAACCAATGAGCTAACTGAGGCTAACCAATGAGCTAACTGATGCTAACCATTGAGCTAACTGAGGCTAACCAATGAGCTAACCGAGGCTAACCAATGAGCTAACTGAAGCTAACCAATGAGCTTACCCAGAACAACCAATGAGCTAACCCAGGCTAACCAATGAGCTAACTGAAGCTAACCAATGAGCTAACTGAAGCTAACCAATGAGCTAACTGAGGCTAACCAATGAGCTAACTGAGGCTAACCAATGAGCTAACTGATGATAACCAATGAGCTAACCGAGGCTAACCAATGAGCTAACTGAAGCTAACCAATGAGCTTACCCAGAACAACCAATGAGCTAACCCAGGCTAACCAATGAGCTAACTGAAGCTAACCAATGAGCTAAAAGCAGGCTAACCAATGAGCTAACCAAGGCTAACCAATGAGCTAACTGAAGCTAACCAATGAGCTAACCCAGGCTAACCAATGAGCTAACTGAGGCTAACCAATGAGCTAACCCAGGCTAACCAATGAGCTAACTGAAGCTAACCAATGAGCTAACCGAGGAATGAGCTAACCCAGGCTAACCAATGAGCAAACTGAGGCTAACCAAAGAGCTAACTGATGATAACCAGAGAGCTAACTGATGCTAACCAATGAGCTAACCGAGGCTAACCAATGAGCTAACCGAAGCTAACCAATTAGCTAACCCAGGCTAACCAATGAGCTAACTGAGGCTAAACAATGAGCTAACTGATGCTAAACAATGAGCTAACTGAAGCTAACCCAGGCTAACCCAGGCTAACCAATGAGCTAACTGAAGCTAACAATGAGCTAACTGAGGCTAACCAATGAGCTAACTGAAGCTAACCAATGAGCTAACCCAGGCTAACCGAGGAATGAGCTAACCCAGGCTAACCAATGAGCTAACCAAGGCTAACCAATGAGCTAACTGAAGCTAACCAATGAGCTAACTGAAGCTAACCAATGAGCTAACCGAGGCTAACCAATGAGCTAACTGATGCTAACCATTGAGCTAACTGAGGCTAACCAATGAGCTAACTGATGCTAACCAATGAGCTAATCCAGGCTAACCAATGAGCTAACCCAGGCTAACCAATGAGCTAACCGAGGCTAACCAATGAGCTAACTGAAGCTAACCAATGAGCTAACCCATGCTAACCAATGAGCTAACCGAGGAATGAGCTAACCCAGGCTAACCAATGAGCTAACCGAGGCTAACCAATTGGCTAACTGAAGCTAACCAATGAGCTAACTGAAGCTAACCAATGAGCTAACCAAGGCTAACCAATGAGCTAACCGAGGAATGGGGTAACCCAGGCTAACCAATGAGCTAACCGAGACTAACCAATGAGCTAAATGAAGCTAACCAATGAGCTAACTGAAGCTAACCAATGAGCTAACCGAGGCTAACCAATGAGCTAACTGATGCTAACCAATGAGCTAACCCAGGATAACCAATGAGCTAACCGAGGCTAACCAATGAGCTAACTGAAGCTAACCAATGAGCTAACTGAAGCTAAACAATGAGCTAACTGATGCTAACCAATGAGCTAACCGAGGCTAACCAATGAGCTAACTGAAGCTAACCAATGAGCTAACCCAGGCTAATCAATGAACTAACTGAAGCTAATCAATGAGCTAGCCCAGGCTAATCAATGAACTAACTGAAGCTAACCAATGAGCTAACAGAGGCTAACCAATGAGCTAACCGAGGAATGAGCTAACCCAGGCTAACCAATGAGCTAACCGAGGCTAACCAATGAGCTAACTGAGGCTAACCAATGAGCTAACTGATGCTAACCAATGAGCTAACCCAGGCTAACCAATGAGCTAACCGAGGCTAACCAATGAGCTAACTGAAGCTAACCAATGAGCTAACCCAGGCTAACCAATGAGCTAACCCAGGCTAACCAATGAGCTAGCCCAGGCTAACCAATGAGCTAACTGAATCTAACCAATGAGCTAACCGAGGCTAACCAATGAGCTAACTGAAGCTAACCAATGAGCTAACCCAGGCTAACCAATGAGCTAACTGAGGCTAACCAATGAGCTAGCCCAGGCTAACCAATGAGCTAACTGAATCTAACCAATGAGCTAACCCAGGCTAACCAATGAGCTAACTGAAGCTAACCAATGAGCTAACCGAGGAATGAGCTAACCCAGGCTAACCAATGAGCTAACTGAGGCTAACCAAAGAGCTAACTGATGCTAACCAGAGAGCTAACTGATGCTAACCAATGAGCTAACCGAGGCTAACCAATGAGCTAACCAAAGCTAACCAATGAGCTAACCCAGGCTAACCAATGAGCTAACCCAGGCTAACCAATGAGCTAACTGAGGCTAAACAATGAGCTAACTGATGCTAACCAATGAGCTCACTGAAGCTAACCCAGGCTAACCCAGGCTAACCAATGAGCTAACTGAAGCTAACAATGAGCTAACTGAGGCTAACCAATGAGCTAACTGATGCTAACCAATGAGCTAACCTAGGCTAACCAATGAGCTAACCGAGGCTAACCAATGAGCTAACTGAAGCTAACCAATGAGCTAACTGAAGCTAACCAATGAGCTAACTGAGGCTAACCAATGAGCTAACTGATGCTAACCATTGAGCTAACTGAGGCTAACCAATGAGCTAACTGATGCTAACCAATGAGCTAATCCAGGCTAACCAATGAGCTAACCTAGGCTAACCAATTAGCTAACCGAGGCTAACCAATGAGCTAACCCAGGCTAACCAATGAGCTAACTGAAGCTAACCAATGAGCTAACCCAGGCTAACCAATGAGCTAACCGAGGAATGAGCTAACCCAGGCTAACCAATGAGCTAACCGAGGCTAACCAATTGGCTAACTGAAGCTAACCAATGAGCTAACTGAAGCTAACCAATGAGCTAACCGAGGCTAACCAATGAGCTAACTGATGCTAACCAATGAGCTAACTGAGGCTAACAAATGAGCTAACTGATGCTAACCAATGAGCTAACCCAGGCTAACCAATGAGATAACCGAGGCTAACCAATGAGCTAACTGAAGCTAACCAATGAGCTATCTGAAGCTAAACAATGAGCTTACTGATGCTAACCAATGAGCTAACTGAGGCTAACCAATGAGCTAACTGAAGCTAACCAATGAGCTAACCCAGGCTAACCAATGAGCTAACTGAAGCTAACCAATGAGCTAACCGAGGCTAACCAATGAGCTAACCGAGTAATGAGCTAACCCAGGCTAACCAATGAGCTAACCGAGGCTAACCAATGAGCTAACTGAGGCTAACCAATGAGCTAACTGATGCTAACCAATGAGCTAACCCAGGCTAACCAATGAGCTAACCGAGGCTAACCAATGAGCTAACTGAAGCCAACCAATGAGCTAACCCAGGCTAACCAATGAGCTAACCCAGGCTAACCAATGAGCTAGCCCAGGCTAACCAATGAGCTAACTGAATCTAACCAATGAGCTAACCGAGGCTAACCAATTAGCTAACTGAGGCTAACCAATGAGCTAACTGATGCTAACCAATGAGCTAACCAAGGCTAACCAATGAGCTAACTGAAGCTGACCCAGGCTAACCAATGAGCTAACCGACGAATGAGCTAACCCAGGCTAACCAATGAGCTAACCGAGGCTAACCAATGAGCTAACTGAAGCTAACCAATGAGCTAACCCAGGCTAACCAATGAGCTAACCCAGGCTAACCAATGAGCTAACCGAGGCTAACCAATGAGCTAACTGAGGCTAACCAATGAGCTAACTGATGCTAACCAATGAGCTAACCCAGGCTAACCAATGAGCTAACCGAGGCTAACCAATGAGCTAACTGAATCTAACCAATGAGCTAACCGAGGCTAACCAATGAGCTAACTGAAGCTAACCAATGAGCTAACTGATGCTAACCAATGAGCTAACCGAGGCTAACCACTGAGCTAACTGAAGCTAACCCAGGCTAACCAATGAGCTAACCGAGGAATGAGCTAACCCAGGCTAACCAATGAGCTAACCGAGGCTAACCAATGAGCTAACTGAAGCTAACCAATGAGCTAACCCAGGCTAACCAATGAGCTAACCCAGGCTAACCAATGAGCTAGCCCAGGCTAACCAATGAGCTAACTGAATCTAACCAATGAGCTAACCAAGGCTAACCAATGAGCTAACTGAAGCTAACCAATGAGATAACCCAGGCTAACCAATGAGCTAACTGAGGCTAACCAATGAGCTAACCCAGGCTAACCAATGAGCTAACTGAAGCTAACCAATGAGCTAACCGAGGAATGAGCTAACCCAGGCTAACCAATGAGCTAACTGAGGCTAACCAAAGAGCTAACTGATGCTAACCAGAGAGCTAACTGAAGCTAACCAATGAGCTAACCCAGGCTAACCAATGAGCTAACTGAGGCTAACCAATGAGCTAACTGATGATAACCAATGAGCTAACCGAGGCTAACCAATGAGCTAACTGAAGCTAAACAATGAGCTAACCCAGGCTAACCGAGGAATGAGCTAACCCAGGCTAACCAATGAGCTAACCGAGGCTAACCAATGAGCTAACTGAAGCTAACCAATGAGCTAACTGAAGCTAACCAATGAGCTAACTGAGGCTAACCAATGAGCTAACTGATGCTAACCATTGAGCTAACTGAGGCTAACCAATGAGCTAACCGAGGCTAACCAATGAGCTAACTGAAGCTAACCAATGAGCTAACCCAGGCTAACCAATGAGCTAACTGAGGTTAACCAATGAGCTAACCCAGGATAACCAATGAGCTAACTGAAGCTAACCAATGAGCTAACCAAGGAATGAGCTAACCCAGGCTAACCAATGAGCTAACTGAGGCTAACCAAAGAGCTAACTGATGATAACCAGAGAGCTAACTGATGCTAACCAATGAGCTAACCGAGGCTAACCAATGAGCTAACCGAAGCTAACCAATGAGCTAACCCAGGCTAACCAATGAGCTAACTGAGGCTAAACAATGAGCTAACTGATGCTAAACAATGAGCTAACTGAAGCTAACCCATGCTAACCCAGGCTAACCAATGAGCTAACTGAAGCTAACAATGAGCTAACTGAGGCTAACCAATGAGCTAACTGATGCTAACCAATGAGCTAACCGAGGCTAACCAATTAGCTAACTGAAGCTAACCAATGAGCTAACCGAGGAATGAGCTAACCCAGGCTAACCAATGAGCTAACTGAGGCTAACCAAAGAGCTAACTGATGCTAACCAGAGAGCTAACTGATGCTAACCAATGAGCTAACCGAGGCTAACCAATGAGCTAACCGAAGCTAACCAATGAGCTAACCCAGGCTAACCAATGAGCTAACCCAGGCTAACCAATGAGCTAACTGAGGCTAAACAATGAGCTAACTGATGCTAACCAATGAGCTAACTGAAGCTAACCCAGGCTAACCCAGGCTAACCAATGAGCTAACTGAAGCTAACAATGAGGTAACTGAGGCTAACCAATGAGCTAACTGATGCTAACCAATGAGCTAACCTAGGCTAACCAATGAGCTAACCGAGGCTAACCAATGAGCTAACTGTAGCTAACCAATGAGCTAACCCAGGCTAACCAATGAGCCAACCGAGGCTAACCAATGAGCTAACCCAGGCTAACCAATGAGCTAACTGAAGCTAATCAATGAGCTAACCCAGGCTAACCAATGAGCTAACCGAGGAATGAGCTAACCCAGGCTAACCAATGAGCTAACCGAGGCTAACCAATTGGCTAACTGAAGCTAACCAATGAGCTAACTGAAGCTAACCAATGAGCTAACCAAGGCTAACCAATGAGCTAACCGAGGAATGGGCTAACCCAGGCTAACCAATGAGCTAACCGAGGCTAACCAATGAGCTACATGAAGCTAACCAATGAGCTAACTGAAGCTAACCAATGAGCTAACCGAGGCTAACCAATGAGCTAACTGATGCTAACCAATGAGCTAACCCAGGATAACCAATGAGCTAACCGAGGCTAACCAATGAGCTAACTGAAGCTAACCAATGAGCTAACTGAAGCTAAACAATGAGCTAACTGATGCTAACCAATGAGCTAACCGAGGCTAACCAATGAGCTAACTGAAGCTAACCAATGAGCTAACCCAGGCTAATCAATGAACTAACTGAAGCTAATCAATGAGCTAGCCCAGGCTAATCAATGAACTAACTGAAGCTAACCAATGAGCTAACAGAGGCTAACCAATGAGCTAACCGAGTAATGAGCTAACCCAGGCTAACCAATGAGCTAACCGAGGCTAACCAATGAGCTAACTGAGGCTAACCAATGAGCTAACTGATGCTAACCAATGAGCTAACCCAGGCTAACCAATGAGCTAACCGAGGCTAACCAATGAGCTAACTGAAGCTAACCAATGAGCTAACCCAGGCTAACCAATGAGCTAACCCAGGCTAACCAATGAGCTAGCCCAGGCTAACCAATCAGCTAACTGAATCTAACCAATGAGCTAACCGAGGCTAACCAATGAGCTAACTGAAGCTAACCAATGAGCTAACCCAGGCTAACCAATGAGCTAACTGAGGCTAACCAATGCGCTAACCCAGGCTAACCAATGAGCTAACTGAAGCTAACCAATGAGCTAACCGAGGAATGAGCTAACCCAGGCTAACCAATGAGCTAACTGAGGCTAACCAAAGAGCTAACTGATGCTAACCAGAGAGCTAACTGATGCTAACCAATGAGCTAACCGAGGCTAACCAATGAGCTAACCGAAGCTAACCAATGAGCTAACCCAGGCTAACCAATGAGCTAACCCAGGCTAACCAATGAGCTAACTGAGGCTAAACAATGAGCTAACTGATGCTAACCAATTAGCTAACTGAAGCTAACCCAGGCTAACCCAGGCTAACCAATGAGCTAACTGAAGCTAACAATGAGCTAACTGAGGCTAACCAATGAGCTAACTGATGCTAACCAATGAGCTAACCTAGGCTAACCAATGAGCTAACCGAGGCTAACCAATGAGCTAACTGAAGCTAACCAATGAGCTAACTGAAGCTAACCAATGAGCTAACTGAGGCTAACCAATGAGCAAACTGATGCTAACCATTGAGCTAACTGAGGCTAACCAATGAGCTAACTGATGCTAACCAATGAGCTAATCCTGGCTAACCAATGAGCTAACCTAGGCTAACCAATGAGCTAACCGAGGCTAACCAATGAGCTAACCCAGGCTAACCAATGAGCTAACTGAAGCTAACCAATGAGCTAACTGAAGCTAACCCAGGCTAACCAATGAGCTAACCGACGAATGAGCTAACCCAGGCTAACCAATGAGCTAACCGAGGCTAACCAATGAGCTAACTGAAGCTAACCAATGAGCTAACCCAGGCTAACCAATGAGCTAACCCAGGCTAACCAATGAGCTAACCGAGGCTAACCAATGAGCTAACTGAGGCTAACCAATGAGCTAACTGATGCTAACCAATGAGCTAACCCAGGCTAACCAATGAGCTAACCGAGGCTAACCAATGAGCTAACTGAATCTAACCAATGAGCTAACCGAGGCTAACCAATGAGCTAACTGAGGCTAACCAATGAGCTAACTGATGCTAACCAATGAGCTAACCGAGGCTAACCACTGAGCTAACTGAAGCTAACCCAGGCTAACCAATGAGCTAACCGTGGAATGAGCTAACCCAGGCTAACCAATGAGCTAACCGAGGCTAACCAATGAGCTAACTGAAGCTAACCAATGAGCTAACCCAGGCTAACCAATGAGCTAACTGAATCTAACCAATGAGCTAACCGAGGCTAACCAATGAGCTAACTGAAGCTAACCAATGAGCTAACCCAGGCTAACCAATGAGCTAACTGAGGCTAACCAATGAGCTAACCCAGGCTAACCAATGAGCTAACTGAAGCTAACCAATGAGATAACCGAGGAATGAGCTAACCCAGGCTAACCAATGAGCTAACTGAGGCTAACCAAAGAGCTAACCGAGGCTAACCAATGAGCTAACTGAAGCTAACCAATGAGCTAACTGAAGCTAACCAATGAGCTAACTGAGGCTAACCAATGAGCTAACCGAGGCTAACCAATGAGCTAACTGAGGCTAACCAATGAGCTAACTGAAGCTAACCAATGAGCTAACCGAGGCTAACCAATGAGCTAACTGATGCTAACCATTGAGCTAACTGAGGCTAACCAATGAGCTAACTGATGCTAACCAATGAGCTAATCCAGGCTAACCAATGAGCTAACCCAGGCTAACCAATGAGCTAACCGAGGCTAACCAATGAGCTAACCCAGGCTAACCAATGAGCTAACTGAAGCTAACCAATGAGCTAACCCAGGCTAACCAATGAGCTAACCGAGGAATGAGCTAACCCAGGCTAACCAATGAGCTAACCGAGGCTAACCAATTGGCTAACTGAAGCTAACCAATGAGCTAACTGAAGCTAACCAATGAGCTAACCAAGGCTAACCAATGAGCTAACCGAGGAATGGGCTAACCCAGGCTAACCAATGAACTAACCGAGGCTAACCAATGAGCTAACTGAAGCTAACCAATGAGCTAACTGAAGCTAACCAATGAGCTAACCGAGGCTAACCAATGAGCTAACTGATGCTAACCAATGAGCTAACCCAGGATAACCAATGAGCTAACCGAGGCTAACCAATGAGCTAACTGAAGCTAACCAATGAGCTAACTGAAGCTAAACAATGAGCTAACTGATGCTAACCAATGAGCTAACCGAGGCTAACCAATGAGCTAACTGAAGCTAACCAATGAGCTAACCCAGGCTAATCAATGAACTAACTGAAGCTAATCAATGAGCTAGCCCAGGCTAATCAATGAACTAACTGAAGCTAACCAATGAGCTAACAGAGGCTAACCAATGAGCTAACCGATGAATGAGCTAACCCAGGCTAACCAATGAGCTAACCGAGGCTAACCAATGAGCTAACTGAGGCTAACCAATGAGCTAACTGATGCTAACCAATGAGCTAACCCAGGCTAACCAATGAGCTAACCGAGGCTAACCAATGAGCTAACTGAAGCTAACCAATGAGCTAACCCAGGCTAACCAATGAGCTAACCCAGGCTAACCAATGAGCTAGCCCAGGCTAACCAATGAGCTAACTGAATCTAACCAATGAGCTAACTGAGGCTAACCAAAGAGCTAACTGATGCTAACCAGAGAGCTAACTGATGCTAACCAATGAGCTAACCGAGGCTAACCAATGAGCTAACCAAAGCTAACCAATGAGCTAACCCAGGCTAACCAATGAGCTAACCCAGGCTAACCAATGAGCTAACTGAGGCTAAACAATGAGCTAACTGATGCTAACCAATGAGCTAACTGAAGCTAACCCAGGCTAACCCAGGCTAACCAATGAGCTAACTGAAGCTAACAATGAGCTAACTGAGGCTAACCAATGAGCTAACTGATGCTAACCAATGAGCTAACCTAGGCTAACCAATGAGCTAACCGAGGCTAACCAATGAGCTAACTGAAGCTAACCAATGAGCTAACTGAAACTAACCAATGAGCTAACTGAGGCTAACCAATGAGCAAACTGATGCTAACCATTGAGCTAACTGAGGCTAACCAATGAGCTAACTGATGCTAACCAATGAGCTAATCCAGGCTAACCAATGAGCTAACCTAGGCTAACCAATGAGCTAACCGAGGCTAACCAATGAGCTAACCCAGGCTAACCAATGAGCTAACTGATGCTAATCAATGAGCTAACTGAGGCTAACAAATGAGCTAACTGATGCTAACCAATGAGCTAACCCAGGCTAACCAATGAGATAACCGAGGCTAACCAATGAGATAACCGAGGAATGAGCTAACCCAGGCTAACCAATGAGCTAACTGAGGCTAACCAAAGAGCTAACCGAGGCTAACCAATGAGCTAACTGAAGCTAACCAATGAGCTAACTGAAGCTAACCAATGAGCTAACTGAGGCTAACCAATGAGCTAACCGAGGCTAACCAATGAGCTAACTGAGGCTAACCAATGAGCTAACTGAAGCTAACCAATGAGCTAACCGAGGCTAACCAATGAGCTAACTGATGCTAACCATTGAGCTAACTGAGGCTAACCAATGAGCTAACTGATGCTAACCAATGAGCTAATCCAGGCTAACCAATGAGCTAACCCAGGCTAACCAATGAGCTAACCGAGGCTAACCAATGAGCTAACCCAGGCTAACCAATGAGCTAACTGAAGCTAACCAATGAGCTAACCCAGGCTAACCAATGAGCTAACCGAGGAATGAGCTAACCCAGGCTAACCAATGAGCTAACCGAGGCTAACCAATTGGCTAACTGAAGCTAACCAATGAGCTAACTGAAGCTAACCAATGAGCTAACCAAGGCTAACCAATGAGCTAACCGAGGAATGGGCTAACCCAGGCTAACCAATGAACTAACCGAGGCTAACCAATGAGCTAACTGAAGCTAACCAATGAGCTAACTGAAGCTAACCAATGAGCTAACCGAGGCTAACCAATGAGCTAACTGATGCTAACCAATGAGCTAACCCAGGATAACCAATGAGCTAACCGAGGCTAACCAATGAGCTAACTGAAGCTAACCAATGAGCTAACTGAAGCTAAACAATGAGCTAACTGATGCTAACCAATGAGCTAACCGAGGCTAACCAATGAGCTAACTGAAGCTAACCAATGAGCTAACCCAGGCTAATCAATGAACTAACTGAAGCTAATCAATGAGCTAGCCCAGGCTAATCAATGAACTAACTGAAGCTAACCAATGAGCTAACAGAGGCTAACCAATGAGCTAACCGATGAATGAGCTAACCCAGGCTAACCAATGAGCTAACCGAGGCTAACCAATGAGCTAACTGAGGCTAACCAATGAGCTAACTGATGCTAACCAATGAGCTAACCCAGGCTAACCAATGAGCTAACCGAGGCTAACCAATGAGCTAACTGAAGCTAACCAATGAGCTAACCCAGGCTAACCAATGAGCTAACCCAGGCTAACCAATGAGCTAGCCCAGGCTAACCAATGAGCTAACTGAATCTAACCAATGAGCTAACCGAGGCTAACCAATGAGCTAACTGAAGCTAACCAATGAGCTAACCCAGGCTAACCAATGAGCTAACTGAGGCTAACCAATGAGCTAACCCAGGCTAACCAATGAGCTAACTGAAGCTAACCAATGAGCTAACCGAGGAATGAGCTAACCCAGGCTAACCAATGAGCTAACTGAGGCTAACCAAAGAGCTAACTGATGCTAACCAGAGAGCTAACTGATGCTAACCAATGAGCTAACCGAGGCTAACCAATGAGCTAACCAAAGCTAACCAATGAGCTAACCCAGGCTAACCAATGAGCTAACCCAGGCTAACCAATGAGCTAACTGAGGCTAAACAATGAGCTAACTGATGCTAACCAATGAGCTAACTGAAGCTAACCCAGGCTAACCCAGGCTAACCAATGAGCTAACTGAAGCTAACAATGAGCTAACTGAGGCTAACCAATGAGCTAACTGATGCTAACCAATGAGCTAACCTAGGCTAACCAATGAGCTAACCGAGGCTAACCAATGAGCTAACTGAAGCTAACCAATGAGCTAACTGAAACTAACCAATGAGCTAACTGAGGCTAACCAATGAGCAAACTGATGCTAACCATTGAGCTAACTGAGGCTAACCAATGAGCTAACTGATGCTAACCAATGAGCTAATCCAGGCTAACCAATGAGCTAACCTAGGCTAACCAATGAGCTAACCGAGGCTAACCAATGAGCTAACCCAGGCTAACCAATGAGCTAACTGATGCTAACCAATGAGCTAACTGAGGCTAACAAATGAGCTAACTGATGCTAACCAATGAGCTAACCCAGGCTAACCAATGAGATAACCGAGGCTAACCAATGAGCTAACTGAAGCTAACCAATGAGCTAACTGAAGCTAAACAATGAGCTTACTGATGCTAACCAATGAGCTAACCGAGGCTAACCAATGAGCTAACTGAAGCTAACCAATGAGCTAACCCAGGCTAACCAATGAGCTAACCCAGGCTAACCAATGAGCTAACCGAGGCTAACCAATGAGCTAACTGAGGCTAACCAATGAGCTAACCGAGGCTAACCAATGAGCTAACTGAAGCTAACCAATGAGCTTACCCAGAACAACCAATGAGCTAACTGAGGCTAACCAATGAGCTAACTGATGCTAGCCAATGAGCTAACCGAGGCTAACCAATGAGCTAACTGAAGCTAACCAATGAGCTAACTGATGCTAACCAATGAGCTAACCGAGGCTAACCAATGAGCTAACTGAAGCTAACCAATGAGCTTACCCAGAACAACCAATGAGCTAACCCAGGCTAACCAATGAGCTAACTGAAGCTAACCAATGAGCTAAAATCAGGCTAACCAATGAGCTAACCAACGCTAACCAATGAGCTAACTGAAGCTAACCAATTAGCTAACCCAGGCTAACCAATGAGCTAACTGAGGCTAACCAATGAGCTAACCCAGGCTAACCAATGAGCTAACTGAAGCTAACCAATGAGCTAACCGAGGAATGAGCTAACCCGGGCTAACCAATGAGCTAACCGAGGCTAACCAATTGGCTAACTGAAGCTAACCAATGAGCTAACTGAAGCTAACCAATGAGCTAACCCAGGCTAACCAATGAGATAACCGAGGCTAACCAATGAGCTAACTGAAGCTAACCAATTAGCTAACCCAGGCTAACCAATGAGCTAACTGAGGCTAACCAATGAGCTAACCCAGGCTAACCAATGAGCTAACTGAGGCTAACCAATGAGCTAACCCAGGCTAACCAATGAGCTAACTGAAGCTAACCAATGAGCTAACCGAGGAATGAGCTAACCCAGGCTAACCAATGAGCTAACTGAGGCTAACCAAAGAGCTAACCGAGGCTAACCAATGAGCTAACTGAAGCTAACCAAGGAGCTAACTGAAGCTAACCAATGAGTTAACTGAGGCTAACCAATGAGCTAACCGAGGCTAACCAATGAGCTAACTGAGGCTAACCAATGAGCTAACTGAAGCTAACCAATGAGCTAACCGAGGCTAACCAATGAGCTAACTGAAGCTAACCAATGAGCTAACTGAAGCTAACCAATGAGCTAACTGAGGCTAACCAATGAGCTAACCCAGGCTAACCAATGAGCTAACTGAAGCTAACCAATGAGCTAACCCAGGCTAACCAATGAGCTAACCGAGGAATGAGCTAACCCAGGCTAACCTATGAGCTAACCGAGGATAACCAATTGGCTAACTGAAGCTAACCAATGAGCTAACTGAAGCTAACCAATGAGCTAACCAAGGCTAACCAATGAGCTAACCGAGGAATGGGCTAACCCAGGCTAACCAATGAGCTAACCGAGGCTAACCAATGAGCTAAATGAAGCTAACCAATGAGCTAACTGAAGCTAACCAATGAGCTAACCGAGGCTAACCAATGAGCTAACTGATGCTAACCAATGAGCTAACCCAGGATAACCAATGAGCTAACCGAGGCTAACCAATGAGCTAACTGAAGCTAACCAATGAGCAAACCCAGGCTAACCAATGAGCTAACCCAGACTAACCAATGAGCTAGCCCAGGCTAACCAATGAGCTAACTGAATCTAACCAATGAGCTAACCGAGGCTAACCAATGAGCTAACTGAAGCTAACCAATGAGCTTACCCAGAACAACCAATGAGCTAACCCAGGCTAACCAATGAGCTAACTGAAGCTAACCAATGAGCTAAAAGCAGGCTAACCAATGAGCTAACCAAGGCTAACCAATGAGCTAACTGAAGCTAACCAATGAGCTAACCCAGGCTAACCAATGAGCTAACTGAGGCTAACCAATGAGCTAACCCAGGCTAACCAATGAGCTAACTGAAGCTAACCAATGAGCTAACCGAGGAATGAGCTAACCCAGGCTAACCAATGAGCTAACTGAAGCTAACCAATGAGCTAACTGAAGCTAAACAATGAGCTTACTGATGCTAACCAATGAGCTAACCGAGGCTAACCAATGAGCTAACTGAAGCTAACCAATGAGCTAATCCAGGCTAACCAATGAGCTAACCCAGGCTAACCAATGAGCTAACCGAGGCTAACCAATGAGCTAACTGAGGCTAACCAATGAGCTAACTGATGCTAACCAATGAGCTAACCCAGGCTAACCAATGAGCTAACTGAGGCTAACCAATGAGCTAACTGAATCTAACCAATGAGCTAACCGAGGCTAACCAATGAGCTAACTGAGGCTAACCAATGAGCTAACTGATGCTAGCCAATGAGCTAACCGAGGCTAACCAATGAGCTAACTGAAGCTAACCAATGAGCTAACTGATGCTAACCAATGAGCTAACCGAGGCTAACCAATGAGCTAACTGAAGCTAACCAATGAGCTTACCCAGAACAACCAATGAGCTAACCCAGGCTAACCAATGAGCTAACTGAAGCTAACCAATGAGCTAAAAGCAGGCTAACCAATGAGCTAACCAAGGCTAACCAATGAGCTAACTGAAGCTAACCAATGAGCTAACCCAGGCTAACCAATGAGCTAACTGAGGCTAACCAATGAGCTAACCCAGGCTAACCAATGAGCTAACTGAAGCTAACCAATGAGCTAACCGAGGAATGAGCTAACCCAGGCTAACCAATGAGCTAACTGAGGCTAACCAAAGAGCTAACTGATGATAACCAGAGAGCTAACTGATGCTAACCAATGAGCTAACCGAGGCTAACCAATGAGCTAACCGAAGCTAACCAATGAGCTAACCCAAGCTAACCAATGAGCTAACTGAGGCTAAACAATGAGCTAACTGATGCTAAACAATGAGCTAACTGAAGCTAACCCAGGCTAACCCAGGCTAACCAATGAGCTAACTGAAGCTAACAATGAGCTAACTGAGGCTAACCAATGAGCTAACTGATGCTAACCAATGAGCTAACCGAGGCTAACCAATGAGCTAACTGAAGCTAACCAATGAGCTAACCCAGGCTAACCGAGGAATGAGCTAACCCAGGCTAACCAATGAGCTAACCGAGGCTAACCAATGAGCTAACTGAAGCTAACCAATGAGCTAACTGAAGCTAACCAATGAGCTAACCGAGGCTAACCAATGAGCTAACTGATGCTAACCATTGAGCTAACTGAGGCTAACCAATGAGCTAACTGATGCTAACCAATGAGCTAATCCAGGCTAACCAATGAGCTAACCCAGGCTAACCAATGAGCTAACCGAGGCTAACCAATGAGCTAACCCAGGCTAACCAATGAGCTAACTGAAGCTAACCAATGAGCTAACCCAGGCTAACCAATGAGCTAACCGAGGAATGAGCTAACCCAGGCTAACCAATGAGCTAACCGAGGCTAACCAATTGGCTAACTGAAGCTAACCAATGAGCTAACTGAAGCTAACCAATGAGCTAACCAAGGCTAACCAATGAGCTAACCGAGGAATGGGCTAACCCAGGCTAACCAATGAGCTAACCGAGGCTAACCAATGAGCTAACTGAAGCTAACCAATGAGCTAACTGAAGCTAACCAATGAGCTAACCGAGGCTAACCAATGAGCTAACTGATGCTAACCAATGAGCTAACCCAGGATAACCAATGAGCTAACCGAGGCTAACCAATGAGCTAACTGAAGCTAACCAATGAGCTAACTGAAGCTAAACAATGAGCTAACTGATGCTAACCAATGAGCTAACCGAGGCTAACCAATGAGCTAACTGAAGCTAACCAATGAGCTAACCCAGGCTAATCAATGAACTAACTGAAGCTAATCAATGAGCTAGCCCAGGCTAATCAATGAACTAACTGAAGCTAACCAATGAGCTAACAGAGGCTAACCAATGAGCTAACCGAGAAATGAGCTAACCCAGGCTAACCAATGAGCTAACTGAGGCTAACCAATGAGCTAACTGAGGCTAACCAATGAGCTAACTGATGCTAACCAATGAGCTAACCCAGGCTAACCAATGAGCTAACTGAAGCTAACCAATGAGCTAACCCAGGCTAACCAATGAGCTAACCCAGGCTAACCAATGAGCTAGCCCAGGCTAACCAATGAGCTAACTGAATCTAACCAATGAGCTAACCGAGGCTAACCAATGAGCTAACTGAAGCTAACCAATGAGCTAACCCAGGCTAACCAATGAGCTAACTGAGGCTAACCAATGAGCTAACCCAGGCTAACCAATGAGCTAACTGAAGCTAACCAATGAGCTAACCGAGGAATGAGCTAACCCAGGCTAACCAATGAGCTAACTGAGGCTAACCAAAGAGCTAACTGATGCTAACCAGAGAGCTAACTGATGCTAACCAATGAGCTAACCGAGGCTAACCAATGAGCTAACCAAAGCTAACCAATGAGCTAACCCAGGCTAACCAATGAGCTAACCCAGGCTAACCAATGAGCTAACTGAGGCTAAACAATGAGCTAACTGATGCTAACCAATGAGCTAACTGAAGCTAACCCAGGCTAACCCAGGCTAACCTATGAGCTAACTGAAGCTAACAATGAGCTAACTGAGGCTAACCAATGAGCTAACTGATGCTAACCAATGAGCTAACCCAGGCTAACCAATGAGCTAACCCAGGCTAACCAATGAGCTAACCGAGGCTAACCAATGAGCTAACTGAGGCTAACCAATGAGCTAACTGATGCTAACCAATGAGCTAACCCAGGCTAACCAATGAGCTAACCGAAGCTAACCAATGAGCTAACTGAATCTAACCAATGAGCTAACCGAGGCTAACCAATGAGCTAACTGAGGCTAACCAATGAGCTAACTGATGCTAACCAATGAGCTAACCGAGGCTAACCACTGAGCTAACTGAAGCTAACCCAGGCTAACCAATGAGCTAACCGAGGAATGAGCTAACCCAGGCTAACCAATGAGCTAACCGAGGCTAACCAATGAGCTAACTGAAGCTAACCAATGAGCTAACCCAGGCTAACCAATGAGCTAACCCAGGCTAACCAATGAGCTTACTGAGGCTAACCAAAGAGCTAACCGAGGCTAACCAATGAGCTAACTGAAGCTAACCAATGAGCTAACTGAAGCTAACCAATGAGCTAACTGAGGCTAACCAATGAGCTAACCGAGGCTAACCAATGAGCTAACTGAGGCTAACCAATGAGCTAACTGAAGCTAACCAATGAGCTAACTGATGCTAACCAATGAGCTAATCCAGGCTAACCAGTGAGCTAACCCAGGCTAACCAATGAGCTAACTGAATCTAACCAATGAGCTAACCCAGGCTAACCAATGAGCTAACTGAAGCTAACCAATGAGCTAACCCAGGCTAACCAATGAGCTAACCGAGGAATGAGCTAACCCAGGCTAACCAATGAGCTAACCCAGGCTAACCAATGAGCTAACCGAGGCTAACCAATGAGCTAACCCAGGCTAACCAATGAGCTAACTGAAGCTAACCAATGAGCTAACCCAGGCTAACCAATGAGCTAACCGAGGAATGAGCTAACCCAGGCTAACCAATGAGCTAACCGAGGCTAACCAATTGGCTAACTGAAGCTAACCAATGAGCTAACTGAAGCTAACCAATGAGCTAACCAAGGCTAACCAATGAGCTAACCGAGGAATGGGCTAACCCAGGCTAACCAATGAGCTAACCGAGGCTAACCAATGAGCTAACTGAAGCTAACCAATGAGCTAACCGAGGCTAACCAATGAGCTAACTGATGCTAACCAATGAGCTAACCCAGGATAACCAATGAGCTAACCGAGGCTAACCAATGAGCTAACTGAAGCTAACCAATGAGCTAACTGAAGCTAAACAATGAGCTAACTGATGCTAACCAATGAGCTAACCGAGGCTAACCAATGAGCTAACTGAAGCTAACCAATGAGCTAACCCAGGCTAATCAATGAACTAACTGAAGCTAATCAATGAGCTAGCCCCGGCTAATCAATGAACTAACTGAAGCTAACCAATGAGCTAACAGAGGCTAACCAATGAGCTAACAGAGAAATGAGCTAACCCAGGCTAACCAATGAGCTAACTGAGGCTAACCAATGAGCTAACTGAGGCTAACCAATGAGCTAACCCAGGCTAACCAATGAGCTAACTGAAGCTAACCAATGAGCTAACCCAGGCTAACCAATGAGCTAACCCAGGCTAACCAATGAGCTAACCCAGGCTAACCAATGAGCTAGCCCAGGCTAACCAATGAGCTAACTGAATCTAACCAATGAGCTAACCGAGGCTAACCAATGAGCTAACTAAAGCTAACCAATGAGCTAACCCAGGCTAACCAATGAGCTAACTGAGGCTAACCAATGAGCTAACCCAGGCTAACCAATGAGCTAACTGAAGCTAACCAATGAGCTAACCGAGGAATGAGCTAACCCAGGCTAACCAATGAGCTAACTGAGGCTAACCAAAGAGCTAACTGATGCTAACCAGAGAGCTAACTGATGCTAACCAATGAGCTAACCGAGGCTAACCAATGAGCTAACCAAAGCTAACCAATGAGCTAACCCAGGCTAACCAATGAGCTAACCCAGGCTAACCAATGAGCTAACTGAGGCTAAACAATGAGCTAACTGATGCTAACCAATGAGCTAACTGAAGCTAACCCAGGCTAACCCAGGCTAACCTATGAGCTAACTGAAGCTAACAATGAGCTAACTGAGGCTAACCAATGAGCTAACTGATGCTAACCAATGAGCTAACCTAGGCTAACCAATGAGCTAACCGAGGCTAACCAATGAGCTAACTGAAGCTAACCAATGAGCTAACTGAAACTAACCAATGAGCTAACTGAGGCTAACCAATGAGCAAACTGATGCTAACCATTGAGCTAACTGAGGCTAACCAATGTGCTAACTGATGCTAACCAATGAGCTAATCCAGGCTAACCAATGAGCTAACCTAGGCTAACCAATGAGCTAACCGAGGCTAACCAATGAGCTAACCCAGGCTAACCAATGAGCTAACTGAAGCTAACCAATGAGCTAACCCAGGCTAACCAATGAGCTAACCGAGGAATGAGCTAACCCAGGCTAACCAATGAGCTAACCGAGGCTAACCAATTGGCTAACTGAAGCTAACCAATGAGCTAACTGAAGCTAACCAATGAGCTAACCGAGGCTAACCAATGAGCTAACTGATGCTAACCAATGAGCTAACTGAGGCTAACAAATGAGCTAACTGATGCTAACCAATGAGCTAACCCAGGCTAACCAATGAGATAACCGAGGCTAACCAATGAGCTAACTGAAGCTAACCAATGAGCTAACTGAAGCTAAACAATGAGCTTACTGATGCTAACCAATGAGCTAACCGAGGCTAACCAATGAGCTAACTGAAGCTAACCAATGAGCTAACCCAGGCTAACCAATGAGCTAACCCAGGCTAACCAATGAGCTAACCGAGGCTAACCAATGAGCTAACTGAGGCTAACCAATGAGCTAACTGATGCTAACCAATGAGCTAACCCAGGCTAACCAATGAGCTAACCGAGGCTAACCAATGAGCTAACTGAATCTAACCAATGAGCTAACCGAGGCTAACCAATGAGCTAACTGAGGCTAACCAATGAGCTAACTGATGCTAGCCAATGAGCTAACCGAGGCTAACCAATGAGCTAACTGAAGCTAACCAATGAGCTAACTGATGCTAACCAATGAGCTAACCGAGGCTAACCAATGAGCTAACTGAAGCTAACCAATGAGCTTACCCAGAACAACCAATGAGCTAACCCAGGCTAACCAATGAGCTAACTGAAGCTAACCAATGAGTTAAAAGCAGGCTAACCAATGAGCTAACCAAGGCTAACCAATGAGCTAACTGAAGCTAACCAATGAGCTAACCCAGGCTAACCAATGAGCTAACTGAGGCTAACTAATGAGCTAACCCAGGCTAACCAATGAGCTAACTGAAGCTAACCAATGAGCTAACCGAGGAATGAGCTAACCCAGGCTAACCAATGAGCTAACTGAGGCTAACCAAAGAGCTAACTGATGATAACCAGAGAGCTAACTGATGCTAACCAATGAGCTAACCGAGGCTAACCAATGAGCTAACCGAAGCTAACCAATGAGCTAACCCAGGCTAACCAATGAGCTAACTGAGGCTAAACAATGAGCTAACTGATGCTAAACAATGAGCTAACTGAAGCTAACCCAGGCTAACCCAGGCTAACCAATGAGCTAACTGAAGCTAACAATGAGCTAACTGAGGCTAACCAATGAGCTAACTGATGCTAACCAATGAGCTAACCGAGGCTAACCAATGAGCTAACTGAAGCTAACCAATGAGCTAACCCAGGCTAACCGAGGAATGAGCTAACCCAGGCTAACCAATGAGCTAACCGAGGCTAACCAATGAGCTAACTGAAGCTAACCAATGAGCTAACTGAAGCTAACCAATGAGCTAACCGAGGCTAACCAATGAGCTAACTGATGCTAACCATTGAGCTAACTGAGGCTAACCAATGAGCTAACTGATGCTAACCAATGAGCTAATCCAGGCTAACCAATGAGCTAACCCAGGCTAACCAATGAGCTAACCGAGGCTAACCAATTGGCTAACTGAAGCTAACCAATGAGCTAACTGAAGCTAACCAATGAGCTAACCAAGGCTAACCAATGAGCTAACCGAGGAATGGGGTAACCCAGGCTAACCAATGAGCTAACCGAGGCTAACCAATGAGCTAAATGAAGCTAACCAATGAGCTAACTGAAGCTAACCAATGAGCTAACCGAAGCTAACCAATGAGCTAACTGATGCTAACCAATGAGCTAACCCAGGATAACCAATGAGCTAACCGAGGCTAACCAATGAGCTAACTGAAGCTAACCAATGAGCTAACTGAAGCTAAACAATGAGCTAACTGATGCTAACCAATGAGCTAACCGAGGCTAACCAATGAGCTAACTGAAGCTAACCAATGAGCTAACCCAGGCTAATCAATGAACTAACTGAAGCTAATCAATGAGCTAGCCCAGGCTAATCAATGAACTAACTGAAGCTAACCAATGAGCTAACAGAGGCTAACCAATGAGCTAACCGAGGAATGAGCTAACCCAGGCTAACCAATGAGCTAACCGAGGCTAACCAATGAGCTAACTGAGGCTAACCAATGAGCTAACTGATGCTAACCAATGAGCTAACCCAGGCTAACCAATGAGCTAGCCCAGGCTAACCAATGAGCTAACTGAATCTAACCAATGAGCTAACCGAGGCTAACCAATGAGCTAACTGAAGCTAACCAATGAGCTAACCCAGGCTAACCAATGAGCTAACTGAGGCTAACCAATGAGCTAGCCCAGGCTAACCAATGAGCTAACTGAATCTAACCAATGAGCTAACCCAGGCTAACCAATGAGGTAACTGAAGCTAACCAATGAGCTAACCGAGGAATGAGCTAACCCAGGCTAACCAATGAGCTAACTGGGGCTAACCAAAGAGCTAACTGATGCTAACCAGAGAGCTAACTGATGCTAACCAATGAGCTAACCGAGGCTAACCAATTGGCTAACTGAAGCTAACCAATGAGCTAACTGAAGCTAACCAATGAGCTAACCAAGGCTAACCAATGAGCTAACCGAGGAATGGGCTAACCCAGGCTAACCAATGAGCTAACCGAGGCTAACCAATGAGCTAAATGAAGCTAACCAATGAGCTAACTGAAGCTAACCAATGAGCTAACCGAGGCTAACCAATGAGCTAACTGATGCTAACCAATGAGCTAACCCAGGATAACCAATGAGCTAACCGAGGCTAACCAATGAGCTAACTGAAGCTAACCAATGAGCTAACTGAAGCTAAACAATGAGCTAACTGATGCTAACCAATGAGCTAACCGAGGCTAACCAATGAGCTAACTGAAGCTAACCAATGAGCTAACCCAGGCTAATCAATGAACTAACTGAAGCTAATCAATGAGCTAGCCCAGGCTAATCAATGAACTAACTGAAGCTAACCAATGAGCTAACAGAGGCTAACCAATGAGCTAACCGAGGAATGAGCTAACCCAGGCTAACCAATGAGCTAACCGAGGCTAACCAATGAGCTAACTGAGGCTAACCAATGAGCTAACTGATGCTAACCAATGAGCTAACCCAGGCTAACCAATGAGCTAACCGAGGCTAACCAATGAGCTAACTGAAGCTAACCAATGAGCTAACCCAGGCTAACCAATGAGCTAACCCAGGCTAACCAATGAGCTAGCCCAGGCTAACCAATGAGCTAACTGAATCTAACCAATGAGCTAACCGAGGCTAACCAATGAGCTAACTGAAGCTAACCAATGAGCTAACCCAGGCTAACCAATGAGCTAACTGAGGCTAACCAATGAGCTAACCCAGGCTAACCAATGAGCTAACTGAAGCTAACCAATGAGCTAACCGAGGAATGAGCTAACCCAGGCTAACCAATGAGCTAACTGAGGCTAACCAAAGAGCTAACTGATGCTAACCAGAGAGCTAACTGATGCTAACCAATGAGCCAACCGAGGCTAACCAATGAGCTAACCGAAGCTAACCAATGAGCTAACCCAGGCTAACCAATGAGCTAACCCAGGCTAACCAATGAGCTAACTGAGGCTAAACAATGAGCTAACTGATGCTAACCAATTAGCTAACTGAAGCTAACCCAGGCTAACCCAGGCTAACCAATGAGCTAACTGAAGCTAACAATGAGCTAACTGAGGCTAACCAATGAGCTAACTGATGCTAACCAATGAGCTAACCTAGGCTAACCAATGAGCTAACCAAGGCTAACCAATGAGCTAACTGAAGCTAACCAATGAGCTAACTGAAGCTAACCAATGAGCTAACTGAGGCTAACCAATGAGCAAAATGATGCTAACCATTGAGCTAACTGAGGCTAACCAATGAGCTAACTGATGCTAACCAATGAGCTAATCCTGGCTAACCAATGAGCTAACCTAGGCCAACCAATGAGCTAACCGAGGCTAACCAATGAGCTAACCCAGGCTAACCAATGAGCTAACTGAAGCTAACCAATGAGCTAACTGAAGCTAACCCAGGCTAACCAATGAGCTAACCGACGAATGAGCTAACCCAGGCTAACCAATGAGCTAACCGAGGCTAACCAATGAGCTAACTGAAGCTAACCAATGAGCTAACCCAGGCTAACCAATGAGCTAACCCAGGCTAACCAATGAGCTAACCGAGGCTAACCAATGAGCTAACTGAGGCTAACCAATGAGCTAACTGATGCTAACCAATGAGCTAACCCAGGCTAACCAATGAGCTAACCGAGGCTAACCAATGAGCTAACTGAATCTAACCAATGAGCTAACCGAGGCTAACCAATGAGCTAACTGAGGCTAACCAATGAGCTAACTGATGCTAACCAATGAGCTAACCGAGGCTAACCACTGAGCTAACTGAAGCTAACCCAGGCTAACCAATGAGCTAACCGAGGAATGAGCTAACCCAGGCTAACCAATGAGCTAACCGAGGCTAACCAATGAGCTAACCGAGGCTAACCAATGAGCTAACTGAAGCTAACCAATGAGCTAACCCAGGCTAACCAATGAGCTAACCCAGGCTAACCAATGAGCTAACCGAGGCTAACCAATGAGCTAACTGAGGCTAACCAATGAGCTAACTGAGGCTAACCAAAGAGCTAACCGAGGCTAACCAATGAGCTAACTGAAGCTAACCAATGAGCTAACTGAAGCTAACCAATGAGCTAACTGAGGCTAACCAATGAGCTAACCGAGGCTAACCAATGAGCTAACTGAGGCTAACCAATGAGCTAACTGAAGCTAACCAATGAGCTAACTGATGCTAACCAATGAGCTAATCCAGGCTAACCAATGAGCTAACCCAGGCTAACCAATGAGCTAACCGAGGCTAACCAATGAGCTAACCCAGGCTAACCAATGAGCTAACTGAAGCTAACCAATGAGCTAACCCAGGCTAACCAATGAGCTAACCGAGGAATGAGCTAACCCAGGCTAACCAATGAGCTAACCCAGGCTAACCAATGAGCTAACCGAGGCTAACCAATGAGCTAACCCAGGCTAACCAATGAGCTAACTGAAGCTAACCAATGAGCTAACCCAGGCTAACCAATGAGCTAACCGAGGAATGAGCTAACCCAGGCTAACCAATGAGCTAACCGAGGCTAACCAATGAGCTAACTGAAGCTAACCAATGAGCTAACCCAGGCTAATCAATGAACTAACTGAAGCTAATCAATGAGCTAGCCCAGGCTAATCAATGAACTAACTGAAGCTAACCAATGAGCTAACAGAGGCTAACCAATGAGCTAACCGAGTAATGAGCTAACCCAGGCTAACCAATGAGCTAACCGAGGCTAACCAATGAGCTAACTGAGGCTAACCAATGAGCTAACTGATGCTAACCAATGAGCTAACCCAGGCTAACCAATGAGCTAACCGAGGCTAACCAATGAGCTAACTGAAGCTAACCAATGAGCTAACCCAGGCTAACCAATGAGCTAACCCAGGCTAACCAATGAGCTAGCCCAGGCTAACCAATGAGCTAACTGAATCTAACCAATGAGCTAACCGAGGCTAACCAATGAGCTAACTGAAGCTAACCAATGAGCTAACCCAGGCTAACCAATGAGCTAACTGAGGCTAACCAATGCGCTAACCCAGGCTAACCAATGAGCTAACTGAAGCTAACCAATGAGCTAACCGAGGAATGAGCTAACCCAGGCTAACCAATGAGCTAACTGAGGCTAACCAAAGAGCTAACTGATGCTAACCAGAGAGCTAACTGATGCTAACCAATGAGCTAACCGAGGCTAACCAATGAGCTAACCGAAGCTAACCAATGAGCTAACCCAGGCTAACCAATGAGCTAACCCAGGCTAACCAATGAGCTAACTGAGGCTAAACAATGAGCTAACTGATGCTAACCAATTAGCTAACTGAAGCTAACCCAGGCTAACCCAGGCTAACCAATGAGCTAACTGAAGCTAACAATGAGCTAACTGAGGCTAACCAATGAGCTAACTGATGCTAACCAATGAGCTAACCTAGGCTAACCAATGAGCTAACCGAGGCTAACCAATGAGCTAACTGAAGCTAACCAATGAGCTAACTGAAGCTAACCAATGAGCTAACTGAGGCTAACCAATGAGCAAACTGATGCTAACCATTGAGCTAACTGAGGCTAACCAATGAGCTAACTGATGCTAACCAATGAGCTAATCCTGGCTAACCAATGAGCTAACCTAGGCTAACCAATGAGCTAACCGAGGCTAACCAATGAGCTAACCCAGGCTAACCAATGAGCAAACTGAAGCTAACCAATGAGCTAACTGAAGCTAACCCAGGCTAACCAATGAGCTAACCGACGAATGAGCTAACCCAGGCTAACCAATGAGCTAACCGAGGCTAACCAATGAGCTAACTGAAGCTAACCAATGAGCTAACCCAGGCTAACCAATGAGCTAACCCAGGCTAACCAATGAGCTAACCGAGGCTAACCAATGAGCTAACTGAGGCTAACCAATGAGCTAACTGATGCTAACCAATGAGCTAACCCAGGCTAACCAATGAGCTAACCGAGGCTAACCAATGAGCTAACTGAATCTAACCAATGAGCTAACCGAGGCTAACCAATGAGCTAACTGAGGCTAACCAATGAGCTAACTGATGCTAACCAATGAGCTAACCGAGGCTAACCACTGAGCTAACTGAAGCTAACCCAGGCTAACCAATGAGCTAACCGAGGAATGAGCTAACCCAGGCTAACCAATGAGCTAACCGAGGCTAACCAATGAGCTAACTGAAGCTAACCAATGAGCTAACCCAGGCTAACCAATGAGCTAACTGAATCTAACCAATGAGCTAACTGAGGCTAACCAATGAGCTAACTGAAGCTAACCAATGAGCTAACCCAGGCTAACCAATGAGCTAACTGAGGCTAACCAATGAGCTAACCCAGGCTAACCAATGAGCTAACTGAAGCTAACCAATGAGATAACCGAGGAATGAGCTAACCCAGGCTAACCAATGAGCTAACTGAGGCTAACCAAAGAGCTAACCGAGGCTAACCAATGAGCTAACTGAAGCTAACCAATGAGCTAACTGAAGCTAACCAATGAGCTAACTGAGGCTAACCAATGAGCTAACCGAGGCTAACCAATGAGCTAACTGAGGCTAACCAATGAGCTAACTGAAGCTAACCAATGAGCTAACCGAGGCTAACCAATGAGCTAACTGATGCTAACCATTGAGCTAACTGAGGCTAACCAATGAGCTAACTGATGCTAACCAATGAGCTAATCCAGGCTAACCAATGAGCTAACCCAGGCTAACCAATGAGCTAACCGAGGCTAACCAATGAGCTAACCCAGGCTAACCAATGAGCTAACTGAAGCTAACCAATGAGCTAACCCAGGCTAACCAATGAGCTAACCGAGGAATGAGCTAACCCAGGCTAATCAATGAGCTAACCGAGGCTAACCAATTGGCTAACTGAAGCTAACCAATGAGCTAACTGAAGCTAACCAATGAGCTAACCAAGGCTAACCAATGAGCTAACCGAGGAATGGGCTAACCCAGGCTAACCAATGAACTAACCGAGGCTAACCAATGAGCTAACTGAAGCTAACCAATGAGCTAACTGAAGCTAACCAATGAGCTAACCGAGGCTAACCAATGAGCTAACTGATGCTAACCAATGAGCTAACCCAGGATAACCAATGAGCTAACCGAGGCTAACCAATGAGCTAACTGAAGCTAACCAATGAGCTAACTGAAGCTAAACAATGAGCTAACTGATGCTAACCAATGAGCTAACCGAGGCTAACCGATGAGCTAACTGAAGCTAACCAATGAGCTAACCCAGGCTAATCAATGAACTAACTGAAGCTAATCAATGAGCTAGCCCAGGCTAATCAATGAACTAACTGAAGCTAACCAATGAGCTAACAGAGGCTAACCAATGAGCTAACCGATGAATGAGCTAACCCAGGCTAACCAATGAGCTAACCGAGGCTAACCAATGAGCTAACTGAGGCTAACCAATGAGCTAACTGATGCTAACCAATGAGCTAACCCAGGCTAACCAATGAGCTAACCGAGGCTAACCAATGAGCTAACTGAAGCTAACCAATGAGCTAACCCAGGCTAACCAATGAGCTAACCCAGGCTAACCAATGAGCTAGCCCAGGCTAACCAATGAGCTAACTGAATCTAACCAATGAGCTAACCGAGGCTAACCAATGAGCTAACTGAAGCTAACCAATGAGCTAACCCAGGCTAACCAATGAGCTAACTGAGGCTAACCAATGAGCTAACCCAGGCTAACCAATGAGCTAACTGAAGCTAACCAATGAGCTAACCGAGGAATGAGCTAACCCAGGCTAACCAATGAGCTAACTGAGGCTAACCAAAGAGCTAACTGATGCTAACCAGAGAGCTAACTGATGCTAACCAATGAGCTAACCGAGGCTAACCAATGAGCTAACCAAAGCTAACCAATGAGCTAACCCAGGCTAACCAATGAGCTAACCCAGGCTAACCAATGAGCTAACTGAGGCTAAACAATGAGCTAACTGATGCTAACCAATGAGCTAACTGAAGCTAACCCAGGCTAACCCAGGCTAACCAATGAGCTAACTGAAGCTAACAATGAGCTAACTGAGGCTAACCAATGAGCTAACTGATGCTAACCAATGAGCTAACCTAGGCTAACCAATGAGCTAACCGAGGCTAACCAATGAGCTAACTGAAGCTAACCAATGAGCTAACTGAAACTAACCAATGAGCTAACTGAGGCTAACCAATGAGCAAACTGATGCTAACCATTGAGCTAACTGAGGCTAACCAATGAGCTAACTGATGCTAACCAATGAGCTAATCCAGGCTAACCAATGAGCTAACCTAGGCTAACCAATGAGCTAACCGAGGCTAACCAATGAGCTAACCCAGGCTAACCAATGAGCTAACTGATGCTAACCAATGAGCTAACTGAGGCTAACAAATGAGCTAACTGATGCTAACCAATGAGCTAACCCAGGCTAACCAATGAGATAACCGAGGCTAACCAATGAGCTAACTGAAGCTAACCAATGAACTAACTGAAGCTAAACAATGAGCTTACTGATTCTAACCAATGAGCTAACCGAGGCTAACCAATGAGCTAACTGAAGCTAACCAATGAGCTAACCGAGGCTAACCAATGAGCTAACTGAAGCTAACCAATGAGCTTACCCAGAACAACCAATGAGCTAACTGAGGCTAACCAATGAGCTAACTGATGCTAGCCAATGAGCTAACCGAGGCTAACCAATGAGCTAACTGAAGCTAACCAATGAGCTAACTGATGCTAACCAATGAGCTAACCGAGGCTAACCAATGAGATAACTGAAGCTAACCAATGAGCTTACCCAGAACAACCAATGAGCTAACCCAGGCTAACCAATGAGCTAACTGAAGCTAACCAATGAGCTAAAAGCAGGCTAACCAATGAGCTAACCAACGCTAACCAATGAGCTAACTGAAGCTAACCAATTAGCTAACCCAGGCTAACCAATGAGCTAACTGAGGCTAACCAATGAGCTAACCCAGGCTAACCAATGAGCTAACTGAAGCTAACCAATGAGCTAACCGAGGAATGAGCTAACCCAGGCTAACCAATGAGCTAACCGAGGCTAACCAATTGGCTAACTGAAGCTAACCAATGAGCTAACTGAAGCTAACCAATGAGCTAACCCAGGCTAACCAATGAGATAACCGAGGCTAACCAATGAGCTAACTGAAGCTAACCAATTAGCTAACCCAGGCTAACCAATGAGCTAACTGAGGCTAACCAATGAGCTAACCCAGGCTAACCAATGAGCTAACTGAGGCTAACCAATGAGCTAACCCAGGCTAACCAATGAGCTAACTGAAGCTAACCAATGAGCTAACCGAGGAATGAGCTAACCCAGGCTAACCAATGAGCTAACTGAGGCTAACCAAAGAGCTAACCGAGGCTAACCAATGAGCTAACTGAAGCTAACCAAGGAGCTAACTGAAGCTAACCAATGAGTTAACTGAGGCTAACCAATGAGCTAACCGAGGCTAACCAATGAGCTAACTGAGGCTAACCAATGAGCTAACTGAAGCTAACCAATGAGCTAACCGAGGCTAACCAATGAGCTAACTGAAGCTAACCAATGAGCTAACTGAAGCTAACCAATGAGCTAACTGAGGCTAACCAATGAGCTAACCCAGGCTAACCAATGAGCTAACTGAAGCTAACCAATGAGCTAACCCAGGCTAACCAATGAGCTAACCGAGGAATGAGCTAACCCAGGCTAACCTATGAGCTAACCGAGGCTAACCAATTGGCTAACTGAAGCTAACCAATGAGCTAACTGAAGCTAACCAATGAGCTAACCAAGGCTAACCAATGAGCTAACCGAGGAATGGGCTAACCCAGGCTAACCAATGAGCTAACCGAGGCTAACCAATGAGCTAAATGAAGCTAACCAATGAGCTAACTGAAGCTAACCAATGAGCTAACCGAGGCTAACCAATGAGCTAACTGATGCTAACCAATGAGCTAACCCAGGATAACCAATGAGCTAACCGAAGCTAACCAATGAGCTAACTGAAGCTAACCAATGAGCTAACTGAAGCTAAACAATGAGCTAACTGATGCTAACCAATGAGCTAACCGAGGCTAACCAATGAGCTAACTGAAGCTAACCAATGAGCTAACCCAGGCTAACCAATGAGCTAACCCAGGCTAACCAATGAGCTAGCCCAGGCTAACCAATGAGCTAACTGAATCTAACCAATGAGCTAACCGAGGCTAACCAATGAGCTAACTGAAGCTAACCAATGAGCTAACCCAGGCTAACCAATGAGCTAACTGAGGCTAACCAATGAGCTAACCCATGCTAACCAATGAGCTAACTGAAGCTAACCAATGAGCTAACCGAGGAATGAGCTAACCAAGGCTAACCAATGAGCTAACTGAGGCTAACCAAAGAGCTAACCGAAGCTAACCAATGAGCTAACCCAGGCTAACCAATGAGCTAACCCAGGCTAACCAATGAGCTAACTGAGGCTAAACAATGAGCTAACTGATGCTAACCAATGAGCTAACTGAAGCTAACCCAGGCTAACCCAGGCTAACCAATGAGCTAACTGAAGCTAACAATGAGCTAACTGAGGCTAACCAATGAGCTAACTGATGCTAACCAATGAGCTAACCTAGGCTAACCAATGAGCTAACCGAGGCTAACCAATGAGCTAACTGAAGCTAACCAATGAGCTAACTGAAGCTAACCAATGAGCTAACTGAGGCTAACCAATGAGCTAACTGATGCTAACCATTGAGCTAACTGAGGCTAACCAATGAGCTAACTGATGCTAACCAATGAGCTAATCCAGGCTAACCAATGAGCTAACCTAGGCTAACCAATGCGCTAACCGAGCCTAACCAATGAGCTAACCCAGGCTAACCAATGAGCTAACTGAAGCTAACCAATGAGCTAACCCAGGCTAACCAATGAGCTAACCGAGGAATGAGCTAACCCAGGCTAACCAATGAGCTAACCGAGGCTAGCCAATTGGCTAACTGAAGCTAACCAATGAGCTAACCGAGGCTAACCAATGAGCTAACTGATGCTAACCAATGAGCTAACTGAGGCTAACAAATGAGCTAACTGATGCTAACCAATGAGCTAACCCAGGCTAACCAATGAGATAACAGAGGCTAACCAATGAGCTAACTGAAGCTAACCAATGAGCTAACTGAAGCTAAACAATGAGCTTACTGATGCTAACCAATGAGCTAACCGAGGCTAACCAATGAGCTAACAGAAGCTAACCAATGAGCTAACCCAGGCTAACCAATGAGCTAACCCAGGCTAACCAATGAGCTAGCCCAGGCTAACCAATGAGCTAACTGAAGCTAACCAATGAGCTAACCGAGGCTAACCAATGAGCTAACCGAGTAATGAGCTAACCCAGGCTAACCAATGAGCTAACCGAGGCTAACCAATGAGCTAACTGAGGCTAACCAATGAGCTAACTGATGCTAACCAATGAGCTAACCCAGGCTAACCAATGAGCTAACCGAGGCTAACCAATGAGCTAACTGAAGCCAACCAATGAGCTAACCCAGGCTAACCAATGAGCTAACCCAGGCTAACCAATGAGCTAGCCCAGGCTAACCAATGAGCTAACTGAATCTAACCAATGAGCTAGCCGAGGCTAACCAATTAGCTAACTGAGGCTAACCAATGAGCTAACTGATGCTAACCAATGAGCTAACCGAGGCTAACCAATGAGCTAACTGAAGCTAACCAATGAGCTAACCCAGGCTAACCAATGAGCTAACTGTGGCTAACCAATGAGCTAACCCAGGCTAACCAATGAGCTAACTGAAGCTAACCAATGAGCTAACCGAGGAATGAGCTAACCCAGGCTAACCAATGAGCTAACTGAGGCTAACCAAAGAGCTAACCGAGGCTAACCAATGAGCTAACTGAAGCTAACCAATGAGCTAACTGAAGCTAACCAATGAGCTAACCGAGGAATGAGCTAACCCAGGCTAACCAATGAGCTAACCGAGGCTAACCAATGAGCTAACTGAAGCTAGCCAATGAGCTAACCCAGGCTAACCAATGAGCTAACCCAGGCTAACCAATGAGCTAGCCCAGGCTAACCAATGAGCTAACTGAATCTAACCAATGAGCTAACCGAGGCTAACCAATGAGCTAACTGAAGCTAACCAATGAGCTAACCCAGGCTAACCAATGAGCTAACTGAGGCTAACCAATGAGCTAACCCAGGCTAACCAATGAGCTAACTGAAGCTAACCAATGAGCTAACCGAGGAATGAGCTAACCCAGGCTAACCAATGAGCTAACTGAGGCTAACCAAAGAGCTAACCGAGGCTAACCAATGAGCTAACTGAAGCTAACCAATGAGCTAACTGAAGCTAACCAATGAGCTAACTGAGGCTAACCAATGAGCTAACCGAGGCTAACCAATGAGCTAACTGAGGCTAACCAATGAGCTAACTGAAGCTAACCAATGAGCTAACCGAGGCTAACCAATGAGCTAACTGAAGCTAACCAATGAGCTAACTGAAGCTAACCAATGAGCTAACTGAGGCTAACCAATGAGCTAACCCAGGCTAACCAATGAGCTAACTGAAGCTAACCAATGAGCTAACCCAGGCTAACCAATGAGCTAACCGAGGAATGAGCTAACCCATGCTAACCAATGAGCTAACCGAGGCTAACCAATTGGCTAACTGAAGCTAACCAATGAGCTAACTGAAGCTAACCAATGAGCTAACCAAGGCTAACCAATGAGCTAACCGAGGAATGGGCTAACCCAGGCTAACCAATGAGCTAACCGAGGCTAAAGAATGAGCTAACTGAAGCTAACCAATGAGCTAACTGAAGCTAACCAATGAGCTAACCGAGGCTAACCAATGAGCTAACTGATGCTAACCAATGAGCTAACCCAGGATAACCAATGAGCTAACCAAGGCTAATCAATGAGCTAACAGAAGCTAACCAATGAGCTAACTGAAGCTAAACAATGAGCTAACTGATGCTAACCAATGAGCTAACCGAGGCTAACCAACGAGCTAACTGAAGCTAACCAATGAGCTAACCCAGGCTAATCAATGAACTAACTGAAGCTAATCAATGAGCTAGCCCAGGCTAATCAATGAACTAACTGATGCTAACCAATGAGCTAACAGAGGCTAACCAATGAGCTAACCGAGGAATGAGCTAACCCAGGCTAACCAATGAGCTAACCGAGGCTAACCAATGAGCTAACTGAAGCTAACCAATGAGCTAACCTAGGCTAACCAATGAGCTAACCCAGGCTAACCAATGAGCTAGCCCAGGCTAACCAATGAGCTAACTGAATCTAACCAATGAGCTAACCGAGGCTAACCAATGAGCTAACTGAAGCTTACCAATGAGCTAACCCAGGCTAACCAATGAGCTAACTGAGGCTAACCAATGAGCTAACCCAGGCTAAACAATGAGCTAACTGAAGCTAACCAATGAGCTAACCGAGGAATGAGCTAACCCAGGCTAACCAATGAGCTAACTGAGGCTAACCAAAGAGCTAACTGATGCTAACCAGAGAGCTAACTGATGGTAACCAATGAGCTAACAGAGGCTAACCAATGAGCTAACCGAAGCTAACCAATGAGCTAACCCAGGCTAACCAATGAGCTAACCCAGGCTAACCAATGAGCTAACTGAGGCTAAACAATGAGCTAACTGATGCTAACCAATGAGCTAACTGAAGCTAAACCAGGCTAACCCAGGCTAACCAATGAGCTAACTGAAGCTAACAATGAGCTAACTGAGGCTAACCAATGAGCTAACTGATGCTAACCAATGAGCTAACCTAGGCTAACCAATGAGCTAACCGAGGCTAACCAATGAGCTAACCGAGGCTAACCAATGAGCTAACCCAGGCTAACCAATGAGCTAACTGAAGCTAACCAATGAGCTAACCCAGGCTAACCAATGAGCTAACCGAGGAATGAGCTAACCCAGGCTAACCAATGAGCTAACCGAGGCTAACCAATGAGCTAACTGATGCTAACCAATGAGCTAACTGAGGCTAACAAATGAGCTAACTGATGCTAACCAATGAGCTAACCCAGGCTAACCAATGAGATAACCGAGGCTAACCAATGAGCTAACTGAAGCTAACCAATGAGCTAACTGAAGCTAAACAATGAGCTTACTGATGCTAACCAATGAGCTAACCGAGGCTAACCAATGAGCTAACTGAAGCTAACCAATGAGCTAACCCAGGCTAACCAATGAGCTAACCCAGGCTAACCAATGAGCTAACCGAGGCTAACCAATGAGCTAACTGAGGCTAACCAATGAGCTAACTGATGCTAACCAATGAGCTAACCCAGGCTAACCAATGAGCTAACTGAGGCTAACCAATGAGCTAACTGAATCTAACCAATGAGCTAACCGAGGCTAACCAATGAGCTAACTGAGGCTAACCAATGAGCTAACTGATGCTAGCCAATGAGCTAACCGAGGCTAACCAATGAGCTAACTGAAGCTAACCAATGAGCTAACTGATGCTAACCAATGAGCTAACCGAGGCTAACCAATGAGCTAACTGAAGCTAACCAATGAGCTTACCCAGAACAACCAATGAGCTAACCCAGGCTAACCAATGAGCTAACTGAAGCTAACCAATGAGCTAAAAGCAGGCTAACCAATGAGCTAACCAAGGCTAACCAATGAGCTAACTGAAGCTAACCAATGAGCTAACCCAGGCTAACCAATGAGCTAACTGAGGCTAACCAATGAGCTAACCCAGGCTAACCAATGAGCTAACTGAAGCTAACCAATGAGCTAACCGAGGAATGAGCTAACCCAGGCTAACCAATGAGCTAACTGAGGCTAACCAAAGAGCTAACTGATGATAACCAGAGAGCTAACTGATGCTAACCAATGAGCTAACCGAGGCTAACCAATGAGCTAACCGAAGCTAACCAATGAGCTAACCCAAGCTAACCAATGAGCTAACTGAGGCTAAACAATGAGCTAACTGATGCTAAACAATGAGCTAACTGAAGCTAACCCAGGCTAACCCAGGCTAACCAATGAGCTAACTGAAGCTAACAATGAGCTAACTGAGGCTAACCAATGAGCTAACTGATGCTAACCAATGAGCTAACCGAGGCTAACCAATGAGCTAACTGAAGCTAACCAATGAGCTAACCCAGGCTAACCGAGGAATGAGCTAACCCAGGCTAACCAATGAGCTAACCGAGGCTAACCAATGAGCTAACTGAAGCTAACCAATGAGCTAACTGAAGCTAACCAATGAGCTAACCGAGGCTAACCAATGAGCTAACTGATGCTAACCATTGAGCTAACTGAGGCTAACCAATGAGCTAACTGATGCTAACCAATGAGCTAATCCAGGCTAACCAATGAGCTAACCCAGGCTAACCAATGAGCTAACCGAGGCTAACCAATGAGCTAACCCAGGCTAACCAATGAGCTAACTGAAGCTAACCAATGAGCTAACCCAGGCTAACCAATGAGCTAACCGAGGAATGAGCTAACCCAGGCTAACCAATGAGCTAACCGAGGCTAACCAATTGGCTAACTGAAGCTAACCAATGAGCTAACTGAAGCTAACCAATGAGCTAACCAAGGCTAACCAATGAGCTAACCGAGGAATGGGCTAACCCAGGCTAACCAATGAGCTAACCGAGGCTAACCAATGAGCTAACTGAAGCTAACCAATGAGCTAACTGAAGCTAACCAATGAGCTAACCGAGGCTAACCAATGAGCTAACTGATGCTAACCAATGAGCTAACCCAGGATAACCAATGAGCTAACCGAGGCTAACCAATGAGCTAACTGAAGCTAACCAATGAGCTAACTGAAGCTAAACAATGAGCTAACTGATGCTAACCAATGAGCTAACCGAGGCTAACCAATGAGCTAACTGAAGCTAACCAATGAGCTAACCCAAGCTAATCAATGAACTAACTGAAGCTAATCAATGAGCTAGCCCAGGCTAATCAATGAACTAACTGAAGCTAACCAATGAGCTAACAGAGGCTAACCAATGAGCTAACCGAGAAATGAGCTAACCCAGGCTAACCAATGAGCTAACTGATGCTAACCAGAGAGCTAACTGATGCTAACCAATGAGCTAACCCAGGCTAACCAATGAGCTAACCCAGGCTAACCAATGAGCTAACTGAGGCTAAACAATGAGCTAACTGATGCTAACCAATGAGCTAACTGAAGCTAACCCAGGCTAACCCAGGCTAACCTATGAGCTAACTGAAGCTAACAATGAGCTAACTGAGGCTAACCAATGAGCTAACTGATGCTAACCAATGAGCTAACCCAGGCTAACCAATGAGCTAACCCAGGCTAACCAATGAGCTAACCGAGGCTAACCAATGAGCTAACTGAGGCTAACCAATGCGCTAACTGATGCTAACCAATGAGCTAACCCAGGCTAACCAATGAGCTAACCGAGGCTAACCAATGAGCTAACTGAATCTAACCAATGAGCTAACCGAGGCTAACCAATGAGCTAACTGAGGCTAACCAATGAGCTAACTGATGCTAACCAATGAGCTAACCGAGGCTAACCACTGAGCTAACTGAAGCTAACCCAGGCTAACCAATGAGCTAACCGAGGAATGAGCTAACCCAGGCTAACCAATGAGCTAACCGAGGCTAACCAATGAGCTAACTGAAGCTAACCAATGAGCTAACCCAGGCTAACCAATGAGCTAACCCAGGCTAACCAATGAGCTAGCCCAGGCTAACCAATGAGCTAACTGAATCTAACCAATGAGCTAACCGAGGCTAACCAATGAGCTAACTGAAGCTAACCAATGAGCTAACCCAGGCTAACCAATGAGCTAACTGAGGCAAACCAATGAGCTAACCCAGGCTAACCAATGAGCTAACTGAAGCTAACCAATGAGATAACCGAGGAATGAGCTAACCCAGGCTAACCAATGAGCTAACTGAGGCTAACCAAAGAGCTAACCGAGGCTAACCAATGAGCTAACTGAAGCTAACCAATGAGCTAACTGAAGCTAACCAATGAGCTAACTGAGGCTAACCAATGAGCTAACCGAGGCTAACCAATGAGCTAACTGAGGCTAACCAATGAGCTAACTGAAGCTAACCAATGAGCTAACTGATGCTAACCAATGAGCTAATCCAGGCTAACCAATGAGCTAACCCAGGCTAACCAATGAGCTAACCGAGGCTAACCAATGAGCTAACCCAGGCTAACCAATGAGCTAACTGAAGCTAACCAATGAGCTAACCCAGGCTAACCAATGAGCTAACCGAGGAATGAGCTAACCCAGGCTAACCAATGAGCTAACCCAGGCTAACCAATGAGCTAACCGAGGCTAACCAATGAGCTAACCCAGGCTAACCAATGAGCTAACTGAAGCTAACCAATGAGCTAACCCAGGCTAACCAATGAGCTAACCGAGGAATGAGCTAACCCAGGCTAACCAATGAGCTAACCAAGGCTAACCAATTGGCTAACTGAAGCTAACCAATGAGCTAACTGAAGCTAACCAATGAGCTAACCAAGGCTAACCAATGAGCTAACCGAGGAATGGGCTAACCCAGGCTAACCAATGAGCTAACCGAGGCTAACCAATGAGCTAACTGAAGCTAACCAATGAGCTAACCGAGGCTAACCAATGAGCTAACTGATGCTAACCAATGAGCTAACCCAGGATAACCAATGAGCTAACCGAGGCTAACCAATGAGCTAACTGAAGCTAACCAATGAGCTAACTGAAGCTAAACAATGAGCTAACTGATGCTAACCAATGAGCTAACCGAGGCTAACCAATGAGCTAACTGAAGCTAACCAATGAGCTAACCCAGGCTAATCAATGAACTAACTGAAGCTAATCAATGAGCTAGCCCAGGCTAATCAATGAACTAACTGAAGCTAACCAATGAGCTAACAGAGGCTAACCAATGAGCTAACAGAGAAATGAGCTAACCCAGGCTAACCAATGAGCTAACTGAGGCTAACCAATGAGCTAACTGAGGCTAACCAATGAGCTAACTGATGCTAACCAATGAGCTAACCCAGGCTAACCAATGAGCTAACTGAAGCTAACCAATGAGCTAACCCAGGCTAACCAATGAGCTAACCCAGGCTAACCAATGAGCTAGCCCAGGCTAACCAATGAGCTAACTGAATCTAACCAATGAGCTAACCGAGGCTAACCAATGAGCTAACTAAAGCTAACCAATGAGCTAACCCAGGCTAACCAATGAGCTAACTGAGGCTAACCAATGAGCTAACCCAGGCTAACCAATGAGCTAACTGAAGCTAACCAATGAGCTAACCGAGGAATGAGCTAACCCAGGCTAACCAATGAGCTAACTGAGGCTAACCAAAGAGCTAACTGATGCTAACCAGAGAGCTAACTGATGCTAACCAATGAGCTAACCGAGGCTAACCAATGAGCTAACCAAAGCTAACCAATGAGCTAACCCAGGCTAACCAATGAGCTAACCCAGGCTAACCAATGAGCTAACTGAGGCTAAACAATGAGCTAACTGATGCTAACCAATGAGCTAACTGAAGCTAACCCAGGCTAACCCAGGCTAACCTATGAGCTAACTGAAGCTAACAATGAGCTAACTGAGGCTAACCAATGAGCTAACTGATGCTAACCAATGAGCTAACCTAGGCTAACCAATGAGCTAACCGAGGCTAACCAATGAGCTAACTGAAGCTAACCAATGAGCTAACTGAAACTAACCAATGAGCTAACTGAGGCTAACCAATGAGCAAACTGATGCTAACCATTGAGCTAACTGAGGCTAACCAATGTGCTAACTGATGCTAACCAATGAGCTAATCCAGGCTAACCAATGAGCTAACCTAGGCTAACCAATGAGCTAACCGAGGCTAACCAATGAGCTAACCCAGGCTAACCAATGAGCTAACTGAAGCTAACCAATGAGCTAACCCAGGCTAACCAATGAGCTAACCGAGGAATGAGCTAACCCAGGCTAACCAATGAGCTAACCGAGGCTAACCAATTGGCTAACTGAAGCTAACCAATGAGCTAACTGAAGCTAACCAATGAGCTAACCGAGGCTAACCAATGAGCTAACTGATGCTAACCAATGAGCTAACTGAGGCTAACAAATGAGCTAACTGATGCTAACCAATGAGCTAACCCAGGCTAACCAATGAGATAACCGAGGCTAACCAATGAGATAACTGAAGCTAACCAATGAGCTAACTGAAGCTAAACAATGAGCTTACTGATGCTAACCAATGAGCTAACCAAGGCTAACCAATGAGCTAACTGAAGCTAACCAATGAGCTAACCCAGGCTAACCAATGAGCTAACCCAGGCTAACCAATGAGCTAACCGAGGCTAACCAATGAGCTAACTGAGGCTAACCAATGAGCTAACTGATGCTAACCAATGAGCTAACCCAGGCTAACCAATGAGCTAACCGAGGCTAACCAATGAGCTAACTGAATCTAACCAATGAGCTAACCGAGGCTAACCAATGAGCTAACTGAGGCTAACCAATGAGCTAACTGATGCTAGCCAATGAGCTAACCGAGGCTAACCAATGAGCTAACTGAAGCTAACCAATGAGCCAACTGATGCTAACCAATGAGCTAACCGAGGCTAACCAATGAGCTAACTGAAGCTAACCAATGAGCTTACCCAGAACAACCAATGAGCTAACCCAGGCTAACCAATGAGCTAACTGAAGCTAACCAATGAGCTAAAAGCAGGCTAACCAATGAGCTAACCAAGGCTAACCAATGAGCCAACTGAAGCTAACCAATGAGCTAACCCAGGCTAACCAATGAGCTAACTGAGGCTAACTAATGAGCTAACCCAGGCTAACCAATGAGCTAACTGAAGCTAACCAATGAGCTAACCGAGGAATGAGCTAACCCAGGCTAACCAATGAGCTAACTGAGGCTAACCAAAGAGCTAACTGATGATAACCAGAGAGCTAACTGATGCTAACCAATGAGCTAACCGAGGCTAACCAATGAGCTAACCGAAGCTAACCAATGAGCTAACCCAGGCTAACCAATGAGCTAACTGAGGCTAAACAATGAGCTAACTGATGCTAAACAATGAGCTAACTGAAGCTAACCCAGGCTAACCCAGGCTAACCAATGAGCTAACTGAAGCTAACAATGAGCTAACTGAGGCTAACCAATGAGCTAACTGATGCTAACCAATGAGCTAACCGAGGCTAACCAATGAGCTAACTGAAGCTAACCAATGAGCTAACCCAGGCTAACCGAGGAATGAGCTAACCCAGGCTAACCAATGAGCTAACCGAGGCTAACCAATGAGCTAACTGAAGCTAACCAATGAGCTAACTGAAGCTAACCAATGAGCTAACCGAGGCTAACCAATGAGCTAACTGATGCTAACCATTGAGCTAACTGAGGCTAACCAATGAGCTAACTGATGCTAACCAATGAGCTAATCCAGGCTAACCAATGAGCTAACCCAGGCTAACCAATGAGCTAACCGAGGCTAACCAATTGGCTAACTGAAGCTAACCAATGAGCTAACTGAAGCTAACCAATGAGCTAACCAAGGCTAACCAATGAGCTAACCGAGGAATGGGGTAACCCAGGCTAACCAATGAGCTAACCGAGGCTAACCAATGAGCTAAATGAAGCTAACCAATGAGCTAACTGAAGCTAACCAATGAGCTAACCGAAGCTAACCAATGAGCTAACTGATGCTAACCAATGAGCTAACCCAGGATAACCAATGAGCTAACCGAGGCTAACCAATGAGCTAACTGAAGCTAACCAATGAGCTAACTGAAGCTAAACAATGAGCTAACTGATGCTAACCAATGAGCTAACCGAGGCTAACCAATGAGCTAACTGAAGCTAACCAATGAGCTAACCCAGGCTAATCAATGAACTAACTGAAGCTAATCAATGAGCTAGCCCAGGCTAATCAATGAACTAACTGAAGCTAACCAATGAGCTAACAGAGGCTAACCAATGAGCTAACCGAGGAATGAGCTAACCCAGGCTAACCAATGAGCTAACCGAGGCTAACCAATGAGCTAACTGAGGCTAACCAATGAGCTAACTGATGCTAACCAATGAGCTAACCCAGGCTAACCAATGAGCTAACCGAGGCTAACCAATGAGCTAACTGAAGCTAACCAATGAGCTAACCCAGGCTAACCAATGAGCTAACCCAGGCTAACCAATGAGCTAGCCCAGGCTAACCAATGAGCTAACTGAATCTAACCAATGAGCTAACCGAGGCTAACCAATGAGCTAACTGAAGCTAACCAATGAGCTAACCCAGGCTAACCAATGAGCTAACTGAGGCTAACCAATGAGCTAGCCCAGGCTAACCAATGAGCTAACTGAATCTAACCAATGAGCTAACCCAGGCTAACCAATGAGGTAACTGAAGCTAACCAATGAGCTAACCGAGGAATGAGCTAACCCAGGCTAACCAATGAGCTAACTGGGGCTAACCAAAGAGCTAACTGATGCTAACCAGAGAGCTAACTGATGCTAACCAATGAGCTAACCGAGGCTAACCAATGAGCTAACCGAGGCTAACCAATGAGCTAACTGAAGCTAACCAATGAGCTAACCCAGGCTAACCAATGAGCTAACCGAGGAATGAGCTAACCCAGGCTAACCAATGAGCTAACCGAGGCTAACCAATTGGCTAACTGAAGCTAACCAATGAGCTAACTGAAGCTAACCAATGAGCTAACCAAGGCTAACCAATGAGCTAACCGAGGAATGGGCTAACCCAGGCTAACCAATGAGCTAACCGAGGCTAACCAATGAGCTAAATGAAGCTAACCAATGAGCTAACTGAAGCTAACCAATGAGCTAACCGAGGCTAACCAATGAGCTAACTGATGCTAACCAATGAGCTAACCCAGGATAACCAATGAGCTAACCGAGGCTAACCAATGAGCTAACTGAAGCTAACCAATGAGCTAACTGAAGCTAAACAATGAGCTAACTGATGCTAACCAATGAGCTAACCGAGGCTAACCAATGAGCTAACTGAAGCTAACCAATGAGCTAACCCAGGCTAATCAATGAACTAACTGAAGCTAATCAATGAGCTAGCCCAGGCTAATCAATGAACTAACTGAAGCTAACCAATGAGCTAACAGAGGCTAACCAATGAGCTAACCGAGGAATGAGCTAACCCAGGCTAACCAATGAGCTAACCGAGGCTAACCAATGAGCTAACTGAGGCTAACCAATGAGCTAACTGATGCTAACCAATGAGCTAACCCAGGCTAACCAATGAGCTAACCGAGGCTAACCAATGAGCTAACTGAAGCTAACCAATGAGCTAACCCAGGCTAACCAATGAGCTAACCCAGGCTAACCAATGAGCTAGCCCAGGCTAACCAATGAGCTAACTGAATCTAACCAATGAGCTAACCGAGGCTAACCAATGAGCTAACTGAAGCTAACCAATGAGCTAACCCAGGCTAACCAATGAGCTAACTGAGGCTAACCAATGAGCTAACCCAGGCTAACCAATGAGCTAACTGAAGCTAACCAATGAGCTAACCGAGGAATGAGCTAACCCAGGCTAACCAATGAGCTAACTGAGGCTAACCAAAGAGCTAACTGATGCTAACCAGAGAGCTAACTGATGCTAACCAATGAGCCAACCGAGGCTAACCAATGAGCTAACCGAAGCTAACCAATGAGCTAACCCAGGCTAACCAATGAGCTAACCCAGGCTAACCAATGAGCTAACTGAGGCTAAACAATGAGCTAACTGATGCTAACCAATTAGCTAACTGAAGCTAACCCAGGCTAACCCAGGCTAACCAATGAGCTAACTGAAGCTAACAATGAGCTAACTGAGGCTAACCAATGAGCTAACTGATGCTAACCAATGAGCTAACCTAGGCTAACCAATGAGCTAACCGAGGCTAACCAATGAGCTAACTGAAGCTAACCAATGAGCTAACTGAAGCTAACCAATGAGCTAACTGAGGCTAACCAATGAGCTAACTGATGCTAACCAATGAGCTAATCCTGGCTAACCAATGAGCTAACCTAGGCCAACCAATGAGCTAACCGAGGCTAACCAATGAGCTAACCCAGGCTAACCAATGAGCTAACTGAAGCTAACCAATGAGCTAACTGAAGCTAACCCAGGCTAACCAATGAGCTAACCGACGAATGAGCTAACCCAGGCTAACCAATGAGCTAACCGAGGCTAACCAATGAGCTAACTGAAGCTAACCAATGAGCTAACCCAGGCTAACCAATGAGCTAACCCAGGCTAACCAATGAGCTAACCGAGGCTAACCAATGAGCTAACTGAGGCTAACCAATGAGCTAACTGATGCTAACCAATGAGCTAACCCAGGCTAACCAATGAGCTAACCGAGGCTAACCAATGAGCTAACTGAATCTAACCAATGAGCTAACCGAGGCTAACCAATGAGCTAACTGAGGCTAACCAATGAGCTAACTGATGCTAACCAATGAGCTAACCGAGGCTAACCACTGAGCTAACTGAAGCTAACCCAGGCTAAACAATGAGCTAACCGAGGAATGAGCTAACCCAGGCTAACCAATGAGCTAACCGAGGCTAACCAATGAGCTAACCGAGGCTAACCAATGAGCTAACTGAAGCTAACCAATGAGCTAACCCAGGCTAACCAATGAGCTAACCCAGGCTAACCAATGAGCTAACCGAGGCTAACCAATGAGCTAACTGAGGCTAACCAATGAGCTAACTGAGGCTAACCAAAGAGCTAACCGAGGCTAACCAATGAGCTAACTGAAGCTAACCAATGAGCTAACTGAAGCTAACCAATGAGCTAACTGAGGCTAACCAATGAGCTAACCGAGGCTAACCAATGAGCTAACTGAGGCTAACCAATGAGCTAACTGAAGCTAACCAATGAGCTAACTGATGCTAACCAATGAGCTAATCCAGGCTAACCAATGAGCTAACCCAGGCTAACCAATGAGCTAACCGAGGCTAACCAATGAGCTAACCCAGGCTAACCAATGAGCTAACTGAAGCTAACCAATGAGCTAACCCAGGCTAACCAATGAGCTAACCGAGGAATGAGCTAACCCAGGCTAACCAATGAGCTAACCCAGGCTAACCAATGAGCTAACCGAGGCTAACCAATGAGCTAACCCAGGCTAACCAATGAGCTAACTGAAGCTAACCAATGAGCTAACCCAGGCTAACCAATGAGCTAACCGAGGAATGAGCTAACCCAGGCTAACCAATGAGCTAACCGAGGCTAACCAATTGGCTAACTGAAGCTAACCAATGAGCTAACTGAAGCTAACCAATGAGCTAACCAAGGCTAACCAATGAGCTAACCGAGGAATGGGCTAACCCAGGCTAACCAATGAGCTAACCGAGGCTAACCAATGAGCTAACTGAAGCTAACCAATGAGCTAACCGAGGCTAACCAATGAGCTAACTGATGCTAACCAATGAGCTAACCCAGGATAACCAATGAGCTAACCGAGGCTAACCAATGAGCTAACTGAAGCTAACCAATGAGCTAACTGAAGCTAAACAATGAGCTAACTGATGCTAACCAATGAGCTAACCGAGGCTAACCAATGAGCTAACTGAAGCTAACCAATGAGCTAACCCAGGCTAATCAATGAACTAACTGAAGCTAATCAATGAGCTAGCCCAGGCTAATCAATGAACTAACTGAAGCTAACCAATGAGCTAACAGAGGCTAACCAATGAGCTAACCGAGAAATGAGCTAACCCAGGCTAACCAATGAGCTAACTGAGGCTAACCAATGAGCTAACTGAGGCTAACCAATGAGCTAACTGATGCTAACCAATGAGCTAACCCAGGCTAACCAATGAGCTAACTGAAGCTAACCAATGAGCTAACCCAGGCTAACCAATGAGCTAACCCAGGCTAACCAATGAGCTAGCCCAGGCTAACCAATGAGCTAACTGAATCTAACCAATGAGCTAACCGAGGCTAACCAATGAGCTAACTGAAGCTAACCAATGAGCTAACCCAGGCTAACCAATGAGCTAACTGAGGCTAACCAATGAGCTAACCCAGGCTAACCAATGAGCTAACTGAAGCTAACCAATGAGCTAACCGAGGAATGAGCTAACCCAGGCTAACCAATGAGCTAACTGAGGCTAACCAAAGAGCTAACTGATGCTAACCAGAGAGCTAACTGATGCTAACCAATGAGCTAACCGAGGCTAACCAATGAGCTAACCAAAGCTAACCAATGAGCTAACCCAGGCTAACCAATGAGCTAACCCAGGCTAACCAATGAGCTAACTGAGGCTAAACAATGAGCTAACTGATGCTAACCAATGAGCTAACTGAAGCTAACCCAGGCTAACCCAGGCTAACCTATGAGCTAACTGAAGCTAACAATGAGCTAACTGAGGCTAACCAATGAGCTAACTGATGCTAACCAATGAGCTAACCTAGGCTAACCAATGAGCTAACCGAGGCTAACCAATGAGCTAACTGAAGCTAACCAATGAGCTAACTGAAACTAACCAATGAGCTAACTGAGGCTAACCAATGAGCAAACTGATGCTAACCATTGAGCTAACTGAGGCTAACCAATGTGCTAACTGATGCTAACCAATGAGCTAATCCAGGCTAACCAATGAGCTAACCTAGGCTAACCAATGAGCTAACCGAGGCTAACCAATGAGCTAACCCAGGCTAACCAATGAGCTAACTGAAGCTAACCAATGAGCTAACCCAGGCTAACCAATGAGCTAACCGAGGAATGAGCTAACCCAGGCTAACCAATGAGCTAACCGAGGCTAACCAATTGGCTAACTGAAGCTAACCAATGAGCTAACTGAAGCTAACCAATGAGCTAACCGAGGCTAACCAATGAGCTAACTGATGCTAACCAATGAGCTAACTGAGGCTAACAAATGAGCTAACTGATGCTAACCAATGAGCTAACCCAGGCTAACCAATGAGATAACCGAGGCTAACCAATGAGCTAACTGAAGCTAACCAATGAGCTAACTGAAGCTAAACAATGAGCTTACTGATGCTAACCAATGAGCTAACCGAGGCTAACCAATGAGCTAACTGAAGCTAACCAATGAGCTAACCCAGGCTAACCAATGAGCTAACCCAGGCTAACCAATGAGCTAACCGAGGCTAACCAATGAGCTAACTGAGGCTAACCAATGAGCTAACTGATGCTAACCAATGAGCTAACCCAGGCTAACCAATGAGCTAACCGAGGCTAACCAATGAGCTAACTGAATCTAACCAATGAGCTAACCGAGGCTAACCAATGAGCTAACTGAGGCTAACCAATGAGCTAACTGATGCTAGCCAATGAGCTAACCGAGGCTAACCAATGAGCTAACTGAAGCTAACCAATGAGCTAACTGATGCTAACCAATGAGCTAACCGAGGCTAACCAATGAGCTAACTGAAGCTAACCAATGAGCTTACCCAGAACAACCAATGAGCTAACCCAGGCTAACCAATGAGCTAACTGAAGCTAACCAATGAGCTAAAAGCAGGCTAACCAATGAGCTAACCAAGGCTAACCAATGAGCTAACTGAAGCTAACCAATGAGCTAACCCAGGCTAACCAATGAGCTAACTGAGGCTAACTAATGAGCTAACCCAGGCTAACCAATGAGCTAACTGAAGCTAACCAATGAGCTAACCGAGGAATGAGCTAACCCAGGCTAACCAATGAGCTAACTGAGGCTAACCAAAGAGCTAACTGATGATAACCAGAGAGCTAACTGATGCTAACCAATGAGCTAACCGAGGCTAACCAATGAGCTAACTGAAGCTAACCAATGAGCTAACCCAGGCTAACCAATGAGCTAACCCAGGCTAACCAATGAGCTAACCGAGGCTAACCAATGAGCTAACTGAGGCTAACCAATGAGCTAACTGAGGCTAACCAAAGAGCTAACCGAGGCTAACCAATGAGCTAACTGAAGCTAACCAATGAGCTAACTGAAGCTAACCAATGAGCTAACTGAGGCTAACAGCAGAAGAAGGATTGCACAAGATTGCTCGCGTGAGGCAGTCGCAATTTTTACAGGCTCCCACTACCTGTTAGCATCTGGCATCTGTTAGCATAGATCTAGCTCTCCGGCTTAGGCTCCATCTATGTCCATCTATGTTCCATCTTTAACGCCATTGATCTGTGGAGGATCTGCCGCGGTTTGAGGGCCTGCCGTCCACCCATTTCTGCTTCTGCTGGTGGTGGTTCCCACGGCTGAAGGCCGCTATCCACCTGCTGTTAGAGGCCTACTCCCACCTGTTGGGTGCTACTGTGCGGGGGAGGCCTGGTCTGGAGATACCGCGGAGAAACCGGAGTGTTGCCACACTGCTGATTGCCTATTTCCTTGCTGCTGTCCTGACGTGGTTTTGCTTCGGGAACATCGTGATGCTGTTGAGCTGGACTGGGAAAATGGCAAATGTCGTGTTTCTGCTGTGCCTTTTTTTGACTGTGCTGGACAAGGAGAAGTTCGCTAGTCATCCTGACAATTCTGCTGGATGCGGGTCCGTTCTGCCGCCCGCAGTGGACATCCCCTGTACAGGTTCGGATGGGTTGCACAAACAATTGCTAGTTGCACTGTCGCGGGCATTCATTTCGTCAAATGTCTGTCTTTCTCACATGCCTGCCACAATGGTCCTTCAGAATTGTTTTTTGAACTCTAATCTCACTTTTGCGAAGTTTGCTGGTGACTCTAGAACAGCTGAAAATGTATGTGTGTTGATTAAGAGGAAAAGGTGCTTGGTATTTTTATTGTTGTTACTATCAGGAAATGTACAGCCAAATCCGGGTCCACCTGGTAGTTTTAGTCAAATAGCTACTCCTGCTGATTTTAGTTCTAGATCGGGGTTAGGTTTAATTCATTTAAATGTGCGCAGTCTGTTACCTAAATTAGATTTTGTCCGTATTTGGGCGAGTTCAACTGATGCTGATGTCATTGTCTTATCAGAAACGTGGCTAGACAAATCGATCTTGGCCTCTGACATTTACATAAATGGTTACAATGTATATCGCACTGACCGTCCTAAAAAAGGTGGTGGCGTTGCCATTTATGTCAAAAATAAGTTTTGTGTAACAAAAATGGTTTCCAAATCTGTTAGTAAACAACTAGAATTTTTAGCTGTGAATGTCGAAGTAACAAAGGGTCAACAGGTCATGGTGGTGGGTTGCTACAGGGCCCCCTCGGCTGTCAAGGACTCCTTATCTTCATTGGCAAAACTGTTATCTCAACTTTCCTACAAGGAAATAGTGCTGCTTGGTGATTTTAATTGGGATTGGTTAACTTCTGTGTCAGAGGATTTTAAAAACCTGTGTACCTCTTTGAACATTACTCAGATTATAGACAGTCCTACTCGCCCAAATATTAAGTCCCCAAATAAATCCTCCTTAATTGATCTAATTTTAACAAATGTTCCATATAAATACTCATCTGTGGGAGTATTTGCTAATGATGTGAGTGACCACTGTGTTGTAGCCACAATTAGGGACACTAAGGTCCAAAAAGTTAAACCACGCATCATCACAAAGAGAGATAAAAAACACTTAGTGGAGCAGGGTTTTTTACATGATCTGTTTGATTTTGATTGGGGAAAAATCGATCTGTGTGCTGATGTAGAAACTGCATGGTCTTATTTTTATCTTGGTTTTATAAAAATTATAGATAAACATGCACCTCTGCGTAAATTTAGAGTGAAGGGACGAAACAATCCCTGGTTTTCTGCTGAAATGTCCAGTCTCCTTCATGAGAGAAACAATGCCTGGGCAAAGGCTAGGAAATCAGGCTCAGAGGTAGAATGGCTACGCTTTAGGCAGCTAAGGAATAGCTTTACTTCAAATGTCAAAAGTGCTAAGTCAAAGTACTATTTGTCAGTTACCACAGAAAACCTGAATAATCCTAGTAAATTTTGGAAAGCCATAAAATCGATTTCCACTGGTGATATCCCAAATGAGCTACCTCCGTACCTCACCACAGCATCTGGCATTATATCAGACAGGGCCACCATGTTACATTGCTTTAATAAGCATTTTGTCTCTTGTGGCTCTCTGTTTGATTCTGTCACTGACTGTGCTTCTGCTTCTGTGAACGCTCCAGTCCTTGACTCTGAACAATGTGGTCTGGAAAACCCTTTCAGTTTTACTCCTTTAACTGTTGGTATTGTCCATGAAGCTTTATCCAAGTTAGATCCTAAGAAACCGGCTGGCCCGGACAACGTAGAACCTTTCTTTTTAAAGATAGCTGCAGATTTTATTGCTCCACCTCTTACTTCTCTTTTTAACCTCTCCCTCAGCACAAATACAATTCCTAAAGTATGGAAGTCTGCTTATGTCCTGCCTCTACTGAAAGGAGGGGAGGCAACTATTTTAAATAACTATAGGCCAATCTCTAAATTGTCAGTTTTGGCTAAGGTGCTCGAACGACTTGTGAGTGAACAAGTAAAGGAGTTTTTATGTATAAATGATATCCTGTCTAAACATCAGTCAGGCTTCAGGAAGAAACATAGCACCATCACTGCAACAATGAAAGTGGTAAATGATATTACTAGTATGCTAGATAATAAACAGAGTTGTGCAGCTCTGTTTATTGACCTTTCCAAAGCGTTTGACACCGTTGATCATCGTGTCTTAAAACAGAGGCTACTCAGTACTGGCATATCCAGCCATGCAGTGGGGTGGTTTGTGAACTACCTCTCTGAAAGGTCCCAATGTGTTCATTTTGATGGGCTGTCTTCTGAGTGGTTAAACATTGCTAATGGTGTTCCTCAAGGTTCTGTTTTAGGTCCACTTTTATTCTCCATATATATCAACAGTTTAGGTGAAAATGTGGATGAAGCTACTTTACATTTTTATGCGGACGATACCGTGATGTATTGTGCAGGTCCCTCCATTCAGGAGGCGGTTGTTAAATTACAGGCTGTTTTTAACATTATTCAGACTCAGCTCTCTGAACTAAAGCTTCTTTTAAATGTGGATAAAACCAAGATAATGCTCTTTTCAAAAGCTAAAAAATCACCAGAGCCTGTTTTAGATATTGTATCAACGCAAGGAACAAAACTTGAAGTTGTTGCCTGTTACAAATACCTTGGTATCTTGCTTGATGACTGTCTCTCTTTTAAACTTCATGTCAATAACCTGCTTAAAAAACTGAGGGTTAGGCTAGGTTTCTTTTTCAGGAATAAGTCCTGTTTCTCGCTTGAGGCCAGGAAAAGGCTAGTCACTGTGACCTTTTTACCTGTGCTGGACTATGGTGATCTGCTGTATATGAATGCACCTGCCAACTACCTAAGCAAACTAGATGCTGCGTATCATAGTGCTCTGAGATTTGTCACTAACTGTAAAGCACTTACTCATCACTGTACATTGTATACCAAGGCAGGTTTACCATCACTCACTGTACGGAGGCTCAGTCACTGGTACACTTTTATCTATAAAGCTATGTTGGGCAAACTCCCGTATTATATCTGTTCATTGATAAAGCAGAAAGTTGCAAGCAGCTATTGTCTGCGATCACAGGATATAGTCTTGTTAGATGTCCCAAGAGTAAGGACTGTCTTAGGTAAGACAGCTTTTATGTGCGCAGCTCCACTTGCTTGGAACAGTCTACAGGCAAAATTGAAATTGAGCATTTTTATTTCTTTGAATGTATTTAAGGCATGTCTAAATGAAATGCTTTCTGACACTCTGGGTATTTGTAAATGTTGAATATGTAAATATGATATCCTCTGTTGTTTGTATGTTGTTTTTATGTTTCATGTGGAACTAAATGATGCAGGTCTCCCTTGTAAATGAGATCGATGATCTCAAGGGACTAATCTGTCTAAATAAAGGTTTGAAATGAAATGAATTGAACCAATGAGCTAACCGAGGCTAACCAATGAGCTAACTGAGGCTAACCAATGAGCTAACTGAAGCTAACCAATGAGCTAACTGATGCTAACCAATGAGCTAATCCAGGCTAACCAATGAGCTAACCCAGGCTAACCAATGAGCTAACCGAGGCTAACCAATGAGCTAACCCAGGCTAACCAATGAGCTAACTGAAGCTAACCAATGAGCTAACCCAGGCTAACCAATGAGCTAACCGAGGAATGAGCTAACCCAGGCTAACCAATGAGCTAACCCAGGCTAACCAATGAGCTAACCGAGGCTAACCAATGAGCTAACCCAGGCTAACCAATGAGCTAACTGAAGCTAACCAATGAGCTAACCCAGGCTAACCAATGAGCTAACCGAGGAATGAGCTAACCCAGGCTAACCAATGAGCTAACCGAGGCTAACCAATTGGCTAACTGAAGCTAACCAATGAGCTAACTGAAGCTAACCAATGAGCTAACCAAGGCTAACCAATGAGCTAACCGAGGAATGGGCTAACCCAGGCTAACCAATGAGCTAACCGAGGCTAACCAATGAGCTAACTGAAGCTAACCAATGAGCTAACCGAGGCTAACCAATGAGCTAACTGATGCTAACCAATGAGCTAACCCAGGATAACCAATGAGCTAACCGAGGCTAACCAATGAGCTAACTGAAGCTAACCAATGAGCTAACTGAAGCTAAACAATGAGCTAACTGATGCTAACCAATGAGCTAACCGAGGCTAACCAATGAGCTAACTGAAGCTAACCAATGAGCTAACCCAGGCTAATCAATGAACTAACTGAAGCTAATCAATGAGCTAGCCCAGGCTAATCAATGAACTAACTGAAGCTAACCAATGAGCTAACAGAGGCTAACCAATGAGCTAACCGAGAAATGAGCTAACCCAGGCTAACCAATGAGCTAACTGAGGCTAACCAATGAGCTAACTGAGGCTAACCAATGAGCTAACTGATGCTAACCAATGAGCTAACCCAGGCTAACCAATGAGCTAACTGAAGCTAACCAATGAGCTAACCCAGGCTAACCAATGAGCTAACCCAGGCTAACCAATGAGCTAGCCCAGGCTAACCAATGAGCTAACTGAATCTAACCAATGAGCTAACCGAGGCTAACCAATGAGCTAACTGAAGCTAACCAATGAGCTAACCCAGGCTAACCAATGAGCTAACTGAGGCTAACCAATGAGCTAACCCAGGCTAACCAATGAGCTAACTGAAGCTAACCAATGAGCTAACCGAGGAATGAGCTAACCCAGGCTAACCAATGAGCTAACTGAGGCTAACCAAAGAGCTAACTGATGCTAACCAGAGAGCTAACTGATGCTAACCAATGAGCTAACCGAGGCTAACCAATGAGCTAACCAAAGCTAACCAATGAGCTAACCCAGGCTAACCAATGAGCTAACCCAGGCTAACCAATGAGCTAACTGAGGCTAAACAATGAGCTAACTGATGCTAACCAATGAGCTAACTGAAGCTAACCCAGGCTAACCCAGGCTAACCTATGAGCTAACTGAAGCTAACAATGAGCTAACTGAGGCTAACCAATGAGCTAACTGATGCTAACCAATGAGCTAACCTAGGCTAACCAATGAGCTAACCGAGGCTAACCAATGAGCTAACTGAAGCTAACCAATGAGCTAACTGAAACTAACCAATGAGCTAACTGAGGCTAACCAATGAGCAAACTGATGCTAACCATTGAGCTAACTGAGGCTAACCAATGTGCTAACTGATGCTAACCAATGAGCTAATCCAGGCTAACCAATGAGCTAACCTAGGCTAACCAATGAGCTAACCGAGGCTAACCAATGAGCTAACCCAGGCTAACCAATGAGCTAACTGAAGCTAACCAATGAGCTAACCCAGGCTAACCAATGAGCTAACCGAGGAATGAGCTAACCCAGGCTAACCAATGAGCTAACCGAGGCTAACCAATTGGCTAACTGAAGCTAACCAATGAGCTAACTGAAGCTAACCAATGAGCTAACCGAGGCTAACCAATGAGCTAACTGATGCTAACCAATGAGCTAACTGAGGCTAACAAATGAGCTAACTGATGCTAACCAATGAGCTAACCCAGGCTAACCAATGAGATAACCGAGGCTAACCAATGAGCTAACTGAAGCTAACCAATGAGCTAACTGAAGCTAAACAATGAGCTTACTGATGCTAACCAATGAGCTAACCGAGGCTAACCAATGAGCTAACTGAAGCTAACCAATGAGCTAACCCAGGCTAACCAATGAGCTAACCCAGGCTAACCAATGAGCTAACCGAGGCTAACCAATGAGCTAACTGAGGCTAACCAATGAGCTAACTGATGCTAACCAATGAGCTAACCCAGGCTAACCAATGAGCTAACCGAGGCTAACCAATGAGCTAACTGAATCTAACCAATGAGCTAACCGAGGCTAACCAATGAGCTAACTGAGGCTAACCAATGAGCTAACTGATGCTAGCCAATGAGCTAACCGAGGCTAACCAATGAGCTAACTGAAGCTAACCAATGAGCTAACTGATGCTAACCAATGAGCTAACCGAGGCTAACCAATGAGCTAACTGAAGCTAACCAATGAGCTTACCCAGAACAACCAATGAGCTAACCCAGGCTAACCAATGAGCTAACTGAAGCTAACCAATGAGCTAAAAGCAGGCTAACCAATGAGCTAACCAAGGCTAACCAATGAGCTAACTGAAGCTAACCAATGAGCTAACCCAGGCTAACCAATGAGCTAACTGAGGCTAACTAATGAGCTAACCCAGGCTAACCAATGAGCTAACTGAAGCTAACCAATGAGCTAACCGAGGAATGAGCTAACCCAGGCTAACCAATGAGCTAACTGAGGCTAACCAAAGAGCTAACTGATGATAACCAGAGAGCTAACTGATGCTAACCAATGAGCTAACCGAGGCTAACCAATGAGCTAACCGAAGCTAACCAATGAGCTAACCCAGGCTAACCAATGAGCTAACTGAGGCTAAACAATGAGCTAACTGATGCTAAACAATGAGCTAACTGAAGCTAACCCAGGCTAACCAATGAGCTAACTGAAGCTAACAATGAGCTAACTGAGGCTAACCAATGAGCTAACTGATGCTAACCAATGAGCTAACCGAGGCTAACCAATGAGCTAACTGAAGCTAACCAATGAGCTAACCCAGGCTAACCGAGGAATGAGCTAACCCAGGCTAACCAATGAGCTAACCGAGGCTAACCAATGAGCTAACTGAAGCTAACCAATGAGCTAACTGAAGCTAACCAATGAGCTAACCGAGGCTAACCAATGAGCTAACTGATGCTAACCATTGAGCTAACTGAGGCTAACCAATGAGCTAACTGATGCTAACCAATGAGCTAATCCAGGCTAACCAATGAGCTAACCCAGGCTAACCAATGAGCTAACCGAGGCTAACCAATTGGCTAACTGAAGCTAACCAATGAGCTAACTGAAGCTAACCAATGAGCTAACCGAGGCTAACCAATGAGCTAACCGAGGAATGGGGTAACCCAGGCTAACCAATGAGCTAACCGAGGCTAACCAATGAGCTAACTGAAGCTAACCAATGAGCTAACTGAAGCTAAACAATGAGCTAACTGATGCTAACCAATGAGCTAACCGAGGCTAACCAATGAGCTAACTGAAGCTAACCAATGAGCTAACCCAGGCTAATCAATGAACTAACTGAAGCTAATCAATGAGCTAGCCCAGGCTAATCAATGAACTAACTGAAGCTAACCAATGAGCTAACAGAGGCTAACCAATGAGCTAACCGAGGAATGAGCTAACCCAGGCTAACCAATGAGCTAACCAAGGCTAACCAATGAGCTAACTGAGGCTAACCAATGAGCTAACTGATGCTAACCAATGAGCTAACCCAGGCTAACCAATGAGCTAACCGAGGCTAACCAATGAGCTAACTGAAGCTAACCAATGAGCTAACCCAGGCTAACCAATGAGCTAACCCAGGCTAACCAATGAGCTAGCCCAGGCTAACCAATGAGCTAACTGAATCTAACCAATGAGCTAACCGAGGCTAACCAATGAGCTAACTGAAGCTAACCAATGAGCTAACCCAGGCTAACCAATGAGCTAACTGAGGCTAACCAATGAGCTAGCCCAGGCTAACCAATGAGCTAACTGAATCTAACCAATGAGCTAACCCAGGCTAACCAATGAGGTAACTGAAGCTAACCAATGAGCTAACCGAGGAATGAGCTAACCCAGGCTAACCAATGAGCTAACTGGGGCTAACCAAAGAGCTAACTGATGCTAACCAGAGAGCTAACTGATGCTAACCAATGAGCTAACCGAGGCTAACCAATGAGCTAACCGAGGCTAACCAATGAGCTAACTGAAGCTAACCAATGAGCTAACCCAGGCTAACCAATGAGCTAACCGAGGAATGAGCTAACCCAGGCTAACCAATGAGCTAACCGAGGCTAACCAATTGGCTAACTGAAGCTAACCAATGAGCTAACTGAAGCTAACCAATGAGCTAACCAAGGCTAACCAATGAGCTAACCGAGGAATGGGCTAACCCAGGCTAACCAATGAGCTAACCGAGGCTAACCAATGAGCTAACTGAAGCTAACCAATGAGCTAACCCAGGCTAACCAATGAGCTAACTGAGGCTAACCAATGAGCTAACCCAGGCTAACCAATGAGCTAACTGAAGCTAACCAATGAGCTAACCGAGGAATGAGCTAACCCAGGCTAACCAATGAGCTAACTGAGGCTAACCAAAGAGCTAACTGATGCTAACCAGAGAGCTAACTGATGCTAACCAATGAGCTAACCGAAGCTAACCAATGAGCTAAGCCAGGCTAACCAATGAGCTAACCCAGGCTAACCAATGAGCTAACTGAGGCTAAACAATGAGCTAACTGATGCTAACCAATTAGCTAACTGAAGCTAACCCAGGCTAACCCAGGCTAACCAATGAGCTAACTGAAGCTAACAATGAGCTAACTGAGGCTAACCAATGAGCTAACTGATGCTAACCAATGAGCTAACCTAGGCTAACCAATGAGCTAACCGAGGCTAACCAATGAGCTAACTGAAGCTAACCAATGAGCTAACTGAAGCTAACCAATGAGCTAACTGAGGCTAACCAATGAGCAAACTGATGCTAACCATTGAGCTAACTGAGGCTAACCAATGAGCTAACTGATGCTAACCAATGAGCTAATCCTGGCTAACCAATGAGCTAACCTAGGCCAACCAATGAGCTAACCGAGGCTAACCAATGAGCTAACCCAGGCTAACCAATGAGCTAACTGAAGCTAACCAATGAGCTAACTGAAGCTAACCCAGGCTAACCAATGAGCTAACCGACGAATGAGCTAACCCAGGCTAACCAATGAGCTAACCGAGGCTAACCAATGAGCTAACTGAAGCTAACCAATGAGCTAACCCAGGCTAACCAATGAGCTAACCCAGGCTAACCAATGAGCTAACCGAGGCTAACCAATGAGCTAACTGAGGCTAACCAATGAGCTAACTGAAGCTAACCAAAGAGCTAACCGAGGCTAACCAATGAGCTAACTGAAGCTAACCAATGAGCTAACTGAAGCTAACCAATGAGCTAACTGAGGCTAACCAATGAGCTAACCGAGGCTAACCAATGAGCTAACTGAGGCTAACCAATGAGCTAACTGAAGCTAACCAATGAGCTAACTGATGCTAACCAATGAGCTAATCCAGGCTAACCAATGAGCTAACCCAGGCTAACCAATGAGCTAACCGAGGCTAACCAATGAGCTAACCCAGGCTAACCAATGAGCTAACTGAAGCTAACCAATGAGCTAACCCAGGCTAACCAATGAGCTAACCGAGGAATGAGCTAACCCAGGCTAACCAATGAGCTAACCCAGGCTAACCAATGAGCTAACCGAGGCTAACCAATGAGCTAACCCAGGCTAACCAATGAGCTAACTGAAGCTAACCAATGAGCTAACCCAGGCTAACCAATGAGCTAACCGAGGAATGAGCTAACCCAGGCTAACCAATGAGCTAACCGAGGCTAACCAATGAGCTAACTGAAGCTAACCAATGAGCTAACCCAGGCTAATCAATGAACTAACTGAAGCTAATCAATGAGCTAGCCCAGGCTAATCAATGAACTAACTGAAGCTAACCAATGAGCTAACAGAGGCTAACCAATGAGCTAACCGAGTAATGAGCTAACCCAGGCTAACCAATGAGCTAACCGAGGCTAACCAATGAGCTAACTGAGGCTAACCAATGAGCTAACTGATGCTAACCAATGAGCTAACCCAGGCTAACCAATGAGCTAACCGAGGCTAACCAATGAGCTAACTGAAGCTAACCAATGAGCTAACCCAGGCTAACCAATGAGCTAACCCAGGCTAACCAATGAGCTAGCCCAGGCTAACCAATGAGCTAACTGAATCTAACCAATGAGCTAACCGAGGCTAACCAATGAGCTAACTGAAGCTAACCAATGAGCTAACCCAGGCTAACCAATGAGCTAACTGAGGCTAACCAATGCGCTAACCCAGGCTAACCAATGAGCTAACTGAAGCTAACCAATGAGCTAACCGAGGAATGAGCTAACCCAGGCTAACCAATGAGCTAACTGAGGCTAACCAAAGAGCTAACTGATGCTAACCAGAGAGCTAACTGATGCTAACCAATGAGCTAACCGAGGCTAACCAATGAGCTAACCGAAGCTAACCAATGAGCTAACCCAGGCTAACCAATGAGCTAACCCAGGCTAACCAATGAGCTAACTGAGGCTAAACAATGAGCTAACTGATGCTAACCAATTAGCTAACTGAAGCTAACCCAGGCTAACCCAGGCTAACCAATGAGCTAACTGAAGCTAACAATGAGCTAACTGAGGCTAACCAATGAGCTAACTGATGCTAACCAATGAGCTAACCTAGGCTAACCAATGAGCTAACCGAGGCTAACCAATGAGCTAACTGAAGCTAACCAATGAGCTAACTGAAGCTAACCAATGAGCTAACTGAGGCTAACCAATGAGCAAACTGATGCTAACCATTGAGCTAACTGAGGCTAACCAATGAGCTAACTGATGCTAACCAATGAGCTAATCCTGGCTAACCAATGAGCTAACCTAGGCTAACCAATGAGCTAACCGAGGCTAACCAATGAGCTAACCCAGGCTAACCAATGAGCTAACTGAAGCTAACCAATGAGCTAACTGAAGCTAACCCAGGCTAACCAATGAGCTAACCGACGAATGAGCTAACCCAGGCTAACCAATGAGCTAACCGAGGCTAACCAATGAGCTAACTGAAGCTAACCAATGAGCTAACCCAGGCTAACCAATGAGCTAACCCAGGCTAACCAATGAGCTAACCGAGGCTAACCAATGAGCTAACTGAGGCTAACCAATGAGCTAACTGATGCTAACCAATGAGCTAACCCAGGCTAACCAATGAGCTAACCGAGGCTAACCAATGAGCTAACTGAATCTAACCAATGAGCTAACCGAGGCTAACCAATGAGCTAACTGAGGCTAACCAATGAGCTAACTGATGCTAACCAATGAGCTAACCGAGGCTAACCACTGAGCTAACTGAAGCTAACCCAGGCTAACCAATGAGCTAACCGAGGAATGAGCTAACCCAGGCTAACCAATGAGCTAACCGAGGCTAACCAATGAGCTAACTGAAGCTAACCAATGAGCTAACCCAGGCTAACCAATGAGCTAACTGAATCTAACCAATGAGCTAACTGAGGCTAACCAATGAGCTAACTGAAGCTAACCAATGAGCTAACCCAGGCTAACCAATGAGCTAACTGAGGCTAACCAATGAGCTAACCCAGGCTAACCAATGAGCTAACTGAAGCTAACCAATGAGATAACCGAGGAATGAGCTAACCCAGGCTAACCAATGAGCTAACTGAGGCTAACCAAAGAGCTAACCGAGGCTAACCAATGAGCTAAATGAAGCTAACCAATGAGCTAACTGAAGCTAACCAATGAGCTAACTGAGGCTAACCAATGAGCTAACCGAGGCTAACCAATGAGCTAACTGAGGCTAACCAATGAGCTAACTGAAGCTAACCAATGAGCTAACCGAGGCTAACCAATGAGCTAACTGATGCTAACCATTGAGCTAACTGAGGCTAACCAATGAGCTAACTGATGCTAACCAATGAGCTAATCCAGGCTAACCAATGAGCTAACCCAGGCTAACCAATGAGCTAACCGAGGCTAACCAATGAGCTAACCCAGGCTAACCAATGAGCTAACTGAAGCTAACCAATGAGCTAACCCAGGCTAACCAATGAGCTAACCGAGGAATGAGCTAACCCAGGCTAATCAATGAGCTAACCGAGGCTAACCAATTGGCTAACTGAAGCTAACCAATGAGCTAACTGAAGCTAACCAATGAGCTAACCAAGGCTAACCAATGAGCTAACCGAGGAATGGGCTAACCCAGGCTAACCAATGAACTAACCGAGGCTAACCAATGAGCTAACTGAAGCTAACCAATGAGCTAACTGAAGCTAACCAATGAGCTAACCGAGGCTAACCAATGAGCTAACTGATGCTAACCAATGAGCTAACCCAGGATAACCAATGAGCTAACCGAGGCTAACCAATGAGCTAACTGAAGCTAACCAATGAGCTAACTGAAGCTAAACAATGAGCTAACTGATGCTAACCAATGAGCTAACCGAGGCTAACCAATGAGCTAACTGAAGCTAACCAATGAGCTAACCCAGGCTAATCAATGAACTAACTGAAGCTAATCAATGAGCTAGCCCAGGCTAATCAATGAACTAACTGAAGCTAACCAATGAGCTAACAGAGGCTAACCAATGAGCTAACCGATGAATGAGCTAACCCAGGCTAACCAATGAGCTAACCGAGGCTAACCAATGAGCTAACTGAGGCTAACCAATGAGCTAACTGATGCTAACCAATGAGCTAACCCAGGCTAACCAATGAGCTAACCAAGGCTAACCAATGAGCTAACTGAAGCTAACCAATGAGCTAACCCAGGCTAACCAATGAGCTAACCCAGGCTAACCAATGAGCTAGCCCAGGCTAACCAATGAGCTAACTGAATCTAACCAATGAGCTAACCGAGGCTAACCAATGAGCTAACTGAAGCTAACCAATGAGCTAACCCAGGCTAACCAATGAGCTAACTGAGGCTAACCAATGAGCTAACCCAGGCTAACCAATGAGCTAACTGAAGCTAACCAATGAGCTAACCGAGGAATGAGCTAACCCAGGCTAACCAATGAGCTAACTGAGGCTAACCAAAGAGCTAACTGATGCTAACCAGAGAGCTAACTGATGCTAACCAATGAGCTAACCGAGGCTAACCAATGAGCTAACCAAAGCTAACCAATGAGCTAACCCAGGCTAACCAATGAGCTAACCCAGGCTAACCAATGAGCTAACTGAGGCTAAACAATGAGCTAACTGATGCTAACCAATGAGCTAACTGAAGCTAACCCAGGCTAACCCAGGCTAACCAATGAGCTAACTGAAGCTAACAATGAGCTAACTGAGGCTAACCAATGAGCTAACTGATGCTAACCAATGAGCTAACCTAGGCTAACCAATGAGCTAACCGAGGCTAACCAATGAGCTAACTGAAGCTAACCAATGAGCTAACTGAAACTAACCAATGAGCTAACTGAGGCTAACCAATGAGCAAACTGATGCTAACCATTGAGCTAACTGAGGCTAACCAATGAGCTAACTGATGCTAACCAATGAGCTAATCCAGGCTAACCAATGAGCTAACCTAGGCTAACCAATGAGCTAACCGAGGCTAACCAATGAGCTAACCCAGGCTAACCAATGAGCTAACTGATGCTAACCAATGAGCTAACTGAGGCTAACAAATGAGCTAACTGATGCTAACCAATGAGCTAACCCAGGCTAACCAATGAGATAACCGAGGCTAACCAATGAGCTAACTGAAGCTAACCAATGAACTAACTGAAGCTAAACAATGAGCTTACTGATGCTAACCAATGAGCTAACCGAGGCTAACCAATGAGCTAACTGAAGCTAACCAATGAGCTAACCCAGGCTAACCAATGAGCTAACCGAGGCTAACCAATGAGCTAACTGAGGCTAACCAATGAGCTAACCGAGGCTAACCAATGAGCTAACTGAAGCTAACCAATGAGCTAACCGAGGCTAACCAATGAGCTAACCGAGGCTAACCAATGAGCTAACCGAGGCTAACCAATGAGCTAACTGAGGCTAACCAATGAGCTAACCGAGGCTAACCAATGAGCTAACTGAAGCTAACCAATGAGCTAACCCAGGCTAACCAATGAGCTAACCGAGGCTAACCAATGAGCTAACTGAGGCTAACCAATGAGCTAACCGAGGCTAACCAATGAGCTAACTGAAGCTAACCAATGAGCTTACCCAGAACAACCAATGAGCTAACTGAGGCTAACCAATGAGCTAACTGATGCTAGCCAATGAGCTAACCGAGGCTAACCAATGAGCTAACTGAAGCTAACCAATGAGCTAACTGATGCTAACCAATGAGCTAACCGAGGCTAACCAATGAGATAACTGAAGCTAACCAATGAGCTTACCCAGAACAACCAATGAGCTAACCCAGGCTAACCAATGAGCTAACTGAAGCTAACCAATGAGCTAAAAGCAGGCTAACCAATGAGCTAACCAACGCTAACCAATGAGCTAACTGAAGCTAACCAATTAGCTAACCCAGGCTAACCAATGAGCTAACTGAGGCTAACCAATGAGCTAACCCAGGCTAACCAATGAGCTAACTGAAGCTAACCAATGAGCTAACCGAGGAATGAGCTAACCCAGGCTAACCAATGAGCTAACCGAGGCTAACCAATTGGCTAACTGAAGCTAACCAATGAGCTAACTGAAGCTAACCAATGAGCTAACCCAGGCTAACCAATGAGATAACCGAGGCTAACCAATGAGCTAACTGAAGCTAACCAATTAGCTAACCCAGGCTAACCAATGAGCTAACTGAGGCTAACCAATGAGCTAACCCAGGCTAACCAATGAGCTAACTGAGGCTAACCAATGAGCTAACCCAGGCTAACCAATGAGCTAACTGAAGCTAACCAATGAGCTAACCGAGGAATGAGCTAACCCAGGCTAACCAATGAGCTAACTGAGGCTAACCAAAGAGCTAACCGAGGCTAACCAATGAGCTAACTGAAGCTAACCAAGGAGCTAACTGAAGCTAACCAATGAGTTAACTGAGGCTAACCAATGAGCTAACCGAGGCTAACCAATGAGCTAACTGAGGCTAACCAATGAGCTAACTGAAGCTAACCAATGAGCTAACCGAGGCTAACCAATGAGCTAACTGAAGCTAACCAATGAGCTAACTGAAGCTAACCAATGAGCTAACTGAGGCTAACCAATGAGCTAACCCAGGCTAACCAATGAGCTAACTGAAGCTAACCAATGAGCTAACCCAGGCTAACCAATGAGCTAACCGAGGAATGAGCTAACCCAGGCTAACCTATGAGCTAACCGAGGCTAACCAATTGGCTAACTGAAGCTAACCAATGAGCTAACTGAAGCTAACCAATGAGCTAACCAAGGCTAACCAATGAGCTAACCGAGGAATGGGCTAACCCAGGCTAACCAATGAGCTAACCGAGGCTAACCAATGAGCTAAATGAAGCTAACCAATGAGCTAACTGAAGCTAACCAATGAGCTAACCGAGGCTAACCAATGAGCTAACTGATGCTAACCAATGAGCTAACCCAGGATAACCAATGAGCTAACCGAGGCTAACCAATGAGCTAACTGAAGCTAACCAATGAGCTAACTGAAGCTAAACAATGAGCTAACTGATGCTAACCAATGAGCTAACCGAGGCTAACCAATGAGCTAACTGAAGCTAACCAATGAGCTAACCCAGGCTAACCAATGAGCTAACCCAGGCTAACCAATGAGCTAGCCCAGGCTAACCAATGAGCTAACTGAATCTAACCAATGAGCTAACCGAGGCTAACCAATGAGCTAACTGAAGCTAACCAATGAGCTAACCCAGGCTAACCAATGAGCTAACTGAGGCTAACCAATGAGCTAACCCATGCTAACCAATGAGCTAACTGAAGCTAACCAATGAGCTAACCGAGGAATGAGCTAACCAAGGCTAACCAATGAGCTAACTGAGGCTAACCAAAGAGCTAACCGAAGCTAACCAATGAGCTAACCCAGGCTAACCAATGAGCTAACCCAGGCTAACCAATGAGCTAACTGAGGCTAAACAATGAGCTAACTGATGCTAACCAATGAGCTAACTGAAGCTAACCCAGGCTAACCCAGGCTAACCAATGAGCTAACTGAAGCTAACAATGAGCTAACTGAGGCTAACCAATGAGCTAACTGATGCTAACCAATGAGCTAACCTAGGCTAACCAATGAGCTAACCGAGGCTAACCAATGAGCTAACCCAGGCTAACCAATGAGCTAACCCAGGCTAACCAATGAGCTAGCCCAGGCTAACCAATGAGCTAACTGAATCTAACCAATGAGCTAACCGAGGCTAACCAATGAGCTAACTGAAGCTAACCAATGAGCTAACCCAGGCTAACCAATGAGCTAACTGAGGCTAACCAATGAGCTAACCCATGCTAACCAATGAGCTAACTGAAGCTAACCAATGAGCTAACCGAGGAATGAGCTAACCAAGGCTAACCAATGAGCTAACTGAGGCTAACCAAAGAGCTAACCGAAGCTAACCAATGAGCTAACCCAGGCTAACCAATGAGCTAACCCAGGCTAACCAATGAGCTAACTGAGGCTAAACAATGAGCTAACTGATGCTAACCAATGAGCTAACTGAAGCTAACCCAGGCTAACCCAGGCTAACCAATGAGCTAACTGAAGCTAACAATGAGCTAACTGAGGCTAACCAATGAGCTAACTGATGCTAACCAATGAGCTAACCTAGGCTAACCAATGAGCTAACCGAGGCTAACCAATGAGCTAACTGAAGCTAACCAATGAGCTAACTGAAGCTAACCAATGAGCTAACTGAGGCTAACCAATGAGCTAACTGATGCTAACCATTGAGCTAACTGAGGCTAACCAATGAGCTAACTGATGCTAACCAATGAGCTAATCCAGGCTAACCAATGAGCTAACCTAGGCTAACCAATGAGCTAACCGAGCCTAACCAATGAGCTAACCCAGGCTAACCAATGAGCTAACTGAAGCTAACCAATGAGCTAACCCAGGCTAACCAATGAGCTAACCGAGGAATGAGCTAACCCAGGCTAACCAATGAGCTAACCGAGGCTAACCAATTGGCTAACTGAAGCTAACCAATGAGCTAACTGAAGCTAACCAATGAGCTAACCGAGGCTAACCAATGAGCTAACTGATGCTAACCAATGAGCTAACTGAGGCTAACAAATGAGCTAACTGATGCTAACCAATGAGCTAACCCAGGCTAACCAATGAGATAACAGAGGCTAACCAATGAGCTAACTGAAGCTAACCAATGAGCTAACTGAAGCTAAACAATGAGCTTACTGATGCTAACCAATGAGCTAACCGAGGCTAACCAATGAGCTAACTGAAGCTAACCAATGAGCTAACCCAGGCTAACCAATGAGCTAACCCAGGCTAACCAATGAGCTAGCCCAGGCTAACCAATGAGCTAACTGAAGCTAACCAATGAGCTAACCGAGGCTAACCAATGAGCTAACCGAGTAATGAGCTAACCCAGGCTAACCAATGAGCTAACCGAGGCTAACCAATGAGCTAACTGAGGCTAACCAATGAGCTAATTGATGCTAACCAATGAGCTAACCCAGGCTAACCAATGAGCTAACCGAGGCTAACCAATGAGCTAACTGAAGCCAACCAATGAGCTAACCCAGGCTAACCAATGAGCTAACCCAGGCTAACCAATGAGCTAGCCCAGGCTAACCAATGAGCTAACTGAATCTAACCAATGAGCTAGCCGAGGCTAACCAATTAGCTAACTGAGGCTAACCAATGAGCTAACTGATGCTAACCAATGAGCTAACCGAGGCTAACCAATGAGCTAACTGAAGCTAACCAATGAGCTAACCCAGGCTAACCAATGAGCTAACTGTGGCTAACCAATGAGCTAACCCAGGCTAACCAATGAGCTAACTGAAGCTAACCAATGAGCTAACCGAGGAATGAGCTAACCCAGGCTAACCAATGAGCTAACTGAGGCTAACCAAAGAGCTAACCGAGGCTAACCAATGAGCTAACTGAAGCTAACCAATGAGCTAACTGAAGCTAACCAATGAGCTAACCGAGGAATGAGCTAACCCAGGCTAACCAATGAGCTAACCGAGGCTAACCAATGAGCTAACTGAAGCTAGCCAATGAGCTAACCCAGGCTAACCAATGAGCTAACCCAGGCTAACCAATGAGCTAGCCCAGGCTAACCAATGAGCTAACTGAATCTAACCAATGAGCTAACCGAGGCTAACCAATGAGCTAACTGAAGCTAACCAATGAGCTAACCCAGGCTAACCAATGAGCTAACTGAGGCTAACCAATGAGCTAACCCAGGCTAACCAATGAGCTAACTGAAGCTAACCAATGAGCTAACCGAGGAATGAGCTAACCCAGGCTAACCAATGAGCTAACTGAGGCTAACCAAAGAGCTAACCGAGGCTAACCAATGAGCTAACTGAAGCTAACCAATGAGCTAACTGAAGCTAACCAATGAGCTAACTGAGGCTAACCAATGAGCTAACCGAGGCTAACCAATGAGCTAACTGAGGCTAACCAATGAGCTAACTGAAGCTAACCAATGAGCTAACCGAGGCTAACCAATGAGCTAACTGAAGCTAACCAATGAGCTAACTGAAGCTAACCAATGAGCTAACTGAGGCTAACCAATGAGCTAACCCAGGCTAACCAATGAGCTAACTGAAGCTAACCAATGAGCTAACCCAGGCTAACCAATGAGCTAACCGAGGAATGAGCTAACCCAGGCTAACCAATGAGCTAACCAAGGCTAACCAATTGGCTAACTGAAGCTAACCAATGAGCTAACTGAAGCTAACCAATGAGCTAACCAAGGCTAACCAATGAGCTAACCGAGGAATGGGCTAACCCAGGCTAACCAATGAGCTAACCGAGGCTAAAGAATGAGCTAACTGAAGCTAACCAATGAGCTAACTGAAGCTAACCAATGAGCTAACCGAGGCTAACCAATGAGCTAACTGATGCTAACCAATGAGCTAACCCAGGATAACCAATGAGCTAACCGAGGCTAATCAATGAGCTAACAGAAGCTAACCAATGAGCTAACTGAAGCTAAACAATGAGCTAACTGATGCTAACCAATGAGCTAACCGAGGCTAACCAATGAGCTAACTGAAGCTAACCAATGAGCTAACCCAGGCTAATCAATGAACTAACTGAAGCTAATCAATGAGCTAGCCCAGGCTAATCAATGAACTAACTGATGCTAACCAATGAGCTAACAGAGGCTAACCAATGAGCTAACCGAGGAATGAGCTAACCCAGGCTAACCAATGAGCTAACCCAGGCTAACCAATGAGCTAACTGAATCTAACCAATGAGCTAACCGAGGCTAACCAATGAGCTAACTGAAGCTTACCAATGAGCTAACCCAGGCTAACCAATGAGCTAACTGAGGCTAACCAATGAGCTAACCCAGGCTAACCAATGAGCTAACTGAAGCTAACCAATGAGCTAACCGAGGAATGAGCTAACCCAGGCTAACCAATGAGCTAACTGAGGCTAACCAAAGAGCTAACTGATGCTAACCAGAGAGCTAACTGATGGTAACCAATGAGCTAACAGAGGCTAACCAATGAGCTAACCGAAGCTAACCAATGAGCTAACCCAGGCTAACCAATGAGCTAACCCAGGCTAACCAATGAGCTAACTGAGGCTAAACAATGAGCTAACTGATGCTAACCAATGAGCTAACTGAAGCTAAACCAGGCTAACCCAGGCTAACCAATGAGCTAACTGAAGCTAACAATGAGCTAACTGAGGCTAACCAATGAGCTAACTGATGCTAACCAATGAGCTAACCTAGGCTAACCAATGAGCTAACCGAGGCTAACCAATGAGCTAACCGAGGCTAACCAATGAGCTAACCCAGGCTAACCAATGAGCTAACTGAAGCTAACCAATGAGCTAACCCAGGCTAACCAATGAGCTAACCGAGGAATGAGCTAACCCAGGCTAACCAATGAGCTAACCGAGGCTAACCAATGAGCTAACTGATGCTAACCAATGAGCTAACTGAGGCTAACAAATGAGCTAACTGATGCTAACCAATGAGCTAACCCAGGCTAACCAATGAGATAACCGAGGCTAACCAATGAGCTAACTGAAGCTAACCAATGAGCTAACTGAAGCTAAACAATGAGCTTACTGATGCTAACCAATGAGCTAACCGAGGCTAACCAATGAGCTAACTGAAGCTAACCAATGAGCTAACCCAGGCTAACCAATGAGCTAACCCAGGCTAACCAATGAGCTAACCGAGGCTAACCAATGAGCTAACTGAGGCTAACCAATGAGCTAACTGATGCTAACCAATGAGCTAACCCAGGCTAACCAATGAGCTAACTGAGGCTAACCAATGAGCTAACTGAATCTAACCAATGAGCTAACCGAGGCTAACCAATGAGCTAACTGAGGCTAACCAATGAGCTAACTGATGCTAGCCAATGAGCTAACCGAGGCTAACCAATGAGCTAACTGAAGCTAACCAATGAGCTAACTGATGCTAACCAATGAGCTAACCGAGGCTAACCAATGAGCTAACTGAAGCTAACCAATGAGCTTACCCAGAACAACCAATGAGCTAACCCAGGCTAACCAATGAGCTAACTGAAGCTAACCAATGAGCTAAAAGCAGGCTAACCAATGAGCTAACCAAGGCTAACCAATGAGCTAACTGAAGCTAACCAATGAGCTAACCCAGGCTAACCAATGAGCTAACTGAGGCTAACCAATGAGCTAACCCAGGCTAACCAATGAGCTAACTGAAGCTAACCAATGAGCTAACCGAGGAATGAGCTAACCCAGGCTAACCAATGAGCTAACTGAGGCTAACCAAAGAGCTAACTGATGATAACCAGAGAGCTAACTGATGCTAACCAATGAGCTAACCGAGGCTAACCAATGAGCTAACCGAAGCTAACCAATGAGCTAACCCAAGCTAACCAATGAGCTAACTGAGGCTAAACAATGAGCTAACTGATGCTAAACAATGAGCTAACTGAAGCTAACCCAGGCTAACCCAGGCTAACCAATGAGCTAACTGAAGCTAACAATGAGCTAACTGAGGCTAACCAATGAGCTAACTGATGCTAACCAATGAGCTTACCGAGGCTAACCAATGAGCTAACTGAAGCTAACCAATGAGCTAACCCAGGCTAACCGAGGAATGAGCTAACCCAGGCTAACCAATGAGCTAACCGAGGCTAACCAATGAGCTAACTGAAGCTAACCAATGAGCTAACTGAAGCTAACCAATGAGCTAACCGAGGCTAACCAATGAGCTAACTGATGCTAACCATTGAGCTAACTGAGGCTAACCAATGAGCTAACTGATGCTAACCAATGAGCTAATCCAGGCTAACCAATGAGCTAACCCAGGCTAACCAATGAGCTAACCGAGGCTAACCAATGAGCTAACCCAGGCTAACCAATGAGCTAACTGAAGCTAACCAATGAGCTAACCCAGGCTAACCAATGAGCTAACCGAGGAATGAGCTAACCCAGGCTAACCAATGAGCTAACCGAGGCTAACCAATTGGCTAACTGAAGCTAACCAATGAGCTAACTGAAGCTAACCAATGAGCTAACCAAGGCTAACCAATGAGCTAACCGAGGAATGGGCTAACCCAGGCTAACCAATGAGCTAACCGAGGCTAACCAATGAGCTAACTGAAGCTAACCAATGAGCTAACTGAAGCTAACCAATGAGCTAACCGAGGCTAACCAATGAGCTAACTGATGCTAACCAATGAGCTAACCCAGGATAACCAATGAGCTAACCGAGGCTAACCAATGAGCTAACTGAAGCTAACCAATGAGCTAACTGAAGCTAAACAATGAGCTAACTGATGCTAACCAATGAGCTAACCGAGGCTAACCAATGAGCTAACTGAAGCTAACCAATGAGCTAACCCAGGCTAATCAATGAACTAACTGAAGCTAATCAATGAGCTAGCCCAGGCTAATCAATGAACTAACTGAAGCTAACCAATGAGCTAACAGAGGCTAACCAATGAGCTAACCGAGAAATGAGCTAACCCAGGCTAACCAATGAGCTAACTGAGGCTAACCAATGAGCTAACTGAGGCTAACCAATGAGCTAACTGATGCTAACCAATGAGCTAACCCAGGCTAACCAATGAGCTAACTGAAGCTAACCAATGAGCTAACCCAGGCTAACCAATGAGCTAACCCAGGCTAACCAATGAGCTAGCCCAGGCTAACCAATGAGCTAACTGAATCTAACCAATGAGCTAACCGAGGCTAACCAATGAGCTAACTGAAGCTAACCAATGAGCTAACCCAGGCTAACCAATGAGCTAACTGAGGCTAACCAATGAGCTAACCCAGGCTAACCAATGAGCTAACTGAAGCTAACCAATGAGCTAACCGAGGAATGAGCTAACCCAGGCTAACCAATGAGCTAACTGAGGCTAACCAAAGAGCTAACTGATGCTAACCAGAGAGCTAACTGATGCTAACCAATGAGCTAACCGAGGCTAACCAATGAGCTAACCAAAGCTAACCAATGAGCTAACCCAGGCTAACCAATGAGCTAACCCAGGCTAACCAATGAGCTAACTGAGGCTAAACAATGAGCTAACTGATGCTAACCAATGAGCTAACTGAAGCTAACCCAGGCTAACCCAGGCTAACCTATGAGCTAACTGAAGCTAACAATGAGCTAACTGAGGCTAACCAATGAGCTAACTGATGCTAACCAATGAGCTAACCCAGGCTAACCAATGAGCTAACCCAGGCTAACCAATGAGCTAACCGAGGCTAACCAATGAGCTAACTGAGGCTAACCAATGCGCTAACTGATGCTAACCAATGAGCTAACCCAGGCTAACCAATGAGCTAACCGAGGCTAACCAATGAGCTAACTGAATCTAACCAATGAGCTAACCGAGGCTAACCAATGAGCTAACTGAGGCTAACCAATGAGCTAACTGATGCTAACCAATGAGCTAACCGAGGCTAACCACTGAGCTAACTGAAGCTAACCCAGGCTAACCAATGAGCTAACCGAGGAATGAGCTAACCCAGGCTAACCAATGAGCTAACCGAGGCTAACCAATGAGCTAACTGAAGCTAACCAATGAGCTAACCCAGGCTAACCAATGAGCTAACCCAGGCTAACCAATGAGCTAGCCCAGGCTAACCAATGAGCTAACTGAATCTAACCAATGAGCTAACCGAGGCTAACCAATGAGCTAACTGAAGCTAACCAATGAGCTAACCCAGGCTAACCAATGAGCTAACTGAGGCAAACCAATGAGCTAACCCAGGCTAACCAATGAGCTAACTGAAGCTAACCAATGAGATAACCGAGGAATGAGCTAACCCAGGCTAACCAATGAGCTAACTGAGGCTAACCAAAGAGCTAACCGAGGCTAACCAATGAGCTAACTGAAGCTAACCAATGAGCTAACTGAAGCTAACCAATGAGCTAACTGAGGCTAACCAATGAGCTAACCGAGGCTAACCAATGAGCTAACTGAGGCTAACCAATGAGCTAACTGAAGCTAACCAATGAGCTAACTGATGCTAACCAATGAGCTAATCCAGGCTAACCAATGAGCTAACCCAGGCTAACCAATGAGCTAACCGAGGCTAACCAATGAGCTAACCCAGGCTAACCAATGAGCTAACTGAAGCTAACCAATGAGCTAACCCAGGCTAACCAATGAGCTAACCGAGGAATGAGCTAACCCAGGCTAACCAATGAGCTAACCCAGGCTAACCAATGAGCTAACCGAGGCTAACCAATGAGCTAACCCAGGCTAACCAATGAGCTAACTGAAGCTAACCAATGAGCTAACCCAGGCTAACCAATGAGCTAACCGAGGAATGAGCTAACCAAGGCTAACCAATGAGCTAACCGAGGCTAACCAATTGGCTAACTGAAGCTAACCAATGAGCTAACTGAAGCTAACCAATGAGCTAACCAAGGCTAACCAATGAGCTAACCGAGGAATGGGCTAACCCAGGCTAACCAATGAGCTAACCGAGGCTAACCAATGAGCTAACTGAAGCTAACCAATGAGCTAACCGAGGCTAACCAATGAGCTAACTGATGCTAACCAATGAGCTAACCCAGGATAACCAATGAGCTAACCGAGGCTAACCAATGAGCTAACTGAAGCTAACCAATGAGCTAACTGAAGCTAAACAATGAGCTAACTGATGCTAACCAATGAGCTAACCGAGGCTAACCAATGAGCTAACTGAAGCTAACCAATGAGCTAACCCAGGCTAATCAATGAACTAACTGAAGCTAATCAATGAGCTAGCCCAGGCTAATCAATGAACTAACTGAAGCTAACCAATGAGCTAACAGAGGCTAACCAATGAGCTAACAGAGAAATGAGCTAACCCAGGCTAACCAATGAGCTAACTGAGGCTAACCAATGAGCTAACTGAGGCTAACCAATGAGCTAACTGATGCTAACCAATGAGCTAACCCAGGCTAACCAATGAGCTAACTGAAGCTAACCAATGAGCTAACCCAGGCTAACCAATGAGCTAACCCAGGCTAACCAATGAGCTAGCCCAGGCTAACCAATGAGCTAACTGAATCTAACCAATGAGCTAACCGAGGCTAACCAATGAGCTAACTAAAGCTAACCAATGAGCTAACCCAGGCTAACCAATGAGCTAACTGAGGCTAACCAATGAGCTAACCCAGGCTAACCAATGAGCTAACTGAAGCTAACCAATGAGCTAACCGAGGAATGAGCTAACCCAGGCTAACCAATGAGCTAACTGAGGCTAACCAAAGAGCTAACTGATGCTAACCAGAGAGCTAACTGATGCTAACCAATGAGCTAACCGAGGCTAACCAATGAGCTAACCAAAGCTAACCAATGAGCTAACCCAGGCTAACCAATGAGCTAACCCAGGCTAACCAATGAGCTAACTGAGGCTAAACAATGAGCTAACTGATGCTAACCAATGAGCTAACTGAAGCTAACCCAGGCTAACCCAGGCAAACCTATGAGCTAACTGAAGCTAACAATGAGCTAACTGAGGCTAACCAATGAGCTAACTGATGCTAACCAATGAGCTAACCTAGGCAAACCAATGAGCTAACCGAGGCTAACCAATGAGCTAACTGAAGCTAACCAATGAGCTAACTGAAACTAACCAATGAGCTAACTGAGGCTAACCAATGAGCAAACTGATGCTAACCATTGAGCTAACTGAGGCTAACCAATGTGCTAACTGATGCTAACCAATGAGCTAATCCAGGCTAACCAATGAGCTAACCTAGGCTAACCAATGAGCTAACCGAGGCTAACCAATGAGCTAACCCAGGCTAACCAATGAGCTAACTGAAGCTAACCAATGAGCTAACCCAGGCTAACCAATGAGCTAACCGAGGAATGAGCTAACCCAGGCTAACCAATGAGCTAACTGAGGCTAACCAATTGGCTAACTGAAGCTAACCAATGAGCTAACTGAAGCTAACCAATGAGCTAACTGATGCTAACCAATGAGCTAACCCAGGCTAACCAATGAGATAACCGAGGCTAACCAATGAGATAACTGAAGCTAACCAATGAGCTAACTGAAGCTAAACAATGAGCTTACTGATGCTAACCAATGAGCTAACCAAGGCTAACCAATGAGCTAACTGAAGCTAACCAATGAGCTAACCCAGGCTAACCAATGAGCTAACCCAGGCTAACCAATGAGCTAACCGAGGCTAACCAATGAGCTAACTGAGGCTAACCAATGAGCTAACTGATGCTAACCAATGAGCTAACCCAGGCTAACCAATGAGCTAACCGAGGCTAACCAATGAGCTAACTGAATCTAACCAATGAGCTAACCGAGGCTAACCAATGAGCTAACTGAGGCTAACCAATGAGCTAACTGATGCTAGCCAATGAGCTAACCGAGGCTAACCAATGAGCTAACTGAAGCTAACCAATGAGCTAACTGATGCTAACCAATGAGCTAACCGAGGCTAACCAATGAGCTAACTGAAGCTAACCAATGAGCTTACCCAGAACAACCAATGAGCTAACCCAGGCTAACCAATGAGCTAACTGAAGCTAACCAATGAGCTAAAAGCAGGCTAACCAATGAGCTAACCAAGGCTAACCAATGAGCTAACTGAAGCTAACCAATGAGCTAACCCAGGCTAACCAATGAGCTAACTGAGGCTAACTAATGAGCTAACCCAGGCTAACCAATGAGCTAACTGAAGCTAACCAATGAGCTAACCGAGGAATGAGCTAACCCAGGCTAACCAATGAGCTAACTGAGGCTAACCAAAGAGCTAACTGATGATAACCAGAGAGCTAACTGATGCTAACCAATGAGCTAACCGAGGCTAACCAATGAGCTAACCGAAGCTAACCAATGAGCTAACCCAGGCTAACCAATGAGCTAACTGAGGCTAAACAATGAGCTAACTGATGCTAAACAATGAGCTAACTGAAGCTAACCCAGGCTAACCCAGGCTAACCAATGAGCTAACTGAAGCTAACAATGAGCTAACTGAGGCTAACCAATGAGCTAACTGATGCTAACCAATGAGCTAACCGAGGCTAACCAATGAGCTAACTGAAGCTAACCAATGAGCTAACCCAGGCTAACCGAGGAATGAGCTAACCCAGGCTAACCAATGAGCTAACCGAGGCTAACCAATGAGCTAACTGAAGCTAACCAATGAGCTAACTGAAGCTAACCAATGAGCTAACCGAGGCTAACCAATGAGCTAACTGATGCTAACCATTGAGCTAACTGAGGCTAACCAATGAGCTAACTGATGCTAACCAATGAGCTAATCCAGGCTAACCAATGAGCTAACCCAGGCTAACCAATGAGCTAACCGAGGCTAACCAATTGGCTAACTGAAGCTAACCAATGAGCTAACTGAAGCTAACCAATGAGCTAACCAAGGCTAACCAATGAGCTAACCGAGGAATGGGGTAACCCAGGCTAACCAATGAGCTAACCGAGGCTAACCAATGAGCTAAATTAAGCTAACCAATGAGCTAACTGAAGCTAACCAATGAGCTAACCGAAGCTAACCAATGAGCTAACTGATGCTAACCAATTAGCTAACCCAGGATAACCAATGAGCTAACCGAGGCTAACCAATGAGCTAACTGAAGCTAACCAATGAGCTAACTGAAGCTAAACAATGAGCTAACTGATGCTAACCAATGAGCTAACCGAGGCTAACCAATGAGCTAACTGAAGCTAACCAATGAGCTAACCCAGGCTAATCAATGAACTAACTGAAGCTAATCAATGAGCTAGCCCAGGCTAATCAATGAACTAACTGAAGCTAACCAATGAGCTAACAGAGGCTAACCAATGAGCTAACCGAGGAATGAGCTAACCCAGGCTAACCAATGAGCTAACCGAGGCTAACCAATGAGCTAACTGAGGCTAACCAATGAGCTAACTGATGCTAACCAATGAGCTAACCCAGGCTAACCAATGAGCTAACCGAGGCTAACCAATGAGCTAACTGAAGCTAACCAATGAGCTAACCCAGGCTAACCAATGAGCTAACCCAGGCTAACCAATGAGCTAGCCCAGGCTAACCAATGAGCTAACTGAATCTAACCAATGAGCTAACCGAGGCTAACCAATGAGCTAACTGAAGCTAACCAATGAGCTAACCCAGGCTAACCAATGAGCTAACTGAGGCTAACCAATGAGCTAGCCCAGGCTAACCAATGAGCTAACTGAATCTAACCAATGAGCTAACCCAGGCTAACCAATGAGGTAACTGAAGCTAACCAATGAGCTAACCGAGGAATGAGCTAACCCAGGCTAACCAATGAGCTAACTGGGGCTAACCAAAGAGCTAACTGATGCTAACCAGAGAGCTAACTGATGCTAACCAATGAGCTAACCGAGGCTAACCAATGAGCTAACCGAGGCTAACCAATGAGCTAACTGAAGCTAACCAATGAGCTAACCCAGGCTAACCAATGAGCTAACCGAGGAATGAGCTAACCCAGGCTAACCAATGAGCTAACCGAGGCTAACCAATTGGCTAACTGAAGCTAACCAATGAGCTAACTGAAGCTAACCAATGAGCTAACCAAGGCTAACCAATGAGCTAACCGAGGAATGGGCTAACCCAGGCTAACCAATGAGCTAACCGAGGCTAACCAATGAGCTAAATGAAGCTAACCAATGAGCTAACTGAAGCTAACCAATGAGCTAACCGAGGCTAACCAATGAGCTAACTGATGCTAACCAATGAGCTAACCCAGGATAACCAATGAGCTAACCGAGGCTAACCAATGAGCTAACTGAAGCTAACCAATGAGCTAACTGAAGCTAAACAATGAGCTAACTGATGCTAACCAATGAGCTAACCGAGGCTAACCAATGAGCTAACTGAAGCTAACCAATGAGCTAACCCAGGCTAATCAATGAACTAACTGAAGCTAATCAATGAGCTAGCCCAGGCTAATCAATGAACTAACTGAAGCTAACCAATGAGCTAACAGAGGCTAACCAATGAGCTAACCGAGGAATGAGCTAACCCAGGCTAACCAATGAGCTAACCGAGGCTAACCAATGAGCTAACTGAGGCTAACCAATGAGCTAACTGATGCTAACCAATGAGCTAACCCAGGCTAACCAATGAGCTAACCGAGGCTAACCAATGAGCTAACTGAAGCTAACCAATGAGCTAACTGAATCTAACCAATGAGCTAACCGAGGCTAACCAATGAGCTAACTGAAGCTAACCAATGAGCTAACCCAGGCTAACCAATGAGCTAACTGAGGCTAACCAATGAGCTAACCCAGGCTAACCAATGAGCTAACTGAAGCTAACCAATGAGCTAACCGAGGAATGAGCTAACCCAGGCTAACCAATGAGCTAACTGAGGCTAACCAAAGAGCTAACTGATGCTAACCAGAGAGCTAACTGATGCTAACCAATGAGCCAACCGAGGCTAACCAATGAGCTAACCGAAGCTAACCAATGAGCTAACCCAGGCTAACCAATGAGCTAACCCAGGCTAACCAATGAGCTAACTGAGGCTAAACAATGAGCTAACTGATGCTAACCAATTAGCTAACTGAAGCTAACCCAGGCTAACCCAGGCTAACCAATGAGCTAACTGAAGCTAACAATGAGCTAACTGAGGCTAACCAATGAGCTAACTGATGCTAACCAATGAGCTAACCTAGGCTAACCAATGAGCTAACCGAGGCTAACCAATGAGCTAACTGAAGCTAACCAATGAGCTAACTGAAGCTAACCAATGAGCTAACTGAGGCTAACCAATGAGCAAACTGATGCTAACCATTGAGCTAACTGAGGCTAACCAATGAGCTAACTGATGCTAACCAATGAGCTAATCCTGGCTAACCAATGAGCTAACCTAGGCCAACCAATGAGCTAACCGAGGCTAACCAATGAGCTAACCCAGGCTAACCAATGAGCTAACTGAAGCTAACCAATGAGCTAACTGAAGCTAACCCAGGCTAACCAATGAGCTAACCGACGAATGAGCTAACCCAGGCTAACCAATGAGCTAACCGAGGCTAACCAATGAGCTAACTGAAGCTAACCAATGAGCTAACCCAGGCTAACCAATGAGCTAACCCAGGCTAACCAATGAGCTAACCGAGGCTAACCAATGAGCTAACTGAGGCTAACCAATGAGCTAACTGATGCTAACCAATGAGCTAACCCAGGCTAACCAATGAGCTAACCGAGGCTAACCAATGAGCTAACTGAATCTAACCAATGAGCTAACCGAGGCTAACCAATGAGCTAACTGAGGCTAACCAATGAGCTAACTGATGCTAACCAATGAGCTAACCGAGGCTAACCACTGAGCTAACTGAAGCTAACCCAGGCTAACCAATGAGCTAACCGAGGAATGAGCTAACCCAGGCTAACCAATGAGCTAACCGAGGCTAACCAATGAGCTAACCGAGGCTAACCAATGAGCTAACTGAAGCTAACCAATGAGCTAACCCAGGCTAACCAATGAGCTAACCCAGGCTAACCAATGAGCTAACCGAGGCTAACCAATGAGCTAACTGAGGCTAACCAATGAGCTAACTGAGGCTAACCAAAGAGCTAACCGAGGCTAACCAATGAGCTAACTGAAGCTAACCAATGAGCTAACTGAAGCTAACCAATGAGCTAACTGAGGCTAACCAATGAGCTAACCGAGGCTAACCAATGAGCTAACTGAGGCTAACCAATGAGCTAACTGAAGCTAACCAATGAGCTAACTGATGCTAACCAATGAGCTAATCCAGGCTAACCAATGAGCTAACCCAGGCTAACCAATGAGCTAACCGAGGCTAACCAATGAGCTAACCCAGGCTAACCAATGAGCTAACTGAAGCTAACCAATGAGCTAACCCAGGCTAACCAATGAGCTAACCGAGGAATGAGCTAACCCAGGCTAACCAATGAGCTAACCCAGGCTAACCAATGAGCTAACCGAGGCTAACCAATGAGCTAACCCAGGCTAACCAATGAGCTAACTGAAGCTAACCAATGAGCTAACCCAGGCTAACCAATGAGCTAACCGAGGAATGAGCTAACCCAGGCTAACCAATGAGCTAACCGAGGCTAACCAATTGGCTAACTGAAGCTAACCAATGAGCTAACTGAAGCTAACCAATGAGCTAACCAAGGCTAACCAATGAGCTAACCGAGGAATGGGCTAACCCAGGCTAACCAATGAGCTAACCGAGGCTAACCAATGAGCTAACTGAAGCTAACCAATGAGCTAACCGAGGCTAACCAATGAGCTAACTGATGCTAACCAATGAGCTAACCCAGGATAACCAATGAGCTAACCGAGGCTAACCAATGAGCTAACTGAAGCTAACCAATGAGCTAACTGAAGCTAAACAATGAGCTAACTGATGCTAACCAATGAGCTAACCGAGGCTAACCAATGAGCTAACTGAAGCTAACCAATGAGCTAACCCAGGCTAATCAATGAACTAACTGAAGCTAATCAATGAGCTAGCCCAGGCTAATCAATGAACTAACTGAAGCTAACCAATGAGCTAACAGAGGCTAACCAATGAGCTAACCGAGAAATGAGCTAACCCAGGCTAACCAATGAGCTAACTGAGGCTAACCAATGAGCTAACTGAGGCTAACCAATGAGCTAACTGATGCTAACCAATGAGCTAACCCAGGCTAACCAATGAGCTAACTGAAGCTAACCAATGAGCTAACCCAGGCTAACCAATGAGCTAACCCAGGCTAACCAATGAGCTAGCCCAGGCTAACCAATGAGCTAACTGATGCTAACCAATGAGCTAACCCAGGCTAACCAATGAGCTAACTGAAGCTAACCAATGAGCTAACCCAGGCTAACCAATGAGCTAACCCAGGCTAACCAATGAGCTAGCCCAGGCTAACCAATGAGCTAACTGAATCTTACCAATGAGCTAACCGAGGCTAACCAATGAGCTAACTGAAGCTAACCAATGAGCTAACCCAGGCTAACCAATGAGCTAACTGAGGCTAACCAATGAGCTAACCCAGGCTAACCAATGAGCTAACTGAAGCTAACCAATGAGCTAACCGAGGAATGAGCTAACCCAGGCTAACCAATGAGCTAACTGAGGCTAACCAAAGAGCTAACTGATGCTAACCAGAGAGCTAACTGATGCTAACCAATGAGCTAACCGAGGCTAACCAATGAGCTAACCAAAGCTAACCAATGAGCTAACCCAGGCTAACCAATGAGCTAACCCAGGCTAACCAATGAGCTAACTGAGGCTAAACAATGAGCTAACTGATGCTAACCAATGAGCTAACTGAAGCTAACCCAGGCTAACCCAGGCTAACCTATGAGCTAACTGAAGCTAACAATGAGCTAACTGAGGCTAACCAATGAGCTAACTGATGCTAACCAATGAGCTAACCTAGGCTAACCAATGAGCTAACCGAGGCTAACCAATGAGCTAACTGAAGCTAACCAATGAGCTAACTGAAACTAACCAATGAGCTAACTGAGGCTAACCAATGAGCAAACTGATGCTAACCATTGAGCTAACTGAGGCTAACCAATGTGCTAACTGATGCTAACCAATGAGCTAATCCAGGCTAACCAATGAGCTAACCTAGGCTAACCAATGAGCTAACCGAGAAATGAGCTAACCCAGGCTAACCAATGAGCTAACTGAGGCTAACCAATGAGCTAACTGAGGCTAACCAATGAGCTAACTGATGCTAACCAATGAGCTAACCCAGGCTAACCAATGAGCTAACTGAAGCTAACCAATGAGCTAACCCAGGCTAACCAATGAGCTAACCCAGGCTAACCAATGAGCTAGCCCAGGCTAACCAATGAGCTAACTGAATCTTACCAATGAGCTAACCGAGGCTAACCAATGAGCTAACTGAAGCTAACCAATGAGCTAACCCAGGCTAACCAATGAGCTAACTGAGGCTAACCAATGAGCTAACCCAGGCTAACCAATGAGCTAACTGAAGCTAACCAATGAGCTAACCGAGGAATGAGCTAACCCAGGCTAACCAATGAGCTAACTGAGGCTAACCAAAGAGCTAACTGATGCTAACCAGAGAGCTAACTGATGCTAACCAATGAGCTAACCGAGGCTAACCAATGAGCTAACCAAAGCTAACCAATGAGCTAACCCAGGCTAACCAATGAGCTAACCCAGGCTAACCAATGAGCTAACTGAGGCTAAACAATGAGCTAACTGATGCTAACCAATGAGCTAACTGAAGCTAACCCAGGCTAACCCAGGCTAACCTATGAGCTAACTGAAGCTAACAATGAGCTAACTGAGGCTAACCAATGAGCTAACTGATGCTAACCAATGAGCTAACCTAGGCTAACCAATGAGCTAACCGAGGCTAACCAATGAGCTAACTGAAGCTAACCAATGAGCTAACTGAAACTAACCAATGAGCTAACTGAGGCTAACCAATGAGCAAACTGATGCTAACCATTGAGCTAACTGAGGCTAACCAATGTGCTAACTGATGCTAACCAATGAGCTAATCCAGGCTAACCAATGAGCTAACCTAGGCTAACCAATGAGCTAACCGAGGCTAACCAATGAGCTAACCCAGGCTAACCAATGAGCTAACTGAAGCTAACCAATGAGCTAACCCAGGCTAACCAATGAGCTAACCGAGGAATGAGCTAACCCAGGCTAACCAATGAGCTAACCGAGGCTAACCAATTGGCTAACTGAAGCTAACCAATGAGCTAACTGAAGCTAACCAATGAGCTAACCGAGGCTAACCAATGAGCTAACTGATGCTAACCAATGAGCTAACTGAGGCTAACAAATGAGCTAACTGATGCTAACCAATGAGCTAACCCAGGCTAACCAATGAGATAACCGAGGCTAACCAATGAGCTAACTGAAGCTAACCAATGAGCTAACTGAAGCTAAACAATGAGCTTACTGATGCTAACCAATGAGCTAACCGAGGCTAACCAATGAGCTAACTGAAGCTAACCAATGAGCTAACCCAGGCTAACCAATGAGCTAACCCAGGCTAACCAATGAGCTAACCGAGGCTAACCAATGAGCTAACTGAGGCTAACCAATGAGCTAACTGATGCTAACCAATGAGCTAACCCAGGCTAACCAATGAGCTAACCGAGGCTAACCAATGAGCTAACTGAATCTAACCAATGAGCTAACCGAGGCTAACCAATGAGCTAACTGAGGCTAACCAATGAGCTAACCGAGGCTAACCAATGAGCTAACTGAAGCTAACCAATGAGCTTACCCAGAACAACCAATGAGCTAACCCAGGCTAACCAATGAGCTAACTGAAGCTAACCAATGAGCTAAAAGCAGGCTAACCAATGAGCTAACCAAGGCTAACCAATGAGCTAACTGAAGCTAACCAATGAGCTAACCCAGGCTAACCAATGAGCTAACTGAGGCTAACTAATGAGCTAACCCAGGCTAACCAATGAGCTAACTGAAGCTAACCAATGAGCTAACCGAGGAATGAGCTAACCCAGGCTAACCAATGAGCTAACTGAGGCTAACCAAAGAGCTAACTGATGATAACCAGAGAGCTAACTGATGCTAACCAATGAGCTAACCGAGGCTAACCAATGAGCTAACCGAAGCTAACCAATGAGCTAACCCAGGCTAACCAATGAGCTAACTGAGGCTAAACAATGAGCTAACTGATGCTAAACAATGAGCTAACTGAAGCTAACCCAGGCTAACCAATGAGCTAACTGAAGCTAACAATGAGCTAACTGAGGCTAACCAATGAGCTAACTGATGCTAACCAATGAGCTAACCGAGGCTAACCAATGAGCTAACTGAAGCTAACCAATGAGCTAACCCAGGCTAACCGAGGAATGAGCTAACCCAGGCTAACCAATGAGCTAACCGAGGCTAACCAATGAGCTAACTGAAGCTAACCAATGAGCTAACTGAAGCTAACCAATGAGCTAACCGAGGCTAACCAATGAGCTAACTGATGCTAACCATTGAGCTAACTGAGGCTAACCAATGAGCTAACTGATGCTAACCAATGAGCTAATCCAGGCTAACCAATGAGCTAACCCAGGCTAACCAATGAGCTAACCGAGGCTAACCAATTGGCTAACTGAAGCTAACCAATGAGCTAACTGAAGCTAACCAATGAGCTAACCGAGGCTAACCAATGAGCTAACCGAGGAATGGGGTAACCCAGGCTAACCAATGAGCTAACCGAGGCTAACCAATGAGCTAAATGAAGCTAACCAATGAGCTAACTGAAGCTAACCAATGAGCTAACCAAAGCTAACCAATGAGCTAACTGATGCTAACCAATGAGCTAACCCAGGATAACCAATGAGCTAACCGAGGCTAACCAATGAGCTAACTGAAGCTAACCAATGAGCTAACTGAAGCTAAACAATGAGCTAACTGATGCTAACCAATGAGCTAACCGAGGCTAACCAATGAGCTAACTGAAGCTAACCAATGAGCTAACCCAGGCTAATCAATGAACTAACTGAAGCTAATCAATGAGCTAGCCCAGGCTAATCAATGAACTAACTGAAGCTAACCAATGAGCTAACAGAGGCTAACCAATGAGCTAACCGAGGAATGAGCTAACCCAGGCTAACCAATGAGCTAACCGAGGCTAACCAATGAGCTAACTGAGGCTAACCAATGAGCTAACTGATGCTAACCAATGAGCTAACCCAGGCTAACCAATGAGCTAACCGAGGCTAACCAATGAGCTAACTGAAGCTAACCAATGAGCTAACCCAGGCTAACCAATGAGCTAACCCAGGCTAACCAATGAGCTAGCCCAGGCTAACCAATGAGCTAACTGAATCTAACCAATGAGCTAACCGAGGCTAACCAATGAGCTAACTGAAGCTAACCAATGAGCTAACCCAGGCTAACCAATGAGCTAACTGAGGCTAACCAATGAGCTAGCCCAGGCTAACCAATGAGCTAACTGAATCTAACCAATGAGCTAACCCAGGCTAACCAATGAGGTAACTGAAGCTAACCAATGAGCTAACCGAGGAATGAGCTAACCCAGGCTAACCAATGAGCTAACTGGGGCTAACCAAAGAGCTAACTGATGCTAACCAGAGAGCTAACTGATGCTAACCAATGAGCTAACCGAGGCTAACCAATGAGCTAACCGAGGCTAACCAATGAGCTAACTGAAGCTAACCAATGAGCTAACCCAGGCTAACCAATGAGCTAACCGAGGAATGAGCTAACCCAGGCTAACCAATGAGCTAACCGAGGCTAACCAATTGGCTAACTGAAGCTAACCAATGAGCTAACCAAGGCTAACCAATGAGCTAACCGAGGAATGGGCTAACCCAGGCTAACCAATGAGCTAACCGAGGCTAACCAATGAGCTAACTGAAGCTAACCAATGAGCTAACCCAGGCTAACCAATGAGCTAACTGAGGCTAACCAATGAGCTAACCCAGGCTAACCAATGAGCTAACTGAAGCTAACCAATGAGCTAACCGAGGAATGAGCTAACCCAGGCTAACCAATGAGCTAACTGAGGCTAACCAAAGAGCTAACTGATGCTAACCAGAGAGCTAACTGATGCTAACCAATGAGCCAACCGAGGCTAACCAATGAGCTAACCGAAGCTAACCAATGAGCTAAGCCAGGCTAACCAATGAGCTAACCCAGGCTAACCAATGAGCTAACTGAGGCTAAACAATGAGCTAACTGATGCTAACCAATTAGCTAACTGAAGCTAACCCAGGCTAACCCAGGCTAACCAATGAGCTAACTGAAGCTAACAATGAGCTAACTGAGGCTAACCAATGAGCTAACTGATGCTAACCAATGAGCTAACCTAGGCTAACCAATGAGCTAACCGAGGCTAACCAATGAGCTAACTGAAGCTAACCAATGAGCTAACTGAAGCTAACCAATGAGCTAACTGAGGCTAACCAATGAGCAAACTGATGCTAACCATTGAGCTAACTGAGGCTAACCAATGAGCTAACTGATGCTAACCAATGAGCTAATCCTGGCTAACCAATGAGCTAACCTAGGCCAACCAATGAGCTAACCGAGGCTAACCAATGAGCTAACCCAGGCTAACCAATGAGCTAACTGAAGCTAACCAATGAGCTAACTGAAGCTAACCCAGGCTAACCAATGAGCTAACCGACGAATGAGCTAACCCAGGCTAACCAATGAGCTAACCGAGGCTAACCAATGAGCTAACTGAAGCTAACCAATGAGCTAACCCAGGCTAACCAATGAGCTAACCCAGGCTAACCAATGAGCTAACCGAGGCTAACCAATGAGCTAACTGAGGCTAACCAATGAGCTAACTGATGCTAACCAATGAGCTAACCCAGGCTAACCAATGAGCTAACCGAGGCTAACCAATGAGCTAACTGAATCTAACCAATGAGCTAACCGAGGCTAACCAATGAGCTAACTGAGGCTAACCAATGAGCTAACTGATGCTAACCAATGAGCTAACCGAGGCTAACCACTGAGCTAACTGAAGCTAACCCAGGCTAACCAATGAGCTAACCGAGGAATGAGCTAACCCAGGCTAACCAATGAGCTAACCGAGGCTAACCAATGAGCTAACTGAAGCTAACCAATGAGCTAACCCAGGCTAACCAATGAGCTAACCCAGGCTAACCAATGAGCTAACTGAATCTAACCAATGAGCTAACCGAGGCTAACCAATGAGCTAACTGAAGCTAACCAATGAGCTAACCCAGGCTAACCAATGAGCTAACTGAGGCTAACCAATGAGCTAACCCAGGCTAACCAATGAGCTAACTGAAGCTAACCAATGAGATAACCGAGGAATGAGCTAACCCAGGCTAACCAATGAGCTAACTGAGGCTAACCAAAGAGCTAACCGAGGCTAACCAATGAGCTAACCGAAGCTAACCAATGAGCTAAGCCAGGCTAACCAATGAGCTAACCCAGGCTAACCAATGAGCTAACTGAGGCTAAACAATGAGCTAACTGATGCTAACCAATTAGCTAACTGAAGCTAACCCAGGCTAACCCAGGCTAACCAATGAGCTAACTGAAGCTAACAATGAGCTAACTGAGGCTAACCAATGAGCTAACTGATGCTAACCAATGAGCTAACCTAGGCTAACCAATGAGCTAACCGAGGCTAACCAATGAGCTAACTGAAGCTAACCAATGAGCTAACTGAAGCTAACCAATGAGCTAACTGAGGCTAACCAATGAGCAAACTGATGCTAACCATTGAGCTAACTGAGGCTAACCAATGAGCTAACTGATGCTAACCAATGAGCTAATCCTGGCTAACCAATGAGCTAACCTAGGCCAACCAATGAGCTAACCGAGGCTAACCAATGAGCTAACCCAGGCTAACCAATGAGCTAACTGAAGCTAACCAATGAGCTAACTGAAGCTAACCCAGGCTAACCAATGAGCTAACCGACGAATGAGCTAACCCAGGCTAACCAATGAGCTAACCGAGGCTAACCAATGAGCTAACTGAAGCTAACCAATGAGCTAACCCAGGCTAACCAATGAGCTAACCCAGGCTAACCAATGAGCTAACCGAGGCTAACCAATGAGCTAACTGAGGCTAACCAATGAGCTAACTGATGCTAACCAATGAGCTAACCCAGGCTAACCAATGAGCTAACCGAGGCTAACCAATGAGCTAACTGAATCTAACCAATGAGCTAACCGAGGCTAACCAATGAGCTAACTGAGGCTAACCAATGAGCTAACTGATGCTAACCAATGAGCTAACCGAGGCTAACCACTGAGCTAACTGAAGCTAACCCAGGCTAACCAATGAGCTAACCGAGGAATGAGCTAACCCAGGCTAACCAATGAGCTAACCGAGGCTAACCAATGAGCTAACTGAAGCTAACCAATGAGCTAACCCAGGCTAACCAATGAGCTAACCCAGGCTAACCAATGAGCTAACTGAATCTAACCAATGAGCTAACCGAGGCTAACCAATGAGCTAACTGAAGCTAACCAATGAGCTAACCCAGGCTAACCAATGAGCTAACTGAGGCTAACCAATGAGCTAACCCAGGCTAACCAATGAGCTAACTGAAGCTAACCAATGAGATAACCGAGGAATGAGCTAACCCAGGCTAACCAATGAGCTAACTGAGGCTAACCAAAGAGCTAACCGAGGCTAACCAATGAGCTAACTGAAGCTAACCAATGAGCTAACTGAAGCTAACCAATGAGCTAACTGAGGCTAACCAATGAGCTAACCGAGGCTAACCAATGAGCTAACTGAGGCTAACCAATGAGCTAACTGAAGCTAACCAATGAGCTAACCGAGGCTAACCAATGAGCTAACTGATGCTAACCATTGAGCTAACTGAGGCTAACCAATGAGCTAACTGATGCTAACCAATGAGCTAATCCAGGCTAACCAATGAGCTAACCCAGGCTAACCAATGAGCTAACCGAGGCTAACCAATGAGCTAACCCAGGCTAACCAATGAGCTAACTGAAGCTAACCAATGAGCTAACCCAGGCTAACCAATGAGCTAACCGAGGAATGAGCTAACCCAGGCTAACCAATGAGCTAACCGAGGCTAACCAATTGGCTAACTGAAGCTAACCAATGAGCTAACTGAAGCTAACCAATGAGCTAACCAAGGCTAACCAATGAGCTAACCGAATAATGGGCTAACCCAGGCTAACCAATGAACTAACCGAGGCTAACCAATGAGCTAACTGAAGCTAACCAATGAGCTAACTGAAGCTAACCAATGAGCTAACCGAGGCTAACCAATGAGCTAACTGATGCTAACCAATGAGCTAACCCAGGATAACCAATGAGCTAACCGAGGCTAACCAATGAGCTAACTGAAGCTAACCAATGAGCTAACTGAAGCTAAACAATGAGCTAACTGATGCTAACCAATGAGCTAACCGAGGCTAACCAATGAGCTAACTGAAGCTAACCAATGAGCTAACCCAGGCTAATCAATGAACTAACTGAAGCTAATCAATGAGCTAGCCCAGGCTAATCAATGAACTAACTGAAGCTAACCAATGAGCTAACAGAGGCTAACCAATGAGCTAACCGAGGAATGAGCTAACCCAGGCTAACCAATGAGCTAACCGAGGCTAACCAATGAGCTAACTGAGGCTAACCAATGAGCTAACTGATGCTAACCAATGAGCTAACCCAGGCTAACCAATGAGCTAACCGAGGCTAACCAATGAGCTAACTGAAGCTAACCAATGAGCTAACCCAGGCTAACCAATGAGCTAACCCAGGCTAACCAATGAGCTAGCCCAGGCTAACCAATGAGCTAACTGAATCTAACCAATGAGCTAACCGAGTCTAACCAATGAGCTAACTGAAGCTAACCAATGAGCTAACCCAGGCTAACCAATGAGCTAACTGAGGCTAACCAATGAGCTAACCCAGGCTAACCAATGAGCTAACTGAAGCTAACCAATGAGCTAACCGAGGAATGAGCTAACCCAGGCTAACCAATGAGCTAACTGATGCTAACCAGAGAGCTAACTGATGCTAACCAATGAGCTAACCGAGGCTAACCAATGAGCTAACCAAAGCTAACCAATGAGCTAACCCAGGCTAACCAATGAGCTAACTGAGGCTAAACAATGAGCTAACTGATGCTAACCAATGAGCTAACTGAAGCTAACCCAGGCTAACCCAGGCTAACCAATGAGCTAACTAGATCAAGACGAAGCGAATGGAGGTACCCCCGGAGTCATAGCATGTGTAAATCGAGACGAAACATCTCTCTCTCCCCCGCCTGCTTGCGAGGGGGAGGGGCAGTTTACACACATACGCAGCTGCTGCATGCAGCAACACACACACAGGGAGGAGATGGCAGAGAGAACGCACTCCCCTGAAAACTCCCCTTGAATTCCTCCAGACTCAGAAAATGTAAAAGATCACTTTTTGGAGATCCATAGAAAAAGGGTGAAAATGGAAAAAAGTATTCGAAAATAGTGCCTCATAAGGCGGGTAGAGTCCCTTGAAAACTCCCCTTGAATTCCTCCAGACTCAGAAAAAGTCAAAGTTGACTTTTTGGAGATCCATAGAAAAAGGGTGAAAATGAAAAAAAGTACACCACAGCATGGATTCGAACACGCGACCAACCGCATCCAGGGGCGAGTGTTTTTTTTTTTTTTTTTCTTTTTATTATTTATTATCAAAATGTTTTCACACAGATTAAACAAACACTCACATTGCATAACAAATCCCCCCAAAAGAAGAGGACCCCAATGCATTTAATACAAAGTATACATCACAGTCGTATCTTGTCTTTCACTTCCCCGACATCCCTAATCCACCATTCTTTTACATTTATTCCCCTTTCACAGGTCATCATTCCTTATTTTTCAAAATTATACTGAAGCTTTCCATCATTCACTTCTATCAGTGTAAAACCATCCACATGATCTTTCATGAACATCTCATTATCTTTGTACACATATAACATTCCGACAACCCTCATTATATTCCTCTTCATAATTCCCCACACTCCATCCACTCTCCCCTCATAGTGTGCTACATTCCTTCTTATTTTCACCGCATATCTTGCCTGGCTTAAACATAGATTTAACATATCAACATTGCACCCATCCCTTCTCCCACTCAACCCAAACAACCACAATTCTTTCCACTCTAGACATTTTAACACCCCTTCATCCCAGCACCTGCATATCAATTCTTTTATTTTCCCAAAGAACCCCCTTAATTCCCCACACTCAAAAAACTCATGCATACAATTCTCCACTCCCACCTTACACACATCACATTCTCTCTTAACCTCTTTGTCAAACATACTTATTATTAAATTGTTGAACACCCTGTTGTGCCTTAAACAGAAATCAAAGTGCTCACCCTCCACACTATTCCCTTTCACTCTCAGATTCACCCACATCTTTTTCACATCCATTCCCCCCATCACCTTTTCCCATACCCTTTCTGATGCTGGTCTCCTTGCATCCCCCTTCCCAAGGGTTTTGTATATCCTTTTCGTGCTAAGGTCTCCCAGCTTCACCCCTTCACCCACATATAGCGCTACCTCACTTTCGCCCCCTCCCACCTTCTTGCTCTCCACCATCCTCCTCCATTCCACCGGCATCCCCTCTTTGATGCTCTCCATCATGCCTTCCGCTGTCCTTCCCCCCATTAACAGATTATTTTCCCTTGTCCCATCAACAATAACTTGAGCCCTCATGAACCCCGGAACATACTCATAGACTAGGTCTCTTATTACCCTAAATCCAGCCCTCCACATTGGTAAATTAAATAATACTTCGCCCTCTTTCATTATCCTATAGTTTTGGAATATGGGTTGTTTCCATACCTGCTGCGCATTCTCACATTCATACTTCACATTCCCCAAGAACTCTCCCCACGCATTCATCACCTCCCTTTGAAAATCATTCATTCCATTCATCCACCCTTTCTTAAAGCGCATAAATATCCCACTGTCCCCACACCCCCCTCCTTTATTTATACTGTCTCTCAAAAATTCTTTCCACACATGCTTATTTCCCTTATTTAGATATTTTATCATCGTTTTAACCCTCATTGCTTTCATCTTCCTTTCCACATTTATTAGTTTTAGCCCCCCATCTTTATAGTCATTCTCTAGAACCTCCCTAGCTATCCTCACTCCCTTCCCCTCCCACATGAACTCACTCACTATTTTATTTACCTCTTTTATGACTCTGTCTGGCACCTCCATTACACTCATTACATAAACTAGCTTGCTCATGATGAGACCATTTACTACTATAACTTTCCCCCTAAGTTTTAATCTCCTCAGTTTCCAGAAGCTTAGGGTCTTTTTTAAACTACCCACCACTCCCTCATATTGCACATCCCTCCCCTCTCTGTCCTTCAAACCCACATTAATACCCAGTACCCTAATATATTCCTTATTCTCTTTTAAACCTAACTCCTCTCTCCCTACATCACCATTTCCCAGCACCATGTACTCTGACTTTTCCATATTAATTTTAGCCCCTGAAGCTCTTCCATATATCTCCACACTCTCTAAGACCCCTCTTACACTTTCCATGTCTCTTACGGTGATTGTATTATCATCCGCATATTGGAATACTACACTCATCCCTCCCCCCGGCACCATCACCCCCTTTACCCTCTCATTCTGTTGTAGCAAAGCCGCAAGGGGCTCCGCTGATAATGCATAGAGCATCGCCGATAGAGGGCATCCCTGCCGGACGGATCTCCCTAACTTAAATACATTTGTGATGATCCCATTAACCTTAACGCAACTCATGGCTTTCCTATATATTCTCCTTATCCACCCAACAAACCCCCTCCCAAACCCTGCTTTTACCAAAACCCTGAATAAATAAACGTGATTAACCCTATCGAACGCCTTATTCAGATCTAAGCTTAGCAACACCCCTCCTTCTCCACCCTTCATATGATTTACCGTGTCCCTAATACTACAAACTGTGTCACATATATCCCTTCCAGGAATACTATATGCCTGGGTGCTCCCCACCACCGCACCAATAACCCTCTTCATTCTATTGGATAACACCCGTGCCATAATCTTATAATCCCCATTTAACATACTTAACGGCCTATAGTTCCCTAATTTATCCCTACTACCCTTTTTGTACAATATGCTAATCACCCCTGTTGACAATCCGTCCGGCAGTTCATCCTTCTCTTCGAAGCTCTTAAACAACTCCTTCAACATTGGGACTAGCACAGCCTTAAATTCCATGTAGAACTCTGCAGTTAGGCCATCTAGTCCCGGGCTTTTATTTTTGCCCATGCCATCTATTGCTGCCTCTATTTCCTCTTTTCCCATCTCCCCTTCGCACAACTCTCTTCCTTCTTCTGTCAACACCGCCCTCATGCTCCCCAGAGTCTTTTCCAGGCTCTCTTTTTCATTAACTTCCTCCTGGAAGAGCTCTCTATAAAACTCTTCCACCCTCTTAACTATCCCTACTAAGTCTTTAATAATCTCACCCCCCTTACCCTCTATCTGCCTAATCTGATTGTTCCCCTGCTTCCTATTCTCCATCCCTAAGAAAAAACCTGTACATTTTTCCCCTTCAACTAAATATCTTGCCCTACTCCTGATGATTGCCCCCATACACCTCTCTCTTTCCACTATCCCTAACTCATCCCTAAGACTATTGTAGACCCCTAAATCTCTCCCTACCTCTCCCTCTATCTTCTCTGCTTCTTTATTTAGTGCCTCTTTTAACCTGTCCTCCCTCTCTCTCCCTCTTTTATTTCTTCCACAACTGAACTTTATGCTCATTTTTTTTATTTCTCTTTTTAGGCCCTCCCACCATTCTCCTTCATCCTCACCATCCATTTTCTCTTGCTTCCTTAACCATTCATTCATCATCTTTTTGTATATCTCATCCTTAAGCAGAGCAGCGTTTAGGCACCACACCCCTCCCCCTCTTCCCTTACAACCATCATCCAGCTTAAAGCCAAGGATAACATGATCACTCAAGCTAGTCGTTGTATGTTTAAAAGTCCCCACCTTCCCACCTATCCTTCCCTTGCACAGCACCAAGTCTATCCTACTCTGCTTCAACACACCCCCCACCACCTGTTTTCTAGTATATACCCTCTCATCCAAATTCCTTTCTCTCCACACATCTCTTAAGCCGTTCTCCCTCATCAGTTTCTCCAATGCACCTCGTGAGGAGTCATTTCTATAACTCATCCCACCCGCCACATCAATCCTTCCACACCTCACATTGAAATCACCCACCACCACACAATTTCCCCCACACTTCCCATCCAGACCCTCAAAAAAACTCTTTCTTTCTTTCTCCACATTAGGCGCATGAATATTCATCAGTCTATACATTTCCCCCATATAACCAAACTCTGCAATAATCATCCTTCCTTTTCCATCATCCTCCACCTTTTTCACACTTTCCACTTTTCCCATTCTAAACAATATTGCCACCCCTCTTGCATTCAAACCACCATTATTGAAAAATACCCTCCCCATCCATCCCATTATCACATCACCCACACTTTCATTGTCCCAGTGTGTCTCCTGTAGGCATATGACATCAGCTGTACATAGCAGTAAAGCCCTGTCCCTTCTGTCCTTTGTTTTTAGCCCCCGGCCATTAAATGTACATATCGTCACCATTGCATGTAAAGTTTGAAAAAAAAATTCTGTTCCCACTTGTCCTTCTTTTCCAGGCCACAGCCATTGAAAGAAACAATCTTCACCATTGTTATTTAAAGGGGATTAGCGTTGGAGTATTCCAAAAGTTCTCCTTCAGCTCACCTTTCGCTGTCCAGTTCATCTCCACCGACTCCTTTCACATTCTTCTCCACTTGTGAACGTGTTTTCACTTTCCCTCTCACGGTTATTCCTGATGGTTTTGAGTCATCTCCTCCGACCCTCGATCCCTCTCTCCCAGGCGTCATCGGACTCCTACTCCGTCCCCTGGTCCTCGGAACCTCGACCCGCTCCTCGATCTCCTGCTCTCCCACCGTCACCTCTATGATTTCGTCATCGTCCTTCAAGAGCAACGTAATCTCATCTTCCACTCTCTGCTCCCCCACCTTCTCCGCTTCTTCTCTCTCCTCCACCACCATCACCGATTCTCCTCTCTCCTCCACCGCCGTCACCTCCTCCTTCTTCTCCACACCTTCGCCGTTCGGACTTTTCTTTCTCTCCGTCTTTGTTTTCTTCTTTTTCCCCTTCCCTTTCCCCACTGTCTGTGTCCCCTCATTTCCCTCCTCCGCTACCCCCTCATGTTGTCTTTTCTTCCCTCCTTCCTTCTGTTCCCCCCCTATTTCTTTCTGCCCCACCGCCACCACCACTACCTTCTCTCCCTCTATCACTTCCTCAGCCTCCTCATCCTCCCCCCCCCCCCTCTTCTTTATCCACCTCTTCCACCTCCTGCTCCGCTTCCTCCTCCACATTGTACCTCTCCCTCTCCCCCTCCTTTTCAGGCCTGGCCTGTTCTCTCCTTCCCACCCTCTCTTCCCCAGCACAATCCCTCGCAAAATGCCCAACACCCCCACACCTGTAACATTTTATCTCCGGACACTCCCTAAAAATGTGCCCCGCCCTTAGACAGTTTCTGCACACCGCCACCTGTCTGTCATGTATGACCCTTACGTATTCTGCCCCCCCCTCCACTCTAAATTGTGTCGAGTACGGCAGTGATGTTACCTTCTCATTAAGAGAAACTTTGAGGAAGCGTGTCCCGTCCGCTATCCTCATCCCCTCCCTGGTGTTCTTTACATAACGTCTTTTGATGGGCGAAACCGCCTTAACCCCCCACTCAAACAGCCTCCTCAGGATCTGGTCATCCTCGATATATATCGGCATGTACATAAAGGACACCATCACCTCCATCGCAGTTAACTCCTCTGCCTTTATAACCACCCCCTTCACCCTCAGCCCCTCCAGCAATCTCTTCTTTCCCTCCACATATCTCATTGTCACCTCATACCTTTCCCCCTTCAGCCTGCATCCCAGCACCTCCCCACACTCATCCTGTATTTCACACAGCATGTCCAACATTGTAATCTTTCCCAAGCCCCCCTCCACCGTCACCGCCAGTGTCAGATCCGCCCGGTAACTAATGTCCTCATTCCCTTCTCCCACCCTTCCCCCCCTCTCTTTTACTTGGCTACTGCCCTGTTTCAAACTGTTTCTCTCTTTTTCTCCGTCCGTTTTCTTTCTTTGTCCAGGACCCTCCTCTTTCCTTCCGTCGTCTCCATTCACGAACTTTTGTCCTTCTCCCGTGTTCTCCCGGCTTTCCCCCTCTTCTGTTCTTCCCTGCGCACTCTCCTGTGCATTTTCTGACCCTCCGCTTGTCTTTAGAGCCTCGCCGCTCTTCCCTGCGCGTTCCTTAATGCCTCCGCTGCTATTCCTCGCGCCCTCTTCCGGGTTCTGTTCCGCTCCGCAATGTCCTCCTCCCAGTCTCTTTGAAGCCGTTGTTGTGCTTGTTCCGGATTGAAATGCACCCATCTCCTCTTCTCTCTCCATAATTCCCTTCTTTCCAGCCTTTCCTTTCATTAGTCCGGCTTTTTCCGCCTCTCTTTCCTCCCGGCTCCTCTCATCCAGCTTCCTCTCCAGCAGCAGCTTCGCTTTCTCCTCTTCATTCCTTATATTTCCCATCATGCAGGCGGCCTCTCTTACATCCTTTCCTTGTGTAGAGCCCTCAGTATCCGTCTGCATTGTCGGTTTTCCTCCCGTTTCTCCAGCATGCTCCGCTGCATTCAGCTCGGCTTCTCCCGCTTTCATCGCCGCCCCCCGCATTCCAGACATTCCAGACATTCCAGGATTCACGTCCTTATTCTCCGTTCTTTTCTCCATTTTCTCCACAACGCACCTTCAATGTTTGTCCCCCCAGACAGCTGAGCTGTTTGGGGGGGGGGTTTGCCGGAAAAGATCGCGATTAAAACGCTTGTTTTAAACACTTTGTCCCGTTTCCTCAGCAAACAATTGACCTGCTTCCTCCAGCACTCTCGCTGCGTTCGCGCTGTTGCTCCTCGTACTTTCTCCTCTGATGTTCACAAAACACGGTTTGAAAGTATCCCCCCCGACAGCAGAGCTGTTTGGGGGGCTGTTTGTCCAAAAATAAAGTGCAAAAACCGTCTTATTTGCTCCACTTTGTCCAAATTCGTCCCAAACTTTTGCGTCCTCACATACACTGCTCACTCTCAATGCGCTCCTAGCGGGCGTGATCAGAGCGTTAACGCAGTGAGCCACTGGACCTGAGTACGCAAATATGCCTACTTGTGCATCTTAGACACTCTGAATTCACTAAATGTACAACTTTTTCTCCATCAAAATGAACAAATGAGACATGAAAAACATCTACAGATCAAGACGAAGCGAATGGAAGCGGTCCCAGCCTCGTAGCTGTGATCGCAGGAAAATGTTGTTACAAAGATTTATCAGTATATCTCCGGGACATTTCCCTGGCTTTCCCACCGTCACAATGGACAAACGAGACATGAAATAACATCAACAGATCAAGACGAAGCGAATGGAAGTACCCCAGGAGTCATAGCATGTGTAAATCGAGACGAAACATCTCTCTCTCCCCCGCCTGCTTGCGAAGGGGAGGGGCAGTTTACACACACACACGCAGCTGCTGCATGCAGCAACACACACACAGGGAGGAGATGGCAGAGAGAACGCACTCCCCTGAAAACTCCCCTTGAATTCCTCCAGACTCAGAAAATGTAAAAGTTCACTTTTTGGAGATCCATAGAAAAAGGGTGAAAATGGAAAAAAGTATTCGAAAATAGTGCCTCATAAGGCGGGTAGAGTCCCTTGAAAACTCCCCTTGAATTCCTCCAGACTCAGAAAAAGTCAAAGTAGACTTTTTGGAGATCTATAGAAAAAGGGTGAAAATGAAAAAAAGTATGCCACAGTATGGATTCGAACACGCGACCAACCGCATCCAGGGGCAAGCATTAACGCAGTGAGCCACTGGACCTGAGTACTCAAACATGCCTACTTTTGCATCTTAGAATCTCTGAATTCACTAAATGTACAACTTTTTCTCCATCAAAATGAACAAATGAGACATGAAATAACATCTACAGATCAAGACGAAGCGAATGGAAGCGGTCCCAGCCTCGTAGCTGTGAACAGCTGTGATCGCAGGAAAATGCTGTTACAAAGATTTCTCAGTATATATCCGGGACATTTCCCTGGCTTTGCCACCGTCACAATGGACAAACGAGACATGAAATAACATCAACAGATCAAGACGAAGCGAATGGAAGTACCCCCGGAGTCATAGCATGTGTAAATCGAGACGAAACATCTCTCTCTCCCCCGCCTGCTTGCGAAGGGGAGGGGCAGTTTACACACACACGTGCAGCTGCTGCATGCAGCAACGCACACAGAGGGAGGAGATGGCAGAGAGAATGCACTCCCCTGAAAACTCCCCTTGAATTCCTCCAGACTCAGAAAATGTAAAAGTTCACTTTTTGGAGATCCATAGAAAAAGGGTGAAAATGGAAAAAAGTATTCGAAAATAGTGCCTCATAAGGCGGGTAAAGTCCCTTGAAAACTCCCCTTGAATTCCTCCAGACTCAGAAAAAGTCAAAGTTGACTTTTTGGAGATCCATAGAAAAAGGGTGAAAATGAAAAAAAGTATGCCACAGTATGGATTCGAACACGCGACCAACCGCATCCAGGGGCGAGCATTAACGCAGTGAGCCACTGGACCTGAGTACTCAAACATGCCTACTTGTGCATCTTAGACACTCTGAATTTACTAAATGTACAACTTTTTCTCCATCAACATGAACAAATGAGACATTAAATAACATCTACAGATCAAGACGAAGCGAATGGAAGCGGTCCCAGCCTCGTAGCTGCGAACAGCTGTGATCGCAGGAAAATGCTGTTACAAAGATTTCTCAGTATATCTCCGGGACATTTCCCTGGCTTTCCCACCGTCACAATGGACAAACGAGACATGAAATAACATCAACAGATCAAGACGAAGCGAATGGAAGTACCCCCGGAGTCATAGCATGTGTAAATCGAGACGAAACATCTCTATCTCCCCCGCCTGCTTGCGAAGGGGAGGGGCAGTTTACACACACACACACGCAGCTGCTGCATGCAGCAACGCACACACAGGGAGGAGATGGCAGAGAGAATGCACTCCCCTGAAAACTCCCCTTGAATTCCTCCAGACTCAGAAAATGTAAAAGTTCACTTTTTGGAGATCCATAGAAAAAGGGTGAAAATGGAAAAAAGTATTCGAAAATAGTGCCTCATAAGGCGGGTAGAGTCCCTTGAAAACTCCCCTTGAATTCCTCCAGACTCAGAAAAAGTCAAAGTTGACTTTTTGGAGATCCATAGAAAAAGGGTGAAAATGAAAAAAAGTATGCCACAGTATGGATTCGAACACGCGACCAACCGCATCCAGGGGCGAGCATTAACGCAGTGAGCCACTGGACCTGAGTACTCAAACATGCCTACTTTTGCATCTTAGAAACTCTGAATTCACTAAATGTACAACTTTTTCTCCATCAAAATGAACAAATGAGACATTAAATAACATCTACAGATCAAGACGAAGCGAATGGAAGCGGTCCCAGCCTCGTAGCTGTGAACAGCTGTGATCGCAGGAAAATGCTGTTACAAAGATTTCTCAGTATATCTCCGGGACATTTCCCTGGCTTTCCCACCGTCACAATGGACAAACGAGACATGAAATAACATCAACAGATCAAGACGAAGCGAATGGAGGTACCCCCGGAGTCATAGCATGTGTAAATCGAGACAAAACATCTCTCTCTCCCCCGCCTGCTTGCGAAGGGGAGGGGCAGTTTACACACACACACGCAGCTGCTGCATGCAGCAACGCACACAGAGGGAGGAGATGGCAGAGAGAATGCACTCCCCTGAAAACTCCCCTTGAATTCCTCCAGACTCAGAAAATGTAAAAGTTCACTTTTTGGAGATCCATAGAAAAAGGGTGAAAATGGAAAAAAGTATTCGAAAATAGTGCCTCATAAGGCGGGTAGAGTCCCTTGAAAACTCCCCTTGAATTCCTCCAGACTCAGAAAAAGTCAAAGTTGACTTTTTGGAGATCCATAGAAAAAGGGTGAAAATGAAAAAAAGTATGCCACAGTATGGATTTGAACACGCGACCAACCGCATCCAGGGGCGAGCATTAACGCAGTGAGCCACTGGACCTGAGTACTCAAACATGCCTACTTTTGCATCTTAGAAACTCTGAATTCACTAAATGTACAACTTTTTCTCCATCAAAATGAACAAATGAGACATTAAATAACATCTACAGATCAAGACGAAGCGAATGGAAGCGGTCCCAGCCTCGTAGCTGTGAACAGCTGTGATCGCAGGAAAATGCTGTTACAAAGATTTCTCAGTATATCTCCGGGACATTTCCCTGGCTTTCCCACCGTCACAATGGACAAACGAGACATGAAATAACATCAACAGATCAAGACGAAGCGAATGGAAGTACCCCCGGAGTCATAGCATGTGTAAATCGAGACGAAACATCTCTATCTCCCCTGCCTGCTTGCGAAGGGGAGGGGCAGTTTACACACACACACACGCAGCTGCTGCATGCAGCAACGCACACACAGGGAGGAGATGGCAGAGAGAATGCACTCCCCTGAAAACTCCCCTTGAATTCCTCCAGACTCAGAAAATGTAAAAGTTCACTTTTTGGAGATCCATAGAAAAAGGGTGAAAATGGAAAAAAGTATTCGAAAATAGTGCCTCATAAGGCGGGTAGAGTCCCTTGAAAACTCCCCTTGAATTCCTCCAGACTCAGAAAAAGTCAAAGTTGACTTTTTGGAGATCCATAGAAAAAGGGTGAAAATGAAAAAAAGTATGCCACAGCATGGATTCGAACACTCGACCAACCGCATCCAGGGGCGAGCGTTAACCCAGTGAGCCACTGGACCTGAGTACTCAAACATGCCTACTTGTGCATCTTAGACACTCTGAATTTACTAAATGTACAACTTTTTCTCCATCAAAATGAACAAATGAGACATTAAATAACATCTACAGATCAAGACGAAGCGAATGGAAGCGGTCCCAGCCTCGTAGCTGCGAACAGCTGTGATCGCAGGAAAATGCTGATACAAAGATTTCTCAGTATATCTCCGGGACATTTCCCTGGCTTTCCCACCGTCACAATGGACAAACGAGACATGAAATAACATCAACAGATCAAGACGAAGCGAATGGAAGTACCCCCGGAGTCATAGCATGTGTAAATCGAGACGAAACATCTCTCTCTCCCCCGCCTGCTTGCGAAGGGGAGGGGCAGTTTACACACACACACGCAGCTGCTGCATGCAGCAACGCACACACAGGGAGGAGATGGCAGAGAGAATGCACTCCCCTGAAAACTCCCCTTGAATTCCTCCAGACTCAGAAAATGTAAAAGTTCACTTTTTGGAGATCCATAGAAAAAGGGTGAAAATGGAAAAAAGTATTCGAAAATAGTGCCTCATAAGGCGGGTAGAGTCCCTTGAAAACTCCCCTTGAATTCCTCCAGACTCAGAAAAAGTCAAAGTTGACTTTTTGGAGATCCATAGAAAAAGGGTGAAAATGAAAAAAATTATGCCACAGCATGGATTCGAACAGGCGACCAACCGCATCCAGGGGCGAGCATTAACGCAGTGAGCCACTGGACCTGAGTACTCAAACATGCCTACTTTTGCATCTTAGAAACTCTGAATTCAGTAAATGTACAACCTTTTCTCCATCAAAATGAACAAATGAGACATTAAATAACATCTACAGATCAAGACGAAGCGAATGGAAGCGGTCCCAGCCTCGTAGCTGCGAACAGCTGTGATCGCAGGAAAATGCTGTTACAAAGATTTCTCAGTATATCTCCGGGACATTTCCCTGGCTTTGCCACCGTCACAATGGACAAACGAGACATGAAATAACATCAACAGATCAAGACGAAGCGAAAGGAAGTACCCCCGGAGTCATAGCATGTGTAAATCGAGACGAAACATCTCTCTCTCCCCCGCCTGCTTGCGAAGGGGAGGGGCAGTTTACACACACACACACGCAGGCACTGCATGCAGCAACGCACACACAGGGAGGAGATGGCAGAGAGAATGCACTCCCCTGAAAACTCCCCTTGAATTCCTCCAGACTCAGAAAATGTAAAAGTTCACTTTTTGGAGATCCATAGAAAAAGGGTGAAAATGGAAAAAAGTATTCGAAAATAGTGCCTCATAAGGCGGGTAGAGTCCCTTGAAAACTCCCCTTGAATTCCTCCAGACTCAGAAAAAGTCAAAGTTGACTTTTTGGAGATCCATAGAAAAAGGGTGAAAATGAAAAAAAGTATGCCACAGCATGGATTCGAACAGGCGACCAACCGCATCCAGGGGCGAGCATTAACGCAGTGAGCCACTGGACCTGAGTACTCAAACATGCCTACTTTTGCATCTTAGAAACTCTGAATTCAGTAAATGTACAACCTTTTCTCCATCAAAATGAACAAATGAGACATTAAATAACATCTACAGATCAAGACGAAGCGAATGGAAGCGGTCCCAGCCTCGTAGCTGTGAACAGCTGTGATCGCAGGAAAATGCTGTTACAAAGATTTCTCAGTATATCTCCGGGACATTTCCCTGGCTTTCCCACCGTCACAATGGACAAACGAGACATGAAATAACATCAACAGATCAAGACGAAGCGAATGGAAGTACCCCCGGAGTCATAGCATGTGTAAATCGAGACGAAACATCTCTCTCTCCCCCGCCTGCTTGCGAAGGGGAGGGGCAGTTTACACACACACGTGCAGCTGCTGCATGCAGCAACGCACACAGAGGGAGGAGATGGCAGAGAGAATGCACTCCCCTGAAAACTCCCCTTGAATTCCTCCAGACTCAGAAAATGTAAAAGTTCACTTTTTGGAGATCCATAGAAAAAGGGTGAAAATGGAAAAAAGTATTCGGAAATAGTGCCTCATAAGGCGGGTAGAGTCCCTTGAAAACTCCCCTTGAATTCCTCCAGACTCAGAAAAAGTCAAAGTTGACTTTTTGGAGATCCATAGAAAAAGGGTGAAAATGAAAAAAAGTATGCCACAGTATGGATTCGAACACGCGACCAACCGCATCCAGGGGCGAGCATTAACGCAGTGAGCCACTGGACCTGAGTACTCAAACATGCCTACTTGTGCATCTTAGACACTCTGAATTTACTAAATGTACAACTTTTTCTCCATCAACATGAACAAATGAGACATTAAATAACATCTACAGATCAAGACGAAGCGAATGGAAGCGGTCCCAGCCTCGTAGCTGCGAACAGCTGTGATCGCAGGAAAATGCTGTTACAAAGATTTCTCAGTATATCTCCGGGACATTTCCCTGGCTTTCCCACCGTCACAATGGACAAACGAGACATGAAATAACATCAACAGATCAAGACGAAGCGAATGGAGGTACCCCCGGAGTCATAGCATGTGTAAATCGAGACGAAACATCTCTCTCTCCCCCGCCTGCTTGCGAGGGGGAGGGGCAGTTTACACACACACGCAGCTGCTGCATGCAGCAACACACACACAGGGAGGAGATGGCAGAGAGAACGCACTCCCCTGAAAACTCCCCTTGAATTCCTCCAGACTCAGAAAATGTAAAAGATCACTTTTTGGAGATCCATAGAAAAAGGGTGAAAATGAAAAAAAGAATGCCACAGCATGGATTCGAACACGCGACCAACCGCATCCAGGGGCGAGCGTTAACACAGTGAGCCACTGGACCTGAGTACTCAAACATGCCTACTTGTGCATCTTAGACACTCTGAATTTACTAAATGTACAACTTTTTCTCCATCAAAATGAACAAATGAGACATTAAATAACATCTACAGATCAAGACGAAGCGAATGGAAGCGGTCCCAGCCTCGTAGCTGCGAACAGCTGTGATCGCAGGAAAATGCTGTTACAAAGATTTCTCAGTATATCTCCGGGACATTTCCCTGGCTTTCCCACCGTCACAATGGACAAACGAGACATGAAATAACATCAACAGATCAAGACGAAGCGAATGGAAGTACCCCCGGAGTCATAGCATGTGTAAATCGAGACGAAACATCTCTATCTCCCCCGCCTGCTTGCGAAGGGGAGGGGCAGTTTACACACACACACACGCAGCTGCTGCATGCAGCAACGCACACACAGGGAGGAGATGGCAGAGAGAATGCACTCCCCTGAAAACTCCCCTTGAATTCCTCCAGACTCAGAAAATGTAAAAGTTCACTTTTTGGAGATCCATAGAAAAAGGGTGAAAATGGAAAAAAGTATTCGAAAATAGTGCCTCATAAGGCGGGTAGAGTCCCTTGAAAACTCCCCTTGAATTCCTCCAGACTCAGAAAAAGTCAAAGTTGACTTTTTGGAGATCCATAGAAAAAGGGTTAAAATGAAAAAAAGTATGCCACAGCATGGATTCGAACACTCGACCAACCGCATCCAGGGGCGAGCGTTAACCCAGTGAGCCACTGGACCTGAGTACTCAAACATGCCTACTTGTGCATCTTAGACACTCTGAATTTACTAAATGTACAACTTTTTCTCCATCAAAATGAACAAATGAGACATTAAATAACATCTACAGATCAAGACGAAGCGAATGGAAGCGGTCCCAGCCTCGTAGCTGCGAACAGCTGTGATCGCAGGAAAATGCTGATACAAAGATTTCTCAGTATATCTCCGGGACATTTCCCTGGCTTTCCCACCGTCACAATGGACAAACGAGACATGAAATAACATCAACAGATCAAGACGAAGCGAATGGAAGTACCCCCGGAGTCATAGCATGTGTAAATCGAGACGAAACATCTCTCTCTCCCCCGCCTGCTTGCGAAGGGGAGGGGCAGTTTACACACACACACGCAGCTGCTGCATGCAGCAACGCACACACAGGGAGGAGATGGCAGAGATAATGCACTCCCCTGAAAACTCCCCTTGAATTCCTCCAGACTCAGAAAATGTAAAAGTTCACTTTTTGGAGATCCATAGAAAAAGGGTGAAAATGGAAAAAAGTATTCGAAAATAGTGCCTCATAAGGCGGGTAGAGTCCCTTGAAAACTCCCCTTGAATTCCTCCAGACTCAGAAAAAGTCAAAGTTGACTTTTTGGAGATCCATAGAAAAATGGTGAAAATGAAAAAAGTATGCCACAGCATGGATTCGAACACGCGACCAACCGCATCCAGGGGCGAGCATTAACGCAGTGAGCCACTGGACCTGAGTACTCAAACATGCCTACTTGTGCATCTTAGAAACTCTGAATTCACTAAATGTACAACTTTTTCTCCATCAAAATGAACAAATGAGACATTAAATAACATCTACAGATCAAGACGAAGCGAATGGAAGTGGTCCCAGCCTCGTAGCTGCGAACAGCTGTGATCGCAGGAAAATGCTGTTACAAAGATTTCTCAGTATATCTCCGGGACATTTCCCTGGCTTTGCCACCGTCACAATGGACAAACGAGACATGAAATAACATCAACAGATCAAGACGAAGCGAAAGGAAGTACCCCCGGAGTCATAGCATGTGTAAATCGAGACGAAACATCTCTCTCTCCCCCGCTTGCTTGCGAAGGGGAGGGGCAGTTTACACACACACACACGCAGGCACTGCATGCAGCAACGCACACACAGGGAGGAGATGGCAGAGAGAATGCACTCCCCTGAAAACTCCCCTTGAATTCCTCCAGACTCAGAAAATGTAAAAGTTCACTTTTTGGAGATCCATAGAAAAAGGGTGAAAATGGAAAAAAGTATTCGAAAATAGTGCCTCATAAGGCGGGTAGAGTCCCTTGAAAACTCCCCTTGAGTTCCTCCAGACTCAGAAAAAGTCAAAGTTGACTTTTTGGAGATCCATAGAAAAAGGGTGAAAATGAAAAAAAGTATGCCACAGCATGGATTCGAACAGGCGACCAACCGCATCCAGGGGCGAGCATTAACGCAGTGAGCCACTGGACCTGAGTACTCAAACATGCCTACTTTTGCATCTTAGAAACTCTGAATTCAGTAAATGTACAACCTTTTCTCCATCAAAATGAACAAATGAGACATTAAATAACATCTACAGATCAAGACGAAGCGAATGGAAGCGGTCCCAGCCTCGTAGCTGTGAACAGCTGTGATCGCAGGAAAATGCTGTTACAAAGATTTCTCAGTATATCTCCGGGACATTTCCCTGGCTTTCCCACCGTCACAATGGACAAACGAGACATGAAATAACATCAACAGATCAAGACGAAGCGAATGGAAGTACCCCCGGAGTCATAGCATGTGTAAATCGAGACGAAACATCTCTATCTCCCCCGCCTGCTTGCGAAGGGGAGGGGCAGTTTACACACACACACACGCAGCTGCTGCATGCAGCAACGCACACACAGGGAGGAGATGGCAGAGAGAATGCACTCCCCTGAAAACTCCCCTTGAATTCCTCCAGACTCAGAAAATGTAAAAGTTCACTTTTTGGAGATCCATAGAAAAAGGGTGAAAATGGAAAAAAGTATTCGAAAATAGTGCCTCATAAGGCGGGTAGAGTCCCTTGAAAACTCCCCTTGAATTCCTCCAGACTCAGAAAAAGTCAAAGTTGACTTTTTGGAGATCCATAGAAAAAGGGTGAAAATGAAAAAAAGTATGCCACAGTATGGATTCGAACACGCGACCAACCGCATCCAGGGGCGAGCATTAACGCAGTGAGCCACTGGACCTGAGTACTCAAACATGCCTACTTGTGCATCTTAGACACTCTGAATTTACTAAATGTACAACTTTTTCTCCATCAACATGAACAAATGAGACATTAAATAACATCTACAGATCAAGACGAAGCGAATGGAAGCGGTCCCAGCCTCGTAGCTGCGAACAGCTGTGATCGCAGGAAAATGCTGATACAAAGATTTCTCAGTATATCTCCGGGACATTTCCCTGGCTTTCCCACCGTCACAATGGACAAACGAGACATGAAATAACATCAACAGATCAAGACGAAGCGAATGGAAGTACCCCCGGAGTCATAGCATGTGTAAATCGAGACGAAACATCTCTCTCTCCCCCGCCTGCTTGCGAAGGGGAGGGGCAGTTTACACACACACACGCAGCTGCTGCATGCAGCAACGCACACACAGGGAGGAGATGGCAGAGAGAATGCACTCCCCTGAAAACTCCCCTTGAATTCCTCCAGACTCAGAAAATGTAAAAGTTCACTTTTTGGAGATCCATAGAAAAAGGGTGAAAATGGAAAAAAGTATTCGAAAATAGTGCCTCATAAGGCGGGTAGAGTCCCTTGAAAACTCCCCTTGAATTCCTCCAGACTCAGAAAAAGTCAAAGTTGACTTTTTGGAGATCCATAGAAAAATGGTGAAAATGAAAAAAGTATGCCACAGCATGGATTCGAACACGCGACCAACCGCATCCAGGGGCGAGCATTAACGCAGTGAGCCACTGGACCTGAGTACTCAAACATGCCTACTTGTGCATCTTAGAAACTCTGAATTCACTAAATGTACAACTTTTTCTCCATCAAAATGAACAAATGAGACATTAAATAACATCTACAGATCAAGACGAAGCGAATGGAAGTGGTCCCAGCCTCGTAGCTGCGAACAGCTGTGATCGCAGGAAAATGCTGTTACAAAGATTTCTCAGTATATCTCCGGGACATTTCCCTGGCTTTGCCACCGTCACAATGGACAAACGAGACATGAAATAACATCAACAGATCAAGACGAAGCGAAAGGAAGTACCCCCGGAGTCATAGCATGTGTAAATCGAGACGAAACATCTCTCTCTCCCCCGCTTGCTTGCGAAGGGGAGGGGCAGTTTACACACACACACACGCAGGCACTGCATGCAGCAACGCACACACAGGGAGGAGATGGCAGAGAGAATGCACTCCCCTGAAAACTCCCCTTGAATTCCTCCAGACTCAGAAAATGTAAAAGTTCACTTTTTGGAGATCCATAGAAAAAGGGTGAAAATGGAAAAAAGTATTCGAAAATAGTGCCTCATAAGGCGGGTAGAGTCCCTTGAAAACTCCCCTTGAATTCCTCCAGACTCAGAAAAAGTCAAAGTTGACTTTTTGGAGATCCATAGAAAAAGGGTGAAAATGAAAAAAAGTATGCCACAGCATGGATTCGAACAGGCGACCAACCGCATCCAGGGGCGAGCATTAACGCAGTGAGCCACTGGACCTGAGTACTCAAACATGCCTACTTTTGCATCTTAGAAACTCTGAATTCAGTAAATGTACAACCTTTTCTCCATCAAAATGAACAAATGAGACATTAAATAACATCTACAGATCAAGACGAAGCGAATGGAAGCGGTCCCAGCCTCGTAGCTGTGAACAGCTGTGATCGCAGGAAAATGCTGTTACAAAGATTTCTCAGTATATCTCCGGGACATTTCCCTGGCTTTCCCACCGTCACAATGGACAAACGAGACATGAAATAACATCAACAGATCAAGACAAAGCGAATGGAAGTACCCCCGGAGTCATAGCATGTGTAAATCGAGACGAAACATCTCTATCTCCCCCGCCTGCTTGAGAAGGGGAGGGGCAGTTTACACACACACACACGCAGCTGCTGCATGCAGCAACGCACACACAGGGAGGAGATGGCAGAGAGAATGCACTCCCCTGAAAACTCCCCTTGAATTCCTCCAGACTCAGAAAATGTAAAAGTTCACTTTTTGGAGATCCATAGAAAAAGGGTGAAAATGGAAAAAAGTATTCGAAAATAGTGCCTCATAAGGCGGGTAGAGTCCCTTGAAAACTCCCCTTGAATTCCTCCAGACTCAGAAAAAGTCAAAGTTGACTTTTTGGAGATCCATAGAAAAAGGGTGAAAATGAAAAAAAGTATGCCACAGTATGGATTCGAACACGCGACCAACCGCATCCAGGGGCGAGCATTAACGCAGTGAGCCACTGGACCTGAGTACTCAAACATGCCTACTTGTGCATCTTAGACACTCTGAATTTACTAAATGTACAACTTTTTCTCCATCAACATGAACAAATGAGACATTAAATAACATCTACAGATCAAGACGAAGCGAATGGAAGCGGTCCCAGCCTCGTAGCTGCGAACAGCTGTGATCGCAGGAAAATGCTGTTACAAAGATTTCTCAGTATATCTCCGGGACATTTCCCTGGCTTTGCCACCGTCACAATGGACAAACGAGACATGAAATAACATCAACAGATCAAGACGAAGCGAATGGAAGTACCCCCGGAGTCATAGCATGTGTAAATCGAGACGAAACATCTCTCTCTCCCCCGCCTGCTTGCGAAGGGGAGGGGCAGTTTACACACACACGTGCAGCTGCTGCATGCAGCAACGCACACAGAGGGAGGAGATGGCAGAGAGAATGCACTCCCCTGAAAACTCCCCTTGAATTCCTCCAGACTCAGAAAATGTAAAAGTTCACTTTTTGGAGATCCATAGAAAAAGGGTGAAAATGGAAAAAAGTATTCGAAAATAGTGCCTCATAAGGCGGGTAGAGTCCCTTGAAAACTCCCCTTGAGTTCCTCCAGACTCAGAAAAAGTCAAAGTTGACTTTTTGGAGATCCATAGAAAAAGGGTGAAAATGAAAAAAAGTATGCCACAGTATGGATTCGAACACGCGACCAACCGCATCCAGGGGCGAGCATTAACGCAGTGAGCCACTGGACCTGAGTACTCAAACATGCCTACTTGTGCATCTTAGACACTCTGAATTTACTAAATGTACAACTTTTTCTCCATCAAAATGAACAAATGAGACATTAAATAACATCTACAGATCAAGACGAAGCGAATGGAAGCGGTCCCAGCCTCGTAGCTGCGAACAGCTGTGATCGCAGGAAAATGCTGTTACAAAGATTTCTCAGTATATCTCCGGGACATTTCCCTGGCTTTCCCACCGTCACAATGGACAAACGAGACATGAAATAACATCAACAGATCAAGACGAAGCGAATGGAGGTACCCCCGGAGTCATAGCATGTGTAAATCGAGACGAAACATCTCTCTCTCCCCCGCCTGCTTGCGAGGGGGAGGGGCAGTTTACACACACACGCAGCTGCTGCATGCAGCAACACACACACAGGGAGGAGATGGCAGAGAGAACGCACTCCCCTGAAAACTCCCCTTGAATTCCTCCAGACTCAGAAAATGTAAAAGTTCACTTTTTGGAGATCCATAGAAAAAGGGTGAAAATGGAAAAAAGTATTCGAAAATAGTGCCTCATAAGGCGGGTAGAGTCCCTTGAAAACTCCCCTTGAGTTCCTCCAGACTCAGAAAAAGTCAAAGTTGACTTTTTGGAGATCCATAGAAAAAGGGTGAAAATGAAAAAAAGTATGCCACAGTATGGATTCGAACACGCGACCAACCGCATCCAGGGGCGAGCATTAACGCAGTGAGCCACTGGACCTGAGTACTCAAACATGCCTACTTGTGCATCTTAGACACTCTGAATTTACTAAATGTACAACTTTTTCTCCATCAAAATGAACAAATGAGACATTAAATAACATCTACAGATCAAGACGAAGCGAATGGAAGCGGTCCCAGCCTCGTAGCTGCGAACAGCTGTGATCGCAGGAAAATGCTGTTACAAAGATTTCTCAGTATATCTCCGGGACATTTCCCTGGCTTTCCCACCGTCACAATGGACAAACGAGACATGAAATAACATCAACAGATCAAGACGAAGCGAATGGAGGTACCCCCGGAGTCATAGCATGTGTAAATCGAGACGAAACATCTCTCTCTCCCCCGCCTGCTTGCGAGGGGGAGGGGCAGTTTACACACACACGCAGCTGCTGCATGCAGCAACACACACACAGGGAGGAGATGGCAGAGAGAACGCACTCCCCTGAAAACTCCCCTTGAATTCCTCCAGACTCAGAAAATGTAAAAGATCACTTTTTGGAGATCCATAGAAAAAAGGGTGAAAATGAAAAAAAGAATGCCACAGCATGGATTCGAACACGCGACCAACCGCATCCAGGGGCGAGCGTTAACACAGTGAGCCACTGGACCTGAGTACTCAAACATGCCTACTTGTGCATCTTAGACACTCTGAATTTACTAAATGTACAACTTTTTCTCCATCAAAATGAACAAATGAGACATTAAATAACATCTACAGATCAAGACGAAGCGAATGGAAGCGGTCCCAGCCTCGTAGCTGCGAACAGCTGTGATCGCAGGAAAATTCTGTTACAAAGATTTCTCAGTATATCTCCGGGACATTTCCCTGGCTTTCCCACCGTCACAATGGACAAACGAGACATGAAATAACATCAACAGATCAAGACGAAGCGAATGGAAGTACCCCCGGAGTCATAGCATGTGTAAATCGAGACGAAACATCTCTCTCTCCCCCGCCTGCTTGCGAAGGGGAGGGGCAGTTTACACACACACACGCAGCTGCTGCATGCAGCAACGCACACAGAGGGAGGAGATGGCAGAGAGAATGCACTCCCCTGAAAACTCCCCTTGAATTCCTCCAGACTCAGAAAATGTAAAAGTTCACTTTTTGGAGATCCATAGAAAAAGGGTGAAAATGGAAAAAAGTATTCGAAAATAGTGCCTCATAAGGCGGGTAGAGTCCCTTGAAAACTCCCCTTGAATTCCTCCAGACTCAGAAAAAGTCAAAGTTGACTTTTTGGAGATCCATAGAAAAAGGGTGAAAATGAAAAAAAGCATGCCACAGTATGGATTCGAACACGCGACCAACCGCATCCAGGGGCGAGCATTAACGCAGTGAGCCACTGGACCTGAGTACTCAAACATGCCTACTTTTGCATCTTAGAAACTCTGAATTCACTAAATGTACAACTTTTTCTCCATCAAAATGAACAAATGAGACATTAAATAACATCTACAGATCAAGACGAAGCGAATGGAAGCGGTCCCAGCCTCGTAGCTGCGAACAGCTGTAATCGCAGGAAAATGCTGTTACAAAGATTTCTCAGTATATCTCCGGGACATTTCCCTGGCTTTCCCACCGTCACAATGGACAAACGAGACATGAAATAACATCAACAGATCAAGACGAAGCGAATGGAGGTACCCCCGGAGTCATAGCATGTGTAAATCGAGACGAAACATCTCTCTCTCCCCCGCCTGCTTGCGAAGGGGAGGGGCAGTTTACACACACACGCAGCTGCTGCATGCAGCAACGCACACACAGGGAGGAGATGGCAGAGAGAACGCACTCCCCTGAAAACTCCCCTTGAATTCCTCCAGACTCAGAAAATGTAAAAGTTCACTTTTTGGAGATCCATAGAAAAAGGGTGAAAATGGAAAAAAGTATTCGAAAATAGTGCCTCATAAGGCGGGTAGAGTCCCTTGAAAACTCCCCTTGAATTCCTCCAGACTCAGAAAAAGTCAAAGTTGACTTTTTGGAGATCCATAGAAAAAGGGTGAAAATGAAAAAAAGTATGCTACAGCATGGATTCGAACACGCGACCAACCGCATCCAGGGGCGAGCGTTAACGCAGTGAGCCACTGGACCTGAGTACTGAAACATGCCTACTTTTGCATCTTAGAAACTCTGAATTCACTAAATGTACAACTTTTTCTCCATCAAAATGAACAAATGAGACATGAAATAACATCTACAGATCAAGACGAAGCGAATGGAAGCGGTCCCAGCCTCGTAGCTGTGAACAGCTGTGATCGCAGGAAAATGCTGTTACAAAGATTTCTCAGTATATCTCCGGGACATTTTCCTGGCTTTCCCACCGACACAATGGACAAACGAGACATGAAATAACATCAACAGATCAAGACGAAGCGAATGTAGGTACCCCCGGAGTCATAGCATGTGTAAATCGAGACGAAACATCTCTCTCTCCCCCGCCTGCTTGCGAGGGGGAGGGGCAGTTTACACACACACGCAGCTGCTGCATGCAGCAACACACACACAGGGAGGAGATGGCAGAGAGAACGCACTCCCCTGAAAACTCCCCTTGAATTCCTCCAGACTCAGAAAATGTAAAAGATCACTTTTTGGAGATCCATAGAAAAAGGGTGAAAATGAAAAAAAGAATGCCACAGCATGGATTCGAACACGCGACCAACCGCATCCAGGGGCGAGCGTTAACACAGTGAGCCACTGGACCTGAGTACTCAAACATGCCTACTTGTGCATCTTAGACACTCTGAATTTACTAAATGTACAACTTTTTCTCCATCAAAATGAACAAATGAGACATTAAATAACATCTACAGATCAAGACGAAGCGAATGGAAGCGGTCCCAGCCTCGTAGCTGCGAACAGCTGTGATCGCAGGAAAATGCTGTTACAAAGATTTCTCAGTATATCTCCGGGACATTTCCCTGGCTTTCCCACCGTCACAATGGACAAACGAGACATGAAATAACATCAACAGATCAAGACGAAGCGAATGGAAGTACCCCCGGAGTCATAGCATGTGTAAATCGAGACGAAACATCTCTCTCTCCCCCGCCTGCTTGCGAAGGGGAGGGGCAGTTTACACACACACACGCAGCTGCTGCATGCAGCAACGCACACACAGGGAGGAGATGGCAGAGAGAACGCACTCCCCTGAAAACTCCCCTTGAATTCCTCCAGACTCAGAAAATGTAAAAGTTCACTTTTTGGAGATCCATAGAAAAAGGGTGAAAATGGAAAAAAGTATTCGAAAATAGTGCCTCATAAGGCGGGTAGAGTCCCTTGAAAACTCCCCTTGAATTCCTCCAGACTCAGAAAAAGTCAAAGTTGACTTTTTGGAGATCCATAGAAAAAGGGTGAAAATGAAAAAAAGTATGCTACAGCATGGATTCGAACACGCGACCAACCGCATCCAGGGGCGAGCGTTAACGCAGTGAGCCACTGGACCTGAGTACTCAAACATGCCTACTTTTGCATCTTAGAAACTCTGAATTCACTAAATGTACAACCTTTTCTCCATCAAAATGAACAAATGAGACATTAAATAACATATACAGATCAAGACGAAGCGAATGGAAGCGGTCCCAGCCTCGTAGCTGTGAACAGCTGTGATCGCAGGAAAATGCTGTTACAAAGATTTCTCAGTATATCTCCGGGACATTTCCCTGGCTTTCCCACCGTCACAATGGACAAACGAGACATGAAATAACATCAACAGATCAAGACGAAGCGAATGGAGGTACCCCCGGAGTCATAGCATGTGTAAATCGAGACGAAACATCTCTCTCTCCCCCGCCTGCTTGCGAAGGGGAGGGGCAGTTTACACACACACGCAGCTGCTGCATGCAGCAACGCACACACAGGGAGGAGATGGCAGAGAGAATGCACTCCCCTGAAAACTCCCCTTGAATTCCTCCAGACTCAGAAAATGTAAAAGTTCACTTTTTGGAGATCCATAGAAAAAGGGTGAAAATGGAAAAAAGTATTCGAAAATAGTGCCTCATAAGGCGGGTAGAGTCCCTTGAAAACTCCCCTTGAATTCCTCCAGACTCAGAAAAAGTCAAAGTTGACTTTTTGGAGATCCATAGAAAAAGGGTGAAAATGAAAAAAAGTATGCCACAGCATGGATTCGAACACGCGACCAACCGCATCCAGGGGCGAGCGTTAACGCAGTGAGCCACTGGACCTGAGTACTCAAACATGCCTACTTGTGCATCTTAGACACTCTGAATTCACTAAATGTACAACTTTTTCTCCATCAAAATGAACAAATGAGACATGAAATAACATCTACAGATCAAGACGAAGCGAATGGAAGCGGTCCCAGCCTCGTAGCTGCGAACAGCTGTGATCGCAGGAAAATGCTGTTACAAAGATTTCTCAGTATATCTCCGGGACATTTCCCTGGCTTTCACACCGTCACAATGGACAAACGAGACATGAAATAACATCAACAGATCAAGACGAAGCAAATGGAGGTACCCCCGGAGTCATAGCATGTGTAATTCGAAACGAAACATCTCTCTCTCCCCCGCCTGCTTGCGAGAGGGAGGGGCAGTTTACACACACACGCAGCTGCTGCATGCAGCAACACACACACAGGGAGGAGATGGCAGAGAGAACGCACTCCCCTGAAAACTCCCCTTGAATTCCTCCAGACTCAGAAAATGTAAAAGATCACTTTTTGGAGATCCATAGAAAAAGGTTGAAAATGAAAAAAAGAATGCCACAGCATGGATTCGAACACGCGACCAACCGCATCCAGGGGCGAGTGTTAACGCAGTGAGCCACTGGACCTGAGTATGCAAATATGCCTACTTGTGCATCTTAGACACTCTGAATTCACTAAATGTACAACTTTTTCTCCATCAAAATGAACAAATGAGACATTAAATAACATCTCCAGATCAAGACGAAGCGAATGGAAGCGGTCCCAGCCTCGTAGCTGTGAACAGCTGTGATCGCAGGAAAATGCTGTTACAAAGATTTATCAGTATATCTCCGGGACATTTCCCTAGCTTTCCCACCGTCACAATGGACAAACGAGACATGAAATAACATCAACAGATCAAGACGAAGCGAATGGAGGTACCCCCGGAGTCATAGCATGTGTAAATCGAGACGAAACATCTCTCTCTCCCCCGCCTGCTTGCGAAGGGGAAGGGCAGTTTACACACACACACGCAGCTGCTGCATGCAGCAACGCACACAGAGGGAGGAGATGGCAGAGAGAATGCACTCCCCTGAAAACTCCCCTTGAATTCCTCCAGACTCAGAAAATGTAAAAGTTCACTTTTTGGAGATCCATAGAAAAAGGGTGAAAATGGAAAAAAGTATTCGAAAATAGTGCCTCATAAGGCGGGTAGAGTCCCTTGAAAACTCCCCTTGAATTCCTCCAGACTCAGAAAAAGTCAAAGTTGACTTTTTGGAGATCCATAGAAAAAGGGTGAAAATGAAAAAAAGTATGCCACAGTATGGATTCGAACACGCGACCAACCGCATCCAGGGGCGAGCATTAACGCAGTGAGCCACTGGACCTGAGTACTCAAACATGCCTACTTTTGCATCTTAGAAACTCTGAATTCACTAAATGTACAACTTGTTCTCCATCAAAATGAACAAATGAGACATTACATAACATCTACAGATCAAGACGAAGCGAATGGAAGCGGTCCCAGCCTCGTAGCTGTGAACAGCTGTGATCGCAGGAAAATGCTGTTACAAAGATTTCTCAGTATATCTCCGGGACATTTCCCTGGCTTTCCCACCGACACAATTTACAAACGAGACATGAAATAACATCAACAGATCAAGACGAAGCGAATGGAGGTACCCCCGGAGTCATAGCATGTGTAAATCGAGACGAAACATCTCTCTCTCCCCCGCCTGCTTGCGAGGGGGAGGGGCAGTTTACACACACACGCAGCTGCTGCATGCAGCAACACACACACAGGGAGGAGATGGCAGAGAGAACGCACTCCCCTGAAAACTCCCCTTGAATTCCTCCAGACTCAGAAAAAGTCAAAGTTGACTTTTTGGAGATCCATAGAAAAAGGGTGAAAATGGAAAAAAGTATTCGAAAATAGTGCATCATAAGGCGGGTAGAGTCCCTTGAAAACTCCCCTTGAATTCCTCCAGACTCAGAAAAAGTCAAAGTTGACTTTTTGGAGATCCATAGAAAAAGGGTGAAAATGAAAAAAAGTATGCCACAGCATGGACTCGAACACGCGACCAACCGCATCCAGGGGCGAGCGTTAACGCAGTGAGCCACTGGACCTGAGTACTCAAACATGCCTACTTGTGCATCTTAGAAACTCTGAATTCACTAAATGTACAACTTTTTCTCCATCAAAATGAACAAATGAGACATTAAATAACATCTACAGATCAAGACGAAGCGAATGGAAGCGGTCCCAGCCTCGTAGCTGTGAACAGCTGTGATCGCAGGAAAATGCTGTTACAAAGATTTCTCAGTATATCTCCGGGACATTTCCCTGGCTTTCCCACCGTCACAATGGACAAACGAGACATGAAATAACATCAACAGATCAAGACGAAGCGAATGGAGGTACCCCCGGAGTCATAGCATGTGTAAATCGAGACGAAACATCTCTCTCTCCCCCGCCTGCTTGCAAAGGGGAGGGGCAGTTTACACACACACGCAGCTGCTGCATGCAGCAACGCACACACAGGGAGGAGATGGCAGAGAGAACGCACTCCCCTGAAAACTCCCCTTGAATTCCTCCAGACTCAGAAAATGTAAAAGTTCCCTTTTTGGAGATCCATAGAAAAAGGGTGAAAATGGAAAAAAGTATTCGAAAATAGTGCCTCATAAGGCGGGTAGAGTCCCTTGAAAACTCCCCTTGAATTCCTCCAGACTCAGAAAAACTCAAAGTTGACTTTTTGGAGATCCATAGAAAAAGGGTGAAAATGAAAAAAAGAATGCCACAGCATGGATTCGAACACGCGACCAACCGCATCCAGGGGCGAGCGTTAACACAGTGAGCCACTGGACCTGAGTACTCAAACATGCCTACTTGTGCATCTTAGACACTCTGAATTTACTAAATGTACAACTTTTTCTCCATCAACATGAACAAATGAGACATTAAATAACATCTACAGATCAAGACGAAGCGAATGGAAGCGGTCCCAGCCTCGTAGCTGCGAACAGCTGTGATCGCAGGAAAATGCTGTTACAAAGATTTCTCAGTATATCTCCGGGACATTTCCCTGGCTTTCCCACCGTCACAATGGACAAACGAGACATGAAATAACGTCAACAGATCAAGACGAAGTGAATGGAAGTACCCCCGGAGTCATAGCATGTGTAAATCGAGACGAAACATCTCTCTCTCCCCCGCCTGCTTGCGAAGGGGAGGGGCAGTTTACACACACACACGCAGCTGCTGCATGCAGCAACGCACACAGAGGGAGGAGATGGCAGAGAGAATGCACTCCCCTGAAAACTCCCCATGAATTCCTCCAGACTCAGAAAATGTAAAAGTTCACTTTTTGGAGATCCATAGAAAAAGGGTGAAAATGGAAAAAGTATTCGAAAATAGTGCCTCATAAGGCGGGTAGAGTCCCTTGAAAACTCCCCTTGAATTCCTCCAGACTCAGAAAAAGTCAAAGTTTACTTTTTGGAGATCCATAGAAAAAGGGTGAAAATGAAAAAAAGTATGCCACAGCATGGATTCGAACACGCGACCAACCGCATCCAGGGGCGAGCGTTAACGCAGTGAGCCACTGGACCTGAGTACTCAAATATGCCTACTTGTGCATCTTAGACACTCTGAATTCACTAAATGTACAACTTGTTATCCATCAAAATGAACAAATGAGACATGAAATAACATCTACAGATCAAGACGAAGCGAATGGAAGCGGTCCCAGCCTCGTAGCTGTGAACAGCTGTGATCGCAGGAAAATGCTGTTACAAAGATTTCTCAGTATATCTCCGGGACATTTCCCTAGCTTTCCCACCGTCACAATGGACAAACGAGACAGGAAATAACATCAACAGATCAAGACGAAGCGAATGGAAGTACCCCCGGAGTCATAGCATGTGTAAATCGAGACGAAACATCTCTCTCTCCCCCGCCTGCTTGTGAAGGGGAGGGGCAGTTTACACACACACACGCAGCTGCTGCATGCAGCAACGCACACAGAGGGAGGAGATGGCAGAGAGAATGCACTCCCCTGAAAACTCCCCATGAATTCCTCCAGACTCAGAACATGTAAAAGTTCACTTTTTGGAGATCCATAGAAAAAGGGTGAAAATGGAAAAAAGTATTCGAAAATAGTGCCTCATAAGGCGGGTAGAGTCCCTTGAAAACTCCCCTTGAATTCCTCCAGACTCAGAAAAAGTCAAAGTTGACTTTTTGGAGATCCATAGAAAAGGGTGAAAATGAAAAAAAGTATGCCACAGCATGGATTCGAACACGCGACCAACCGCATCCAGTGGCGAGCGTTAACGCAGTGAGCCACTGGACCTGAGTACTCAAATATGCCTACTTGTGCATCTTAGACACTCTGAATTCACTAAATGTACAACTTTTTATCCATCAAAATGAACAAATGAGACATGAAATAACATCTACAGATCAAGACGAAGCGAATGGAAGCGGTCCCAGCCTCGTAGCTGTGAACAGCTGTGATCGCAGGAAAATGCTGTTACAAAGATTTATCAGTATATCTCCGGGACATTTCCCTGGCTTTCCCACCGTCACAATGGACAAACGAGACATGAAATAACATCAACAGATCAAGACGAAGCGAATGGAAGTACCCCCGGAGTCATAGCATGTGTAAATCGAGACGAAACATCTCTCTCTCCCCCGCCTGCTTGCGAAGGGGAGGGGCAGTTTACACACACACACGCAGCTGCTGCATGCAGCAACGCACAAAGAGGGAGGAGATGGCAGAGAGAATGCACTCCCCTGAAAACTCCCCATGAATTCCTCCAGACTCAGAAAATGTAAAAGTTCACTTTTTGGAGATCCATAGAAAAAGGGTGAAAATGGAAAAAAGTATTCGAAAATAGTGCCTCATAAGGCGGGTAGAGTCCCCTGAAAACTCCCCTTGAATTCCTCCAGACTCAGAAAAAGTCAAAGTTGACTTTTTGGAGATCCATAGAAAAAGGGTGAAAATGAAAAAAAGTATGCCACAGCATGGATTCGAACACGCGACCAACCGCATCCAGGGGCGAGCGTTTTTTTTTTTCTTTTTATTATTTATTATCAAAATGTTTTCACACAGATTAAACAAACACTCACATTGCATAACAAATCCCCCAAAAAGAAGAGGACCCCAATGCATTTAATACAAAGTATACATCACAGTCCTATCTTGTCTTTCACTTCCCCGACATCCCTAATCCACCATTCTTTTACATTTATTCCCCTTTCACAGGTCATCATTCCTTATTTTTCAAAATTATACTTAAGCTGTCCATCATTCACTTCTATCAGTGTACAACCATCAACATGTTCTTTCATGAACATCTCATTATCTTTGTACACATATAACATTCCAACAACCCTCATTATATTCCTCTTCATAATTCCCCACACTCCATCAACTCTCCCCTCATAGTGTGCTACATTCCTTCTTATTTTCACCGCATATCTTGCCTGGCTTAAACATAGATTTAACATATCAACATTGCACCCATCCCTTCTCCCACTCAACCCAAACAACCACAATTCTTTCCACTCTAGACATTTTAACACCCCTTCATCCCAGCACCTGCATATCAATTATTTTATTTTCCCAAAGAACCCCCTTAATTCCCCACACTCAAAAAACTCATGCATACAATTCTCCACTCCCAACTTACACACATCACATTCTCTCTTAACCTCTTTGTCAAACATAATTATTATTAAATTGTTGAACACCCTGTTGTGCCTTAAACAGAAATCAAAGTGCTCACCCTTCACACTATTCCCTTTCACTCTCAGATTCACCCACATCTTTTTCACATCCATTCCCCCCATCACCTTTTCCCATACCTTTTCTGATGCTGGTCTCCTTGCATCCCCCTTCCCAAGGGTTTTGTATATCCTTTTCATGCTAAGGTCTCCCAGCTTCACCCCTTCACCCACATATAGTGCTACCTCACTTTCGCCCCCTCCCACCTTCTTGCTCTCCACCATCCTCCTCCATTCCACCGGCATCCCCTCTTTGATGCTCTCCATCATGCCTTCCGCTGTCCTTCCCCCCATTAACAGATTATTTTCCCTTGTCCCATCAACAATAACTTGAGCCCTCATGAACCCCGGAACATACTCATAGACTAGGTCTCTTATTACCCTAAATCCAGCCCTCCACATTGGTAAATTAAATAATACTTCGCCCTCTTTCATTATCCTATAGTTTTGGAATATGGGTTGTTTCCATACCTGCTGCGCATTCTCACATTCATACTTCACATTCCCCAAGAACTCTCCCCACGCATTCATCACCTCCCTTTGAAAATCATTCATTCCATTCATCCACCCTTTCTTAAAGCGCATAAATATCCCACTGTCCCCACACCCCCCTCCTTTATTTATACTGTCTCTCAAAAATTCTTTCCACACATGCTTATTTCCCTTATTTAGATATTTTATCATCGTTTTAACCCTCATTGCTTTCATCTTCCTTTCCACATTTATTAGTTTTAGCCCCCCATCTTTATAGTCATTCTCTAGAACCTCCCTAGCTATCCTCACTCCCTTCCCCTCCCACATGAACTCACTCACTATTTTATTTACCTCTTTTATTACTCTGTCTGGCACCTCCATTACACTCATTACATAAACTAGCTTGCTCATGATGAGACCATTTACTACTATAACTTTCCCCCTCAGTTTTAATCTCCTCAGTTTCCAGAAGCTTAGGGTCTTTTTTAAACTACCCACCACTCCCTCATATTGCACATCCCTCCCCTCTCTGTCCTTCAAACCCACATTAATACCCAGTACCCTAATATATTCCTTATTCTCTTTTAAACCTAACTCCTCTCTCCCTACATCACCATTTCCCAGCACCATGTACTCTGACTTTTCCATATTAATTTTAGCCCCTGAAGCTCTTCCATATATCTCCACACTCTCTAAGACCCCTCTTACACTTTCCATGTCTCTTACGGTGATTGTAGTATCATCCGCATATTGGAATACTACACTTATCCCTCCCCCCGGCACCATCACCCCCTTTACCCTCTCATTCTGTTGTAGCAAAGCCGCAAGGGGCTCCGCTGATAATGCATAGAGCATCGCCGATAGAGGGCATCCCTGCCGGACGGATCTCCCTAACTTAAATACATTTGTGATGATCCCATTAACCTTAACGCAACTCATGGCTTTCCTATATATTCTCCTTATCCACCCAACAAACCCCCTCCCAAACCCTGCTTTTACCAAAACCCTGAATAAATAAACGTGATTAACCCTATCGAACGCCTTGTTCAGATCTAAGCTTACCAACACCCCTCCTTCTCCTCCCTTCATATGATTTACCGTGTCCCTAATACTACAAACTGTGTCACATATATCCCTTCCAGGAATACTATATGCCTGGGTGCTCCCCACCACCGCACCAATAACCCTCTTCATTCTATTGGATAACACCCGTGCCATAATCTTATAATCCCCATTCAACATACTTAACGGCCTATAGTTCCCTAATTTATCCCTACTACCCTTTTTGTACAATATGCTAATCACCCCTGTTGATAATCCGTCCGGCAGTTCATCCTTCTCTTCGAAGCTCTTAAACAACTCCTTCAACATTGGGACTAGCACAGCCTTAAATTCCATGTAGAACTCTGCAGTTAGGCCATCTAGTCCCGGGCTTTTATTTTTGCCCATGCCATCTATTGCTGCCTCTATTTCCTCTTTTCCCATCTCCCCTTCGCACAACTCTCTTCCTTCTTCTGTCAACACCGCCCTCATGCTCCCCAGAGTCTTTTCCAGGCTCTCTTTTTCATTAACTTCCTCCTGGAAGAGCTCTCTATAAAACTCTTCCACCCTCTTAACTATCCCTACTAAGTCTTTAATAATCTCACCCCCCTTACCCTCTATCTGCCTAATCTGATTGTTCCCCTGCTTCCTATTCTCCATCCCTAAGAAAAAACCTGTACATTTTTCCCCTTCAACTAAATATCTTGCCCTACTCCTGACTATTGCCCCCATACACCTCTCTCTTTCCACTATCCCTAACTCATCCCTAAGACTATTGTAGACCCCTAAATCTCTCCCTACCTCTCCCTCTATCTTCTCTGCTTCTTTATTTAGTTCCTCTTTTAACCTCTCCTCCCTCTCTCTCCCTCTTTTATTTCTTCCACAACTGAACTTTATGCTCATTTTTTTTATTTTTCTTTTTAGGCCCTCCCACCATTCTCCTTCATCCTCACCATCCATTTTCTCTTGCTTCCTTAACCATTCATTCATCATCTTTTTGTATTTCTCATCCTTAAGCAGAGCAGCGTTTAGGCACCACACCCCTCCCCCTCTTCCCTTACATCCATCATCCAGCTTAAAGCCAAGGATAACATGATCACTCAAGCTAGTCGTTGTATGTTTAAAAGTCCCCACCTTCCCACCTATCCTTCCCTTGCACAGCACCAAGTCTATCCTACTCTGCTTCAACACACCCCCCACCACCTGTTTTCTAGTATATACCCTCTCATCCAAATTCCTTTCTCTCCACACATCTCTTAAGCCATACTCCCTCATCAGTTTCTCCAATGCACCTCGTGAGGAGTCATTTCTATAACTCATCCCACCCGCCACATCAATCCTTCCACACCTCACATTGAAATCACCCACCACCACACAATTTCCCCCACACTTCCCATCCAGACCCTCAAAAAAACTCTTTCTTTCTTTCTCCACATTAGGCGCATGAATATTCATCAGTCTATATATTTCCCCCATATAACCAAACTCTGCAATAATCATCCTTCCTTTTCCATCATCCTCCACCTTTTTCACACTTTCCACTTTTCCCATTCTAAACAATATTGCCACCCCTCTTGCATTCAAACCACCATTATTGAAAAATACCCTCCCCATCCATCCCATTATCACATCACCCACACTTTCATTGTCCCAGTGTGTCTCCTGTAGGCATATGACATCAGCTGTACATAGCAGTAAAGCCCTGTCCCTTCTGTCCTTTGTTTTTAGCCCCCGGCCATTAAATGTACATATCGTCACCATTGCATGTAAAGTTTGAAAAAAAAATTCTGTTCCCACTTGTCCTTCTTTTCCAGGCCACAGCCGTTGAAAGAAACAATCTTCACCATTGTTATTTAAAGGGGATTAGCGTTGGAGTATTCCAAAAGTTCTCCTTCAGCTCACCTTTCGCTGTCCAGTTCATCTCCACCGACTCCTTTCACATTCTTCTCCACTTGTGAACGTGTTTTCACTTTCCCTCTCACGGTTATTCCTGATGGTTTTGAGTCACCTCCTCCGACCCTCGATCCCTCTCTCCCAGGCGTCATCGGACTCCTACTCCGTCCCCTGGTCCTCGGAACCTCGACCCGCTCCTCGATCTCCTGCTCTCCCACCGTCACCTCTATGATTTCGTCATCGTCCTTCAAGAGCAACGTAATCTCATCTTCCACTCTCTGCTCCCCCACCTTCTCCGCTTCTTCTCTCTCCTCCACCACCATCACCGATTCTCCTCTCTCCTCCACCGCCGTCACCTCCTCCTTCTCCACACCTTCGCCGTTCGGACTTTTCTTTCTCTCCGTCTTTGTTTTCTTCTTTTTCCCCTTCCCTTTCCCCACTGTCTGTGTCCCCTCATTTCCCTCCTCCGCTACCCCCTCATGTTGTCTTTTCTTCCCTCCTTCCTTCTGTTCCCCCCCTATTTCTTTCTGCCCCACCGCCACCACCACTACCTTCTCTCCCTCTATCACTTCCTCAGCCTCCTCATCCTCCCCCCCCCCCTCTTCTTTATCCACCTCTTCCACCTCCTGCTCCGCTTCCTCCTCCACATTGTACCTCTCCCTCTCCCCCTCCTTTTCAGGCCTGGCCTGTTCTCTCCTTCTCACCCTCTCTTCCCCAGCACAATCCCTCGCAAAATGCCCAACACCCCCACACCTGTAACATTTTATCTCCGGACACTCCCTAAAAATGTGCCCCGCCCTTAGACAGTTTCTGCACACCGCCACCTGTCTGTCATGTATGACCCTTACGTATTCTGCCCCCCCCTCCACTCTAAATTGTGTCGAGTACGGCAGTGATGTTACCTTCTCATTAAGAGAAACTTTGAGGAAGCGTGTCCCGTCCGCTATCCTCATCCCCTCCCTGGTGTTCTTTACATAACGTCTTTTGATGGGCGAAACCGCCTTAACCCCCCACTCAAACAGCCTCCTCAGGATCTGGTCATCCTCGATATATATCGGCATGTACATAAAGGACACCATCACCTCCATCGCAGTTAACTCCTCTGCCTTTATAACCACCCCCTTCACCCTCAGCCCCTCCAGCAATCTCTTCTTTCCCTCCACATATCTCATTGTCACCTCATACCTTTCCCCCTTCAGCCTGCATCCCAGCACCTCCCCACACTCATCCTGTATTTCACACAGCATGTCCAACATTGTAATCTTTCCCAAGCCCCCCTCCACCGTCACCGCCAGTGTCAGATCCGCCCGGTAACTAATGTCCTCATTCCCTTCTCCCACCCTTCCCCCCCTCTCTTTTACTTGGCTACTGCCCTGTTTCAAACTGTTTCTCTCTTTTTCTCCGTCCGTTTTCTTTCTTTGTCCAGGACCCTCCTCTTTCCTTCCGTCGTCTCCATTCACAAACTTTTGTCCTTCTCCCGTGTTCTCCCGGCTTTCCTCCTCTTCTGTTCTTCTCTGCGCACTCTCCTGTGCATTTTCTGACCCTCCGCTTGTCTTTAGAGCCTCGCCGCTCTTCCCTGCGCGTTCCTTAATACCTCCGCTGCTATTCCTCGCGCCCTCTTCCGGGTTCTGTTCCGCTCCGCAATGTCCTCCTCCCAGTCTCTTTGAAGCCGTTGTTGTGCTTGTTCCGGATTGAGATGCACCCATCTCCTCTTCTCTCTCCATAATTCCCTTCTTTCCAGCCTTTCCTTTCATTAGTCCGGCTTTTTCCGCCTCTCTTTCCTCCCGGCTCCTCTCATCCAGCTTCCTCTCCAGCAGCAGCTTCGCTTTCTCCTCTTCATTCCTTATATTTCCCATCATGCAGGCCGCCTCTCTTACATCCTTTCCTTGTGTAGAGCCCTCAGTATCCGTCTGCATTGTCGGTTTTCCTCCCGTTTCTCCAGCATGTTCCGCTGCATTCAGCTCGGCTTCTTCCGCTTTCTTCGCCGCCCCCCGCATTCCAGACATTCCAGACATTCCAGGATTCACGTCCTTATTCTCCGTTCTTTTCTCCATTTTCTCCACAACGCACCTTCAATGTTTGTCCCCCCAGACAGCTGAGCTGTTTGGGGGGGGTTTTGCCGGAAAAGATCGCGATTAAAACGCTTGTGTTAATCACTTTGTCCCGTTTCCTCAGCAAACAATTGACCTGCTTCCTCCAGCACTCTCGCTGCGTTCGCGCTGTTGCTCCTCGTATTTTCTCCTCTGATGTTCACAAAACACGGTTTGAAAGTATCCCCCCCGACAGCAGAGCTGTTTGGGGGGCTGTTTGTCCAAAAATAAAGTGCAAAAACCGTCTTATTTGCTCCACTTTGTCCAAATTCGTCCCAAACTTTTGCGTCCACACATACACTGCTCACTCTCAATGCGCTCCTAGCGGGCGTGATCAGAGCGTTAACGCAGTGAGCCACTGGACCTGAGTACTCAAACATGCCTACTTTTGCATCTTAGACACTCTGAATTCACTAAATGTACAACTTTTTCTCCATCAAAATGAACAAATGAGACATGAAATAACATCTAGAGATCAAGACGAAGCGAATGGAAGCGGTCCCAGCCTCGTAGCTTTGAACAGCTGTGATCGCAGGAAAATGCTGTTACAAAGATTTCTCAGTATATCTCCGGGACATTTCCCTGGCTTTCCCACCGTCAAAATGGACAGACGAGACATGAAATAACATCAACAGATCAAGACGAAGCGAATGGAAGTACCCCCGGAGTCATAGCATGTGTAAATCGAGACGAAACATCTCTCTCTCCCCCACTTGCTTGCGAAGGGGAGGGGCAGTTTACACACACACACGCAGCTGCTGCATGCAGCAACGCACACAGAGGGAGGAGATGGCAGAGAGAACGCACTCCCCTGAAAACTCCCCATGAATTCCTCCAGACTCAGAAAATGTAAAAGTTCACTTTTTGGAGATCCATAGAAAAAGGGTGAAAATGGAAAAAAGTATTCGAAAATAGTGCCTCATAAGGCGGGTAGAGTCCCTTGAAAACTCCCCTTGAATTCCTCCAGACTCAGAAAAAGTCAAAGTTGACTTTTTGGAGATCCATAGAAAAAGGGTGAAAATGAAAAAAAGTATGCCACAGCATGGATTCGAACACGCGACCAACCGCATCCAGGGGCGAGCGTTAACGCAGTGAGCCACTGGACCTGAGTACTCAAACATGCCTACTTTTGCATCTTAGACACTCTGAATTCACTAAATGAACAACTTTTTCTCCATCAAAATGAACAAATGAGACATGAAATAACATCTACAGATCAAGACGAAGCGAATGGAAGCGGTCCCAGCCTCGTAGCTTTGAACAGCTGTGATCGCAGGAAAATACTGTTACAAAGATTTCTCAGTATATCTCCGGGACATTTCCCTGGCTTTCCCACCGTCACAATGGACAAACGAGACATGAAATAACGTCAAAAGATCAAGACGAAGCGAATGGAAGTACCCCCGGAGTCATAGCATGTGTAAATCAAGACGAAACATCTCTCTCTCCCCCGCCTGCTTGCGAAGGGGAGGGGCAGTTTACACACACACACGCAGTTGCTGCATGCAGCAACGCACACACAGGGAGGAGATGGCAGAGAGAATGCACTCCCCTGAAAACTCCCCTTGAATTCCTCCAGACTCAGAAAATGTAAAAGTTCACTTTTTGGAGATCCATAGAAAAAGGGTGAAAATGGAAAAAAGTATTCGAAAATAGTGCCTCATAAGGCGGGTAGAGTCCCTTGAAAACTCCCCTTGAATTCCTCCAGACTCAGAAAAAGTCAAAGTTGACTTTTTGGAGATCCATAGAAAAAGGGTGAAAATGAAAAAAAGTATGCCACAGCATGGACTCGAACACGCGACCAACCGCATCCAGGGGCGAGCGTTAACGCAGTGAGCCACTGGACCTGAGTACTCAAACATGCCTACTTGTGCATCTTAGAAACTCTGAATTCACTAAATGTACAACTTTTTCTCCATCAAAATGAACAAATGAGACATTAAATAACATCTACAGATCAAGACGAAGCGAATGGAAGCGGTCCCAGCCTCGTAGCTGTGAACAGCTGTGATCGCAGGAAAATGCTGTTCCAAAGATTTCTCAGTATATCTCCGGGACATTTCCCTGGCTTTTCCACCGTCACAATGGACAAACGAGACATGAAATAACATCAACAGATCAAGACGAAGCGAATGGAAGTACCCCCGGAGTCATAGCATGTGTAAATCGAGACGAAACATCTCTCTCTCCCCCGCCTGCTTGCGAAGGGGAGGGGCAGTTTACACACACACACGCAGCTGCTGCATGCAGCAACGCACACAGAGGGAGGAGATGGCAGAGAGAATGCACTCCCCTGAAAACTCCCCTTGAATTCCTCCAGACTCAGAAAATGTAAAAGTTCACTTTTTGGAGATCCATAGAAAAAGGGTGAAAATGGAAAAAAGTATTCGAAAATAGTGCCTCATAAGGCGGGTAGAGTCCCTTGAAAACTCCCCTTGAATTCCTCCAGACTCAGAAAAAGTCAAAGTTGACTTTTTGGAGATCCATAGAAAAAGGGTGAAAATGAAAAAAAGTATGCCACAGTATGGATTCGAACACGCGACCAACCGCATCCAGGGGCGAGCATTAACGCAGTGAGCCACTGGACCTGAGTACTCAAACATGCCTACTTTTGCATCTTAGAAACTCTGAATTCACTAAATGTACAACTTTTTCTCCATCAAAATGAACAAATGAGACATGAAATAACATCTACAGATCAAGACGAAGCAAATGGAAGCGGTCCCAGCCTCGTAGCTGTGAACAGCTGTGATCGCAGGAAAATGCTGTTACAAAGATTTCTCAGTATATCTCCGGGACATTTCCCTGGCTTTCCCACCGACACAATGGACAAACGAGACATGAAATAACATCAACAGATCAAGACGAAGCGAATGGAGGTACCCCCGGAGTCATAGCATGTGTAAATCGAGACGAAACATCTCTCTCTCCCCCGCCTGCTTGCGAGGGGGAGGGGCAGTTTACACACACACGCAGCTGCTGCATGCAGCAACACACACACAGGGAGGAGATGGCAGAGAGAACGCACTCCCCTGAAAACTCCCCTTGAATTCCTCCAGACTCAGAAAAAGTCAAAGTTCACTTTTTGGAGATCCATAGAAAAAGGGTGAAAATGGAAAAAAGTATTCGAAAATAGTGCCTCATAAGGCGGGTAGAGTCCCATGAAAACGCCCCTTGAATTCCTCCAGACTCAGAAAAAGTCAAAGTTGACTTTTTGGAGATCCATAGAAAAAGGGTGAAAATGAAAAAAAGTATGCCACAGCATGGATTCGAACACGTGACCAACCGCATCCAGGGGCGAGCGTTAACGCAGTGAGCCACTGGACCTGAGTACTCAAACATGCCTACTTTTGCATATTAGACACTCTGAATTCACTAAATGTACAACTTTTTCTCCATCAAAATGAACAAATGAGACATTAAATAACATCTACAGATCAAGACGAAGCGAATGGAAGCGGTCCCAGCCTCGTAGCTTTGAACAGCTGTGATCGCAGGAAAATGCTGTTACAAAGATTTCTCAGTATATCTCCGGGACATTTCCCTGGCTTTCCCACCGTCACAATGGACAAACGAGACATGAAATAACATCAACAGATCAAGACGAAGCGAATGGAAGTACCCCCGGAGTCATAGCATGTTTAAATCGAGACGAAACATCTCTCTCTCCCCCGCCTGCTTGCGAATGGGAGGGGCAGTTTACACACACACACGCAGCTGCTGCATGCAGCAACGCACACAGAGGGAGGAGATGGCAGAGAGAATGCACTCCCCTGAAAACTCCCCATGAATTCCTCCAGATTCAGAAAATGTAAAAGTTCACTTTTTGGAGATCCATAGAAAAAGGGTGAAAATTAAAAAAAGTATGCCACAGCATGGATTCGAACACGCGACCAACCGCATCCAGGGGCGAGCGTTAACGCAGTGAGCCACTGGACCTGAGTACTCAAACATGCCTACTTTTGCATCTTAGACACTCTGAATTCACTAAATGTACAACTTTTTCTCCATCAAAATGAACAAATGAGACATGAAATAACATCTACAGATCAAGACGAAGCGAATGGAAGCGGTCCCAGCCTCGTAGCTTTGAACAGCTGTGATCGCAGGAAAATGCTGTTACAAAGATTTCTCAGTATATCTCCGGGACATTTCCCTGGCTTTCCCACCGTCACAATGGACAAACGAGACATGAAATAACATCAACAGATCAAAACGAACCGAATGGAAGTACCCCCGGAGTCATAGCATGTGTAAATCGAGACGAAACATCTCTCTCTCCCCCGCCTGCTTGCGAAGGGGAGGGGCAGTTTACACACACACACGCAGCTGCTGCATGCAGCAACGCACACAGAGGGAGGAGATGGCAGAGAGAACACACTGCCCTGAAAACTCCCCTTGAATTCCTCGAGACTCAGAAAATGTAAAAGTTCACTTTTTGGAGATCCATAGAAAAAGGGTGAAAATGGAAAAAAGTATTCGAAATTAGTGCCTCATAAGGCGGGTAGAGTCCCTTGAAAACTCCCCTTGAATTCCTCCAGACTCAGAAAAAGTCAAAGTTGACTTTTTGGAGATCCATAGAAAAAGGGTGAAAATGAAAAAAAGTATGCCACAGCATGGATTCGAACACGCGACCAACCGCATCCAGGGGCGAGCGTTAACGCAGTGAGCCACTGGACCTGAGTACTCAAATATGCCTACTTGTGCATCTTAGACACTCTGAATTCACTAAATGTACAACTTTTTATCCATCAAAATGAACAAATGAGACATGAAATAACATCTACAGATCAAGACGAAGCGAATGGAAGCGGTCCCAGCCTCGTAGCTGTGAACAGCTGTGATCCCAGGAAAATGCTGTTACAAAGATTTCTCAGTATATCTCCGGGACATTTCCCTAGCTTTCCCACCGTCACAATGGACAAACGAGACATGAAATAACATCAACAGATCAAGACGAAGCGAATGGAAGTACCCCCGGAGTCATAGCATGTGTAAATCGAGACGAAACATCTCTCTCTCCCCCGCCTGCTTGAGAATGGGAGGGGCAGTTTACACACACACACGCAGCTGCTGCATGCAGCAACGCACACACAGGGAGGAGATGGCAGAGAGAATGCACTCCCCTGAAAACTCCCCATGAATTCCTCCAGACTCAGAAAATGTAAAAGTTCACTTTTTGGAGATCCATAGAAAAAGGGTGAAAATGGAAAAAAGTATTCGAAAATAGTGCCTCATAAGGCGGGTAGAGTCCCTTGAAAACTCCCCTTGAATTCCTCCGGACTCAGAAAAAGTCAAAGTTGACTTTTTGGAGATCCATAGAAAAAGGGTGAAAATGAAAAAAAGTATGCCACAGCATGGATTCGAACACGCGACCAACCGCATCCAGGGGCGAGCGTTAACGCAGTGAGCAACTGGACCTGAGTACTCAAATATGCCTACTTGTGCATCTTAGACACTCTGAATTCACTAAATGTACAACTTTTTATCCATCAAAATGAACAAATGAGACATGAAATAACATCTACAGATCAAGACGAAGCGAATGGAAGCGGTCCCAGCCTCGTAGCTGTGAACAGCTGTGATCGCAGGAAAATGCTGTTACAAAGATTTCTCAGTCTATCTCCGGGACATTTCCCTAGCTTTCCCACCGTCACAATGGACAAACGAGACATGAAATAACATCAACAGATCAAGACGAAGCGAATGGAGGTACCCCCGGAGTCATAGCATGTGTAAATCGAGACGAAACATCTCTCTCTCCCCCGCCTGCTTGCGAGAGGGAGGGGCAGTTTACACACACACACAGCTGCTGCATGCAGCAACGCACACACAGGGAGGAGATGGCAGAGAGAATGCACTCCCCTGAAAACTCCCCTTGAATTCCTCCAGACTCAGAAAATGTAAAAGTTCACTTTTTGGAGATCCATAGAAAAAGGGTGAAAATGGAAAAAAGTATTCGAAAATAGTGCCTCATAAGGCGGATAGAGTCCCTTGAAAACTCCCCTTGAATTCCTCCAGACTCAGAAAAAGTCAAAGTTGACTTTTTGGAGATCCATAGAAAAAGGGTGAAAATGAAAAAAAGTATGCTACAGCATGGATTCGAACACGCGACCAACGGCATCCAGGGGCGAGCGTTAACGCAGTGAGCCACTGGACATGAGTACTCAAACATGCCTACTTTTGCATCTTAGACACTCTGAATTCACTAAATGTACAACTTTTTCTCCATCAAAATGAACAAATGAGACATGAAATAACATCTATAGATCAAGACGAAGCGAATGGAAGCGGTCCCAGCCTCGTAGCTGTGAACAGCTGTGATCGCAGGAAAATGCTGTTACAAAGATTTCTCAGTATATCTCCGGGACATTTCCCTGGCTTTGCCACCGTCACAATGGACAAACGAGACATGAAATAACATCAACAGATCAAGACGAAGCGAATGGAAGTACCCACGGAGTCATAGCATGTGTAAATCGAGACGAAACATCTCTCTTTCCCCCGCCTGCTTGCGAAGGGGAGGGGCAGTTTACACACACACACGCAGCTGCTGCATGCAGCAACGCACACAGAGGGAGGAGATGGCAGAGAGAATGCACTCCCCTGAAAACTCCCCTTGAATTCCTCCAGACTCAGAAAATGTAAAAGTTCACTTTTTGGAGATCCATAGAAAAAAGGGTGAAAATGGAAAAAAGTATTCGAAAATAGTGCCTCATAAGGCGGGTAGAGTCCCTTGAAAACTCCCCTTGAATTCCTCCAGACTCAGAAAAAGTCAAAGTTGACTTTTTGGAGATCCATAGAAAAAGGGTGAAAATGAAAAAAAGTATGCCACAGTATGGATTCGAACACGCGACCAACCGCATCCAGGGGCGAGCATTAACGCAGTGAGCCACTGGACCTGAGTACTCAAACATGCCTACTTTTGCATCTTAGAAACTCTGAATTCACTAAATGTACAACTTTTTCTCCATCAAAATGAACAAATGAGACATGAAATAACATCTACAGATCAAGACGAAGCGAATGGAAGCGTTCCCAGCCTCGTAGCTGTGAACAGCTGTGATCGCAGGAAAATGCTGTTACAAAGATTTCCCAGTATATCTCCGGGACATTTCCCTGGCTTTCCCACCGACACAATGGACAAACGAGACATGAAATAACATCAACAGATCAAGACGAAGCGAATGGAGGTACCCCCGGAGTCATAGCATGTGTAAATCGAGACGAAACATCTCTCTCTCCCCCGCCTGCTTGCGAGAGGGAGGGGCATTTTACACACACACGCAGCTGCTGCATGCAGCAACACACACACAGGGAGGAGATGGCAGAGAGAACGCACTCCCCTGAAAACTCCCCTTGAATTCCTCCAGACTCAGAAAATGTAAAAGATCACTTTTTGGAGATCCATAGAAAAAGGGTGAAAATGGAAAAAAGTATTCGAAAATAGTGCCTCATAAGGCGGGTAGAGTCCCTTGAAAACTCCCCTTGAATTCCTCCAGACTCAGAAAAAGTCAAAGTTGACTTTTTGGAGATCCATAGAAAAAGGGTGAAAATGAAAAAAAGTATGCCACAGCATGGATTCGAACACGCGACCAACCGCGTCCAGGGGCGAGCGTTAACGCAGTGAGCCACTGGACATGAGTACTCAAACATGCCTACTTTTGCATCTTAGACACTCTGAATTCACTAAATGTACAACTTTTTCTCCATCAAAATGAACAAATGAGACATGAAATAACATCTACAGATCAAGACGAAGCGAATGGAAGTGGTCCCAGCCTCGTAGCTGTGAACAGCTGTGATCGCAGGAAAATGCTGTTACAAAGATTTCTCAGTATATCTCCGGGACATTTCCCTGGCTTTCCCACCGACACAATGGACAAACGAGACATGAAATAACATCAACAGATCAAGACGAAGCGAATGGAGGTACCCCCGGAGTCATAGCATGTGTAAATCGAGACGAAACATCTCTCTCTCCCCCGCCTGCTTGCGAGAGGGAGGGGCAGTTTACACACACACGCAGCTGCTGCATGCAGCAACACACACACAGGGAGGAGATGGCAGAGAGAACGCACTCCCCTGAAATCTCCCCTTGAATTCCTCCAGACTCAGAAAATGTGAAAGATCACTTTTTGGAGATCCATAGAAAAAGGGTGAAAATGAAAAAAAGAATGCCAAAGCATGGATTCGAACACGCGACCAACCGCATCCAGGGGCGAGCGTTAACACAGTGAGCCACTGGACCTGAGTACTCAAACATGCCTACTTGTGCATCTTAGACACTCTGAATTTACTAAATGTACAACTTTTTCTCCATCAAAATGAACAAATGAGACATTAAATAACATCTACAGATCAAGACGAAGCGAATGGAAGCGGTCCCAGCCTCGTAGCTGTGAACAGCTGTGATCGCAGGAAAATGCTGTTCCAAAGATTTCTCAGTCTATCTCCGGGACATTTCCCTGGCTTTCCCACCGTCACAATGGACAAACGAGACATGAAATAACATCAACAGATCAAGACGAAGCGAATGAAAGTACCCCCGGAGTCATAGCATGTGTAAATCGAGACGAAACATCTCTCTCTCCCCCGCCTGCTTGCGAAGGGGAGGGGCAGTTTACACACACACACGCAGTTGCTGCATGCAGCAACGCACACACAGGGAGGAGATGGCAGAGAGAACGCACTCCCCTGAAAACTCCCCTTGAATTCCTCCAGACTCAGAAAATGTAAAAGTTCACTTTTTGGAGATCCATAGAAAAAGGGTGAAAATGGAAAAAAGTATTCGAAAATAGTGCCTCATAAGGCGGGTAGAGTCCCTTGAAAACTCCCCTTGAATTCCTCCAGACTCAGAAAAAGTCAAAGTTGACTTTTTGGAGATCCATAGTAAAAGGGTGAAAATGAAAAAAAGTATGCCACAGCATGGACTCGAACACGCGACCAACCGCATCCAGGGGCGAGCGTTAACGCAGTGAGCCACTGGACCTGAGTACTCAAACATGCCTACTTGTGCATCTTAGACACTCTGAATTTACTAAATGTACAACTTTTTCTCCATCAAAATGAACAAATGAGACATTAAATAACATCTAAAGATCAAGACAAAGCGAATGGAAGCGGTCCCAGCCTCGTAGCTGTGAACAGCTGTGATCGCAGGAAAATGCTGTTACAAAGATTTCTCAGTATATCTCCGGGACATTTCCCTGGCTTTCCCACCGACACAATGGACAAACGAGACATGAAATAACATCAACAGATCAAGACGAAGCGAATGGAGGTACCCCCGGAGTCATAGCATGTGTAAATCGAGACGAAACATCTCTCTCTCCCCCGCCTGCTTGCGAGAGGGAGGGGCAGTTTACACACACACGCAGCTGCTGCATGCAGCAACACACACACAGGGAGGAGATGGCAGAGAGAACGCACTCCCCTGAAAACTCCCCTTGAATTCCTCCAGACTCAGAAAATGTAAAAGATCACTTTTTGGAGATCCATAGAAAAAGGGTGAACATGAAAAAAAGAATGCCACAGCATGGATTCGAACACGCGACCAACCGCATCCAGGGGCGAGTGTTAACGCAGTGAGCCACTGGACCTGAGTATGCAAATATGCCTACTTTTGCATCTTAGACACTCTGAATTCACTAAATGTACAACTTTTTCTCCATCAAAATGAACAAATGAGACATGAAATAACATCTACAGATCAAGACGAAGCGAATGGAAGCGGTCCCAGTCTCGTAGCTGTGAACAGCTGTGATCGCAGGAAAATGCTGTTACAAAGATTTCTCAGTATATCTCCGGGACATTTCCCTGGCTTTCCCACCGTCACAATGGACAAACGAGACATGAAATAACATCAACAGATCAAGACGAAGCGAATGGAAGTACCCCCGGAGTCATATAATGTGTAAATCGAGACGAAACATCTCTCTCTCCCCCGCCTGCTTGCGAAGGGGAGGGGCAGTTTACACACACACACGCAGCTGCTGCATGCAGCAACGCACACAGAGGGAGGAGATGGCAGAGAGAACGCACTCCCCTGAAAACTCCCCTTGAATTCCTCCAGACTCAGAAAATGTAAAAGTTCACTTTTTGGAGATCCATAGAAAAAGGGTGAAAATGGAAAAAAGTATTCGAAAATAGTGCCTCATAAGATGGGTAGAGTCCCTTGAAAACTCCCCTTGAATTCCTCCAGACTCAGAAAAAGTCAAAGTTGACTTTTTGGAGATCCATAGAAAAAGGGTGAAAATGAAAAAAAGAATGCCACAGCATGGATTCGAACACGCGACCAACCGCATCCAGGGGCGAGCGTTAACACAGTGAGCCACTGGACCTGAGTACTCAAACATGCCTACTTGTGCATCTTAGACACTCTGAATTTACTAAATGTACAACTTTTTCTCCATCAAAATGAACAAATGAGACATTAAATAACATCTACAGATCAAGACGAAGCGAATGGAAGCGGTCCCAGCCTCGTAGCTGCGAACAGCTGTGATCGCAGGAAAATGCTGTTACAAAGATTTCTCAGTTTATCTACGGGACATTTCCCTGGCTTTCCCACCGTCACAATGGACAAACAAGACATGAAATAACATCAACAGATCAAGACGAAGCGAATGGAAGTACCCCCGGAGTCATAGCATGTGTAAATCGAGACGAAACATCTCTCTCTCTCCCCCGCCTGCTTGCGAAGGGGAGGGGCAGTTTACACACACACACGCAGCTGCTGCATGCAGCAACGCACACAGAGGGAGGAGATGGCAGAGAGAATGCACTCCCCTGAAAACTCCCCTTGAATTCCTCCAGACTCAGAAAATGTAAAAGTTCACTTTTTGGAGATCCATAGAAAAAGGGTGAAAATGGAAAAAAGTATTCGAAAATAGTGCCTCATAAGGCGGGTAGAGTCCCTTGAAAACTCCCCTTGAATTCCTCCAGACTCAGAAAAAGTCAAAGTTGACTTTTTGGAGATCCATAGAAAAAGGGTGAAAATGAAGAAAAGTATGCCACAGTATGGATTCGAACACGCGACCAACCGCATCCAGAGGCGAGCATTAACGCAGTGAGCCACTGGACCTGAGTACTCAAACATGCCTACTTTTGCATCTTAGAAACTCTGAATTCACTAAATGTACAACCTTTTCTCCATCAAAATGAACAAATGAGACATTAAATAACATCTACAGATCAAGACGAAGCGAATGGAAGCGGTCCCAGCCTCGTAGCTGTGAACAGCTGTGATCGCAGGAAAATGCTGTTACAAAGATTTATCAGTATATCTCCGGGACATTTCCCTGGCTTTCCCACCGTCACAATGGACAAACGAGACATGAAATAACATCAACAGATCAAGACGAAGCGAATGGAGGTACCCCCTGAGTCATAGCATGTGTAAATCGAGACGAAACATCTCTCTCTCCCCCGCCTGCTTGCGAGGGGGAGGGGCAGTTTACACACACACGCAGCTGCTGCATGCAGCAACACACACACAGGGAGGAGATGGCAGAGAGTACGCACTCCCCTGAAAACTCCCCTTGAATTCCTCCAGACTCAGAAAAAGTCAAAGTTCACTTTTTGGAGATCCATAGAAAAAGGGTGAAAATCAAAAAAAGAATGCCACAGCATGGATTCGAACACGCGACCAACCGCATCCAGGGGCGAGCGTTAACACAGTGAGCCACTGGACCTGAGTACTCAAACATGCCTACTTGTGCATCTTAGACACTCTGAATTTACTGAATGTACAACTTTTTCTCCGTCAAAATGAACAAATGAGACATTAAATAACATCTACAGATCAAGACGAAGCGAATGGAAGCGGTCCCAGCCTCGTAGCTGTGAACAGCTGTGATCGCAGGAAAATGCTGTTACAAAGATTTATCAGTATATCTCCGGGACATTTCCCTGGCTTTCCCACCGTCACAATGGACAAACGAGACATGAAATAACATCAACAGATCAAGACGAAGCGAATGGAGGTACCCCCGTAGTCATAGCATGTGTAAATCGAGACGAAACATCTCTCTCTCCCCCGCCTGCTTGCGAGAGGGAGGGGCAGTTTACACACACACGCAGCTGCTGCATGCAGCAACACACACACAGGGAGGAGATGGCAGAGAGAACGCACTCCCCTGAAAACTCCCCTTGAATTCCTCCAGACTCAGAAAATGTAAAAGATCACTTTTTGGAGATCCATAGAAAAAGGGTGAAAATGAAAAAAAGAATGCCACAGCATGGATTCGAACACGCGACCAACCGCATCCAGGGGCCAGTGTTAACGCAGTGAGCCACTGGACCTGAGTACGCAAATATGCCTACTTGTGCATCTTAGACACTCTGAATTTACTAAATGTACAACTTTTTCTCCATCAAAATGAACAAATGAGACATTAAATAACATCTACAGATCAAGACGAAGCGAATGGAAGCGGTCCCAGCCTCGTAGCTGCGAACAGCTGTGATCGCAGGAAAATGCTGTTACAAAGATTTCTCAGTTTATCTACGGGACATTTCCCTGGCTTTCCCACCGTCACAATGGACAAACAAGACATGAAATAACATCAACAGATCAAGACGAAGCGAATGGAAGTACCCCCGGAGTCATAGCATGTGTAAATCGAGACGAAACATCTCTCTCTCTCCCCCGCCTGCTTGCGAAGGGGAGGGGCAGTTTACACACACACACGCAGCTGCTGCATGCAGCAACGCACACAGAGGGAGGAGATGGCAGAGAGAATGCACTCCCCTGAAAACTCCCCTTGAATTCCTCCAGACTCAGAAAATGTAAAAGTTCACTTTTTGGAGATCCATAGAAAAAGGGTGAAAATGGAAAAAAGTATTCGAAAATAGTGCCTCATAAGGCGGGTAGAGTCCCTTGAAAACTCCCCTTGAATTCCTCCAGACTCAGAAAAAGTCAAAGTTGACTTTTTGGAGATCCATAGAAAAAGGGTGAAAATGAAAAAAAGTATGCCACAGTATGGATTCGAACACGCGACCAACCGCATCCAGAGGCGAGCATTAACGCAGTGAGCCACTGGACCTGAGTACTCAAACATGCCTACTTTTGCATCTTAGAAACTCTGAATTCACTAAATGTACAACCTTTTCTCCATCAAAATGAACAAATGAGACATTAAATAACATCTACAGATCAAGACGAAGCGAATGGAAGCGGTCCCAGCCTCGTAGCTGTGAACAGCTGTGATCGCAGGAAAATGCTGTTACAAAGATTTATCAGTATATCTCCGGGACATTTCCCTGGCTTTCCCACCGTCACAATGGACAAACGAGACATGAAATAACATCAACAGATCAAGACGAAGCGAATGGAGGTACCCCCTGAGTCATAGCATGTGTAAATCGAGACGAAACATCTCTCTCTCCCCCGCCTGCTTGCGAGGGGGAGGGGCAGTTTACACACACATGCAGCAACACACACACAGGGAGGAGATGGCAGAGAGTACGCACTCCCCTGAAAACTCCCCTTGAATTCCTCCAGACTCAGAAGATGTAAAAGATCACTTTTTGGAGATCCATAGAAAAAGGGTGAAAATGAAAAAAAGAATGCCACAGCATGGATTCGAACACGCGACCAACCGCATCCAGGGGCGAGCGTTAACACAGTGAGCCACTGGACCTGAGTACTCAAACATGCCTACTTGTGCATCTTAGACACTCTGAATTTACTAAATGTACAACTTTTTCTCCATCAAAATGAACAAATGAGACATGAAATAACATCTACAGATCAAGACGAAGCGAATGGAAGCGGTCCCAGCCTCGTAGCTGTGAACAGCTGTGATCGCAGGAAAATGCTGTTACAAAGATTTATCAGTATATCTCCGGGACATTTCCCTGGCTTTGCCACCGTCACAATGGACAAACGAGACATGAAATAACATCAACAGATCAAGACGAAGCGAATGGAAGTACCCCCGGAGTCATAGCATGTGTAAATCGAGACAAAACATCTCTCTCTCCCCCGCCTGCTTGCGAAGGGGAGGGGCAGTTTACACACACACACGCAGCTGCTGCATGCAGCAACGCACACACAGGGAGGAGATGGCAGAGAGAACGCACTCCCCTGAAAACTCCCCTTGAATTCCTCCAGACTCAGAAAAAGTCAAAGTTCACTTTTTGGAGATCCATAGAAAAAGGGTGAAAATGGAAAGAAGTATTCGAAAATAGTGCCTCATAAGGTGGGTAGAGTCCCTTGAAAACTCCCCTTGAATTCCTCCAGACTCAGAATAAGTCAAAGTTGACTTTTTGGAGATCCATAGAAAAAGGGTGAAAATGAAAAAAAGTATGCCACAGCATGGATTCGAACACGCGACCAACGGCATCCAGGGGCGAGCGTTAACGCAGTGAGCCACTGGACATGAGTACTCAAACATGCCTACTTTCGCATCTTAGACACTCTGAATTCACTAAATGTACAACTTTTTCTCCATCAAAATGAACAAATGAGACATGAAATAACATCTACAGATCAAGACGAAGCGAATGGAAGCGGTCCCAGCCTCGTAGCTGTGAACAGCTGTGATCGCAGGAAAATGCTGTTACAAAGATTTATCAGTATATCTCCGGGACATTTCCCTGGCTTTGCCACCGTCACAATGGACAAACGAGACATGAAATAACATCAACAGATCAAGACGAAGCGAATGGAAGTACCCCCGGAGTCATAGCATGTGTAAATCGAGACAAAACATCTCTCTCTCCCCCGCCTGCTTGCGAAGGGGAGGGGCAGTTTACACACACACACGCAGCTGCTGCATGCAGCAACGCACACACAGGGAGGAGATGGCAGAGAGAACGCACTCCCCTGAAAACTCCCCATGAATTCCTCCAGACTCAGAAAATGTAAAAGATCACTTTGTGGAGATCCATATAAAAAGGGTGAAAATGGAAAAAAGGTATTCGAAAATAGTGCCTCATAAGGCGGGTAGAGTCCCTTGAAAACTCCCCTTGAATTCCTCCAGACTCAGAAAAAGTCAAAGTTGACTTTTTGGAGATCCATAGAAAAAGGGTGAAAATGAAAAAAAGTATGCCACAGTATGGATTCGAACACGCGACCAACCGCATCCAGGGGCGAGCATTAACGCAGTGAGCCACTGGACCTGAGTACTCAAACATGCCTACTTTTGCATCTTAGAAACTCTGAATTCACTAAATGTACAACTTTTTCTCCATCAAAATGAACAAATGAGACATTAAATAACATCTAAAGATCAAGACGAAGCGAATGGAAGCGGTCCCAGCCTCGTAGCTGCGAACAGATGTGATCGCAGGAAAATGCTGTTACAAAGATTTCTCAGTATATCTCCGGGACATTTCCCTGGCTTTCCCACCGTCACAATGGACAAACGAGACATGAAATAACATCAACAGATCAAGACGAAGCGAATGGAAGTACCCCCGGAGTCATAGCATGTGTAAATCGAGACGAAACATCTCTCTCTCCCCCGCCTGCTTGCGAGAGGGAGGGGCAGTTTACACACACACGCAGCTGCTGCATGCAGCAACACACACACAGGGAGGAGATGGCAGAGAGAACGCACTCCCCTGAAAACTCCCCTTGAATTCCTCCAGACTCAGAAAATGTAAAAGATCACTTTTTGGAGATCCATAGAAAAAGGGTGAAAATTGAAAAAAGTATTCGAAAATAGTGCCTCATAAGGCGGGTAGAGTCCCTTGAAAACTCCTCTTGAATTCCTCCAGACTCAGAAAAAGTCAAAGTTGACTTTTTGGAGATCCATAGAAAAAGGGTGAAAATGAAAAAAAGTATGCCACAGCATGGATTCGAACACGCGACCAACCGCATCCAGGGGCGAGCGTTAACGCAGTGAGCCACTGGACATGAGTACTCAAACATGCCTACTTTTGCATCTTAGACACTCTGAATTCACTAAATGTACAACTTCTTCTCCATCAAAATGAACAAATGAGACATGAAATAACATCTACAGATCAAGACGAAGCGAATGGAAGTGGTCCCAGCCTCGTAGCTGTGAACAGCTGTGATCGCAGGAAAATGCCGTTACAAAGATTTCTCAGTATATCTCCGGGACATTTCCCTGGCTTTGCCACCGTCACAATGGACAAACGAGACATGAAATAACATCAACAGATCAAGACGAAGCGAATGGAAGTACCCCCGGAGTCATAGCATGTGTAAATCGAGACGAAACATCTCTCTCTCCCCCGCCTGCTTGCGAAGGGGAGGGGCAGTTTACACACACACACGCAGCTGCTGCATGCAGCAACGCACACAGAGGGAGGAGATGGCAGAGAGAATGCACTCCCCTGAAAACTCCCCTTGAATTCCTCCAGACTCAGAAAATGTAAAAGTTAACTTTGTGGAGATCCATATAAAAAGGGTGAAAATGGAAAAAAGTATTCGAAAATAGTGCCTCATAAGGCGGGTAGAGTCCCTTGAAAACTCCCCTTGAATTCCTCCAGACTCAGAAAAAGTCAAAGTTGACTTTTTGGAGATCCATAGAAAAAGGGTGAAAATGAAAAAAAGTATGCCACAGTATGGATTCGAACACGCGACCAACCGCATCCAGGGGCGAGCATTAACGCAGTGAGCCACTGGACCTGAGTAATCAAACATGCCTACTTTTGCATCTTAGACACTCTGAATTCACTAAATGTACAACTTTTTCTCCATCAAAATGAACAAATGAGACATGAAATAACATCTACAGATCAAGACGAAGCGAATGGAAGCGGTCCCAGCCTCGTAGCTGTGAACAGCTGTGATCGCAGGAAAATGCTGTTACAAAGATTTCTCAGTATATCTCCGGGACATTTCCCTGGCTTTGCCACCGTCACAATGGACAAACGAGACATGAAATAACATCAACAGATCAAGACGAAGCGAATGGAAGTACCCCCGGAGTCATAGCATGTGTAAATCGAGACGAAACATCTCTCTCTCCCCCGCCTGCTTGCGAAGGGGAGGGGCAGTTTACACACACACACGCAGCTGCTGCATGCAGCAACGCACACAGAGGGAGGAGATGGCAGAGAGAATGCACTCCCCTGAAAACTCCCCTTGAATTCCTCCAGACTCAGAAAATGTAAAAGTTCACTTTGTGGAGATCCATAGAAAAAGGGTGAAAATGGAAAAAAGTATTCGAAAATAGTGCCTCATAAGGCGGGTAGAGTCCCTTGAAAACTCCCCTTGAATTCCTCCAGACTCAGAAAAAGTCAAAGTTGACTTTTTGGAGATCCATAGAAAAAGGGTGAAAATGAAAAAAAGTATGCCACAGTATGGATTCGAACACGCGACCAACCGCATCCAGGGGCGAGCATTAACGCAGTGAGCCACTGGACCTGAGTACTCAAACATGCCTACTTTTGCATCTTAGAAACTCTGAATTCACTAAATGTACAACTTTTTCTCCATCAAAATGAACAAATGAGACATTAAATAACATCTACAGATCAAGACGAAGCGAATGGAAGTACCCCCGGAGTCATAGCATGTGTAAATCGAGACGAAACATCTCTCTCTCCCCCGCCTGCTTGCGAGAGGGAGGGGCAGTTTACACACACACGCAGCTGCTGCATGCAGCAACACACACACAGGGAGGAGATGGCAGAGAGAACGCACTCCCCTGAAAACTCCCCTTGAATTCCTCCAGACTCAGAAAATGTAAAAGATCACTTTTTGGAGATCCATAGAAAAAGGGTGAAAATTGAAAAAAGTATTCGAAAATAGTGCCTCATAAGGCGGGTAGAGTCCCTTGAAAACTCCTCTTGAATTCCTCCAGACTCAGAAAAAGTCAAAGTTGACTTTTTGGAGATCCATAGAAAAAGGGTGAAAATGAAAAAAAGTATGCCACAGCATGGATTCGAACACGCGACCAACCGCATCCAGGGGCGAGCGTTAACGCAGTGAGCCACTGGACATGAGTACTCAAACATGCCTACTTTTGCATCTTAGACACTCTGAATTCACTAAATGTACAACTTCTTCTCCATCAAAATGAACAAATGAGACATGAAATAACATCTACAGATCAAGACGAAGCGAATGGAAGTGGTCCCAGCCTCGTAGCTGTGAACAGCTGTGATCGCAGGAAAATGCCGTTACAAAGATTTCTCAGTATATCTCCGGGACATTTCCCTGGCTTTGCCACCGTCACAATGGACAAACGAGACATGAAATAACATCAACAGATCAAGACGAAGCGAATGGAAGTACCCCCGGAGTCATAGCATGTGTAAATCGAGACGAAACATCTCTCTCTCCCCCGCCTGCTTGCGAAGGGGAGGGGCAGTTTACACACACACACGCAGCTGCTGCATGCAGCAACGCACACAGAGGGAGGAGATGGCAGAGAGAATGCACTCCCCTGAAAACTCCCCTTGAATTCCTCCAGACTCAGAAAATGTAAAAGTTCACTTTGTGGAGATCCATATAAAAAGGGTGAAAATGGAAAAAAGTATTCGAAAATAGTGCCTCATAAGGCGGGTAGAGTCCCTTGAAAACTCCCCTTGAATTCCTCCAGACTCAGAAAAAGTCAAAGTTGACTTTTTGGAGATCCATAGAAAAAGGGTGAAAATGAAAAAAAGTATGCCACAGTATGGATTCGAACACGCGACCAACCGCATCCAGGGGCGAGCATTAACGCAGTGAGCCACTGGACCTGAGTAATCAAACATGCCTACTTTTGCATCTTAGACACTCTGAATTCACTAAATGTACAACTTTTTCTCCATCAAAATGAACAAATGAGACATGAAATAACATCTACAGATCAAGACGAAGCGAATGGAAGCGGTCCCAGCCTCGTAGCTGTGAACAGCTGTGATCGCAGGAAAATGCTGTTACAAAGATTTCTCAGTATATCTCCGGGACATTTCCCTGGCTTTGCCACCGTCACAATGGACAAACGAGACATGAAATAACATCAACAGATCAAGACGAAGCGAATGGAAGTACCCCCGGAGTCATAGCATGTGTAAATCGAGACGAAACATCTCTCTCTCCCCCGCCTGCTTGCGAAGGGGAGGGGCAGTTTACACACACACACGCAGCTGCTGCATGCAGCAACGCACACAGAGGGAGGAGATGGCAGAGAGAATGCACTCCCCTGAAAACTCCCCTTGAATTCCTCCAGACTCAGAAAATGTAAAAGTTCACTTTGTGGAGATCCATAGAAAAAGGGTGAAAATGGAAAAAAGTATTCGAAAATAGTGCCTCATAAGGCGGGTAGAGTCCCTTGAAAACTCCCCTTGAATTCCTCCAGACTCAGAAAAAGTCAAAGTTGACTTTTTGGAGATCCATAGAAAAAGGGTGAAAATGAAAAAAAGTATGCCACAGTATGGATTCGAACACGCGACCAACCGCATCCAGGGGCGAGCATTAACGCAGTGAGCCACTGGACCTGAGTACTCAAACATGCCTACTTTTGCATCTTAGAAACTCTGAATTCACTAAATGTACAACTTTTTCTCCATCAAAATGAACAAATGAGACATGAAATAACATCTACAGATCAAGACGAAGCGAATGGAAGTACCCCCGGAGTCATAGCATGTGTAAATCGAGACGAAACATCTCTCTCTCCCCCGCCTGCTTGCGAAGGGGAGGGGCAGTTTACACACACACACGCAGCTGCTGCATGCAGCAACGCACACACAGGGAGGAGATGGCAGAGAGAATGCACTCCCCTGAAAACTCCCCTTGAATTCCTCCAGACTCAGAAAATGTAAAAGTTCACTTTTTGGAGATCCATAGAAAAAGGGTGAAAATGGAAAAAAGTATTCGAAAATAGTGCCTCATAAGGCGGGTAGAGTCCCTTGAAAACTCCCCTTGAATTCCTCCAGACTCAGAAAAAGTCAAAGTTGACTTTTTGGAGATCCATAGAAAAAGGGTGAAAATGAAAAAAAGTATGCCACAGCATGGATTCGAACACGCGACCAACGGCATCCAGGGGGGAGCGTTTTTTTTTTTTTTTTTTTATTATTCATTATCAAAATGTTTTCACACAGATTAAACAAACACTCACATTGCATAACAAATCCCCCAAAAAGAAGAGGACCCCAATGCATTTAATACAAAGTATACATCACAGTCCTATCTTGTCTTTCACTTCCCCGACATCCCTAATCCACCATTCTTTTACATTTATTCCCCTTTCACAGGTCATCATTCCTTATTTTTCAAAATTATACTTAAGCTTTCCATCATTCACTTCTATCAGTGTACAACCATCAACATGTTCTTTCATGAACATCTCATTATCTTTGTACACATATAACATTCCAACAACCCTCATTATATTCCTCTTCATAATTCCCCACACTCCATCCACTCTCCCCTCATAGTGTGCTACATTCCTTCTTATTTTCACCGCATATCTTGCCTGGCTTAAACATAGATTTAACATATCAACATTGCACCCATCCCTTCTCCCACTCAACCCAAACAACCACAATTCTTTCCACTCTAGACATTTTAACACCCCTTCATCCCAGCACCTGCATATCAATTTTTTTATTTTCCCAAAGAACCCCCTTAATTCCCCACACTCAAAAAACTCATGCATACAATTCTCCACTCCCACCTTACACACATCACATTCTCTCTTAACCTCTTTGTCAAACATACTTATTATTAAATTGTTGAACACCCTGTTGTGCCTTAAACAGAAATCAAAGTGCTCACCCTCCACACTATTCCCTTTCACTCTCAGATTCACCCACATCTTTTTCACATCCATTCCCCCCCATCACCTTTTCCCATACCTTTTCTGATGCTGGTCTCCTTGCATCCCCCTTCCCAAGGGTTTTGTATATCCTTTTCGTGCTAAGGTCTCCCAGCTTCACCCCTTCACCCACATATAGCGCTACCTCACTTTCGCCCCCTCCCACCTTCTTGCTCTCCACCATCCTCCTCCATTCCACCGGCATCCCCTCTTTGATGCTCTCCATCATGCCTTCTGCTGTCCTTCCCCCCATTAACAGATTATTTTCCCTTGTCCCATCAACAATAACTTGAGCCCTCATGAACCCCGGAACATACTCATAGACTAGGTCTCTTATTACCCTAAATCCAGCCCTCCACATTGGTAAATTAAATAATACTTCGCCCTCTTTCATTATCCTATAGTTTTGGAATATGGGTTGTTTCCATACCTGCTGCGCATTCTCACATTCATACTTCACATTCCCCAAGAACTCTCCCCACGCATTCATCACCTCCCTTTGAAAATCATTCATTCCATTCATCCACCCTTTCTTAAAGCGCATAAATATCCCACTGTCCCCACACCCCCCTCCTTTATTTATACTGTCTCTCAAAAATTCTTTCCACACATGCTTATTTCCCTTATTTAGATATTTTATCATCGTTTTGACCCTCATTGCTTTCATCTTCCTTTCCACATTTATTAGTTTTAGCCCCCCATCTTTATAGTCATTCTCTAGAACCTCCCTAGCTATCCTCACTCCCTTCCCCTCCCACATGAACTCACTCACTATTTTATTTACCTCTTTTATTACTCTGTCTGGCACCTCCATTACACTCATTACATAAACTAGCTTGCTCATGATGAGACCATTTAGTACTATAACTTTCCCCCTCAGTTTTAATCTCCTCAGTTTCCAGAAGCTTAGGGTCTTTTTTAAACTACCCACCACTCCCTCATATTGCACATCCCTCCCCTCTCTGTCCTTCAAACCCACATTAATACCCAGTACCCTAATATATTCCTTATTCTCTTTTAAACCTAACTCCTCTCTCCCTACATCACCATTTCCCAGCACCATGTACTCTGACTTTTCCATATTAATTTTAGCCCCTGAAGCTCTTCCATATATCTCCACACTCTCTAAGACCCCTCTTACACTTTCCATGTCTCTTACGGTGATTGTATTATCATCCGCATATTGGAATACTACACTTATCCCTCCCCCCGGCACCATCACCCCCTTTACCCTCTCATTCTGTTGTAGCAAAGCCGCAAGGGGCTCCGCTGATAATGCATAGAGCATCGCCGATAGAGGGCATCCCTGCCGGACGGATCTCCCTAACTTAAATACATTTGTGATGATCCCATTAACCTTAACGCAACTCATGGCTTTCCTATATATTCTCCTTATCCACCCAACAAACCCCCTCCCAAACCCTGCTTTTACCAAAACCCTGAATAAATAAACGTGATTAACCCTATCGAACGCCTTGTTCAGATCTAAGCTTACCAACACCCCTCCTTCTCCACCCTTCATATGATTTACCGTGTCCCTAATACTACAAACTGTGTCACATATATCCCTTCCAGGAATACTATATGCCTGGGTGCTCCCCACCACCGCACCAATAACCCTCTTCATTCTATTGGATAACACCCGTGCCATAATCTTATAATCCCCATTCAACATACTTAACGGCCTATAGTTCCCTAATTTATCCCTACTACCCTTTTTGTACAATATGCTAATCACCCCTGTTGACAATCCGTCCGGCAGTTCATCCTTCTCTTCAAAGCTCTTAAACAACTCCTTCAACATTGGGACTAGCACAGCCTTAAATTCCATGTAGAACTCTGCAGTTAGGCCATCTAGTCCCGGGCTTTTATTTTTGCCCATGCCATCTATTGCTGCCTCTATTTCCTCTTTTCCCATCTCCCCTTCGCACAACTCTCTTCCTTCTTCTGTCAACACCGCCCTCATGCTCCCCAGAGTCTTTTCCAGGCTCTCTTTTTCATTAACTTCCTCCTGGAAGAGCTCTCTATAAAACTCTTCCACCCTCTTAACTATCCCTACTAAGTCTGTAATAATCTCACCCCCCTTACCCTCTATCTGCCTAATCTGATTGTTCCCCTGCTTCCTATTCTCCATCCCTAAGAAAAAACCTGTACATTTTTCCCCTTCAACTAAATATCTTGCCCTACTCCTGACGATTGCCCCCATACACCTCTCTCTTTCCACTATCCCTAACTCATCCCTAAGACTATTGTAGACCCCTAAATCTCTCCCTACCTCTCCCTCTATCTTCTCTGCTTCTTTATTTAGTTCCTCTTTTAACCTCTCCTCCCTCTCTCTCCCTCTTTTATTTCTTCCACAACTGAACTTTATGCTCATTTTTTTTATTTCTCTTTTTAGGCCCTCCCACCATTCTCCTTCATCCTCACCATCCATTTTCTCTTGCTTCCTTAACCATTCATTCATCATCTTTTTGTATTTCTCATCCTTAAGCAGAGCAGCGTTTAGGCACCACACCCCTCCCCCTCTTCCCTTACATCCATCATCCAGCTTAAAGCCAAGGATAACATGATCACTCAAGCTAGTCGTTGTATGTTTAAAAGTCCCCACCTTCCCACCTATCCTTCCCTTGCACAGCACCAAGTCTATCCTACTCTGCTTCAACACACCCCCCACCACCTGTTTTCTAGTATATACCCTCTCATCCAAATTCCTTTCTCTCCACACATCTCTTAAGCCGTTCTCCCTCATCAGTTTCTCCAATGCACCTCGTGAGGAGTCATTTCTATAACTCATCCCACCCGCCACATCAATCCTTCCACACCTCACATTGAAATCACCCACCACCACACAATTTCCCCCACACTTCCCATCCAGACCCTCAAAAAAACTCTTTCTTTCTTTCTCCACATTAGGCGCATGAATATTCATCAGTCTATACATTTCCCCCATATAACCAAACTCTGCAATAATCATCCTTCCTTTTCCATCATCCTCCACCTTTTTCACACTTTCCACTTTTCCCATTCTAAACAATATTGCCACCCCTCTTGCATTCAAACCACCATTATTGAAAAATACCCTCCCCATCCATCCCATTATCACATCACCCACACTTTCATTGTCCCAGTGTGTCTCCTGTAGGCATATGACATCAGCTGTACATAGCAGTAAAGCCCTGTCCCTTCTGTCCTTTGTTTTTAGCCCCCGGCCATTAAATGTACATATCGTCACCATTGCATGTAAAGTTTGAAAAAAAATTCCTGTTCCCACTTGTCCTTCTTTTCCAGGCCACAGCCGTTGAAAGAAACAATCTTCACCATTGTTATTTAAAGGGGATTAGCGTTGGAGTATTCCAAAAGTTCTCCTTCAGCTCACCTTTCGCTGTCCAGTTCATCTCCACCGACTCCTTTCACATTCTTCTCCACTTGTGAACGTGTTTTCACTTTCCCTCTCACGGTTATTCCTGATGGTTTTGAGTCACCTCCTCCGACCCTCGATCCCTCTCTCCCAGGCGTCATCGGACTCCTACTCCGTCCCCTGGTCCTCGGAACCTCGACCCGCTCCTCGATCTCCTGCTCTCCCACCGTCACCTCTATGATTTCGTCATCGTCCTTCAAGAGCAACGTAATTTCATCTTCCACTCTCTGCTCCCCCACCTTCTCCGCTTCTTCTCTCTCCTCCACCACCATCACCGATTCTCCTCTCTCCTCCACCGCCGTCACCTCCTCCTTCTTCTCCACACCTTCGCCGTTCGGACTTTTCTTTCTCTCCGTCTTTGTTTTCTTCTTTTTCACCTTCCCTTTCCCCACTGTCTGTGTCCCCTCATTTCCCTCCTCCGCTACCCCCTCATGTTGTCTTTTCTTCCCTCCTTCCTTCTGTTCCCCCCCTATTTCTTTCTGCCCCACCGCCACCACCACTACCTTCTCTCCCTCTATCACTTCCTCAGCCTCCTCATCCTCCCCCCCCCCCTCTTCTTTATCCACCTCTTCCACCTCCTGCTCCGCTTCCTCCTCCACATTGTACCTCTCCCTCTCCCCCTCCTTTTCAGGCCTGGCCTGTTCTCTCCTTCTCACCCTCTCTTCCCCAGCACAATCCCTCGCAAAATGCCCAACACCCCCACACCTGTAACATTTTATCTCCGGACACTCCCTAAAAATGTGCCCCGCCCTTAGACAGTTTCTGCACACCGCCACCTGTCTGTCATGTATGACCCTTACGTATTCTGCCCCCCCCTCCACTCTAAATTGTGTCGAGTACGGCAGTGATGTTACCTTCTCATTAAGAGAAACTTTGAGGAAGCGTGTCCCGTCCGCTATCCTCATCCCCTCCCTGGTGTTCTTTACATAACGTCTTTTGATGGGCGAAACCGCCTTAACCCCCCACTCAAACAGCCTCCTCAGGATCTGGTCATCCTCGATATATATCGGCATGTACATAAAGGACACCATCACCTCCATCGCAGTTAACTCCTCTGCCTTTATAACCACCCCCTTCACCCTCAGCCCCTCCAGCAATCTCTTCTTTCCCTCCACATATCTCATTGTCACCTCATACCTTTCCCCCTTCAGCCTGCATCCCAGCACCTCCCCACACTCATCCTGTATTTCACACAGCATGTCCAACATTGTAATCTTTCCCAAGCCCCCCTCCACCGTCACCGCCAGTGTCAGATCCGCCCGGTAACTAATGTCCTCATTCCCTTCTCCCACCCTTCCCCCCCTCTCTTTTACTTGGCTACTGCCCTGTTTCAAACTGTTTCTCTCTTTTTCTCCGTCCGTTTTCTTTCTTTGTCCAGGACCCTCCTCTTTCCTTCCGTCGTCTCCATTCACGAACTTTTGTCCTTCTCCCGTGTTCTCCCGGCTTTCCTCCTCTTCTGTTCTTCTCTGCGCACTCTCCTGTGCATTTTCTGACCCTCCGCTTGTCTTTAGAGCCTCGCCGCTCTTCCCTGCGCGTTCCTTAATGCCTCCGCTGCTATTCCTCGCGCCCTCTTCCGGGTTCTGTTCCGCTCCGCAATGTCCTCCTCCCAGTCCCTTTGAAGCCGTTGTTGTGCTTGTTCCGGATTGAAATGCACCCATCTCCTCTTCTCTCTCCATAATTCCCTTCTTTCCAGCCTTTCCTTTCATTAGTCCGGCTTTTTCCGCCTCTCTTTCCTCCCGGCTCCTCTCATCCAGCTTCCTCTCCAGCAGCAGCTTCGCTTTCTCCTCTTCATTCCTTATATTTCCCATCATGCAGGCCGCCTCTCTTACATCCTTTCCTTGTGTAGAGCCCTCAGTATCCGTCTGCATTGTCGGTTTTCCTCCCGTTTCTCCAGCATGCTCCGCTGCATTCAGCTCGGCTTCTCCCGCTTTCTTCGCCGCCCCCCGCATTCCAGACATTCCAGACATTCCAGGATTCACGTCCTTATTCTCCGTTCTTTTCTCCATTTTCTCCACAACGCACCTTCAATGTTTGTCCCCCCAGACAGCTGAGCTGTTTGGGGGGGGGTTTTGCCGGAAAAGATCGCGATTAAAACGCTTGTTTTAAACACTTTGTCCCGTTTCCTCAGCAAACAATTGACCTGCTTCCTCCAGCACTCTCGCTGCGTTCGCGCTGTTGCTCCTCGTAATTTCTCCTCTGATGTTCACAAAACACGGTTTGAAAGTATCCCCCCCGACAGCAGAGCTGTTTGGGGGGCTGTTTGTCCAAAAATAAAGTGCAAAAACCGTCTTATTTGCTCCACTTTGTCCAAATTCGTCCCAAACTTTTGCGTCCACACATACACTGCTCACTCTCAATGCGCTCCTAGCGGGCGTGATCAGAGCGTTAACGCAGTGAGCCACTGGACATGAGTACTCAAACATGCCTACTTTTGCATCTTAGACACTCTGAATTCACTAAATGTACAACTTTTTCTCCATCAAAATGAACAAATGAGACATGAAATAACATCTACAGATCAAGACGAAGCGAATGGAAGCGGTCCCAGCCTCGTAGCTGTGAACAGCTGTGATCGCAGGAAAATGCCGTTACAAAGATTTCTCAGTATATCTCCGGGACATTTCCCTGGCTTTGCCACCGTCACAATGGACAAACGAGACATGAAATAACATCAACAGATCAAGACGAAGCGAATGGAAGTACCCCCGGAGTCATAGCATGTGTAAATCGAGACGAAAGATCTCTCTCTCCCCCGCCTGCTTGCGAAGGGGAGGGGCAGTTTACACACACACACGCAGCTGCTGCATGCAGCAACGCACACAGAGGGAGGAGATGGAAGAGAGAATGCACTCCCCTGAAAACTCCCCTTGAATTCCTCCAGACTCAGAAAATGTAAAAGTTCACTTTTTGGAGATCCATAGAAAAAGGGTGAAAATGGAAAAAAGTATTCGAAAATAGTGCCTCATAAGGCGGGTAGAGTCCCTTGAAAACTCCCCTTGAATTCCTCCAGACTCAGAAAAAGTCAAAGTTGACTTTTTGGAGATCCATAGAAAAAGGGTGAAAATGAAAAAAAGTATGCCACAGCATGGATTCGAACACGCGACCAACGGCATCCAGGGGGGAGCGTTAACGCAGTGAGCCACTGGACATGAGTACTCAAACATGCCTACTTTTGCATCTTAGACACTCTGAATTCACTAAATGTACAACTTTTTCTCCATCAAAATGAACAAATGAGACATGAAATAACATCTACAGATCAAGACGAAGCGAATGGAAGTGGTCCCAGCCTCGTAGCTGTGAACAGCTGTGATCGCAGGAAAATGCTGTTACAAAGATTTCTCAGTATATCTCCGGGACATTTCCCTGGCTTTGCCACCGTCACAATGGACAAACGAGACATGAAATAACATCAACAGATCAAGACGAAGCGAATGAAAGTACCACCGGAGTCATAGCATGTGTAAATCGAGACGAAACATCTCTCTCTCCCCCGCCTGCTTGCGAAGGGGAGGGGCAGTTTACACACACACACGCAGCTGCTGCATGCAGCAATGCACACAGAGGGAGGAGATGGCAGAGAGAATGCACTCCCCTGAAAACTCCCCTTGAATTCCTCCAGACTCAGAAAATGTAAAAGTTCACTTTTTGGAGATCCATAGAAAAAGGGTGAAAATGGAAAAAAGTATTCGAAAATAGTGCCTCATAAGGCGGTAGAGTCCCTTGAAAACTCCCCTTGAATTCCTCCAGACTCAGAAAAAGTCAAAGTTGACTTTTTGGAGATCCATAGAAAAAGGGTGAAAATGAAAAAAAGTATGCCACAGCATGGATTCGAACACGCGACCAACGGCATCCAGGGGCGAGCGTTAACGCAGTGAGCCACTGGACATGAGTACTCAAACATGCCTACTTTCGCATCTTAGACACTCTGAATTCACTAAATGTACAACTTTTTCTCCATCAAAATGAACAAATGAGACATGAAATAACATCTACAGATCAAGACGAAGCGAATGGAAGCGGTCCCAGCCTCGTAGCTGTGAACAGCTGTGATCGCAGGAAAATGCTGTTACAAAGATTTATCAGTATATCTCCGGGACATTTCCCTGGCTTTGCCACCGTCACAATGGACAAACGAGACATGAAATAACATCAACAGATCAAGACGAAGCGAATGGAAGTACCCCCGGAGTCATAGCATGTGTAAATCGAGACAAAACATCTCTCTCTCCCCCGCCTGCTTGCGAAGGGGAGGGGCAGTTTACACACACACACGCAGCTGCTGCATGCAGCAACGCACACAGAGGGAGGAGATGGCAGAGAGAATGCACTCCCCTGAAAACTCCCCTTGAATTCCTCCAGACTCAGAAAATGTAAAAGTTCACTTTGTGGAGATCCATATAAAAAGGGTGAAAATGGAAAAAAGTATTCGAAAATAGTGCCTCATAAGGCGGGTAGAGTCCCTTGAAAACTCCCCTTGAATTCCTCCAGACTCAGAAAAAGTCAAAGTTGACTTTTTGGAGATCCATAGAAAAAGGGTGAAAATGAAAAAAAGTATGCCACAGTATGGATTCGAACACGCGACCAACCGCATCCAGGGGCGAGCATTAACGCAGTGAGCCACTGGACCTGAGTACTCAAACATGCCTACTTTTGCATCTTAGACACTCTGAATTCACTAAATGTACAACTTTTTCTCCATCAAAATGAACAAATGAGACATGAAATAACATCTACAGATCAAGACGAAGCGAATGGAAGCGGTCCCAGCCTCGTAGCTGTGAACAGCTGTGATCGCAGGAAAATGCTGTTACAAAGATTTCTCAGTATATCTCCGGGACATTTCCCTGGCTTTGCCACCGTCACAATGGACAAACGAGACATGAAATAACATCAACAGATCAAGACGAAGCGAATGGAAGTACCACCGGAGTCATAGCATGTGTAAATCGAGACGAAACATCTCTCTCTCCCCCGCCTGCTTGCGAAGGGGAGGGGCAGTTTACACACACACACGCAGCTGCTGCATGCAGCAACGCACACAGAGGGAGGAGATGGCAGAGAGAATGCACTCCCCTGAAAACTCCCCTTGAATTCCTCCAGACTCAGAAAATGTAAAAGTTCACTTTTTGGAGATCCATAGAAAAAGGGTGAAAATGGAAAAAAGTATTCGAAAATAGTGCCTCATAAGGCGGTAGAGTCCCTTGAAAACTCCCCTTGAATTCCTCCAGACTCAGAAAAAGTCAAAGTTGACTTTTTGGAGATCCATAGAAAAAGGGTGAAAATGAAAAAAAGTATTCCACAGTATGGATTCGAACACGCGACCAACCGCATACAGGGGCGAGCATTAACGCAGTGAGCCACTGGACCTGAGTACTCAAACATGCCTACTTGTGCATCTTAGACACTCTGAATTTACTAAATGTACAACTTTTTCTCCATCAAAATGAACAAATTAGACATTAAATAACATCTACAGATCAAGACGAAGCGAATGGAAGCGGTCCCAGCCTCGTAGCTGCGAACAGCTGTGATCGCAGGAAAATGCTGTTACAAAGATTTCTCAGTATATCTCCGGGACATTTCCCTGGCTTTCCCACCGTCACAATGGACAAACGAGACATGAAATAACATCAACAGATCAAGACGAAGCGAATGGAAGTACCCCCGGAGTCATAGCATGTGTAAATCGAGACGAAACATCTCTCTCTCCCCGGCCTGCTTGCGAAGGGGAGGGGCAGTTTACACACACACACGCAGCTGCTGCATGCAGCAACACACACACAGGGAGGAGATGGCAGAGAGAACGCACTCCCCTGAAAACTCCCCTTGAATTCCTCCAGACTCAGAAAATGTCAAAGTTGACTTTTTGGAGATCCATAGAAAAAGGGTGAAAATGAAAAAAAGTATGCCACAGCATGGATTCGAACACGCGACCAACCGCATCCAGGGGCGAGCATTAACGCAGTGAGCCACTGGACCTGAGTACTCAAACATGCCTACTTTTGCATCTTAGAAACTCTGAATTCACTAAATGTACAACTTTTTCTCCATCAAAATGAACAAATGAGACATTAAATGACATCTACAGATCAAGACGAAGCGAATGGAAGCGGTCCCAGCCTCGTAGCTGTGAACAGCTGTGATCGCAGGAAAATGCTGTTACAAAGATTTCTCAGTATATCTCCGGGACATTTCCCTGGCTTTCCCACCGTCACAATGGACAAACGAGACATGAAATAACATCAACAGATCAAGACGAAGCGAATGGAGGTACCCCCGGAGTCATAGCATGTGTAAATCGAGACGAAACATCTCTCTCTCCCCCGCCTGCTTGCGAGGGGGAGGGGCAGTTTACACACACACGCAGCTGCTGCATGCAGCAACACACACATAGGGAGGAGATGGCAGAGAGAACGCACTCCCCTGAAAACTCCCCTTGAATTCCTCCAGACTCAGAAAATGTAAAAGATCACTTTTTGGAGATCCATAGAAAAAGGGTGAAAATGGAAAAAGGTATTCGAAAATAGTGCCTCATAAGGCGGGTAGAGTCCCTTGAAAACTCCCCTTGAATTCCTCCAGACTCAGAAAAAGTCAAAGTTGACTTTTTGGAGATCCATAGAAAAAGGGTGAAAATGAAAAAAAGTATGCCACAGCATGGATTCGAACACGCGACCAACCGCATCCAGGGGCGAGCGTTAACGCAGTGAGCCACTGGACCTGAGTACTCAAACATGCCTACTTTTGCATCTTAGACACTCTGAATTCACTAAATGTACAACTTTTTCTCCATCAAAATGAACAAATGAGACATGAAATAACATCTACAGATCAAGACGAAGCGAATGGAAGCGGTCCCAGCCTCGTAGCTGTGAACAGCTGTGATCGCAGGAAAATGCTGTTACAAAGATTTCTCAGTATATCTCCGGGACATTTCCCTGGCTTTGCCACCGTCACAATGGACAAACGAGACATGACATAACATCAACAGATCAAGACGAAGCGAATGGAAGTACCCCCGGAGTCATAGCATGTGTAAATCAAGACGAAACATCTCTCTCTCCCCCGCCTGCTTGCGAAGGGGAGGGGCAGTTTACACACACACGCGCAGCTGCTGCATGCAGCAACGCACACAGAGGGAGGAGATGGCAGAGAGAACGCACTCCCCTGAAAACTCCCCTTGAATTCCTCCAGACTCAGAAAATGTAAAAGATCACTTTTTGGAGATCCATAGAAAAAGGGTGAAAATGAAAAAAAGAATGCCACAGCATGGATTCGAACACGCGACCAACCGCATCCAGGGGCGAGCGTTAACACAGTGAGCCACTGGACCTGAGTACTCAAACATGCCTACTTGTGCATCTTAGACACTCTGAATTTACTAAATGTACAACTTTTTCTCCATCAAAATGAACAAATGAGACATTAAATAACATCTACAGATCAAGACGAAGCGAATGGAAGCGGTCCCAGCCTCGTAGCTGCGAACAGCTGTGATCGCAGGAAAATGCTGTTACAAAGATTTCTCAGTATATCTCCGGGACATTTCCCTGGCTTTCCCACCGTCACAATGGACAAACGAGACATGAAATAACATCAACAGATCAAGACGAAGCGAAAGGAAGTACCCCCTGAGTCATAGCATGTGTAAATCGAGACGAAACATCTCTATCTCCCCCGCCTGCTTGCGAAGGGGAGGGGCAGTTTACACACACACACACGCAGCTGCTGCATGCAGCAACGCACACACAGGGAGGAGATGGCAGAGAGAACGCACTCCCCTGAAAACTCCCCTTGAATTCCTCCAGACTCAGAAAATGTAAAAGATCACTTTTTGGAGATCCATAGAAAAAGAGTGAAAATGGAAAAAAGTATTCGAAAATAGTGACTCATAAGGCGGGTAGAGTCCCTTGAAAACTCCCCTTGAATTCCTCCAGACTCAGAAAAAGTCAAAGTTGACTTTTTGGAGATCCATAGAAAAAGGGTGAAAATGAAAAAAAGTATGCCACAGCATGGATTCGAACACGCGACCAACCGCATCCAGGGGCGAGCATTAACGCAGTGAGCCACTGGACTTGAGTACTCAAACATGCCTACTTTTGCATCTTAGAAACTCTGAATTCACTAAATGTACAACTTTTTCTCCATCAAAATGAACAAATGAGACATGAAATAACATCTACAGATCAAGACGAAGCGAATGGAAGTACCCCCGGAGTCATAGCATGTGTAAATCGAGACGAAACATCTCTCTCTCCCCCGCCTGCTTGCGAAGGGGAGGGGCAGTTTACACACACACACGCAGCTGCTGCATGCAGCAACGCACACACAGGGAGGAGATGGCAGAGAGAATGCACTCCCCTGAAAACTCCCCTTGAATTCCTCCAGACTCAGAAAATGTAAAAGTTCACTTTTTGGAGATCCATAGAAAAAGAGTGAAAATGGAAAAAAGTATTCGAAAATAGTGACTCATAAGGCGGGTAGAGTCCCTTGAAAACTCCCCTTGAATTCCTCCAGACTCAGAAAAAGTCAAAGTTGACTTTTTGGAGATCCATAGAAAAAGGGTGAAAATGAAAAAAAGTATGCCACAGCATGGATTCGAACACGCGACCAACCGCATCCAGGGGCGAGCATTAACGCAGTGAGCCACTGGACTTGAGTACTCAAACATGCCTACTTTTGCATCTTAGAAACTCTGAATTCACTAAATGTACAACTTTTTCTCCATCAAAATGAACAAATGAGACATGAAATAACATCTACAGATCAAGACGAAGCGAATGGAAGTACCCCCGGAGTCATAGCATGTGTAAATCGAGACGAAACATCTCTCTCTCCCCCGCCTGCTTGCGAAGGGGAGGGGCAGTTTACACACACACACGCAGCTGCTGCATGCAGCAACGCACACACAGGGAGGAGATGGCAGAGAGAATGCACTCCCCTGAAAACTCCCCTTGAATTCCTCCAGACTCAGAAAATGTAAAAGTTCACTTTTTGGAGATCCATAGAAAAAGAGTGAAAATGGAAAAAAGTATTCGAAAATAGTGACTCATAAGGCGGGTAGAGTCCCTTGAAAACTCCCCTTGAATTCCTCCAGACTCAGAAAAAGTCAAAGTTGACTTTTTGGAGATCCATAGAAAAAGGGTGAAAATGAAAAAAAGTATGCCACAGCATGGATTCGAACACGCGACCAACCGCATCCAGGGGCGAGCATTAACGCAGTGAGCCACTGGACTTGAGTACTCAAACATGCCAACTTTTGCATCTTAGAAACTCTGAATTCACTAAATGTACAACCTTTTCTCCATCAAAATGAACAAATGAGACATTAAATAACATCTACAGATCAAGACAAAGCGAATGGAAGCGGTCCCAGCCTCGTAGCTGTGAACAGCTGTGATCGCAGGAAAATGCTGTTACAAAGATTTATCAGTATATCTCCGGGACATTTCCCTGGCTTTCCCACCGTCACAATGGACAAACGAGACATGAAATAACATCAACAGATCAAGACGAAGCGAATGGAGGTACCCCCGGAGTCATAGCATGTGTAAATCGAGACGAAACATCTCTCTCTCCCTGCTTGCGAGAGGGAGGGGCAGTTTACACACACACACAGCCGCTGCATTTAGCAACGCACACACAGGGAGGAGATGGCAGAGAGAATGCACTCCCCTGAAAACTCCCCTTGAATTCCTCCAGACTCAGAAAATGTAAAAGTTCACTTTTTGGAGATCCATAGAAAAAGGGTGAAAATGGAAAAAAGTATTCGAAAATAGTGCCTCATAAGGCGGGTAGAGTCCCTTGAAAACGCCCCTTGAATTCCTCCAGACTCAGAAAAAGTCAAAGTTGACTTTTTGGAGATCCATAGAAAAAGGGTGAAAATGAAAAAAAGTATGCCACAGCATGGATTTGAACACGTGACCAACCGCATCCAGGGGCGAGCGTTTTTTTTTTTTTTTTTTTTTTTTTTTTTTTATTCATTATCAAAATGTTTTCACACAGATTAAACAAACACTCACATTGCATAACCAATCCCCCAAAAAGAAGAGGACCCCAATGCATTTAATACAAAGTATACATCACAGTCCTATCTTGTCTTTCACTTCCCCGACATTCCTAATACACCATTCTTTTACATTTATTCCCCTTTCACAGGTCATCATTCCTTATTTTTCAAAATTATACTTAAGCTTTCCATCATTCACTTCTATCAGTGTACAACCATCAACATGTTCTTTCATGAACATCTCATTATCTTTGTACACATATAACATTCCAACAACCCTCATTATATTCCTCTTCATAATTCCCCACACTCCATCAACTCTCCCCTCATAGTGTGCTACATTCCTTCTTATTTTCACCGCATATCTTGCCTGGCTTAAACATAGATTTAACATATCAACATTGCACCCATCCCTTCTCCCACTCAACCCAAACAACCACAATTCTTTCCACTCTAGACATTTTAACACCCCTTCATCCCAGCACCTGCATATCAATTCTTTTATTTTCCCAAAGAACCCCCTTAATTCCCCAAACTCAAAAAACTCATGCATACAATTCTCCACTCCCACCTTACACACATCACATTCTCTCTTAACCTCTTTGTCAAACATACTTATTATTAAATTGTTGAACACCCTGTTGTGCCTTAAACAGAAATCAAAGTGCTCACCCTTCACACTATTCCCTTTCACTCTCAGATTCACCCACATCTTTTTCACATCCATTCCCCCCATCACCTTTTCCCATACCTTTTCTGATGCTGGTCTCCTTGCATCCCCCTTCCCAAGGATTTTGTATATCCTTTTCGTGCTCAGGTCTCCCAGCTTCACCCCTTCACCCACATATAGCGCTACCTCACTTTCGCCCCCTCCCACCTTCTTGCTCTCCACCATCCTCCTCCATTCCACCGGCATCCCCTCTTTGATGCTCTCCATCATGCCTTCCGCTGTCCTTCCCCCCATTAACAGATCCTTTTCCCTTGTCCCATCAACAATAACTTGAGCCCTCATGAACCCCGGAACATACTCATAGACTAGGTCTCTTATTACCCTAAATCCAGCCCTCCACATTGGTAAATTAAATAATACTTCCCCCTCTTTCATTATCCTATAGTTTTGGAATATGGGTTGTTTCCATACCTGCTGCGCATTCTCACATTCATACTTCACATTCCCCAAGAACTCTCCCCACGCATTCATCACCTCCCTTTGAAAATCATTCATTCCATTCATCCACCCTTTCTTAAAGCGCATAAATATCCCACTGTCCCCACACCCCCCTCCTTTATTTATACTGTCTCTCAAAAATTCTTTCCACACATGCTTATTTCCCTTATTTAAATATTTTATCATTGTTTTAACCCTCATTGCTTTCATCTTCCTTTCCACATTTATTAGTTTTAGCCCCCCATCTTTATAGTCATTCTCTAGAACCTCCCTAGCTATCCTCACTCCCTTCCCCTCCCACATGAACTCACTCACTATTTTATTTACCTCTTGTATTACTCTGTCTGGCACCTCCATTACACTCATTACATAAACTAGCTTGCTCATGATGAGACCATTTACTACTATAACTTTCCCCCTCAGTTTCAATCTCCTCAGTTTCCAGAAGCTTAGGGTCTTTTTTAAACTACCCACCACTCCCTCATATTGCACATCCCTCCCCTCTCTGTCCTTCAAACCCACATTAATACCCAGTACCCTAATATATTCCTTATTCTCTTTTAAACCTAACTCCTCTCTCCCTACATCACCCTTTCCCAGCACCATGTACTCTGACTTTTCCATATTAATTTTAGCCCCTGAAGCTCTTCCATATATCTCCACACTCTCTAAGACCCCTCTTACACTTTCCATGTCTCTTACGGTGATTGTAGTATCATCCGCATATTGGAATACTACACTTATCCCTCCCCCCGGCACCATCACCCCCTTTACCCTCTCATTCTGTTGTAGCAAAGCCGCAAGGGGCTCCGCTGATAATGCATAGAGCATCGCCGATAGAGGGCATCCCTGCCGGACGGATCTCCCCAACTTAAATACATTTGTGATGATCCCATTAACCTTAACGCAACTCATGGCTTTCCTATATATTCTCCTTATCCACCCAACAAACCCCCTCCCAAACCCTGCTTTTACCAAAACCCTGAATAAATAAACGTGATTAACCCTATCGAACGCCTTGTTCAGATCTAAGCTTACCAACACCCCTCCTTCTCCACCCTTCATATGATTTACCGTGTCCCTAATACTACAAACTGTGTCACATATATCCCTTCCAGGAATACTATATGCCTGGGTGCTCCCCACCACCGCACCAATAACCCTCTTCATTCTATTGGATAACACCCGTGCTATAATCTTATAATCCCCATTCAACATACTTAACGGCCTATAGTTCCCTAATTTATCCCTACTACCCTTTTTGTACAATATGCTAATCACCCCTGTTGATAATCCGTCCGGCAGTTCATCCTTCTCTTCGAAGCTCTTAAACAACTCCTTCAACATTGGGACTAGCACAGCCTTAAATTCCATGTAGAACTCTGCAGTTAGGCCATCTAGTCCCGGGCTTTTATTTTTGCCCATGCCATCTATTGCTGCCTCTATTTCCTCTTTTCCTATCTCCCCTTCGCACAACTCTCTTCCTTCTTCTGTCAACACCGCCCTCATGCTCCCCAGAGTCTTTTCCAGGCTCTCTTTTTCATTAATTTCCTCCTGGAAGAGCTCTCTATAAAACTCTTCCACCCTCTTAACTATCCCTACTAAGTCTTTAATAATCTCACCCCCCTTACCCTATTTAGGGGCAATGGATGTCCACTTGCGGGAGACGACAGACAGTGGTGCGGTTAGCCAAAGTGACAATGGATGTCCACTTGCGGGAGACGACAGACAGTGGTGCGGTTAGCCAAAGTGACAGACCTAATGTTAGACCAATTTACAGGCAATGGACGTCCACTCTCGGGAGAGAGACCTCCAGCATGTGTCCCTGACATGGAGACTCTGTTTATTTCACTCATCCAGGACAGAGACCGGGGAAATCTCCTCTCTGTGGCCCCTCCAAGACCCCCAAAGGACGGACCACAGACCTCCAGCATGTGTCCCTGACATGGGCACCTCCATAACCTTGCACACCGTGAGTCCCCGGACTCCCGGACTTAAGCACTCCCCCACGGACTAAACCCAGATGTTCACACCCTACAGAACTCCATGCCCCTGGTTAACCTAAAGGGGGTGGATTTTGCGGTGCTTTACCGTCGGCACATCGGTATCCATATTCGGCCTTATTCACGGCACCACCACCCCTTCTGTGGAGGATATTCTCATGCTCCTGGTAACCCTTTAAATAGTCTGATACTGTCAGGGCTCATCACCGCACTTTACAAGCCATAAATAATGTTTAAATGGTCGGGGAAAGTGTTTTTAAACGTCTGGAAGAGAGTTGTAGCCTTTCATTTTGCAGGATATCATTTAACATGTAACCTCTCCTGGAAATGCACAGAATATGTCCATTTCCAGGAGAGGTTCCATGTTAAATTATATCCTGCAAAATGACAGGCTATAAGCCAGGAAAAAGTGTTTGAAAGGCGGGGAAAAGTTGTTTAAAATAGTCGGAAAAGTGTTTTTAAACGTCTGGAAGAGAGTTGTTGCCTGTCATTTTGCAGGATATCATTTAACATGGAACCTCTCCTGGAAATGCGCAGAGTATGTCCATTTCCAGGAGAGGTTCCATGTTAAATTATATCCTGCAAAATGACAGGCTATAAGCCAGGAACAAGTGTTTGAAAGGCGGGGAAAAGTTGTTTAAAATAGTCGGAAAAGTGTTTTTAAACGTCTGGAAGAGAGTTGTTGCCTGTCATTTTGCAGGATATAATTTAACATGGAACCTCTCCTGGAAATGCGCAGAGTATGTCCATTTCCAGGAGAGGTTCCATGTTAAATTATATCCTGCAAAATGACAGGCTATAAGCCAGGAACAAGTGTTTGAAAGGCGGGGAAAAGTTGTTTAAAATAGTCTGATACCTCCAGGGCGCATCACCGCATTTTACAAGCCAGGGAAAGTGTCGGAATCCTGGGTAAACATTGTTTAAATAGTCTGACACCTGGCACTGTATTTGCCCCTGGGAGAGGTTCCATGTTAAATTATATCCTGCAAAATGACAGGCTATAAGCCAGGAACAAGTGTTTGAAAGGCGGGGAAAAGTTGTTTAAAATAGTCTGATACCTCCAGGGCGCATCACCGCATTTTACAAGCCAGGGAAGGTGTCGGAATCCTGGGTAAACATTGTTTAAATAGTCTGACACCTGGCACTGTATTTGCCCCTGGGAGAGGTTCCATGTTAAATTATATCCTGCAAAATGACAGGCTATAAGCCAGGAACAAGTGTTTGAAAGGCGGGGAAAAGTTGTTTAAAATAGTCTGATACCTCCAGGGCGCATCACCGCATTTTACAAGCCAGGGAAGGTGTCGGAATCCTGGGTAAACATTGTTTAAATAGTCTGACACCTGGCACTGTATTTGCCCCTGGGAGAGGTTCCATGTTAAATTATATCCTGCAAAATGACAGGCTATAAGCCAGGAACAAGTGTTTGAAAGGCGGGGAAAAGTTGTTTAAAATAGTCTGATACCTCCAGGGCGCATCACCGCATTTTACAAGCCAGGGAAGGTGTCGGAATCCTGGGTAAACATTGTTTAAATAGTCTGACACCTGGCACTGTATTTGCCCCTGGGAGAGGTTCCATGTTAAATTATATCCTGCAAAATGACAGGCTATAAGCCAGGAACAAGTGTTTGAAAGGCGGGGAAAAGTTGTTTAAAATAGTCTGATACCTCCAGGGCGCATCACCGCATTTTACAAGCCAGGGAAGGTGTCGGAATCCTGGGTAAACATTGTTTAAATAGTCTGACACCTGGCACTGTATTTGCCCCTGGGAGAGGTTCCATGTTAAATTATATCCTGCAAAATGACAGGCTATAAGCCAGGAACAAGTGTTTGAAAGGCGGGGAAAAGTTGTTTAAAATAGTCTGATACCTCCAGGGCGCATCACCGCATTTTACAAGCCAGGGAAGGTGTCGGAATCCTGGGTAAACATTGTTTAAATAGTCTGACACCTGGCACTGTATTTGCCCCTGGGAGAGGTTCCATGTTAAATTATATCCTGCAAAATGACAGGCTATAAGCCAGGAACAAGTGTTTGAAAGGCGGGGAAAAGTTGTTTAAAATAGTCTGATACCTCCAGGGCGCATCACCGCATTTTACAAGCCAGGGAAGGTGTCGGAATCCTGGGTAAACATTGTTTAAATAGTCTGACACCTGGCACTGTATTTGCCCCTGGGAGAGGTTCCATGTTAAATTATATCCTGCAAAATGACAGGCTATAAGCCAGGAACAAGTGTTTGAAAGGCGGGGAAAAGTTGTTTAAAATAGTCTGATACCTCCAGGGCGCATCACCGCATTTTACAAGCCAGGGAAGGTGTCGGAATCCTGGGTAAACATTGTTTAAATAGTCTGACACCTGGCACTGTATTTGCCCCTGGGAGAGGTTCCATGTTAAATTATATCCTGCAAAATGACAGGCTATAAGCCAGGAACAAGTGTTTGAAAGGCGGGGAAAAGTTGTTTAAAATAGTCTGATACCTCCAGGGCGCATCACCGCATTTTACAAGCCAGGGAAGGTGTCGGAATCCTGGGTAAACATTGTTTAAATAGTCTGACACCTGGCACTGTATTTGCCCCTGGGAGAGGTTCCATGTTAAATTATATCCTGCAAAATGACAGGCTATAAGCCAGGAACAAGTGTTTGAAAGGCGGGGAAAAGTTGTTTAAAATAGTCTGATACCTCCAGGGCGCATCACCGCATTTTACAAGCCAGGGAAGGTGTCGGAATCCTGGGTAAACATTGTTTAAATAGTCTGACACCTGGCACTGTATTTGCCCCTGGGAGAGGTTCCATGTTAAATTATATCCTGCAAAATGACAGGCTATAAGCCAGGAACAAGTGTTTGAAAGGCGGGGAAAAGTTGTTTAAAATAGTCTGATACCTCCAGGGCGCATCACCGCATTTTACAAGCCAGGGAAGGTGTCGGAATCCTGGGTAAACATTGTTTAAATAGTCTGACACCTGGCACTGTATTTGCCCCTGGGAGAGGTTCCATGTTAAATTATATCCTGCAAAATGACAGGCTATAAGCCAGGAACAAGTGTTTGAAAGGCGGGGAAAAGTTGTTTAAAATAGTCTGATACCTCCAGGGCGCATCACCGCATTTTACAAGCCAGGGAAGGTGTCGGAATCCTGGGTAAACATTGTTTAAATAGTCTGACACCTGGCACTGTATTTGCCCCTGGGAGAGGTTCCATGTTAAATTATATCCTGCAAAATGACAGGCTATAAGCCAGGAACAAGTGTTTGAAAGGCGGGGAAAAGTTGTTTAAAATAGTCTGATACCTCCAGGGCGCATCACCGCATTTTACAAGCCAGGGAAGGTGTCGGAATCCTGGGTAAACATTGTTTAAATAGTCTGACACCTGGCACTGTATTTGCCCCTGGGAGAGGTTCCATGTTAAATTATATCCTGCAAAATGACAGGCTATAAGCCAGGAACAAGTGTTTGAAAGGCGGGGAAAAGTTGTTTAAAATAGTCTGATACCTCCAGGGCGCATCACCGCATTTTACAAGCCAGGGAAGGTGTCGGAATCCTGGGTAAACATTGTTTAAATAGTCTGACACCTGGCACTGTATTTGCCCCTGGGAGAGGTTCCATGTTAAATTATATCCTGCAAAATGACAGGCTATAAGCCAGGAACAAGTGTTTGAAAGGCGGGGAAAAGTTGTTTAAAATAGTCTGATACCTCCAGGGCGCATCACCGCATTTTACAAGCCAGGGAAGGTGTCGGAATCCTGGGTAAACATTGTTTAAATAGTCTGACACCTGGCACTGTATTTGCCCCTGGGAAACTTCAAGGTTATATTCATGTTTTATTATTTATTTAATAATCACATGATTTTTACAAAAACAGTATACACAGTATACATATATACAATAATAATAATAATAATAATAATATAACAATATACATAATAAAAACATGAAAAGTGGTGAAAATGAGAAAATGTATCCGAAAATAGTGCCTCCTAATGCGGGCATGTGGACAGTAGCCACAGACTCACAGGCACACACACACATGCAGAGATCCAGGGGGCGGAGCACATGGCTTTTTTTACCCAGAAATAAGTCTATGAGAGGCGGGGAGACTCAGAGGACAGGCTGCGTCACCTCACTTTGTAACCCAGGAAAAGAGCAGGAATTCTGGCTGCGTGAGTGTTAAAAGTGCATTCATCTGTGTTAATCCGACAGCCGCAGAGGTGCTGACGCAAAGCAGGCGGAACAAATTGATTATTTGAACCAGGAATAAATGTTTGCAAGGCGGGGAAAGTGTTCCTGCAGCCCCTCCATAACGGTAATAATGATTAGAAATGATTTCCAGGGCAGAAAGCGTTTTTTAAATGTGGAAAAAAATATGTTAAACTGTTTAAAAAGCACAAAGTGATTTGAGTGCAGTTCTCATGTGTCCCCACAGGAGGGCGCGTCGTCCCAGGGAGCACAGTGCATGGTGACAAGGTACGATTTATACCCTAAAATAGCATGCTAAGTGTGGGTGGATTAGTTTCAAAGCATGCACACTCTGCTCGTGTCAGACTTCCATCAAATAGACCGGGGAAAACACCTCTCATTAGCCCCTCAAAGACCACCAAAGGACGGACTAAGCAGCTCCAGCACGGCTCCCTCACATGGAGCTCAGGTTATTTCATACCTCCAGGAGAGGGACCGGGAAAACCACCTCTCTGTAGCCCCTGACAGAGCCCCAAAGGACGGACTAAGGACCTCCGGCAACAGTGGCACTTCCATAACCTCGTGCACCGTGAGACCCCGGGCCCCCGGACTTAAGCACTCCCCCACGGACTAAACCCAGATGTTCACACCCTGCAGAATCTCATGCCCCTGGTCACCTTTAAGGGGGGGTGGATTTTGCGGTGCTTTACCGTCCGAACACAAGCATCAATATTCGTCCTCCTTCACAGCAGCAGCAGCAGCAGCAGCAGCAGCAGCAGCAGCAGCAGCAGCACCTGCCCTGCTGCACTTCCATAACCTCGTGCACCGTGAGACCCCGGGCCCCCGGACTTAAGCACTCCCCCACGGACTAAACCCAGATGTTCACACCCTGCAGAATCTCATGCCCCTGGTCACCTTTAAGGGGGGGTGGATTTTGCGGTGCTTTACCGTCCAAACACAAGCATCAATATTCGTCCTCCTTCACAGCAGCAGCAGCAGCAGCAGCAGCAGCAGCAGCACCTGCCCTGCTGGAGGTTCACACTTTAACTTATTTGTATTCGTTTTTTTTTGTTCCCCTCCTCTGCCTTACACATCCTCCCACGCTCGAGCACTCCTCACTCGGACTAAACCCCTCCATGCACACCGCCAGAACCAGAACCTCACGCCCCTGGTGACCTTAAAGGTGTTTGTCTTTGTTTGTTTTTGTACTCCACATAGACAGGCAGGTGTTCAGCACCACGGACAGAGCGGGCCCGCTGCTGCTGCTGCTGGAAGGTGGAACACTTTGAGTCTTTTTATTTTCTCTTTTCTCCCTGCTCCTGCACACACCTTTTGTTACCCTCCTCTGCCTTACACATCCTCCCACGCTCGAGCACTCCTCACTCGGACTAAACCCAGATGTTCACACCCTACAGAACTTCATGCCCCTGGTTACCCTAAAGGGGTGGATTTTGCGGTGCTTTACCGTCCGCACATCGGCATACATATTCGGCCTTATTCATGACACTACCACCCCTTCTTTGGAGGATATTGCAGGATATAATTTAACATGGAACCTCTCCTGGAAATGCACAGAGTATGTCCATTTCCAGGAGAGGTTACATGTTAAATTATATCCTGCAAAATGACAGGCACTGTATTTGCCCCTGGGAACCTTCAAGGTTATACTAATGTTTTTTTTTTATTTTTTATTTAATTATCACACCACTTTTACAAAAACAGTATACAAAATAAACATAATAACAACATGATTAACAGGGGCCTGGGGGCCATATTAGCCGTCTAACTTGTACAGTGCACCGGGGAAAAAAGGTTGAGTCCACGGCCCCTTTCCCCTCATCAGGAGTACCAATCGGTCCTGAAGAAGAGGTATCGCTGCTCTCCGCCCCTGAATCCTCTTCGGAGGTAGCTGACGGTGGTAGACCTCCTTCTGATGATGATGCTGCTGCAGCTGCTGCCGCCGCCCTGAACATGGAGCGGATCTTCAATGCCTCCTTTATTCCAGGCGTATTCGCGTAGAACCGGTCTGCAGTGCTTACGTCGTGGCACATAAACCTAGCCAGAATCGACCTGCTTTCTGGATCTTGGTGATGCTTGATATTGTCAGCCAGGGCAGTGCGCAAGATGGTGAAGGTGATGGCTGTTTCTAGCCCAGCATCAGCCCAAGCCCTCTTCAAGTGAGCGTTCAGGTTCTTGGAAGCCTGCTTCCCCGATGTGAAAAGGAAGAATTCATTCTGAGGACCCGACAAGCCCTCTTTTATCCCCATCCACCGCATGACCCAGCTAAACTCCTTTATTGTAAGCACCAGCTGTGCTTCACCAAATGTCTTGGCAGTCTTGTGATCCTGCACGTGGATGATGTAGCCCTCAGCAGTGCCCCTTCTGTCCGCCTCAAAGACCTCCGTGTTGGTCATGTTTGCATACACACCCGGACGGTGGCCATACAGGAGGCTCCAATGGAGGGTTAGATAGCCATATAGCAGGTACTGGGTGATTGTGGTCGGATTGCTAGCCATCAGGTCAAGGAGATCAGGGATGCGCTTCTCAGCGGCCGCCATGGCGGCGAGAAGCTCCGCCTGGCTCGGCAGACGATCCAGCTTGTCCCTCTTCACCTTAAACTGGTGGAGAGTGACAGACTTTTTCAAATCGTTAATGTTGGCTTTCACCTCTCTGATGATGTTGGTCATATCAGACTGGGTGAGCCTGCACCCCCGGAGCTTTGATGCAGATAAGTACCTCAGGAAATGGTTCACAGTCTTCAGGAACAACAGCGATGTTGTGACTGTCCGGCCCGACTCTGAAATATACTTGCTCCAGCCACGGACCCTCTTTGTGTCTTTTAGAAACAGCCAGTCTGACAGCCGGTCAAAACCATGGGCCATGAATACTATGAAGTTCTTTATCCGGCTGACATTGGACATACAATTCTCTTTCCGTTTTACTGTCGGTGCAAGACCCTCACAATGACCTCTGTATGTCTGAATGTACGTCTCCATGCTTTTAGGCAACGTGATTTCACGCATGGTATTCCGCAGTCCCTTCCCAGTGCACCATTGATTTTGGGAAGAGGGCCAGTCCTTAGCCAGATTAGCTTTCAGCTTATTGGAGACAGACGCACGGGTCTTCTGGCATACAGGGGGAGAAGGGTGGAGGGTGCACCGGGTATTCCTCCTCATTGTCTATATCCAATGATGTAGCCATTCCAATGATGGGATTAGTCTCTCGGAGGTCATGGAGCAACTGCAGGGCCACACTATGCTTCAGCCTTGCCATGACCTGATGTGCCTCATCTCGGGAGAACTCAGGGTGGTCACGAGTTACATGACGGTGTAGTTTCCTCCCAGCATACGAACACCCTGTGATGGGACAGGGTTTGGTCCGAACATTTATTCTACCACTGGCCATTTTAAGAATGATGCCTCTTTCATCCAGGTTCCGCACTGCATGTTTGTGCTTAAGGTGCTTATTCAAAGCCAGATAGCGGAGGCTGCACACCGGGCATTCGGTCAACATCCTTCCAAAAACACACACAATGAATTCTATTTAAATGGTTTTCTGTTTCTCCGTTTATATGCGTTAGCCAACTGCTGATTGCAACCATGGGTCCGATGCTTCAATGCAGGGAACACGGACCAAGGGGAGGACTTGGGTTACCACCTGGTTAAAATGGTCCCACCTCCGCACCAACGCGACTGGCGATGGGTCCGATACATTGATTGTTTTTTGTTTCATGGTTCTGCCACGAACTCACAAGACAGTTTTGGGTACAAAACGTGGGGGTAACAGTACCTCCGGGCGCTCCGTCCCGCTCCGGCTTTCGCCGCAGCGGGGGGAGGAGGCATTGAACCCCTCGCACCTGCCCCCGGAGGAGGCAGGGGAGTCAGGTACCCGGAGGCGCACGGTGGACGGCCAGGGCGAGACCGCCACACCGCACTGGAGTCAGAGTTCCGAGTTTTTCGAGCCAGGTCCCGGTGAAACGCAGTACGGAGCACCCGGCAGGAACCTCCAGCAGACCCCCCCGCGCGGTTCCCTCGTCCCTCGGAAGAGGCGGAGAGGTGGGTGTTTTTCATCTGCTGGCGGACTGCCGGGGAGAACGTGCTGCTCGGGAGCCAGGCTCAGAGTTAGTGGAAGTGAGAGCCCGTGCACCTGCCTTTTACAGCAGGCACGCGCTGGTATCGGGTTGGGGAGAGAAGGTAGATGCAGAGGCTGCAGAAACAGCCAGAGCCTTTCCCCTCTAACACACCCCTCATTTGGTTCATGAGCACTGGGCAGAGTCCCCTGTCAACTCTCCTTATATTCCTCCGGAGACCAGTTGGGAAATGGCAGCATCCCACTTCACCTGGTAGACCAATATCGTTAAATGAGCTCAGTAATGTACTGCACAACATCACATGGGTAAAATGAGCTATATCATGCACTGCAAAATCACATTTGGTTTATTTCCAAAAAGCCTGGAAAAAACACATATCCATCATGTCCTGTAAAATATCATTCTTTGTTTATGTCCGCTCCAGGATTACCCGTAGTTTGGATGAACCGACCGCCAAGCACCGGAAGCTGGACCCGGGGAGGAGGCCCTCCGATGGCGGGTCAAATTTGATGATACCGCAGCTGGCTGGACACTAGCCGTAGAAGAACACCTGGGCGGGACCAGGCATGTCCCTCTTTGCAGACAAGCATATGTGCTCCCAGGAGCAGAGTCAATCCCACAGTTTGGAGGAACCGACCACCAAGCACCGGAAGCTGGACCCGGGGAGGAGGCCCTCCGATGGCGGGTCAAATTTGATGATACCGCAGCTGGCTGGACACTAGCCGTAGAAGAACACCTGGGCGGGACCAGGCATGTCCCTCTTTGCAGACAAGCATATGTGCTCCCAGGAGCAGAGTCAATCCCACAGTTTGGAGGAACCGACCGCCAAGCACCGGAAGCTGGACCCGGGGAGGAGGCCCTCCGATGGCGGGTCAAAGTTGATGATACCGCAGCTGGCTGGACACTAGCCGTAGAAGAACACCTGGGCGGGACCAGGCATGTCCCTCTTTGCAGACAAGCATATGTGCTCCCAGGAGCAGAGTCAATCCCACAGTTTGGAGGAACCGACCGCCAAGCACCGGAAGCTGGACCCGGGGAGGAGGCCCTCCGATGGCGGGTCAAAGTTGATGATACCGCAGCTGGCTGGACACTAGCCGTAGAAGAACACCTGGGCGGGACCAGGCATGTCCCTCTTTGCAGACAAGCATATGTGCTCCCAGGAGCAGAGTCAAACCCGCAGTTTGGAAGAACCGACCGCCAGAGCACCGGCACGAAGCCGGGCCGGCGGAGGCCTTCCGATGGCGGGTCACGTTTGCCATTCGATCAATGTCTTTGCAGACAAGCATATATGTGGTTGTTACGCAGGATCAAATAGGTAGTTTGATGAAGTAGGGTCCTGTGCCCGGAGCAAGGCCAATTGCTGAATGCCGCAGCCGACTAAGGCCGCTATGCCACAGTGGAGGATGAGAGAAACAGGTGTTTGTTTTGCATTCCGCGGCAAAGAGGGGAGGTGGAACTTCCACCCCGCTACGGAACCTGTGGTGGGATCCCTGAGTCAGACGGTTCGTCTTGGAAACGCTTCATATCGGTCGGCCTGGGAGGTAAGAGACACGCAGGGTAACGGACACGCAGGGTTACCCCCACGCAGCCCACGCAACACGGAGGAGGCAGGGGAGTCTGGTACCCGGAGGCGCATGGCCGCAACACCGCACTGGAGTCAGGGTTTCGAGTTTTTCGAGCCAGGTCCCAGTGAACGCAAGACTCCAGCAGGAGCCTCCAGCAGACCCCCCCGACGTTTCCCTCGTCCCTCCCGGCCATCAGAGTCGAACCCGCAGTTCGGAGGAACCGACCGCCAGAGCACCGGCACGAGGCCGGGCCGGCGGAGGCCCTCCGATGGCGGGTCGCGTTTGCCATTCGATCAGTGAGAAATCAGAAGAGGAAGGGGGAAGAAAAAAGACTAACTTGTCTTTTTGGAGAACCATCAAAAATGGGTGAAAATGAAAAAATGTATCCGAGAATAGTGCCCCATAAGGCGGGTAAAGTCCCCTGTCAACTCCCCTCACCTTCCTCCACACTCTGAAAAAGTCAGAGTTATTTTTTGGAGAACCATCAAAAAGGGCTAAAAGTGTTGAAATGTATCCGAGAATAGTGCCCCATAAGGCGGGTAAAGTCCCCTGTCAACTCCCCTCACCTTCCTCCACACTCTGAAAAAGTCAGAGTTATTTTTTGGAGAACCATCAAAAAGGGCTAAAAGTGTTGAAATGTATCCGAGAATAGTGCCCCATAAGGCGGGTAAAGTCCCCTGTCAACTCCCCTCACCTTCCTCCACACTCTGAAAAAGTCAGAGTTATTTTTTGGAGAACCATCAAAAATGGGTGAAAATGAAAAAATGTATCCGAGAATAGTGCCCCATAAGGCGGGTAAAGTCCCCTGTCAACTCCCCTCACCTTCCTCCACACTCTGAAAAAGTCAGAGTTATTTTTTGGAGAACCATCAAAAAGGGCTAAAAGTGTTGAAATGTATCCGAGAATAGTGCCCCATAAGGCGGGTAAAGTCCCCTGTCAACTCCCCTCACCTTCCTCCACACTCTGAAAAAGTCAGAGTTATTTTTTGGAGAACCATCAAAAATGGGTGAAAATGAAAAAATGTATCCGAGAATAGTGCCCCATAAGGCGGGTAAAGTCCCCTGTCAACTCCCCTCACCTTCCTCCACACTCTGAAAAAGTCAGAGTTATTTTTTGGAGAACCATCAAAAATGGGTGAAAATAAAAAAATGTATCCGAGAATAGTGCCCCATAAGGCGGGTAAAGTCCCCTGTCAACTCCCCTCACCTTCCTCCACACTCTGAAAAAGTCAGAGTTATTTTTTGGAGAACCATCAAAAATGGGTGAAAATGAAAAAATGTATCCGAGAATAGTGCCCCATAAGGCGGGTAAAGTCCCCTGTCAACTCCCCTCACCTTCCTCCACACTCTGAAAAAGTCAGAGTTATTTTTTGGAGAACCATCAAAAATGGGTGAAAATGAAAAAATGTATCCGAGAATAGTGCCCCATAAGGCGGGTAAAGTCCCCTGTCAACTCCCCTCACCTTCCTCCACACTCTGAAAAAGTCAGAGTTATTTTTTGGAGAACCATCAAAAATGGGTGAAAATGAAAAAATGTATCCGAGAATAGTGCCCCATAAGGCGGGTAAAGTCCCCTGTCAACTCCCCTCACCTTCCTCCACACTCTGAAAAAGTCAGAGTTATTTTCTGGAGAACCATCAAAAAGGGCTAAAAGTGTTGAAATGTATCCGAGAATAGTGCCCCATAAGGCGGATTGAGTCCCCTGTCAACTCCCCTTACCTTCCTCCACACTCTGAAAAAGTCAGAGTTATTTTTTGGAGAACCATCAAAAAGGGCTAAAAGTGTTGAAATGTATCCGAGAATAGTGCCCCATAAGGCGGATTGAGTCCCCTGTCAACTCCCCTTACCTTCCTCCACACTCTGAAAAAGTCAGAGTTATTTTTTGGAGAACCATCAAAAAGGGCTAAAAGTGTTGAAATGTATCCGAGAATAGTGCCCCATAAGGCGGATAAAGTCCCCTGTCAACTCCCCTCACCTTCCTCCAGAGCCCAGTTCAAAAACTTTAAGTTTGGTAAGAACCATGCTGGGGGGTCTCCAGGCAACAAAATGTATCCGAGCCAAAGTGCACATACAGCGGATGAATTCCTCCATGAAGTTACACAGCCGTTTTTTTTCTGAGTCCTCTCAAAAACCGGGTTTCCGATTTCGTGCAGAAGGTAGCTTGTAAAACATGAACGGTTTTTTACAACGGAGGAGGGGAAGTCTGGATTCCCCTCTCCGTTGTACCTTGCAACGGGGGAGGGGAAAAGTGTTCGGGGCTTCGTCCCGAAGCGCCGAACACTTTTCCCCTTCTCCAATTTTTCAGATCCCCTCTCCCATGTAATTTTAAAAGTTCATTTTTTGATTATTTTAACATATAATTGACCGTTTTCTTTCATTTTTTTTTCATTCCACGGGTGGGGGCCTATGGCAGGCTGCCTATGAGCTCCCAAATTTGGCCCGGATCATCCGGGATTTGTGGGATAAGCTCCATAAACTGACAAAGTCATCCAAACATGTCGCTTTTATAGCCCAAAGATATATCATGCAAATACATTAAAATAGTAAAAGATACGATTGTGCTCGGCATTAACCGGAATTTGATTTATATAGCCCCCAAAAAATGATTAAAAATCGTTTTCGTGGGGAAAAGTGTTAAAACGCCTGATTAAAGCATTTGCGGGACACCAGCGAGCTCCAGACTAGTTTCATTGTGTCGGGGAGCCTGGAGAACGATAAGACCCATCATTTAAATACAAAAAACACCATTAAAAGTCACTTTTAGGGGCAAAAAACAGCCTCTGTCCACTTCGTTAACAAACTGATGGGGAAAAGGACAAAATCGTGATTAAAGCATTTTGCGGGACCCCAGCGAGCTCCAGACTAGTTTCATTGTGTCGGGGACCCTGGATAATGATAAGACCCATCATTTAAATATAAAACCCACCATTAAAAGTCACTTTTAGGGGCAAAAAACAGCCTCTGTCCACTTCGTTAACAAACTGATGGGGAAAAGGACAAAATCGTGATTAAAGCATTTTGCGGGACCCCAGCGAGCTCCAGACTAGTTTCATTGTGTCGGGGACCCTGGAGAATGATAAAACCCATCATTTAAATGCCAAAAACACCATTAAAAGTCACTTTTAGGGGCAAAAAACAGCCTCTGTCCACTTCGTTAACAAACTGATGGGGAAAAGGACAAAATCGTGATTAAAGCATTTTGCGGGACCCCAGCGAGCTCCAGACTAGTTTCATTGTGTCGGGGACCCTGGATAATGATAAGACCCATCATTTAAATATAAAACCCACCATTAAAAGTCACTTTTAGGGGCAAAAAACAGCCTCTGTCCACTTCGTTAACAAACTGATGGGGAAAAGGACAAAATCGTGATTAAAGCATTTTGCGGGACCCCAGCGAGCTCCAGACTAGTTTCATTGTGTCGGGGACCCTGGATAATGATAAGACCCATCATTTAAATATAAAACCCACCATTAAAAGTCACTTTTAGGGGCGAAAAACAGCCTCTGTCCACTTCGTTAACAAACTGATGGGGAAATGGACCAAATCGTGATTAAAGCATTTGCGGGACCCCAGCGAGCTCCAGACTAGTTGCATTGTCTTGGGGACCCTCCACAATGATAAGACCCATCATTTAAATACAAAAAACACCATTAAAAGTCACTTTTAGGGGCAAAAAACAGCCTCTGTCCACTTCGTTAACAAACTGATGGGGAAATGGACCAAATCGTGATTAAAGCATTTTGCGGGACCCCAGCGAGCTCCAGACTAGTTTCATTGTGTCGGGGACCCTGGAGAACGATAAGACCCATCATTTAAATACAAAAAACACCATTAAAAGTCACTTTTAGGGGCGAAAAACAGCCTCTGTCCACTTCGTTAACAAACTGATGGGGAAATGGACCAAATCGTGATTAAAGCATTTGCGGGACCCCAGCGAGCTCCAGACTAGTTGCATTGTCTTGGGGACCCTCCACAATGATAAGACCCTTCATTTAAATACAAAAAACACCATTAAAAGTCACTTTTAGGGGCAAAAAACAGCCTCTGTCCACTTCGTTAACAAACTGATGGGGAAATGGACCAAATCGTGATTAAAGCATTTTGCGGGACCCCAGCGAGCTCCAGACTAGTTTCATTGTGTCGGGGACCCTGGAGAACGATAAGACCCATCATTTAAATACAAAAAACACCATTAAAAGTCACTTTTAGGGGCGAAAAACAGCCTCTGTCCACTTCGTTAACAAACTGATAGGCAAATGGACAGAAGGGGGAACACGGCCCAGCCGCTGCTCCGCTGCTCCAGACTATGTGCATTGTGTCGGGGAGCCAGGTCAAACCCCTCCATGCACACCGCCAGAACCAGAACCTCACGACCCTGGTGACCTTAAAGGTGTTTGTCTTTGTTTGTTTTTGTACTCCACATAGACAGGCAGGTGTTCAGCACCGCGGGCCCGCTGCTGCTGCTGCTGGAAGGTGGAACACTTTGAGTCTTTTTATTTTCTCTTTTCTCCCTGCTCCTGCACACACCTTTTGTTCCCCTCCTCTGCCTTACACATCCTCCCACGCTCGAGCACTCCTAACTCGGACTAAACCCCTCCATGCACACCGCCAGAACCAGAACCTCACGACCCTGGTGACCTTAAAGGTGTTTGTCTTTGTTTGTTTTTGTACTCCACATAGACAGGCAGGGGTTCAGCACCACGCACAGAGCCTACCCGCTACCTCCAGGGCGCATCACCACATTTTACAAGCCAGGAAAGGTGCATGGATCCTGGGTAAACATTGATTAAGTGTTTTTAAATGTGTGGAACAGTGTTTTGTCACTTTCAAAACTCTCCTGTCATTGACCGGAGAATTTGGGTCGATGTTGTATTCAATCTGGCCATTAATATTCCAGTGAGACAAAGTACGTACATTGACCGGAGTGATCCCATGTTAATGTTGTCCAAATACCGGAACATTCCCTAACCCTCTATCTGCCTAATCTGATTGTTCCCCTGCTTCCTATTCTCCATCCCTAAGAAAAAACCTGTACATTTTTCCCCTTCAACTAAATATCTTGCCCTACTCCTGACTATTGCCCCCATACACCTCTCTCTTTCCACTATCCCTAACTCATCCCTAAGACTATTGTAGACCCCTAAATCTCTCCCTACCTCTCCCTCTATCTTCTCTGCTTCTTTATTTAGTTCCTCTTTTAACCTCTCCTCCCTCTCTCTCCCTCTTTTATTTCTTCCACAACTGAACTTTATGCTCATTTTTTTTATTTCTCTTTTTAGGCCCTCCCACCAGTCTCCTTCATCCTCACCATCCATTTTCTCTTGCTTCCTTAACCATTCATTCATCATTTTTTTGTATTTCTCATCCTTAAGCAGAGCAGCGTTTAGGCACCACACCCATCCCCCTCTTCCCTTACATCCATCATCCAGCTTAAAGCCAAGGATAACATGATCACTCAAGCTTGTCGTTGTATGTTTAAATGTCCCCACCTTCCCACCTATCCTTCCCTTGCACAGCACCAAGTCTATCCTACTCTGCTTCAACACACCCCCCACCACCTGTTTTCTAGTATATACCCTCTCATCCAAATTCCTTTCTCTCCACACATCTCTTAAACCATTCTCCCTCATCAGTTTCTCCAATGCACCTCGTGAGGAGTCATTTCTATAACTCATCCCACCCGCCACATCAATCCTTCCACACCTCACATTGAAATCACCCACCACCACACAATTTCCCCCACACTTCCCATCCAGACCCTCAAAAAAACTCTTTCTTTCTTTCTCCTCATTAGGCGCATGAATATTCATCAGTCTATACATTTCCCCCATATAACCAAACTCTGCAATAATCATCCTTCCTTTTCCATCATCCTCCACCTTTTTCACACTTTCCACTTTTCCCATTCTAAACAATATTGCCACCCCTCTTGCATTCAAACCACCATTATTGAAAAATACCCTCCCCATCCATCCCATTATCACATCACCCACACTTTCATTGTCCCAGTGTGTCTCCTGTAGGCATATGACATCAGCTGTACATAGCAGTAAAGCCCTGTCCCTTCTGTCCTTTGTTTTTAGCCCCCGGCCATTAAATGTACATATCGTCACCATTGCATGTAAAGTTTGAAAAAAAAAGTCTGTTCCCACTTGTCCTTCTTTTTCAGGCCACAGCCGTTGAAAGAAACAATCTTCACCATTGTTATTTAAAGGGGATTAGCGTTGGAGTATTCCAAAAGTTCTCCTTCAGCTCACCTTTCGCTGTCCAGTTCATCTCCACCGACTCCTTTCACATTCTTCTCCACTTGTGAACGCGTTTTCACTTTCCCTCTCACGGGTATTCCTGATGGTTCTGAGTCACCTCCTCCGACCCTCGATCCCTCTCTCCCAGGCGTCATCGGACTCCTACTCCGTCCCCTGGTTCTCGGAACCTCGACCCACTCCTCGATCTCCTGCTCTCCCACCGTCACCTCTACGATTTCGTCATCATCCTCCAGGAGCAACGTAATCTCATCTTCCACTCTCTGCTCCCCCACCTTCTCCGCTTCTTCTCTCTCCTCCACCACCATCACCGCTTCTTCTCTCTCCTCCACCGTCGTCACCCCCTCCTTCTCCACACCTTCGCCGTTCGGACTTTTCTTTCTCTCCGTCTTTGTTTTCTTCTTTTTCCCCTTCCCTTTCCCCACTGTCTGTGTCCCCTCATTTCCCTCCTCCGCTACCCCCTCATGTTGTCTTTTCTTCCCTCCTTCCTTCTGTTCCCCCCCTATTTCTTTCTGCCCCACCGCCACCACCACTACCTTCTCTCCCTCTATCACCTCCTCAGCCCCCTCATCCTCCCCCCCCCCTCTTCTTTATCCACCTCTTCCACCTCCTGCTCCGCTTCCTCCTCCACATCGAGCCTCTCTCTCTCCCCCTGCTTTTCAGGCCTGGCCTGTTCTCTCCTTCCCACCCTCTCTTCCCCAGCACAATCCCTCGCAAAATGCCCAACACCCCCACACCTGTAACATTTTATCTCCGGACACTCCCTAAAAATGTGCCCCGCCCTTAGACAGTTTCTGCACACCGCCACCTGTCTGTCATGTATGACCCTTACGTATTCTGCCCCCCCCTCCACTCTAAATTGTGTCGAGTACGGCAGCGATGTTACCTTCTCATTAAGAGAAACTTTGAGGAAGCGTGTCCCGTCCGCTATCCTCATCCCCTCCCTGGTGTTCTTTACATATCTTCTTTTGATGGGTGAAACAGCCTTAACCCCCCACTCAAACAGCCTCCTCAGGATCTGGTCATCCTCGATATATATCGGCATGTACATAAAGGACACCATCACCTCCATAGCTGTTAACTCCTCTGCCTTTATGACCACCCCCTTCACCCTCAGCCCCTCCAGCAATCTCTTCTTTCCCTCCACATATCTCATTGTCACCTCATACCTCTCCCCCTTCAGCCTGCATCCCAACACTTCTCCACACTCATCCTGTATTTCACACAGCATGTCCAACATTGTAATCTTTCCCAGGCCCCCCTCCACCGTCACCGCCAGTGTCAGATCCGCCCGGTAACTAATGTCCTCATTCCCTTCTCCCACCCTTTTCCCCCTCTCTTTTACTTTGCTACTGCCCTGTTTCAAACTGTTTCTCTCTTTTTCTCCGTCCGTTTTCTTTCTTTGTCCAGGCCCCTCCTCTTTCCTTCCGTCGTCTCCATTCACAAACTTTTGTCCTTCTCCCGTGTTCTCCCGGCTTTCCTCCTCTTCTGTTCTTCTCTGCGCACTCTCCTGTGCATTTTCTGACCCTCCGCTTGTCTTTAGAGCCTCGCCGCTCTTCCCTGCGCGTTCCTTGATACCTCCGCTGCTATTTCTCGCGCCCTCTTCCGGGTTCTGTTCCGCTCCGCAATGTCCTCCTCCCAGTCTCTTTGAAGCCGTTGTTGTGCTTGTTCCGGATTGAGACGCACCCGTCTCCTCTTCTCTCTCCATAATTCCCTTCTTTCCAGCCTTTCCTTTCATTAGTCCGGCTTTTTCCGCCTCTCTTTCCTCCCGGCTCCTCTCATCCAGCTTCCTCTCCAGCAGCAGCTTCGCTTTCTCCTCTTCATTCCTTATATTTCCCATCATGCAGGCTGCCTCTCTTACATCCTTTCCTTGTGTAGAGCCCTCAGTATCCGTCTGCATTGTCGGTTTTCTTCCCGTTTCTCCAGCATGTTCCGCTGCATTCAGCTCGGCTTCTTCCGCTTTCTTCGCCGCCCCCCGCATTCCAGACATTCCAGACATTCCAGGATTCACGTCCTTATTCTCCATTCTTTTCTCCATTTTCTCCACAACGCACCTTCAATGTTTGTCCACCCAGACAGCTGAGCTGTTTGGGGGGGGTTTTGCCGGAAAAGATCGCGATTAAAACGCTTGTTTTAATCACTTTGTCCCGTTTCCTCAGCAAACAATTGACCTGCTTCCTCCAGCACTCTCGCTGCGTTCGCGCTGTTGCTCCTCGTATTTTCTCCTCTGATGTTCACAAAACACGGTTTGAAAGTATCCCCCCCGACAGCAGAGCTGTTTGGGGGGCTGTTTGTCCAAAAATAAAGTGCAAAAACCGTCTTATTTGCTCCACTTTGTCCAAATTCGTCCCAAACTTTTGCGTCAACACATACACTGCTCACTCTCAATGTGCTCCTAGCGGGCGTGATCAGAGCGTTAACGCAGTGAGCCACTGGACCTGAGTACTCAAACATGCCTACTTGTGCAGCTTAGACACTCTGAATTCACTAAATGTACAACTTTTTCTCCATCAAAATGAACAAATGAGACATGAAATAACATCTACAGATCAAGACGAAGTGAATGGAAGCGGTCCCAGCCTCGTAGCTGTGAACAGCTGTGATCGCAGGAAAATGCTGTTACAAAGATTTCTCAGTATATCTCCGGGACATTTCCCTGGCTTTACCACCGTCACAATGGACAAACGAGACATGAAATAACATCAACAGATCAAGACGAAGCGAATGGACGTACCCCCGGAGTCATAGCATGTGTAAATCGTTAGCCTCGGTTAGCTCATTGGTTAGCCTGGGTTAGCTCATTGGTTAGCTTCAGTTAGCTCATTGGTTAGCTTCGGTTAGCTCATTGGTTAGCATGGGTTAGCTCATTCGTCGGTTAGCTCATTGGTTAGCCTGGGTTAGCTTCAGTTAGCTCATTGGTTAGCCTCGGTTAGCTCATTGGTTAGCATCAGTTAGCTCATTGGTTAGCCTCAGTTAGCTCATTGGTTAGCCTCGGTTAGCTCATTGGTTAGATTCAGTTAGCTCATTGGTTAGCCTGGGCTAGCTCATTGGTTAGCCTGGGTTAGCTCATTGGTTAGCCTGGGTTAGCTCATTGGTTAGCTTCAGTTAGCTCATTGGTTAGCCTCGGTTAGCTCATTGGTTAGCCTGGGTTAGCTCATTGGTTAGCATCAGTTAGCTAATTGGTTAGCTTCAGTTAGCTCATTGGTTAGCCTCGGTTAGCTCATTGGTTAGCCTGGGTTAGCTCATTGGTTAGACTGGGTTAGCTCATTGGTTAGCTTCAGTTAGCTCATTGGTTAGCCTCGGTTAGCTCATTGGTTAGCCTGGGTTAGCTCATTCCTCGGTTAGCTCATTGGTTAGCCTGGGTTAGCTTCAGTTAGCTCATTGGTTAGCCTCGGTTAGCTCATTGGTTAGCATCAGTTAGCTCATTGGTTAGCCTCAGTTAGCTCATTTGTTAGCCTCGGTTAGCTCATTGGTTAGATTCAGTTAGCTCATTGGTTAGCCTCGGTTAGCTCATTGGTTAGCCTGGGTTAGCTCATTGGTTAGCATCAGTTAGCTCATTGGTTAGCCTCAGTTAGCTCATTGGTTAGCCTCAGTTAGCTCATTGGTTAGCCTGGGTTAGCTCATTGGTTAGCTTCAGTTAGCTCATTGGTTAGCCTCGGTTAGCTCATTGGTTAGCCTGGGTTAGCTCATTCCTCGGTTTGCTCATTGGTTAGCCTTGGTTAGCTTCAGTTAGCTCATTGGTTAGCCTCGGTTAGCTCATTGGTTAGCATCAGTTAGCTCATTGGTTAGCCTCAATTAGCTCATTGGTTAGCCTCGGTTAGCTCATTGGTTAGATTCAGTTAGCTCATTGGTTAGCCTCGGTTAGCTCATTGGTTAGCCTGGGTTAGCTCATTGGTTAGCATCAGTTAGCTCATTGGTTAGCATCAGTTAGCTCATTGGTTACCCTCGGTTAGCTCATTGGTTAGCCTGGGTTAGCTCATTGGTTAGCCTGGGTTAGCTCATTGGTTAGCTTCAGTTAGCTCATTGGTTAGCCTCGGTTAGCTCATAGGTTAGCCTGGGTTAGCTCATTCCTCGGTTAGCTCATTGGTTAGCCTGGGTTAGCTTATGTTAGCTCATTGGTTAGCCTCGGTTAGCTCATTGGTTAGCATCAGTTAGCTCATTGGTTAGCCTCAGTTAGCTCATTGGTTAGCCTCGGTTAGCTCATTGGTTAGATTCAGTTAGCTCATTGGTTAGCCTGGGTTAGCTCGTTGGTTAGCCTGGGTTAGCTCATTGGTTAGCCTGGGTTAGCTCATTGGTTAGCTTCAGTTAGCTCATTGGTTAGCCTTGGTTAGCTCATTGGTTAGCCTGGATAAGCTCAATACTTGGTTAGCTCATTGGTTAGCCTTGGTTAGCTCATTGGTTAGCTTCAGTTAGCTCATTGGTTAGCCTGGGCTAGCTTATTGGTTAGCTTGTGTTAGCTCATTGGTTAGCCTGGGTTAGCTCATTGGTTAGCTTCAGTTAGCTCATTGGTTAGCATCGGTTAGCTCATTGGTTAGCATCAGTTAGCTCATTGTTTAGCTTCAGTTAGCTCATTGGTTAGCCTGGGTTAGCTCATTGGTTAGCATCAGTTAGCTCATTGGTTAGCCTCAGTTAGCTCATTGGTTAGCATCAGTTAGCTCATTGGTTAGCCTCGGTTAGCTCATTGGTTAGCTTCAGTTAGCTCATTGGTTAGCTTCAGTTAGCCAATTGGTTAGCCTCGGTTAGCTCATTGGTTAGCCTGGGTTAGCTCATTCCTCGGTTAGCTCATTGGTTTGCCTGGGTTAGCTCATTGGTTAGCTTCAGTTAGCTCATTGGTTAGCCTGGGTTAGCTCATTGGTTAGCCTCGGGTAGCTCATTGGTTAGCCTGGGTTAGCTCATTGGTTAGCCTGGATTAGCTCATTGGTTAGCATCAGTTAGCTCATTGGTTAGCCTCAGCTAGCTCAATGGTTAGCATCAGTTAGCTCATTGGTTAGCCTCGGTTAGCTCATTGGTTAGCTTCAGTTAGCTCATTGGTTAGCTTCAGTTAGCTCATTGGTTAGTCTCGGTTAGCTCATTGGTTAGCTTGGGTTAGCTCATTCCTCGGTTAGCCTGGGTTAGCTCATTGGTTAGCTTCAGTTAGCTCATTGGTTAGCCTCGGTTAGCTCATTGGTTAGCATCAGTTAGCTCATTGGTTAGCCTCAGTTAGCTCATTGTTAGCTTCAGTTAGCTCATTGGTTAGCCTGGGTTAGCCTGGGTTAGCTTCAGTTAGCTCATTGGTTAACATCAGTTAGCTCATTGTTTAGCCTGCGTTAGCTCATTGGTTAGCCTGGGTTAGCTCATTGGTTAGCCTGGGTTAGCTCATTGGTTAGCCTCAGTTAGCTCATTGGTTAGCCTGGGTTATCTCATTGGTTAGCTTCAGTTAGCTCATTGGTTAGCCTCGGTTAGCTCATTGGTTAGCCTGCGTTAGCTCATTGGTTAGCTTCAGTTAGCTCATTGGTTAGCCTGGGTTAGCTCATTGGTTAGCATCAGTTAGCTCATTGGTTAGCTTCAGTTAGCTCATTGGTTAGCTTCAGTTAGCTCATTGGTTAGCTTCAGTTAGCTCATTGGTTAGCCTGGGTTAGCTCATTGGTTAGCCTGGGTAAGCTCATTGGTTAGCTTCAGTTAGCTCATTGGTTAGCTTTAGTTAGCCAATTGGTTAGCCTCGGTTAGCTCATTGGTTAGCTTCAGTTAGCTCATTGGTTAGCTTCAGTTAGCCAATTGGTTAGCCTCGGTTAGCTCATTGGTTAGCCTGGGTTAGCTCATTCCTCGGTTAGCTCATTGGTTAGCCTGGGTTAGCTCATTGGTTAGCTTCAGTTAGCTCATTGGTTAGCCTGGGTTAGCTCATTGGTTAGCCTCGGTTAGCTCATTGGTTAGCCTGGGTTAGCTCATTGGTTAGCCTGGATTAGCTCATTGGTTAGCATCAGTTAGCTCATTGGTTAGCCTCAGTTAGCTCAATGGTTAGCATCAGTTAGCTCATTGGTTAGCCTCTGTTAGCTCATTGGTTAGCTTCAGTGAGCTCATTGGTTAGCTTCAGTTAGCTCATTGGTTAGCCTCGGTTAGCTCATTGGTTAGCCTGGGTTAGCTCATTCCTTGGTTAGCCTGGGTTAGCTCATTGGTTAGCTTCAGTTAGCTCATTGGTTAGCCTCGGTTAGCTCATTGGTTAGCCTGGGTTAGCTCATTCCTCGGTTAGCTCATTGGTTAGCCTTGGTTAGCTTCAGTTAGCTCATTGGTTAGCCTCGGTTAGCTCATTGGTTAGCATCAGTTAGCTCATCGGTTAGCCTCAGTTAGCTCATTGGTTAGCCTCGGTTAGCTCATTGGTTAGATTCAGTTAGCTCATTGGTTAGCCTCGGTTAGCTCATTGGTTAGACTGGGTTAGCTCATTGGTTAGCATCAGTTAGCTCATTGGTTAGCCTCAGTTAGCTCATTGGTTAGCCTCGGTTAGCTCATTGGTTAGCCTGGGTTAGCTCATTGGTTAGCCTGGGTTAGCTCATTGGTTAGCTTCAGTTAGCTCATTGGTTAGCCTCGGTTAGCTCATATGTTAGCCTGGGTTAGCTCATTCCTCGGTTAGCTCATTGGTTAGCCTGGGTTAGCTTATGTTAGCTCATTGGTTAGACCCGGTTAGCTCATTGGTTAGCATCAGTTAGCTCATTGGTTAGCCTCAGTTAGCTCATTGGTTAGCCTCGGTTAGCTCATTGGTTAGATTCAGTTAGCTCATTGGTTAGCCTGGGCTAGCTCGTTGGTTAGCCTGGGTTAGCTCATTGGTTAGCCTGGGTTAGCTCACTGGTTAGCTTCAGTTAGCTCATTGGTTAGCCTTGGTTAGCTCATTGGTTAGCCTGGTTTAGCTCAATGGTTAGCATCAGTTAGCTCATTGGTTAGCCTCAGTTAGCTCATTGGTTAGCCTCGGTTAGCTCATTGGTTAGCCTGGATCAGCTCAATACTAGGTTAGCTCATTGGTTAGCCTTGGTTAGCTCATTGGTTAGCTTCAGTTAGCTCATTGGTTAGCCTGGGCTAGCTTATTGGTTAGCTTGGGTTAGCTCATTGGTTAGCCTGGGTTAGCTCATTGGTTAGCTTCAGTTAGCTCATTGGTTAGCATCGGTTAGCTCATTGGTTAGCATCAGTTAGCTCATTGTTTAGCTTCAGTTAGCTCATTGGTTAGCCTGGGTTAGCTCATTGGTTAGCATCAGTTAGCTCATTGGTTAGCCTCAGTTAGCTCATTGGTTAGCATCAGTTAGCTCATTGGTTAGCCTCGGTTAGCTCATTGGTTAGCTTCAGTTAGCTCATTGGTTAGCTTCAGTTAGCCAATTGGTTAGCCTCAGTTAGCTCATTGGTTAGCCTGGGTTAGCTCATTCCTCGGTTAGCTCATTGGTTTGCCTGGGTTAGCTCATTGGTTAGCTTCAGTTAGCTCATTGGTTAGCCTGGGTTAGCTCATTGGTTAGCCTCGGTTAGCTCATTGGTTAGCCTGGGTTAGCTCATTGGTTAGCCTGGATTAGCTCATTGGTTAGCATCAGTTAGCTCATTGGTTAGCCTCAGCTAGCTCAATGGTTAGCATCAGTTAGCTCATTGGTTAGCCTCGGTTAGCTCATTGGTTAGCTTCAGTTAGCTCATTGGTTAGCTTCAGTTAGCTCATTGGTTAGTCTCGGTTAGCTCATTGGTTAGCTTGGGTTCGCTCATTCCTCGGTTAGCCTGGGTTAGCTCATTGGTTAGCTTCAGTTAGCTCATTGGTTAGCCTCGGTTAGCTCATTGGTTAGCATCAGTTAGCTCATTGGTTAGCCTCAGTTAGCTCATTGTTAGCTTCAGTTAGCTCATTGGTTAGCCTGGGTTAGCCTGGGTTAGCTTCAGTTAGCTCATTGGTTAGCATCAGTTAGCTCATTGTTTAGCCTGCGTTAGCTCATTGGTTAGCCTGGGTTAGCTCATTGGTTAGCCTGGGTTAGCTCATTGGTTAGCCTCAGTTTGCTCATTGGTTAGCCTGGGTTATCTCATTGGTTAGCTTCAGTTAGCTCATTGGTTAGCCTCGGTTAGCTCATTGGTTAGCCTGCGTTAGCTCATTACTCGGTTAGCTCATTAGTTAGCCTGGGTTAGCTCATTGGTTAGCTTCAGTTAGCTCATTGGTTAGCCTTGGTTAGCTCATTGGTTAGCATCAGTTAGCTCATTGTTTAGCTTCAGTTAGCTAATTGGTTAGCTTCAGTTAGCTCATTGGTTAGCCTGGGCTAGCTCATTGGTTAGCCTGGGTTAGCTCATTAGTTAGCCTGGGTTAGCTCATTGGTTAGCTTCAGTTAGCTCATTGGTTAGCCTTGGTTAGCTCATTGGTTAGCATCAGTTAGCTCATTGTTTAGCTTCAGTTAGCTAATTGGTTAGCTTCAGTTAGCTCATTGGTTAGCCTCGGTTAGGTCATTGGTTAGCCTGGGTTAGCTCATTGGTTAGCATCAGTTAGCTCATTGGTTAGCCTCAGTTAGCTCATTGGTTAGCATCAGTTAGCTCATTGGTTAGCCTCGGTTAGCTCATTGGTTAGCTTCAGTTAGCTCATTGGTTAGCTTCAGTTAGCCAATTGGTTAGCCTCGGTTAGCTCATTGGTTAGCCTGGGTTAGCTCATTCCTCGGTTAGCTCATTGGTTAGCCTGGGTTAGCTCATTGGTTAGCTTCAGTTAGCTCATTGGTTAGCCTGGGTTAGCTCATTGGTTAGCCTCGGTTAGCTCATTGGTTAGCCTGGGTTAGCTCATTGGTTAGCCTGGATTAGCTCATTGGTTAGCATCAGTTAGCTCATTGGTTAGCCTCAGTTAGCTCAATGGTTAGCATCAGTTAGCTCATTGGTTAGCCTCTGTTAGCTCATTGGTTAGCTTCAGTTAGCTCATTGGTTAGCTTCAGTTAGCTCATTGGTTAGCCTCGGTTAGCTCATTGGTTAGCCTGGGTTAGCTCATTCCTCGGTTAGCCTGGGTTAGCTCATTGGTTAGCTTCAGTTAGCTCATTGGTTAGCCTCGGTTAGCTCATTGGTTAGCCTGGGTTAGCTCATTCCTCGGTTAGCTCATTGGTTAGCCTTGGTTAGCTTCAGTTAGCTCATTGGTTAGCCTCGGTTAGCTCATTGGTTAGCATCAGTTAGCTCATTGGTTAGCCTCAGTTAGCTCATTGGTTAGCCTCGGTTAGCTCATTGGTTAGATTCAGTTAGCTCATTGGTTAGCCTCGGTTAGCTCATTGGTTAGCCTGGGTTAGCTCATTGGTTAGCATCAGTTAGCTCATTGGTTAGCCTCAGTTAGCTCATTGGTTAGCCTCGGTTAGCTCATTGGTTAGCCTGGGTTAGCTCATTGGTTAGCCTGGGTTAGCTCATTGGTTAGCTTCAGTTAGCTCATTGGTTAGCCTCGGTTAGCTCATAGGTTAGCCTGGGTTAGCTCATTCCTCGGTTAGCTCATTGGTTAGCCTGGGTTAGCTTATGTTAGCTCATTGGTTAGCCCCGGTTAGCTCATTGGTTAGCATCAGTTAGCTCATTGGTTAGCCTCAGTTAGCTCATTGGTTAGCCTCGGTTAGCTCATTGGTTAGATTCAGTTAGCTCATTGGTTAGCCTGGGCTAGCTCATTGGTTAGCCTGGGTTAGCTCATTGGTTAGCCTGGGTTAGCTCATTGGTTAGCTTCAGTTAGCTCATTGGTTAGCCTGGGTTAGCTCATTGGTTAGCATCAGTTAGCTCATTGGTTAGCCTCAGTTAGCTCATTGGTTAGCCTCGGTTAGCTCATTGGTTAGCCTGGATCAGCTCAATACTCGGTTAGCTCATTGGTTAGCCTTGGTTAGCTCATTGGTTAGCTTCAGTTAGCTCATTGGTTAGCCTGGGCTAGCTTATTGGTTAGCTTGGGTTAGCTCATTGGTTAGCCTGGGTTAGCTCATTGGTTAGCTTCAGTTAGCTCATTGGTTAGCATCGGTTAGCTCATTGGTTAGCATCAGTTAGCTCATTGTTTAGCTTCAGTTAGCTCATTGGTTAGCCTGGGTTAGCTCATTGGTTAGCATCAGTTAGCTCATTGGTTAGCCTTGGTTAGCTCATTGGTTAGCTTCAGTTAGCTCATTGGTTAGCCTGGGCTAGCTTATTGGTTAGCTTGGGTTAGCTCATTGGTTAGCCTGGGTTAGCTCATTGGTTAGCTTCAGTTAGCTCATTGGTTAGCATCGGTTAGCTCATTGGTTAGCTTCAGTTAGCTCATTGTTTAGCTTCAGTTAGCTCATTGGTTAGCCTGGGTTAGCTCATTGGTTAGCATCAGTTAGCTCATTGGTTAGCCTCAGTTAGCTCATTGGTTAGCATCAGTTAGCTCATTGGTTAGCCTCGGTTAGCTCATTGGTTAGCTTCAGTTAGCTCATTGGTTAGCTTCAGTTAGCCAATTGGTTAGCCTCGGTTAGCTCATTGGTTAGCCTGGGTTAGCTCATTCCTCGGTTAGCTCATTGGTTTGCATTGGTTAGCTCATTGGTTAGCTTCAGTTAGCTCATTGGTTAGCCTGGGTTAGCTCATTGGTTAGCCTCGGTTAGCTCATTGGTTAGCCTGGGTTAGCTCATTGGTTAGCCTGGATTAGCTCATTGGTTAGCATCAGTTAGCTCATTGGTTAGCCTCAGCTAGCTCAATGGTTAGCATCAGTTAGCTCATTGGTTAGCCTCGGTTAGCTCATTGGTTAGCTTCAGTTAGCTCATTGGTTAGCTTCAGTTAGCTCATTGGTTAGTCTCGGTTAGCTCATTGGTTAGCTTGGGTTAGCTCATTCCTCGGTTAGCCTGGGTTAGCTCATTGGTTAGCTTCAGTTAGCTCATTGGTTAGCCTCGGTTAGCTCATTGGTTAGCATCAATTAGCTCATTGGTTAGCCTCAGTTAGCTCATTGTTAGCTTCAGTTAGCTCATTGGTTAGCCTGGGTTAGCCTGGGTTAGCTTCAGTTAGCTCATTGGTTAGCATCAGTTAGCTCATTGTTTAGCCTGCGTTAGCTCATTGGTTAGCCTGGGTTAGCTCATTGGTTAGCCTGGGTTAGCTCATTGGTTAGCTTCAGTTAGCTCATTGGTTAGCCTCGGTTAGCTCATTGGTTAGCCTGCGTTAGCTCATTGGTTAGCTTCAGTTAGCTCATTGGTTAGCCTGGGTTAGCTCATTGGTTAGCCTGGGTTAGCTCATTGGTTAGCCTGGTTAAGCTCATTGGTTAGCTTCAGTTAGCTCATTGGTTAGCCTCGGTTAGCTCATTGGTTAGCCTGGGTTAGCTCATTGGTTAGCTTCAGTTAGCTCATTGGTTAGCCTCGGTTACCTCATTGGTTAGCCTGGGTTAGCTCATTCATCGGTTAGCTCATTGTTTAGCCCGGGTTAGCTTCAGTTAGCTCATTGGTTAGCCTCGGTTAGCTCATTGGTTAGCATCAGTTAGCTCATTGGTTAGCCTCAGTTAGCTCATTGGTTAGCATCGGTTAGCTCATTGGTTAGCTTCAGTTAGCTCATTGGTTAGCCTGGGCTAGCTCATTGGTTAGCCTGGGTTAGCTCATTGGTTAACATCAGTTAGCTCATTGGTTAGCTTCAGTTAGCTCATTGGTTAGAGAGAACGCACTCCCCTGAAAACTCCCCTTGAATTCCTCCAGACTCAGAAAATGTAAAAGTTCACTTTTTGGAGATCCATAGAAAAAGGGTGAAAATGATTTTTTTTTATGCCACAGCATGGATTCGAACACGCGACCAACCGCATCCAGGGGCGAGCGTTAACGCAGTGAGCCACTGGACCTGAGTACTCAAACATGCCTACTTGTGCAGCTTAGACACTCTGAATTCACTAAATGTACAACTTTTCTCCATCAAAATGAACAAATGAGACATGAAATAACATCTACAGATCAAGACGAAGCGAATGGAAGCGGTCCCAGCCTCGTAGCTGTGAACAGCTGTGATCGCAGGAAAATGCTGTTACAAAGATTTCTCAGTATATCTCCGGGACATTTCCCTGGCTTTACCACCGTCACAATGGACAAAAGACATGAAATAACATCAACATATCAAGACGAAGCGAATGAAAGTACCCCCGGAGTCATAGCATGTGTAAATCGTTAGCCTCAGTTAGCTCATTGGTTAGCCTCAGTTAGCTCATTGGTTAGCCTGGGTTAGCTCATTGGTTAGCTTCAGTTAGCTCATTGGTTAGCCTCGGTTAGCTCATTGGTTAGCCTGGGTTAGCTCATTCCTCGGTTAGCTCATTGGTTAGCCTGGGTTAGCTTCAGTTAGGTCATTGGTTAGCCTCGGTTAGCTCATTGGTTAGCATCAGTTAGCTCATTGGTTAGCCTCAGTTAGCTCATTGGTTAGCCTCGGTTAGCTCATTGGTTAGATTCAGTTAGCTCATTGGTTAGCCTCGGTTAGCTCATTGGTTAGCCTGGGTTAGCTCATTGGTTAGCATCAGTTAGCTCATTGGTTAGCCTCAGTTAGCTCATTGGTTAGCCTCGGTTAGCTCATTGGTTAGCCTGGGTTAGCTCATTGGTTAGCCTGGGTTAGCTCATTGGTTAGCTTCAGTTAGCTCATTGGTTAGCCTGGGTTAGCTCATTGGTTAGCCTGGGTTAGCTCATTCCTCGGTTAGCTCATTGGTTAGCCTGGGTTAGCTTCAGTTAGCTCATTGGTTAGCCTTGGTTAGCTCATTGGTTAGCATCAGTTAGCTCATTGGTTAGCCTCAATTAGCTCATTGGTTAGCCTCGGTTAGCTCATTGGTTAGATTCAGTTAGCTCATTGGTTAGCCTGGGCAGGCTCATTGGTTAGCCTGGGTTAGCTCATTGGTTAGCCTGGGTTAGCTCATTGGTTAGCTTCAGTTAGCAAATTGGTTAGCCTCGGTTAGCTCATTGGTTAGCCTGGGTTAGCTCATTGGTTAGCATCAGTTAGCTCATTGGTTAGCCTCAGTTAGCTCATTGGTTAGCCTCGGTTAGCTCATTGGTTAGCTTCAGTTAGCTCATTGGATAGCCTGGGTCAGCTCATTGGTTAGCCTGGGTTAGCTCATGGGTTAGCCTGGGTTAGCTCATTGGTTACCTTCTGTTAGCTCATTGGTTAGCCTAGGTTAACTCATTGATTAGCATCAGTTAGCTCATTGTTTAGCTTCAGTTAGCTCATTGGTTAGCTTCAGTTAGCTCATTGGTTAGCCTCGGTTAGCTCATTGGTTAGCCTGGGTTAGCTCATTGGTTAGCATCAGTTAGCTCATTGGTTAGCATCAGTTAGCTCATTGGTTAGCATCAGTTAGCTCATTGGTTAGTATCAGTTAGCTCATTGGTTAGCATCAGTTAGCTCATTGGTTAGCATCAGTTAGCTCATTGGTTAGCGTCGGTTAGCTCATTGGTTAGCTTCAGTTAGCTCATTGGTTAGCTTCAGTTAGCCAATTGGTTAGCCTCGGTTAGCTCATTGGTTAGCCTGGGCTAGCTCATTCCTCGGTTAGCTCATTGGTTAGCCTGGGTTAGCTCATTGGTAAGCTTCAGTTAGCTCATTGGTTAGCCTGGGTTAGCTCATTGGTTAGCCTCGGTTAGCTCATTGGTTAGCCTGGGTTAGCTCATTGGTTAGCCTGGATTAGCTCATTGGTTAGCATCAGTTAGCTCATTGGTTAGCCTCAGTTAGCTCAATGGTTAGCATCAGTTAGCTCATTGGTTAGCCTCGGTTAGCTCATTGGTTAGCTTCAGTTAGCTCATTGGTTAGCTTCAGTTAGCTCATTGGTTAGCCTCGGTTAGCTCATTGGTTAGCCTGGGTTAGCTCATTCCTCGGTTAGCCTGGGTTAGCTCATTGGTTAGCTTCAGTTAGCTCATTGGTTAGCCTCGGTTAGCTCATTGGTTAGCATCAGTTAGCTCATTGGTTAGCCTCAGTTAGCTCATTGTTAGCTTCAGTTAGCTCATTGGTTAGCCTGGGTTAGCCCGGGTTAGCTTCAATTAGCTCATTGGTTAGCATCAGTTAGCTCATTGTTTAGCCTCAGTTAGCTCATTGGTTAGCCTGGGTTAGCTCATTGGTTAGCCTGGGTTAGCTCATTGGTTAGCTTCGGTTAGCTCATTGGTTAGCCTCGGTTAGCTCATTGGTTAGCATCAGTTAGCTCTCTGGTTAGCATCAGTTAGCTCTTTGGTTAGCCTCAGTTAGCTCATTGGTTAGCCTGGGTTAGCTCATTCCTCGGTTAGCTCATTGGTTAGCTTCAGTTAGCTCATTGGTTAGCCTGGGTTAGCTCATTGGTTAGCCTCAGTTAGCTCATTGGTTAGCCTGGGTTAGCTCATTGGTTAGCTTCAGTTACCTCATTGGTTAGCCTCGCTTAGCTCATTGGTGAGCCTGCGTTAGCTCATTGGTTAGCTTCAGTTAGCTCATTGGTTAGCCTGGGTTAGCTCATTGGTTAGCCTGGGTTAGCTCATTGGTTAGCCTGGGTAAGCTCATTGGTTAGCTTCAGTTAACTCATTGGTTAGCCTCGGTTAGCTCATTGGTTAGCCTGGGTTAGCTCATTGGTTAGCTTCAGTTAGCTCATTGGTTAGCCTCGGTTACCTCATTGGTTAGCCTGGGTTAGCTCATTGTTTAGCATCAGTTAGCTCTCTGGTTAGCATCAGTTAGCTCTTTGGTTAGCCTCAGTTAGCTCATTGGTTAGCCTGGGTTAGCTCATTCCTCGGTTAGCTCATTGGTTAGCTTCAGTTAGCTCATTGGTTAGCCTGGGTTAGCTCATTGGTTAGCCTCAGTTAGCTCATTGGTTAGCCTGGGTTAGCTCATTGGTTAGCTTCAGTTACCTCATTGGTTAGCCTCGGTTAGCTCATTGGTTAGCCTGGGTTAGCTCATTGGTTAGCTTCAGTTAGCTCATTGGTTAGCCTCGGTTAGCTCATTGGTTAGCCTGGGTTAGCTCATTGGTTAGCATCAGTTAGCTCATTGGTTAGCCTCAGTTAGCTCATTGGTTTGCCTGGGCTAGCTCATTGGTTAGCCTGGGTTAGCTCATTAGTTAGCCTGGGTTAAGTCATTGGTTAGCTTCAGTTAGCTCATTGGTTAGCCTTGGTTAGCTCATTGGTTAGCATCAGTTAGCTCATTGTTTAGCTTCAGTTAGCTAATTGGTTAGCTTCAGTTAGCTCATTGGTTAGCCTCGGTTAGGTCATTGGTTAGCCTGGGTTAGCTCATTGGTTAGCATCAGTTAGCTCATTGGTTAGCCTCAGTTAGCTCATTGGTTAGCATCAGTTAGCTCATTGGTTAGCCTCGGTTAGCTCATTGGTTAGCTTCAGTTAGCTCATTGGTTAGCTTCAGTTAGCCAATTGGTTAGCCTCGGTTAGCTCATTGGTTAGCCTGGGTTAGCTCATTCCTCGGTTAGCTCATTGGTTAGCCTGGGTTAGCTCATTGGTTAGCTTCAGTTAGCTCATTGGTTAGCCTGGGTTAGCTCATTGGTTAGCCTCGGTTAGCTCATTGGTTATCCTGGGTTAGCTCATTGGTTAGCCTGGATTAGCTCATTGGTTAGCATCAGTTAGCTCATTGGTTAGCCTCAGTTAGCTCAATGGTTAGCATCAGTTAGCTCATTGGTTAGCCTCTGTTAGCTCATTGGTTAGCTTCAGTTAGCTCATTGGTTAGCTTCAGTTAGCTCATTGGTTAGCCTCGGTTAGCTCATTGGTTAGCCTGGGTTAGCTCATTCCTTGGTTAGCCTGGGTTAGCTCATTGGTTAGCTTCAGTTAGCTCATTGGTTAGCCTCGGTTAGCTCATTGGTTAGCCTGGGTTAGCTCATTCCTCGGTTAGCTCATTGGTTAGCCTTGGTTAGCTTCAGTTAGCTCATTGGTTAGCCTCGGTTAGCTCATTGGTTAGCATCAGTTAGCTCATCGGTTAGCCTCAGTTAGCTCATTGGTTAGCCTCGGTTAGCTCATTGGTTAGATTCAGTTAGCTCATTGGTTAGCCTCGGTTAGCTCATTGGTTAGCCTGGGTTAGCTCATTGGTTAGCATCAGTTAGCTCATTGGTTATCCTCAGTTAGCTCATTGGTTAGCCTTGGTTAGCTCATTGGTTAGCCTGGGTTAGCTCATTGGTTAGCCTGGGTTAGCTCATTGGTTAGCCTGGGTTAGCTTATGTTAGCTCATTGGTTAGCCCCGGTTAGCTCATTGGTTAGCATCAGTTAGCTCATTGGTTAGCCTCAGTTAGCTCATTGGTTAGCCTCGGTTAGCTCATTGGTTAGATTCAGTTAGCTCATTGGTTAGCCTGGGCTAGCTCGTTGGTTAGCCTGGGTTAGCTCATTGGTTAGCCTGGGTTAGCTCATTGGTTAGCTTCAGTTAGCTCATTGGTTAGCCTTGGTTAGCTCATTGGTTAGCCTGGGTTAGCTCATTGGTTAGCATCAGTTAGCTCATTGGTTAGCCTCAGTTAGCTCATTGGTTAGCCTCAGTTAGCTCATTGGTTAGCCTGGATCAGCTCAATACTAGGTTAGCTCATTGGTTAGCCTTGGTTAGCTCATTGGTTAGCTTCAGTTAGCTCATTGGTTAGCCTGGGCTAGCTTATTGGTTAGCTTGGGTTAGCTCATTGGTTAGCCTGGGTTAGCTCATTGGTTAGCTTCAGTTAGCTCATTGGTTAGCATCGGTTAGCTCATTGGTTAGCATCAGTTAGCTCATTGTTTAGCTTCAGTTAGCTCATTGGTTAGCCTGGGTTAGCTCATTGGTTAGCATCAGTTAGCTCATTGGTTAGCCTCAGTTAGCTCATTGGTTAGCATCAGTTAGCTCATTGGTTAGCCTCGGTTAGCTCATTGGTTAGCTTCAGTTAGCTCATTGGTTAGCTTCAGTTAGCCAATTGGTTAGCCTCGGTTAGCTCATTGGTTAGCCTGGGTTAGCTTATTCCTCGGTTAGCTCATTGGTTTGCCTGGGTTAGCTCATTGGTTAGCTTCAGTTAGCTCATTGGTTAGCCTGGGTTAGCTCATTGGTTAGCCTCGGTTAGCTCATTGGTTAGCCTGGGTTAGCTCATTGGTTAGCCTGGATTAGCTCATTGGTTAGCATCAGTTAGCTCATTGGTTAGCCTCAGCTAGCTCAATGGTTAGCATCAGTTAGCTCATTGGTTAGCCTCGGTTAGCTCATTGGTTAGCTTCAGTTAGCTCATTGGTTAGCTTCAGTTAGCTCATTGGTTAGTCTCGGTTAGCTCATTGGTTAGCTTGGGTTAGCTCATTCCTCGGTTAGCCTGGGTTAGCTCATTGGTTAGCTTCAGTTAGCTCATTGGTTAGCCTCGGTTAGCTCATTGGTTAGCATCAGTTAGCTCATTGGTTAGCCTCAGTTAGCTCATTGTTAGCTTCAGTTAGCTCATTGGTTAGCTTCAGTTAGCTCATTGGTTAGCTTCAGTTAGCCAATTGGTTAGCCTCGGTTAGCTCATTGGTTAGCCTGGGCTAGCTCATTCCTCGGTTAGCTCATTGGTTAGCCTGGGTTAGCTCATTGGTAAGCTTCAGTTAGCTCATTGGTTAGCCTGGGTTATCTCATTGGTTAGCCTCGGTTAGCTCATTGGTTAGCCTGGGTTAGCTCATTGGTTAGCCTGGATTAGCTCATTGGTTAGCATCAGTTAGCTCATTGGTTAGCCTCAGTTAGCTCAATGGTTAGCATCAGTTAGCTCATTGGTTAGCCTCGGTTAGCTCATTGGTTAGCTTCAGTTAGCTCATTGGTTAGCTTCAGTTAGCTCATTTTTTAGCCTCGGTTAGCTCATTGGTTAGCCTGGGTTAGCTCATTCCTCGGTTAGCCTGGGTTAGCTCATTGGTTAGCTTCAGTTAGCTCATTGGTTAGCCTCGGTTAGCTCATTGGTTAGCATCAGTTAGCTCATTGGTTAGCCTCAGTTAGCTCATTGTTAGCTTCAGTTAGCTCATTTGTTAGCCTGGGTTAGCCTGGGTTAGCTTCAGTTAGCTCATTGGTTAGCATCAGTTAGCTCATTGTTTAGCCTCAGTTAGCTCATTGGTTAGCCTGGGTTAGCTCATTGGTTAGCCTGGGTTAGCTCATTGGTTAGCTTCGGTTAGCTCATTGGTTAGCCTCGGTTAGCTCATTGGTTAGCATCAGTTATCTCTCTGGTTAGCATCAGTTAGCTCTTTGGTTAGCCTCAGTTAGCTCATTGGTTAGCCTGGGTTAGCTCATTCCTCAGTTAGCTCATTGGTTAGCTTCAGTTAGCTCATTGGTTAGCCTGGGTTAGCTCATTGGTTAGCCTCAGTTAGCTCATTGGTTAGCCTGGGTTAGCTCATTGGTTAGCTTCAGTTAGCTCATTGGTTAGCCTCGGTTAGCTCATTGGTTAGCCTGCGTTAGCTCATTGGTTAGCTTCAGTTAGCTCATTGGTTAGCCTGGGTTAGCTCATTGGTTAGCCTGGGTTAGCTCATTGGTTAGCCTGGGTAAGCTCATTGGTTAGCTTCAGTTAGCTCATTGGTTAGCCTCGGTTAGCTCATTGGTTAGCCTGGGTTAGCTCATTGGTTAGCTTCAGTTAGCTCATTGGTTAGCCTCGGTTACCTCATTGGTTAGCATGGGTGAGCTCATTCATCGGTTAGCTCATTGTTTAGCCCGGGTTAGCTTCAGTTAGCTCATTGGTTAGCCTCGGTTAGCTCATTGGTTAGCATCAGTTAGCTCATTGGTTAGCCTCAGTTAGCTCATTGGTTAGCCTCGGTTAGCTCATTGGTTAGCATCAGTTAGCTCATTGGTTAGCCTCAGTTAGCTCATTGGTTAGCCTCGGTTAGCTCATTGGTTAGCTTCAGTTAGCTCATTGGTTAGCCTGGGCTAGCTCATTGGTTAGCCTGGGTTAGCTCATTGGTTAGCATCAGTTAGCTCATTGGTTAGCTTCAGTTAGCTCATTGGTTAGCTTCAGTTAGCTCATTGGTTAGCTTCAGTTAGCTCATTGGTTAGCCTGGGTTAGCTCATTGGTAAGCCTGGGTTAGCTCATTGGTTAGCCTGGGTAAGCTCATTGGTTAGCTTCAGTTAGCTCATTGGTTAGCTTCAGTTAGCCAATTGGTTAGCCTTGGTTAGCTCATTGGTTAGCCTGGGTGAGCTCATTCCTCGGTTAGCTCATTGGTTAGCCTCAGTTAGCTTATTTTTAGCTTCAGTTAGCTCATTGGTTAGCCTGGGTTAGCCTGGGTTAGCTTCAGTTAGCTCATTGGTTAGCATCAGTTAGCTCATTGTTTAGCCTCAGTTAGCTCATTGGTTAGCCTGGGTTAGCTCATTGGTTAGCCTGGGTTAGCTCATTGGTTAGCTTCGGTTAGCTCATTGGTTAGCCTCGGTTAGCTCATTGGTTAGCATCAGTTAGCTCTCTGGTTAGCATCAGTTAGCTCTTTGGTTAGCCTCAGTTAGCTCATTGGTTAGCCTGGGTTTAGCTCATTCCTCGGTTAGCTCATTGGTTAGCTTCAGTTAGCTCATTGGTTAGCCTGGGTTAGCTCATTGGTTAGCCTCAGTTAGCTCATTGGTTAGCCTGGGTTAGCTCATTGGTTAGCTTCAGTTACCTCATTGGTTAGCCTCGCTTAGCTCATTGGTTAGCCTGCGTTAGTTCATTGGTTAGCTTCAGTTAGCTCATTGGTTAGCCTGGGTTAGCTCATTGGTTAGCCTGGGTTAGCTCATTGGTTAGCCTGGGTAAGCTCATTGGTTAGCTTCAGTTAACTCATTGGTTAGCCTCGGTTAGCTCATTGGTTAGCCTGGGTTAGCTCATTGGTTAGCTTCAGTTAGCTCATTGGTTAGCCTCGGTTACCTCATTGGTTAGCCTGGGTTAGCTCATTGTTTAGCATCAGTTAGCTCTCTGGTTAGCATCAGTTAGCTCTTTGGTTAGCCTCAGTTAGCTCATTGGTTAGCCTGGGTTAGCTCATTCCTCGGTTAGCTCATTGGTTAGCTTCAGTTAGCTCATTGGTTAGCCTGGGTTAGCTCATTGGTTAGCCTCAGTTAGCTCATTGGTTAGCCTGGGTTAGCTCATTGGTTAGCTTCAGTTACCTCATTGGTTAGCCTCGGTTAGCTCATTGGTTAGCCTGGGTTAGCTCATTGGTTAGCTTCAGTTAGCTCATTGGTTAGCCTCGGTTAGCTCATTGGTTAGCCTGGGTTAGCTCATTGGTTAGCATCAGTTAGCTCATTGGTTAGCCTTAGTAAGCTCATTGGTTAGCCTCGGTTAGATCATTGGTTAGCCTGGGTTAGCTCATTACTCGGTTAGCTCATTGGTTAGCCTCAGTTAGCTCATTGGTTAGCCTGGGCTAGCTCATTGGTTAGCCTGGGTTAGCTCATTGGTTAGCCTGGGTTAGCTCATTGGTTAGCTTCCGTTAGCTCATTGGTTAGCCTTGGTTAGCTCATTGGTTAGCATCAGTTAGCTCATTGTTTAGCTTCAGTTAGCTAATTGGTTAGCTTCAGTTAGCTCATTGGTTAGCCTCGGTTTGGTCATTGGTTAGCCTGGGTTAGCTCATTGGTTAGCATCAGTTAGCTCATTGGTTAGCCTCAGTTAGCTCATTTGTTAGCATCAGTTAGCTCATTGGTTAGCCTCGGTTAGCTCATTGGTTAGCTTCAGTTAGCTCATTGGTTAGCTTCAGTTAGCCAATTGGTTAGCCTCGGTTAGCTCATCGGTTAGCCTGGGTTAGCTCATTCCTCGGTTAGCTCATTGGTTAGCCTGGGTTAGCTCATTGGTTAGCTTCAGTTAGCTCATTGGTTAGCCTGGGTTAGCTCATTGGTTAGCCTCGGTTAGCTCATTGGTTAGCCTGGGTTAGCTCATTGGTTAGCCTGGATTAGCTCATTGGTTAGCATCAGTTAGCTCATTGGTTAGCCTCAGTTAGCTCAATGGTTATCATCAGTTAGCTCATTGGTTAGCCTCTGTTAGCTCATTGGTTAGCTTCAGTTAGCTCATTGGTTAGCTTCAGTTAGCTCATTGGTTAGCCTCGGTTAGCTCATTGGTTAGCCTGGGTTAGCTCATTCCTTGGTTAGCCTGGGTTAGCTCATTGGTTAGCCTGGGTTAGCTCATTGGTTAGCCTGGGTTAGCTCATTGGTTAGCCTGGGTAAGCTCATTGGTTAGCTTCAGTTAGCTCATTGGTTAGCCTCGGTTAGCTCATTGGTTAGCCTGGGTTAGCTCATTGGTTAGCTTCAGTTAGCTCATTGGTTAGCCTCGGTTACCTCATTGGTTAGCCTGGGTTAGCTCATTCATCGGTGAGCTCATTGTTTAGCCCGGGTTAGCTTCAGTTAGCTCATTGGTTAGCCTCGGTTAGCTCATTGGTTAGCATCAGTTAGCTCTTTGGTTAGCCTCAGTTAGCTCATTGGTTAGCCTCGGTTAGCTCATTGGTTAGCTTCAGTTAGCTCATTGGTTAGCCTGGGCTAGCTCATTGGTTAGCCTGGGTTAGCTCATTGGTTAGCATCAGTTAGCCAATTGGTTAGCCTCGGTTAGCTCATTGGTTAGCTTCAGTTAGCTCATTGGTTAGCTTCAGTTAGCCAATTGGTTAGCCTCGGTTAGCTCATTGGTTAGCCTGGGTTAGCTCATTCCTCGGTTAGCTCATTGGTTAGCCTTGGTTAGCTCATTGGTTAGCTTCAGTTAGCTCATTGGTTAGCCTGGGTTAGCTCATTGGTTAGCCTCGGTTAGCTCATTGGTTAGCCTGGGTTAGCTCATTGGTTAGCCTGGATTAGCTCATTGGTTAGCATCAGTTAGCTCATTGGTTAGCCTCAGTTAGCTCAATGGTTAGCATCAGTTAGCTCATTGGTTAGCCTCTGTTAGCTCATTGGTTAGCTTCAGTTAGCTCATTGGTTAGCTTCAGTTAGCTCATTGGTTAGCCTCGGTTAGCTCATTGGTTAGCCTGGGTAAGCTCATTCCTCGGTTAGCTCATTGGTTAGCCTTGGTTAGCTTCAGTTAGCTCATTGGTTAGCCTCGGTTAGCTCATTGGTTAGCATCAGTTAGCTCATCGGTTAGCCTCAGTTAGCTCATTGGTTAGCCTCGGTTAGCTCATTGGTTAGATTCAGTTAGCTCATTGGTTAGCCTCGGTTAGCTCATTGGTTAGACTGGGTTAGCTCATTGGTTAGCCTCGGTTAGCTCATTGGTTAGACTGGGTTAGCTCATTGGTTAGCATCAGTTAGCTCATTGTTTAGCTTCAGTTAGCTCATTGGTTAGCTTCAGTTAGCTCATTGGTTAGCCTCGGTTAGCTCATTGGTTAGCCTGGGTTAGCTCATTGGTTAGCATCAGTTAGCTCATTGGTTAGCATCAGTTAGCTCATTGGTTAGCATCAGTTAGCTCATTGGTTAGCATCAGTTAGCTCATTGGTTAGCGTTGGTTAGCTCATTGGTTAGCTTCAGTTAGCTCATTGGTTATCTTCAGTTAGCCAATTGGTTAGCCTCGGTTAGCTCATTGGTTAGCCTGGGCTAGCTCATTCCTCGGTTAGCTCATTGGTTAGCCTGGGTTAGCTCATTGGTAAGCTTCAGTTAGCTCATTGGTTAGCCTGGGTTAGCTCATTGGTTAGCCTCGGTTAGCTCATTGGTTAGCCTGGGTTAGCTCATTGGTTAGCCTGGATTAGCTCATTGGTTAGCATCAGTTAGCTCATTGGTTAGCCTCAGTTAGCTCAATGGTTAGCATCAGTTAGCTCATTGGTTAGCCTCGGTTAGCTCATTTGTTAGCTTCAGTTAGCTCATTGGTTAGCTTCAGTTAGCTCATTGGTTAGCCTCGGTTAGCTCATTGGTTAGCCTGGGTTAGCTCATTCCTCGGTTAGCCTGGGTTAGCTCATTGGTTAGCCTCGGTTAGCTCATTGGTTAGCATCAGTTAGCTCATTGGTTAGCCTCAGTTAGCTCATTGTTAGCTTCAGTTAGCTCATTGGTTAGCCTGGGTTAGCCTGGGTTAGCTTCAGTTAGCTCATTGGTTAGCATCAGTTAGCTCATTGGTTAGCCTGGGTTAGCTCATTGGTTAGCCTGGGTTAGCTCATTGGTTAGCTTTGGTTAGCTCATTGGTTAGCCTCGGTTAGCTCATTGGTTAGCATCAGTTATCTCTCTGGTTAGCATCAGTTAGCTCTTTGGTTAGCCTCAGTTAGCTCATTGGTTAGCCTGGGTTAGCTCATTCCTCGGTTAGCTCATTGGTTAGCTTCAGTTAGCTCATTGGTTAGCCTGGGTTAGCCTCAGTTAGCTCATTGGTTAGCCTGGGTTAGCTCATTGGTTAGCTTCAGTTAGCTCATTGGTTAGCCTCGGTTAGCTCATTGGTTAGCCTGCGTTAGCTCATTGGTTAGCTTCAGTTAGCTCATTGGTTAGCCTGGGTTAGCTCATTGGTTAGCCTGGGTTAGCTCATTGGTTAGCCTGGGTAAGCTCATTGGTTAGCTTCAGTTAGCTCATTGGTTAGCCTCGGTTAGCTCATTGGTTAGCCTGGGTTAGCTCATTGGTTAGCTTCAGTTAGCTCATTGGTTAGCCTCGGTTACCTCATTGGTTAGCATGGGTTAGCTCATTCATCGGTTAGCTCATTGTTTAGCCCGGGTTAGCTTCAGTTAGCTCATTGGTTAGCCTCGGTTAGCTCATTGGTTAGCATCAGTTAGCTCATTGGTTAGCCTCAGTTAGCTCATTGGTTAGCCTCGGTTAGCTCATTGGTTAGCTTCAGTTAGCTCATTGGTTAGCCTGGGCTAGCTCATTGGTTAGCCTGGGTTAGCTCATTGGTTAGCATCAGTTAGCTCATTGGTTAGCTTCAGTAAGCTCATTGGTTAGCTTCAGTTAGCTCATTGGTTAGCTTCAGTTAGCTCATTGGTTAGCCTGGGTTAGCTCATTGGTAAGCCTGGGTTAGCTCATTGGTTAGCCTGGGTAAGCTCATTGGTTAGCTTCAGTTAGCTCATTGGTTAGCTTCAGTTAGCTAATTGGTTAGCCTTGGTTAGCTCATTGGTTAGCCTGGGTGAGCTCATTCCTCGGTTAGCTCATTGGTTAGCCTCAGTTAGCTTATTTTTAGCTTCAGTTAGCTCATTGGTTAGCCTGGGTTAGCCTGGGTTAGCTTCAGTTAGCTCATTGGTTAGCATCAGTTAGCTCATTGTTTAGCCTCAGTTAGCTCATTGGTTAGCCTGGGTTAGCTCATTGGTTAGCCTGGGTTAGCTCATTGGTTAGCTTCGGTTAGCTCATTGGTTAGCCTCGGTTAGCTCATTGGTTAGCATCAGTTAGCTCTCTGGTTAGCATCAGTTAGCTCTTTGGTTAGCCTCAGTTAGCTCATTGGTTAGCCTGGGTTTAGCTCATTCCTCGGTTAACTCATTGGTTAGCTTCAGTTAGCTCATTGGTTAGCCTGGGTTAGCTCATTGGTTAGCCTCAGTTAGCTCATTGGTTAGCCTGGGTTAGCTCATTGGTTAGCTTCAGTTACCTCATTGGTTAGCCTCGCTTAGCTCATTGGTTAGCCTGCGTTAGTTCATTGGTTAGCTTCAGTTAGCTCATTGGTTAGCCTGGGTTAGCTCATTGGTTAGCCTGGGTTAGCTCATTGGTTAGCCTGGGTAAGCTCATTGGTTAGCTTCAGTTAACTCATTGGTTAGCCTCGGTTAGCTCATTGGTTAGCCTGGGTTAGCTCATTGGTTAGCTTCAGTTAGCTCATTGGTTAGCCTCGGTTACCTCATTGGTTAGCCTGGGTTAGCTCATTGTTTAGCATCAGTTAGCTCTCTGGTTAGCATCAGTTAGCTCTTTGGTTAGCCTCAGTTAGCTCATTGGTTAGCCTGGGTTAGCTCATTCCTCGGTTAGCTCATTGGTTAGCTTCAGTTAGCTCATTGGTTAGCCTGGGTTAGCTCATTGGTTAGCCTCAGTTAGCTCATTGGTTAGCCTGGGTTAGCTCATTGGTTAGCTTCAGTTACCTCATTGGTTAGCCTCGGTTAGCTCATTGGTTAGCCTGGGTTAGCTCATTGGTTAGCTTCAGTTAGCTCATTGGTTAGCCTCGGTTAGCTCATTGGTTAGCCTGGGTTAGCTCATTGGTTAGCATCAGTTAGCTCATTGGTTAGCCTTAGTAAGCTCATTGGTTAGCCTCGGTTAGATCATTGGTTAGCCTGGGTTAGCTCATTACTCGGTTAGCTCATTGGTTAGCCTCAGTTAGCTCATTGGTTAGCCTGGGCTAGCTCATTGGTTAGCCTGGGTTAGCTCATTGGTTAGCCTGGGTTAGCTCATTGGTTAGCTTCAGTTAGCTCATTGGTTAGCCTTGGTTAGCTCATTGGTTAGCATCAGTTAGTTCATTGTTTAGCTTCAGTTAGCTAATTGGTTAGCTTCAGTTAGCTCATTGGTTAGCCACGGTTTGGTCATTGGTTAGCCTGGGTTAGCTCATTGGTTAGCATCAGTTAGCTCATTGGTTAGCCTCAGTTAGCTCATTGGTTAGCATCAGTTAGCTCATTGGTTAGCCTCGGTTAGCTCATTGGTTAGCTTCAGTTAGCTCATTGGTTAGCTTCAGTTAGCCAATTGGTTAGCCTCGGTTAGCTCATTGGTTAGCCTGGGTTAGCTCATTCCTCGGTTAGCTCATTGGTTAGCCTGGGTTAGCTCATTGGTTAGCTTCAGTTAGCTCATTGGTTAGCCTGGGTTAGCTCATTGGTTAGCCTCGGTTAGCTCATTGGTTAGCCTGGGTTAGCTCATTGGTTAGCCTGGATTAGCTCATTGGTTAGCATCAGTTAGCTCATTGGTTAGCCTCAGTTAGCTCAATGGTTAGCATCAGTTAGCTCATTGGTTAGCCTCTGTTAGCTCATTGGTTAGCTTCAGTTAGCTCATTGGTTAGCTTCAGTTAGCTCATTGGTTAGCCTCGGTTAGCTCATTGGTTAGCCTGGGTTAGCTCATTCCTTGGTTAGCCTGGGTTAGCTCATTGGTTAGCCTGGGTTAGCTCATTGGTTAGCCTGGGTTAGCTCATTGGTTAGCTTCAGTTAGCTCATTGGTTAGCCTCGGTTAGCTCATTGGTTAGCCTGGGTTAGCTCATTGGTTAGCTTCAGTTAGCTCATTGGTTAGCCTCGGTTACCTCATTGGTTAGCCTGGGTTAGCTCATTCATCGGTGAGCTCATTGTTTAGCCCGGGTTAGCTTCAGTTAGCTCATTGGTTAGCCTGGGCTAGCTCATTGGTTAGCCTGGGTTAGCTCATTGGTTAGCCTGGGTTAGCTCATTGGTTAGCTTCAGTTAGCTCATTGGTTAGCCTTGGTTAGCTCATTGGTTAGCATCAGTTAGTTCATTGTTTAGCTTCAGTTAGCTAATTGGTTAGCTTCAGTTAGCTCATTGGTTAGCCTCGGTTTGGTCATTGGTTAGCCTGGGTTAGCTCATTGGTTAGCATCAGTTAGCTCATTGGTTAGCCTCAGTTAGCTCATTGGTTAGCATCAGTTAGCTCATTGGTTAGCCTCGGTTAGCTCATTGGTTAGCTTCAGTTAGCTCATTGGTTAGCTTCAGTTAGCCAATTGGTTAGCCTCGGTTAGCTCATTGGTTAGCCTGGGTTAGCTCATTCCTCGGTTAGCTCATTGGTTAGCCTGGGTTAGCTCATTGGTTAGCTTCAGTTAGCTCATTGGTTAGCCTGGGTTAGCTCATTGGTTAGCCTCGGTTAGCTCATTGGTTAGCCTGGGTTAGCTCATTGGTTAGCCTGGATTAGCTCATTGGTTAGCATCAGTTAGCTCATTGGTTAGCCTCAGTTAGCTCAATGGTTAGCATCAGTTAGCTCATTGGTTAGCCTCTGTTAGCTCATTGGTTAGCTTCAGTTAGCTCATTGGTTAGCTTCAGTTAGCTCATTGGTTAGCCTCGGTTAGCTCATTGGTTAGCCTGGGTTAGCTCATTCCTTGGTTAGCCTGGGTTAGCTCATTGGTTAGCCTGGGTTAGCTCATTGGTTAGCCTGGGTTAGCTCATTGGTTAGCTTCAGTTAGCTCATTGGTTAGCCTCGGTTAGCTCATTGGTTAGCCTGGGTTAGCTCATTGGTTAGCTTCAGTTAGCTCATTGGTTAGCCTCGGTTACCTCATTGGTTAGCCTGGGTTAGCTCATTCATCGGTGAGCTCATTGTTTAGCCCGGGTTAGCTTCAGTTAGCTCATTGGTTAGCCTCGGTTAGCTCATTGGTTAGCATCAGTTAGCTCATTGGTTAGCCTCAGTTAGCTCATTGGTTAGCCTCGGTTAGCTCATTGGTTAGCTTCAGTTAGCTCATTGGTTAGCCTGGGCTAGCTCATTGGTTAGCCTGGGTTAGCTCATTGGTTAGCATCAGTTAGCCAATTGGTTAGCCTCGGTTAGCTCATTGGTTAGCTTCAGTTAGCTCATTGGTTAGCTTCAGTTAGCCAATTGGTTAGCCTCGGTTAGCTCATTGGTTAGCCTGGGTTAGCTCATTCCTCGGTTAGCTCATTGGTTAGCCTGGGTTAGCTCATTGGTTAGCTTCAGTTAGCTCATTGGTTAGCCTGGGTTAGCTCATTGGTTAGCCTCGGTTAGCTCATTGGTTAGCCTGGGTTAGCTCATTGGTTAGCCTGGATTAGCTCATTGGTTAGCATCAGTTAGCTCATTGGTTAGCCTCAGTTAGCTCAATGGTTAGCATCAGTTAGCTCATTGGTTAGCCTCTGTTAGCTCATTGGTTAGCTTCAGTTAGCTCATTGGTTAGCTTCAGTTAGCTCATTGGTTAGCCTCGGTTAGCTCATTGGTTAGCCTGGGTTAGCTCATTCCTTGGTTAGCCTGGGTTAGCTCATTGGTTAGCTTCAGTTAGCTCATTGGTTAGCCTCAGTTAGCTCATTGGTTAGCCTCGGTTAGCTCATTGGTTAGATTCAGTTAGCTCATTGGTTAGCCTCGGTTAGCTCATTGGTTAGACTGGGTTAGCTCATTGGTTAGCCTCGGTTAGCTCATTGGTTAGACTGGGTTAGCTCATTGGTTAGCATCAGTTAGCTCATTGTTTAGCTTCAGTTAGCTCATTGGTTAGCTTCAGTTAGCTCATTGGTTAGCCTCGGTTAGCTCATTGGTTAGCCTGGGTTAGCTCATTGGTTAGCATCAGTTAGCTCATTGGTTAGCATCAGTTAGCTCATTGGTTAGCATCAGTTAGCTCATTGGTTAGCATCAGTTAGCTCATTGGTTAGCGTCGGTTAGCTCATTGGTTAGCTTCAGTTAGCTCATTGGTTATCTTCAGTTAGCCAATTGGTTAGCCTCGGTTAGCTCATTGGTTAGCCTGGGCTAGCTCATTCCTCGGTTAGCTCATTGGTTAGTCTGGGTTAGCTCATTGGTAAGCTTCAGTTAGCTCATTGGTTAGCCTGGGTTAGCTCATTGGTTAGCCTCGGTTAGCTCATTGGTTAGGCTGGGTTAGCTCATTGGTTAGCCTGGATTAGCTCATTGGTTAGCATCAGTTAGCTCATTGGTTAGCCTCAGTTAGCTCAATGGTTAGCATCAGTTAGCTCATTGGTTAGCCTCGGTTAGCTCATTGGTTAGCTTCAGTTAGCTCATTGGTTAGCTTCAGTTAGCTCATTGGTTAGCCTCGGTTAGCTCATTGGTTAGCCTGGGTTAGCTCATTCCTCGGTTAGCCTGGGTTAGCTCATTGGTTAGCTTCAGTTAGCTCATTGGTTAGCCTCGGTTAGCTCATTGGTTAGCATCAGTTAGCTCATTGGTTAGCCTCAGTTAGCTCATTGTTAGCTTCAGTTAGCTCATTGGTTAGCCAGGGTTAGCCTCGGTTAGCTCATTGGTTAGCATCAGTTAGCTCATTGGTTAGCATCAGTTAGCTCATTGTTTAGCCTCAGTTAGCTCATTGGTTAGCCTGGGTTAGCTCATTGGTTAGCCTGGGTTAGCTCATTGGTTAGCTTCGGTTAGCTCATTGGTTAGCCTCGGTTAGCTCATTGGTTAGCATCAGTTATCTCTCTGGTTAGCATCAGTTAGCTCTTTGGTTAGCCTCAGTTAGCTCATTGGTTAGCCTGGGTTAGCTCATTCCTCGGTTAGCTCATTGGTTAGCTTCAGTTAGCTCATTGGTTAGCCTGGGTTAGCTCATTGGTTAGCCTCAGTTAGCTCATTGGTTAGCCTGGGTTAGCTCATTGGTTAGCTTCAGTTAGCTCATTGGTTAGCCTCGGTTAGCTCATTGGTTAGCCTGCGTTAGCTCATTGGTTAGCTTCAGTTAGCTCATTGGTTAGCCTGGGTTAGCTCATTGGTTAGCCTGGGTTAGCTCATTGGTTAGCCTGGGTAAGCTCATTGGTTAGCTTCAGTTAGCTCATTGGTTAGCCTCGGTTAGCTCATTGGTTAGCCTGGGTTAGCTCATTGGTTAGCTTCAGTTAGCCTCGGTTACCTCATTGGTTAGCATGGGTTAGCTCATTCATCGGTTAGCTTCAGTTAGCTCATTGGTTAGCTTCAGTTAGCCAATTGGTTAGCCTTGGTTAGCTCATTGGTTAGCCTGGGTGAGCTCATTCCTCGGTAAGCTCATTGGTTAGCCTCAGTTAGCTTATTTTTAGCTTCAGTTAGCTCATTGGTTAGCCTGGGTTAGCCTGGGTTAGCTTCAGTTAGCTCATTGGTTAGCATCAGTTAGCTCATTGTTTAGCCTCAGTTAGCTCATTGGTTAGCCTGGGTTAGCTCATTGGTTAGCCTGGGTTAGCTCATTGGTTAGCTTCGGTTAGCTCATTGGTTAGCCTCGGTTAGCTCATTGGTTAGCATCAGTTAGCTCTCTGGTTAGCATCAGTTAGCTCTTTGGTTAGCCTCAGTTAGCTCATTGGTTAGCCTGGGTTTAGCTCATTCCTCGGTTAGCTCATTGGTTAGCTTCAGTTAGCTCATTGGTTAGCCTGGGTTAGCTCATTGGTTAGCCTCAGTTAGCTCATTGGTTAGCCTGGGTTAGCTCATTGGTTAGCTTCAGTTACCTCATTGGTTAGCCTAGCTTAGCTCATTGGTTAGCCTGCGTTAGTTCATTGGTAAGCTTCAGTTAGCTCATTGGTTAGCCTGGGTTAGCTCATTGGTTAGCCTGGGTTAGCTCATTGGTTAGCCTGGGTAAGCTCATTGGTTAGCTTCAGTTAACTCATTGGTTAGCCTCGGTTAGCTCATTGGTTAGCCTGGGTTAGCTCATTGTTTAGCTTCAGTTAGCTCATTGGTTAGCCTCGGTTACCTCATTGGTTAGCCTGGGTTAGCTCATTGTTTAGCATCAGTTAGCTCTCTGGTTAGCATCAGTTAGCTCTTTGGTTAGCCTCAGTTAGCTCATTGGTTAGCCTGGGTTAGCTCATTCCTCGGTTAGCTCATTGGTTAGCTTCAGTTAGCTCATTGGTTAGCCTGGGTTAGCTCATTGGTTATCCTCAGTTAGCTCATTGGTTAGCCTGGGTTAGCTCATTGGTTAGCTTCAGTTACCTCATTGGTTAGCCTCGGTTAGCTCATTGGTTAGCCTGGGTTAGCTCATTGGTTAGCTTCAGTTAGCTCATTGTTTAGCCTCGGTTAGCTCATTGGTTAGCCTGGGTTAGCTCATTGGTTAGCATCAGTTAGCTCATTGGTTAGCCTTAGTAAGCTCATTGGTTAGCCTCGGTTAGATCATTGGTTAGCCTGGGTTAGCTCATTACTCGGTTAGCTCATTGGTTAGCCTCAGTTAGCTCATTGGTTAGCCTCAGTTAGCTCATTGGTTAGCCTGGGCTACCTCATTGGTTAGCCTGGGTTAGCTCATTGGTTAGCCTGGGTTAGCTCATTGGTTAGCTTCAGTTAGCTCATTGGTTAGCCTTGGTTAGCTCATTGGTTAGCATCAGTTAGCTCATTGTTTAGCTTCAGTTAGCTAATTGGTTAGCTTCAGTTAGCTCATTGGTTAGCCTCGGTTTGGTCATTGGTTAGCCTGGGTTAGCTCATTGGTTAGCATCAGTTAGCTCATTGGTTAGCCTCAGTTAGCTCATTGGTTAGCATCAGTTAGCTCATTGGTTAGCCTCGGTTAGCTCATTGGTTAGCTTCAGTTAGCTCATTGGTTAGCTTCAGTTAGCCAATTGGTTAGCCTCGGTTAGCTCATTGGTTAGCCTGGGTTAGCTCATTCCTCGGTTAGCTCATTGGTTAGCCTGGGTTAGCTCATTGGTTAGCTTCAGTTAGCTCATTTGTTAGCCTGGGTTAGCTCATTGGTTAGCCTCGGTTAGCTCATTGGTTAGCCTGGGTTAGCTCATTGGTTAGCCTGGATTAGCTCATTGGTTAGCATCAGTTAGCTCATTGGTTAGCCTCAGTTAGCTCAATGGTTAGCATCAGTTAGCTCATTGGTTAGCCTCTGTTAGCTCATTGGTTAGCTTCAGTTAGCTCATTGGTTAGCTTCAGTTAGCTCATTGGTTAGCCTCGGTTAGCTCATTGGTTAGCCTGGGTTAGCTCATTCCTTGGTTAGCCTGGGTTAGCTCATTGGTTAGCCTGGGTTAGCTCATTGGTTAGCCTGGGTTAGCTCATTGGTTAGCCTGGGTAAGCTCATTGGTTAGCTTCAGTTAGCTCATTGGTTAGCCTCGGTTAGCTCATTGGTTAGCCTGGGTTAGCTCATTGGTTAGCTTCAGTTAGCTCATTGGTTAGCCTCGGTTACCTCATTGGTTAGCCTGGGTTAGCTCATTCATCGGTGAGCTCATTGTTTAGCCCGGGTTAGCTTCAGTTAGCTCATTGGTTAGCCTCGGTTAGCTCATTGGTTAGCATCAGTTAGCTCATTGGTTAGCCTCAGTTAGCTCATTGGTTAGCCTCGGTTAGCTCATTGGTTAGCTTCAGTTAGCTCATTGGTTAGCCTGGGCTAGCTCATTGGTTAGCCTGGGTTAGCTCATTGGTTAGCATCAGTTAGCTCATTGGTTAGCTTCAGTTAGCTCATTGGTTAGCTTCAGTTAGCTCATTGGTTAGAGAGAACGCACTCCCCTGAAAACTCCCCTTGAATTCCTCCAGACTCAGAAAATGTAAAAGTTCACTTTTTGGAGATCCATAGAAAAAGGGTGAAAATGATTTGTTTTATGCCACAGCATGGATTCGAACACGCGACCAACCGCACCCAGGGGCGAGCGTTTTTTTTTTTTTTCTTTTTATTATTTATTATCAAAATGTTTTCACACAGATTAAACAAACAATCACATTGCATAACAAATCCCCCAAAAAGAAGAGGACCCCAATGCATTTAATACAAAGTATACATCACAGTCCTATCTTGTCTTTCACTTCCCCGACATCCCTAATCCACCATTCTTTTACATTTATTCCCCTTTCACAGGTCATCATTCCTTATTTTTCAAAATTATACTTAAGCTGTCCATCATTCACTTCTATCAGTGTACAACCATCAACATGTTCTTTCATGAACATCTCATTATCTTTGTACACATATAACATTCCAACAACCCTCATTATATTCCTCTTAATAATTCCCCACACTCCATCAACTCTCCCCTCATAGTGTGCTACATTCCTTCTTATTTTCACCGCATATCTTGCCTGGCTTAAACATAGATTTAACATATCAACATTGCACCCATCCCTTCTCCCACTCAACCCAAACAACCACAATTCTTTCCACTCTAGACATTTTAACACCCCTTCATCCCAGCACCTGCATATCAATTCTTTTATTTTCCCAAAGAACCCCCTTAATTCCCCACACTCAAAAAACTCATGCATACAATTCTCCACTCCCAACTTACACACATCACATTCTCTCTTAACCTCTTTGTCAAACATATTTATTATTAAATTGTTGAACACCCTGTTGTGCCTTAAACAGAAATCAAAGTGCTCACCCTTCACACTATTCCCTTTCACTCTCAGATTCACCCACATCTTTTTCACATCCATTCCCCCCATCACCTTTTCCCATACCTTTTCTGATGCTGGTCTCCTTGCATCCCCCTTCCCAAGGGTTTTGTATATCCTTTTCGTGCTAAGGTCTCCCAGCTTCACCCCTTCATCCACATATAGCGCTACCTCACTTTCGCCCCCTCCCACCTTCTTGCTCTCCACCATCCTCCTCCATTCCACCGGCATCCCCTCTTTGATGCTCTCCATCATGCCTTCCGCTGTCCTTCCCCCCATTAACAGATTATTTTCCCTTGTCCCATCAACAATAACTTGAGCCCTCATGAACCCCGGAACATACTCATAGACTAGGTCTCTTATTACCCTAAATCCAGCCCTCCACATTGGTAAATTAAATAATACTTCGCCCTCTTTCATTATCCTATAGTTTTGGAATATGGGTTGTTTCCATACCTGCTGCGCATTCTCACATTCATACTTCACATTCCCCAAGAACTCTCCCCACGCATTCATCACCTCCCTTTGAAAATCATTCATTCCATTCATCCACCCTTTCTTAAAGCGCATAAATATCCCACTGTCCCCACACCCCCCTCCTTTATTTATACTGTCTCTCAAAAATTCTTTCCACACATGCTTATTTCCCTTATTTAGATATTTTATCATCGTTTTAACCCTCATTGCTTTCATCTTCCTTTCCACATTTATTAGTTTTAGCCCCCCATCTTTATAGTCATTCTCTAGAACCTCCCTAGCTATCCTCACTCCCTTCCCCTCCCACATGAACTCACTCACTATTTTATTTACCTCTTTTATTACTCTGTCTGGCACCTCCATTACACTCATTACATAAACTAGCTTGCTCATGATGAGACCATTTACTACTATAACTTTCCCCCTCAGTTTTAATCTCCTCAGTTTCCAGAAGCTTAGGGTCTTTTTTAAACTACCCACCACTCCCTCATATTGCACATCCCTCCCCTCTCTGTCCTTCAAACCCACATTAATACCCAGTACCCTAATATATTCCTTATTCTCTTTTAAACCTAACTCCTCTCTCCCTACATCACCATTTCCCAGCACCATGTACTCTGACTTTTCCATATTAATTTTAGCCCCTGAAGCTCTTCCATATATCTCCACACTCTCTAAGACCCCTCTTACACTTTCCATGTCTCTTACGGTGATTGTAGTATCATCCGCATATTGGAATACTACACTTATCCCTCCCCCCGGCACCATCACCCCCTTTACCCTCTCATTCTGTTGTAGCAAAGCCGCAAGGGGCTCCGCTGATAATGCATAGAGCATCGCCGATAGAGGGCATCCCTGCCGGACGGATATCCCTAACTTAAATACATTTGTGATGATCCCATTAACCTTAACGCAACTCATGGCTTTCCTATATATTCTCCTTATCCACCCAACAAACCCCCTCCCAAACCCTGCTTTTACCAAAACCCTGAATAAATAAACGTGATTAACCCTATCGAACGCCTTGTTCAGATCTAAGCTTACCAACACCCCTCCTTCTCCACCCTTCATATGATTTACCGTGTCCCTAATACTACAAACTGTGTCACATATATCCCTTCCAGGAATACTATATGCCTGGGTGCTCCCCACCACCGCACCAATAACCCTCTTCATTCTATTGGATAACACCCGTGCCATAATCGTATAATCCCCATTCAACATACTTAACGGCCTATAGTTCCCTAATTTATCCCTACTACCCTTTTTGTACAATATGCTAATCACCCCTGTTGATAATCCGTCCGGCAGTTCATCCTTCTCTTCGAAGCTCTTAAACAACTCCTTCAACATTGGGACTAGCACAGCCTTAAATTCCATGTAGAACTCTGCAGTTAGGCCATCTAGTCCCGGGCTTTTATTTTTGCCCATGCCATCTATTGCTGCCTCTATTTCCTCTTTTCCCATCTCCCCTTCGCACAACTCTCTTCCTTCTTCTGTCAACACCGCCCTCATGCTCCCCAGAGTCTTTTCCAGGCTCTCTTTTTCATTAACTTCCTCCTGGAAGAGCTCTCTATAAAACTATTCCACCCTCTTAACTATCCCTACTAAGTCTTTAATAATCTCACCCCCCTTACCCTCTATCTGCCTAATCTGATTGTTCCCCTGCTTCCTATTCTCCATCCCTAAGAAAAAACCTGTACATTTTTCCCCTTCAACTAAATATCTTGCCCTACTCCTGACTATTGCCCCCATACACCTCTCTCTTTCCACTATCCCTAACTCATCCCTAAGACTATTGTAGACCCCTAAATCTCTCCCTACCTCTCCCTCTATCTTCTCTGCTTCTTTATTTAGTTCCTCTTTTAACCTCTCCTCCCTCTCTCTCCCTCTTTTATTTCTTCCACAACTGAACTTTATGCTCATTTTTTTTATTTCTCTTTTTAGGCCCTCCCACCATTCTCCTTCATCCTCACCATCCATTTTCTCTTGCTTCCTTAACCATTCATTCATCATCTTTTTGTATTTCTCATCCTTAAGCAGAGCAGCGTTTAGGCACCACACCCCTCCCCCTCTTCCCTTACATCCATCATCCAGCTTAAAGCCAAGGATAACATGATCACTCAAGCTAGTCGTTGTATGTTTAAAAGTCCCCACCTTCCCACCTATCCTTCCCTTGCACAGCACCAAGTCTATCCTACTCTGCTTCAACACACCCCCCACCACCTGTTTTCTAGTATATACCCTCTCATCCAAATTCCTTTCTCTCCACACATCTCTTAAGCCATTCTCCCTCATCAGTTTCTCCAATGCACCTCATGAGGAGTCATTTCTATAACTCATCCCACCCGCCACATCAATCCTTCCACACCTCACATTGAAATCACCCACCACCACACAATTTCCCCCACACTTCCCATCCAGACCCTCAAAAAAACTCATTCTTTCTTTCTCCTCATTAGGCGCATGAATATTCATCAGTCTATACATTTCCCCCATATAACCAAACTCTGCAATAATCATTCTTCCTTTTCCATCATCCTCCACCTTTTTCACACTTTCCACTTTTCCCATTCTAAACAATATTGCCACCCCTCTTGCATTCAAACCACCATTATTGAAAAATACCCTCCCCATCCATCCCATTATCACATCACCCACACTTTCATTGTCCCAGTGTGTCTCCTGTAGGCATATGACATCAGCTGTACATAGCAGTAAAGCCCTGTCCCTTCTGTCCTTTGTTTTTAGCCCCCGGCCATTAAATGTACATATCGTCACCATTGCATGTAAAGTTTGAAAAAAAATTCCTGTTCCCACTTGTCCTTCTTTTCCAGGCCACAGCCGTTGAAAGAAACAATCTTCACCATTGTTATTTAAAGGGGATTAGCGTTGGAGTATTCCAAAGGTTCTCCTTCAGCTCACCTTTCGCTGTCCAGTTCATCTCCACCGACTCCTTTCACATTCTTCTCCACTTGTGAACGTGTTTTCACTTTCCCTCTCACGGGTATTCCTGATGGTTTTGAGTCACCTCCTCCGACCCTCGATCCCTCTCTCCCAGGCGTCATCGGACTCCTACTCCGTCCCCTGGTCCTCGGAACCTCGACCCGCTCCTCGATCTCCTGCTCTCCCACCGTCACCTCTATGATTTCGTCATCGTCCTTCAAGAGCAACGTAATCTCATCTTCCACTCTCTGCTCCCCCACCTTCTCCGCTTCTTCTCTCTCCTCCACCACCATCACCGCTTCTCCTCTCTCCTCCACCGCCGTCACCCCCTCCTTCTCCACACCTTCGCCGTTCGGACTTTTCTTTCTCTCCGTCTTTGTTTTCTTCTTTTTCCCCTTCCCTTTCCCCACTGTCTGTGTCCCCTCATTTCCCTCCTCCGCTACCCCCTCATGTTGTCTTTTCTTCCCTCCTTCCTTCTGTTCCCCCCCTATTTCTTTCTGCCCCACCGCCACCACCACTACCTTCTCTCCCTCTATCACCTCCTCAGCCCCCTCATCCTCCCCCCCCCCCTCTTCTTTATCTACCTCTTCCACCTCCTGCTCCGCTTCCTCCTCCACATTGTACCTCTCCCTCTCCCCCTCCTTTTCAGGCCTGGCCTGTTCTCTCCTTCCCACCCTCTCTTCCCCAGCACAATCCCTCGCAAAATGCCCAACACCCCCACACCTGTAACATTTTATCTCCGGACACTCCCTAAAAATGTGCCCCGCCCTTAGACAGTTTCTGCACACCGCCACCTGTCTGTCATGTATGACCCTTACGTATTCTGCCCCCCCCTCCACTCTAAATTGTGTCGAGTACGGCAGTGATGTTACCTTCTCATTAAGAGAAACTTTGAGGAAGCGTGTCCCGTCCGCTATCCTCATCCCCTCCCTGGTGTTCTTTACATAACGTCTTTTGATGGGCGAAACCGCCTTAACCCCCCACTCAAACAGCCTCCTCAGGATCTGGTCATCCTCGATATATATCGGCATGTACATAAAGGACACCATCACCTCCATCGCTGTTAACTCCTCTGCCTTTATAACCACCCCCTTCACCCTCAGCCCCTCCAGCAATCTCTTCTTTCCCTCCACATATCTCATTGTCACCTCATACCTTTCCCCCTTCAGCCTGCATCCCAGCACTTCCCCACACTCATCCTGTATTTCACACAGCATGTCCAACATTGTAATCTTTCCCAAGCCCCCCTCCACCGTCACCGCCAGTGTCAGATCCGCCCGGTAACTAATGTCCTCATTCCCTTCTCCCACCCTTCCCCCCCTCTCTTTTACTTGGCTACTGCCCTGTTTCAAACTGTTTCTCTCTTTTTCTCCGTCCGTTTTCTTTCTTTGTCCAGGACCCTCCTCTTTCCTTCCGTCGTCTCCATTCACAAACTTTTGTCCTTCTCCCGTGTTCTCCCGGCTTTCCTCCTCTTCTGTTCTTCTCTGCGCACTCTCCTGTGCATTTTCTGACCCTCCGCTTGTCTTTAGAGCCTCGCCGCTCTTCCCTGCGCGTTCCTTAATACCTCCGCTGCTATTCCTCGCGCCCTCTTCCGGGTTCTGTTCCGCTCCGCAATGTCCTCCTCCCAGTCTCTTTGAAGCCGTTGTTGTGCTTGTTCCGGATTGAGATGCACCCATCTCCTCTTCTCTCTCCATAATTTCCTTCTTTCCAGCCTTTCCTTTCATTAGTCCGGCTTTTTCCGCCTCTCTTTCCTCCCGGCTCCTATCATCCAGCTTCCTCTCCAGCAGCAGCTTCGCTTTCTCCTCTTCATTCCTTATATTTCCCATCATGCAGGCCGCCTCTCTTACATCCTTTCCTTGTGTAGAGCCCTCAGTATCCGTCTGCATTGTCGGTTTTCCTCCCGTTTCTCCAGCATGTTCCGCTGCATTCAGCTCGGCTTCTTCCGCTTTCTTCGCCGCCCCCCGCATTCCAGACATTCCAGACATTCCAGGATTCACGTCCTTATTCTCCGTTCTTTTCTCAATTTTCTCCACAACGCACCTTCAATGTTTGTCCCCCCAGACAGCTGAGCTGTTTGGGGGGGGTTTTGCCGGAAAAGATCGCGATTAAAACGCTTGTTTTAATCACTTTGTCCCGTTTCCTCAGCAAACAATTGACCTGCTTCCTCCAGCACTCTTGCTGCGTTCGCGCTGTTGCTCCTCGTATTTTCTCCTCTGATGTTCACAAAATACAGTTTGAAAGTATCCCCCCCGACAGCAGAGCTGTTTGGGGGGCTGTTTGTCCAAAAATAAAGTGCAAAAACCGTCTTATTTGCTCCACTTTGTCCAAATTCGTCCCAAACTTTTGCGTCCACACATACACTGCTCACTCTCAATGCGCTCCCAGCGGGCGTGATCAGAGCGTTAACGCAGTGAGCCACTGGACCTGAGTACTCAAACATGCCTACTTGTGCAGCTTAGACACTCTGAATTCACTAAATGTACAACTTTTTCTCCATCAAAATGAACAAATGAGACATGAAATAACATCTACAGATCAAGACGAAGCGAATGGAAGCGGTCCCAGCCTCGTAGCTGTGAACAGCTGTGATCGCAGGAAAATGCTGTTACAAAGATTTCTCAGTATATCTCCGGGACATTTCCCTGGCTTTACCACCGTCACAATGGACAAACGAGACATGAAATAACATCAACAGATCAAGACGAAGCGAATGGACGTACCCCCGGAGTCATAGCATGTGTAAATCGTTAGCCTCGGTTAGCTCATTGGTTAGCTTCAGTTAGCTCATTGGTTAGCCTCGGTTAGCTCATTGGTTAGCATGGGTTAGCTCATTCGTCGGTTAGCTCATTGGTTAGCCTAGGTTAGCTTCAGTTAGCTCATTGGTTAGCCTCGGTTAGCTCATTGGTTAGCCTGGGTTAGCTCATTGGTTAGCTTCAGTTAGCTCATTGGTTAGCCTCGGTTAGCTCATTGGTTAGCCTGGGTTAGCTCATTGGTTAGCCTCGGTTAGCTCATTGGTTAGCCTGGGTTAGCTCATTCCTCGCTTAGCTCATTGGTTAGCCTGGGTTAGCTTCAGTTAATTCATTGGTTAGCCTCAGTTAGCTCATTGGTTAGCATCAGTTAGCTCATTGGTTAGCCTCAGTTAGGTCATTGGTTAGCCTCGGTTAGCTCATTGGTTAGATTCAGTTAGCTCATTGGTTAGCCTCGGTTAGCTCATTGGTTAGCCTGGGTTAGCTCATTGGTTAGCATCAGTTAGCTCATTGGTTAGCCTCAGTTAGCTCATTGGTTAGCCTCGGTTAGCTCATTGGTTAGCCTGGGTTAGCTCATTGGTTAGCCTGGGTTAGCTCATTGGTTAGCTTCAGTTAGCTCATTGGTTAGCCTCGGTTAGCTCATAGGTTAGCCTGGGTTAGCTCATTCCTCGGTTAGCTCATTGGTTAGCCCGGGTTAGCTTCAGTTAGCTCATTGGTTAGCCTGGGTTAGCTCATTGGTTAGCCTGGGTAAGCTCATTGGTTAGCTTCAGTTAGCTCATTGGTTAGCCTCAGTTAGCTCATTGGTTAGCCTCGGTTAGCTCATTGGTTAGCTTCAGTTAGCTCATTGGTTAGCCTGGGCTAGCTCATTGGTTAGCCTGGGTTAGCTCATTGGTTAGCATCAGTTAGCTCATTGGTTAGCTTCAGTTAGCTCATTGGTTAGCCTCGGTTAGCTCATTCGTTAGCCTGGGTTAGCTCATTGGTTAGCATCTGTTAGCTCATTGGTTAGCCTCAGTTAGCTCATTGGTTAGCCTTGGTTAGCTCATTGGTTAGCCTGGGTTAGATCATTACTCGGTTAGCTCATTGGTTAGCCTCGGTTAGCTCATTGGTTAGCTTCAGTTAGCTCATTGGTTAGCCTGGGTTAGCTCATTGGTTAGCCTGGGTTAGCTCATTGGTTAGCCTGGGTTAGCTCATTGGTTAGCTTCAGTTAGCTCATTGGTTAGCCTCGGTTAGCTCATTGGTTAGCATTAGTTAGCTCATTGTTTAGCTTCAGTTAGCTCATTGGTTAGCTTCAGTTAGCTCATTGGTTAGCCTCGGTTAGCTCATTGGTTAGCCTGGGTTAGCTCATTGGTTAGCATCAGTTAGCTCATTGGTTAGCCTCAGTTAGCTCATTGGTTACCATCAGTTAGCTCATTGGTTAGCCTCGGTTAGCTCATTGGTTAGCTTCAGTTAGCTCATTGGTTAGCTTCAGTTAGCCAATTGGTTAGCCTCGGTTAGCTCATTGGTTAGCCTGGGTTAGCTCATTCCTCGGTTAGCTCATTGGTTAGCCTGGGTTAGCTCATTGGTTAGCTTCAGTTAGCTCATTGGTTAGCCTGGGTTAGCTCATTGGTTAGCCTCGGTTAGCTCATTGGTTAGCCTGGGTTAGCTCATTGGTTAGCCTGGATTAGCTCATTGGTTAGCCTCGGTTAGCTCATTGGTTAGCTTCAGTTTGCTCATTGGTTAGCTTCAGTTAGCTCATTGGTTAGCCTCGGTTAGCTCATTGGTTAGCCTGGGTTAGCTCATTCCTTGGTTAGCCGGGGTTAGCTCATTGGTTAGATTCAGTTAGCTCATTGGTTAGCCTGGGCTAGCTCATTGGTTAGCCTGGGTTAGCTCATTGGTTAGCATCAGTTAGCTCATTGGTTAGCCTAAGTTAGCTCATTGGTTAGCCTCGGTTAGCTCATTGGTTAGCCTGGGTTAGCTCATTGGTTAGCCTGGGTTAGCTCATTGGTTAGCTTCAGTTAGCTCATTGGTTAGCCTCGGTTAGCTCATTGGTTAGCCTGGGTTAGCTCATTCCTCGGTTAGCTCATTGGTTAGCCTGGGTTAGCTTAAGTTAGCTCATTGGTTAGCCTCGGTTAGCTCATTGGTTAGCATCAGTTAGCTCATTGGTTAGCCTCAGTTAGCTCATTGGTTAGCCTCGGTTAGCTCATTGGTTAGATTCAGTTAGCTCATTGGTTAGCCTTGGTTAGCTCATTGGATAGCCTGGGTTAGCTTATTGGTTAGCATCAGTTAGCTCATTGGTTAGCCTCAGTTAGCTCATTGGTTAGCCTCGGTTAGCTCATTGTTAGCCTGGGTTACCTCATTGGTTAGCTTCAGTTAGCTCATTGGTTAGCCCCAGTTAGCTCATTGGTTAGCCTGGGTTAGCTCATTGGTTAGCTTCAGTTAGCTCATTGGTTAGCCTCGGTTAGCTCATTGGTTAGCCTGGGTTAGCTCATTGGTTAGCATCAGTTAGCTCATTGGTTAGCCTCAGTTAGCTCATTGGTTAGCCTCGGTTAGCTCATTGGTTAGCCTGGGTTAGCTCATTGCTTAGCCTGGGTTAGCTCATTGGTTAGCTTCAGTTAGCTCATTGGTTAGCCTCGGTTAGCTCATTGTTTAGCCTGAGTTAGCTCATTCCTCGGTTAGCTCATTGTTTAGCCTGGGTTAGCTTCAGTTAGCTCATTGGTTAGCCTCGGTTAGCTCATTGGTTAGCATCAGTTAGCTCATTGGTTAGCATCAGTTAGCTCATTGGTTAGCCTCAGTTAGCTCATTGGTTAGCATCAGTTAGTTCATTGGTTAGCTTCAGTTAGCTCATTGGTTAGCCTCGGTTAGCTCATTGGTTAAATTCAGTGAGCTCATTGGTTAGCCTGGGCTAGCTCATTGGTTAGCCTGGGTTAGCTCATTGGTTAGCCTGGGTTAGCTCATTGGTTAGCTTCAGTTAGCTCATTGGTTAGCCTCGGTTAGCTCATTGGTTAGCCTGGGTTAGCTCATTGGTTAGCATCAGTTAGCTCATTGGTTAGCCTCAGTTAGCTCATTGGTTAGCCTCGGTTAGCTCATTGGTTAGCCTGGGTTAGCTCATTACTCGGTTAGCTCATTGGTTAGCCTCGGTTAGCTCATTGGTTAGCTTCAGTTAGCTCATTGGTTAGCCTGGGCTAGCTCATTGGTTAGCCTGGGTTAGCTCATTGGTTAGCCTGGGTTAGCTCATTGGTTAGCTTCAGTTAGCTCATTGGTTAGCCTCTGTTAGCTCATTGGTTAGCATCAGTTAGCTCATTGGTTAGCCTCAGTTAGCTCATTGGTTAGCCTCGGTTAACTCATTGGTTAGATTCAGTTAGCTCATTGGTTAGCCTGGGCTAGCTCATTGGTTAGCCTGGGTTAGCTCATTGGTTAGCCTGGGTTAGCTCATTGGTTAGCCTCAGTTAGCTCATTGGTTAGCCTGGGTTAGCTCATTCCTCGGTTAGCTCATTGGTTAGCTTCAGTTAGCTCATTGGTTAGCCTGGGTTAGCTCATTGGTTAGCCTCAGTTAGCTCATTGGTTAGCCTGGGTTAGCTCATTGGTTAGCTTCAGTTACCTCATTGGTTAGCCTCGGTTAGCTCATTGGTTAGCCTGGGTTAGCTCATTGGTTAGCTTCAGTTAGCTCATTGGTTAGCCTCGGTTAGCTCATTGGTTAGCCTGGGTTAGCTCATTGGTTAGCATCAGTTAGCTCATTGGTTAGCCTCAGTTAGCTCATTGGTTAGCCTCGGTTAGCTCATTGGTTAGCCTGGGTTAGCTCATTACTCGGTTAGCTCATTGGTTAGCCTCAGTTAGCTCATTGGTTAGCCTGGGCTAGCTCATTGGTTAGCCTGGGTTAGCTCATTGGTTAGCTTCAGTTAGCTCATTGGTTAGCCTTGGTTAGCTCATTGGTTAGCATCAGTTAGCTCATTGTTTAGCTTCAGTTAGCTAATTGGTTAGCTTCAGTTAGCTCATTGGTTAGCCTCGGTTAGGTCATTGGTTAGCCTGGGTTAGCTCATTGGTTAGCATCAGTTAGCTCATTGGTTAGCCTCAGTTAGCTCATTGGTTAGCATCAGTTAGCTCATTGGTTAGCCTGGGTTAGCTCATTGCTTAGCCTGGGTTAGCTCATTGGTTAGCTTCAGTTAGCTCATTGGTTAGCCTCGGTTAGCTCATTGTTTAGCCTGGGTTAGCTCATTCCTCGGTTAGCTCATTGTTTAGCCTGGGTTAGCTTCAGTTAGCTCATTGGTTAGCCTCGGTTAGCTCATTGGTTAGCATCAGTTAGCTCATTGGTTAGCATCAGTTAGCTCATTGGTTAGCCTCAGTTAGCTCATTGGTTAGCATCAGTTAGCTCATTGGTTAGCTTCAGTTAGCTCATTGGTTAGCCTCGGTTAGCTCATTGGTTAAATTCAGTGAGCTCATTGGTTAGCCTGGGCTAGCTCATTGGTTAGCCTGGGTTAGCTCATTGGTTAGCCTGGGTTAGCTCATTGGTTAGCTTCAGTTAGCTCATTGGTTAGCCTCGGTTAGCTCATTGGTTAGCCTGGGTTAGCTCATTGGTTAGCATCAGTTAGCTCATTGGTTAGCCTCAGTTAGCTCATTGGTTAGCCTCGGTTAGCTCATTGGTTAGCATCAGTTAGCTCATTGGTTAGCCTCAGTTAGCTCATTGGTTAGCCTCGGTTAGCTCATTGGTTAGCCTGGGTTAGCTCATTGCTTAGCCTGGGTTAGCTCATTGGTTAGCTTCAGTTAGCTCATTGGTTAGCCTCGGTTAGCTCATTGTTTAGCCTGGGTTAGCTCATTCCTCGGTTAGCTCATTGTTTAGCCTGGGTTAGCTTCAGTTAGCTCATTGGTTAGCCTCGGTTAGCTCATTGGTTAGCATCAGTTAGCTCATTGGTTAGCATCAGTTAGCTCATTGGTTAGCCTCAGTTAGCTCATTGGCTAGCATCAGTTAGCTCATTGGTTAGCTTCAGTTAGCTCATTGGTTAGCCTCGGTTAGCTCATTGGTTAAATTCAGTGAGCTCATTGGTTAGCCTGGGCTAGCTCATTGGTTAGCCTGGGTTAGCTCATTGGTTAGCCTGGGTTAGCTCATTGGTTAGCTTCAGTTAGCTCATTGGTTAGCCTCGGTTAGCTCATTGGTTAGCCTGGGTTAGCTCATTGGTTAGCATCAGTTAGCTCATTGGTTAGCCTCAGTTAGCTCATTGGTTAGCCTCGGTTAGCTCATTGGTTAGCCTGGGTTAGCTCATTACTTGGTTAGCTCATTGGTTAGCCTCGGTTAGCTCATTGGTTAGCTTCAGTTAGCTCATTGGTTAGCCTGGGCTAGCTCATTGGTTAGCCTGGGTTAGCTCATTGGTTAGCCTGGGTTAGCTCATTGGTTAGCTTCAGTTAGCTCATTGGTTAGCCTCTGTTAGCTCATTGGTTAGCATCAGTTAGCTCATTGGTTAGCCTCAGTTAGCTCATTGGTTAGCCTCGGTTAACTCATTGGTTAGATTCAGTTAGCTCATTGGTTAGCCTGGGCTAGCTCATTGGTTAGCCTGGGTTAGCTCATTGGTTAGCCTGGGTTAGCTCATTGGTTAGCCTCAGTTAGCTCATTGGTTAGCCTGGGTTAGCTCATTCCTCGGTTAGCTCATTGGTTAGCTTCAGTTAGCTCATTGGTTAGCCTGGGTTAGCTCATTGGTTAGCCTCAGTTAGCTCATTGGTTAGCCTGGGTTAGCTCATTGGTTAGCTTCAGTTACCTCATTGGTTAGCCTCGGTTAGCTCATTGGTTAGCCTGGGTTAGCTCATTGGTTAGCTTCAGTTAGCTCATTGGTTAGCCTCGGTTAGCTCATTGGTTAGCCTGGGTTAGCTCATTGGTTAGCATCAGTTAGCTCATTGGTTAGCCTCAGTTAGCTCATTGGTTAGCCTCGGTTAGCTCATTGGTTAGCCTGGGTTAGCTCATTACTCGGTTAGCTCATTGGTTAGCCTCAGTTAGCTCATTGGTTAGCCTGGGCTAGCTCATTGGTTAGCCTGGGTTAGCTCATTGGTTAGCTTCAGTTAGCTCATTGGTTAGCCTTGGTTAGCTCATTGGTTAGCATCAGTTAGCTCATTGTTTAGCTTCAGTTAGCTAATTGGTTAGCTTCAGTTAGCTCATTGGTTAGCCTCGGTTAGGTCATTGGTTAGCCTGGGTTAGCTCATTGGTTAGCATCAGTTAGCTCATTGGTTAGCCTCAGTTAGCTCATTGGTTAGCATCAGTTAGCTCATTGGTTAGCCTGGGTTAGCTCATTGCTTAGCCTGGGTTAGCTCATTGGTTAGCTTCAGTTAGCTCATTGGTTAGCCTCGGTTAGCTCATTGTTTAGCCTGGGTTAGCTCATTCCTCGGTTAGCTCATTGTTTAGCCTGGGTTAGCTTCAGTTAGCTCATTGGTTAGCCTCGGTTAGCTCATTGGTTAGCATCAGTTAGCTCATTGGTTAGCATCAGTTAGTTCATTGGTTAGCCTCAGTTAGCTCATTGGTTAGCATCAGTTAGCTCATTGGTTAGCTTCAGTTAGCTCATTGGTTAGCCTCGGTTAGCTCATTGGTTAAATTCAGTGAGCTCATTGGTTAGCCTGGGCTAGCTCATTGGTTAGCCTGGGTTAGCTCATTGGTTAGCCTGGGTTAGCTCATTGGTTAGCTTCAGTTAGCTCATTGGTTAGCCTCGGTTAGCTCATTGGTTAGCCTGGGTTAGCTCATTGGTTAGCATCAGTTAGCTCATTGGTTAGCCTCAGTTAGCTCATTGGTTAGCCTCGGTTAGCTCATTGGTTAGCCTGGGTTAGCTCATTACTCGGTTAGCTCATTGGTTAGCCTCGGTTAGCTCATTGGTTAGCTTCAGTTAGCTCATTGGTTAGCCTGGGCTAGCTCATTGGTTAGCCTGGGTTAGCTCATTGGTTAGCCTGGGTTAGCTCATTGGTTAGCTTCAGTTAGCTCATTGGTTAGCCTCTGTGAGCTCAATGGTTAGCATCAGTTAGCTCATTGGTTAGCCTCAGTTAGCTCATTGGTTAGCCTCGGTTAACTCATTGGTTAGATTCAGTTAGCTCATTGGTTAGCCTGGGCTAGCTCATTGGTTAGCCTGGGTTAGCTCATTGGTTAGCCTGGGTTAGCTCATTGGTTAGCCTCAGTTACCTCATTGGTTAGCCTGGGTTAGCTCATTCCTCGGTTAGCTCATTGGTTAGCTTCAGTTAGCTCATTGGTTAGCCTGGGTTAGCTCATTGGTTAGCCTCAGTTAGCTCATTGGTTAGCCTGGGTTAGCTCATTGGTTAGCTTCAGTTACCTCATTGGTTAGCCTCGGTTAGCTCATTGGTTAGCCTGGGTTAGCTCATTGGTTAGCTTCAGTTAGCTCATTGGTTAGCCTCGGTTAGCTCATTGGTTAGCCTGGGTTAGCTCATTGGTTAGCATCAGTTAGCTCATTGGTTAGCCTCAGTTAGCTCATTGGTTAGCCTCGGTTAGCTCATTGGTTAGCCTGGGTTAGCTCATTACTCGGTTAGCTCATTGGTTAGCCTCAGTTAGCTCATTGGTTAGCCTGGGCTAGCTCATTGGTTAGCCTGGGTTAGCTCATTGGTTATCTTCAGTTAGCTCATTGGTTAGCCTTGGTTAGCTCATTGGTTAGCATCAGTTAGCTCATTGTTTAACTTCAGTTAGCTAATTGGTTAGCTTCAGTTAGCTCATTGGTTAGCCTCGGTTAGGTCATTGGTTAGCCTGGGTAAGCTCATTGGTTAGCATCAGTTAGCTCATTAGTTAGCCTCAGTTAGCTCATTGGTTAGCATCAGTTAGCTCATTGGTTAGCCTGGGTTAGCTCATTCCTCGGTTAGCTCATTGGTTAGCCTGGGTTAGCTCATTGGTTAGCTTCAGTTAGCTCATTGGTTAGCCTGGGTTAGCTCATTGGTTAGCCTGGGTTAGCTCATTGGTTAGCCTGGATTAGCTCATTGGTTAGCATCAGTTAGCTCATTGGTTAGCCTCAGTTAGCTCAATGGTTAGCATCAGTTAGCTCATTGGTTAGCCTCTGTTAGCTCATTGGTTAGCTTCAGTTAGCTCATTGGTTAGCATCAGTTAGCTCATTGGTTAGCCTCAGTTAGCTCAATGGTTAGCATCAGTTAGCTCATTGGTTAGCCTCTGTTAGCTCATTGGTTAGCTTCAGTTAGCTCATTGGTTAGCCTCGGTTAGCTCATTGGTTAGCCTGGGTTAGCTCATTGGTTAGCCTGGGTTAGCTCATTGGTTAGCCTGGATTAGCTCATTGGTTAGCATCAGTTAGCTCATTGGTTAGCCTCAGTTAGCTCAATGGTTAGCATCAGTTAGCTCATTGGTTAGCCTCTGTTAGCTCATTGGTTAGCTTCAGTTAGCTCATTGGTTAGCCTCGGTTAGCTCATTGGTTAGCCTGGGTTAGCTCATTCCTTGGTTAGCCTGGGTTAGCTCATTGGTTAGCTTCAGTTAGCTCATTGGTTAGCCTCGGTTAGCTCATTGGTTAGCATCAGTTAGCTCATTGGTTAGCCTCAGTTAGCTCATTGTTAGCTTCAGTTAGCTCATTGGTTAGCCTGGGTTAGCCTGGGTTAGCTTCAGTTAGCTCATTGGTTAGCATCAGTTAGCTCATTGTTTAGCCTCAGTTAGCTCATTGGTTAGCCTGGGTTAGCTCATTGGTTAGCCTGGGTTAGCTCATTGGTTAGCTTCGGTTAGCTCATTGGTTAGCCTCGGTTAGCTCATTGGTTAGCATCAGTTAGCTCTCTGGTTAGCATCAGTTAGCTCTTTGGTTAGCCTCAGTTAGCTCATTGGTTAGCCTGGGTTAGCTCATTCCTCGGTTAGCTCATTGGTTAGCTTCAGTTAGCTCATTGGTTAGCCTGGGTTAGCTCATTGGTTAGCCTCAGTTAGCTCATTGGTTAGCCTGGGTTAGCTCATTGGTTAGCTTCAGTTACCTCATTGGTTAGCCTCGCTTAGCTCATTGGTTAGCCTGCGTTAGCTCATTGGTTAGCTTCAGTTAGCTCATTGGTTAGCCTGGGTTAGCTCATTGGTTAGCCTGGGTTAGCTCATTGGTTAGCCTGGGTAAGCTCATTGGTTAGCTTCAGTTAGCTCATTGGTTAGCCTCGGTTAGCTCATTGGTTAGCCTGGGTTAGCTCATTGGTTAGCTTCAGTTAGCTCATTGGTTAGCCTCGGTTACCTCATTGGTTAGCCTGGGTTAGCTCATTCATCGGTTAGCTCATTGTTTAGCCCGGGTTAGCTTCAGTTAGCTCATTGGTTAGCCTCGGTTAGCTCATTGGTTAGCATCAGTTAGCTCATTGGTTAGCCTCAGTTAGCTCATTGGTTAGCCTCGGTTAGCTCATTGGTTAGCTTCAGTTAGCTCATTGGTTAGCCTAGGCTAGCTCATTGGTTAGCCTGGGTTAGCTCATTGGTTAGCATCAGTTAGCTCATTGGTTAGCTTCAGTTAGCTCATTGGTTAGCCTCGGTTAGCTCATTGGTAAGCCTGGGTTAGCTCATTCCTCGGTTAGCTCATTGGTTAGCCTGGGTTAGCTCATTGGTTAGCTTCAGTTAGCTCATTGGTTAGACTGGGTTAGCTCATTGGTTAGCCTCGGTTAGCTCATTGGTTAGCCTGGGTTAGCTCATTGGTTTGCCTGGATTAGCTCATTGGTTAGCCTCGGTTAGCTCATTGGTTAGCTTCAGTTTGCTCATTGGTTAGCTTCAGTTAGCTCATTGGTTAGCCTCGGTTAGCTCATTGGTTAGCCTGGGTTAGCTCATTCCTCGGTTAGCCGGGGTTAGCTCATTGGTTAGATTCAGTTAGCTCATTGGTTAGCCTGGGCTAGCTCATTGGTTAGCCTGGGTTAGCTCATTGGTTAGCATCAGTTAGCTCATTGGTTAGCCTCAGTTAGCTCATTGGTTAGCCTCGGTTAGCTCCTTGGTTAGCCTGGGTTAGCTCATTGGTTAGCCTGGGTTAGCTCATTGGTTAGCTTCAGTTAGCTCATTGGTTAGCCTCGGTTAGCTCATTGGTTAGCCTGGGTTAGCTCATTCCTCGGTTAGCTCATTGGTTAGCCTGGGTTAGCTTCAGTTAGCTCATTGGTTAGCCTCGGTTAGCTCATTGGTTAGCATCAGTTAGCTCATTGGTTAGCCTCAGTTAGCTCATTGGTTAGCCTCGGTTAGCTCATTGGTTAGATTCAGTTAGCTCATTGGTTAGCCTTGGTTAGCTCATTGGTTAGCCTGGGTTAGCTTATTGGTTAGCATCAGTTAGCTCATTGGTTAGCCTCAGTTAGCTCATTGGTTAGCCTTGGTTAGCTCATTGTTAGCCTGGGTTAGCTCATTGGTTAGCTTCAGTTAGCTCATTGGTTAGCCTTGGTTAGCTCATTGGTTAGCCTGGGTTAGCTCATTGGTTAGCTTCAGTTAGCTCATTGGTTAGCCTCGGTTAGCTCATTGGTTAGCCTGGGTTAGCTCATTGGTTAGCATCAGTTAGCTCATTGGTTAGCCTCAGTTAGCTCATTGGTTAGCCTCGGTTAGCTCATTGGTTAGCCTGGGTTAGTTCATTGCTTAGCCTGGGTTAGCTCATTGGTTAGCTTCAGTTAGCTCATTGGTTAGCCTCGGTTAGCTCATTGGTTAGCCTGGGTTAGCTCATTCCTCGGTTAGCTCATTGTTTAGCCTGGGTTAGCTTCAGTTAGCTCATTGGTTAGCCACGGTTAGCTCATTGGTTAGCATCAGTTAGCTCATTGGTTAGCATCAGTTAGCTCATTGGTTAGCCTCAGTTAGCTCCTTGGTTAGCATCAGTTAGCTCATTGGTTAGCTTCAGTTAGCTCATTGGTTAGCCTCGGTTAGCTCATTGGTTAAATTCAGTGAGCTCATTGCTTAGCCTGGGCTAGCTCATTGGTTAGCCTGGGTTAGCTCATTGGTTAGCCTGGGTTAGCTCATTGGTTAGCTTCAGTTAGCTCATTGGTTAGCCTCGGTTAGCTCATTGGTTAGCCTGGGTTAGCTCATTGGTTAGCATCAGTTAGCTCATTGGTTAGCCTCAGTTAGCTCATTGGTTAGCCTCGGTTAGCTCATTGGTTAGCCTGGGTTAGCTCATTACTCGGTTAGCTCATTGGTTAGCCTCGGTTAGCTCATTGGTTAGCTTCAGTTAGCTCATTGGTTAGCCTGGGCTAGCTCATTGGTTAGCCTGGGTTAGCTCATTGGTTAGCCTGGGTTAGCTCATTGGTTAGCTTCAGTTAGCTCATTGGTTAGCCTCTGTTAGCTCATTGGTTAGCATCAGTTAGCTCATTGGTTAGCCTCTGTTAGCTCATTGGTTAGCCTCGGTTAACTCATTGGTTAGATTCAGTTAGCTCATTGGTTAGCCTGGGCTAGCTCATTGGTTAGCCTGGGTTAGCTCATTGGTTAGCCTGGGTTACCTCATTGGTTAGCTTCAGTTAGCTCATTGGTTAGCCTCGGTTAGCTCATTGGTTAGCCTGGGTTAGCTCATTGGTTAGGCTGGGTTAGCTCATTCCTCGGTTAGCACATTGGTTAGCCTGGGTTAGCTTCAGTTAGCTCATTGGTTAGCCTCGGTTAGCTCATTGGTTAGCCTGGGTTAGCTCATTACTCGGTTAGCTCATTGGTTAGCCTCGGTTAGCTCATTGGTTAGCTTCAGTTAGCTCATTGGTTAGCCTGGGCTAGCTCATTGGTTAGCATCAGTTAGCTCATTGTTTAGCTTCAGTTAGCTCATTGGTTAGCTTCAGTTAGCTCATTGGTTAGCCTCGGTTAGCTCATTGGTTAGCCTAGGTTAGCTCATTGGTTAGCATCAGTTAGCTCATTGGTTAGCCTCAGTTAGCTCATTGGTTAGCCTGGGTTAGCTCATTGTTTAGCCTGGGTTAGCTTCAGTTAGCTCATTGGTTAGCCTCGGTTAGCTCATTGGTTAGCATCAGTTAGCTCATTGGTTAGCTTCAGTTAGCTCATTGGTTAGCCTCGGTTAGCTCATTGGTTAGATTCAGTTAGCTCATTGGTTAGCCTGGGCTAGCTCATTGGTTAGCCTGGGTTAGCTCATTGGTTAGCCTTGGTTAGCTCATTGGTTAGCTTCAGTTAGCTCATTGGTTAGCTCATTGGTTAGCATCAGTTAGCTCATTGGTTAGCCTCAGTTAGCTCATTGGTTAGCCTCGGTTAGCTCATTGGTTAGCCTCGGTTAGCTCATTGGTTAGCCTCGGTTAGCTCATTACTCGGTTAGCTCATTGGTTAGCTTCAGTTAGCTCATTGGTTAGCCTGGGCTAGCTCATTGGTTAGCCTGGCTTAGCTCATTGGTTAGCCTGGGTTAGCTCATTGGTTAGCTTCAGTTAGCTCATTGGTTAGCCTCGGTTAGCTCATTGGTTAGCATCAGTTAGCTCATTGGTTAGCCTCAGTTAGCTCATTGGTTAGCCTCGGTTAACTCATTGGTTAGATTCAGTTAGCTCATTGGTTAGCCTGGGCTAGCTCATTGGTTAGCCTGGGTTAGCTCATTGGTTAGCCTGGGTTAGCTCATTGGTTAGCTTCAGTTAGCTCATTGGTTAATCTCGGTTAGCTCATTGGTTAGCCTGGGTTAGCTCACATGTTAGCATCAGTTAGCTCATTGGTTAGCCTCAGTTAGCTCATTGGTTAGCCTCGGTTAGCTCATTAGTTAGCCTGGGTTAGCTCATTGGTTAGCCTGGGTTAGCTCATTGGTTAGCTTCAGTTAGCTCATTGGTTAGCCTGGTTTAGCTCATTGGTTAGCCTGGGTTAGCTCATTCCTCGGTTAGCTCATTGGTTATCCTGGGTTAGCTTCAGTTAGCTCATTGGTTAGCCTCGGTTAGCTCATTGGTTAGCATCAGTTAGCTCATTGGTTAGCCTCAGTTAGCTCATTGGTTAGCCTCGGTTAGCTCATTGGTTAGCCTGGGTTAGCTCATTCCTCGGTTAGCTCATTGGTTAGCCTGGGTTAGCTCATTGGTTAGCCTGGGTTAGCTCATTCCTCGGTTAGCTCATTGGTTAGCCTCGGTTAGCTCATTGGTTATCCTGGGTTAGCTCATTACTCGGTTAGCTCATTGGTTAGCCTCGGTTAGCTCATTGGTTAGCTTCAGTTAGCTCATTGGTTAGCCTGGGCTAGCTCATTGGTTAGCATCAGTTAGCTCATTGTTTAGCTTCAGTTAGCTCATTGGTTAGCTTCAGTTAGCTCATTGGTTAGCCTCGGTTAGCTCATTGGTTAGCCTGGGTTAGCTCATTGGTTAGCATCAGTTAGCTCATTGGTTAGCCTCAGTTAGCTCATTGGTTAGCATCAGTTAGCTCATTGTTTAGCCTCGGTTAGCTCATTGGTTAGCTTCAGTTAGCTCATTGGTTAGCTTCAGTTAGCTCATTGGTTAGCCTCGGTTAGCTCATTGGTTAGCATCAGTTAGCTCATTGGTTAGCCTCAGTTAGCTCATTGGTTAGCCTCGGTTAGCTCATTGGTTATCTTCAGTTAGCTCATTGGTTAGCCTGGGCTAGCTCATTGGTTAGCCTGGGTTAGCTCATTGGTTAGCATCAGTTAGCTCATTGGTTAGCTTCAGTTAGCTCATTGGTTAGCCTCGGTTAGCTCATTGGTTAGCCTGGGTTAGCTCATTCCTCGGTTAGCTCATTGGTTAGCCTGGGTTAGCTCATTGGTTAGCTTCAGTTAGCTCATTGGTTAGCCTGGGTTAGCTCATTGGTTAGCCTCGGTTAGCTCATTGGTTAGCCTGGGTTAGCTCATTGGTTAGCCTGGATTAGCTCATTGGTTAGCCTAGGTTAGCTCATTGGTTAGCTTCAGTTTGCTCATTGGTTAGTTTCAGTTAGCTCATTGGTTAGCCTCGGTTAGCTCATTGGTTAGCCTGGGTTAGCTCATTCCTCGGTTAGCCGGGGTTAGCTCATTGGTTAGATTCAGTTAGCTCATTGGTTAGCCTGGGCTAGCTCATTGGTTAGCCTGGGTTAGCTCATTGGTTAGCATCAGTTAGCTCATTGGTTAGCTTCAGTTAGCTCATTGGTTAGCCTCGGTTAGCTCATTGGTTAGCCTGGGTTAGCTCATTCCTCGGTTAGCTCATTGGTTAGCCTGGGTTAGCTCATTGGTTAGCTTCAGTTAGCTCATTGGTTAGCCTGGGTTAGCTCATTGGTTAGCCTCGGTTAGCTCATTGGTTAGCCTGGGTTAGCTCATTGGTTAGCCTGGATTAGCTCATTGGTTAGCCTCGGTTAGCTCATTGGTTAGCTTCAGTTTGCTCATTGGTTAGTTTCAGTTAGCTCATTGGTTAGCCTCGGTTAGCTCATTGGTTAGCCTGGGTTAGCTCATTCCTCGGTTAGCTCATTGGTTAGCCTGGGTTAGCTTCAGTTAGCTCATTGGTTAGCCTTGGTTAGCTCATAGGTTAGCCTGGGTTAGCTCATTCCTCGGTTAGCTCATTGGTTAGCCTGGGTTAGCTTCAGTTAGCTCATTGGTTAGCCTCGGTGAGCTCATTGGTTAGCATCAGTTAGCTCATTGGTTAGCCTCAGTTAGCTCATTGGTTAGCCTCGGTTAGCTCATTGGTTAGATTAAGTTAGCTCATTGGTTAGCCTGGGCTAGCTCATTGGTTAGCCTGTGTTAGCTCATTGGTTAGCCTGGGTTAGCTCATTGGTTAGCTTCAGTTAGCTCATTGGTTAGCCTCGGTTAGCTCATTGGTTAGCCTGGGTTAGCTCATTGGTTAGCGTATGTTAGCTCATTGGTTAGCCTCAGTTAGCTCATTGGTTAGCCTTGGTTAGCTCATTGGTTAGCCTGGGTTAGCTCATTACTCGGTTAGCTCATTGGTTAACCTCGGTTAGCTCATTGGTTAGCTTCAGTTAGCTCATTGGTTAGCCTGGGTTAGCTCATTGGTTAGCCTGGGTTAGCTCATTGGTTAGCTTCAGTTAGCTCATTGGTTAGCCTCGGTTAGCTCTTTGGTTAGCATCAGTTAGCTCATTGGTTAGCCTCAGTTAGCTCATTGGTTAGCCTCGGTTAGCTCATTGGTTAGCTTCAGTTAGCTCATTGGTTAGCTTCAGTTAGCCAATTGGTTAGCCTCGGTTAGCTCATTGGTTAGCCTGGGTTAGCTCATTCCTCGGTTAGCTCATTGGTTAGCCTGGGTTAGCTCATTGGTTAGCTTCAGTTAGCTCATTGGTTAGCCTGGGTTAGCTCATTGGTTAGCCTTGGTTAGCTCATTGGTTAGCCTGGGTTAGCTCATTGGTTATCCTGGATTAGCTCATTGGTTAGCATCAGTTAGCTCATTGGTTAGCCTCGGTTAGCTCATTGGTTATCTTCAGTTAGCTCATTGGTTAGCCTGGGCTAGCTCATTGGTTAGCCTGGGTTAGCTCATTGGTTAGCATCAGTTAGCTCATTGGTTAGCTTCAGTTAGCTCATTGGTTAGCCTCGGTTAGCTCATTGGTTAGCCTGGGTTAGCTCATTCCTCGGTTAGCTCATTGGTTAGCCTGGGTTAGCTCATTGGTTAGCTTCAGTTAGCTCATTGGTTAGCCTGGGTTAGCTCATTGGTTAGCCTCGGTTAGCTCATTGGTTAGCCTGGGTTAGCTCATTGGTTAGCCTGGATTAGCTCATTGGTTAGCCTCGGTTAGCTCATTGGTTAGCTTCAGTTTGCTCATTGGTTAGTTTCAGTTAGCTCATTGGTTAGCCTCGGTTAGCTCATTGGTTAGCCTGGGTTAGCTCATTCCTCGGTTAGCTCATTGGTTAGCCTGGGTTAGCTTCAGTTAGCTCATTGGTTAGCCTTGGTTAGCTCATAGGTTAGCCTGGGTTAGCTCATTCCTCGGTTAGCTCATTGGTTAGCCTGGGTTAGCTTCAGTTAGCTCATTGGTTAGCCTCGGTGAGCTCATTGGTTAGCATCAGTTAGCTCATTGGTTAGCCTCAGTTAGCTCATTGGTTAGCCTCGGTTAGCTCATTGGTTAGATTAAGTTAGCTCATTGGTTAGCCTGGGCTAGCTCATTGGTTAGCCTGTGTTAGCTCATTGGTTAGCCTGGGTTAGCTCATTGGTTAGCTTCAGTTAGCTCATTGGTTAGCCTCGGTTAGCTCATTGGTTAGCCTGGGTTAGCTCATTGGTTAGCGTATGTTAGCTCATTGGTTAGCCTCAGTTAGCTCATTGGTTAGCCTTGGTTAGCTCATTGGTTAGCCTGGGTTAGCTCATTACTCGGTTAGCTCATTGGTTAACCTCGGTTAGCTCATTGGTTAGCTTCAGTTAGCTCATTGGTTAGCCTGGGTTAGCTCATTGGTTAGCCTGGGTTAGCTCATTGGTTAGCTTCAGTTAGCTCATTGGTTAGCCTCGGTTAGCTCTTTGGTTAGCATCAGTTAGCTCATTGGTTAGCCTCAGTTAGCTCATTGGTTAGCCTCGGTTAGCTCATTGGTTAGCTTCAGTTAGCTCATTGGTTAGCTTCAGTTAGCCAATTGGTTAGCCTCGGTTAGCTCATTGGTTAGCCTGGGTTAGCTCATTCCTCGGTTAGCTCATTGGTTAGCCTGGGTTAGCTCATTGGTTAGCTTCAGTTAGCTCATTGGTTAGCCTGGGTTAGCTCATTGGTTAGCCTTGGTTAGCTCATTGGTTAGCCTGGGTTAGCTCATTGGTTATCCTGGATTAGCTCATTGGTTAGCATCAGTTAGCTCATTGGTTAGCCTCAGTTAGCTCAATGGTTAGCATCAGTTAGCTCATTGGTTAGCCTCGGTTAGCTCATTGGTTAGCTTCAGTTTGCTCATTGGTTAGCTTCAGTTAGCTCATTGGTTAGCCTGGGTTAGCTCATTCCTCGGTTAGCTCATTGGTTATCCTGGGTTAGCTCATTGGTTAGCTTCAGTTTGCTCATTGGTTAGCCTGGGTTAGCTCATTGGTTAGCCTCGGTTAGCTCATTGGTTAGCCTGGGTTAGCTCATTCCTCGGTTAGCCGGGGTTAGCTCATTGGTTAGATTCAGTTAGCTCATTGGTTAGCCTGGGCTAGCTCATTGGTTAGCCTGGGTTAGCTCATTGGTTAGCATCAGTTAGCTCATTGGTTAGCCTCAGTTAGCTCATTGGTTAGCCTCGGTTAGCTCATTGGTTAGATTAAGTTAGCTCATTGGTTAGCCTGGGCTAGCTCATTGGTTAGCCTGTGTTAGCTCATTGGTTAGCCTGGGTTAGCTCATTGGTTAGCTTCAGTTAGCTCATTGGTTAGCCTGGGCTAGCTCATTGGTTAGCCTGGGTTAGCTCATTGGTTAGCATCAGTTAGCTCATTGGTTAGCTTCAGTTAGCTCATTGGTTAGCCTCGGTTAGCTCATTGGTAAGCCTGGGTTAGCTCATTCCTCGGTTAGCTCATTGGTTAGCCTGGGTTAGCTCATTGGTTAGCTTCAGTTAGCTCATTGGTTAGACTGGGTTAGCTCATTGGTTAGCCTCGGTTAGCTCATTGGTTAGCCTGGGTTAGCTCATTGGTTTGCCTGGATTAGCTCATTGGTTAGCCTCGGTTAGCTCATTGGTTAGCTTCAGTTTGCTCATTGGTTAGCTTCAGTTAGCTCATTGGTTAGCCTCGGTTAGCTCATTGGTTAGCCTGGGTTAGCTCATTCCTCGGTTAGCCGGGGTTAGCTCATTGGTTAGATTCAGTTAGCTCATTGGTTAGCCTGGGCTAGCTCATTGGTTAGCCTGGGTTAGCTCATTGGTTAGCATCAGTTAGCTCATTGGTTAGCCTCAGTTAGCTCATTGGTTAGCCTCGGTTAGCTCATTGGTTAGCCTGGGTTAGCTCATTGGTTAGCCTGGGTTAGCTCATTGGTTAGCTTCAGTTAGCTCATTGGTTAGCCTCGGTTAGCTCATTGGTTAGCCTGGGTTAGCTCATTCCTCGGTTAGCTCATTGGTTAGCCTGGGTTAGCTTCAGTTAGCTCATTGGTTAGCCTCGGTTAGCTCATTGGTTAGCATCAGTTAGCTCATTGGTTAGCCTCAGTTAGCTCATTGGTTAGCCTCGGTTAGCTCATTGGTTAGATTCAGTTAGCTCATTGGTTAGCCTTGGTTAGCTCATTGGTTAGCCTGGGTTAGCTTATTGGTTAGCATCAGTTAGCTCATTGGTTAGCCTCAGTTAGCTCATTGGTTAGCCTTGGTTAGCTCATTGTTAGCCTGGGTTAGCTCATTGGTTAGCTTCAGTTAGCTCATTGGTTAGCCTTGGTTAGCTCATTGGTTAGCCTGGGTTAGCTCATTGGTTAGCTTCAGTTAGCTCATTGGTTAGCCTCGGTTAGCTCATTGGTTAGCCTGGGTTAGCTCATTGGTTAGCATCAGTTAGCTCATTGGTTAGCCTCAGTTAGCTCATTGGTTAGCCTCGGTTAGCTCATTGGTTAGCCTGGGTTAGTTCATTGCTTAGCCTGGGTTAGCTCATTGGTTAGCTTCAGTTAGCTCATTGGTTAGCCTCGGTTAGCTCATTGGTTAGCCTGGGTTAGCTCATTCCTCGGTTAGCTCATTGTTTAGCCTGGGTTAGCTTCAGTTAGCTCATTGGTTAGCCTCGGTTAGCTTATTGGTTAGCATCAGTTAGCTCATTGGTTAGCATCAGTTAGCTCATTGGTTAGCCTCAGTTAGCTCCTTGGTTAGCATCAGTTAGCTCATTGGTTAGCTTCAGTTAGCTCATTGGTTAGCCTCGGTTAGCTCATTGGTTAAATTCAGTGAGCTCATTGGTTAGCCTGGGCTAGCTCATTGGTTAGCCTGGGTTAGCTCATTGGTTAGCCTGGGTTAGCTCATTGGTTAGCTTCAGTTAGCTTATTGGTTAGCATCAGTTAGCTCATTGGTTAGCATCAGTTAGCTCATTGGTTAGCCTCAGTTAGCTCCTTGGTTAGCATCAGTTAGCTCATTGGTTAGCTTCAGTTAGCTCATTGGTTAGCCTGGGTTAGCTCATTGGTTAGCTTCAGTTAGCTCATTGGTTAGCCTCGGTTAGCTCATTGGTTAGCCTGGGTTAGCTCATTGGTTAGCATCAGTTAGCTCATTGGTTAGCCTCAGTTAGCTCATTGGTTAGCCTCGGTTAGCTCATTGGTTAGCCTGGGTTAGCTCATTACTCGGTTAGCTCATTGGTTAGCCTCGGTTAGCTCATTGGTTAGCTTCAGTTAGCTCATTGGTTAGCCTGGGCTAGCTCATTGGTTAGCCTGGGTTAGCTCATTGGTTAGCCTGGGTTAGCTCATTGGTTAGCTTCAGTTAGCTCATTGGTTAGCCTCTGTTAGCTCATTGGTTAGCATCAGTTAGCTCATTGGTTAGCCTCAGTTAGCTCATTGGTTAGCCTCGGTTAACTCATTGGTTAGATTCAGTTAGCTCATTGGTTAGCCTGGGCTAGCTCATTGGTTAGCCTGGGTTAGCTCATTGGTTAGCCTGGGTTAGCTCATTGGTTAGCTTCAGTTAGCTCATTGGTTAGCCTCGGTTAGCTCATTGGTTAGCCTGGGTTAGCTCATTGGTTAGGCTGGGTTAGCTCATTCCTCGGTTAGCACATTGGTTAGCCTGGGTTAGCTTCAGTTAGCTCATTGGTTAGCCTCGGTTAGCTCATTGGTTAGCCTGGGTTAGCTCATTACTCGGTTAGCTCATTGGTTAGCCTCGGTTAGCTCATTGGTTAGCTTCAGTTAGCTCATTGGTTAGCCTGGGCTAGCTCATTGGTTAGCATCAGTTAGCTCATTGTTTAGCTTCAGTTAGCTCATTGGTTAGCTTCAGTTAGCTCATTGGTTAGCCTCGGTTAGCTCATTGGTTAGCCTAGGTTAGCTCATTGGTTAGCATCAGTTAGCTCATTGGTTAGCCTCAGTTAGCTCATTGGTTAGCCTGGGTTAGCTCATTGTTTAGCCTGGGTTAGCTGCAGTTAGCTCATTGGTTAGCCTCGGTTAGCTCATTGGTTAGCATCAGTTAGCTCATTGGTTAGCTTCAGTTAGCTCATTGGTTAGCCTCGGTTAGCTCATTGGTTAGATTCAGTTAGCTCATTGGTTAGCCTGGGCTAGCTCATTGGTTAGCCTGGGTTAGCTCATTGGTTAGCCTAGGTTAGCTCATTGGTTAGCTTCAGTTAGCTCATTGGTTAGCTCATTGGTTAGCATCAGTTAGCTCATTGGTTAGCCTCAGTTAGCTCATTGGTTAGCCTCGGTTAGCTCATTGGTTAGCCTCGGTTAGCTCATTACTCGGTTAGCTCATTGGTTAGCTTCAGTTAGCTCATTGGTTAGCCTGGGCTAGCTCATTGGCTAGCCTGGGTTAGCTCATTGGTTAGCCTGGGTTAGCTCATTGGTTAGCTTCAGTTAGCTCATTGGTTAGCCTCGGTTAGCTCATTGGTTAGCATCAGTTAGCTCATTGGTTAGCCTCAGTTAGCTCATTGGTTAGCCTCGGTTAACTCATTGGTTAGATTCAGTTAGCTCATTGGTTAATCTCGGTTAGCTCATTGGTTAGCCTGGGTTAGCTCACATGTTAGCATCAGTTAGCTCATTGGTTAGCCTCAGTTAGCTCATTGGTTAGCCTCGGTTAGCTCATTAGTTAGCCTGGGTTAGCTCATTGGTTAGCCTGGGTTAGCTCATTGGTTAGCTTCAGTTAGCTCATTGGTTAGCCTGGTTTAGCTCATTGGTTAGCCTGGGTTAGCTCATTCCTCGGTTAGCTCATTGGTTATCCTGGGTTAACTTCAGTTAGCTCATTGGTTAGCCTCGGTTAGCTCATTGGTTAGTATCAGTTAGCTCATTGGTTAGCCTCAGTTAGCTCATTGGTTAGCCTCGGTTAGCTCATTGGTTAGCCTGGGTTAGCTCATTCCTCGGTTAGCTCATTGGTTAGCCTGGGTTAGCTCATTGGTTAGCCTGGGTTAGCTCATTCCTCGGTTAGCTCATTGGTTAGCCTCGGTTAGCTCATTGGTTATCCTGGGTTAGCTCATTACTCGGTTAGCTCATTGGTTAGCCTCGGTTAGCTCATTGGTTAGCTTCAGTTAGCTCATTGGTTAGCCTGGGCTAGCTCATTGGTTAGCATCAGTTAGCTCATTGTTTAGCTTCAGTTAGCTCATTGGTTAGCTTCAGTTAGCTCATTGGTTAGCCTCGGTTAGCTCATTGGTTAGCCTGGGTTAGCTCATTGGTTAGCATCAGTTAGCTCATTGGTTAGCCTCAGTTAGCTCATTGGTTAGCATCAGTTAGCTCATTGTTTAGCCTCGGTTAGCTCATTGGTTAGCTTCAGTTAGCTCATTGGTTAGATTAAGTTAGCTCATTGGTTAGCCTGGGCTAGCTCATTGGTTAGCCTGTGTTAGCTCATTGGTTAGCCTGGGTTAGCTCATTGGTTAGCTTCAGTTAGCTCATTGGTTAGCCTGGGCTAGCTCATTGGTTAGCCTGGGTTAGCTCATTGGTTAGCATCAGTTAGCTCATTGGTTAGCTTCAGTTAGCTCATTGGTTAGCCTCGGTTAGCTCATTGGTAAGCCTGGGTTAGCTCATTCCTCGGTTAGCTCATTGGTTAGCCTGGGTTAGCTCATTGGTTAGCTTCAGTTAGCTCATTGGTTAGACTGGGTTAGCTCATTGGTTAGCCTCGGTTAGCTCATTGGTTAGCCTGGGTTAGCTCATTGGTTTGCCTGGATTAGCTCATTGGTTAGCCTCGGTTAGCTCATTGGTTAGCTTCAGTTTGCTCATTGGTTAGCTTCAGTTAGCTCATTGGTTAGCCTCGGTTAGCTCATTGGTTAGCCTGGGTTAGCTCATTCCTCGGTTAGCCGGGGTTAGCTCATTGGTTAGATTCAGTTAGCTCATTGGTTAGCCTGGGCTAGCTCATTGGTTAGCCTGGGTTAGCTCATTGGTTAGCATCAGTTAGCTCATTGGTTAGCCTCAGTTAGCTCATTGGTTAGCCTCGGTTAGCTCATTGGTTAGCCTGGGTTAGCTCATTGGTTAGCCTGGGTTAGCTCATTGGTTAGCTTCAGTTAGCTCATTGGTTAGCCTCGGTTAGCTCATTGGTTAGCCTGGGTTAGCTCATTCCTCGGTTAGCTCATTGGTTAGCCTGGGTTAGCTTCAGTTAGCTCATTGGTTAGCCTCGGTTAGCTCATTGGTTAGCGTCAGTTAGCTCATTGGTTAGCCTCAGTTAGCTCATTGGTTAGCCTCGGTTAGCTCATTGGTTAGATTCAGTTAGCTCATTGGTTAGCCTTGGTTAGCTCATTGGTTAGCCTGGGTTAGCTTATTGGTTAGCATCAGTTAGCTCATTGGTTAGCCTCAGTTAGCTCATTGGTTAGCCTTGGTTAGCTCATTGTTAGCCTGGGTTAGCTCATTGGTTAGCTTCAGTTAGCTCATTGGTTAGCCTTGGTTAGCTCATTGGTTAGCCTGGGTTAGCTCATTGGTTAGCTTCAGTTAGCTCATTGGTTAGCCTCGGTTAGCTCATTGGTTAGCCTGGGTTAGCTCATTGGTTAGCATCAGTTAGCTCATTGGTTAGCCTCAGTTAGCTCATTGGTTAGCCTCGGTTAGCTCATTGGTTAGCCTGGGTTAGTTCATTGCTTAGCCTGGGTTAGCTCATTGGTTAGCTTCAGTTAGCTCATTGGTTAGCCTCGGTTAGCTCATTGGTTAGCCTGGGTTAGCTCATTCCTCGGTTAGCTCATTGTTTAGCCTGGGTTAGCTTCAGTTAGCTCATTGGTTAGCCTCGGTTAGCTTATTGGTTAGCATCAGTTAGCTCATTGGTTAGCATCAGTTAGCTCATTGGTTAGCCTCAGTTAGCTCCTTGGTTAGCATCAGTTAGCTCATTGGTTAGCTTCAGTTAGCTCATTGGTTAGCCTCGGTTAGCTCATTGGTTAAATTCAGTGAGCTCATTGGTTAGCCTGGGCTAGCTCATTGGTTAGCCTGGGTTAGCTCATTGGTTAGCCTGGGTTAGCTCATTGGTTAGCTTCAGTTAGCTTATTGGTTAGCATCAGTTAGCTCATTGGTTAGCATCAGTTAGCTCATTGGTTAGCCTCAGTTAGCTCCTTGGTTAGCATCAGTTAGCTCATTGGTTAGCTTCAGTTAGCTCATTGGTTAGCCTGGGTTAGCTCATTGGTTAGCTTCAGTTAGCTCATTGGTTAGCCTCGGTTAGCTCATTGGTTAGCCTGGGTTAGCTCATTGGTTAGCATCAGTTAGCTCATTGGTTAGCCTCAGTTAGCTCATTGGTTAGCCTCGGTTAGCTCATTGGTTAGCCTGGGTTAGCTCATTACTCGGTTAGCTCATTGGTTAGCCTCGGTTAGCTCATTGGTTAGCTTCAGTTAGCTCATTGGTTAGCCTGGGCTAGCTCATTGGTTAGCCTGGGTTAGCTCATTGGTTAGCCTGGGTTAGCTCATTGGTTAGCTTCAGTTAGCTCATTGGTTAGCCTCTGTTAGCTCATTGATTAGCATCAGTTAGCTCATTGGTTAGCCTCAGTTAGCTCATTGGTTAGCCTCGGTTAACTCATTGGTTAGATTCAGTTAGCTCATTGGTTAGCCTGGGCTAGCTCATTGGTTAGCCTGGGTTAGCTCATTGGTTAGCCTGGGTTAGCTCATTGGTTAGCTTCAGTTAGCTCATTGGTTAGCCTCGGTTAGCTCATTGGTTAGCCTGGGTTAGCTCATTGGTTAGGCTGGGTTAGCTCATTCCTCGGTTAGCACATTGGTTAGCCTGGGTTAGCTTCAGTTAGCTCATTGGTTAGCCTCGGTTAGCTCATTGGTTAGCCTGGGTTAGCTCATTACTCGGTTAGCTCATTGGTTAGCCTCGGTTAGCTCATTGGTTAGCTTCAGTTAGCTCATTGGTTAGCCTGGGCTAGCTCATTGGTTAGCATCAGTTAGCTCATTGTTTAGCTTCAGTTAGCTCATTGGTTAGCTTCAGTTAGCTCATTGGTTAGCCTCGGTTAGCTCATTGGTTAGCCTAGGTTAGCTCATTGGTTAGCATCAGTTAGCTCATTGGTTAGCCTCAGTTAGCTCATTGGTTAGCCTGGGTTAGCTCATTGTTTAGCCTGGGTTAGCTTCAGTTAGCTCATTGGTTAGCCTCGGTTAGCTCATTGGTTAGCATCAGTTAGCTCATTGGTTAGCTTCAGTTAGCTCATTGGTTAGCCTCGGTTAGCTCATTGGTTAGATTCAGTTAGCTCATTGGTTAGCCTGGGCTAGCTCATTGGTTAGCCTGGGTTAGCTCATTGGTTAGCCTAGGTTAGCTCATTGGTTAGCTTCAGTTAGCTCATTGGTTAGCTCATTGGTTAGCATCAGTTAGCTCATTGGTTAGCCTCAGTTAGCTCATTGGTTAGCCTCGGTTAGCTCATTGGTTAGCCTCGGTTAGCTCATTACTCGGTTAGCTCATTGGTTAGCTTCAGTTAGCTCATTGGTTAGCCTGGGCTAGCTCATTGGCTAGCCTGGGTTAGCTCATTGGTTAGCCTGGGTTAGCTCATTGGTTAGCTTCAGTTAGCTCATTGGTTAGCCTCGGTTAGCTCATTGGTTAGCATCAGTTAGCTCATTGGTTAGCCTCAGTTAGCTCATTGGTTAGCCTCGGTTAACTCATTGGTTAGATTCAGTTAGCTCATTGGTTAGCCTGGGCTAGCTCATTGGTTAGCCTGGGTTAGCTCATTGGTTAGCCTGGGTTAGCTCATTGGTTAGCTTCAGTTAGCTCATTGGTTAATCTCGGTTAGCTCATTGGTTAGCCTGGGTTAGCTCACATGTTAGCATCAGTTAGCTCATTGGTTAGCCTCAGTTAGCTCATTGGTTAGCCTCGGTTAGCTCATTAGTTAGCCTGGGTTAGCTCATTGGTTAGCCTGGGTTAGCTCATTGGTTAGCTTCAGTTAGCTCATTGGTTAGCCTGGTTTAGCTCATTGGTTAGCCTGGGTTAGCTCATTCCTCGGTTAGCTCATTGGTTATCCTGGGTTAACTTCAGTTAGCTCATTGGTTAGCCTCGGTTAGCTCATTGGTTAGTATCAGTTAGCTCATTGGTTAGCCTCAGTTAGCTCATTGGTTAGCCTCGGTTAGCTCATTGGTTAGCCTGGGTTAGCTCATTCCTCGGTTAGCTCATTGGTTAGCCTGGGTTAGCTCATTGGTTAGCCTGGGTTAGCTCATTCCTCGGTTAGCTCATTGGTTAGCCTCGGTTAGCTCATTGGTTATCCTGGGTTAGCTCATTACTCGGTTAGCTCATTGGTTAGCCTCGGTTAGCTCATTGGTTAGCTTCAGTTAGCTCATTGGTTAGCCTGGGCTAGCTCATTGGTTAGCATCAGTTAGCTCATTGTTTAGCTTCAGTTAGCTCATTGGTTAGCTTCAGTTAGCTCATTGGTTAGCCTCGGTTAGCTCATTGGTTAGCCTGGGTTAGCTCATTGGTTAGCATCAGTTAGCTCATTGGTTAGCCTCAGTTAGCTCATTGGTTAGCATCAGTTAGCTCATTGTTTAGCCTCGGTTAGCTCATTGGTTAGCTTCAGTTAGCTCATTGGTTAGCTTCAGTTAGCTCATTGGTTAGCCTCGGTTAGCTCATTGGTTAGCATCAGTTAGCTCATTGGTTAGCCTCAGTTAGCTCATTGGTTAGCCTCGGTTAGCTCATTGGTTATCTTCAGTTAGCTCATTGGTTAGCCTGGGCTAGCTCATTGGTTAGCCTGGGTTAGCTCATTGGTTAGCATCAGTTAGCTCATTGGTTAGCTTCAGTTAGCTCATTGGTTAGCCTCGGTTAGCTCATTGGTTAGCCTGGGTTAGCTCATTCCTCGGTTAGCTCATTGGTTAGCCTGGGTTAGCTCATTGGTTAGCTTCAGTTAGCTCATTGGTTAGCCTGGGTTAGCTCATTGGTTAGCCTCGGTTAGCTCATTGGTTAGCCTGGGTTAGCTCATTGGTTAGCCTGGATTAGCTCATTGGTTAGCCTCGGTTAGCTCATTGGTTAGCTTCAGTTTGCTCATTGGTTAGTTTCAGTTAGCTCATTGGTTAGCCTCGGTTAGTTCATTGGTTAGCCTGGGTTAGCTCATTCCTCGGTTAGCCGGGGTTAGCTCATTGGTTAGATTCAGTTAGCTCATTGGTTAGCCTGGGCTAGCTCATTGGTTAGCCTGGGTTAGCTCATTGGTTAGCATCAGTTAGCTCATTGGTTAGCCTCAGTTAGCTCATTGGTTAGCCTTGGTTAGCTCATTGGTTAGCCTGGGTTAGCTCATTGGTTAGCCTGGGTTAGCTCATTGGTTAGCTTCAGTTAGCTCATTGGTTAGCCTCGGTTAGCTCATAGGTTAGCCTGGGTTAGCTCATTCCTCGGTTAGCTCATTGGTTAGCCTGGGTTAGCTTCAGTTAGCTCATTGGTTAGCCTCGGTGAGCTCATTGGTTAGCATCAGTTAGCTCATTGGTTAGCCTTAGTTAGCTCATTGGTTAGCCTCGGTTAGCTCATTGGTTAGATTAAGTTAGCTCATTGGTTAGCCTGGGCTAGCTCATTGGTTAGCATGTGTTAGCTCATTGGTTAGCCTGGGTTAGCTCATTGGTTAGCTTCAGTTAGCTCATTGGTTAGCCTCGGTTAGCTCATTGGTTAGCCTGGGTTAGCTCATTGGTTAGCGTATGTTAGCTCATTGGTTAGCCTCAGTTAGCTCATTGGTTAGCCTTGGTTAGCTCATTGGTTAGCCTGGGTTAGCTCATTACTCGGTTAGCTCATTGGTTAACCTCGGTTAGCTCATTGGTTAGCTTCAGTTAGCTCATTGGTTAGCCTGGGTTAGCTCATTGGTTAGCCTGGGTTAGCTCATTGGTTAGCCTGGGTTAGCTCATTGGTTAGCTTCAGTTAGCTCATTGGTTAGCCTCGGTTAGCTCATTGGTTAGCATCAGTTAGCTCATTGGTTAGCCTCAGTTAGCTCATTGGTTAGCATCAGTTAGCTCATTGGTTAGCCTCGGTTAGCTCATTGGTTAGCTTCAGTTAGCTCATTGGTTAGCTTCAGTTAGCCAATTGGTTAGCCTCGGTTAGCTCATTGGTTAGCCTGGGTTAGCTCATTCCTCGGTTAGCTCATTGGTTAGCCTGGGTTAGCTCATTGGTTAGCTTCAGTTAGCTCATTGGTTAGCCTGGGTTAGCTCATTGGTTAGCCTCGGTTAGCTCATTGGTTAGCCTGGGTTAGCTCATTGGTTATCCTGGATTAGCTCATTGGTTAGCATCAGTTAGCTCATTGGTTAGCCTCAGTTAGCTCAATGGTTAGCATCAGTTAGCTCATTGGTTAGCCTCGGTTAGCTCATTGGTTAGCTTCAGTTTGCTCATTGGTTAGCTTCAGTTAGCTCATTGGTTAGCCTGGGTTAGCTCATTCCTCGGTTAGCTCATTGGTTATCCTGGGTTAGCTCATTGGTTAGCTTCAGTTTGCTCATTGGTTAGCCTGGGTTAGCTCATTGGTTAGCCTCGGTTAGCTCATTGGTTAGCCTGGGTTAGCTCATTGGTTAGCCTGGATTAGCTCATTGGTTAGCCTCGGTTAGCTCATTGGTTAGCTTCAGTTTGCTCATTGGTTAGTTTCAGTTAGCTCATTGGTTAGCCTCGGTTAGCTCATTGGTTAGCCTGGGTTAGCTCATTCCTCGGTTAGCCGGGGTTAGCTCATTGGTTAGATTCAGTTAGCTCATTGGTTAGCCTGGGCTAGCTCATTGGTTAGCCTGGGTTAGCTCATTGGTTAGCATCAGTTAGCTCATTGGTTAGCCTCAGTTAGCTCATTGGTTAGCCTCGGTTAGCTCATTGGTTAGATTAAGTTAGCTCATTGGTTAGCCTGGGCTAGCTCATTGGTTAGCCTGTGTTAGCTCATTGGTTAGCCTGGGTTAGCTCATTGGTTAGCTTCAGTTAGCTCATTGGTTAGCCTCGGTTAGCTCATTGGTTAGCCTGGGTTAGCTCATTGGTTCGCGTATGTTAGCTCATTGGTTAGCCTCAGTTAGCTCATTGGTTAGCCTTGGTTAGCTCATTGGTTAGCCTGGGTTAGCTCATTACTCGGTTAGCTCATTGGTTAACCTCGGTTAGCTCATTGGTTAGCTTCAGTTAGCTCATTGGTTAGCCTGGGTTAGCTCATTGGTTAGCCTGGGTTAGCTCATTGGTTAGCCTGGGTTAGCTCATTGGTTAGCTTCAGTTAGCTCATTGGTTAGCCTCGGTTAGCTCATTGGTTAGCATCAGTTAGCTCATTGTTTAGCTTCAGTTAGCTCATTGGTTAGCTTCAGTTAGCTCATTGGTTAGCCTCGGTTAGCTCATTGGTTATCATCAGTTAGCTCATTGGTTAGCCTCAGTTAGCTCATTGGTTAGCATCAGTTAGCTCATTGGTTAGCCTCGGTGAGCTCATTGGTTAGCTTCAGTTAGCTCATTGGTTAGCTTCATTTAGCCAATTGGTTAGCCTCGGTTAGCTCATTGGTTAGCCTGGGTTAGCTCATTCCTCGGTTAGCTCATTGGTTAGCCTGGGTTAGCTCATTGGTTAGCTTCAGTTAGCTCATTGGTTAGCCTGGATTAGCTCATTGGTTAGCTTCAGTTAGCTCATTGGTTAGCCTGGGCTAGCTCATTGGTTAGCCTGGGTTAGCTCATTGGTTAGCATCAGTTAGCTCATTGGTTAGATTAAGTTAGCTCATTGGTTAGCCTGGGCTAGCTCATTGGTTAGCCTGTGTTAGCTCATTGGTTAGCCTGGGTTAGCTCATTGGTTAGCTTCAGTTAGCTCATTGGTTAGCCTCGGTTAGCTCATTGGTTAGCCTGGGTTAGCTCATTGGTTAGCGTATGTTAGCTCATTGGTTAGCCTCAGTTAGCTCATTGGTTAGCCTTGGTTAGCTCATTGGTTAGCCTGGGTTAGCTCATTACTCGGTTAGATCATTGGTTAACCTCGGTTAGCTCATTGGTTAGCTTCAGTTAGCTCATTGGTTAGCCTGGGTTAGCTCATTGGTTAGCCTCGGTTAGCTCATTGGTTAGCCTGGGTTAGCTCATTGGTTAGCCTGGATTAGCTCATTGGTTAGCTTCAGTTAGCTCATTGGTTAGCCTGGGCTAGCTCATTGGTTAGCCTGGGTTAGCTCATTGGTTAGCATCAGTTAGCTCATTGGTTAGCTTCAGTTAGCTCATTGGTTAGCCTCGGTTAGCTCATTGGTTAGCCTGGGTTAGCTCATTGGTTAGCCTGGGTTAGCTCACTCCTCGGTTAGCCGGGGTTAGCTCATTGGTTAGCTTGAGTTAGCTAATTGGTTAGCCTCGGTTAGCTCATTGGTTAGCATCAGTTAGCTCATTGGTTAGCCTCAGTTAGCTCATTGTTAGCTTCAGTTAGCTCATTGGTTAGCCTGGGTTAGCCTGGGTTAGCTCATTGGTTAGCTTCCGTTAGCTCATTGGTTAGCCTCCGTTAGCTCATTGTTAGCTTCAGTTAGCTCATTGGTTAGCCTGGGTTAGCCTGGGTTAGCTCATTGGTTAGCCTCGGTTAGCTCATTGGTTAGCATCAGTTAGCTCTCTGGTTAGCATCAGTTAGCTCTTTGGTTAGCCTCAGTTAGCTCATTGGTTAGCCTGGGTTAGCTCATTCCTCGGTTAGCTCATTGGTTAGCTTCAGTTAGCTCATTGGTTAGCCTGGGTTAGCTCATTGGTTAGCCTCAGTTAGCTCATTGGTTAGCATCAGTTAGCTCATTGGTTAGCTTCAGTTAGCTCATTGGTTAGCCTCGGTTAGCTCATTGGTTAGCCTGCGTTAACTCATTGGTTAGCTTCAGTTGGCTCATTGGTTAGCCTGGGTTAGCTCATTGGTTAGCCTGGGTTAGCTCATTGTTTAGCCTGGGTTAGCTTCAGTTAGCTCATTGGTTAGCCTCGGTTAGCTCATTGGTTAGCATCAGTTAGCTCATTGGTTAGCTTCAGTTAGCTCATTGGTTAGCCTCGGTTAGCTCATTGGTTAGATTCAGTTAGCTCATTGGTTAGCCTGGGCTAGCTCATTGGTTAGCCTGGGTTAGCTCATTGGTTAGCCTAGGTTAGCTCATTGGTTAGCTTCAGTTAGCTCATTGGTTAGCCTCGGTTAGCTCATTGGTTAGCCTGGGTTAGCTCATTGGTTAGCATCAGTTAGCTCATTGGTTAGCCTCAGTTAGCTCATTGGTTAGCCTCGGTTAGCTCATTGGTTAGCCTGGGTTAGCTCATTACTCGGTTAGCTCATTGGTTAGCCTCGGTTAGCTCATTGGTTAGCATCAGTTAGCTCATTGGTTAGCTTCAGTTAGCTCATTGGTTAGCCTCGGTTAGCTCATTGGTTAGATTCAGTTAGCTCATTGGTTAGCATCAGTTAGCTCATTGGTTAGCCTCAGTTAGCTCATTGGTTAGCATCAGTTAGCTCATTGGTTAGCTTCAGTTAGCTCATTGGTTAGCCTGGGCTAGCTCATTGGTTAGCCTGGGTTAGCTCATTGGTTAGCTTCAGTTAGCTCATTGGTTAGCCTGGGTTAGCTCATTGGTTAGCCTGGGTTAGCTCATTGGTTAGCCTGGGTTAGCTCATTGGTTAGCTTCAGTTAGCTCATTGGTTAGCTTCAGTTAGCTCATTGGTTAGCCTGGGTTAGCTCATTGGTTAGCCTGGGCTAGCTCATTGGTTAGCCTGGGTTAGCTCATTGGTTAGCTTCAGTTAGCTCATTGGTTAGCCTGGGTTAGCTCATTGGTTAGCCTGGGTTAGCTCATTGGTTAGCCTGGGTTAGCTCATTGGTTAGCTTCAGTTAGCTCATTGGTTAGCCTCGGTTAGCTCATTGGTTAGCATTAGTTAGCTCATTGGTTAGCCTGGGTTAGCTCATTGGTTAGCTTCAGTTAGCTCATTGGTTAGCCTGGGTTAGCTCATTGGTTAGCCTCGGTTAGCTCATTGGTTAGCCTGGGTTAGCTCATTGGTTAGCCTGGATTAGCTCATTGGTTAGCTTCAGTTAGCTCATTGGTTAGCCTGGGCTAGCTCATTGGTTAGCCTGGGTTAGCTCATTGGTTAGCATCAGTTAGCTCATTGGTTAGATTAAGTTAGCTCATTGGTTAGCCTGGGCTAGCTCATTGGTTAGCCTGTGTTAGCTCATTGGTTAGCCTGGGTTAGCTCATTGGTTAGCTTCAGTTAGCTCATTGGTTAGCCTCGGTTAGCTCATTGGTTAGCCTGGGTTAGCTCATTGGTTAGCGTATGTTAGCTCATTGGTTAGCCTCAGTTAGCTCATTGGTTAGCCTTGGTTAGCTCATTGGTTAGCCTGGGTTAGCTCATTACTCGGTTAGCTCATTGGTTAACCTCGGTTAGCTCATTGGTTAGCTTCAGTTAGCTCATTGGTTAGCCTGGGTTAGCTCATTGGTTAGCCTCGGTTAGCTCATTGGTTAGCCTGGGTTAGCTCATTGGTTAGCCTGGATTAGCTCATTGGTTAGCTTCAGTTAGCTCATTGGTTAGCCTGGGCTAGCTCATTGGTTAGCCTGGGTTAGCTCATTGGTTAGCATCAGTTAGCTCATTGGTTAGCTTCAGTTAGCTCATTGGTTAGCCTCGGTTAGCTCATTGGTTAGCCTGGGTTAGCTCATTGGTTAGCCTGGGTTAGCTCATTCCTCGGTTAGCCGGGGTTAGCTCATTGGTTAGCTTCAGTTAACTCATTGGTTAGCCTCGGTTAGCTCATTGGTTAGCATCAGTTAGCTCATTGGTTAGCCTCAGTTAGCTCATTGTTAGCTTCAGTTAGCTCATTGGTTAGCCTGGGTTAGCCTGGGTTAGCTCATTGGTTAGCTTCCGTTAGCTCATTGGTTAGCCTCCGTTAGCTCATTGTTAGCTTCAGTTAGCTCATTGGTTAGCCTGGGTTAGCCTGGGTTAGCTCATTGGTTAGCCTCGGTTAGCTCATTGGTTAGCATCAGTTAGCTCTCTGGTTAGCATCAGTTAGCTCTTTGGTTAGCCTCAGTTAGCTCATTGGTTAGCCTGGGTTAGCTCATTCCTCGGTTAGCTCATTGGTTAGCTTCAGTTAGCTCATTGGTTAGCCTGGGTTAGCTCATTGGTTAGCCTCAGTTAGCTCATTGGTTAGCATCAGTTAGCTCATTGGTTAGCTTCAGTTAGCTCATTGGTTAGCCTCGGTTAGCTCATTGGTTAGCCTGCGTTAACTCATTGGTTAGCTTCAGTTAGCTCATTGGTTAGCCTGGGTTAGCTCATTGGTTAGCCTGGGTTAGCTCATTGTTTAGCCTGGGTTAGCTTCAGTTAGCTCATTGGTTAGCCTCGGTTAGCTCATTGGTTAGCATCAGTTAGCTCATTGGTTAGCTTCAGTTAGCTCATTGGTTAGCCTCGGTTAGCTCATTGGTTAGATTCAGTTAGCTCATTGGTTAGCCTCGGTTAGCTCATTGGTTAGCCTGGGTTAGCTCATTGGTAAGCATCAGTTAGCTCATTGGTTAGCCTCAGTTAGCTCATTGGTTAGCCTCGGTTAGCTCATTGGTTAGCCTGGGTTAGCTCATTACTCGGTTAGCTCATTGGTTAGCCTCGGTTAGCTCATTGGTTAGCATCAGTTAGCTCATTGGTTAGCTTCAGTTAGCTCATTGGTTAGCCTCGGTTAGCTCATTGGTTAGATTCAGTTAGCTCATTGGTTAGCCTGGGCTAGCTCATTGGTTAGCCTGGGTTAGCTCATTGGTTAGCCTAGGTTAGCTCATTGGTTAGCTTCAGTTAGCTCATTGGTTAGCCTCGGTTAGCTCATTGGTTAGCCTGGGTTAGCTCATTGGTTAGCATCAGTTAGCTCATTGGTTAGCCTCAGTTAGCTCATTGGTTAGCCTCGGTTAGCTCATTGGTTAGCCTCGGTTAGCTCATTACTCGGTTAGCTCATTGGTTAGCTTCAGTTAGCTCATTGGTTAGCCTGGGCTAGCTCATTGGTTAGCCTGGGTTAGCTCATTGGTTAGCCTGGGTTAGCTCATTAGTTAGCTTCAGTTAGCTCATTGGTTAGCCTCGGTTAGCTCATTGGTTAGCATCAGTTAGCTCATTGGTTAGCCTCAGTTAGCTCATTGGTTAGCCTCGGTTAACTCATTGGTTAGATTCAGTTAGCTCATTGGTTAGCCTGGGCTAGCTCATTGGTTAGCCTGGGTTAGCTCATTGGTTAGCCTGGGTTAGCTCATTGGTTAGCTTCAGTTAGCTCATTGGTTAATCTCGGTTAGCTCATTGGTTAGCCTGGGTTAGCTCACATGTTAGCATCAGTTAGCTCATTGGTTAGCCTCAGTTAGCTCATTGGTTAGCCTCGGTTAGCTCATTAGTTAGCCTGGGTTAGCTCATTGGTTAGCCTGGGTTAGCTCATTGGTTAGCTTCAGTTAGCTCATTGGTTAGCCTGGTTTAGCTCATTGGTTAGCCTGGGTTAGCTCATTCCTCGGTTAGCTCATTGGTTATCCTGGGTTAGCTTCAGTTAGCTCATTGGTTAGCCTCGGTTAGCTCATTGGTTAGCATCAGTTAGCTCATTGGTTAGCCTCAGTTAGCTCATTGGTTAGCCTCGGTTAGCTCATTGGTTAGCCTGGGTTAGCTCATTCCTCGGTTAGCTCATTGGTTAGCCTGGGTTAGCTCATTGGTTAGCCTGGGTTAGCTCATTCCTCGGTTAGCTCATTGGTTAGCCTGGGTTAGCTTCAGTTAGCTCATTGATCAGCCTCGGTTAGCTCATTGGTTATCCTGGGTTAGCTCATTACTCGGTTAGCTCATTGGTTAGCCTCGGTTAGCTCATTGGTGTGCTTCAGTTAGCTCATTGGTTAGCCTGGGCTAGCTCATTGGTTAGCATCAGTTAGCTCATTGTTTAGCTTCAGTTAGCTCATTGGTTGGCTTCAGTTAGCTCATTGGTTAGCCTCGGTTAGCTCATTGGTTAGCCTGGGTTAGCTCATTGGTTAGCATCAGTTAGCTCATTGGTTAGCCTCAGTTAGCTCATTGGTTAGCATCAGTTAGCTCATTGTTTAGCCTCGGTTAGCTCATTGGTTAGCTTCAGTTAGCTCATTGGTTAGCTTCAGTTAGCTCATTGGTTAGCCTCGGTTAGCTCATTGGTTAGCATCAGTTAGCTCATTGGTTAGCCTCAGTTAGCTCATTGGTTAGCCTCGGTTAGCTCATTGGTTAGCTTCAGTTAGCTCATTGGTTAGCCTGGGCTAGCTCATTGGTTAGCCTGGGTTAGCTCATTGGTTAGCATCAGTTAGCTCATTGGTTAGCTTCAGTTAGCTCATTGGTTAGCCTCGGTTAGCTCATTGGTTAGCCTGGGTTAGCTCATTCCTCGGTTAGCTCATTGGTTAGCCTGGGTTAGCTCATTGGTTAGCTTCAGTTAGCTCATTGGTTAGCCTGGGTTAGCTCATTGGTTAGCCTCGGTTAGCTCATTGGTTAGCCTGGGTTAGCTCATTGGTTAGCCTGGATTAGCTCATTGGTTAGCCTCGGTTAGCTCATTGGTTAGCTTCAGTTTGCTCATTGGTTAGTTTCAGTTAGCTCATTGGTTAGCCTCGGTTAGCTCATTGGTTAGCCTGGGTTAGCTCATTCCTCGGTTAGCCGGGGTTAGCTCATTGGTTAGATTCAGTTAGCTCATTGGTTAGCCTGGGCTAGCTCATTGGTTAGCCTAGGTTAGCTCATTGGTTAGCTTCAGTTAGCTCATTGGTTAGCCTCGGTTAGCTCATTGGTTAGCCTGGGTTAGCTCATTGGTTAGCATCAGTTAGCTCATTGGTTAGCCTCAGTTAGCTCATTGGTTAGCCTCGGTTAGCTCATTGGTTAGCCTGGGTTAGCTCATTACTCGGTTAGCTCATTGGTTAGCCTCGGTTAGCTCATTGGTTAGCATCAGTTAGCTCATTGGTTAGCTTCAGTTAGCTCATTGGTTAGCCTCGGTTAGCTCATTGGTTAGATTCAGTTAGCTCATTGGTTAGCATCAGTTAGCTCATTGGTTAGCCTCAGTTAGCTCATTGGTTAGCATCAGTTAGCTCATTGGTTAGCTTCAGTTAGCTCATTGGTTAGCCTGGGCTAGCTCATTGGTTAGCCTGGGTTAGCTCATTGGTTAGCTTCAGTTAGCTCATTGGTTAGCCTGGGTTAGCTCATTGGTTAGCCTGGGTTAGCTCATTGGTTAGCCTGGGTTAGCTCATTGGTTAGCTTCAGTTAGCTCATTGGTTAGCTTCAGTTAGCTCATTGGTTAGCCTGGGTTAGCTCATTGGTTAGCCTGGGCTAGCTCATTGGTTAGCCTCGGTTAGCTCATTGGTTAGCTTCAGTTAGCTCATTGGTTAGCCTGGGTTAGCTCATTGGTTAGCCTGGGTTAGCTCATTGGTTAGCCTGGGTTAGCTCATTGGTTAGCTTCAGTTAGCTCATTGGTTAGCCTCGGTTAGCTCATTGGTTAGCATTAGTTAGCTCATTGGTTAGCCTGGGTTAGCTCATTGGTTAGCTTCAGTTAGCTCATTGGTTAGCCTGGGTTAGCTCATTGGTTAGCCTCGGTTAGCTCAATGGTTAGCCTGGGTTAGCTCATTGGTTAGCCTGGATTAGCTCATTGGTTAGCTTCAGTTAGCGCATTGGTTAGCCTGGGCTAGCTCATTGGTTAGCCTGGGTTAGCTCATTGGTTAGCATCAGTTAGCTCATTGGTTAGATTAAGTTAGCTCATTGGTTAGCCTGGGCTAGCTCATTGGTTAGCCTGTGTTAGCTCATTGGTTAGCCTGGGTTAGCTCATTGGTTAGCTTCAGTTAGCTCATTGGTTAGCCTCGGTTAGCTCATTGGTTAGCCTGGGTTAGCTCATTGGTTAGCGTATGTTAGCTCATTGGTTAGCCTCAGTTAGCTCATTGGTTAGCCTTGGTTAGCTCATTGGTTAGCCTGGGTTAGCTCATTACTCGGTTAGCTCATTGGTTAACCTCGGTTAGCTCATTGGTTAGCTTCAGTTAGCTCATTGGTTAGCCTGGGTTAGCTCATTGGTTAGCCTCGGTTAGCTCATTGGTTAGCCTGGGTTAGCTCATTGGTTAGCCTGGATTAGCTCATTGGTTAGCTTCAGTTAGCTCATTGGTTAGCCTGGGCTAGCTCATTGGTTAGCCTGGGTTAGCTCATTGGTTAGCATCAGTTAGCTCATTGGTTAGCTTCAGTTAGCTCATTGGTTAGCCTCGGTTAGCTCATTGGTTAGCCTGGGTTAGCTCATTGGTTAGCCTGGGTTAGCTCATTCCTCGGTTAGCCGGGGTTAGCTCATTGGTTAGCTTCAGTTAACTCATTGGTTAGCCTCGGTTAGCTCATTGGTTAGCATCAGTTAGCTCATTGGTTAGCCTCAGTTAGCTCATTGTTAGCTTCAGTTAGCTCATTGGTTAGCCTGGGTTAGCCTGGGTTAGCTCATTGGTTAGCTTCCGTTAGCTCATTGGTTAGCCTCCGTTAGCTCATTGTTAGCTTCAGTTAGCTCATTGGTTAGCCTGGGTTAGCCTGGGTTAGCTCATTGGTTAGCCTCGGTTAGCTCATTGGTTAGCATCAGTTAGCTCTCTGGTTAGCATCAGTTAGCTCTTTGGTTAGCCTCAGTTAGCTCATTGGTTAGCCTGGGTTAGCTCATTCCTCGGTTAGCTCATTGGTTAGCTTCAGTTAGCTCATTGGTTAGCCTGGGTTAGCTCATTGGTTAGCCTCAGTTAGCTCATTGGTTAGCATCAGTTAGCTCATTGGTTAGCTTCAGTTAGCTCATTGGTTAGCCTCGGTTAGCTCATTGGTTAGCCTGCGTTAACTCATTGGTTAGCTTCAGTTAGCTCATTGGTTAGCCTGGGTTAGCTCATTGGTTAGCCTGGGTTAGCTAATTGTTTAGACTGGGTTAGCTTCAGTTAGCTCATTGGTTAGCCTCGGTTAGCTCATTGGTTAGCATCAGTTAGCTCATTGGTTAGCTTCAGTTAGCTCATTGGTTAGCCTCGGTTAGCTCATTGGTTAGATTCAGTTAGCTCATTGGTTAGCCTGGGCTAGCTCATTGGTTAGCCTGGGTTAGCTCATTGGTTAGCCTAGGTTAGCTCATTGGTTAGCTTCAGTTAGCTCATTGGTTAGCCTCGGTTAGCTCATTGGTTAGCCTGGGTTAGCTCATTGGTTAGCATCAGTTAGCTCATTGGTTAGCCTCAGTTAGCTCATTGGTTAGCCTCGGTTAGCTCATTGGTTAGCCTGGGTTAGCTCATTACTCGGTTAGCTCATTGGTTAGCCTCGGTTAGCTCATTGGTTAGCATCAGTTAGCTCATTGGTTAGCTTCAGTTAGCTCATTGGTTAGCCTCGGTTAGCTCATTGGTTAGATTCAGTTAGCTCATTGGTTAGCCTGGGCTAGCTCATTGGTTAGCCTGGGTTAGCTCATTGGTTAGCCTAGGTTAGCTCATTGGTTAGCTTCAGTTAGCTCATTGGTTAGCCTCGGTTAGCTCATTGGTTAGCCTGGGTTAGCTCATTGGTTAGCATCAGTTAGCTCATTGGTTAGCCTCAGTTAGCTCATTGGTTAGCCTCGGTTAGCTCATTGGTTAGCCTCGGTTAGCTCATTACTCGGTTAGCTCATTGGTTAGCTTCAGTTAGCTCATTGGTTAGCCTGGGCTAGCTCATTGGTTAGCCTGGGTTAGCTCATTGGTTAGCCTGGGTTAGCTCATTAGTTAGCTTCAGTTAGCTCATTGGTTAGCCTCGGTTAGCTCATTGGTTAGCATCAGTTAGCTCATTGGTTAGCCTCAGTTAGCTCATTGGTTAGCCTCGGTTAACTCATTGGTTAGATTCAGTTAGCTCATTGGTTAGCCTGGGCTAGCTCATTGGTTAGCCTGGGTTAGCTCATTGGTTAGCCTGGGTTAGCTCATTGGTTAGCTTCAGTTAGCTCATTGGTTAATCTCGGTTAGCTCATTGGTTAGCCTGGGTTAGCTCACATGTTAGCATCAGTTAGCTCATTGGTTAGCCTCAGTTAGCTCATTGGTTAGCCTCGGTTAGCTCATTAGTTAGCCTGGGTTAGCTCATTGGTTAGCCTGGGTTAGCTCATTGGTAAGCTTCAGTTAGCTCATTGGTTAGCCTGGTTTAGCTCATTGGTTAGCCTGGGTTAGCTCATTCCTCGGTTAGCTCATTGGTTATCCTGGGTTAGCTTCAGTTAGCTCATTGGTTAGCCTCGGTTAGCTCATTGGTTAGCATCAGTTAGCTCATTGGTTAGCCTCAGTTAGCTCATTGGTTAGCCTCGGTTAGCTCATTGGTTAGCCTGGGTTAGCTCATTCCTCGGTTAGCTCATTGGTTAGCCTGGGTTAGCTCATTGGTTAGCCTGGGTTAGCTCATTCCTCGGTTAGCTCATTTGTTAGCCTGGGTTAGCTTCAGTTAGCTCATTGATCAGCCTCGGTTAGCTCATTGGTTATCCTGGGTTAGCTCATTACTCGGTTAGCTCATTGGTTAGCCTCGGTTAGCTCATTGGTGTGCTTCAGTTAGCTCATTGGTTAGCCTGGGCTAGCTCATTGGTTAGCATCAGTTAGCTCATTGTTTAGCTTCAGTTAGCTCATTGGTTGGCTTCAGTTAGCTCATTGGTTAGCCTCGGTTAGCTCATTGGTTAGCCTGGGTTAGCTCATTGGTTAGCATCAGTTAGCTCATTGGTTAGCCTCAGTTAGCTCATTGGTTAGCATCAGTTAGCTCATTGTTTAGCCTCGGTTAGCTCATTGGTTAGCTTCAGTTAGCTCATTGGTTAGCTTCAGTTAGCTCATTGGTTAGCCTCGGTTAGCTCATTGGTTAGCATCAGTTAGCTCATTGGTTAGCCTCAGTTAGCTCATTGGTTAGCCTCGGTTAGCTCATTGGTTAGCTTCAGTTAGCTCATTGGTTAGCCTGGGCTAGCTCATTGGTTAGCCTGGGTTAGCTCATTGGTTAGCATCAGTTAGCTCATTGGTTAGCTTCAGTTAGCTCATTGGTTAGCCTCGGTTAGCTCATTGGTTAGCCTGGGTTAGCTCATTCCTCGGTTAGCTCATTGGTTAGCCTGGGTTAGCTCATTGGTTAGCTTCAGTTAGCTCATTGGTTAGCCTGGGTTAGCTCATTGGTTAGCCTCGGTTAGCTCATTGGTTAGCCTGGGTTAGCTCATTGGTTAGCCTGTATTAGCTCATTGGTTAGCCTCGGTTAGCTCATTGGTTAGCTTCAGTTTGCTCATTGGTTAGTTTCAGTTAGCTCATTGGTTAGCCTCGGTTAGCTCATTGGTTAGCCTGGGTTAGCTCATTCCTCGGTTAGCCGGGGTTAGCTCATTGGTTAGATTCAGTTAGCTCATTGGTTAGCCTGGGCTAGCTCATTGGTTAGCCTGGGTTAGCTCATTGGTTAGCATGAGTTAGCTCATTGGTTAGCCTCAGTTAGCTCATTGGTTAGCCTCGGTTAGCTCATTGGTTAGCCTGGGTTAGCTCATTGGTTAGCCTGGGTTAGCTCATTGGTTAGCTTCAGTTAGCTCATTGGTTAGCCTCGGTTAGCTCATTGGTTAGCCTGGGTTAGCTCATTCCTCGGTTAGCTCATTGGTTAGCCTGGGTTAGCTTCAGTTAGCTCATTGGTTAGCATCAGTTAGCTCATTGGTTAGCCTCAGTTAGCTCATTGGTTAGCCTCGGTTAGCTCATTGGTTAGCCTGGGTTAGCTCATTGGTTAGCCTGGGTTAGCTCATTGGTTAGCTTCAGTTAGCTCATTGGTTAGCCTCGGTTAGCTCATAGGTTAGCCTGGGTTAGCTCATTCCTCGGTTAGCTCATTGGTTAGCCTGGGTTAGCTTCAGTTAGCTCATTGGTTAGCCTCGGTTAGCTCATTGGTTAGCCTGGGTTAGCTCATTGGTTAGCTTCAGTTAGCTCATTGGTTAGCCTCGGTTAGCTCATTGGTTAGCCTGGGTTAGCTCATTGGTTAGCCTGGGTTAGCTCATTGGTTAGCTTCAGTTAGCTCATTGGTTAGCCTCGGTTAGCTCATTGGTTAGCATCAGTTAGCTCATTGTTTAGCTTCAGTTAGCTCATTGGTTAGCTTCAGTTAGCTCATTGGTTAGCCTCCGTTAGCTCATTGGTTAGCATCAGTTAGCTCATTGGTTAGCCTCAGTTAGCTCATTACTCGGTTAGCTCATTGGTTAACCTTGGTTAGCTCATTGGTTAGCTTCAGTTAGCTCATTGGTTAGCCTGGGTTAGCTCATTGGTTAGCCTGGGTTAGCTCATTGGTTAGCCTGGGTTAGCTCATTGGTTAGCTTCAGTTAGCTCATTGGTTAGCCTCGGTTAGCTCATTGGTTAGCATCAGTTAGCTCATTGTTTAGCTTCAGTTAGCTCATTGGTTAGCTTCAGTTAGCTCATTGGTTAGCCTCCGTTAGCTCATTGGTTAGCATCAGTTAGCTCATTGGTTAGCCTCAGTTAGCTCATTGGTTAGCATCAGTTAGCTCATTGGTTAGCCTGGGTTAGCTCATTCCTCGGTTAGCTCATTGGTTAGCATCAGTTAGCTCATTGGTTAGCCTGGGTTAGCTCATTCCTCGGTTAGCTCATTGGTTAGCTTCAGTTAGCTCATTGGTTAGCCTCGGTTAGCTCATTGGTTAGCATCAGTTAGCTCATTGTTTAGCTTCAGTTAGCTCATTGGTTAGCTTCAGTTAGCTCATTGGTTAGCCTCGGTTAGCTCATTGGTTAGCATCAGTTAGCTCTCTGGTTAGCATCAGTTAGCTCTTTGGTTAGCCTCAGTTAGCTCATTGGTTAGCCTGGGTTAGCTCATTCCTCGGTTAGCTCATTGGTTAGCTTCAGTTAGCTCATTGGTTAGCCTGGGTTAGCTCATTGGTTAGCCTCAGTTAGCTCATTGGTTAGCATCAGTTAGCTCATTGGTTAGCTTCAGTTAGCTCATTGGTTAGCCTCGGTTAGCTCATTGGTTAGCCTGCGTTAACTCATTGGTTAGCTTCAGTTAGCTCATTGGTTAGCCTGGGTTAGCTCATTGGTTAGCCTGGGTTAGCTCATTGTTTAGCCTGGGTTAGCTTCAGTTAGCTCATTGGTTAGCCTCGGTTAGCTCATTGGTTAGCATCAGTTAGCTCATTGGTTAGCTTCAGTTAGCTCATTGGTTAGCCTCGGTTAGCTCATTGGTTAGATTCAGTTAGCTCATTGGTTAGCCTCGGTTAGCTCATTGGTTAGCCTGGGTTAGCTCATTGGTTAGCATCAGTTAGCTCATTGGTTAGCCTCAGTTAGCTCATTGGTTAGCCTCGGTTAGCTCATTGGTTAGCCTGGGTTAGCTCATTACTCGGTTAGCTCATTGGTTAGCCTCGGTTAGCTCATTGGTTAGCATCAGTTAGCTCATTGGTTAGCTTCAGTTAGCTCATTGGTTAGCCTCGGTTAGCTCATTGGTTAGATTCAGTTAGCTCATTGGTTAGCCTGGGCTAGCTCATTGGTTAGCCTGGGTTAGCTCATTGGTTAGCCTAGGTTAGCTCATTGGTTAGCTTCAGTTAGCTCATTGGTTAGCCTCGGTTAGCTCATTGGTTAGCCTGGGTTAGCTCATTGGTTAGCATCAGTTAGCTCATTGGTTAGCCTCAGTTAGCTCATTGGTTAGCCTCGGTTAGCTCATTGGTTAGCCTCGGTTAGCTCATTACTCGGTTAGCTCATTGGTTAGCTTCAGTTAGCTCATTGGTTAGCCTGGGCTAGCTCATTGGTTAGCCTGGGTTAGCTCATTGGTTAGCCTGGTTTAGCTCATTGGTTAGCCTGGGTTAGCTCATTCCTCGGTTAGCTCATTGGTTATCCTGGGTTAGCTTCAGTTAGCTCATTGGTTAGCCTCGGTTAGCTCATTGGTTAGCATCAGTTAGCTCATTGGTTAGCCTCAGTTAGCTCATTGGTTAGCCTCGGTTAGCTCATTGGTTAGCCTGGGTTAGCTCATTCCTCGGTTAGCTCATTGGTTAGCCTGGGTTAGCTCATTGGTTAGCCTGGGTTAGCTCATTCCTCGGTTAGCTCATTTGTTAGCCTGGGTTAGCTTCAGTTAGCTCATTGATCAGCCTCGGTTAGCTCATTGGTTAGCCTCGGTTAGCTCATTGGTTAGATTCAGTTAGCTCATTGGTTAGCCTCGGTTAGCTCATTGGTTAGCCTGGGTTAGCTCATTGGTTAGCATCAGTTAGCTCATTGGTTAGCCTCAGTTAGCTCATTGGTTAGCCTCGGTTAGCTCATTGGTTAGCCTGGGTTAGCTCATTACTCGGTTAGCTCATTGGTTAGCCTCGGTTAGCTCATTGGTTAGCATCAGTTAGCTCATTGGTTAGCTTCAGTTAGCTCATTGGTTAGCCTCGGTTAGCTCATTGGTTAGATTCAGTTAGCTCATTGGTTAGCCTGGGCTAGCTCATTGGTTAGCCTGGGTTAGCTCATTGGTTAGCCTAGGTTAGCTCATTGGTTAGCTTCAGTTAGCTCATTGGTTAGCCTCGGTTAGCTCATTGGTTAGCCTGGGTTAGCTCATTGGTTAGCATCAGTTAGCTCATTGGTTAGCCTCAGTTAGCTCATTGGTTAGCCTCGGTTAGCTCATTGGTTAGCCTCGGTTAGCTCATTACTTGGTTAGCTCATTGGTTAGCTTCAGTTAGCTCATTGGTTAGCCTGGGCTAGCTCATTGGTTAGCCTGGGTTAGCTCATTGGTTAGCCTGGTTTAGCTCATTGGTTAGCCTGGGTTAGCTCATTCCTCGGTTAGCTCATTGGTTATCCTGGGTTAGCTTCAGTTAGCTCATTGGTTAGCCTCGGTTAGCTCATTGGTTAGCATCAGTTAGCTCATTGGTTAGCCTCAGTTAGCTCATTGGTTAGCCTCGGTTAGCTCATTGGTTAGCCTGGGTTAGCTCATTCCTCGGTTAGCTCATTGGTTAGCCTGGGTTAGCTCATTGGTTAGCCTGGGTTAGCTCATTCCTCGGTTAGCTCATTTGTTAGCCTGGGTTAGCTTCAGTTAGCTCATTGATCAGCCTCGGTTAGCTCATTGGTTATCCTGGGTTAGCTCATTACTCGGTTAGCTCATTGGTTAGCCTCGGTTAGCTCATTGGTGTGCTTCAGTTAGCTCATTGGTTAGCCTGGGCTAGCTCATTGGTTAGCATCAGTTAGCTCATTGTTTAGCTTCAGTTAGCTCATTGGTTGGCTTCAGTTAGCTCATTGGTTAGCCTCGGTTAGCTCATTGGTTAGCCTGGGTTAGCTCATTGGTTAGCATCAGTTAGCTCATTGGTTAGCCTCAGTTAGCTCATTGGTTAGCATCAGTTAGCTCATTGTTTAGCCTCGGTTAGCTCATTGGTTAGCTTCAGTTAGCTCATTGGTTAGCTTCAGTTAGCTCATTGGTTAGCCTCGGTTAGCTCATTGGTTAGCATCAGTTAGCTCATTGGTTAGCCTCAGTTAGCTCATTGGTTAGCCTCGGTTAGCTCATTGGTTAGCTTCAGTTAGCTCATTGGTTAGCCTGGGCTAGCTCATTGGTTAGCCTGGGTTAGCTCATTGGTTAGCATCAGTTAGCTCATTGGTTAGCTTCAGTTAGCTCATTGGTTAGCCTCGGTTAGCTCATTGGTTAGCCTGGGTTAGCTCATTCCTCGGTTAGCTCATTGGTTAGCCTGGGTTAGCTCATTGGTTAGCTTCAGTTAGCTCATTGGTTAGCCTGGGTTAGCTCATTGGTTAGCCTCGGTTAGCTAATTGGTTAGCCTGGGTTAGCTCATTGGTTAGCCTGTATTAGCTCATTGGTTAGCCTCGGTTAGCTCATTGGTTAGCTTCAGTTTGCTCATTGGTTAGTTTCAGTTAGCTCATTGGTTAGCCTCGGTTAGCTCATTGGTTAGCCTGGGTTAGCTCATTCCTCGGTTAGCCGGGGTTAGCTCATTGGTTAGATTCAGTTAGCTCATTGGTTAGCCTGGGCTAGCTCATTGGTTAGCCTGGGTTAGCTCATTGGTTAGCATGAGTTAGCTCATTGGTTATTCTCAGTTAGCTCATTGGTTAGCCTCGGTTAGCTCATTGGTTAGCCTGGGTTAGCTCATTGGTTAGCCTGGGTTAGCTCATTGGTTAGCTTCAGTTAGCTCATTGGTTAGCCTCGGTTAGCTCATTGGTTAGCCTGGGTTAGCTCATTCCTCGGTTAGCTCATTGGTTAGCCTGGGTTAGCTTCAGTTAGCTCATTGGTTAGCATCAGTTAGCTCATTGGTTAGCCTCAGTTAGCTCATTGGTTAGCCTCGGTTAGCTCATTGGTTAGCCTGGGTTAGCTCATTGGTTAGCCTGGGTTAGCTCATTGGTTAGCTTCAGTTAGCTCATTGGTTAGCCTCGGTTAGCTCATAGGTTAGCCTGGGTTAGCTCATTCCTCGGTTAGCTCATTGGTTAGCCTGGGTTAGCTTCAGTTAGCTCATTGGTTAGCCTCGGTTAGCTCATTGGTTAGCCTGGGTTAGCTCATTGGTTAGCTTCAGTTAGCTCATTGGTTAGCCTCGGTTAGCTCATTGGTTAGCCTGGGTTAGCTCATTGGTTAGCCTGGGTTAGCTCATTGGTTAGCTTCAGTTAGCTCATTGGTTAGCCTCGGTTAGCTCATTGGTTAGCATCAGTTAGCTCATCGTTTAGCTTCAGTTAGCTCATTGGTTAGCTTCAGTTAGCTCATTGGTTAGCCTCCGTTAGCTCATTGGTTAGCATCAGTTAGCTCATTGGTTAGCCTCAGTTAGCTCATTACTCGGTTAGCTCATTGGTTAACCTTGGTTAGCTCGTTGGTTAGCTTCAGTTAGCTCATTGGTTAGCCTGGGTTAGCTCATTGGTTAGCCTGGGTTAGCTCATTGGTTAGCCTGGGTTAGCTCATTGGTTAGCTTCAGTTAGCTCATTGGTTAGCCTCGGTTAGCTCATTGGTTAGCATCAGTTAGCTCATTGTTTAGCTTCAGTTAGCTCATTGGTTAGCTTCAGTTAGCTCATTGGTTAGCCTCCGTTAGCTCATTGGTTAGCATCAGTTAGCTCATTGGTTAGCCTCAGTTAGCTCACTGGTTAGCATCAGTTAGCTCATTGGTTAGCCTGGGTTAGCTCATTCCTCGGTTAGCTCATTGGTTAGCATCAGTTAGCTCATTGGTTAGCCTGGGTTAGCTCATTCCTCGGTTAGCTCATTGGTTAGCTTCAGTTAGCTCATTGGTTAGCCTCGGTTAGCTCATTGGTTAGCATCAGTTAGCTCATTGTTTAGCTTCAGTTAGCTCATTGGTTAGCTTCAGTTAGCTCATTGGTTAGCCTCGGTTAGCTCATTGGTTAGCATCAGTTAGCTCTCTGGTTAGCATCAGTTAGCTCTTTGGTTAGCCTCAGTTAGCTCATTGGTTAGCCTGGGTTAGCTCATTCCTCGGTTAGCTCATTGGTTAGCTTCAGTTAGCTCATTGGTTAGCCTGGGTTAGCTCATTGGTTAGCCTCAGTTAGCTCATTGGTTAGCATCAGTTAGCTCATTGGTTAGCTTCAGTTAGCTCATTGGTTAGCCTCGGTTAGCTCATTGGTTAGCCTGCGTTAACTCATTGGTTAGCTTCAGTTAGCTCATTGGTTAGCCTGGGTTAGCTCATTGGTTAGCCTGGGTTAGCTCATTGTTTAGCCTGGGTTAGCTTCAGTTAGCTCATTGGTTAGCCTCGGTTAGCTCATTGGTTAGCATCAGTTAGCTCATTGGTTAGCTTCAGTTAGCTCATTGGTTAGCCTCGGTTAGCTCATTGGTTAGATTCAGTTAGCTCATTGGTTAGCCTCGGTTAGCTCATTGGTTAGCCTGGGTTAGCTCATTGGTTAGCATCAGTTAGCTCATTGGTTAGCCTCAGTTAGCTCATTGGTTAGCCTCGGTTAGCTCATTGGTTAGCCTGGGTTAGCTCATTACTCGGTTAGCTCATTGGTTAGCCTCGGTTAGCTCATTGGTTAGCATCAGTTAGCTCATTGGTTAGCTTCAGTTAGCTCATTGGTTAGCCTCGGTTAGCTCATTGGTTAGATTCAGTTAGCTCATTGGTTAGCCTGGGCTAGCTCATTGGTTAGCCTGGGTTAGCTCATTGGTTAGCCTAGGTTAGCTCATTGGTTAGCTTCAGTTAGCTCATTGGTTAGCCTCGGTTAGCTCATTGGTTAGCCTGGGTTAGCTCATTGGTTAGCATCAGTTAGCTCATTGGTTAGCCTCAGTTAGCTCATTGGTTAGCCTCGGTTAGCTCATTGGTTAGCCTCGGTTAGCTCATTACTCGGTTAGCTCATTAGTTAGCCTGGGTTAGCTCATTGGTTAGCCTGGGTTAGCTCATTGGTAAGCTTCAGTTAGCTCATTGGTTAGCCTGGTTTAGCTCATTGGTTAGCCTGGGTTAGCTCATTCCTCGGTTAGCTCATTGGTTATCCTGGGTTAGCTCATTGGTTAGCCTCAGTTAGCTCATTGGTTAGCCTCGGTTAACTCATTGGTTAGATTCAGTTAGCTCATTGGTTAGCCTGGGCTAGCTCATTGGTTAGCCTGGGTTAGCTCATTGGTTAGCCTGGGTTAGCTCATTGGTTAGCTTCAGTTAGCTCATTGGTTAATCTCGGTTAGCTCATTGGTTAGCCTGGGTTAGCTCACATGTTAGCATCAGTTAGCTCATTGGTTAGCCTCAGTTAGCTCATTGGTTAGCCTCGGTTAGCTCATTAGTTAGCCTGGGTTAGCTCATTGGTTAGCCTGGGTTAGCTCATTGGTTAGCTTCAGTTAGCTCATTGGTTAGCCTGGTTTAGCTCATTGGTTAGCCTGGGTTAGCTCATTCCTCGGTTAGCTCATTGGTTATCCTGGGTTAGCTTCAGTTAGCTCATTGGTTAGCCTCGGTTAGCTCATTGGTTAGCATCAGTTAGCTCATTGGTTAGCCTCAGTTAGCTCATTGGTTAGCCTCGGTTAGCTCATTGGTTAGCCTGGGTTAGCTCATTCCTCGGTTAGCTCATTGGTTAGCCTGGGTTAGCTCATTGGTTAGCCTGGGTTAGCTAATTCCTCGGTTAGCTCATTGGTTAGCCTGGGTTAGCTTCAGTTAGCTCATTGATCAGCCTCGGTTAGCTCATTGGTTATCCTGGGTTAGCTCATTACTCGGTTAGCTCATTGGTTAGCCTCGGTTAGCTCATTGGTGTGCTTCAGTTAGCTCATTGGTTAGCCTGGGCTAGCTCATTGGTTAGCATCAGTTAGCTCATTGTTTAGCTTCAGTTAGCTCATTGGTTGGCTTCAGTTAGCTCATTGGTTAGCCTCGGTTAGCTCATTGGTTAGCCTGGGTTAGCTCATTGGTTAGCATCAGTTAGCTCATTGGTTAGCCTCAGTTAGCTCATTGGTTAGCATCAGTTAGCTCATTGTTTAGCCTCGGTTAGCTCATTGGTTAGCTTCAGTTAGCTCATTGGTTAGCTTCAGTTAGCTCATTGGTTAGCCTCGGTTAGCTCATTGGTTAGCATCAGTTAGCTCATTGGTTAGCCTCAGTTAGCTCATTGGTTAGCCTCGGTTAGCTCATTGGTTAGCTTCAGTTAGCTCATTGGTTAGCCTGGGCTAGCTCATTGGTTAGCCTGGGTTAGCTCATTGGTTAGCATCAGTTAGCTCATTGGTTAGCTTCAGTTAGCTCATTGGTTAGCCTCGGTTAGCTCATTGGTTAGCCTGGGTTAGCTCATTCCTCGGTTAGCTCATTGGTTAGCCTGGGTTAGCTCATTAGTTAGCTTCAGTTAGCTCATTGGTTAGCCTGGGTTAGCTCATTGGTTAGCCTCGGTTAGCTCATTGGTTAGCCTGGGTTAGCTCATTGGTTAGCCTGGATTAGCTCATTGGTTAGCCTCGGTTAGCTCATTGGTTAGCTTCAGTTTGCTCATTGGTTAGTTTCAGTTAGCTCATTGGTTAGCCTCGGTTAGCTCATTGGTTAGCCTGGGTTAGCTCATTCCTCGGTTAGCCGGGGTTAGCTCATTGGTTAGATTCAGTTAGCTCATTGGTTAGCCTGGGCTAGCTCATTGGTTAGCCTAGGTTAGCTCATTGGTTAGCTTCAGTTAGCTCATTGGTTAGCCTCGGTTAGCTCATTGGTTAGCCTGGGTTAGCTCATTGGTTAGCATCAGTTAGCTCATTGGTTAGCCTCAGTTAGCTCATTGGTTAGCCTCGGTTAGCTCATTGGTTAGCCTGGGTTAGCTCATTACTCGGTTAGCTCATTGGTTAGCCTCGGTTAGCTCATTGGTTAGCATCAGTTAGCTCATTGGTTAGCTTCAGTTAGCTCATTGGTTAGCCTCGGTTAGCTCATTGGTTAGATTCAGTTAGCTCATTGGTTAGCATCAGTTAGCTCATTGGTTAGCCTCAGTTAGCTCATTGGTTAGCATCAGTTAGCTCATTGGTTAGCTTCAGTTAGCTCATTGGTTAGCCTGGGCTAGCTCATTGGTTAGCCTGGGTTAGCTCATTGGTTAGCTTCAGTTAGCTCATTGGTTAGCCTGGGTTAGCTCATTGGTTAGCCTGGGTTAGCTCATTGGTTAGCCTGGGTTAGCTCATTGGTTAGCTTCAGTTAGCTCATTGGTTAGCTTCAGTTAGCTCATTGGTTAGCCTGGGTTAGCTCATTGGTTAGCCTGGGCTAGCTCATTGGTTAGCCTGGGTTAGCTCATTGGTTAGCTTCAGTTAGCTCATTGGTTAGCCTGGGTTAGCTCATTGGTTAGCCTGGGTTAGCTCATTGGTTAGCCTGGGTTAGCTCATTGGTTAGCTTCAGTTAGCTCATTGGTTAGCCTCGGTTAGCTCATTGGTTAGCATTAGTTAGCTCATTGGTTAGCCTGGGTTAGCTCATTGGTTAGCTTCAGTTAGCTCATTGGTTAGCCTGGGTTAGCTCATTGGTTAGCCTCGGTTAGCTCAATGGTTAGCCTGGGTTAGCTCATTGGTTAGCCTGGATTAGCTCATTGGTTAGCTTCAGTTAGCTCATTGGTTAGCCTGGGCTAGCTCATTGGTTAGCCTGGGTTAGCTCATTGGTTAGCATCAGTTAGCTCATTGGTTAGATTAAGTTAGCTCATTGGTTAGCCTGTGTTAGCTCATTGGTTAGCCTGGGTTAGCTCATTGGTTAGCTTCAGTTAGCTCATTGGTTAGCCTCGGTTAGCTCATTGGTTAGCCTGGGTTAGCTCATTGGTTAGCGTATGTTAGCTCATTGGTTAGCCTCAGTTAGCTCATTGGTTAGCCTTGGTTAGCTCATTGGTTAGCCTGGGTTAGCTCATTACTCGGTTAGCTCATTGGTTAACCTCGGTTAGCTCATTGGTTAGCTTCAGTTAGCTCATTGGTTAGCCTGGGTTAGCTCATTGGTTAGCCTCGGTTAGCTCATTGGTTAGCCTGGGTTAGCTCATTGGTTAGCCTGGATTAGCTCATTGGTTAGCTTCAGTTAGCTCATTGGTTAGCCTGGGCTAGCTCATTGGTTAGCCTGGGTTAGCTCATTGTTAGCATCAGTTAGCTCATTGGTTAGCTTCAGTTAGCTCATTGGTTAGCCTCGGTTAGCTCATTGGTTAGCCTGGGTTAGCTCATTGGTTAGCCTGGGTTAGCTCATTCCTCGGTTAGCCGGGGTTAGCTCATTGGTTAGCTTCAGTTAACTCATTGGTTAGCCTCGGTTAGCTCATTGGTTAGCATCAGTTAGCTCATTGGTTAGCCTCAGTTAGCTCATTGTTAGCTTCAGTTAGCTCATTGGTTAGCCTGGGTTAGCCTGGGTTAGCTCATTGGTTAGCTTCCGTTAGCTCATTGGTTAGCCTCCGTTAGCTCATTGTTAGCTTCAGTTAGCTCATTGGTTAGCCTGGGTTAGCCTGGGTTAGCTCATTGGTTAGCCTCGGTTAGCTCATTGGTTAGCATCAGTTAGCTCTCTGGTTAGCATCAGTTAGCTCTTTGGTTAGCCTCAGTTAGCTCATTGGTTAGCCTGGGTTAGCTCATTCCTCGGTTAGCTCATTGGTTAGCTTCAGTTAGCTCATTGGTTAGCCTGGGTTAGCTCATTGGTTAGCCTCAGTTAGCTCATTGGTTAGCATCAGTTAGCTCATTGGTTAGCTTCAGTTAGCTCATTGGTTAGCCTCGGTTAGCTCATTGGTTAGCCTGCGTTAACTCATTGGTTAGCTTCAGTTAGCTCATTGGTTAGCCTGGGTTAGCTCATTGGTTAGCCTGGGTTAGCTCATTGTTTAGCCTGGGTTAGCTTCAGTTAGCTCATTGGTTAGCCTCGGTTAGCTCATTGGTTAGCATCAGTTAGCTCATTGGTTAGCTTCAGTTAGCTCATTGGTTAGCCTCGGTTAGCTCATTGGTTAGATTCAGTTAGCTCATTGGTTAGCCTGGGCTAGCTCATTGGTTAGCCTGGGTTAGCTCATTGGTTAGCCTAGGTTAGCTCATTGGTTAGCTTCAGTTAGCTCATTGGTTAGCCTCGGTTAGCTCATTGGTTAGCCTGGGTTAGCTCATTGGTTAGCATCAGTTAGCTCATTGGTTAGCCTCAGTTAGCTCATTGGTTAGCCTCGGTTAGCTCATTGGTTAGCCTGGGTTAGCTCATTACTCGGTTAGCTCATTGGTTAGCCTCGGTTAGCTCATTGGTTAGCATCAGTTAGCTCATTGGTTAGCTTCAGTTAGCTCATTGGTTAGCCTCGGTTAGCTCATTGGTTAGATTCAGTTAGCTCATTGGTTAGCCTGGGCTAGCTCATTGGTTAGCCTGGGTTAGCTCATTGGTTAGCCTAGGTTAGCTCATTGGTTAGCTTCAGTTAGCTCATTGGTTAGCCTCGGTTAGCTCATTGGTTAGCCTGGGTTAGCTCATTGGTTAGCATCAGTTAGCTCATTGGTTAGCCTCAGTTAGCTCATTGGTTAGCCTCGGTTAGCTCATTGGTTAGCCTCGGTTAGCTCATTACTCGGTTAGCTCATTGGTTAGCTTCAGTTAGCTCATTGGTTAGCCTGGGCTAGCTCATTGGTTAGCCTGGGTTAGCTCATTGGTTAGCCTGGGTTAGCTCATTAGTTAGCTTCAGTTAGCTCATTGGTTAGCCTCGGTTAGCTCATTGGTTAGCATCAGTTAGCTCATTGGTTAGCCTCAGTTAGCTCATTGGTTAGCCTCGGTTAACTCATTGGTTAGATTCAGTTAGCTCATTGGTTAGCCTGGGCTAGCTCATTGGTTAGCCTGGGTTAGCTCATTGGTTAGCCTGGGTTAGCTCATTGGTTAGCTTCAGTTAGCTCATTGGTTAATCTCGGTTAGCTCATTGGTTAGCCTGGGTTAGCTCACATGTTAGCATCAGTTAGCTCATTGGTTAGCCTCAGTTAGCTCATTGGTTAGCCTCGGTTAGCTCATTAGTTAGCCTGGGTTAGCTCATTGGTTAGCCTGGGTTAGCTCATTGGTTAGCTTCAGTTAGCTCATTGGTTAGCCTGGTTTAGCTCATTGGTTAGCCTGGGTTAGCTCATTCCTCGGTTAGCTCATTGGTTATCCTGGGTTAGCTTCAGTTAGCTCATTGGTTAGCCTCGGTTAGCTCATTGGTTAGCATCAGTTAGCTCATTGGTTAGCCTCAGTTAGCTCATTGGTTAGCCTCGGTTAGCTCATTGGTTAGCCTGGGTTAGCTCATTCCTTGGTTAGCTCATTGGTTAGCCTGGGTTAGCTCATTGGTTAGCCTGGGTTAGCTCATTCCTCGGTTAGCTCATTGGTTAGCCTGGGTTAGCTTCAGTTAGCTCATTGATCAGCCTCGGTTAGCTCATTGGTTATCCTGGGTTAGCTCATTACTCGGTTAGCTCATTGGTTAGCCTCGGTTAGCTCATTGGTGTGCTTCAGTTAGCTCATTGGTTAGCCTGGGCTAGCTCATTGGTTAGCATCAGTTAGCTCATTGTTTAGCTTCAGTTAGCTCATTGGTTGGCTTCAGTTAGCTCATTGGTTAGCCTCGGTTAGCTCATTGGTTAGCCTGGGTTAGCTCATTGGTTAGCATCAGTTAGCTCATTGGTTAGCCTCAGTTAGCTCATTGGTTAGCATCAGTTAGCTCATTGTTTAGCCTCGGTTAGCTCATTGGTTAGCCTCGGTTAGCTCATTGGTTAGCATCAGTTAGCTCATTGGTTAGCCTCAGTTAGCTCATTGGTTAGCCTCGGTTAGCTCATTGGTTAGCCTGGGTTAGCTCATTGGTTAGCCTGGATTAGCTCATTGGTTAGCCTCGGTTAGCTCATTGGTTAGCTTCAGTTTGCTCATTGGTTAGTTTCAGTTAGCTCATTGGTTAGCCTCGGTTAGCTCATTGGTTAGCCTGGGTTAGCTCATTCCTCGGTTAGCCGGGGTTAGCTCATTGGTTAGATTCAGTTAGCTCATTGGTTAGCCTGGGCTAGCTCATTGGTTAGCCTGGGTTAGCTCATTGGTTAGCATGAGTTAGCTCATTGGTTAGCCTCAGTTAGCTCATTGGTTAGCCTCGGTTAGCTCATTGGTTAGCCTGGGTTAGCTCATTGGTTAGCCTGGGTTAGCTCATTGGTTAGCTTCAGTTAGCTCATTGGTTAGCCTCGGTTAGCTCATTGGTTAGCCTGGGTTAGCTCATTCCTCGGTTAGCTCATTGGTTAGCCTGGGTTAGCTTCAGTTAGCTCATTGGTTAGCATCAGTTAGCTCATTGGTTAGCCTCAGTTAGCTCATTGGTTAGCCTCGGTTAGCTCATTGGTTAGCCTGGGTTAGCTCATTGGTTAGCCTGGGTTAGCTCATTGGTTAGCTTCAGTTAGCTCATTGGTTAGCCTCGGTTAGCTCATAGGTTAGCCTGGGTTAGCTCATTCCTCGGTTAGCTCATTGGTTAGCCTGGGTTAGCTTCAGTTAGCTCATTGGTTAGCCTCGGTTAGCTCATTGGTTAGCCTGGGTTAGCTCATTGGTTAGCTTCAGTTAGCTCATTGGTTAGCCTCGGTTAGCTCATTGGTTAGCCTGGGTTAGCTCATTGGTTAGCGTATGTTAGCTCATTGGTTAGCCTCAGTTAGCTCATTGGTTAGCCTTGGTTAGCTCATTGGTTAGCCTGGGTTAGCTCATTACTCGGTTAGCTCATTGGTTAACCTCGGTTAGCTCATTGGTTAGCTTCAGTTAGCTCATTGGTTAGCCTGGGTTAGCTCATTGGTTAGCCTGGGTTAGCTCATTGGTTAGCCTGGGTTAGCTCATTGGTTAGCTTCAGTTAGCTCATTGGTTAGCCTCGGTTAGCTCATTGGTTAGCATCAGTTAGCTCATTGTTTAGCTTCAGTTAGCTCATTGGTTAGCTTCAGTTAGCTCATTGGTTAGCCTCCGTTAGCTCATTGGTTAGCATCAGTTAGCTCATTGGTTAGCCTCAGTTAGCTCATTGGTTAGCATCAGTTAGCTCATTGGTTAGCCTCGGTTAGCTCATTGGTTAGCTTCAGTTAGCTCATTGGTTAGCTTCAGTTAGCCAATTGGTTAGCCTCGGTTAGCTCATTGGTTAGCCTGGGTTAGCTCATTCCTCGGTTAGCTCATTGGTTAGCCTGGGTTAGCTCATTGGTTACCTTCAGTTAGCTCATTGGTTAGCCTGGGTTAGCTCATTGGTTAGCCTCGGTTAGCTCATTGGTTAGCCTGGGTTAGCTCATTGGTTAGCCTGGATTAGCTCATTGGTTAGCATCAGTTAGCTCATTGGTTAGCCTCAGTTAGCTCAATGGTTAGCATCAGTTAGCTCATTGGTTAGCCTCGGTTAGCTCATTGGTTAGCTTCAGTTTGCTCATTGGTTAGCTTCAGTTAGCTCATTGGTTAGCCTGGGTTAGCTCATTCCTCGGTTAGCTCATTGTTTAGCCTGGGTTAGCTCATTGGTTAGCTTCAGTTTGCTCATTGGTTAGCCTGGGTTAGCTCATTGGTTAGCCTCGGTTAGCTCATTGGTTAGCCTGGGTTAGCTCATTGGTTAGCCTGGATTAGCTCATTGGTTAGCCTCGGTTAGCTCATTGGTTAGCTTCAGTTTGCTCATTGGTTAGTTTCAGTTAGCTCATTGGTTAGCCTCGGTTAGCTCATTGGTTAGCCTGGGTTAGCTCATTCCTCGGTTAGCCGGGGTTAGCTCATTGGTTAGATTCAGTTAGCTCATTGGTTAGCCTGGGCTAGCTCATTGGTTAGCCTGGGTTAGCTCATTGGTTAGCATCAGTTAGCTCATTGGTTAGCCTCAGTTAGCTCATTGGTTAGCCTCGGTTAGCTCATTGGTTAGATTAAGTTAGCTCATTGGTTAGCCTGGGCTAGCTCATTGGTTAGCCTGTGTTAGCTCATTGGTTAGCCTGGGTTAGCTCATTGGTTAGCTTCAGTTAGCTCATTGGTTAGCCTCGGTTAGCTCATTGGTTAGCCTGGGTTAGCTCATTGGTTAGCGTATGTTAGCTCATTGGTTAGCCTCAGTTAGCTCATTGGTTAGCCTTGGTTAGCTCATTGGTTAGCCTGGGTTAGCTCATTACTCGGTTAGCTCATTGGTTAACCTCGGTTAGCTCATTGGTTAGCTTCAGTTAGCTCATTGGTTAGCCTGGGTTAGCTCATTGGTTAGCCTGGGTTAGCTCATTGGTTAGCCTGGGTTAGCTCATTGGTTAGCTTCAGTTAGCTCATTGGTTAGCCTCGGTTAGCTCATTGGTTAGCATCAGTTAGCTCATTGTTTAGCTTCAGTTAGCTCATTGGTTAGCTTCAGTTAGCTCATTGGTTAGCCTGGGTTAGCTCATTGGTTAGCTTCAGTTAGCTCATTGGTTAGCTTCATTTAGCCAATTGGTTAGCCTCGGTTAGCTCATTGGTTAGCCTGGGTTAGCTCATTCCTCGGTTAGCTCATTGGTTAGCCTGGGTTAGCTCATTGGTTAGCTTCAGTTAGCTCATTGGTTAGCCTGGGTTAGCTCATTGGTTAGCCTCGGTTAGCTCATTGGTTAGCCTGGGTTAGCTCATTGGTTAGCCTGGATTAGCTCATTGGTTAGCTTCAGTTAGCTCATTGGTTAGCCTGGGCTAGCTCATTGGTTAGCCTGGGTTAGCTCATTGGTTAGCATCAGTTAGCTCATTGGTTAGATTAAGTTAGCTCATTGGTTAGCCTGGGCTAGCTCATTGGTTAGCCTGTGTTAGCTCATTGGTTAGCCTGGGTTAGCTCATTGGTTAGCTTCAGTTAGCTCATTGGTTAGCCTCGGTTAGCTCATTGGTTAGCCTGGGTTAGCTCATTGGTTAGCGTATGTTAGCTCATTGGTTAGCCTCAGTTAGCTCATTGGTTAGCCTTGGTTAGCTCATTGGTTAGCCTGGGTTAGCTCATTACTCGGTTAGCTCATTGGTTAACCTCGGTTAGCTCATTGGTTAGCTTCAGTTAGCTCATTGGTTAGCCTGGGTTAGCTCATTGGTTAGCCTCGGTTAGCTCATTGGTTAGCCTGGGTTAGCTCATTGGTTAGCCTGGATTAGCTCATTGGTTAGCTTCAGTTAGCTCATTGGTTAGCCTGGGCTAGCTCATTGGTTAGCCTGGGTTAGCTCATTGGTTAGCATCAGTTAGCTCATTGGTTAGCTTCAGTTAGCTCATTGGTTAGCCTCGGTTAGCTCATTGGTTAGCCTGGGTTAGCTCATTGGTTAGCCTGGGTTAGCTCATTCCTCGGTTAGCCGGGGTTAGCTCATTGGTTAGCTTCAGTTAGCTCATTGGTTAGCCTCGGTTATCTCATTGGTTAGCATCAGTTAGCTCATTGGTTAGCCTCAGTTAGCTCATTGTTAGCTTCAGTTAGCTCATTGGTTAGCCTGGGTTAGCCTGGGTTAGCTCATTGGTTAGCTTCCGTTAGCTCATTGGTTAGCCTCCGTTAGCTCATTGTTAGCTTCAGTTAGCTCATTGGTTAGCCTGGGTTAGCCTGGGTTAGCTCATTGGTTAGCCTCGGTTAGCTCATTGGTTAGCATCAGTTAGCTCTCTGGTTAGCATCAGTTAGCTCTTTGGTTAGCCTCAGTTAGCTCATTGGTTAGCCTGGGTTAGCTCATTCCTCGGTTAGCTCATTGGTTAGCTTCAGTTAGCTCATTGGTTAGCCTGGGTTAGCTCATTGGTTAGCCTCAGTTAGCTCATTGGTTAGCATCAGTTAGCTCATTGGTTAGCTTCAGTTAGCTCATTGGTTAGCCTCGGTTAGCTCATTGGTTAGCCTGCGTTAGCTCATTGGTTAGCTTCAGTTAGCTCATTGGTTAGCCTGGGTTAGCTCATTGGTTAGCCTGGGTTAGCTCATTGTTTAGCATGGGTTAGCTTCAGTTAGCTCATTGGTTAGCCTCGATTAGCTCATTGGTTAGCATCAGTTAGCTCATTGGTTAGCTTCAGTTAGCTCATTGGTTAGCCTCGGTTAGCTCATTGGTTAGATTCAGTTAGCTCATTGGTTAGCCTGGGCTAGCTCATTGGTTAGCCTGGGTTAGCTCATTGGTTAGCCTAGGTTAGCTCATTGGTTAGCTTCAGTTAGCTCATTGGTTAGCCTCGGTTAGCTCATTGGTTAGCCTGGGTTAGCTCATTGGTTAGCATCAGTTAGCTCATTGGTTAGCCTCAGTTAGCTCATTGGTTAGCCTCGGTTAGCTCATTGGTTAGCCTGGGTTAGCTCATTACTCGGTTAGCTCATTGGTTAGCTTCAGTTAGCTCATTGGTTAGCCTGGGCTAGCTCATTGGTTAGCCTGGGTTAGCTCATTGGTTAGCCTGGGTTAGCTCATTGGTTAGCTTCAGTTAGCTCATTGGTTAGCCTCGGTTAGCTCATTGGTTAGCATCAGTTAGCTCATTGGTTAGCCTCGGTTAACTCATTGGTTAGATTCAGTTAGCTCATTGGTTAGCCTGGGCTAGCTCATTGGTTAGCCTGGGTTAGCTCATTAGTTAGCCTGGGTTAGCTCATTGGTTAGCTTCAGTTAGCTCATTGGTTAGCCTCGGTTAGCTCATTGGTTAGCCTGGGTTAGCTCACAGGTTAGCATCAGTTAGCTCATTGGTTAGCCTCAGTTAGCTCATTGGTTAGCCTCGGTTAGCTCATTAGTTAGCCTGGGTTAGCTCATTGGTTAGCCTGGGTTAGCTCATTGGTTAGCTTCAGTTAGCTCATTGGTTAGCCTGGGTTAGCTCATTGGTTAGCCTGGGTTAGCTCATTCCTCGGTTAGCTCATTGGTTATCCTGGGTTAGCTTCAGTTAGCTCATTGGTTAGCCTCGGTTAGCTCATTGGTTAGCATCAGTTAGCTCATTGGTTAGCCTCAGTTAGCTCATTGGTTAGCCTCGGTTAGCTCATTGGTTAGCCTGGGTTAGCTCATTCCTCGGTTAGCTCATTGGTTAGCCTGGGTTAGCTCATTGGTTAGCCTGGGTTAGCTCATTCCTCGGTTAGCTCATTGGTTAGCCTGGGTTAGCTTCAGTTAGCTCATTGATTAGCCTCGGTTAGCTCATTGGTTATCCTGGGTTAGCTCATTACTCGGTTAGCTCATTGGTTAGCCTCGGTTAGCTCATTGGTTAGCTTCAGTTAGCTCATTGGTTAGCCTGGGCTAGCTCATTGGTTAGCATCAGTTAGCTCATTGTTTAGCTTCAGTTAGCTCATTGGTTAGCTTCAGTTAGCTAATTGGTTAGCCTCGGTTAGCTCATTGGTTAGCCTGGGTTAGCTCATTGGTTAGCATCAGTTAGCTCATTGGTTAGCCTCAGTTAGCTCATTGGTTAGCATCAGTTAGCTCATTGTTTAGCCTCGGTTAGCTCATTGGTTAGCTTCAGTTAGCTCATTGGTTAGCTTCAGTTAGCTCATTGGTTAGCCTCGGTTAGCTCATTGGTTAGCCTGGGTTAGCTCATTGGTTAGCTTCAGTTAGCTCATTGGTTAGCCTCGGTTAGCTCATTGGTTAGCATCAGTTAGCTCATTGGTTAGCCTCAGTTAGCTCATTGTTAGCTTCAGTGAGATCATTGGTTAGCCTGGGTTAGCCTGGGTTAGCTCCAGTTAGCTCATTGGTTAGCATCAGTTAGCTCATTGTTTAGCCTCAGTTAGCTCATTGGTTAGCCTGGGTTAGCTCATTGGTTAGCTTCTGTTAGCTCATTGGTTAGCCTAGGTTAGCTCATTGGTTAGCATCAGTTAGCTCTCTGGTTAGCCTCAGTTAGTTCATTGGTTAGCCTGGGTTAGCTCATTCCTCGGTTAGCTCATTGGTTAGCTTCAGTTAGCTCATTGGTTAGCCTGGGTTAGCTCATTGGTTAGCCTTAGTTAGCTAATTGGTTAGCCTGGGTGAGCTCATTGGTTAGCCTCAGTTAGCTCATTGGTTAGCCTCGGTTAGCTCATTGGTTAGATTCAGTTAGCTCATTGGTTAGCCTGGGCTAGCTCATTGGTTAGCCTGGGTTAGCTCATTGGTTAGCATCAGTTAGCTCATTGGTTAGCCTCAGTTAGCTCATTGGTTAGCCTGGGTTAGCTCATTGGTTAGACTGGGTTAGCTCATTGGTTAGCCTGGGTTAGCTCATTGGTTAGCTTCAGTTAGCTCATTGGTTAGCCTCGGTTAGCTCATTGGTTAGCCTGGGTTAGCTCATTCCTCGGTTAGCTCATTGGTTAGCCTGGGTTAGCTTCAGTTAGCTCATTGGTTAGCCTCGGTTAGCTCATTGGTTAGCATCAGTTAGCTCATTGGTTAGCCTCAGTTAGCTCATTGGTTAGCCTCGGTTAGCTCATTGGTTAGATTCAGTTAGCTCATTGGTTAGCCTTGGTTAGCTCATTGGTTAGCCTGGGTTAGCTCATTGGTTAGCATCAGTTAGCTCATTGGTTAGCCTCAGTTAGCTCATTGGTTAGCCTCGGTTAGCTCATTGGTTAGCCTGGGTTAGCTCATTGGTTAGCTTCAGTTAGCTCATTGGTTAGCCTCGGTTAGCTCATTGGTTAGCCTGGGTTAGCTCATTCCTCGCTTAGCTCATTGGTTAGCCTGGGTTAGCTTCAGTTAGCTCATTGGTTAGCCTCGGTTAGCTCATTGGTTAGCATCAGTTAGCTCATTGGTTAGCCTCAGTTAGCTCATTGGTTAGCCTCGGTTAGCTCATTGGTTAGATTCAGTTAGCTCATTGGTTAGCCTCGGTTAGCTCATTGGTTAGCCTGGGTTAGCTCATTGGTTAGCATCAGTTAGCTCATTGGTTAGCCTCAGTTAGCTCATTGGTTAGCCTTGGTTAGCTCATTGGTTAGCCTGGGTTAGCTCATTGGTTAGCCTGGGTTAGCTCATTGGTTAGCTTCAGTTAGCTCATTGGTTAGCCTCGGTTAGCTCATAGGTTAGCCTGGGTTAGCTCATTCCTCGGTTAGCTCATTGGTTAGCCTGGGTTAGCTTCAGTTAGCTCATTGGTTAGCCTCGGTTAGCTCATTGGTTAGCATCAGTTAGCTCATTGGTTAGCCTCAGTTAGCTCATTGGTTAGCCTCGGTTAGCTCATTGGTTAGATTAAGTTAGCTCATTGGTTAGCCTGGGCTAGCTCATTGGTTAGCCTGGGCTAGCTCATTGGTTAGCCTGGGTTAGCTCATTGGTTAGCATCAGTTAGCTCATTGGTTAGCTTCAGTTAGCTCATTGGTTAGCCTCGGTTAGCTCATTGGTTAGCCTGGGTTAGCTCATTGGTTAGCCTGGGTTAGCTCATTCCTCGGTTAGCCGGGGTTAGCTCATTGGTTAGCTTCAGTTAGCTCATTGGTTAGCCTCGGTTATCTCATTGGTTAGCATCAGTTAGCTCATTGGTTAGCCTCAGTTAGCTCATTGTTAGCTTCAGTTAGCTCATTGGTTAGCCTGGGTTAGCCTGGGTTAGCTCATTGGTTAGCTTCCGTTAGCTCATTGGTTAGCCTCCGTTAGCTCATTGTTAGCTTCAGTTAGCTCATTGGTTAGCCTGGGTTAGCCTGGGTTAGCTCATTGGTTAGCCTCGGTTAGCTCATTGGTTAGCATCAGTTAGCTCTCTGGTTAGCATCAGTTAGCTCTTTGGTTAGCCTCAGTTAGCTCATTGGTTAGCCTGGGTTAGCTCATTCCTCGGTTAGCTCATTGGTTAGCTTCAGTTAGCTCATTGGTTAGCCTGGGTTAGCTCATTGGTTAGCCTCAGTTAGCTCATTGGTTAGCATCAGTTAGCTCATTGGTTAGCTTCAGTTAGCTCATTGGTTAGCCTCGGTTAGCTCATTGGTTAGCCTGCGTTAGCTCATTGGTTAGCTTCAGTTAGCTCATTGGTTAGCCTGGGTTAGCTCATTGGTTAGCCTGGGTTAGCTCATTGTTTAGCCTGGGTTAGCTTCAGTTAGCTCATTGGTTAGCCTCGGTTAGCTCATTGGTTAGCATCAGTTAGCTCATTGGTTAGCTTCAGTTAGCTCATTGGTTAGCCTTGGTTAGCTCATTGGTTAGATTCAGTTAGCTCATTGGTTAGCCTGGGCTAGCTCATTGGTTAGCCTGGGTTAGCTCATTGGTTAGCCTAGGTTAGCTCATTGGTTAGCTTCAGTTAGCTCATTGGTTAGCCTCGGTTAGCTCATTGGTTAGCCTGAGTTAGCTCATTGGTTAGCATCAGTTAGCTCATTGGTTAGCCTCAGTTAGCTCATTGGTTAGCCTCGGTTAGCTCATTGGTTAGCCTGGGTTAGCTCATTACTCGGTTAGCTCATTGGTTAGCTTCAGTTAGCTCATTGGTTAGCCTGGGCTAGCTCATTGGTTAGCCTGGGTTAGCTCATTGGTTAGCTTCAGTTAGCTCATTGGTTAGCCTGGGTTAGCTCATTGGTTAGCCTGGGTTAGCTCATTGGTTAGCTTCAGTTAGCTCATTGGTTAGCCTCGGTTAGCTCATTGGTTAGCATCAGTTAGCTCATTGGTTAGCCTCGGTTAACTCATTGGTTAGATTCAGTTAGCTCATTGGTTAGCCTGGGCTAGCTCATTGGTTAGCCTGGGTTAGCTCATTAGTTAGCCTGGGTTAGCTCATTGGTTAGCTTCAGTTAGCTCATTGGTTAGCCTCGGTTAGCTCATTGGTTAGCCTGGGTTAGCTCACATGTTAGCATCAGTTAGCTCATTGGTTAGCCTCAGTTAGCTCATTGGTTAGCCTCGGTTAGCTCATTAGTTAGCCTGGGTTAGCTCATTGGTTAGCCTGGGTTAGCTCATTGGTTAGCTTCAGTTAGCTCATTGGTTAGCCTGGGTTAGCTCATTGGTTAGCCTGGGTTAGCTCATTCCTCAGTTAGCTCATTGGTTATCCTGGGTTAGCTTCAGTTAGCTCATTGGTTAGCCTCGGTTAGCTCATTGGTTAGCATCAGTTAGCTCATTGGTTAGCCTCAGTTAGCTCATTGGTTAGCCTCGGTTAGCTCATTGGTTAGCCTGGGTTAGCTCATTCCTCGGTTAGCTCATTGGTTAGCCTGGGTTAGCTCATTGTTTAGCCTGGGTTAGCTCATTCCTCGGTTAGCTCATTGGTTAGCCTGGGTTAGCTTCAGTTAGCTCATTGATTAGCCTCGGTTAGCTCATTGGTTATCCTGGGTTAGCTCATTACTCGGTTAGCTCATTGGTTAGCCTCGGTTAGCTCATTGGTTAGCTTCAGTTAGCTCATTGGTTAGCCTGGGCTAGCTCATTGGTTAGCATCAGTTAGCTCATTGTTTAGCTTCAGTTAGCTCATTGGTTAGCTTCAGTTAGCTCATTGGTTAGCCTCGGTTAGCTCATTGGTTAGCCTGGGTTAGCTCATTGGTTAGCATCAGTTAGCTCATTGGTTAGCCTCAGTTAGCTCATTGGTTAGCATCAGTTAGCTCATTGTTTAGCCTCGGTTAGCTCATTGGTTAGCTTCAGTTAGCTCATTGGTTAGCTTCAGTTAGCTCATTGGTTAGCCTCGGTTAGCTCATTGGTTAGCCTGGGTTAGCTCATTGGTTAGCTTCAGTTAGCTCATTGGTTAGCCTCGGTTAGCTCATTGGTTAGCATCAGTTAGCTCATTGGTTAGCCTCAGTTAGCTCATTGTTAGCTTCAGTTAGCTCATTGGTTAGCCTGGGTTAGCCTGGGTTAGCTCCAGTTAGCTCATTGGTTAGCATCAGTTAGCTCATTGTTTAGCCTCAGTTAGCTCATTGGTTAGCCTGGGTTAGCTCATTGGTTAGCCTGGGTTAGCTCATTGGTTCGCTTCTGTTAGCTCATTGGTTAGCCTAGGTTAGCTCATTGGTTAGCATCAGTTAGCTCTCTGTTTAGCATCAGTTAGCTCTTTGGTTAGCCTCAGTTAGTTCATTGGTTAGCCTGGGTTAGCTCATTGGTTAGCTTCAGTTAGCTCATTGGTTAGCCTCGGTTAGCTCATTGGTTAGCATCAGTTAGCTCATTGGTTAGCCTCAGTTAGCTCATTGTTAGCTTCAGTTAGCTCATTGGTTAGCCTGGGTTAGCCTGGGTTAGCTCCAGTTAGCTCATTGGTTAGCATCAGTTAGCTCATTGTTTAGCCTCAGTTAGCTCATTGGTTAGCCTGGGTTAGCTCATTGGTTAGCCTCGGTTAGCTCATTGGTTAGCTTCAGTTAGCTCATTGGTTAGCCTGGGTTAGCTCATTGGTTAGCCTTAGTTAGCTAATTGGTTAGCCTGGGTGAGCTCATTGGTTAGCCTCAGTTAGCTCATTGGTTAGCCTCGGTTAGCTCATTGGTTAGATTCAGTTAGCTCATTGGTTAGCCTGGGCTAGCTCATTGGTTAGCCTGGGTTAGCTCATTGGTTAGCATCAGTTAGCTCATTGGTTAGCCTCAGTTAGCTCATTGGTTAGCCTGGGTTAGCTCATTGGTTAGCCTGGGTTAGCTCATTGGTTAGCCTGGGTTAGCTCATTGGTTAGCTTCAGTTAGCTCATTGGTTAGCCTCGGTTAGCTCATTGGTTAGCCTGGGTTAGCTCATTCCTCGGTTAGCTCATTGGTTAGCCTGGGTTAGCTTCAGTTAGCTCATTGGTTAGCCTCGGTTAGCTCATTGGTTAGCATCAGTTAGCTCATTGGTTAGCCTCAGTTAGCTCATTGGTTAGCCTCGGTTAGCTCATTGGTTAGATTCAGTTAGCTCATTGGTTAGCCTCGGTTAGCTCATTGGTTAGCCTGGGTTAGCTCATTGGTCAGCATCAGTTAGCTCATTGGTTAGCCTCAGTTAGCTCATTGGTTAGCCTCGGTTAGCTCATTGGTTAGCCTGGGTTAGCTCATTGGTTAGCTTCAGTTAGCTCATTGGTTAGCCTCGGTTAGCTCATTGGTTAGCCTGGGTTAGCTCATTCCTCGCTTAGCTCATTGGTTAGCTTGGGTTAGCTTCAGTTAGCTCATTGGTTAGCCTCGGTTAGCTCATTGGTTAGCATCAGTTAGCTCATTGGTTAGCCTCAGTTAGCTCATTGGTTAGCCTCGGTTAGCTCATTGGTTAGATTCAGTTAGCTCATTGGTTAGCCTCGGTTAGCTCATTGGTTAGCCTGGGTTAGCTCATTGGTTAGCATCAGTTAGCTCATTGGTTAGCCTCAGTTAGCTCATTGGTTAGCCTTGGTTAGCTCATGGGTTAGCCTGGGTTAGCTCATTGGTTAGCCTGGGTTAGCTCATTGGTTAGCTTCAGTTAGCTCATTGGTTAGCCTCGGTTAGCTCATAGGTTAGCCTGGGTTAGCTCATTCCTCGGTTAGCTCATTGGTTAGCCTGGGTTAGCTTCAGTTAGCTCATTGGTTAGCCTCGGTTAGCTCATTGGTTAGCATCAGTTAGCTCATTGGTTAGCCTCAGTTAGCTCATTGGTTAGCCTCGGTTAGCTCATTGGTTAGATTAAGTTAGCTCATTGGTTAGCCTGGGCTAGCTCATTGGTTAGCCTGTGTTAGCTCATTGGTTAGCCTGGGTTAGCTCATTGGTTAGCTTCAGTTAGCTCATTGGTTAGCCTCGGTTAGCTCATTGGTTAGCCTGGGTTAGCTCATTGGTTAGCGTCTGTTAGCTCATTGGTTAGCCTCAGTTAGCTCATTGGTTAGCCTTGGTTAGCTCATTGGTTAGCCTGGGTTAGCTCATTACTCGGTTAGCTCATTGGTTAGCTTCAGTTAGCTCATTGGTTAGCCTGGGTTAGCTCATTGGTTAGCCTGGGTTAGCTCATTGGTTAGCCTGGGTTAGCTCATTGGTTAGCTTCAGTTAGCTCATTGGTTAGCCTCGGTTAGCTCATTGGTTAGCATCAGTTAGCTCATTGTTTAGCTTCAGTTAGCTCATTGGTTAGCTTCAGTTAGCTCATTGGTTAGCCTCGGTTAGCTCATTGGTTAGCCTGGGTTAGCTCATTGGTTAGCATCAGTTAGCTCATTGGTTAGCCTCAGTTAGCTCATTGGTTAGCATCAGTTAGCTCATTGGTTAGCCTCGGTTAGCTCATTGGTTAGCTTCAGTTAGCTCATTGGTTAGCTTCAGTTAGCCAATTGGTTAGCCTCGGTTAGCTCATTGGTTAGCCTGTGTTAGCTCATTCCTCGGTTAGCTCATTGGTTAGCCTGGGTTAGCTCATTGGTTAGCTTCAGTTAGCTCATTGGTTAGCCTGGGTTAGCTCATTGGTTAGCCTGGGTTAGCTCATTTGTTAGCCTGGATTAGCTCATTGGTTAGCATCAGTTAGCTCATTGGTTAGCCTCAGTTAGCTCAATGGTTAGCATCAGTTAGCTCATTGGTTAGCCTCGGTTAGCTCATTGGTTAGCTTCAGTTTGCTCATTGGTTAGCTTCAGTTAGCTCATTGGTTAGCCTCGGTTAGCTCATTGGTTAGCCTGGGTTAGCTCATTCCTCGGTTAGCCGGGGTTAGCTCATTGGTTTGCTTCAGTTAGCTCATTGGTTAGCCTCGGTTAGCTCATTGGTTAGCATCAGTTAGCTCATTGGTTAGCCTCAGTTAGCTCATTGTTAGCTTCAGTTAGCTCATTGGTTAGCCTGGGTTAGCCTGGGTTAGCTCATTGGTTAGCTTCGGTTAGCTCATTGGTTAGCCTCCGTTAGCTCATTGTTAGCTTCAGTTAGCTCATTGGTTAACCTGGGTTAGCCTGGGTTAGCTCATTGGTTAGCCTCGGTTAGCTCATTGGTTAGCATCAGTTAGCTCTCTGGTTAGCATCAGTTAGCTCCTTGGTTAGCCTCAGTTAGCTCATTGGTTAGCCTGGGTTAGCTCATTCCTCGGTTAGCTCATTGGTTAGCTTCAGTTAGCTCATTGGTTAGCCTGGGCTAGCTCATTACTCGGTTAGCTCATTGGTTAGCTTCAGTTAGCTCATTGGTTAGCCTGGGCTAGCTCATTGGTTAGCCTGGGTTAGCTCATTGGTTAGCCTGGGTTAGCTCATTGGTTAGCTTCAGTTAGCTCATTGGTTAGCCTCGGTTAGCTCATTTGTTAGCCTGGATTAGCTCATTGGTTAGCATCAGTTAGCTCATTGGTTAGCCTCAGTTAGCTCAATGGTTAGCATCAGTTAGCTCATTGGTTAGCCTCGGTTAGCTCATTGGTTAGCTTCAGTTTGCTCATTGGTTAGCTTCAGTTAGCTCATTGGTTAGCCTCGGTTAGCTCATTGGTTAGCCTGGGTTAGCTCATTCCTCGGTTAGCCGGGGTTAGCTCATTGGTTAGCTTCAGTTAGCTCATTGGTTAGCCTCGGTTAGCTCATTGGTTAGCATCAGTTAGCTCATTGGTTAGCCTCAGTTAGCTCATTGTTAGCTTCAGTTAGCTCATTGGTTAGCCTGGGTTAGCCTGGGTTAGCTCATTGGTTAGCTTCGGTTAGCTCATTGGTTAGCCTCCGTTAGCTCATTGTTAGCTTCAGTTAGCTCATTGGTTAACCTGGGTTAGCCTGGGTTAGCTCATTGGTTAGCCTCGGTTAGCTCATTGGTTAGCGTCAGTTAGCTCTCTGGTTAGCATCAGTTAGCTCTTTGGTTAGCCTCAGTTAGCTCATTGGTTAGCCTGGGTTAGCTCATTCCTCGGTTAGCTCATTGGTTAGCTTCAGTTAGCTCATTGGTTAGCCTGGGTTAGCTCATTGGTTAGCCTCATTTAGCTCATTGGTTAGCATCAGTTAGCTCATTGGTTAGCTTCAGTTAGCTCATTGGTTAGCCTCGGTTAGCTCATTGGTTAGCCTGCGTTAGCTCATTGGTTAGCTTCAGTTAGCTCATTGGTTAGCCTGGGTTAGCTCATTGGTTAGCCTGGGTTAGCTCATTGTTTAGCCTGGGTTAGCTTCAGTTAGCTCATTGGTTAGCCTAGGTTAGCTCATTGGTTAGCATCAGTTAGCTCATTGGTTAGCTTCAGTTAGCTCATTGGTTAGCCTCGGTTAGCTCATTGGTTAGATTCAGTTAGCTCATTGGTTAGCCTGGGCTAGCTCATTGGTTAGCCTGGGTTAGCTCATTGGTTAGCCTCGGTTAGCTCATTGGTTAGCCTGGGTTAGCTCATTGGTTAGCATAGGTTAGCTCATTGGTTAGCCTGGGTTAGCTCATTGGTTAGCATAGGTTAGCTCATTGGTTAGCCTCAGTTAGCTCATTGGTTAGCCTGGGTTAGCTCATTCCTCGGTTAGCTCATTGGTTAGCTTCAGTTAGCTCATTGGTTAGCCTGGGTTAGCTCATTGGTTAGCCTCATTTAGCTCATTGGTTAGCATCAGTTAGCTCATTGGTTAGCTTCAGTTAGCTCATTGGTTAGCCTCGGTTAGCTCATTGGTTAGCCTGCGTTAGCTCATTGGTTAGCTTCAGTTAGCTCATTGGTTAGCCTGGGTTAGCTCATTGGTTAGCCTGGGTTAGCTCATTGTTTAGCCTGGGTTAGCTTCAGTTAGCTCATTGAAAACATACCTCTTCTCCCAAGCCTTCAACTTACCCTACCCCCCAACCCACTGACTTCACTCACACCCCACGCTGTATCTCTTATTCACCCCACGCTGCATCTCTTATTCATACATTCATCAACTTTTTCTTTCCTCTTTTCCATTATGTTGTCTTTTGCTCGTTGTCCTATGCTTGCTCCCCCCCTGTGTTGTCCTTTGCCTGTTCATGTAATGTTCATGTTCAATTTTCTTGTCCAATATGTTGTCTTCTGCCTGTTCACCCCCTTTCTGTACTTTTAATTTTTTTTGTAAGCGACTTTGGGTTATTGAAAAGCGCTATATAAATAAAAGTTATTATTATTATTATTATTATTATTGGTTAGCCTGGGTTAGCTCATTGGTTAGCATAGGTTAGCTCATTGCTTAGCCTCAGTTAGCTCATTGGTTAGCCTCGGTTAGCTCATTGGTTAGCCTCGGTTAGCTCATTACTCGGTTAGCTCATTGGTTAGCTTCAGTTAGCTCATTGGTTAGCCTGGGCTAGCTCATTGGTTAGCCTGGGTTAGCTCATTGGTTAGCCTGGGTTAGCTCATTGGTTAGCTTCAGTTAGCTCATTGGTTAGCCTCGGTTAGCTCATTTGTTAGCCTGGATTAGCTCATTGGTTAGCATCAGTTAGCTCATTGGTTAGCCTCAGTTAGCTCAATGGTTAGCATCAGTTAGCTCATTGGTTAGCCTCGGTTAGCTCATTGGTTAGCTTCAGTTTGCTCATTGGTTAGCTTCAGTTAGCTCATTGGTTAGCCTCGGTTAGCTCATTGGTTAGCCTGGGTTAGCTCATTCCTCGGTTAGCCGGGGTTAGCTCATTGTTTAGCTTCAGTTAGCTCATTGGTTAGCCTCGGTTAGCTCATTGGTTAGCATCAGTTAGCTCATTGGTTAGCCTCAGTTAGCTCATTGTTAGCTTCAGTTAGCTCATTGGTTAGCCTGGGTTAGCCTGGGTTAGCTCATTGGTTAGCTTCGGTTAGCTCATTGGTTAGCCTCCGTTAGCTCATTGTTAGCTTCAGTTAGCTCATTGGTTAACCTGGGTTAGCCTGGGTTAGCTCATTGGTTAGCCTCGGTTAGCTCATTGGTTAGCATCAGTTAGCTCTCTGGTTAGCATCAGTTAGCTCTTTGGTTAGCCTCAGTTAGCTCATTGGTTAGCCTGGGTTAGCTCATTCCTCGGTTAGCTCATTGGTTAGCTTCAGTTAGCTCATTGGTTAGCCTGGGTTAGCTCATTGGTTAGCCTCATTTAGCTCATTGGTTAGCATCAGTTAGCTCATTGGTTAGCTTCAGTTAGCTCATTGGTTAGCCTCGGTTAGCTCATTGGTTAGCCTGCGTTAGCTCATTGGTTAGCTTCAGTTAGCTCATTGGTTAGCCTGGGTTAGCTCATTGGTTAGCCTGGGTTAGCTCATTGTTTAGCCTGGGTTAGCTTCAGTTAGCTCATTGGTTAGCCTAGGTTAGCTCATTGGTTAGCATCAGTTACCTCATTGGTTAGCCTCGGTTAGCTCATTGGTTAGATTCAGTTAGCTCATTGGTTAGCCTGGGCTAGCTCATTGGTTAGCCTGGGTTAGCTCATTGGTTAGCCTAGGTTAGCTCATTGGTTAGCTTCAGTTAGCTCATTGGTTAGCCTCGGTTAGCTCATTGGTTAGCCTGGGTTAGCTCATTGGTTAGCATAGGTTAGCTCATTGGTTAGCCTCAGTTAGCTCATTGGTTAGCCTCGGTTAGCTCATTGGTTAGCCTCGGTTAGCTCATTACTCGGTTAGCTCATTGGTTAGCTTCAGTTAGCTCATTGGTTAGCCTGGGCTAGCTCATTGGTTAGCCTGGGTTAGCTCATTGGTTAGCCTGGGTTAGCTCATTGGTTAGCTTCAGTTAGCTCATTGGTTAGCCTCGGTTAGCTCATTGGTTAGCATCAGTTAGCTCATTGGTTAGCCTCAGTTAGCTCATTGGTTAGCCTCGGTTAACTCATTGGTTAGATTCAGTTAGCTCATTGGTTAGCCTGGGCTAGCTCATTGGTTAGCCTGGGTTAGCTCATTGGTTAGCCTGGGTTAGCTCATTGGTTAGCTTCAGTTAGCTCATTGGTTAGCCTCGGTTAGCTCATTGGTTAGCTTCAGTTAGCTCATTGGTTAGCCTCGGTTAGCTCATTGGTTAGATTCAGTTAGCTCATTGGTTAGCCTGGGCTAGCTCATTGGTTAGCCTGGGTTAGCTCATTGGTTAGCCTAGGTTAGCTCATTGGTTAGCTTCAGTTAGCTCATTGGTTAGCTCATTGGTTAGCATCAGTTAGCTCATTGGTTAGCCTCAGTTAGCTCATTGGTTAGCCTCGGTTAGCTCATTGGTTAGCCTCGGTTAGCTCATTGGTTAGCCTCGGTTAGCTCATTACTCGGTTAGCTCATTGGTTAGCTTCAGTTAGCTCATTGGTTAGCCTGGGCTAGCTCATTGGTTAGCCTGGGTTAGCTCATTGGTTAGCCTGGGTTAGCTCATTGGTTAGCTTCAGTTAGCTCATTGGTTAGCCTCGGTTAGCTCATTGGTTAGCATCAGTTAGCTCATTGGTTAGCCTCAGTTAGCTCATTGGTTAGCCTCGGTTAACTCATTGGTTAGATTCAGTTAGCTCATTGGTTAGCCTGGGCTAGCTCATTGGTTAGCCTGGGTTAGCTCATTGGTTAGCCTGGGTTAGCTCATTGGTTAGCTTCAGTTAGCTCATTGGTTAATCTCGGTTAGCTCATTGGTTAGCCTGGGTTAGCTCACATGTTAGCATCAGTTAGCTCATTGGTTAGCCTCAGTTAGCTCATTGGTTAGCCTCGGTTAGCTCATTAGTTAGCCTGGGTTAGCTCATTGGTTAGCCTGGGTTAGCTCATTGGTTAGCTTCAGTTAGCTCATTGGTTAGCCTGGTTTAGCTCATTGGTTAGCCTGGGTTAGCTCATTCCTCGGTTAGCTCATTGGTTATCCTGGGTTAGCTTCAGTTAGCTCATTGGTTAGCCTCGGTTAGCTCATTGGTTAGCATCAGTTAGCTCATTGGTTAGCCTCAGTTAGCTCATTGGTTAGCCTCGGTTAGCTCATTGGTTAGCCTGGGTTAGCTCATTCCTCGGTTAGCTCATTGGTTAGCCTGGGTTAGCTCATTGGTTAGCCTGGGTTAGCTCATTCCTCGGTTAGCTCATTGGTTAGCCTCGGTTAGCTCATTGGTTATCCTGGGTTAGCTCATTACTCGGTTAGCTCATTGGTTAGCCTCGGTTAGCTCATTGGTTAGCTTCAGTTAGCTCATTGGTTAGCCTGGGCTAGCTCATTGGTTAGCATCAGTTAGCTCATTGTTTAGCTTCAGTTAGCTCATTGGTTAGCTTCAGTTAGCTCATTGGTTAGCCTCGGTTAGCTCATTGGTTAGCCTGGGTTAGCTCATTGGTTAGCATCAGTTAGCTCATTGGTTAGCCTCAGTTAGCTCATTGGTTAGCATCAGTTAGCTCATTGTTTAGCCTCGGTTAGCTCATTGGTTAGCTTCAGTTAGCTCATTGGTTAGCTTCAGTTAGCTCATTGGTTAGCCTCGGTTAGCTCATTGGTTAGCATCAGTTAGCTCATTGGTTAGCCTCAGTTAGCTCATTGGTTAGCCTCGGTTAGCTCATTGGTTATCTTCAGTTAGCTCATTGGTTAGCCTGGGCTAGCTCATTGGTTAGCCTGGGTTAGCTCATTGGTTAGCATCAGTTAGCTCATTGGTTAGCTTCAGTTAGCTCATTGGTTAGCCTCGGTTAGCTCATTGGTTAGCCTGGGTTAGCTCATTCCTCGGTTAGCTCATTGGTTAGCCTGGGTTAGCTCATTGGTTAGCTTCAGTTAGCTCATTGGTTAGCCTGGGTTAGCTCATTGGTTAGCCTCGGTTAGCTCATTGGTTAGCCTGGGTTAGCTCATTGGTTAGCCTGGATTAGCTCATTGGTTAGCCTAGGTTAGCTCATTGGTTAGCTTCAGTTTGCTCATTGGTTAGTTTCAGTTAGCTCATTGGTTAGCCTCGGTTAGCTCATTGGTTAGCCTGGGTTAGCTCATTCCTCGGTTAGCCGGGGTTAGCTCATTGGTTAGATTCAGTTAGCTCATTGGTTAGCCTGGGCTAGCTCATTGGTTAGCCTGGGTTAGCTCATTGGTTAGCATCAGTTAGCTCATTGGTTAGCTTCAGTTAGCTCATTGGTTAGCCTCGGTTAGCTCATTGGTTAGCCTGGGTTAGCTCATTCCTCGGTTAGCTCATTGGTTAGCCTGGGTTAGCTCATTGGTTAGCTTCAGTTAGCTCATTGGTTAGCCTGGGTTAGCTCATTGGTTAGCCTCGGTTAGCTCATTGGTTAGCCTGGGTTAGCTCATTGGTTAGCCTGGATTAGCTCATTGGTTAGCCTCGGTTAGCTCATTGGTTAGCTTCAGTTTGCTCATTGGTTAGTTTCAGTTAGCTCATTGGTTAGCCTCGGTTAGCTCATTGGTTAGCCTGGGTTAGCTCATTCCTCGGTTAGCTCATTGGTTAGCCTGGGTTAGCTTCAGTTAGCTCATTGGTTAGCCTTGGTTAGCTCATAGGTTAGCCTGGGTTAGCTCATTCCTCGGTTAGCTCATTGGTTAGCCTGGGTTAGCTTCAGTTAGCTCATTGGTTAGCCTCGGTGAGCTCATTGGTTAGCATCAGTTAGCTCATTGGTTAGCCTCAGTTAGCTCATTGGTTAGCCTCGGTTAGCTCATTGGTTAGATTAAGTTAGCTCATTGGTTAGCCTGGGCTAGCTCATTGGTTAGCCTGTGTTAGCTCATTGGTTAGCCTGGGTTAGCTCATTGGTTAGCTTCAGTTAGCTCATTGGTTAGCCTCGGTTAGCTCATTGGTTAGCCTGGGTTAGCTCATTGGTTAGCGTATGTTAGCTCATTGGTTAGCCTCAGTTAGCTCATTGGTTAGCCTTGGTTAGCTCATTGGTTAGCCTGGGTTAGCTCATTACTCGGTTAGCTCATTGGTTAACCTCGGTTAGCTCATTGGTTAGCTTCAGTTAGCTCATTGGTTAGCCTGGGTTAGCTCATTGGTTAGCCTGGGTTAGCTCATTGGTTAGCTTCAGTTAGCTCATTGGTTAGCCTCGGTTAGCTCTTTGGTTAGCATCAGTTAGCTCATTGGTTAGCCTCAGTTAGCTCATTGGTTAGCCTCGGTTAGCTCATTGGTTAGCTTCAGTTAGCTCATTGGTTAGCTTCAGTTAGCCAATTGGTTAGCCTCGGTTAGCTCATTGGTTAGCCTGGGTTAGCTCATTCCTCGGTTAGCTCATTGGTTAGCCTGGGTTAGCTCATTGGTTAGCTTCAGTTAGCTCATTGGTTAGCCTGGGTTAGCTCATTGGTTAGCCTTGGTTAGCTCATTGGTTAGCCTGGGTTAGCTCATTGGTTATCCTGGATTAGCTCATTGGTTAGCATCAGTTAGCTCATTGGTTAGCCTCAGTTAGCTCAATGGTTAGCATCAGTTAGCTCATTGGTTAGCCTCGGTTAGCTCATTGGTTAGCTTCAGTTTGCTCATTGGTTAGCTTCAGTTAGCTCATTGGTTAGCCTGGGTTAGCTCATTCCTCGGTTAGCTCATTGGTTATCCTGGGTTAGCTCATTGGTTAGCTTCAGTTTGCTCATTGGTTAGCCTGGGTTAGCTCATTGGTTAGCCTCGGTTAGCTCATTGGTTAGCCTGGGTTAGCTCATTGGTTAGCCTGGATTAGCTCATTGGTTAGCCTCGGTTAGCTCATTGGTTAGCCTGGGTTAGCTCATTCCTCGGTTAGCCGGGGTTAGCTCATTGGTTAGATTCAGTTAGCTCATTGGTTAGCCTGGGCTAGCTCATTGGTTAGCCTGGGTTAGCTCATTGGTTAGCATCAGTTAGCTCATTGGTTAGCCTCAGTTAGCTCATTGGTTAGCCTCGGTTAGCTCATTGGTTAGATTAAGTTAGCTCATTGGTTAGCCTGGGCTAGCTCATTGGTTAGCCTGTGTTAGCTCATTGGTTAGCCTGGGTTAGCTCATTGGTTAGCTTCAGTTAGCTCATTGGTTAGCCTGGGCTAGCTCATTGGTTAGCCTGGGTTAGCTCATTGGTTAGCATCAGTTAGCTCATTGGTTAGCTTCAGTTAGCTCATTGGTTAGCCTCGGTTAGCTCATTGGTAAGCCTGGGTTAGCTCATTCCTCGGTTAGCTCATTGGTTAGCCTGGGTTAGCTCATTGGTTAGCTTCAGTTAGCTCATTGGTTAGACTGGGTTAGCTCATTGGTTAGCCTCGGTTAGCTCATTGGTTAGCCTGGGTTAGCTCATTGGTTTGCCTGGATTAGCTCATTGGTTAGCCTCGGTTAGCTCATTGGTTAGCTTCAGTTTGCTCATTGGTTAGCTTCAGTTAGCTCATTGGTTAGCCTCGGTTAGCTCATTGGTTAGCCTGGGTTAGCTCATTCCTCGGTTAGCCGGGGTTAGCTCATTGGTTAGATTCAGTTAGCTCATTGGTTAGCCTGGGCTAGCTCATTGGTTAGCCTGGGTTAGCTCATTGGTTAGCATCAGTTAGCTCATTGGTTAGCCTCAGTTAGCTCATTGGTTAGCCTCGGTTAGCTCATTGGTTAGCCTGGGTTAGCTCATTGGTTAGCCTGGGTTAGCTCATTGGTTAGCTTCAGTTAGCTCATTGGTTAGCCTCGGTTAGCTCATTGGTTAGCCTGGGTTAGCTCATTCCTCGGTTAGCTCATTGGTTAGCCTGGGTTAGCTTCAGTTAGCTCATTGGTTAGCCTCGGTTAGCTCATTGGTTAGCATCAGTTAGCTCATTGGTTAGCCTCAGTTAGCTCATTGGTTAGCCTCGGTTAGCTCATTGGTTAGATTCAGTTAGCTCATTGGTTAGCCTTGGTTAGCTCATTGGTTAGCCTGGGTTAGCTTATTGGTTAGCATCAGTTAGCTCATTGGTTAGCCTCAGTTAGCTCATTGGTTAGCCTTGGTTAGCTCATTGTTAGCCTGGGTTAGCTCATTGGTTAGCTTCAGTTAGCTCATTGGTTAGCCTTGGTTAGCTCATTGGTTAGCCTGGGTTAGCTCATTGGTTAGCTTCAGTTAGCTCATTGGTTAGCCTCGGTTAGCTCATTGGTTAGCCTGGGTTAGCTCATTGGTTAGCATCAGTTAGCTCATTGGTTAGCCTCAGTTAGCTCATTGGTTAGCCTCGGTTAGCTCATTGGTTAGCCTGGGTTAGTTCATTGCTTAGCCTGGGTTAGCTCATTGGTTAGCTTCAGTTAGCTCATTGGTTAGCCTCGGTTAGCTCATTGGTTAGCCTGGGTTAGCTCATTCCTCGGTTAGCTCATTGTTTAGCCTGGGTTAGCTTCAGTTAGCTCATTGGTTAGCCTCGGTTAGCTTATTGGTTAGCATCAGTTAGCTCATTGGTTAGCATCAGTTAGCTCATTGGTTAGCCTCAGTTAGCTCCTTGGTTAGCATCAGTTAGCTCATTGGTTAGCTTCAGTTAGCTCATTGGTTAGCCTCGGTTAGCTCATTGGTTAAATTCAGTGAGCTCATTGGTTAGCCTGGGCTAGCTCATTGGTTAGCCTGGGTTAGCTCATTGGTTAGCCTGGGTTAGCTCATTGGTTAGCTTCAGTTAGCTTATTGGTTAGCATCAGTTAGCTCATTGGTTAGCATCAGTTAGCTCATTGGTTAGCCTCAGTTAGCTCCTTGGTTAGCATCAGTTAGCTCATTGGTTAGCTTCAGTTAGCTCATTGGTTAGCCTGGGTTAGCTCATTGGTTAGCTTCAGTTAGCTCATTGGTTAGCCTCGGTTAGCTCATTGGTTAGCCTGGGTTAGCTCATTGGTTAGCATCAGTTAGCTCATTGGTTAGCCTCAGTTAACTCATTGGTTAGCCTCGGTTAGCTCATTGGTTAGCCTGGGTTAGCTCATTACTCGGTTAGCTCATTGGTTAGCCTCGGTTAGCTCATTGGTTAGCTTCAGTTAGCTCATTGGTTAGCCTGGGCTAGCTCATTGGTTAGCCTGGGTTAGCTCATTGGTTAGCCTGGGTTAGCTCATTGGTTAGCTTCAGTTAGCTCATTGGTTAGCCTCTGTTAGCTCATTGGTTAGCATCAGTTAGCTCATTGGTTAGCCTCAGTTAGCTCATTGGTTAGCCTCGGTTAACTCATTGGTTAGATTCAGTTAGCTCATTGGTTAGCCTGGGCTAGCTCATTGGTTAGCCTGGGTTAGCTCATTGGTTAGCCTGGGTTAGCTCATTGGTTAGCTTCAGTTAGCTCATTGGTTAGCCTCGGTTAGCTCATTGGTTAGCCTGGGTTAGCTCATTGGTTAGGCTGGGTTAGCTCATTCCTCGGTTTGCACATTGGTTAGCCTGGGTTAGCTTCAGTTAGCTCATTGGTTAGCCTCGGTTAGCTCATTGGTTAGCCTGGGTTAGCTCATTACTCGGTTAGCTCATTGGTTAGCCTCGGTTAGCTCATTGGTTAGCTTCAGTTAGCTCATTGGTTAGCCTGGGCTAGCTCATTGGTTAGCATCAGTTAGCTCATTGTTTAGCTTCAGTTAGCTCATTGGTTAGCTTCAGTTAGCTCATTGGTTAGCCTCGGTTAGCTCATTGGTTAGCCTAGGTTAGCTCATTGGTTAGCATCAGTTAGCTCATTGGTTAGCCTCAGTTAGCTCATTGGTTAGCCTGGGTTAGCTCATTGTTTAGCCTGGGTTAGCTGCAGTTAGCTCATTGGTTAGCCTCGGTTAGCTCATTGGTTAGCATCAGTTAGCTCATTGGTTAGCTTCAGTTAGCTCATTGGTTAGCCTCGGTTAGCTCATTGGTTAGATTCAGTTAGCTCATTGGTTAGCCTGGGCTAGCTCATTGGTTAGCCTGGGTTAGCTCATTGGTTAGCCTAGGTTAGCTCATTGGTTAGCTTCAGTTAGCTCATTGGTTAGCTCATTGGTTAGCATCAGTTAGCTCATTGGTTAGCCTCAGTTAGCTCATTGGTTAGCCTCGGTTAGCTCATTGGTTAGCCTCGGTTAGCTCATTACTCGGTTAGCTCATTGGTTAGCTTCAGTTAGCTCATTGGTTAGCCTGGGCTAGCTCATTGGCTAGCCTGGGTTAGCTCATTGGTTAGCCTGGGTTAGCTCATTGGTTAGCTTCAGTTAGCTCATTGGTTAGCCTCGGTTAGCTCATTGGTTAGCATCAGTTAGCTCATTGGTTAGCCTCAGTTAGCTCATTGGTTAGCCTCGGTTAACTCATTGGTTAGATTCAGTTAGCTCATTGGTTAGCCTGGGCTAGCTCATTGGTTAGCCTGGGTTAGCTCATTGGTTAGCTTCAGTTAGCTCATTGGTTAATCTCGGTTAGCTCATTGGTTAGCCTGGGTTAGCTCACATGTTAGCATCAGTTAGCTCATTGGTTAGCCTCAGTTAGCTCATTGGTTAGCCTCGGTTAGCTCATTAGTTAGCCTGGGTTAGCTCATTGGTTAGCCTGGGTTAGCTCATTGGTTAGCTTCAGTTAGCTCATTGGTTAGCCTGGTTTAGCTCATTGGTTAGCCTGGGTTAGCTCATTCCTCGGTTAGCTCATTGGTTATCCTGGGTTAACTTCAGTTAGCTCATTGGTTAGCCTCGGTTAGCTCATTGGTTAGTATCAGTTAGCTCATTGGTTAGCCTCAGTTAGCTCATTGGTTAGCCTCGGTTAGCTCATTGGTTAGCCTGGGTTAGCTCATTCCTCGGTTAGCTCATTGGTTAGCCTGGGTTAGCTCATTGGTTAGCCTGGGTTAGCTCATTCCTCGGTTAGCTCATTGGTTAGCCTCGGTTAGCTCATTGGTTATCCTGGGTTAGCTCATTACTCGGTTAGCTCATTGGTTAGCCTCGGTTAGCTCATTGGTTAGCTTCAGTTAGCTCATTGGTTAGCCTGGGCTAGCTCATTGGTTAGCATCAGTTAGCTCATTGTTTAGCTTCAGTTAGCTCATTGGTTAGCTTCAGTTAGCTCATTGGTTAGCCTCGGTTAGCTCATTGGTTAGCCTGGGTTAGCTCATTGGTTAGCATCAGTTAGCTCATTGGTTAGCCTCAGTTAGCTCATTGGTTAGCATCAGTTAGCTCATTGTTTAGCCTCGGTTAGCTCATTGGTTAGCTTCAGTTAGCTCATTGGTTAGATTAAGTTAGCTCATTGGTTAGCCTGGGCTAGCTCATTGGTTAGCCTGTGTTAGCTCATTGGTTAGCCTGGGTTAGCTCATTGGTTAGCTTCAGTTAGCTCATTGGTTAGCCTGGGCTAGCTCATTGGTTAGCCTGGGTTAGCTCATTGGTTAGCATCAGTTAGCTCATTGGTTAGCTTCAGTTAGCTCATTGGTTAGCCTCGGTTAGCTCATTGGTAAGCCTGGGTTAGCTCATTCCTCGGTTAGCTCATTGGTTAGCCTGGGTTAGCTCATTGGTTAGCTTCAGTTAGCTCATTGGTTAGACTGGGTTAGCTCATTGGTTAGCCTCGGTTAGCTCATTGGTTAGCCTGGGTTAGCTCATTGGTTTGCCTGGATTAGCTCATTGGTTAGCCTCGGTTAGCTCATTGGTTAGCTTCAGTTTGCTCATTGGTTAGCTTCAGTTAGCTCATTGGTTAGCCTCGGTTAGCTCATTGGTTAGCCTGGGTTAGCTCATTCCTCGGTTAGCCGGGGTTAGCTCATTGGTTAGATTCAGTTAGCTCATTGGTTAGCCTGGGCTAGCTCATTGGTTAGCCTGGGTTAGCTCATTGGTTAGCATCAGTTAGCTCATTGGTTAGCCTCAGTTAGCTCATTGGTTAGCCTCGGTTAGCTCATTGGTTAGCCTGGGTTAGCTCATTGGTTAGCCTGGGTTAGCTCATTGGTTAGCTTCAGTTAGCTCATTGGTTAGCCTCGGTTAGCTCATTGGTTAGCCTGGGTTAGCTCATTCCTCGGTTAGCTCATTGGTTAGCCTGGGTTAGCTTCAGTTAGCTCATTGGTTAGCCTCGGTTAGCTCATTGGTTAGCATCAGTTAGCTCATTGGTTAGCCTCAGTTAGCTCATTGGTTAGCCTCGGTTAGCTCATTGGTTAGATTCAGTTAGCTCATTGGTTAGCCTTGGTTAGCTCATTGGTTAGCCTGGGTTAGCTTATTGGTTAGCATCAGTTAGCTCATTGGTTAGCCTCAGTTAGCTCATTGGTTAGCCTTGGTTAGCTCATTGTTAGCCTGGGTTAGCTCATTGGTTAGCTTCAGTTAGCTCATTGGTTAGCCTTGGTTAGCTCATTGGTTAGCCTGGGTTAGCTCATTGGTTAGCTTCAGTTAGCTCATTGGTTAGCCTCGGTTAGCTCATTGGTTAGCCTGGGTTAGCTCATTGGTTAGCATCAGTTAGCTCATTGGTTAGCCTCAGTTAGCTCATTGGTTAGCCTCGGTTAGCTCATTGGTTAGCCTGGGTTAGTTCATTGCTTAGCCTGGGTTAGCTCATTGGTTAGCTTCAGTTAGCTCATTGGTTAGCCTCGGTTAGCTCATTGGTTAGCCTGGGTTAGCTCATTCCTCGGTTAGCTCATTGTTTAGCCTGGGTTAGCTTCAGTTAGCTCATTGGTTAGCCTCGGTTAGCTTATTGGTTAGCATCAGTTAGCTCATTGGTTAGCATCAGTTAGCTCATTGGTTAGCCTCAGTTAGCTCCTTGGTTAGCATCAGTTAGCTCATTGGTTAGCTTCAGTTAGCTCATTGGTTAGCCTCGGTTAGCTCATTGGTTAAATTCAGTGAGCTCATTGGTTAGCCTGGGCTAGCTCATTGGTTAGCCTGGGTTAGCTCATTGGTTAGCCTGGGTTAGCTCATTGGTTAGCTTCAGTTAGCTTATTGGTTAGCATCAGTTAGCTCATTGGTTAGCATCAGTTAGCTCATTGGTTAGCCTCAGTTAGCTCCTTGGTTAGCATCAGTTAGCTCATTGGTTAGCTTCAGTTAGCTCATTGGTTAGCCTGGGTTAGCTCATTGGTTAGCTTCAGTTAGCTCATTGGTTAGCCTCGGTTAGCTCATTGGTTAGCCTGGGTTAGCTCATTGGTTAGCATCAGTTAGCTCATTGGTTAGCCTCAGTTAGCTCATTGGTTAGCCTCGGTTAGCTCATTGGTTAGCCTGGGTTAGCTCATTACTCGGTTAGCTCATTGGTTAGCCTCGGTTAGCTCATTGGTTAGCTTCAGTTAGCTCATTGGTTAGCCTGGGCTAGCTCATTGGTTAGCCTGGGTTAGCTCATTGGTTAGCCTGGGTTAGCTCATTGGTTAGCTTCAGTTAGCTCATTGGTTAGCCTCTGTTAGCTCATTGGTTAGCATCAGTTAGCTCATTGGTTAGCCTCAGTTAGCTCATTGGTTAGCCTCGGTTAACTCATTGGTTAGATTCAGTTAGCTCATTGGTTAGCCTGGGCTAGCTCATTGGTTAGCCTGGGTTAGCTCATTGGTTAGCCTGGGTTAGCTCATTGGTTAGCTTCAGTTAGCTCATTGGTTAGCCTCGGTTAGCTCATTGGTTAGCCTGGGTTAGCTCATTGGTTAGGCTGGGTTAGCTCATTCCTCGGTTAGCACATTGGTTAGCCTGGGTTAGCTTCAGTTAGCTCATTGGTTAGCCTCGGTTAGCTCATTGGTTAGCCTGGGTTAGCTCATTACTCGGTTAGCTCATTGGTTAGCCTCGGTTAGCTCATTGGTTAGCTTCAGTTAGCTCATTGGTTAGCCTGGGCTAGCTCATTGGTTAGCATCAGTTAGCTCATTGTTTAGCTTCAGTTAGCTCATTGGTTAGCTTCAGTTAGCTCATTGGTTAGCCTCGGTTAGCTCATTGGTTAGCCTAGGTTAGCTCATTGGTTAGCATCAGTTAGCTCATTGGTTAGCCTCAGTTAGCTCATTGGTTAGCCTGGGTTAGCTCATTGTTTAGCCTGGGTTAGCTTCAGTTAGCTCATTGGTTAGCCTCGGTTAGCTCATTGGTTAGCATCAGTTAGCTCATTGGTTAGCTTCAGTTAGCTCATTGGTTAGCCTCGGTTAGCTCATTGGTTAGATTCAGTTAGCTCATTGGTTAGCCTGGGCTAGCTCATTGGTTAGCCTGGGTTAGCTCATTGGTTAGCCTAGGTTAGCTCATTGGTTAGCTTCAGTTAGCTCATTGGTTAGCTCATTGGTTAGCATCAGTTAGCTCATTGGTTAGCCTCAGTTAGCTCATTGGTTAGCCTCGGTTAGCTCATTGGTTAGCCTCGGTTAGCTCATTACTCGGTTAGCTCATTGGTTAGCTTCAGTTAGCTCATTGGTTAGCCTGGGCTAGCTCATTGGCTAGCCTGGGTTAGCTCATTGGTTAGCCTGGGTTAGCTCATTGGTTAGCTTCAGTTAGCTCATTGGTTAGCCTCGGTTAGCTCATTGGTTAGCATCAGTTAGCTCATTGGTTAGCCTCAGTTAGCTCATTGGTTAGCCTCGGTTAACTCATTGGTTAGATTCAGTTAGCTCATTGGTTAGCCTGGGCTAGCTCATTGGTTAGCCTGGGTTAGCTCATTGGTTAGCCTGGGTTAGCTCATTGGTTAGCTTCAGTTAGCTCATTGGTTAATCTCGGTTAGCTCATTGGTTAGCCTGGGTTAGCTCACATGTTAGCATCAGTTAGCTCATTGGTTAGCCTCAGTTAGCTCATTGGTTAGCCTCGGTTAGCTCATTAGTTAGCCTGGGTTAGCTCATTGGTTAGCCTGGGTTAGCTCATTGGTTAGCTTCAGTTAGCTCATTGGTTAGCCTGGTTTAGCTCATTGGTTAGCCTGGGTTAGCTCATTCCTCGGTTAGCTCATTGGTTATCCTGGGTTAACTTCAGTTAGCTCATTGGTTAGCCTCGGTTAGCTCATTGGTTAGTATCAGTTAGCTCATTGGTTAGCCTCAGTTAGCTCATTGGTTAGCCTCGGTTAGCTCATTGGTTAGCCTGGGTTAGCTCATTCCTCGGTTAGCTCATTGGTTAGCCTGGGTTAGCTCATTGGTTAGCCTGGGTTAGCTCATTCCTCGGTTAGCTCATTGGTTAGCCTCGGTTAGCTCATTGGTTATCCTGGGTTAGCTCATTACTCGGTTAGCTCATTGGTTAGCCTCGGTTAGCTCATTGGTTAGCTTCAGTTAGCTCATTGGTTAGCCTGGGCTAGCTCATTGGTTAGCATCAGTTAGCTCATTGTTTAGCTTCAGTTAGCTCATTGGTTAGCTTCAGTTAGCTCATTGGTTAGCCTCGGTTAGCTCATTGGTTAGCCTGGGTTAGCTCATTGGTTAGCATCAGTTAGCTCATTGGTTAGCCTCAGTTAGCTCATTGGTTAGCATCAGTTAGCTCATTGTTTAGCCTCGGTTATCTCATTGGTTAGCTTCAGTTAGCTCATTGGTTAGCTTCAGTTAGCTCATTGGTTAGCCTCGGTTAGCTCATTGGTTAGCATCAGTTAGCTCATTGGTTAGCCTCAGTTAGCTCATTGGTTAGCCTCGGTTAGCTCATTGGTTATCTTCAGTTAGCTCATTGGTTAGCCTGGGCTAGCTCATTGGTTAGCCTGGGTTAGCTCATTGGTTAGCATCAGTTAGCTCATTGGTTAGCTTCAGTTAGCTCATTGGTTAGCCTCGGTTAGCTCATTGGTTAGCCTGGGTTAGCTCATTCCTCGGTTAGCTCATTGGTTAGCCTGGGTTAGCTCATTGGTTAGCTTCAGTTAGCTCATTGGTTAGCCTGGGTTAGCTCATTGGTTAGCCTCGGTTAGCTCATTGGTTAGCCTGGGTTAGCTCATTGGTTAGCCTGGATTAGCTCATTGGTTAGCCTCGGTTAGCTCATTGGTTAGCTTCAGTTTGCTCATTGGTTAGTTTCAGTTAGCTCATTGGTTAGCCTCGGTTAGTTCATTGGTTAGCCTGGGTTAGCTCATTCCTCGGTTAGCCGGGGTTAGCTCATTGGTTAGATTCAGTTAGCTCATTGGTTAGCCTGGGCTAGCTCATTGGTTAGCCTGGGTTAGCTCATTGGTTAGCATCAGTTAGCTCATTGGTTAGCCTCAGTTAGCTCATTGGTTAGCCTTGGTTAGCTCATTGGTTAGCCTGGGTTAGCTCATTGGTTAGCCTGGGTTAGCTCATTGGTTAGCTTCAGTTAGCTCATTGGTTAGCCTCGGTTAGCTCATAGGTTAGCCTGGGTTAGCTCATTCCTCGGTTAGCTCATTGGTTAGCCTGGGTTAGCTTCAGTTAGCTCATTGGTTAGCCTCGGTGAGCTCATTGGTTAGCATCAGTTAGCTCATTGGTTAGCCTTAGTTAGCTCATTGGTTAGCCTCGGTTAGCTCATTGGTTAGATTAAGTTAGCTCATTGGTTAGCCTGGGCTAGCTCATTGGTTAGCATGTGTTAGCTCATTGGTTAGCCTGGGTTAGCTCATTGGTTAGCTTCAGTTAGCTCATTGGTTAGCCTCGGTTAGCTCATTGGTTAGCCTGGGTTAGCTCATTGGTTAGCGTATGTTAGCTCATTGGTTAGCCTCAGTTAGCTCATTGGTTAGCCTTGGTTAGCTCATTGGTTAGCCTGGGTTAGCTCATTACTCGGTTAGCTCATTGGTTAACCTCGGTTAGCTCATTGGTTAGCTTCAGTTAGCTCATTGGTTAGCCTGGGTTAGCTCATTGGTTAGCTTCAGTTAGCTCATTGGTTAGCCTCGGTTAGCTCATTGGTTAGCATCAGTTAGCTCATTGGTTAGCCTCAGTTAGCTCATTGGTTAGCATCAGTTAGCTCATTGGTTAGCCTCGGTTAGCTCATTGGTTAGCTTCAGTTAGCTCATTGGTTAGCTTCAGTTAGCCAATTGGTTAGCCTCGGTTAGCTCATTGGTTAGCCTGGGTTAGCTCATTCCTCGGTTAGCTCATTGGTTAGCCTGGGTTAGCTCATTGGTTAGCTTCAGTTAGCTCATTGGTTAGCCTGGGTTAGCTCATTGGTTAGCCTCGGTTAGCTCATTGGTTAGCCTGGGTTAGCTCATTGGTTATCCTGGATTAGCTCATTGGTTAGCATCAGTTAGCTCATTGGTTAGCCTCAGTTAGCTCAATGGTTAGCATCAGTTAGCTCATTGGTTAGCCTCGGTTAGCTCATTGGTTAGCTTCAGTTTGCTCATTGGTTAGCTTCAGTTAGCTCATTGGTTAGCCTGGGTTAGCTCATTCCTCGGTTAGCTCATTGGTTATCCTGGGTTAGCTCATTGGTTAGCTTCAGTTTGCTCATTGGTTAGCCTGGGTTAGCTCATTGGTTAGCCTCGGTTAGCTCATTGGTTAGCCTGGGTTAGCTCATTGGTTAGCCTGGATTAGCTCATTGGTTAGCCTCGGTTAGCTCATTGGTTAGCTTCAGTTTGCTCATTGGTTAGTTTCAGTTAGCTCATTGGTTAGCCTCGGTTAGCTCATTGGTTAGCCTGGGTTAGCTCATTCCTCGGTTAGCCGGGGTTAGCTCATTGGTTAGATTCAGTTAGCTCATTGGTTAGCCTGGGCTAGCTCATTGGTTAGCCTGGGTTAGCTCATTGGTTAGCATCAGTTAGCTCATTGGTTAGCCTCAGTTAGCTCATTGGTTAGCCTCGGTTAGCTCATTGGTTAGATTAAGTTAGCTCATTGGTTAGCCTGGGCTAGCTCATTGGTTAGCCTGTGTTAGCTCATTGGTTAGCCTGGGTTAGCTCATTGGTTAGCTTCAGTTAGCTCATTGGTTAGCCTCGGTTAGCTCATTGGTTAGCCTGGGTTAGCTCATTGGTTCGCGTATGTTAGCTCATTGGTTAGCCTCAGTTAGCTCATTGGTTAGCCTTGGTTAGCTCATTGGTTAGCCTGGGTTAGCTCATTACTCGGTTAGCTCATTGGTTAACCTCGGTTAGCTCATTGGTTAGCTTCAGTTAGCTCATTGGTTAGCCTGGGTTAGCTCATTGGTTAGCCTGGGTTAGCTCATTGGTTAGCCTGGGTTAGCTCATTGGTTAGCTTCAGTTAGCTCATTGGTTAGCCTCGGTTAGCTCATTGGTTAGCATCAGTTAGCTCATTGTTTAGCTTCAGTTAGCTCATTGGTTAGCTTCAGTTAGCTCATTGGTTAGCCTCGGTTAGCTCATTGGTTATCATCAGTTAGCTCATTGGTTAGCCTCAGTTAGCTCATTGGTTAGCATCAGTTAGCTCATTGGTTAGCCTCGGTGAGCTCATTGGTTAGCTTCAGTTAGCTCATTGGTTAGCTTCATTTAGCCAATTGGTTAGCCTCGGTTAGCTCATTGGTTAGCCTGGGTTAGCTCATTCCTCGGTTAGCTCATTGGTTAGCCTGGGTTAGCTCATTGGTTAGCTTCAGTTAGCTCATTGGTTAGCCTGGATTAGCTCATTGGTTAGCTTCAGTTAGCTCATTGGTTAGCCTGGGCTAGCTCATTGGTTAGCCTGGGTTAGCTCATTGGTTAGCATCAGTTAGCTCATTGGTTAGATTAAGTTAGCTCATTGGTTAGCCTGGGCTAGCTCATTGGTTAGCCTGTGTTAGCTCATTGGTTAGCCTGGGTTAGCTCATTGGTTAGCTTCAGTTAGCTCATTGGTTAGCCTCGGTTAGCTCATTGGTTAGCCTGGGTTAGCTCATTGGTTAGCGTATGTTAGCTCATTGGTTAGCCTCAGTTAGCTCATTGGTTAGCCTTGGTTAGCTCATTGGTTAGCCTGGGTTAGCTCATTACTCGGTTAGATCATTGGTTAACCTCGGTTAGCTCATTGGTTAGCTTCAGTTAGCTCATTGGTTAGCCTGGGTTAGCTCATTGGTTAGCCTCGGTTAGCTCATTGGTTAGCCTGGGTTAGCTCATTGGTTAGCCTGGATTAGCTCATTGGTTAGCTTCAGTTAGCTCATTGGTTAGCCTGGGCTAGCTCATTGGTTAGCCTGGGTTAGCTCATTGGTTAGCATCAGTTAGCTCATTGGTTAGCTTCAGTTAGCTCATTGGTTAGCCTCGGTTAGCTCATTGGTTAGCCTGGGTTAGCTCATTGGTTAGCCTGGGTTAGCTCACTCCTCGGTTAGCCGGGGTTAGCTCATTGGTTAGCTTGAGTTAGCTAATTGGTTAGCCTCGGTTAGCTCATTGGTTAGCATCAGTTAGCTCATTGGTTAGCCTCAGTTAGCTCATTGTTAGCTTCAGTTAGCTCATTGGTTAGCCTGGGTTAGCCTGGGTTAGCTCATTGGTTAGCTTCCGTTAGCTCATTGGTTAGCCTCCGTTAGCTCATTGTTAGCTTCAGTTAGCTCATTGGTTAGCCTGGGTTAGCCTGGGTTAGCTCATTGGTTAGCCTCGGTTAGCTCATTGGTTAGCATCAGTTAGCTCTCTGGTTAGCATCAGTTAGCTCTTTGGTTAGCCTCAGTTAGCTCATTGGTTAGCCTGGGTTAGCTCATTCCTCGGTTAGCTCATTGGTTAGCTTCAGTTAGCTCATTGGTTAGCCTGGGTTAGCTCATTGGTTAGCCTCAGTTAGCTCATTGGTTAGCATCAGTTAGCTCATTGGTTAGCTTCAGTTAGCTCATTGGTTAGCCTCGGTTAGCTCATTGGTTAGCCTGCGTTAACTCATTGGTTAGCTTCAGTTGGCTCATTGGTTAGCCTGGGTTAGCTCATTGGTTAGCCTGGGTTAGCTCATTGTTTAGCCTGGGTTAGCTTCAGTTAGCTCATTGGTTAGCCTCGGTTAGCTCATTGGTTAGCATCAGTTAGCTCATTGGTTAGCTTCAGTTAGCTCATTGGTTAGCCTCGGTTAGCTCATTGGTTAGATTCAGTTAGCTCATTGGTTAGCCTGGGCTAGCTCATTGGTTAGCCTGGGTTAGCTCATTGGTTAGCCTAGGTTAGCTCATTGGTTAGCTTCAGTTAGCTCATTGGTTAGCCTCGGTTAGCTCATTGGTTAGCCTGGGTTAGCTCATTGGTTAGCATCAGTTAGCTCATTGGTTAGCCTCAGTTAGCTCATTGGTTAGCCTCGGTTAGCTCATTGGTTAGCCTGGGTTAGCTCATTACTCGGTTAGCTCATTGGTTAGCCTCGGTTAGCTCATTGGTTAGCATCAGTTAGCTCATTGGTTAGCTTCAGTTAGCTCATTGGTTAGCCTCGGTTAGCTCATTGGTTAGATTCAGTTAGCTCATTGGTTAGCATCAGTTAGCTCATTGGTTAGCCTCAGTTAGCTCATTGGTTAGCATCAGTTAGCTCATTGGTTAGCTTCAGTTAGCTCATTGGTTAGCCTGGGCTAGCTCATTGGTTAGCCTGGGTTAGCTCATTGGTTAGCTTCAGTTAGCTCATTGGTTAGCCTGGGTTAGCTCATTGGTTAGCCTGGGTTAGCTCATTGGTTAGCCTGGGTTAGCTCATTGGTTAGCTTCAGTTAGCTCATTGGTTAGCTTCAGTTAGCTCATTGGTTAGCCTGGGTTAGCTCATTGGTTAGCCTGGGCTAGCTCATTGGTTAGCCTGGGTTAGCTCATTGGTTAGCTTCAGTTAGCTCATTGGTTAGCCTGGGTTAGCTCATTGGTTAGCCTGGGTTAGCTCATTGGTTAGCCTGGGTTAGCTCATTGGTTAGCTTCAGTTAGCTCATTGGTTAGCCTCGGTTAGCTCATTGGTTAGCATTAGTTAGCTCATTGGTTAGCCTGGGTTAGCTCATTGGTTAGCTTCAGTTAGCTCATTGGTTAGCCTGGGTTAGCTCATTGGTTAGCCTCGGTTAGCTCATTGGTTAGCCTGGGTTAGCTCATTGGTTAGCCTGGATTAGCTCATTGGTTAGCTTCAGTTAGCTCATTGGTTAGCCTGGGCTAGCTCATTGGTTAGCCTGGGTTAGCTCATTGGTTAGCATCAGTTAGCTCATTGGTTAGATTAAGTCAGCTCATTGGTTAGCCTGGGCTAGCTCATTGGTTAGCCTGTGTTAGCTCATTGGTTAGCCTGGGTTAGCTCATTGGTTAGCTTCAGTTAGCTCATTGGTTAGCCTCGGTTAGCTCATTGGTTAGCCTGGGTTAGCTCATTGGTTAGCGTATGTTAGCTCATTGGTTAGCCTCAGTTAGCTCATTGGTTAGCCTTGGTTAGCTCATTGGTTAGCCTGGGTTAGCTCATTACTCGGTTAGCTCATTGGTTAACCTCGGTTAGCTCATTGGTTAGCTTCAGTTAGCTCATTGGTTAGCCTGGGTTAGCTCATTGGTTAGCCTCGGTTAGCTCATTGGTTAGCCTGGGTTAGCTCATTGGTTAGCCTGGATTAGCTCATTGGTTAGCTTCAGTTAGCTCATTGGTTAGCCTGGGCTAGCTCATTGGTTAGCCTGGGTTAGCTCATTGGTTAGCATCAGTTAGCTCATTGGTTAGCTTCAGTTAGCTCATTGGTTAGCCTCGGTTAGCTCATTGGTTAGCCTGGGTTAGCTCATTGGTTAGCCTGGGTTAGCTCATTCCTCGGTTAGCCGGGGTTAGCTCATTGGTTAGCTTCAGTTAACTCATTGGTTAGCCTCGGTTAGCTCATTGGTTAGCATCAGTTAGCTCATTGGTTAGCCTCAGTTAGCTCATTGTTAGCTTCAGTTAGCTCATTGGTTAGCCTGGGTTAGCCTGGGTTAGCTCATTGGTTAGCTTCCGTTAGCTCATTGGTTAGCCTCCGTTAGCTCATTGTTAGCTTCAGTTAGCTCATTGGTTAGCCTGGGTTAGCCTGGGTTAGCTCATTGGTTAGCCTCGGTTAGCTCATTGGTTAGCATCAGTTAGCTCTCTGGTTAGCATCAGTTAGCTCTTTGGTTAGCCTCAGTTAGCTCATTGGTTAGCCTGGGTTAGCTCATTCCTCGGTTAGCTCATTGGTTAGCTTCAGTTAGCTCATTGGTTAGCCTGGGTTAGCTCATTGGTTAGCCTCAGTTAGCTCATTGGTTAGCATCAGTTAGCTCATTGGTTAGCTTCAGTTAGCTCATTGGTTAGCCTCGGTTAGCTCATTGGTTAGCCTGCGTTAACTCATTGGTTAGCTTCAGTTAGCTCATTGGTTAGCCTGGGTTAGCTCATTGGTTAGCCTGGGTTAGCTCATTGTTTAGCCTGGGTTAGCTTCAGTTAGCTCATTGGTTAGCCTCGGTTAGCTCATTGGTTAGCATCAGTTAGCTCATTGGTTAGCTTCAGTTAGCTCATTGGTTAGCCTCGGTTAGCTCATTGGTTAGATTCAGTTAGCTCATTGGTTAGCCTCGGTTAGCTCATTGGTTAGCCTGGGTTAGCTCATTGGTAAGCATCAGTTAGCTCATTGGTTAGCCTCAGTTAGCTCATTGGTTAGCCTCGGTTAGCTCATTGGTTAGCCTGGGTTAGCTCATTACTCGGTTAGCTCATTGGTTAGCCTCGGTTAGCTCATTGGTTAGCATCAGTTAGCTCATTGGTTAGCTTCAGTTAGCTCATTGGTTAGCCTCGGTTAGCTCATTGGTTAGATTCAGTTAGCTCATTGGTTAGCCTGGGCTAGCTCATTGGTTAGCCTGGGTTAGCTCATTGGTTAGCCTAGGTTAGCTCATTGGTTAGCTTCAGTTAGCTCATTGGTTAGCCTCGGTTAGCTCATTGGTTAGCCTGGGTTAGCTCATTGGTTAGCATCAGTTAGCTCATTGGTTAGCCTCAGTTAGCTCATTGGTTAGCCTCGGTTAGCTCATTGGTTAGCCTCGGTTAGCTCATTACTCGGTTAGCTCATTGGTTAGCTTCAGTTAGCTCATTGGTTAGCCTGGGCTAGCTCATTGGTTAGCCTGGGTTAGCTCATTGGTTAGCCTGGGTTAGCTCATTAGTTAGCTTCAGTTAGCTCATTGGTTAGCCTCGGTTAGCTCATTGGTTAGCATCAGTTAGCTCATTGGTTAGCCTCAGTTAGCTCATTGGTTAGCCTCGGTTAACTCATTGGTTAGATTCAGTTAGCTCATTGGTTAGCCTGGGCTAGCTCATTGGTTAGCCTGGGTTAGCTCATTGGTTAGCCTGGGTTAGCTCATTGGTTAGCTTCAGTTAGCTCATTGGTTAATCTCGGTTAGCTCATTGGTTAGCCTGGGTTAGCTCACATGTTAGCATCAGTTAGCTCATTGGTTAGCCTCAGTTAGCTCATTGGTTAGCCTCGGTTAGCTCATTAGTTAGCCTGGGTTAGCTCATTGGTTAGCCTGGGTTAGCTCATTGGTTAGCTTCAGTTAGCTCATTGGTTAGCCTGGTTTAGCTCATTGGTTAGCCTGGGTTAGCTCATTCCTCGGTTAGCTCATTGGTTATCCTGGGTTAGCTTCAGTTAGCTCATTGGTTAGCCTCGGTTAGCTCATTGGTTAGCGTATGTTAGCTCATTGGTTAGCCTCAGTTAGCTCATTGGTTAGCCTTGGTTAGCTCATTGGTTAGCCTGGGTTAGCTCATTACTCGGTTAGCTCATTGGTTAACCTCGGTTAGCTCATTGGTTAGCTTCAGTTAGCTCATTGGTTAGCCTGGGTTAGCTCATTGGTTAGCCTCGGTTAGCTCATTGGTTAGCCTGGGTTAGCTCATTGGTTAGCCTGGATTAGCTCATTGGTTAGCTTCAGTTAGCTCATTGGTTAGCCTGGGCTAGCTCATTGGTTAGCCTGGGTTAGCTCATTGGTTAGCATCAGTTAGCTCATTGGTTAGCTTCAGTTAGCTCATTGGTTAGCCTCGGTTAGCTCATTGGTTAGCCTGGGTTAGCTCATTGGTTAGCCTGGGTTAGCTCATTCCTCGGTTAGCCGGGGTTAGCTCATTGGTTAGCTTCAGTTAACTCATTGGTTAGCCTCGGTTAGCTCATTGGTTAGCATCAGTTAGCTCATTGGTTAGCCTCAGTTAGCTCATTGTTAGCTTCAGTTAGCTCATTGGTTAGCCTGGGTTAGCCTGGGTTAGCTCATTGGTTAGCTTCCGTTAGCTCATTGGTTAGCCTCCGTTAGCTCATTGTTAGCTTCAGTTAGCTCATTGGTTAGCCTGGGTTAGCCTGGGTTAGCTCATTGGTTAGCCTCGGTTAGCTCATTGGTTAGCATCAGTTAGCTCTCTGGTTAGCATCAGTTAGCTCTTTGGTTAGCCTCAGTTAGCTCATTGGTTAGCCTGGGTTAGCTCATTCCTCGGTTAGCTCATTGGTTAGCTTCAGTTAGCTCATTGGTTAGCCTGGGTTAGCTCATTGGTTAGCCTCAGTTAGCTCATTGGTTAGCATCAGTTAGCTCATTGGTTAGCTTCAGTTAGCTCATTGGTTAGCCTCGGTTAGCTCATTGGTTAGCCTGCGTTAACTCATTGGTTAGCTTCAGTTAGCTCATTGGTTAGCCTGGGTTAGCTCATTGGTTAGCCTGGGTTAGCTCATTGTTTAGCCTGGGTTAGCTTCAGTTAGCTCATTGGTTAGCCTCGGTTAGCTCATTGGTTAGCATCAGTTAGCTCATTGGTTAGCTTCAGTTAGCTCATTGGTTAGCCTCGGTTAGCTCATTGGTTAGATTCAGTTAGCTCATTGGTTAGCCTCGGTTAGCTCATTGGTTAGCCTGGGTTAGCTCATTGGTAAGCATCAGTTAGCTCATTGGTTAGCCTCAGTTAGCTCATTGGTTAGCCTCGGTTAGCTCATTGGTTAGCCTGGGTTAGCTCATTACTCGGTTAGCTCATTGGTTAGCCTCGGTTAGCTCATTGGTTAGCATCAGTTAGCTCATTGGTTAGCTTCAGTTAGCTCATTGGTTAGCCTCGGTTAGCTCATTGGTTAGATTCAGTTAGCTCATTGGTTAGCCTGGGCTAGCTCATTGGTTAGCCTGGGTTAGCTCATTGGTTAGCCTAGGTTAGCTCATTGGTTAGCTTCAGTTAGCTCATTGGTTAGCCTCGGTTAGCTCATTGGTTAGCCTGGGTTAGCTCATTGGTTAGCATCAGTTAGCTCATTGGTTAGCCTCAGTTAGCTCATTGGTTAGCCTCGGTTAGCTCATTGGTTAGCCTCGGTTAGCTCATTACTCGGTTAGCTCATTGGTTAGCTTCAGTTAGCTCATTGGTTAGCCTGGGCTAGCTCATTGGTTAGCCTGGGTTAGCTCATTGGTTAGCCTGGGTTAGCTCATTAGTTAGCTTCAGTTAGCTCATTGGTTAGCCTCGGTTAGCTCATTGGTTAGCATCAGTTAGCTCATTGGTTAGCCTCAGTTAGCTCATTGGTTAGCCTCGGTTAACTCATTGGTTAGATTCAGTTAGCTCATTGGTTAGCCTGGGCTAGCTCATTGGTTAGCCTGGGTTAGCTCATTGGTTAGCCTGGGTTAGCTCATTGGTTAGCTTCAGTTAGCTCATTGGTTAATCTCGGTTAGCTCATTGGTTAGCCTGGGTTAGCTCACATGTTAGCATCAGTTAGCTCATTGGTTAGCCTCAGTTAGCTCATTGGTTAGCCTCGGTTAGCTCATTAGTTAGCCTGGGTTAGCTCATTGGTTAGCCTGGTTTAGCTCATTGGTTAGCCTGGGTTAGCTCATTCCTCGGTTAGCTCATTGGTTATCCTGGGTTAGCTTCAGTTAGCTCATTGGTTAGCCTCGGTTAGCTCATTGGTTAGCATCAGTTAGCTCATTGGTTAGCCTCAGTTAGCTCATTGGTTAGCCTCGGTTAGCTCATTGGTTAGCCTGGGTTAGCTCATTCCTCGGTTAGCTCATTGGTTAGCCTGGGTTAGCTCATTGGTTAGCCTGGGTTAGCTCATTCCTCGGTTAGCTCATTGGTTAGCCTGGGTTAGCTTCAGTTAGCTCATTGATCAGCCTCGGTTAGCTCATTGGTTATCCTGGGTTAGCTCATTACTCGGTTAGCTCATTGGTTAGCCTCGGTTAGCTCATTGGTGTGCTTCAGTTAGCTCATTGGTTAGCCTGGGCTAGCTCATTGGTTAGCATCAGTTAGCTCATTGTTTAGCTTCAGTTAGCTCATTGGTTGGCTTCAGTTAGCTCATTGGTTAGCCTCGGTTAGCTCATTGGTTAGCCTGGGTTAGCTCATTGGTTAGCATCAGTTAGCTCATTGGTTAGCCTCAGTTAGCTCATTGGTTAGCATCAGTTAGCTCATTGTTTAGCCTCGGTTAGCTCATTGGTTAGCTTCAGTTAGCTCATTGGTTAGCTTCAGTTAGCTCATTGGTTAGCCTCGGTTAGCTCATTGGTTAGCATCAGTTAGCTCATTGGTTAGCCTCAGTTAGCTCATTGGTTAGCCTCGGTTAGCTCATTGGTTAGCTTCAGTTAGCTCATTGGTTAGCCTGGGCTAGCTCATTGGTTAGCCTGGGTTAGCTCATTGGTTAGCATCAGTTAGCTCATTGGTTAGCTTCAGTTAGCTCATTGGTTAGCCTCGGTTAGCTCATTGGTTAGCCTGGGTTAGCTCATTCCTCGGTTAGCTCATTGGTTAGCCTGGGTTAGCTCATTGGTTAGCTTCAGTTAGCTCTTTGGTTAGCCTGGGTTAGCTCATTGGTTAGCCTCGGTTAGCTCATTGGTTAGCCTGGGTTAGCTCATTGGTTAGCCTGGATTAGCTCATTGGTTAGCCTCGGTTAGCTCATTGGTTAGCTTCAGTTTGCTCATTGGTTAGTTTCAGTTAGCTCATTGGTTAGCCTCGGTTAGCTCATTGGTTAGCCTGGGTTAGCTCATTCCTCGGTTAGCCGGGGTTAGCTCATTGGTTAGATTCAGTTAGCTCATTGGTTAGCCTGGGCTAGCTCATTGGTTAGCCTAGGTTAGCTCATTGGTTAGCTTCAGTTAGCTCATTGGTTAGCCTCGGTTAGCTCATTGGTTAGCCTGGGTTAGCTCATTGGTTAGCATCAGTTAGCTCATTGGTTAGCCTCAGTTAGCTCATTGGTTAGCCTCGGTTAGCTCATTGGTTAGCCTGGGTTAGCTCATTACTCGGTTAGCTCATTGGTTAGCCTCGGTTAGCTCATTGGTTAGCATCAGTTAGCTCATTGGTTAGCTTCAGTTAGCTCATTGGTTAGCCTCGGTTAGCTCATTGGTTAGATTCAGTTAGCTCATTGGTTAGCATCAGTTAGCTCATTGGTTAGCCTCAGTTAGCTCATTGGTTAGCATCAGTTAGCTCATTGGTTAGCTTCAGTTAGCTCATTGGTTAGCCTGGGCTAGCTCATTGGTTAGCCTGGGTTAGCTCATTGGTTAGCTTCAGTTAGCTCATTGGTTAGCCTGGGTTAGCTCATTGGTTAGCCTGGGTTAGCTCATTGGTTAGCCTGGGTTAGCTCATTGGTTAGCTTCAGTTAGCTCATTGGTTAGCTTCAGTTAGCTCATTGGTTAGCCTGGGTTAGCTCATTGGTTAGCCTGGGCTAGCTCATTGGTTAGCCTCGGTTAGCTCATTGGTTAGCTTCAGTTAGCTCATTGGTTAGCCTGGGTTAGCTCATTGGTTAGCCTGGGTTAGCTCATTGGTTAGCCTGGGTTAGCTCATTGGTTAGCTTCAGTTAGCTCATTGGTTAGCCTCGGTTAGCTCATTGGTTAGCATTAGTTAGCTCATTGGTTAGCCTGGGTTAGCTCATTGGTTAGCTTCAGTTAGCTCATTGGTTAGCCTGGGTTAGCTCATTGGTTAGCCTCGGTTAGCTCAATGGTTAGCCTGGGTTAGCTCATTGGTTAGCCTGGATTAGCTCATTGGTTAGCTTCAGTTAGCGCATTGGTTAGCCTGGGCTAGCTCATTGGTTAGCCTGGGTTAGCTCATTGGTTAGCATCAGTTAGCTCATTGGTTAGATTAAGTTAGCTCATTGGTTAGCCTGGGCTAGCTCATTGGTTAGCCTGTGTTAGCTCATTGGTTAGCCTGGGTTAGCTCATTGGTTAGCTTCAGTTAGCTCATTGGTTAGCCTCGGTTAGCTCATTGGTTAGCCTGGGTTAGCTCATTGGTTAGCGTATGTTAGCTCATTGGTTAGCCTCAGTTAGCTCATTGGTTAGCCTTGGTTAGCTCATTGGTTAGCCTGGGTTAGCTCATTACTCGGTTAGCTCATTGGTTAACCTCGGTTAGCTCATTGGTTAGCTTCAGTTAGCTCATTGGTTAGCCTGGGTTAGCTCATTGGTTAGCCTCGGTTAGCTCATTGGTTAGCCTGGGTTAGCTCATTGGTTAGCCTGGATTAGCTCATTGGTTAGCTTCAGTTAGCTCATTGGTTAGCCTGGGCTAGCTCATTGGTTAGCCTGGGTTAGCTCATTGGTTAGCATCAGTTAGCTCATTGGTTAGCTTCAGTTAGCTCATTGGTTAGCCTCGGTTAGCTCATTGGTTAGCCTGGGTTAGCTCATTGGTTAGCCTGGGTTAGCTCATTCCTCGGTTAGCCGGGGTTAGCTCATTGGTTAGCTTCAGTTAACTCATTGGTTAGCCTCGGTTAGCTCATTGGTTAGCATCAGTTAGCTCATTGGTTAGCCTCAGTTAGCTCATTGTTAGCTTCAGTTAGCTCATTGGTTAGCCTGGGTTAGCCTGGGTTAGCTCATTGGTTAGCTTCCGTTAGCTCATTGGTTAGCCTCCGTTAGCTCATTGTTAGCTTCAGTTAGCTCATTGGTTAGCCTGGGTTAGCCTGGGTTAGCTCATTGGTTAGCCTCGGTTAGCTCATTGGTTAGCATCAGTTAGCTCTCTGGTTAGCATCAGTTAGCTCTTTGGTTAGCCTCAGTTAGCTCATTGGTTAGCCTGGGTTAGCTCATTCCTCGGTTAGCTCATTGGTTAGCTTCAGTTAGCTCATTGGTTAGCCTGGGTTAGCTCATTGGTTAGCCTCAGTTAGCTCATTGGTTAGCATCAGTTAGCTCATTGGTTAGCTTCAGTTAGCTCATTGGTTAGCCTCGGTTAGCTCATTGGTTAGCCTGCGTTAACTCATTGGTTAGCTTCAGTTAGCTCATTGGTTAGCCTGGGTTAGCTCATTGGTTAGCCTGGGTTATCTAATTGTTTAGACTGGGTTAGCTTCAGTTAGCTCATTGGTTAGCCTCGGTTAGCTCATTGGTTAGCATCAGTTAGCTCATTGGTTAGCTTCAGTTAGCTCATTGGTTAGCCTCGGTTAGCTCATTGGTTAGATTCAGTTAGCTCATTGGTTAGCCTGGGCTAGCTCATTGGTTAGCCTGGGTTAGCTCATTGGTTAGCCTAGGTTAGCTCATTGGTTAGCTTCAGTTAGCTCATTGGTTAGCCTCGGTTAGCTCATTGGTTAGCCTGGGTTAGCTCATTGGTTAGCATCAGTTAGCTCATTGGTTAGCCTCAGTTAGCTCATTGGTTAGCCTCGGTTAGCTCATTGGTTAGCCTGGGTTAGCTCATTACTCGGTTAGCTCATTGGTTAGCCTCGGTTAGCTCATTGGTTAGCATCAGTTAGCTCATTGGTTAGCTTCAGTTAGCTCATTGGTTAGCCTCGGTTAGCTCATTGGTTAGATTCAGTTAGCTCATTGGTTAGCCTGGGCTAGCTCATTGGTTAGCCTGGGTTAGCTCATTGGTTAGCCTAGGTTAGCTCATTGGTTAGCTTCAGTTAGCTCATTGGTTAGCCTCGGTTAGCTCATTGGTTAGCCTGGGTTAGCTCATTGGTTAGCATCAGTTAGCTCATTGGTTAGCCTCAGTTAGCTCATTGGTTAGCCTCGGTTAGCTCATTGGTTAGCCTCGGTTAGCTCATTACTCGGTTAGCTCATTGGTTAGCTTCAGTTAGCTCATTGGTTAGCCTGGGCTAGCTCATTGGTTAGCCTGGGTTAGCTCATTAGTTAGCTTCAGTTAGCTCATTGGTTAGCCTCGGTTAGCTCATTGGTTAGCATCAGTTAGCTCATTGGTTAGCCTCAGTTAGCTCATTGGTTAGCCTCGGTTAACTCATTGGTTAGATTCAGTTAGCTCATTGGTTAGCCTGGGCTAGCTCATTGGTTAGCCTGGGTTAGCTCATTGGTTAGCCTGGGTTAGCTCATTGGTTAGCTTCAGTTAGCTCATTGGTTAATCTCGGTTAGCTCATTGGTTAGCCTGGGTTAGCTCACATGTTAGCATCAGTTAGCTCATTGGTTAGCCTCAGTTAGCTCATTGGTTAGCCTCGGTTAGCTCATTAGTTAGCCTGGGTTAGCTCATTGGTTAGCCTGGGTTAGCTCATTGGTAAGCTTCAGTTAGCTCATTGGTTAGCCTGGTTTAGCTCATTGGTTAGCCTGGGTTAGCTCATTCCTCGGTTAGCTCATTGGTTATCCTGGGTTAGCTTCAGTTAGCTCATTGGTTAGCCTCGGTTAGCTCATTGGTTAGCATCAGTTAGCTCATTGGTTAGCCTCAGTTAGCTCATTGGTTAGCCTCGGTTAGCTCATTGGTTAGCCTGGGTTAGCTCATTCCTCGGTTAGCTCATTGGTTAGCCTGGGTTAGCTCATTGGTTAGCCTGGGTTAGCTCATTCCTCGGTTAGCTCATTTGTTAGCCTGGGTTAGCTTCAGTTAGCTCATTGATCAGCCTCGGTTAGCTCATTGGTTATCCTGGGTTAGCTCATTACTCGGTTAGCTCATTGGTTAGCCTCGGTTAGCTCATTGGTGTGCTTCAGTTAGCTCATTGGTTAGCCTGGGCTAGCTCATTGGTTAGCATCAGTTAGCTCATTGTTTAGCTTCAGTTAGCTCATTGGTTGGCTTCAGTTAGCTCATTGGTTAGCCTCGGTTAGCTCATTGGTTAGCCTGGGTTAGCTCATTGGTTAGCATCAGTTAGCTCATTGGTTAGCCTCAGTTAGCTCATTGGTTAGCATCAGTTAGCTCATTGTTTAGCCTCGGTTAGCTCATTGGTTAGCTTCAGTTAGCTCATTGGTTAGCTTCAGTTAGCTCATTGGTTAGCCTCGGTTAGCTCATTGGTTAGCATCAGTTAGCTCATTGGTTAGCCTCAGTTAGCTCATTGGTTAGCCTCGGTTAGCTCATTGGTTAGCTTCAGTTAGCTCATTGGTTAGCCTGGGCTAGCTCATTGGTTAGCCTGGGTTAGCTCATTGGTTAGCATCAGTTAGCTCATTGGTTAGCTTCAGTTAGCTCATTGGTTAGCCTCGGTTAGCTCATTGGTTAGCCTGGGTTAGCTCATTCCTCGGTTAGCTCATTGGTTAGCCTGGGTTAGCTCATTGGTTAGCTTCAGTTAGCTCATTGGTTAGCCTGGGTTAGCTCATTGGTTAGCCTCGGTTAGCTCATTGGTTAGCCTGGGTTAGCTCATTGGTTAGCCTGTATTAGCTCATTGGTTAGCCTCGGTTAGCTCATTGGTTAGCTTCAGTTTGCTCATTGGTTAGTTTCAGTTAGCTCATTGGTTAGCCTCGGTTAGCTCATTGGTTAGCCTGGGTTAGCTCATTCCTCGGTTAGCCGGGGTTAGCTCATTGGTTAGATTCAGTTAGCTCATTGGTTAGCCTGGGCTAGCTCATTGGTTAGCCTGGGTTAGCTCATTGGTTAGCATGAGTTAGCTCATTGGTTAGCCTCAGTTAGCTCATTGGTTAGCCTCGGTTAGCTCATTGGTTAGCCTGGGTTAGCTCATTGGTTAGCCTGGGTTAGCTCATTGGTTAGCTTCAGTTAGCTCATTGGTTAGCCTCGGTTAGCTCATTGGTTAGCCTGGGTTAGCTCATTCCTCGGTTAGCTCATTGGTTAGCCTGGGTTAGCTTCAGTTAGCTCATTGGTTAGCATCAGTTAGCTCATTGGTTAGCCTCAGTTAGCTCATTGGTTAGCCTCGGTTAGCTCATTGGTTAGCCTGGGTTAGCTCATTGGTTAGCCTGGGTTAGCTCATTGGTTAGCTTCAGTTAGCTCATTGGTTAGCCTCGGTTAGCTCATAGGTTAGCCTGGGTTAGCTCATTCCTCGGTTAGCTCATTGGTTAGCCTGGGTTAGCTTCAGTTAGCTCATTGGTTAGCCTCGGTTAGCTCATTGGTTAGCCTGGGTTAGCTCATTGGTTAGCTTCAGTTAGCTCATTGGTTAGCCTCGGTTAGCTCATTGGTTAGCCTGGGTTAGCTCATTGGTTAGCCTGGGTTAGCTCATTGGTTAGCTTCAGTTAGCTCATTGGTTAGCCTCGGTTAGCTCATTGGTTAGCATCAGTTAGCTCATTGTTTAGCTTCAGTTAGCTCATTGGTTAGCTTCAGTTAGCTCATTGGTTAGCCTCCGTTAGCTCATTGGTTAGCATCAGTTAGCTCATTGGTTAGCCTCAGTTAGCTCATTACTCGGTTAGCTCATTGGTTAACCTTGGTTAGCTCATTGGTTAGCTTCAGTTAGCTCATTGGTTAGCCTGGGTTAGCTCATTGGTTAGCCTGGGTTAGCTCATTGGTTAGCCTGGGTTAGCTCATTGGTTAGCTTCAGTTAGCTCATTGGTTAGCCTCGGTTAGCTCATTGGTTAGCATCAGTTAGCTCATTGTTTAGCTTCAGTTAGCTCATTGGTTAGCTTCAGTTAGCTCATTGGTTAGCCTCCGTTAGCTCATTGGTTAGCATCAGTTAGCTCATTGGTTAGCCTCAGTTAGCTCATTGGTTAGCATCAGTTAGCTCATTGGTTAGCCTGGGTTAGCTCATTCCTCGGTTAGCTCATTGGTTAGCATCAGTTAGCTCATTGGTTAGCCTGGGTTAGCTCATTCCTCGGTTAGCTCATTGGTTAGCTTCAGTTAGCTCATTGGTTAGCCTCGGTTAGCTCATTGGTTAGCATCAGTTAGCTCATTGTTTAGCTTCAGTTAGCTCATTGGTTAGCTTCAGTTAGCTCATTGGTTAGCCTCGGTTAGCTCATTGGTTAGCATCAGTTAGCTCTCTGGTTAGCATCAGTTAGCTCTTTGGTTAGCCTCAGTTAGCTCATTGGTTAGCCTGGGTTAGCTCATTCCTCGGTTAGCTCATTGGTTAGCTTCAGTTAGCTCATTGGTTAGCCTGGGTTAGCTCATTGGTTAGCCTCAGTTAGCTCATTGGTTAGCATCAGTTAGCTCATTGGTTAGCCTGGGTTAGCTCATTGGTTAGCATCAGTTAGCTCATTGGTTAGCCTCGGTTAGCTCATTGGTTAGCCTGGGTTAGCTCATTCCTCGGTTAGCCGGGGTTAGCTCATTGGTTAGATTCAGTTAGCTCATTGGTTAGCCTGGGCTAGCTCATTGGTTAGCCTGGGTTAGCTCATTGGTTAGCATGAGTTAGCTCATTGGTTAGCCTCAGTTAGCTCATTGGTTAGCCTCGGTTAGCTCATTGGTTAGCCTGGGTTAGCTCATTGGTTAGCCTGGGTTAGCTCATTGGTTAGCTTCAGTTAGCTCATTGGTTAGCCTCGGTTAGCTCATTGGTTAGCCTGGGTTAGCTCATTCCTCGGTTAGCTCATTGGTTAGCCTGGGTTAGCTTCAGTTAGCTCATTGGTTAGCATCAGTTAGCTCATTGGTTAGCCTCAGTTAGCTCATTGGTTAGCCTCGGTTAGCTCATTGGTTAGCCTGGGTTAGCTCATTGGTTAGCCTGGGTTAGCTCATTGGTTAGCTTCAGTTAGCTCATTGGTTAGCCTCGGTTAGCTCATAGGTTAGCCTGGGTTAGCTCATTCCTCGGTTAGCTCATTGGTTAGCCTGGGTTAGCTTCAGTTAGCTCATTGGTTAGCCTCGGTTAGCTCATTGGTTAGCCTGGGTTAGCTCATTGGTTAGCTTCAGTTAGCTCATTGGTTAGCCTCGGTTAGCTCATTGGTTAGCCTGGGTTAGCTCATTGGTTAGCCTGGGTTAGCTCATTGGTTAGCTTCAGTTAGCTCATTGGTTAGCCTCGGTTAGCTCATTGGTTAGCATCAGTTAGCTCATTGTTTAGCTTCAGTTAGCTCATTGGTTAGCTTCAGTTAGCTCATTGGTTAGCCTCCGTTAGCTCATTGGTTAGCATCAGTTAGCTCATTGGTTAGCCTCAGTTAGCTCATTACTCGGTTAGCTCATTGGTTAACCTTGGTTAGCTCATTGGTTAGCTTCAGTTAGCTCATTGGTTAGCCTGGGTTAGCTCATTGGTTAGCCTGGGTTAGCTCATTGGTTAGCCTGGGTTAGCTCATTGGTTAGCTTCAGTTAGCTCATTGGTTAGCCTCGGTTAGCTCATTGGTTAGCATCAGTTAGCTCATTGTTTAGCTTCAGTTAGCTCATTGGTTAGCTTCAGTTAGCTCATTGGTTAGCCTCCGTTAGCTCATTGGTTAGCATCAGTTAGCTCATTGGTTAGCCTCAGTTAGCTCATTGGTTAGCATCAGTTAGCTCATTGGTTAGCCTGGGTTAGCTCATTCCTCGGTTAGCTCATTGGTTAGCATCAGTTAGCTCATTGGTTAGCCTGGGTTAGCTCATTCCTCGGTTAGCTCATTGGTTAGCTTCAGTTAGCTCATTGGTTAGCCTCGGTTAGCTCATTGGTTAGCATCAGTTAGCTCATTGTTTAGCTTCAGTTAGCTCATTGGTTAGCTTCAGTTAGCTCATTGGTTAGCCTCGGTTAGCTCATTGGTTAGCATCAGTTAGCTCTCTGGTTAGCATCAGTTAGCTCTTTGGTTAGCCTCAGTTAGCTCATTGGTTAGCCTGGGTTAGCTCATTCCTCGGTTAGCTCATTGGTTAGCTTCAGTTAGCTCATTGGTTAGCCTGGGTTAGCTCATTGGTTAGCCTCAGTTAGCTCATTGGTTAGCATCAGTTAGCTCATTGGTTAGCCTGGGTTAGCTCATTGGTTAGCATCAGTTAGCTCATTGGTTAGCCTCAGTTAGCTCATTGGTTAGCCTCGGTTAGCTCATTGGTTAGCCTGCGTTAACTCATTGGTTAGCTTCAGTTAGCTCATTGGTTAGCCTGGGTTAGCTCATTGGTTAGCCTGGGTTAGCTCATTGTTTAGCCTGGGTTAGCTTCAGTTAGCTCATTGGTTAGCCTCGGTTAGCTCATTGGTTAGCATCAGTTAGCTCATTGGTTAGCTTCAGTTAGCTCATTGGTTAGCCTCGGTTAGCTCATTGGTTAGATTCAGTTAGCTCATTGGTTAGCCTCGGTTAGCTCATTGGTTAGCCTGGGTTAGCTCATTGGTTAGCATCAGTTAGCTCATTGGTTAGCCTCAGTTAGCTCATTGGTTAGCCTCGGTTAGCTCATTGGTTAGCCTGGGTTAGCTCATTACTCGGTTAGCTCATTGGTTAGCCTCGGTTAGCTCATTGGTTAGCATCAGTTAGCTCATTGGTTAGCTTCAGTTAGCTCATTGGTTAGCCTCGGTTAGCTCATTGGTTAGATTCAGTTAGCTCATTGGTTAGCCTGGGCTAGCTCATTGGTTAGCCTGGGTTAGCTCATTGGTTAGCCTAGGTTAGCTCATTGGTTAGCTTCAGTTAGCTCATTGGTTAGCCTCGGTTAGCTCATTGGTTAGCCTGGGTTAGCTCATTGGTTAGCATCAGTTAGCTCATTGGTTAGCCTCAGTTAGCTCATTGGTTAGCCTCGGTTAGCTCATTGGTTAGCCTCGGTTAGCTCATTACTCGGTTAGCTCATTGGTTAGCTTCAGTTAGCTCATTGGTTAGCCTGGGCTAGCTCATTGGTTAGCCTGGGTTAGCTCATTGGTTAGCCTGGTTTAGCTCATTGGTTAGCCTGGGTTAGCTCATTCCTCGGTTAGCTCATTGGTTATCCTGGGTTAGCTTCAGTTAGCTCATTGGTTAGCCTCGGTTAGCTCATTGGTTAGCATCAGTTAGCTCATTGGTTAGCCTCAGTTAGCTCATTGGTTAGCCTCGGTTAGCTCATTGGTTAGCCTGGGTTAGCTCATTCCTCGGTTAGCTCATTGGTTAGCCTGGGTTAGCTCATTGGTTAGCCTGGGTTAGCTCATTCCTCGGTTAGCTCATTTGTTAGCCTGGGTTAGCTTCAGTTAGCTCATTGATCAGCCTCGGTTAGCTCATTGGTTATCCTGGGTTAGCTCATTACTCGGTTAGCTCATTGGTTAGCCTCGGTTAGCTCATTGGTGTGCTTCAGTTAGCTCATTGGTTAGCCTGGGCTAGCTCATTGGTTAGCATCAGTTAGCTCATTGTTTAGCTTCAGTTAGCTCATTGGTTGGCTTCAGTTAGCTCATTGGTTAGCCTCGGTTAGCTCATTGGTTAGCCTGGGTTAGCTCATTGGTTAGCATCAGTTAGCTCATTGGTTAGCCTCAGTTAGCTCATTGGTTAGCATCAGTTAGCTCATTGTTTAGCCTCGGTTAGCTCATTGGTTAGCTTCAGTTAGCTCATTGGTTAGCTTCAGTTAGCTCATTGGTTAGCCTCGGTTAGCTCATTGGTTAGCATCAGTTAGCTCATTGGTTAGCCTCAGTTAGCTCATTGGTTAGCCTCGGTTAGCTCATTGGTTAGCTTCAGTTAGCTCATTGGTTAGCCTGGGCTAGCTCATTGGTTAGCCTGGGTTAGCTCATTGGTTAGCATCAGTTAGCTCATTGGTTAGCTTCAGTTAGCTCATTGGTTAGCCTCGGTTAGCTCATTGGTTAGCCTGGGTTAGCTCATTCCTCGGTTAGCTCATTGGTTAGCCTGGGTTAGCTCATTGGTTAGCTTCAGTTAGCTCATTGGTTAGCCTGGGTTAGCTCATTGGTTAGCCTCGGTTAGCTAATTGGTTAGCCTGGGTTAGCTCATTGGTTAGCCTGTATTAGCTCATTGGTTAGCCTCGGTTAGCTCATTGGTTAGCTTCAGTTTGCTCATTGGTTAGTTTCAGTTAGCTCATTGGTTAGCCTCGGTTAGCTCATTGGTTAGCCTGGGTTAGCTCATTCCTCGGTTAGCCGGGGTTAGCTCATTGGTTAGATTCAGTTAGCTCATTGGTTAGCCTGGGCTAGCTCATTGGTTAGCCTGGGTTAGCTCATTGGTTAGCATGAGTTAGCTCATTGGTTATTCTCAGTTAGCTCATTGGTTAGCCTCGGTTAGCTCATTGGTTAGCCTGGGTTAGCTCATTGGTTAGCCTGGGTTAGCTCATTGGTTAGCTTCAGTTAGCTCATTGGTTAGCCTCGGTTAGCTCATTGGTTAGCCTGGGTTAGCTCATTCCTCGGTTAGCTCATTGGTTAGCCTGGGTTAGCTTCAGTTAGCTCATTGGTTAGCATCAGTTAGCTCATTGGTTAGCCTCAGTTAGCTCATTGGTTAGCCTCGGTTAGCTCATTGGTTAGCCTGGGTTAGCTCATTGGTTAGCCTGGGTTAGCTCATTGGTTAGCTTCAGTTAGCTCATTGGTTAGCCTCGGTTAGCTCATAGGTTAGCCTGGGTTAGCTCATTCCTCGGTTAGCTCATTGGTTAGCCTGGGTTAGCTTCAGTTAGCTCATTGGTTAGCCTCGGTTAGCTCATTGGTTAGCCTGGGTTAGCTCATTGGTTAGCTTCAGTTAGCTCATTGGTTAGCCTCGGTTAGCTCATTGGTTAGCCTGGGTTAGCTCATTGGTTAGCCTGGGTTAGCTCATTGGTTAGCTTCAGTTAGCTCATTGGTTAGCCTCGGTTAGCTCATTGGTTAGCATCAGTTAGCTCATCGTTTAGCTTCAGTTAGCTCATTGGTTAGCTTCAGTTAGCTCATTGGTTAGCCTCCGTTAGCTCATTGGTTAGCATCAGTTAGCTCATTGGTTAGCCTCAGTTAGCTCATTACTCGGTTAGCTCATTGGTTAACCTTGGTTAGCTCATTGGTTAGCTTCAGTTAGCTCATTGGTTAGCCTGGGTTAGCTCATTGGTTAGCCTGGGTTAGCTCATTGGTTAGCCTGGGTTAGCTCATTGGTTAGCTTCAGTTAGCTCATTGGTTAGCCTCGGTTAGCTCATTGGTTAGCATCAGTTAGCTCATTGTTTAGCTTCAGTTAGCTCATTGGTTAGCTTCAGTTAGCTCATTGGTTAGCCTCCGTTAGCTCATTGGTTAGCATCAGTTAGCTCATTGGTTAGCCTCAGTTAGCTCATTGGTTAGCATCAGTTAGCTCATTGGTTAGCCTGGGTTAGCTCATTCCTCGGTTAGCTCATTGGTTAGCATCAGTTAGCTCATTGGTTAGCCTGGGTTAGCTCATTCCTCGGTTAGCTCATTGGTTAGCTTCAGTTAGCTCATTGGTTAGCCTCGGTTAGCTCATTGGTTAGCATCAGTTAGCTCATTGTTTAGCTTCAGTTAGCTCATTGGTTAGCTTCAGTTAGCTCATTGGTTAGCCTCGGTTAGCTCATTGGTTAGCATCAGTTAGCTCTCTGGTTAGCATCAGTTAGCTCTTTGGTTAGCCTCAGTTAGCTCATTGGTTAGCCTGGGTTAGCTCATTCCTCGGTTAGCTCATTGGTTAGCTTCAGTTAGCTCATTGGTTAGCCTGGGTTAGCTCATTGGTTAGCCTCAGTTAGCTCATTGGTTAGCATCAGTTAGCTCATTGGTTAGCTTCAGTTAGCTCATTGGTTAGCCTCGGTTAGCTCATTGGTTAGCCTGCGTTAACTCATTGGTTAGCTTCAGTTAGCTCATTGGTTAGCCTGGGTTAGCTCATTGGTTAGCCTGGGTTAGCTCATTGTTTAGCCTGGGTTAGCTTCAGTTAGCTCATTGGTTAGCCTCGGTTAGCTCATTGGTTAGCATCAGTTAGCTCATTGGTTAGCTTCAGTTAGCTCATTGGTTAGCCTCGGTTAGCTCATTGGTTAGATTCAGTTAGCTCATTGGTTAGCCTCGGTTAGCTCATTGGTTAGCCTGGGTTAGCTCATTGGTTAGCATCAGTTAGCTCATTGGTTAGCCTCAGTTAGCTCATTGGTTAGCCTCGGTTAGCTCATTGGTTAGCCTGGGTTAGCTCATTACTCGGTTAGCTCATTGGTTAGCCTCGGTTAGCTCATTGGTTAGCATCAGTTAGCTCATTGGTTAGCTTCAGTTAGCTCATTGGTTAGCCTCGGTTAGCTCATTGGTTAGATTCAGTTAGCTCATTGGTTAGCCTGGGCTAGCTCATTGGTTAGCCTGGGTTAGCTCATTGGTTAGCCTAGGTTAGCTCATTGGTTAGCTTCAGTTAGCTCATTGGTTAGCCTCGGTTAGCTCATTGGTTAGCCTGGGTTAGCTCATTGGTTAGCATCAGTTAGCTCATTGGTTAGCCTCAGTTAGCTCATTGGTTAGCCTCGGTTAGCTCATTGGTTAGCCTCGGTTAGCTCATTACTCGGTTAGCTCATTAGTTAGCCTGGGTTAGCTCATTGGTTAGCCTGGGTTAGCTCATTGGTAAGCTTCAGTTAGCTCATTGGTTAGCCTGGTTTAGCTCATTGGTTAGCCTGGGTTAGCTCATTCCTCGGTTAGCTCATTGGTTATCCTGGGTTAGCTCATTGGTTAGCCTCAGTTAGCTCATTGGTTAGCCTCGGTTAACTCATTGGTTAGATTCAGTTAGCTCATTGGTTAGCCTGGGCTAGCTCATTGGTTAGCCTGGGTTAGCTCATTGGTTAGCCTGGGTTAGCTCATTGGTTAGCTTCAGTTAGCTCATTGGTTAATCTCGGTTAGCTCATTGGTTAGCCTGGGTTAGCTCACATGTTAGCATCAGTTAGCTCATTGGTTAGCCTCAGTTAGCTCATTGGTTAGCCTCGGTTAGCTCATTAGTTAGCCTGGGTTAGCTCATTGGTTAGCCTGGGTTAGCTCATTGGTTAGCTTCAGTTAGCTCATTGGTTAGCCTGGTTTAGCTCATTGGTTAGCCTGGGTTAGCTCATTCCTCGGTTAGCTCATTGGTTATCCTGGGTTAGCTTCAGTTAGCTCATTGGTTAGCCTCGGTTAGCTCATTGGTTAGCATCAGTTAGCTCATTGGTTAGCCTCAGTTAGCTCATTGGTTAGCCTCGGTTAGCTCATTGGTTAGCCTGGGTTAGCTCATTCCTCGGTTAGCTCATTGGTTAGCCTGGGTTAGCTCATTGGTTAGCCTGGGTTAGCTAATTCCTCGGTTAGCTCATTGGTTAGCCTGGGTTAGCTTCAGTTAGCTCATTGATCAGCCTCGGTTAGCTCATTGGTTATCCTGGGTTAGCTCATTACTCGGTTAGCTCATTGGTTAGCCTCGGTTAGCTCATTGGTGTGCTTCAGTTAGCTCATTGGTTAGCCTGGGCTAGCTCATTGGTTAGCATCAGTTAGCTCATTGTTTAGCTTCAGTTAGCTCATTGGTTGGCTTCAGTTAGCTCATTGGTTAGCCTCGGTTAGCTCATTGGTTAGCCTGGGTTAGCTCATTGGTTAGCATCAGTTAGCTCATTGGTTAGCCTCAGTTAGCTCATTGGTTAGCATCAGTTAGCTCATTGTTTAGCCTCGGTTAGCTCATTGGTTAGCTTCAGTTAGCTCATTGGTTAGCTTCAGTTAGCTCATTGGTTAGCCTCGGTTAGCTCATTGGTTAGCATCAGTTAGCTCATTGGTTAGCCTCAGTTAGCTCATTGGTTAGCCTCGGTTAGCTCATTGGTTAGCTTCAGTTAGCTCATTGGTTAGCCTGGGCTAGCTCATTGGTTAGCCTGGGTTAGCTCATTGGTTAGCATCAGTTAGCTCATTGGTTAGCTTCAGTTAGCTCATTGGTTAGCCTCGGTTAGCTCATTGGTTAGCCTGGGTTAGCTCATTCCTCGGTTAGCTCATTGGTTAGCCTGGGTTAGCTCATTGGTTAGCTTCAGTTAGCTCATTGGTTAGCCTGGGTTAGCTCATTGGTTAGCCTCGGTTAGCTCATTGGTTAGCCTGGGTTAGCTCATTGGTTAGCCTGGATTAGCTCATTGGTTAGCCTCGGTTAGCTCATTGGTTAGCTTCAGTTTGCTCATTGGTTAGTTTCAGTTAGCTCATTGGTTAGCCTCGGTTAGCTCATTGGTTAGCCTGGGTTAGCTCATTCCTCGGTTAGCCGGGGTTAGCTCATTGGTTAGATTCAGTTAGCTCATTGGTTAGCCTGGGCTAGCTCATTGGTTAGCCTAGGTTAGCTCATTGGTTAGCTTCAGTTAGCTCATTGGTTAGCCTCGGTTAGCTCATTGGTTAGCCTGGGTTAGCTCATTGGTTAGCATCAGTTAGCTCATTGGTTAGCCTCAGTTAGCTCATTGGTTAGCCTCGGTTAGCTCATTGGTTAGCCTGGGTTAGCTCATTACTCGGTTAGCTCATTGGTTAGCCTCGGTTAGCTCATTGGTTAGCATCAGTTAGCTCATTGGTTAGCTTCAGTTAGCTCATTGGTTAGCCTCGGTTAGCTCATTGGTTAGATTCAGTTAGCTCATTGGTTAGCATCAGTTAGCTCATTGGTTAGCCTCAGTTAGCTCATTGGTTAGCATCAGTTAGCTCATTGGTTAGCTTCAGTTAGCTCATTGGTTAGCCTGGGCTAGCTCATTGGTTAGCCTGGGTTAGCTCATTGGTTAGCTTCAGTTAGCTCATTGGTTAGCCTGGGTTAGCTCATTGGTTAGCCTGGGTTAGCTCATTGGTTAGCCTGGGTTAGCTCATTGGTTAGCTTCAGTTAGCTCATTGGTTAGCTTCAGTTAGCTCATTGGTTAGCCTGGGTTAGCTCATTGGTTAGCCTGGGCTAGCTCATTGGTTAGCCTGGGTTAGCTCATTGGTTAGCTTCAGTTAGCTCATTGGTTAGCCTGGGTTAGCTCATTGGTTAGCCTGGGTTAGCTCATTGGTTAGCCTGGGTTAGCTCATTGGTTAGCTTCAGTTAGCTCATTGGTTAGCCTCGGTTAGCTCATTGGTTAGCATTAGTTAGCTCATTGGTTAGCCTGGGTTAGCTCATTGGTTAGCTTCAGTTAGCTCATTGGTTAGCCTGGGTTAGCTCATTGGTTAGCCTCGGTTAGCTCAATGGTTAGCCTGGGTTAGCTCATTGGTTAGCCTGGATTAGCTCATTGGTTAGCTTCAGTTAGCTCATTGGTTAGCCTGGGCTAGCTCATTGGTTAGCCTGGGTTAGCTCATTGGTTAGCATCAGTTAGCTCATTGGTTAGATTAAGTTAGCTCATTGGTTAGCCTGTGTTAGCTCATTGGTTAGCCTGGGTTAGCTCATTGGTTAGCTTCAGTTAGCTCATTGGTTAGCCTCGGTTAGCTCATTGGTTAGCCTGGGTTAGCTCATTGGTTAGCGTATGTTAGCTCATTGGTTAGCCTCAGTTAGCTCATTGGTTAGCCTTGGTTAGCTCATTGGTTAGCCTGGGTTAGCTCATTACTCGGTTAGCTCATTGGTTAACCTCGGTTAGCTCATTGGTTAGCTTCAGTTAGCTCATTGGTTAGCCTGGGTTAGCTCATTGGTTAGCCTCGGTTAGCTCATTGGTTAGCCTGGGTTAGCTCATTGGTTAGCCTGGATTAGCTCATTGGTTAGCTTCAGTTAGCTCATTGGTTAGCCTGGGCTAGCTCATTGGTTAGCCTGGGTTAGCTCATTGTTAGCATCAGTTAGCTCATTGGTTAGCTTCAGTTAGCTCATTGGTTAGCCTCGGTTTGCTCATTGGTTAGCCTGGGTTAGCTCATTGGTTAGCATGGGTTAGCTCATTCCTCGGTTAGCCGGGGTTAGCTCATTGGTTAGCTTCAGTTAACTCATTGGTTAGCCTCGGTTAGCTCATTGGTTAGCATCAGTTAGCTCATTGGTTAGCCTCAGTTAGCTCATTGTTAGCTTCAGTTAGCTCATTGGTTAGACTGGGTTAGCCTGGGTTAGCTCATTGGTTAGCTTCCGTTAGCTCATTGGTTAGCCTCCGTTAGCTCATTGTTAGCTTCAGTTAGCTCATTGGTTAGCCTGGGTTAGCCTGGGTTAGCTCATTGGTTAGCCTCGGTTAGCTCATTGGTTAGCATCAGTTAGCTCTCTGGTTAGCATCAGTTAGCTCTTTGGTTAGCCTCAGTTAGCTCATTGGTTAGCCTGGGTTAGCTCATTCCTCGGTTAGCTCATTGGTTAGCTTCAGTTAGCTCATTGGTTAGCCTGGGTTAGCTCATTGGTTAGCCTCAGTTAGCTCATTGGTTAGCATCAGTTAGCTCATTGGTTAGCTTCAGTTAGCTCATTGGTTAGCCTCGGTTAGCTCATTGGTTAGCCTGCGTTAACTCATTGGTTAGCTTCAGTTAGCTCATTGGTTAGCCTGGGTTAGCTCATTGGTTAGCCTGGGTTAGCTCATTGTTTAGCCTGGGTTAGCTTCAGTTAGCTCATTGGTTAGCCTCGGTTAGCTCATTGGTTAGCATCAGTTAGCTCATTGGTTAGCTTCAGTTAGCTCATTGGTTAGCCTCGGTTAGCTCATTGGTTAGATTCAGTTAGCTCATTGGTTAGCCTGGGCTAGCTCATTGGTTAGCCTGGGTTAGCTCATTGGTTAGCCTAGGTTAGCTCATTGGTTAGCTTCAGTTAGCTCATTGGTTAGCCTCGGTTAGCTCATTGGTTAGCCTGGGTTAGCTCATTGGTTAGCATCAGTTAGCTCATTGGTTAGCCTCAGTTAGCTCATTGGTTAGCCTCGGTTAGCTCATTGGTTAGCCTGGGTTAGCTCATTACTCGGTTAGCTCATTGGTTAGCCTCGGTTAGCTCATTGGTTAGCATCAGTTAGCTCATTGGTTAGCTTCAGTTAGCTCATTGGTTAGCCTCGGTTAGCTCATTGGTTAGATTCAGTTAGCTCATTGGTTAGCCTGGGCTAGCTCATTGGTTAGCCTGGGTTAGCTCATTGGTTAGCCTAGGTTAGCTCATTGGTTAGCTTCAGTTAGCTCATTGGTTAGCCTCGGTTAGCTCATTGGTTAGCCTGGGTTAGCTCATTGGTTAGCATCAGTTAGCTCATTGGTTAGCCTCAGTTAGCTCATTGGTTAGCCTCGGTTAGCTCATTGGTTAGCCTCGGTTAGCTCATTACTCGGTTAGCTCATTGGTTAGCTTCAGTTAGCTCATTGGTTAGCCTGGGCTAGCTCATTGGTTAGCCTGGGTTAGCTCATTGGTTAGCCTGGGTTAGCTCATTAGTTAGCTTCAGTTAGCTCATTGGTTAGCCTCGGTTAGCTCATTGGTTAGCATCAGTTAGCTCATTGGTTAGCCTCAGTTAGCTCATTGGTTAGCCTCGGTTAACTCATTGGTTAGATTCAGTTAGCTCATTGGTTAGCCTGGGCTAGCTCATTGGTTAGCCTGGGTTAGCTCATTGGTTAGCCTGGGTTAGCTCATTGGTTAGCTTCAGTTAGCTCATTGGTTAATCTCGGTTAGCTCATTGGTTAGCCTGGGTTAGCTCACATGTTAGCATCAGTTAGCTCATTGGTTAGCCTCAGTTAGCTCATTGGTTAGCCTCGGTTAGCTCATTAGTTAGCCTGGGTTAGCTCATTGGTTAGCCTGGGTTAGCTCATTGGTTAGCTTCAGTTAGCTCATTGGTTAGCCTGGTTTAGCTCATTGGTTAGCCTGGGTTAGCTCATTCCTCGGTTAGCTCATTGGTTATCCTGGGTTAGCTTCAGTTAGCTCATTGGTTAGCCTCGGTTAGCTCATTGGTTAGCATCAGTTAGCTCATTGGTTAGCCTCAGTTAGCTCATTGGTTAGCCTCGGTTAGCTCATTGGTTAGCCTGGGTTAGCTCATTCCTTGGTTAGCTCATTGGTTAGCCTGGGTTAGCTCATTGGTTAGCCTGGGTTAGCTCATTCCTCGGTTAGCTCATTGGTTAGCCTGGGTTAGCTTCAGTTAGCTCATTGATCAGCCTCGGTTAGCTCATTGGTTATCCTGGGTTAGCTCATTACTCGGTTAGCTCATTGGTTAGCCTCGGTTAGCTCATTGGTGTGCTTCAGTTAGCTCATTGGTTAGCCTGGGCTAGCTCATTGGTTAGCATCAGTTAGCTCATTGTTTAGCTTCAGTTAGCTCATTGGTTGGCTTCAGTTAGCTCATTGGTTAGCCTCGGTTAGCTCATTGGTTAGCCTGGGTTAGCTCATTGGTTAGCATCAGTTAGCTCATTGGTTAGCCTCAGTTAGCTCATTGGTTAGCATCAGTTAGCTCATTGTTTAGCCTCGGTTAGCTCATTGGTTAGCCTCGGTTAGCTCATTGGTTAGCATCAGTTAGCTCATTGGTTAGCCTCAGTTAGCTCATTGGTTAGCCTCGGTTAGCTCATTGGTTAGCCTGGGTTAGCTCATTGGTTAGCCTGGATTAGCTCATTGGTTAGCCTCGGTTAGCTCATTGGTTAGCTTCAGTTTGCTCATTGGTTAGTTTCAGTTAGCTCATTGGTTAGCCTCGGTTAGCTCATTGGTTAGCCTGGGTTAGCTCATTCCTCGGTTAGCCGGGGTTAGCTCATTGGTTAGATTCAGTTAGCTCATTGGTTAGCCTGGGCTAGCTCATTGGTTAGCCTGGGTTAGCTCATTGGTTAGCATGAGTTAGCTCATTGGTTAGCCTCAGTTAGCTCATTGGTTAGCCTCGGTTAGCTCATTGGTTAGCCTGGGTTAGCTCATTGGTTAGCCTGGGTTAGCTCATTGGTTAGCTTCAGTTAGCTCATTGGTTAGCCTCGGTTAGCTCATTGGTTAGCCTGGGTTAGCTCATTCCTCGGTTAGCTCATTGGTTAGCCTGGGTTAGCTTCAGTTAGCTCATTGGTTAGCATCAGTTAGCTCATTGGTTAGCCTCAGTTAGCTCATTGGTTAGCCTCGGTTAGCTCATTGGTTAGCCTGGGTTAGCTCATTGGTTAGCCTGGGTTAGCTCATTGGTTAGCTTCAGTTAGCTCATTGGTTAGCCTCGGTTAGCTCATAGGTTAGCCTGGGTTAGCTCATTCCTCGGTTAGCTCATTGGTTAGCCTGGGTTAGCTTCAGTTAGCTCATTGGTTAGCCTCGGTTAGCTCATTGGTTAGCCTGGGTTAGCTCATTGGTTAGCTTCAGTTAGCTCATTGGTTAGCCTCGGTTAGCTCATTGGTTAGCCTGGGTTAGCTCATTGGTTAGCGTATGTTAGCTCATTGGTTAGCCTCAGTTAGCTCATTGGTTAGCCTTGGTTAGCTCATTGGTTAGCCTGGGTTAGCTCATTACTCGGTTAGCTCATTGGTTAACCTCGGTTAGCTCATTGGTTAGCTTCAGTTAGCTCATTGGTTAGCCTGGGTTAGCTCATTGGTTAGCCTGGGTTAGCTCATTGGTTAGCCTGGGTTAGCTCATTGGTTAGCTTCAGTTAGCTCATTGGTTAGCCTCGGTTAGCTCATTGGTTAGCATCAGTTAGCTCATTGTTTAGCTTCAGTTAGCTCATTGGTTAGCTTCAGTTAGCTCATTGGTTAGCCTCCGTTAGCTCATTGGTTAGCATCAGTTAGCTCATTGGTTAGCCTCAGTTAGCTCATTGGTTAGCATCAGTTAGCTCATTGGTTAGCCTCGGTTAGCTCATTGGTTAGCTTCAGTTAGCTCATTGGTTAGCTTCAGTTAGCCAATTGGTTAGCCTCGGTTAGCTCATTGGTTAGCCTGGGTTAGCTCATTCCTCGGTTAGCTCATTGGTTAGCCTGGGTTAGCTCATTGGTTACCTTCAGTTAGCTCATTGGTTAGCCTGGGTTAGCTCATTGGTTAGCCTCGGTTAGCTCATTGGTTAGCCTGGGTTAGCTCATTGGTTAGCCTGGATTAGCTCATTGGTTAGCATCAGTTAGCTCATTGGTTAGCCTCAGTTAGCTCAATGGTTAGCATCAGTTAGCTCATTGGTTAGCCTCGGTTAGCTCATTGGTTAGCTTCAGTTTGCTCATTGGTTAGCTTCAGTTAGCTCATTGGTTAGCCTGGGTTAGCTCATTCCTCGGTTAGCTCATTGTTTAGCCTGGGTTAGCTCATTGGTTAGCTTCAGTTTGCTCATTGGTTAGCCTGGGTTAGCTCATTGGTTAGCCTCGGTTAGCTCATTGGTTAGCCTGGGTTAGCTCATTGGTTAGCCTGGATTAGCTCATTGGTTAGCCTCGGTTAGCTCATTGGTTAGCTTCAGTTTGCTCATTGGTTAGTTTCAGTTAGCTCATTGGTTAGCCTCGGTTAGCTCATTGGTTAGCCTGGGTTAGCTCATTCCTCGGTTAGCCGGGGTTAGCTCATTGGTTAGATTCAGTTAGCTCATTGGTTAGCCTGGGCTAGCTCATTGGTTAGCCTGGGTTAGCTCATTGGTTAGCATCAGTTAGCTCATTGGTTAGCCTCAGTTAGCTCATTGGTTAGCCTCGGTTAGCTCATTGGTTAGATTAAGTTAGCTCATTGGTTAGCCTGGGCTAGCTCATTGGTTAGCCTGTGTTAGCTCATTGGTTAGCCTGGGTTAGCTCATTGGTTAGCTTCAGTTAGCTCATTGGTTAGCCTCGGTTAGCTCATTGGTTAGCCTGGGTTAGCTCATTGGTTAGCGTATGTTAGCTCATTGGTTAGCCTCAGTTAGCTCATTGGTTAGCCTTGGTTAGCTCATTGGTTAGCCTGGGTTAGCTCATTACTCGGTTAGCTCATTGGTTAACCTCGGTTAGCTCATTGGTTAGCTTCAGTTAGCTCATTGGTTAGCCTGGGTTAGCTCATTGGTTAGCCTGGGTTAGCTCATTGGTTAGCCTGGGTTAGCTCATTGGTTAGCTTCAGTTAGCTCATTGGTTAGCCTCGGTTAGCTCATTGGTTAGCATCAGTTAGCTCATTGTTTAGCTTCAGTTAGCTCATTGGTTAGCTTCAGTTAGCTCATTGGTTAGCCTGGGTTAGCTCATTGGTTAGCTTCAGTTAGCTCATTGGTTAGCTTCATTTAGCCAATTGGTTAGCCTCGGTTAGCTCATTGGTTAGCCTGGGTTAGCTCATTCCTCGGTTAGCTCATTGGTTAGCCTGGGTTAGCTCATTGGTTAGCTTCAGTTAGCTCATTGGTTAGCCTGGGTTAGCTCATTGGTTAGCCTCGGTTAGCTCATTGGTTAGCCTGGGTTAGCTCATTGGTTAGCCTGGATTAGCTCATTGGTTAGCTTCAGTTAGCTCATTGGTTAGCCTGGGCTAGCTCATTGGTTAGCCTGGGTTAGCTCATTGGTTAGCATCAGTTAGCTCATTGGTTAGATTAAGTTAGCTCATTGGTTAGCCTGGGCTAGCTCATTGGTTAGCCTGTGTTAGCTCATTGGTTAGCCTGGGTTAGCTCATTGGTTAGCTTCAGTTAGCTCATTGGTTAGCCTCGGTTAGCTCATTGGTTAGCCTGGGTTAGCTCATTGGTTAGCGTATGTTAGCTCATTGGTTAGCCTCAGTTAGCTCATTGGTTAGCCTTGGTTAGCTCATTGGTTAGCCTGGGTTAGCTCATTACTCGGTTAGCTCATTGGTTAACCTCGGTTAGCTCATTGGTTAGCTTCAGTTAGCTCATTGGTTAGCCTGGGTTAGCTCATTGGTTAGCCTCGGTTAGCTCATTGGTTAGCCTGGGTTAGCTCATTGGTTAGCCTGGATTAGCTCATTGGTTAGCTTCAGTTAGCTCATTGGTTAGCCTGGGCTAGCTCATTGGTTAGCCTGGGTTAGCTCATTGGTTAGCATCAGTTAGCTCATTGGTTAGCTTCAGTTAGCTCATTGGTTAGCCTCGGTTAGCTCATTGGTTAGCCTGGGTTAGCTCATTGGTTAGCCTGGGTTAGCTCATTCCTCGGTTAGCCGGGGTTAGCTCATTGGTTAGCTTCAGTTAGCTCATTGGTTAGCCTCGGTTATCTCATTGGTTAGCATCAGTTAGCTCATTGGTTAGCCTCAGTTAGCTCATTGTTAGCTTCAGTTAGCTCATTGGTTAGCCTGGGTTAGCCTGGGTTAGCTCATTGGTTAGCTTCCGTTAGCTCATTGGTTAGCCTCCGTTAGCTCATTGTTAGCTTCAGTTAGCTCATTGGTTAGCCTGGGTTAGCCTGGGTTAGCTCATTGGTTAGCCTCGGTTAGCTCATTGGTTAGCATCAGTTAGCTCTCTGGTTAGCATCATTTAGCTCTTTGGTTAGCCTCAGTTAGCTCATTGGTTAGCCTGGGTTAGCTCATTCCTCGGTTAGCTCATTGGTTAGCTTCAGTTAGCTCATTGGTTAGCCTGGGTTAGCTCATTGGTTAGCCTCAGTTAGCTCATTGGTTAGCATCAGTTAGCTCATTGGTTAGCTTCAGTTAGCTCATTGGTTAGCCTCGGTTAGCTCATTGGTTAGCCTGCGTTAGCTCATTGGTTAGCTTCAGTTAGCTCATTGGTTAGCCTGGGTTAGCTCATTGGTTAGCCTGGGTTAGCTCATTGTTTAGCATGGGTTAGCTTCAGTTAGCTCATTGGTTAGCCTCGATTAGCTCATTGGTTAGCATCAGTTAGCTCATTGGTTAGCTTCAGTTAGCTCATTGGTTAGCCTCGGTTAGCTCATTGGTTAGATTCAGTTAGCTCATTGGTTAGCCTGGGCTAGCTCATTGGTTAGCCTGGGTTAGCTCATTGGTTAGCCTAGGTTAGCTCATTGGTTAGCTTCAGTTAGCTCATTGGTTAGCCTCGGTTAGCTCATTGGTTAGCCTGGGTTAGCTCATTGGTTAGCATCAGTTAGCTCATTGGTTAGCCTCAGTTAGCTCATTGGTTAGCCTCGGTTAGCTCATTGGTTAGCCTGGGTTAGCTCATTACTCGGTTAGCTCATTGGTTAGCTTCAGTTAGCTCATTGGTTAGCCTGGGCTAGCTCATTGGTTAGCCTGGGTTAGCTCATTGGTTAGCCTGGGTTAGCTCATTGGTTAGCTTCAGTTAGCTCATTGGTTAGCCTCGGTTAGCTCATTGGTTAGCATCAGTTAGCTCATTGGTTAGCCTCGGTTAACTCATTGGTTAGATTCAGTTAGCTCATTGGTTAGCCTGGGCTAGCTCATTGGTTAGCCTGGGTTAGCTCATTAGTTAGCCTGGGTTAGCTCATTGGTTAGCTTCAGTTAGCTCATTGGTTAGCCTCGGTTAGCTCATTGGTTAGCCTGGGTTAGCTCACAGGTTAGCATCAGTTAGCTCATTGGTTAGCCTCAGTTAGCTCATTGGTTAGCCTCGGTTAGCTCATTAGATAGCCTGGGTTAGCTCATTGGTTAGCCTGGGTTAGCTCATTGGTTAGCTTCAGTTAGCTCATTGGTTAGCCTGGGTTAGCTCATTGGTTAGCCTGGGTTAGCTCATTCCTCGGTTAGCTCATTGGTTATCCTGGGTTAGCTTCAGTTAGCTCATTGGTTAGCCTCGGTTAGCTCATTGGTTAGCATCAGTTAGCTCATTGGTTAGCCTCAGTTAGCTCATTGGTTAGCCTCGGTTAGCTCATTGGTTAGCCTGGGTTAGCTCATTCCTCGGTTAGCTCATTGGTTAGCCTGGGTTAGCTCATTGGTTAGCCTGGGTTAGCTCATTCCTCGGTTAGCTCATTGGTTAGCCTGGGTTAGCTTCAGTTAGCTCATTGATTAGCCTCGGTTAGCTCATTGGTTATCCTGGGTTAGCTCATTACTCGGTTAGCTCATTGGTTAGCCTCGGTTAGCTCATTGGTTAGCTTCAGTTAGCTCATTGGTTAGCCTGGGCTAGCTCATTGGTTAGCATCAGTTAGCTCATTGTTTAGCTTCAGTTAGCTCATTGGTTAGCTTCAGTTAGCTCATTGGTTAGCCTCGGTTAGCTCATTGGTTAGCCTGGGTTAGCTCATTGGTTAGCATCAGTTAGCTCATTGGTTAGCCTCAGTTAGCTCATTGGTTAGCATCAGTTAGCTCATTGTTTAGCCTCGGTTAGCTCATTGGTTAGCTTCAGTTAGCTCATTGGTTAGCTTCAGTTAGCTCATTGGTTAGCCTCGGTTAGCTCATTGGTTAGCCTGGGTTAGCTCATTGGTTAGCTTCAGTTAGCTCATTGGTTAGCCTCGGTTAGCTCATTGGTTAGCATCAGTTAGCTCATTGGTTAGCCTCAGTTAGCTCATTGTTAGCTTCAGTGAGATCATTGGTTAGCCTGGGTTAGCCTGGGTTAGCTCCAGTTAGCTCATTGGTTAGCATCAGTTAGCTCATTGTTTAGCCTCAGTTAGCTCATTGGTTAGCCTGGGTTAGCTCATTGGTTAGCTTCTGTTAGCTCATTGGTTAGCCTAGGTTAGCTCATTGGTTAGCATCAGTTAGCTCTCTGGTTAGCCTCAGTTAGTTCATTGGTTAGCCTGGGTTAGCTCATTCCTCGGTTAGCTCATTGGTTAGCTTCAGTTAGCTCATTGGTTAGCCTGGGTTAGCTCATTGGTTAGCCTTAGTTAGCTAATTGGTTAGCCTGGGTGAGCTCATTGGTTAGCCTCAGTTAGCTCATTGGTTAGCCTCGGTTAGCTCATTGGTTAGATTCAGTTAGCTCATTGGTTAGCCTGGGCTAGCTCATTGGTTAGCCTGGGTTAGCTCATTGGTTAGCATCAGTTAGCTCATTGGTTAGCCTCAGTTAGCTCATTGGTTAGCCTGGGTTAGCTCATTGGTTAGCCTGGGTTAGCTCATTGGTTAGCCTGGGTTAGCTCATTGGTTAGCTTCAGTTAGCTCATTGGTTAGCCTCGGTTAGCTCATTGGTTAGCCTGGGTTAGCTCATTCCTCGGTTAGCTCATTGGTTAGCCTGGGTTAGCTTCAGTTAGCTCATTGGTTAGCCTCGGTTAGCTCATTGGTTAGCATCAGTTAGCTCATTGGTTAGCCTCAGTTAGCTCATTGGTTAGCCTCGGTTAGCTCATTGGTTAGATTCAGTTAGCTCATTGGTTAGCCTTGGTTAGCTCATTGGTTAGCCTGGGTTAGCTCATTGGTTAGCATCAGTTAGCTCATTGGTTAGCCTCAGTTAGCTCATTGGTTAGCCTCGGTTAGCTCATTGGTTAGCCTGGGTTAGCTCATTGGTTAGCTTCAGTTAGCTCATTGGTTAGCCTCGGTTAGCTCATTGGTTAGCCTGGGTTAGCTCATTCCTCGCTTAGCTCATTGGTTAGCCTGGGTTAGCTTCAGTTAGCTCATTGGTTAGCCTCGGTTAGCTCATTGGTTAGCATCAGTTAGCTCATTGGTTAGCCTCAGTTAGCTCATTGGTTAGCCTCGGTTAGCTCATTGGTTAGATTCAGTTAGCTCATTGGTTAGCCTCGGTTAGCTCATTGGTTAGCCTGGGTTAGCTCATTGGTTAGCATCAGTTAGCTCATTGGTTAGCCTCAGTTAGCTCATTGGTTAGCCTTGGTTAGCTCATTGGTTAGCCTGGGTTAGCTCATTGGTTAGCCTGGGTTAGCTCATTGGTTAGCTTCAGTTAGCTCATTGGTTAGCCTCGGTTAGCTCATAGGTTAGCCTGGGTTAGCTCATTCCTCGGTTAGCTCATTGGTTAGCCTGGGTTAGCTTCAGTTAGCTCATTGGTTAGCCTCGGTTAGCTCATTGGTTAGCATCAGTTAGCTCATTGGTTAGCCTCAGTTAGCTCATTGGTTAGCCTCGGTTAGCTCATTGGTTAGATTAAGTTAGCTCATTGGTTAGCCTGGGCTAGCTCATTGGTTAGCCTGGGCTAGCTCATTGGTTAGCCTGGGTTAGCTCATTGGTTAGCATCAGTTAGCTCATTGGTTAGCTTCAGTTAGCTCATTGGTTAGCCTCGGTTAGCTCATTGGTTAGCCTGGGTTAGCTCATTGGTTAGCCTGGGTTAGCTCATTCCTCGGTTAGCCGGGGTTAGCTCATTGGTTAGCTTCAGTTAGCTCATTGGTTAGCCTCGGTTATCTCATTGGTTAGCATCAGTTAGCTCATTGGTTAGCCTCAGTTAGCTCATTGTTAGCTTCAGTTAGCTCATTGGTTAGCCTGGGTTAGCCTGGGTTAGCTCATTGGTTAGCTTCCGTTAGCTCATTGGTTAGCCTCCGTTAGCTCATTGTTAGCTTCAGTTAGCTCATTGGTTAGCCTGGGTTAGCCTGGGTTAGCTCATTGGTTAGCCTCGGTTAGCTCATTGGTTAGCATCAGTTAGCTCTCTGGTTAGCATCAGTTAGCTCTTTGGTTAGCCTCAGTTAGCTCATTGGTTAGCCTGGGTTAGCTCATTCCTCGGTTAGCTCATTGGTTAGCTTCAGTTAGCTCATTGGTTAGCCTGGGTTAGCTCATTGGTTAGCCTCAGTTAGCTCATTGGTTAGCATCAGTTAGCTCATTGGTTAGCTTCAGTTAGCTCATTGGTTAGCCTCGGTTAGCTCATTGGTTAGCCTGCGTTAGCTCATTGGTTAGCTTCAGTTAGCTCATTGGTTAGCCTGGGTTAGCTCATTGGTTAGCCTGGGTTAGCTCATTGTTTAGCCTGGGTTAGCTTCAGTTAGCTCATTGGTTAGCCTCGGTTAGCTCATTGGTTAGCATCAGTTAGCTCATTGGTTAGCTTCAGTTAGCTCATTGGTTAGCCTTGGTTAGCTCATTGGTTAGATTCAGTTAGCTCATTGGTTAGCCTGGGCTAGCTCATTGGTTAGCCTGGGTTAGCTCATTGGTTAGCCTAGGTTAGCTCATTGGTTAGCTTCAGTTAGCTCATTGGTTAGCCTCGGTTAGCTCATTGGTTAGCCTGAGTTAGCTCATTGGTTAGCATCAGTTAGCTCATTGGTTAGCCTCAGTTAGCTCATTGGTTAGCCTCGGTTAGCTCATTGGTTAGCCTGGGTTAGCTCATTACTCGGTTAGCTCATTGGTTAGCTTCAGTTAGCTCATTGGTTAGCCTGGGCTAGCTCATTGGTTAGCCTGGGTTAGCTCATTGGTTAGCTTCAGTTAGCTCATTGGTTAGCCTGGGTTAGCTCATTGGTTAGCCTGGGTTAGCTCATTGGTTAGCTTCAGTTAGCTCATTGGTTAGCCTCGGTTAGCTCATTGGTTAGCATCAGTTAGCTCATTGGTTAGCCTCGGTTAACTCATTGGTTAGATTCAGTTAGCTCATTGGTTAGCCTGGGCTAGCTCATTGGTTAGCCTGGGTTAGCTCATTAGTTAGCCTGGGTTAGCTCATTGGTTAGCTTCAGTTAGCTCATTGGTTAGCCTCGGTTAGCTCATTGGTTAGCCTGGGTTAGCTCACATGTTAGCATCAGTTAGCTCATTGGTTAGCCTCAGTTAGCTCATTGGTTAGCCTCGGTTAGCTCATTAGTTAGCCTGGGTTAGCTCATTGGTTAGCCTGGGTTAGCTCATTGGTTAGCTTCAGTTAGCTCATTGGTTAGCCTGGGTTAGCTCATTGGTTAGCCTGGGTTAGCTCATTCCTCAGTTAGCTCATTGGTTATCCTGGGTTAGCTTCAGTTAGCTCATTGGTTAGCCTCGGTTAGCTCATTGGTTAGCATCAGTTAGCTCATTGGTTAGCCTCAGTTAGCTCATTGGTTAGCCTCGGTTAGCTCATTGGTTAGCCTGGGTTAGCTCATTCCTCGGTTAGCTCATTGGTTAGCCTGGGTTAGCTCATTGGTTAGCCTGGGTTAGCTCATTCCTCGGTTAGCTCATTGGTTAGCCTGGGTTAGCTTCAGTTAGCTCATTGATTAGCCTCGGTTAGCTCATTGGTTATCCTGGGTTAGCTCATTACTCGGTTAGCTCATTGGTTAGCCTCGGTTAGCTCATTGGTTAGCTTCAGTTAGCTCATTGGTTAGCCTGGGCTAGCTCATTGGTTAGCATCAGTTAGCTCATTGTTTAGCTTCAGTTAGCTCATTGGTTAGCTTCAGTTAGCTCATTGGTTAGCCTCGGTTAGCTCATTGGTTAGCCTGGGTTAGCTCATTGGTTAGCTTCAGTTAGCTCATTGGTTAGCCTCGGTTAGCTCATTGGTTAGCCTGGGTTAGCTCATTCCTCGGTTAGCCGGGGTTAGCTCATTGGTTAGCTTCAGTTAGCTCATTGGTTAGCCTCGGTTAGCTCATTGGTTAGCATCAGTTAGCTCATTGGTTAGCCTCAGTTAGCTCATTGGTTAGCCTGGGTTAGCCTGGGTTAGCTCATTGGTTAGCTTCGGTTAGCTCATTGGTTAGCCTCGGTTAGCTCATTGGTTAGCATCAGTTAGCTCTCTGGTTAGCATCAGTTAGCTCTTTGGTTAGCCTCAGTTAGCTCATTGGTTAGCCTGGGTTAGCTCATTCCTCGGTTAGCTCATTGGTTAGCTTCAGTTATCTCATTGGTTAGCCAGGGTTAGCTCATTGGTTAGCCTCAGTTAGCTCATTGGTTAGCCTGGGTTAGCTCATTGGTTAGCTTCAGTTAGCTCATTGGTTAGCCTCGGTTAGCTCATTGGTTAGCCTGCGTTAGCTCATTGGTTAGCTTCAGTTAGCTCATTGGTTAGCCTGGGTTAGCTCATTGGTTAGCCTGGGTTAGCTCATTGTTTAGCCTGGGTAAGCTCATTGGTTAGCATCAGTTAGCTCATTGGTTAGCCTCGGTTAGCTCATTGGTTAGCCTGGGTTAGCTCATTGGTTAGCTTCAGTTAGCTCATTGGTTAGCCTCAGTTAGCTCATTGGTTAGCATCAGTTAGCTCATTGGTTAGCCTCAGTTAGCTCATTGTTAGCTTCAGTTAGCTCATTGGTTAGCCTGGGTTAGCCTGGGTTAGCTCCAGTTAGCTCATTGGTTAGCATCAGTTAGCTCATTGTTTAGCCCCAGTTAGCTCATTGGTTAGCCTGGGTTAGCTCATTGGTTAGCCTGGGTTAGCTCATTGGTTAGCTTATGTTTGCTCATTGGTTAGCCTAGGTTAGCTCATTGGTTAGCATCAGTTAGCTCTCTGGTTAGCATCAGTTAGCTCTTTGGTTAGCCTCAGTTAGTTCATTAGTTAGCCTGGGTTAGCTCATTCCTCGGTTAGCTCATTGGTTAGCTTCAGTTGGCTCATTGGTTAGCCTGGGTTAGCTCATTGGTTAGCCTCAGTTAGCTCATTGGTTAGCCTCGGTTAGCTCATTGGTTAGCCTCGGTTAGCTCATTACTCGGTTAGCTCATTGGTTAGCTTCAGTTAGCTCATTGGTTAGCCTGGGCTAGCTCATTGGTTAGCCTGGGTTAGCTCATTGGTTAGCCTGGGTTAGCTCATTGGTTAGCTTCAGTTAGCTCATTGGTTAGCCTCGGTTAGCTCATTGGTTAGCATCAGTTAGCTCATTGGTTAGCCTCAGTTAGCTCATTGGTTAGCCTCGGTTAACTCATTGGTTAGATTCAGTTAGCTCATTGGTTAGCCTGGGCTAGCTCATTGGTTAGCCTGGGTTAGCTCATTGGTTAGCCTGGGTTAGCTCATTGGTTAGCTTCAGTTAGCTCATTGGTTAGCCTCGGTTAGCTCATTGGTTAGCCTGGGCTAGCTCATTGGTTAGCCTGGGTTAGCTCATTGGTTAGCCTGGGTTAGCTCATTGGTTAGCTTCAGTTAGCTCATTGGTTAGCCTTGGTTAGCTCATTGGTTAGCCTGGGTTAGCTCACAGGTTAGCATCAGTTAGCTCATTGGTTAGCCTAAGTTAGCTCATTGGTTAGCCTCGGTTAGCTCATTAGTTAGCCTGGGTTAGCTCATTGGTTAGCCTGGGTTAGCTCATTGGTTAGCTTCAGTTAGCTCATTGGTTAGCCTGGTTTAGCTCATTGGTTAGCCTGGGTTAGCTCATTCCTCGGTTAGCTCATTGGTTATCCTGGGTTAGCTTCAGTTAGCTCATTGGTTAGCCTCGGTTAGCTCATTGGTTAGCATCAGTTAGCTCATTGGTTAGCCTCAGTTAGCTCATTGGTTAGCCTCGGTTAGCTCATTGGTTAGCCTGGGTTAGCTCATTCCTCGGTTAGCTCATTTGTTAGCCTGGGTTAGCTCATTGGTTAGCCTGGGTTAGCTCATTCCTCGGTTAGCTCATTGGTTAGCCTGGGTTAGCTTCAGTTAGCTCATTGATTAGCCTCGGTTAGCTCATTGGTTATCCTGGGTTAGCTCATTACTCGGTTAGCTCATTGGTTAGCCTCGGTTAGCTCATTGGTTAGCTTCAGTTAGCTCATTGCTTAGCCTGGGCTAGCTCATTGTTTAGCATCAGTTAGCTCATTGTTTAGCTTCAGTTAGCTCATTGGTTAGCTTCAGTTAGCTCATTGGTTAGCCTCGGTTAGCTCATTGGTTAGCCTGGGTTAGCTCATTGGTTAGCATCAGTTAGCTCATTGGTTAGCCTCAGTTAGCTCATTGGTTAGCATCAGTTAGCTCATTGTTTAGCCTCAGTTAGCTCATTGGTTAGCTTCAGTTAGCTCATTGGTTAGCTTCAGTTAGCTCATTGGTTAGCCTCGGTTAGCTCATTGGTTAGCCTGGGTTAGCTCATTGGTTAGCTTCAGTTAGCTCATTGGTTAGCCTCGGTTAGCTCATTGGTTAGCATCAGTTAGCTCATTGGTTAATCTCAGTTAGCTCATTGTTAGCTTCAGTTAGCTCATTGGTTAGCCTGGGTTAGCCTGGGTTAGCTCCAGTTAGCTCATTGGTTAGCATCAGTTAGCTCATTGTTTAGCCTCAGTTAGCTCATTGGTTAGCCTGGGTTAGCTCATTGGTTAGCCTGGGTTAGCTCATTGGTTAGCTTCTGTTAGCTCATTGGTTAGCCTAGGTTAGCTCATTGGTTAGCATCAGTTAGCTCTCTGGTTAGCATCAGTTAGCTCATTGGTTAGCCTCGGTTAGCTCATTGGTTAGATTAAGTTAGCTCATTGGTTAGCCTGGGCTAGCTCATTGGTTAGCCTGTGTTAGCTCATTGGTTAGCCTGGGTTAGCTCATTGGTTAGCTTCAGTTAGCTCATTGGTTAGCCTCGGTTAGCTCATTGGTTAGCCTGGGTTAGCTCATTGGTTAGCATCTGTTAGCTCATTGGTTAGCCTCAGTTAGCTCATTGGTTAGCCTTGTTAAGCTCATTGGTTAGCCTGGGTTAGCTCATTACTCGGTTAGCTCATTGGTTAGGCTGGGTTTGCTCATTGGTTAGTTTCAGTTAGCTCATTGGTTAGCCTGGGTTAGCTCATTGGTTAGCCTGGGTTAGCTCATTGGTTAGCCTGGGTTAGCTCATTGGTTAGCTTCAGTTAGCTCATTGGTTAGCCTCGGTTAGCTCATTGGTTAGCATCAGTTAGCTCATTGTTTAGCTTCAGTTAGCTCATTGGTTAGCTTCAGTTAGCTCATTGGTTAGCCTTGGTTAGCTCATTGGTTAGCCTGGGTTAGCTCATTGGTTAGCATCAGTTAGCTCATTGGTTAGCCTCAGTTAGCTCATTGGTTAGCCTCGGTTAGCTCATTGGTTAGCCTGGGTTAGCTCATTCCTCGGTTAGCTCATTGGTTAGCCTCGGTTAGCTCATTGGTTAGCTTCAGTTAGCTCATTGGTTAGCCTGGGTTAGCTCATTGGTTAGCCTCGTTTAGCTCATTGGTTAGCCTGGGTTAGCTCATTGGTTAGCCTGGATTAGCTCATTGGTTAACATCAGTTAGCTCATTGGTTAGCCTCAGTTAGCTCAATGGTTAGCATCAGTTAGCTCATTGGTTAGCCTCAGTTAGCTCAATGGTTAGCATCAGTTAGCTCATTGGTTAGCTTCAGTTTGCTCATTGGTTAGCTTCAGTTAGCTCATTGGTTAGCCTCGGTTAGCTCATTGGTTAGCCTGGGTTAGCTCATTCCTCGGTTAGCCGGGGTTAGCTCATTGGTTAGCTTCAGTTAGCTCATTGGTTAGCCTCGGTTAGCTCATTGGTTAGCATCAGTTAGCTCATTGGTTAGCCTCAGTTAGCTCATTGGTTAGCCTGGGTTAGCCTGGGTTAGCTCATTGGTTAGCTTCGGTTAGCTCATTGGTTAGCCTCGGTTAGCTCATTGGTTAGCATCAGTTAGCTCTCTGGTTAGCATCAGTTAGCTCTTTGGTTAGCCTCAGTTAGCTCATTGGTTAGCCTGGGTTAGCTCATTCCTCGGTTAGCTCATTGGTTAGCTTCAGTTATCTCATTGGTTAGCCTGGGTTAGCTCATTGGTTAGCCTCAGTTAGCTCATTGGTTAGCCTGGGTTAGCTCATTGGTTAGCTTCAGTTAGCTCATTGGTTAGCCTCGGTTAGCTCATTGGTTAGCCTGCGTTAGCTCATTGGTTAGCTTCAGTTAGCTCATTGGTTAGCCTGGGTTAGCTCATTGGTTAGCCTGGGTTAGCTCATTGTTTAGCCTGGGTAAGCTCATTGGTTAGCATCAGTTAGCTCATTGGTTAGCCTCGGTTAGCTCATTGGTTAGCCTGGGTTAGCTCATTGGTTAGCTTCAGTTAGCTCATTGGTTAGCCTCAGTTAGCTCATTGGTTAGCATCAGTTAGCTCATTGGTTAGCCTCAGTTAGCTCATTGTTAGCTTCAGTTAGCTCATTGGTTAGCCTGGGTTAGCCTGGGTTAGCTCCAGTTAGCTCATTGGTTAGCATCAGTTAGCTCATTGTTTAGCCCCAGTTAGCTCATTGGTTAGCCTGGGTTAGCTCATTGGTTAGCCTGGGTTAGCTCATTGGTTAGCTTATGTTTGCTCATTGGTTAGCCTAGGTTAGCTCATTGGTTAGCATCAGTTAGCTCTCTGGTTAGCATCAGTTAGCTCTTTGGTTAGCCTCAGTTAGTTCATTAGTTAGCCTGGGTTAGCTCATTCCTCGGTTAGCTCATTGGTTAGCTTCAGTTGGCTCATTGGTTAGCCTGGGTTAGCTCATTGGTTAGCCTCAGTTAGCTCATTGGTTAGCCTGGGTGAGCTCATTGGTTAGCCTCAGTTAGCTCATTGGTTAGCCTCGGTTAGCTCATTGGTTAGATTCAGTTAGCTCATTGGTTAGCCTGGGCTAGCTCATTGGTTAGCCTGGGTTAGCTCATTGGTTAGCATCAGTTAGCTCATTGGTTAGCCTCAGTTAGCTCATTGGTTAGCCTCGGTTAGCTCCTTGGTTAGCCTGGGAGGCTCATTGGTTAGCCTGGGTTAGCTCATTGGTTAGCTTCAGTTAGCTCATTGGTTAGCCTCGGTTAGCTCATTGGTTAGCCTGGGTTAGCTCATTCCTCGGTTAGCTCATTGGTTAGCCTGGGTTAGCTCATTGGTTAGCATCAGTTAGGTCATTGGTTAGCCTCAGTTAGCTCATTGGTTAGCCTCGGTTCGCTCATTGGTTGGATTCAGTTAGCTCATTGGTTAGCCTTGGTTAGCTCATTGGTTAGCCTGGGTTAGCTCATTGGTTAGCTTCAGTTAGCTCATTGGTTAGCTTCAGTTAGCCAATTGGTTAGCCTCGGTTAGCTCATTGGTTAGCCTGGATTAGCTCATTCCTCGGTTAGCTCATTGGTTAGCCTGGGTTAGCTCATTGGTTAGCTTCAGTTAGCTCATTGGTTAGCCTGGGTTAGCTCATTGGTTAGCCTTGGTTAGCTCATTGGTTAGCCTGGGTTAGCTCATTGGTTAGCCTGGATTAGCTCATTGGTTAGCATCAGTTAGCTCATTGGTTAGCCTCAGTTAGCTCAATGGTTAGCATCAGTTAGCTCATTGGTTAGCCTCGGTTAGCTCATTGGTTAGCTTCAGTTTGCTCATTGGTTAGCTTCAGTTATCTCATTGGTTAGCCTCGGTTAGCTCATTGGTTAGCCTGGGTTAGCTCATTGGTTAGCTTCAGTTTGCTCATTGGTTAGCTTCAGTTATCTCATTGGTTAGCCTCGGTTAGCTCATTGGTTAGCCTGGGTTAGCTCATTGGTTAGCTTCAGTTAGCTCATTGGTTAGCCTCGGTTAGCTCATTGGTTAGCATCAGTTAGCTCATTGGCTAGCCTCAGTTAGCTCATTGCTAGCTTCAGTTAGCTCATTGGTTAGCTTCGGTTAGCTCATTGGTTAGCCTCGGTTAGCTCATTGGTTAGCATCAGTTAGCTCTCTGGTTAGCATCAGTTAGCTCTTTGGTTAGCCTCAGTTAGCTCATTGGTTAGCCTGGGTTAGCTCATTCCTCGGTTAGCTCATTGGTTAGCTTCAGTTAGCGCATTGGTTAGCCTGGGTTAGCTCATTGGTTAGCCTCAGTTAGCTCATTGGTTAGCCTGGGTTAGCTCATTGGTTAGCTTCAGTTAGCTCATTGGTTAGCCTCGGTTAGCTCATTGGTTAGCCTGCGTTAGATCATTGGTTAGCTTCAGTTAGCTCATTGGTTAGCCTGGGTTAGCTCATTGGTTAGCCTGGGTTAGCTCATTGGTTAGCCTGGGTAAGCTCATTGGTTAGCATCAGTTAGCTCATTGGTTAGCCTCGGTTAGCTCATTGGTTAGCCTGGGTTAGCTCATTGGTTAGCTTCAGTTAGCTCATTGGTTAGCCTGGGTTAGCCTGGGTTAGCTCCAGTTAGCTCACTGGTTAGCATCAGTTAGCTCATTGTTTAGCCTCAGTTAGCTCATTGGTTAGCCTGGGTTAGCTCATTGGTTAGCCTGGGTTAGCTCATTGGTTAGCTTATGTTAGCTCATTGGTTAGCCTAGGTTAGCTCATTGGTTAGCATCAGTTAGCTCTCTGGTTAGCATCAGTTAGTTCTTTGGTTAGCCTCAGTTAGTTCATTGGTTAGCCTGGGTTAGCTCATTCCTCGGTTAGCTCATTGGTTAGCTTCAGTTGGCTCATTGGTTAGCCTGGGTTAGCTCATTGGTTAGCCTCAGTTAGCTCATTGGTTAGCCTGGGTGAGCTCATTGGTTAGCCTCAGTTAGCTCATTGGTTAGCCTCGGTTAGCTCATTGGTTAGATTCAGTTAGCTCATTGGTTAGCCTGGGCTAGCTCATTGGTTAGCCTGGGTTAGCTCATTGGTTAGCATCAGTTAGCTCATTGGTTAGCCTCAGTTAGCTCATTGGTTAGCCTCGGTTAGCTCATTGGTTAGCCTGGGTTAGCTCATTGGTTAGCCTCAGTTAGCTCATTGGTTAGCCTGGGTGAGCTCATTGGTTAGCCTCAGTTAGCTCATTGGTTAGCCTCGGTTAGCTCATTGGTTAGATTCAGTTAGCTCATTGGTTAGCCTCAGTTAGCTCATTGGTTAGCCTGGGTTAGCTCATTGGTTAGCATCAGTTAGCTCATTGGTTAGCCTCAGTTAGCTCATTGGTTAGCCTCGGTTAGCTCATTGGTTAGCCTGGGTTAGCTCATTGGTTAGCCTGGGTTAGCTCATTGGTTAGCTTCAGTTAGCTCATTGGTTAGCCTCGGTTAGCTCATTGGTTAGCCTGGGTTTGCTCATTCCTCGGTTAGCTCATTGGTTAGCCTGGGTTAGCTTCAGTTAGCTCATTGGTTAGCCTGGGTTAGCCTGGGTTAGCTCCAGTTAGCTCATTGGTTAGCATCAGTTAGCTCATTGTTTAGCCTCAGTTAGCTCATTGGTTAGCCTGGGTTAGCTCATTGGTTAGCTTCTGTTAGCTCATTGGTTAGCCTAGGTTAGCTCATTGGTTAGCATCAGTTAGCTCTCTGGTTAGCCTCAGTTAGTTCATTGGTTAGCCTGGGTTAGCTCATTCCTCGGTTAGCTCATTGTTTAGCTTCAGTTAGCTCATTGGTTAGCCTGGGTTAGCTCATTGGTTAGCCTTAGTTAGCTAATTGGTTAGCCTGGGTGAGCTCATTGGTTAGCCTCAGTTAGCTCATTGGTTAGCCTCGGTTAGCTCATTGGTTAGATTCAGTTAGCTCATTGGTTAGCCTGGGCTAGCTCATTGGTTAGCCTGGGTTAGCTCATTGGTTAGCATCAGTTAGCTCATTGGTTAGCCTCAGTTAGCTCATTGGTTAGCCTGGGTTAGCTCATTGGTTAGCCTGGGTTAGCTCATTGGTTAGCCTGGGTTAGCTCATTGGTTAGCTTCAGTTAGCTCATTGGTTAGCCTCGGTTAGCTCATTGGTTAGCCTGGGTTAGCTCATTCCTCGGTTAGCTCATTGGTTAGCCTGGGTTAGCTTCAGTTAGCTCATTGGTTAGCCTCGGTTAGCTCATTGGGTAGCATCAGTTAGCTCATTGGTTAGCCTCAGTTAGCTCATTGGTTAGCCTCGGTTAGCTCATTGGTTAGATTCAGTTAGCTCATTGGTTAGCCTTGGTTAGCTCATTGGTTAGCCTGGGTTAGCTCATTGGTTAGCATCAGTTAGCTCATTGGTTAGCCTCAGTTAGCTCATTGGTTAGCCTCGGTTAGCTCATTGGTTAGCCTGGGTTAGCTCATTGGTTAGCTTCAGTTAGCTCATTGGTTAGCCTCGGTTAGCTCATTGGTTAGCCTGGGTTAGCTCATTCCTCGCTTAGCTCATTGGTTAGCCTGGGTTAGCTTCAGTTAGCTCATTGGTTAGCCTCGGTTAGCTCATTGGTTAGCATCAGTTAGCTCATTGGTTAGCCTCAGTTAGCTCATTGGTTAGCCTCGGTTAGCTCATTGGTTAGATTCAGTTAGCTCATTGGTTAGCCTCGGTTAGCTCATTGGTTAGCCTGGGTTAGCTCATTGGTTAGCATCAGTTAGCTCATTGGTTAGCCTCAGTTAGCTCATTGGTTAGCCTTGGTTAGCTCATTGGTTAGCCTGGGTTAGCTCATTGGTTAGCCTGGGTTAGCTCATTGGTTAGCTTCAGTTAGCTCATTGGTTAGCCTCGGTTAGCTCATAGGTTAGCCTGGGTTAGGTCATTCCTCGGTTAGCTCATTGGTTAGCCTGGGTTAGCTTCAGTTAGCTCATTGGTTAGCCTCGGTTAGCTCATTGGTTAGCATCAGTTAGCTCATTGGTTAGCCTCAGTTAGCTCATTGGTTAGCCTCGGTTAGCTCATTGGTTAGATTAAGTTAGCTCATTGGTTAGCCTGGGCTAGCTCATTGGTTAGCCTGGGCTAGCTCATTGGTTAGCCTGGGTTAGCTCATTGGTTAGCATCAGTTAGCTCATTGGTTAGCTTCAGTTAGCTCATTGGTTAGCCTCGGTTAGCTCATTGGTTAGCCTGGGTTAGCTCATTGGTTAGCCTGGGTTAGCTCATTCCTCGGTTAGCCGGGGTTAGCTCATTGGTTAGCTTCAGTTAGCTCATTGGTTAGCCTCGGTTATCTCATTGGTTAGCATCAGTTAGCTCATTGGTTAGCCTCAGTTAGCTCATTGTTAGCTTCAGTTAGCTCATTGGTTAGCCTGGGTTAGCCTGGGTTAGCTCATTGGTTAGCTTCCGTTAGCTCATTGGTTAGCCTCCGTTAGCTCATTGTTAGCTTCAGTTAGCTCATTGGTTAGCCTGGGTTAGCCTGGGTTAGCTCATTGGTTAGCCTCGGTTAGCTCATTGGTTAGCATCAGTTAGCTCTCTGGTTAGCATCAGTTAGCTCTTTGGTTAGCCTCAGTTAGCTCATTGGTTAGCCTGGGTTAGCTCATTCCTCGGTTAGCTCATTGGTTAGCTTCAGTTAGCTCATTGGTTAGCCTGGGTTAGCTCATTGGTTAGCCTCAGTTAGCTCATTGGTTAGCATCAGTTAGCTCATTGGTTAGCTTCAGTTAGCTCATTGGTTAGCCTCGGTTAGCTCATTGGTTAGCCTGCGTTAGCTCATTGGTTAGCTTCAGTTAGCTCATTGGTTAGCCTGGGTTAGCTCATTGGTTAGCCTGGGTTAGCTCATTGTTTAGCCTGGGTTAGCTTCAGTTAGCTCATTGGTTAGCCTCGGTTAGCTCATTGGTTAGCATCAGTTAGCTCATTGGTTAGCTTCAGTTAGCTCATTGGTTAGCCTCGGTTAGCTCATTGGTTAGATTCAGTTAGCTCATTGGTTAGCCTGGGCTAGCTCATTGGTTAGCCTGGGTTAGCTCATGGGTTAGCCTAGGTTAGCTCATTGGTTAGCTTCAGTTAGCTCATTGGTTAGCCTCGGTTAGCTCATTGGTTAGCCTGAGTTAGCTCATTGGTTAGCATCAGTTAGCTCATTGGTTAGCCTCAGTTAGCTCATTGGTTAGCCTCGGTTAGCTCATTGGTTAGCCTGGGTTAGCTCATTACTCGGTTAGCTCATTGGTTAGCTTCAGTTAGCTCATTGGTTAGCCTGGGCTAGCTCATTGGTTAGCCTGGGTTAGCTCATTGGTTAGCTTCAGTTAGCTCATTGGTTAGCCTGGGTTAGCTCATTGGTTAGCCTGGGTTAGCTCATTGGTTAGCTTCAGTTAGCTCATTGGTTAGCCTCGGTTAGCTCATTGGTTAGCATCAGTTAGCTCATTGGTTAGCCTCGGTTAACTCATTGGTTAGATTCAGTTAGCTCATTGGTTAGCCTGGGCTAGCTCATTGGTTAGCCTGGGTTAGCTCATTAGTTAGCCTGGGTTAGCTCATTGGTTAGCTTCAGTTAGCTCATTGATTAGCCTGGGTTAGCCTGGGTTAGCTCCAGTTAGCTCATTGGTTAGCATCAGTTAGCTCATTGTTTAGCCCCAGTTAGCTCATTGGTTAGCCTGGGTTAGCTCATTGGTTAGCCTGGGTTAGCTCATTGGTTAGCTTATGTTTGCTCATTGGTTAGCCTAGGTTAGCTCATTGGTTAGCATCAGTTAGCTCTCTGGTTAGCATCAGTTAGCTCTTTGGTTAGCCTCAGTTAGTTCATTAGTTAGCCTGGGTTAGCTCATTCCTCGGTTAGCTCATTGGTTAGCTTCAGTTGGCTCATTGGTTAGCCTGGGTTAGCTCATTGGTTAGCCTCAGTTAGCTCATTGGTTAGCCTGGGTGAGCTCATTGGTTAGCCTCAGTTAGCTCATTGGTTAGCCTCGGTTAGCTCATTGGTTAGATTCAGTTAGCTCATTGGTTAGCCTGGGCTAGCTCATTGGTTAGCCTGGGTTAGCTCATTGGTTAGCATCAGTTAGCTCATTGGTTAGCCTCAGTTAGCTCATTGGTTAGCCTCGGTTAGCTCATTGGTTAGCCTGGGAGGCTCATTGGTTAGCCTGGGTTAGCTCATTGGTTAGCTTCAGTTAGCTCATTGGTTAGCCTCGGTTAGCTCATTGGTTAGCCTGGGTTAGCTCATTCCTCGGTTAGCTCATTGGTTAGCCTGGGTTAGCTCATTGGTTAGCATCAGTTAGGTCATTGGTTAGCCTCAGTTAGCTCATTGGTTAGCCTCGGTTCGCTCATTGGTTGGATTCAGTTAGCTCATTGGTTAGCCTTGGTTAGCTCATTGGTTAGCCTGGGTTAGCTCATTGGTTAGCTTCAGTTAGCTCATTGGTTAGCTTCAGTTAGCCAATTGGTTAGCCTCGGTTAGCTCATTGGTTAGCCTGGATTAGCTCATTCCTCGGTTAGCTCATTGGTTAGCCTGGGTTAGCTCATTGGTTAGCTTCAGTTAGCTCATTGGTTAGCCTGGGTTAGCTCATTGGTTAGCCTTGGTTAGCTCATTGGTTAGCCTGGGTTAGCTCATTGGTTAGCCTGGATTAGCTCATTGGTTAGCATCAGTTAGCTCATTGGTTAGCCTCAGTTAGCTCAATGGTTAGCATCAGTTAGCTCATTGGTTAGCCTCGGTTAGCTCATTGGTTAGCTTCAGTTTGCTCATTGGTTAGCTTCAGTTATCTCATTGGTTAGCCTCGGTTAGCTCATTGGTTAGCCTGGGTTAGCTCATTGGTTAGCTTCAGTTAGCTCATTGGTTAGCCTCGGTTAGCTCATTGGTTAGCATCAGTTAGCTCATTGGCTAGCCTCAGTTAGCTCATTGTTAGCTTCAGTTAGCTCATTGGTTAGCTTCGGTTAGCTCATTGGTTAGCCTCGGTTAGCTCATTGGTTAGCATCAGTTAGCTCTCTGGTTAGCATCAGTTAGCTCTTTGGTTAGCCTCAGTTAGCTCATTGGTTAGCCTGGGTTAGCTCATTCCTCGGTTAGCTCATTGGTTAGCTTCAGTTAGCTCATTGGTTAGCCTGGGTTAGCTCATTGGTTAGCCTCAGTTAGCTCATTGGTTAGCCTGGGTTAGCTCATTGGTTAGCTTCAGTTAGCTCATTGGTTAGCCTCGGTTAGCTCATTGGTTAGCCTGCGTTAGCTCATTGGTTAGCTTCAGTTAGCTCATTGGTTAGCCTGGGTTAGCTCATTGGTTAGCCTGGGTTAGCTCATTGGTTAGCCTGGGTAAGCTCATTGGTTAGCATCAGTTAGCTCATTGGTTAGCCTCGGTTAGCTCATTGGTTAGCCTGGGTTAGCTCATTGGTTAGCTTCAGTTAGCTCATTGGTTAGCCTCAGTTAGCTCATTGGTTAGCATCAGTTAGCTCATTGGTTAGCCTCAGTTAGCTCATTGTTAGCTTCAGTTAGCTCATTGGTTAGCCTGGGTTAGCCTGGGTTAGCTCCAGTTAGCTCACTGGTTAGCATCAGTTAGCTCATTGTTTAGCCTCAGTTAGCTCATTGGTTAGCCTGGGTTAGCTCATTGGTTAGCCTGGGTTAGCTCATTGGTTAGCTTATGTTAGCTCATTGGTTAGCCTAGGTTAGCTCATTGGTTAGCATCAGTTAGCTCTCTGGTTAGCATCAGTTAGTTCTTTGGTTAGCCTCAGTTAGTTCATTGGTTAGCCTGGGTTAGCTCATTCCTCGGTTGGCTCATTGGTTAGCCTGGGTTAGCTCATTGGTTAGCCTCAGTTAGCTCATTGGTTAGCCTGGGTGAGCTCATTGGTTAGCCTCAGTTAACTCATTGGTTAGCCTCGGTTAGCTCATTGGTTAGATTCAGTTAGCTCATTGGTTAGCCTGGGCTAGCTCATTGGTTAGCCTGGGTTAGCTCATTGGTTAGCATCAGTTAGCTCATTGGTTAGCCTCAGTTAGCTCATTGGTTAGCCTCGGTTAGCTCATTGGTTAGCCTGGGTTAGCTCATTGGTTAGCCTCAGTTAGCTCATTGGTTAGCCTGGGTGAGCTCATTGGTTAGCCTCAGTTAGCTCATTGGTTAGCCTCGGTTAGCTCATTGGTTAGATTCAGTTAGCTCATTGGTTAGCCTCAGTTAGCTCATTGGTTAGCCTGGGTTAGCTCATTGGTTAGCATCAGTTAGCTCATTGGTTAGCCTCAGTTAGCTCATTGGTTAGCCTCGGTTAGCTCATTGGTTAGCCTGGGTTAGCTCATTGGTTAGCCTGGGTTAGCTCATTGGTTAGCTTCAGTTAGCTCATTGGTTAGCCTCGGTTAGCTCATTGGTTAGCCTGGGTTTGCTCATTCCTCGGTTAGCTCATTGGTTAGCCTGGGTTAGCTTCAGTTAGCTCATTGGTTAGCCTCGGTTAGCTCATTGGTTAGCATCAGTTAGCTCATTGTTTAGCCTCAGTTAGCTCATTGGTTAGCCTCGGTTAGCTCATTGGTTAGATTCAGTTAGCTCATTGGTTAGCCCCGGTTAGCTCATTGGTTAGCCTGGGTTAGCTCATTGGTTAGCATCAGTTAGCTCATTGGTTAGCCTCAGTTAGCTCATTGGTTAGCCTCGGTTAGCTCATTGGTTAGCCTGGGTTAGCTCATTGGTTAGCCTCGGTTAGCTCATTGGTTAGCCTGGGTTAGCTCATTCCTCGGTTAGCTCATTGGTTAGCCTGGGTTAGCTTCAGTTAGCTCATTGGTTAGCCTCGGTTAGCTCATTGGTTAGCATCAGTTAGCTCATTGGTTAGCCTCAGTTAGCTCATTGGTTAGATTCAGTTAGCTCATTGGTTAGACTCGGTTAACTCATTGGTTAGCCTGGGTTAGCTCATTGGTTAGCATCAGTTAGCTCATTGGTTAGCCTCAGTTAGATCATTGGTTAGCCTCGGTTAGCTCATTGGTTAGCCTGGGTTAGCTCATTGGTTAGCCTGGGTTAGCTCATTGGTTAGCTTCAGTTAGCTCATTGGTTAGCCTCGGTTAGCTCATAGGTTAGCCTGGGCTAGCTCATTCCTCAGTTAGCTCATTGGTTAGCCTGGGTTAGCTTCAGTTAGCTCATTGGTTAGCCTCGGTTAGCTCATTGGTTAGCATCAGTTAGCTCATTGGTTAGCCTCAGTTAGCTCATTGGTTAGCCTCGGTTAGCTCATTGGTTAGATTCAGTTAGCTCATTGGTTAGCCTGGGCTAGTTCATTGGTTTGCCTGTGTTAGCTCATTGGTTAGCCTGGGTTAGCTCATTGGTTAGCTTCAGTTAGCTCATTGGTTAGCCTCGGTTAGCTCATTGGTTAGCCTGGGTTAGCTCATTGGTTAACATCAGTTAGCTCATTGGTTAGCCTCAGTTAGCTCATTGGTTAGCCTCGATTAGCTCATTGGTTAGCCTGGGTTAGTTCATTACTCGGTTAGCTCATTGGTTAGCCTCGGTTAGCTCATTGGTTAGCTTCAGTTAGCTCATTGGTTAGCCTGGGCTAGCTCATTGGTTAGCCTGGGTTAGCTAATTGGTTAGCCTGGGTTAGCTCATTGGTTAGCTTCAGTTAGCTCATTGGTTAGCCTCGGTTAGCTCATTGGTTGGCATCAGTTAGCTCATTGTTTAGCTTCAGTTAGCTCATTGGTTAGTTTCAGTAAGCTCATTGGTTAGCCTCGGTTAGCTCATTGGTTAGCCTGGGTTAGCTCATTGGTTAGCATCAGTTAGGTCATTGGTTAGCCTCAGTTAGCTCATTGGTTAGCATCAGTTAGCTCATTGGTTAGCCTCGGTTAGCTCATTGGTTAGCTTCAGTTAGCTCATTGGTTAGCTTCAGTTAGCCAATTGGTTAGCCTCGGTTAGCTCATTGGTTAGCCTGGGTTAGCTCATTCCTCGGTTAGCTCATTGGTTAGCCTGGGTTAGCTCATTGGTTAGCTTCAGTTAGCTCATTGGTTAGCCTGGGTTAGCTCATTGGTTAGCCTCGGTTAGCTCATTGGTTAGCTTCAGTTAGCTCATTGGTTAGCCTCGGTTAGCTCATTGGTTAGCATCAGTTAGCTCATTGGTTAGCCTCAGTTAGCTCATTGGTTAGCCTCGGTTAACTCATTGGTTAGATTCAGTTAGCTCATTGGTTAGCCTGGGCTAGCTCATTGGTTAGCCTGGGTTAGCTCATTGGTTAGCCTGGGTTAGCTCATTGGTTAGCTTCAGTTAGCTCATTGGTTAGCCTCGGTTAGCTCATTGGTTAGCATGGGTTAGCTCATAGGTTAGCATCAGTTAGCTCATTGGTTAGCCTCAGTTAGCTCATTGGTTAGCCTCGGTTAGCTCATTAGTTAGCCTGGGTTAGCTCATTGGTTAGCCTGGGTTAGCTCATTGGTTAGCTTCAGTTAGCTCATTGGTTAGCCTGGGTTAGCTCATTGGTTAGCCTGGGTTAGCTCATTCCTCGGTTAGCTCATTGGTTATCCTGTGTTAGCTTCAGTTAGCTCATTGGTTATCCTCGGTTAGCTCATTGGTTAGCAACAGTTAGCTCATTGGTTAGCCTCAGTTAGCTCATTGGTTAGCCTCGGTTAGCTCATTGGTTAGCCTGGGTTAGCTCATTCCTCGGTTAGCTCATTGGTTAGCCTGGGTTAGCTCATTGGTTAGCCTGGGTTAGCTCATTCCTCGGTTAGCTCATTGGTTAGCCTGGGTTAGCTTCAGTTAGCTCATTGGTTAGCCTCGGTTAGCTCATTGGTTAGCCTGGGTTAGCTCATTACTCGGTTAGCTCATTGGTTAGCCTCGGTTAGCTCATTGGTTAGCTTCAGTTAGCTCATTGGTTAGCCTGGGCTAGCTCATTGGTTAGCATCAGTTAGCTCATTGTTTAGCTTCAGTTAGCTCATTGGTTAGCTTCAGTTAGCTCATTGGTTAGCCTCGGTTAGCTCATTGGTTAGCCTGGGTTAGCTCATTGGTTAGCTTCAGTTAGCTCATTGGTTAGCCTCGGTTAGCTCATTGGTTAGCATCAGTTAGCTCATTGGTTAGCCTCAGTTAGCTCATTGTTAGCTTCAGTTAGCTCATTGGTTAGCCTGGGTTAGCCTGGGTTAGCTCCAGTTAGCTCATTGGTTAGCATCAGTTAGCTCATTGTTTAGCCTCAGTTAGCTCATTGGTTAGCCTGGGTTAGCTCATTCGTTAGCCTGGGTTAGCTCATTGGTTAGATTCAGTTAGCTCATTGGTTAGCCTGGGCTAGCTCATTGGTTAGCCTGGGTTAGCTCATTGGTTAGCATCAGTTAGCTCATTGGTTAGCCTCAGTTAGCTCATTGGTTATCCTCGGTTAGCTCATTGGTTAGCCTGGGTTAGCTCATTGGTTAGCCTGGGTTAGCTCATTGGTTAGCTTCAGTTAGCTCATTGGTTAGCCTCAGTTAGCTCATTGGTTAGCCTCGGTTAGCTCATTGGTTAGCCTGGGTTAGCTCATTCCTCGGTTAGCTCATTGGTTAGCCTGGGTTAGCTCATTGGTTAGCCTGGGTTAGCTCATTCCTCGGTTAGCTCATTGGTTAGCCTGGGTTAGCTTCAGTTAGCTCATTGGTTAGCCTCGGTTAGCTCATTGGTTAGCCTGGGTTAGCTCATTGGTTAGCTTCAGTTAGCTCATTGGTTAGCCTGGGTTAGCTCATTGGTTAGCATCAGTTAGCTCATTGGTTAGCCTCAGTTAGCTCATTGGTTAGCCTCGGTTAGCTCATTGGTTAGCCTGGGTTAGCTCATTGGTTAGCTTCAGTTAGCTCATTGGTTAGCCTGGGTTAGCTCATTGGTTAGCCTGGGTTAGCTCATTGGTTAGATTCAGTTAGCTCATTGGTTAGCCTGGGCTAGCTCATTGGTTAGCCTGGGTTAGCTCATTGGTTAGCATCAGTTAGCTCATTGGTTAGCCTCAGTTAGCTCATTGGTTATCCTCGGTTAGCTCATTGGTTAGCCTGGGTTAGCTCATTGGTTAGCCTGGGTTAGCTCATTGGTTAGCTTCAGTTAGCTCATTGGTTAGCCTCAGTTAGCTCATTGGTTAGCCTCGGTTAGCTCATTGGTTAGCCTGGGTTAGCTCATTCCTCGGTTAGCTCATTGGTTAGCCTGGGTTAGCTCATTGGTTAGCCTGGGTTAGCTCATTCCTCGGTTAGCTCATTGGTTAGCCTGGGTTAGCTTCAGTTAGCTCATTGGTTAGCCTCGGTTAGCTCATTGGTTAGCCTGGGTTAGCTCATTGGTTAGCTTCAGTTAGCTCATTGGTTAGCCTGGGTTAGCTCATTGGTTAGCATCAGTTAGCTCATTGGTTAGCCTCAGTTAGCTCATTGGTTAGCCTCGGTTAGCTCATTGGTTAGCCTGGGTTAGCTCATTGGTTAGCCTGGGTTAGCTCATTGGTTAACTTCAGTTAGCTCATTGGTTAGCCTCGGTTAGCTCATAGGTTAGCCTGGGTTAGCTCATTCCTCGGTTAGCTCATTGGTTAGTCTGGGTTAGCTCATTGGTTAGATTCAGTTAGCTCATTGGTTAGCCTGGGCTAGCTCATTGGTTAGCCTGGGTTAGCTCATTGGTTAGCATCAGTTAGCTCATTGGTTAGCGTCAGTTAGCTCATTGGTTAGCCTCGGTTAGCTCATTGGTTAGCCTGGGTTAGCTCATTGGTTAGCCTGGGTTAGCTCATTGGTTAGCTTCAGTTAGCTCATTGGTTAGCCTCGGTTAGCTCATTGGTTAGCCTGGGTTAGCTCATTCCTCGGTTAGCTCATTGGTTAGCCTGGGTTAGCTTCAGTTAGCTCATTGGTTAGCCTCGGTTAGCTCATTGGTTAGCATCAGTTAGCTCATTGGTTAGCCTCAGTTAGCTCATTGGTTAGCCTCGGTTAGCTCATTGGTTAGATTCTGTTAGCTCATTGGTTAGCCTTGGTTAGCTCATTGGTTAGCCTGGGTTAGCTCATTGGTTAACTTCAGTTAGCTCATTGGTTAGCTTCAGTTAGCCAATTGGTTAGCCTCGGTTAGCTCATTGGTTAGCCTGGGTTAGCTCATTCCTCGGTTAGCTCATTGGTTAGCCTGGGTTAGCTCATTGGTTAGCTTCAGTTAGCTCATTGGTTAGCCTGGGTTAGCTCATTGGTTAGCCTCAGTTAGCTCATTGGTTAGCCTGGATTAGCTCATTGGTTAGCATCAGTTAGCTCATTGGTTAGCCTCAGTTAGCTCAATGGTTAGCATCAGTTAGCTCATTGGTTAGCCTCGGTTAGCTCATTGGTTAGCTTCAGTTAGCTCATTGGTTAGCCTCGGTTAGCTCATTGGTTAGCCTGGGTTAACTCATTCCTCGGTTAGCCGGGGTTAGCTCATTGGTTAGCTCCAGTTAGCTCATTGGTTAGCCTCGGTTAGCTCATTGGTTAGCATCAGTTAGCTCATTGGTTAGCCTCAGTTAGCTCATTGTTAGCTTCAGTTAGCTCATTGGTTAGCCTGGGTTAGCCTGGGTTAGCTCATTGGTTAGTTTCGGTTAGCTCATTGGTTAGCCTCGGTTAGCTCATTGGTTAGCATCAGTTAGCTCTCTGGTTAGCATCAGTTAGCTCTTGGGTTAGCCTCAGTTAGCTCATTGGTTAGCCTGGGTTTGCTCATTCCTCGGTTAGCTCATTGGTTAGCTTCAGTTAGCTCATTGGTTAGCCTGGGTTAGCTCATTGGTTAGCCTGGGTTAGCTCATTGGTTAGCCTGGGTAAGCTCATTGGTAAGCATCAGTTAGCTCATTGGTTAGCCTCGGTTAGCTCATTGGTTAGCCTGGGTTAGCTCATTGGTTAGCTTCAGTTAGCTCATTGGTTAGCCTCAGTTAGCTTATTGGTTAGCATCAGTTAGCTCATTGGTTAGCCTCAGTTAGCTCATTGTTAGCTTCAGTTAGCTCATTGGTTAGCCTGGGTTAGCCTGGGTTAGCTCCAGTTAGCTCATTGGTAAGCATCAGTTAGCTCATTGTTTAGCCTCAGTTAGCTCATTGGTTAGCCTGGGTTAGCTCATTGGTTAGCCTGGGTTAGCTCATTGGTTAGCTTCTGTTAGCTCATTGGTTAGCCTAGGTTAGCTCATTGGTTAGCATCAGTTAGCTCTCTGGTTAGCATCAGTTAGCTCTTTGGTTAGCCTCAGTTAGTTCATTGGTTAGCCTGGGTTAGCTCATTCCTCGGTTAGCTCATTGGTTAGCTTCAGTTGGCTCATTGGTTAGCCTGGGTTAGCTCATTGGTTAGCCTCAGTTAGCTCATTGGTTAGCCTGGGTGAGCTCATTGGTTAGCCTCAGTTAGCTCATTGGTTAGCCTCGGTTAGCTCATTGGTTAGATTCAGTTAGCTCATTGGTTAGCCTGGGCTAGCTCATTGGTTAGCCTGGGTTAGCTCATTGGTTAGCATCAGTTAGCTCATTGGTTAGCCTCAGTTAGCTCATTGGTTAGCCTCGGTTAGCTCATTGGTTAGCCTCGGTTAGCTCATTGTGTAGCCTGGGTTAGCTCATTGGTTAGCTTCAGTTAGCTCATTGGTTAGCCTGGGTTAGCTCATTGGTTAGCCTGGGTTAGCTCATTCCTCGTTTAGCTCATTGGTTATCCTGGGTTAGCTTCAGTTAGCTCATTGGTTAGCCTCGGTTAGCTCATTGGTTAGCATCAGTTAGCTCATTGGTTAGCCTCAGTTAGCTCATTGGTTAGCCTCGGTTAGCTCATTGGTTAGCCTGGGTTAGCTCATTCCTCGGTTAGCTCATTGGTTAGCCTGGGTTAGCTCATTGGTTAGCCTGGGTTAGCTCATTCCTCGGTTAGCTCATTGGTTAGCCTGGGTTAGCTTCAGTTAGCTCATTGGTTAGCCTTGGTTAGCTCATTGGTTAGCCTGGGTTAGCTCATTACTCGGTTAGCTCATTGGTTAGCTTCAGTTAGCTCATTGGTTAGCCTGGGCTAGCTCATTGGTTAGCATCAGTTAGCTCATTGTTTAGCTTCAGTTAGCTCATTGGTTAGCTTCAGTTAGCTCATTGGTTAGCCTCGGTTAGCTCATTGGTTAGCCTGGGTTAGCTCATTGGTTAGCTTCAGTTAGCTCATTGGTTAGCCTCGGTTAGCTCATTGGTTAGCATCAGTTAGCTCATTGGTTAGCCTCAGTTAGCTCATTGTTAGCTTCAGTTAGCTCATTGGTTAGCCTGGGTTAGCCTGGGTTAGCTCCAGTTAGCTCATTGGTTAGCATCAGTTAGCTCATTGTTTAGCCTCAGTTAGCTCATTGGTTAGCCTGGGTTAGCTCATTGGTTGGCCTGGGTTAGCTCATTGGTTAGCCTCAGTTAGCTCATTGGTTAGCCTCGGTTAGCTCATTGGTTAGCCTGGGTTAGCTCATTCCTCGGTTAGCTCATTGGTTAGCCTGGGTTAGCTCATTGGTTAGCCTGGGTTAGCTCATTCCTCGGTTAGCTCATTGGTTAGCCTGGGTTAGCTTCAGTTAGCTCATTGGTTAGCCTCGGTTAGCTCATTGGTTAGCCTGGGTTAGCTCATTGGTTAGCTTCAGTTAGCTCATTGGTTAGCCTGGGTTAGCTCATTGGTTAGCATCAGTTAGCTCATTGGTTAGCCTCAGTTAGCTCATTGGTTAGCCTCGGTTAGCTCATTGGTTAGCCTGGGTTAGCTCATTGGTTAGCTTCAGTTAGCTCATTGGTTAGCCTGGGTTAGCTCATTGGTTAGCCTGGGTTAGCTCATTGGTTAGATTCAGTTAGCTCATTGGTTAGCCTGGGCTAGCTCATTGGTTAGCCTGGGTTAGCTCATTGGTTAGCATCAGTTAGCTCATTGGTTAGCCTCAGTTAGCTCATTGGTTATCCTCGGTTAGCTCATTGGTTAGCCTGGGTTAGCTCATTGGTTAGCCTGGGTTAGCTCATTGGTTAGCTTCAGTTAGCTCATTGGTTAGCCTCAGTTAGCTCATTGGTTAGCCTCGGTTAGCTCATTGGTTAGCCTGGGTTAGCTCATTCCTCGGTTAGCTCATTGGTTAGCCTGGGTTAGCTCATTGGTTAGCCTGGGTTAGCTCATTCCTCGGTTAGCTCATTGGTTAGCCTGGGTTAGCTTCAGTTAGCTCATTGGTTAGCCTCGGTTAGCTCATTGGTTAGCCTGGGTTAGCTCATTGGTTAGCTTCAGTTAGCTCATTGGTTAGCCTGGGTTAGCTCATTGGTTAGCATCAGTTAGCTCATTGGTTAGCCTCAGTTAGCTCATTGGTTAGCCTCGGTTAGCTCATTGGTTAGCCTGGGTTAGCTCATTGGTTAGCCTGGGTTAGCTCATTGGTTAACTTCAGTTAGCTCATTGGTTAGCCTCGGTTAGCTCATAGGTTAGCCTGGGTTAGCTCATTCCTCGGTTAGCTCATTGGTTAGTCTGGGTTAGCTCATTGGTTAGATTCAGTTAGCTCATTGGTTAGCCTGGGCTAGCTCATTGGTTAGCCTGGGTTAGCTCATTGGTTAGCATCAGTTAGCTCATTGGTTAGCGTCAGTTAGCTCATTGGTTAGCCTCGGTTAGCTCATTGGTTAGCCTGGGTTAGCTCATTGGTTAGCCTGGGTTAGCTCATTGGTTAGCTTCAGTTAGCTCATTGGTTAGCCTCGGTTAGCTCATTGGTTAGCCTGGGTTAGCTCATTCCTCGGTTAGCTCATTGGTTAGCCTGGGTTAGCTTCAGTTAGCTCATTGGTTAGCCTCGGTTAGCTCATTGGTTAGCATCAGTTAGCTCATTGGTTAGCCTCAGTTAGCTCATTGGTTAGCCTCGGTTAGCTCATTGGTTAGATTCTGTTAGCTCATTGGTTAGCCTTGGTTAGCTCATTGGTTAGCCTGGGTTAGCTCATTGGTTAACTTCAGTTAGCTCATTGGTTAGCTTCAGTTAGCCAATTGGTTAGCCTCGGTTAGCTCATTGGTTAGCCTGGGTTAGCTCATTCCTCGGTTAGCTCATTGGTTAGCCTGGGTTAGCTCATTGGTTAGCTTCAGTTAGCTCATTGGTTAGCCTGGGTTAGCTCATTGGTTAGCCTCAGTTAGCTCATTGGTTAGCCTGGATTAGCTCATTGGTTAGCATCAGTTAGCTCATTGGTTAGCCTCAGTTAGCTCAATGGTTAGCATCAGTTAGCTCATTGGTTAGCCTCGGTTAGCTCATTGGTTAGCTTCAGTTAGCTCATTGGTTAGCCTCGGTTAGCTCATTGGTTAGCCTGGGTTAACTCATTCCTCGGTTAGCCGGGGTTAGCTCATTGGTTAGCTCCAGTTAGCTCATTGGTTAGCCTCGGTTAGCTCATTGGTTAGCATCAGTTAGCTCATTGGTTAGCCTCAGTTAGCTCATTGTTAGCTTCAGTTAGCTCATTGGTTAGCCTGGGTTAGCCTGGGTTAGCTCATTGGTTAGTTTCGGTTAGCTCATTGGTTAGCCTCGGTTAGCTCATTGGTTAGCATCAGTTAGCTCTCTGGTTAGCATCAGTTAGCTCTTGGGTTAGCCTCAGTTAGCTCATTGGTTAGCCTGGGTTTGCTCATTCCTCGGTTAGCTCATTGGTTAGCTTCAGTTAGCTCATTGGTTAGCCTGGGTTAGCTCATTGGTTAGCCTGGGTTAGCTCATTGGTTAGCCTGGGTAAGCTCATTGGTAAGCATCAGTTAGCTCATTGGTTAGCCTCGGTTAGCTCATTGGTTAGCCTGGGTTAGCTCATTGGTTAGCTTCAGTTAGCTCATTGGTTAGCCTCAGTTAGCTTATTGGTTAGCATCAGTTAGCTCATTGGTTAGCCTCAGTTAGCTCATTGTTAGCTTCAGTTAGCTCATTGGTTAGCCTGGGTTAGCCTGGGTTAGCTCCAGTTAGCTCATTGGTAAGCATCAGTTAGCTCATTGTTTAGCCTCAGTTAGCTCATTGGTTAGCCTGGGTTAGCTCATTGGTTAGCCTGGGTTAGCTCATTGGTTAGCTTCTGTTAGCTCATTGGTTAGCCTAGGTTAGCTCATTGGTTAGCATCAGTTAGCTCTCTGGTTAGCATCAGTTAGCTCTTTGGTTAGCCTCAGTTAGTTCATTGGTTAGCCTGGGTTAGCTCATTCCTCGGTTAGCTCATTGGTTAGCTTCAGTTGGCTCATTGGTTAGCCTGGGTTAGCTCATTGGTTAGCCTCAGTTAGCTCATTGGTTAGCCTGGGTGAGCTCATTGGTTAGCCTCAGTTAGCTCATTGGTTAGCCTCGGTTAGCTCATTGGTTAGATTCAGTTAGCTCATTGGTTAGCCTGGGCTAGCTCATTGGTTAGCCTGGGTTAGCTCATTGGTTAGCATCAGTTAGCTCATTGGTTAGCCTCAATTAGCTCATTGGTTAGCCTCGGTTAGCTCATTGGTTAGCCTCGGTTAGCTCATTGGGTAGCCTGGGTTAGCTCATTGGTTAGCTTCAGTTAGCTCATTGGTTAGCCTGGGTTAGCTCATTGGTTAGCCTGGGTTAGCTCATTCCTCGTTTAGCTCATTGGTTATCCTGGGTTAGCTTCAGTTAGCTCATTGGTTAGCCTCGGTTAGCTCATTGGTTAGCATCAGTTAGCTCATTGGTTAGCCTCAGTTAGCTCATTGGTTAGCCTCGGTTAGCTCATTGGTTAGCCTGGGTTAGCTCATTCCTCGGTTAGCTCATTGGTTAGCCTGGGTTAGCTCATTGGTTAGCCTGGGTTAGCTCATTCCTCGGTTAGCTCATTGGTTAGCCTGGGTTAGCTTCAGTTAGCTCATTGGTTAGCCTTGGTTAGCTCATTGGTTAGCCTGGGTTAGCTCATTACTCGGTTAGCTCATTGGTTAGCTTCAGTTAGCTCATTGGTTAGCCTGGGCTAGCTCATTGGTTAGCATCAGTTAGCTCATTGTTTAGCTTCAGTTAGCTCATTGGTTAGCTTCAGTTAGCTCATTGGTTAGCCTCGGTTAGCTCATTGGTTAGCCTGGGTTAGCTCATTGGTTAGCTTCAGTTAGCTCATTGGTTAGCCTTGGTTAGCTCATTGGTTAGCATCAGTTAGCTCATTGGTTAGCCTCAGTTAGCTCATTGTTAGCTTCAGTTAGCTCATTGGTTAGCCTGGGTTAGCCTGGGTTAGCTCCAGTTAGCTCATTGGTTAGCATCAGTTAGCTCATTGTTTAGCCTCAGTTAGCTCATTGGTTAGCCTGGGTTAGCTCATTGGTTGGCCTGGGTTAGCTCATTGGTTAGATTCAGTTTGCTCATTGGTTAGCCTGGGCTAGCTCATTAGTTAGCCTGGGTTAGCTCATTGGTTAGCATCAGTTAGCTCATTGGTTAGCCTCAGTTAGCTCATTGGTTATCCTCGGTTAGCTCATTGGTTAGCCTGGGTTAGCTCATTGGTTAGACTGGGTTAGCTCATTGGTTAGCTTCAGTTAGCTCATTGGTTAGCCTCGGTTAGCTCATTGGTTAGCCTGGGTTAGCTCATTCCTCGGTTAGCTCATTGGTTAGCCTGGGTTAGCTTCAGTTAGCTCATTGGTTAGCCTCGGTTAGCTCATTGGTTAGCATCAGTTAGCTCATTGGTTAGCCTCAGTTAGCTCATTGGTTAGCCTCGGTTAGCTCATTGGTTAGATTCAGTTACCTCATTGGTTAGCCTCGGTTAGCTCATTGGTTAGCCTGGGTTAGCTCATTGGTTAGCATCAGTTAGTTCATTGGTTAGCCTCAGTTAGCTCATTGGTTAGCCTCGGTTAGCTCATTGGTTAGCCTGGGTTAGCTCATTGGTTAGCTTCAGTTAGCTCATTGGTTAGCCTCGGTTAGCTCATTGGTTAGCCTGGGTTAGCTCATTCCTCGGTTAGCTCATTGGTTAGCCTGGGTTAGCTTCAGTTAGCTCATTGGTTAGCCTCGGTTAGCTCATTGGTTAGCCGGGGTTAGCTCATTGGTTAGCTTCAGTTAGCTCATTGGTTAGCCTCGGTTAGCTCATTGGTTAGCATCAGTTAGCTCATTGGTTAGCCTCAGTTAGCTCATTGTTAGCTTCAGTTAGCTCATTGGTTAGCCTGGGTTAGCCTGGGTTAGCTCCAGTTAGCTCATTGGTTAGCATCAGTTAGCTCATTGTTTAGCCTCAGTTAGCTCATTGGTTAGCCTGGGTTAGCTCATTGGTTGGCCTGGGTTAGCTCATTGGTTAGATTCAGTTAGCTCATTGGTTAGCCTGGATTAGCTCATTGGTTGGACTGGGTTAGCTCATTGGTTAGCTTCAGTTAGCTCATTGGTTAGCCTCGGTTAGCTCATTGGTTAGCCTGGGTTAGCTCATTCCTCGGTTAGCTCATTGGTTAGCCTCGGTTAGCTCATTGGTTAGCATCAGTTAGCTCATTGGTTAGCCTCAGTTAGCTCATTGGTTAGCCTCGGTTAGCTCATTGGTTAGTTTCAGTTACCTCATTGGTTAGCCTCGGTTAGCTCATTGGTTAGCCTGGGTTAGCTCATTGGTTAGCATCAGTTAGTTCATTGGTTAGCCTCAGTTAGCTCATTGGTTAGCCTCGGTTAGCTCATTGGTTAGCCTGGGTTAGCTCATTGGTTAGCTTCAGTTAGCTCATTGGTTAGCCTCGGTTAGCTCATTGGTTAGCCTGGGTTAGCTCATTCCTCGGTTAGCTCATTGGTTAGCCTGGGTTAGCTTCAGTTAGCTCATTGGTTAGCCTCGGTTAGCTCATTGGTTAGCATCAGTTAGCTCATTGGTTAGCCTCAGTTAGCTCATTGGTTAGCCTCGGTTAGCTCATTGGTTAGATTCAGTTAGCTCATTGGTTAGCCTTGGTTAGCTCATTGGTTAGCCTGGGTTAGCTCATTGGTTAGCATCAGTTAGCTCATTGGTTAGCCTCAGTTAGCTCATTGGTTAGCTTTGGTTAGCTCATTGGTTAGCCTGGGTTAGCTCATTGGTTAGCCTGGGTTAGCTCATTGGTTAGCTTCAGTTAGCTCATTGGTTAGCCTCGGTTAGCTCATAGGTTAGCCTGGGTTAGCTCATTCCTCGGTTAGCTCATTGGTTAGCCTGGGTTAGCTTCAGTTAGCTCATTGGTTAGCCTCGGTTAGCTCATTGGTTAGCATCAGTTAGCTCATTGGTTAGCCTCAGTTAGCTCATTGGTTAGTCTCGGTTAGCTCATTGGTTAGATTCAGTTAGCTCATTGGTTAGCCTGGGCTAGCTCATTGGTTAGCCTGTGTTAGCTCATTGGTTAGCCTGGGTTAGCTCATTGGTTAGCTTCAGTTAGCTCATTGGTTAGCCTCGGTTAGCTCATTGGTTAGCCTGGGTTAGCTCATTGGTTAGCATCAGTTAGCTCATTGGTTAGCCTCAGTTAGCTCATTGGTTAGCCTTGGTTAGCTCATTGGTTAGCCTGGGTTAGCTCATTACTCGGTTAGCTCATTGGTTAGCCTCGGTTAGCTCATTGGTTAGCTTCAGTTAGCTCATTGGTTAGCCTGGGCTAGCTCATTGGTTAGCCTGGGTTAGCTCATTGGTTAGCCTGGGTTAGCTCATTGGTTAGCTTCAGTTAGCTCATTGGTTAGCCTCGGTTAGCTCATTGGTTAGCATCAGTTAGCTCATTGTTTAGCTTCAGTTAGCTCATTGGTTAGCTTCAGTTAGCTCATTGGTTAGCCTCGGTTAGCTCATTGGTTAGCCTGGGTTAGCTCATTGGTTAGCATCAGTTAGCTCATTGGTTAGCATCAGTTAGCTCATTGCTTAGCCTCGGTTAGCTCATTGGTTAGCTTCAGTTAGCTCATTGGTTAGCTTCATTTAGCCAATTGGTTAGCCTCGGTTAGCTCATTGGTTAGCCTGGGTTAGCTCATTCCTCGGTTAGCTCATTGGTTAGCCTGGGTTAGCGCATTGGTTAGCTTCAGTTAGCTCATTGGTTAGCTTCATTTAGCCAATTGGTTAGCCTCGGTTAGCTCATTGGTTAGCCTGGGTTAGCTCATTCCTCGGTTAGCTCATTGGTTAGCCTGGGTTAGCTCATTGGTTAGCTTCAGTTAGCTAATTGGTTAGCCTGGGTTAGCGCATTGGTTAGCCTCGGTTAGCCCATTGGTTAGCCTGGGTTAGCTCATTGGTTAGCCTGGATTAGCTCATTGGCTAGCATCAGTTAGCTCATTGGTTAGCCTCGGTTAGCTCATTGGTTAGCCTCGGTTAGCTCATTGGTTAGCATGGGTTAGCTCATAGGTTAGCATCAGTTAGCTCATTGGTTAGCCTGGGTTAGCTCATTCCTCGGTTAGCCGGGGTTAGCTCATTGGTTAGCTTCAGTTAGCTCATTGGTTAGCCTCGGTTAGCTCATTGGTTAGCATCAGTTAGCTCATTAGTTAGCCTCAGTTAGCTCATTGTTAGCTTCAGTTAGCTCATTGGTTAGCCTGGGTTAGCCTGGGTTAGCTCATTGGTTAGCTTCGGTTAGCTCATTGGTTAGCCTGGGTTAGCTCATTGGTTAGCCTCGGTTAGCTCATTGGTTAGCTTCAGTTAGCTCATTGGTTAGCCTCGGTTAGCTCATTGGTTAGCATCAGTTAGCTCATTGGTTAGCCTCAGTTAGCTCATTGGTTAGCCTCGGTTAACTCATTGGTTAGATTCAGTTAGCTCATTGGTTAGCCTGGGCTAGCTCATTGGTTAGCCTGGGTTAGCTCATTGGTTAGCCTGGGTTAGCTCATTGGTTAGCTTCAGTTAGCTCATTGGTTAGCCTCGGTTAGCTCATTGGTTAGCCTCGGTTAGCTCATTGGTTAGCATGGGTTAGCTCATAGGTTAGCATCAGTTAGCTCATTGGTTAGTCTCGGTTAGCTCATTAGTTAGCCTGGGTTAACTCATTGGTTAGCCTGGGTTAGCTCATTGGTTAGCTTCAGTTATCTCATTGGTTAGCCTGGGTTAGCTCATTGGTTAGCCTGGGTTAGCTCATTCCTCGGTTAGCTCATTGGTTATCCTGGGTTAGCTTCAGTTAGCTCATTGGTTAGCCTCGGTTAGCTCATTGGTTAGCATCAGTTAGCTCATTGGTTAGCCTCAGTTAGCTCATTGGTTAGCCTCGGTTAGCTCATTGGTTAGCCTGGGTTAGCTCATTCCTCGGTTAGCTCATTGGTTAGCCTGGGTTAGCTCATTGGTTTGCCTGGGTTAGCTCATTCCTCGGTTAGCTCATTGGTTAGCCTGGGTTAGCTTCAATTAGCTCATTGGTTAGCCTCGGTTAGCTCATTGGTTAGCCTGGGTTAGCTCATTACTCGGTTAGCTCATTGGTTAGCCTCGGTTAGCTCATTGGTTAGCTTCAGTTAGCTCATTGGTTAGCCTGGGCTAGCTCATTGGTTAGCATCAGTTAGCTCATTGGTTAGCCTGGGTTAGCTCATTGGTTAGCATCAGTTAGCTCATTGGTTAGCCTCAGTTAGCTCATTGGTTAGCATCAGTTAGCTCATTGTTTAGCCTCTGTTAGCTCCTTGGTTAGCTTCAGTTAGCTCATTGGTTAGCTTCAGTTAGCTCATTGGTTAGCCTCGGTTAGCTCATTGGTTAGCCTGGGTTAGCTCATTGGTTAGCTTCAGTTAGCTCATTGGTTAGCCTCGGTTAGCTCATTGGTTAGCATCAGTTAGCTCATTGGTTAGCCTCAGTTAGCTCATTGTTAGCTTCAGTTAGCTCATTGGTTAGCCTGGGTTAGCCTGGGTTAGCTCCAGTTAGCTCATTGGTTAGCATCAGTTAGCTCATTGTTTAGCCTCAGTTAGCTCATTGGTTAGCCTGGGTTAGATCCTTGGTTAGCCTGGGTTAGCTCATTGGTTAGATTCAGTTAGCTCATTGGTTAGCCTGGGCTAGCTCATTGGTTAGCCTGGGTTTGCTCATTGGTTAGCATCAGTTAGCTCATTGGTTAGCCTCAGTTAGCTCATTGGTTATCCTCGGTTAGCTCATTGGTTAGCCTGGGTTAGCTCATTGGTTAGCCTGGGTTAGCTCATTGGTTAGCTTCAGTTAGCTCATTGGTTAGCCTCGGTTAGCTCATTGGTTAGCCTGGGTTAGCTCATTCCTCGGTTAGCTTATTGGTTAGCCTGGGTTAGCTTCAGTTAGCTCATTGGTTAGCCTCGGTTAGCTCATTGGTTAGCATCAGTTAGCTCATTGGTTTGCCTCAGTTACCTCATTGGTTAGCGTCGGTTAGCTCATTGGTTAGATTCAGTTAGCTCATTGGTTAGCCTCGGTTAGCTCATTGGTTAGCCTGGGTTAGCTCATTGGTTAGCATCAGTTAGTTCATTGGTTAGCCTCAGTTAGCTCATTGGTTAGCCTCGGTTAGCTCATTGGTTAGCCTGGGTTAGCTCATTGGTTAGCTTCAGTTAGCTCATTGGTTAGCCTCGGTTAGCTCATTGGTTAGCCTGGGTTAGCTCATTCCTCGGTTAGCTCATTGGTTAGCCTGGGTTAGCTTCAGTTAGCTCATTGGTTAGCCTCGGTTAGCTCATTGGTTAGCATCAGTTAGCTCATTGGTTAGCCTCAGTTCGCTCATTGGTTAGCCTCGGTTAGCTCATTGGTTAGATTCAGTTAGCTCATTGGTTAGCCTGTGTTAGCTCATTGGTTAGCCTGGGTTAGCTCATTGGTTAGCTTCAGTTAGCTCATTGGTTAGCCTCGGTTAGCTCATTGGTTAGCCTGGGTTAGCTCATTGGTTAGCATCAGTTAGCTCATTGGTTAGCCTCAGTTAGCTCATTGGTTAGCCTTGGTTAGCTCATTGGTTAGCCTGGGTTAGCTCATTACTCGGTTAGCTCATTGGTTAGCCTCGGTTAGCTCATTGGTTAGCTTCAGTTAGCTCATTGGTTAGCCTGGGCTAGCTCATTGGTTAGCCTGGGTTAGCTCATTGGTTAGCCTGGGTTAGCTCATTGGTTAGCTTCAGTTAGCTCATTGGTTAGCCTCGGTTAGCTCATTGGTTAGCATCAGTTAGCTCATTGTTTAGCTTCAGTTAGCTCATTGGTTAGCTTCAGTTAGCTCATTGGTTAGCCTGGGTTAGCTCATTGGTTAGCCTGGGTTAGCTCATTGGTTAGCATCAGTTAGCTCATTGGTTAGCCTCGGTTAGCTAATTGGTTAGCTTCAGTTAGCTCATTGGTTAGCTTCATTTAGCCAATTGGTTAGCCTCGGTTAGCTCATGGTTAGCCTGGGTTAGCTCATTCCTCGGTTAGCTCATTGGTTAGCCTGGGTTAGCTCATTGGTTAGCTTCAGTTAGCTCATTGGTTAGCCTGGGTTAGCTCATTGGTTAGATTCAGTTAGCTCATTGGTTAGCCTGGGTTAGCTCATTGGTTAGCATCAGTTAGCTCATTGGTTAGCCTCAGTTAGCTCATTGGTTATCCTCGGTTAGCTCATTGGTTAGCCTGGGTTAGCTCATTGGTTAGCCTGGGTTAGCTCATTCCTCGGTTAGCTCATTGGTTAGCCTGGGTTAGCTTCAGTTAGCTCATTGGTTAGCCTCGGTTAGCTCATTGGTTAGCATCAGTTAGCTCATTGGTTAGCCTCAGTTAGCTCATTGGTTAGCCTCGGTTAGCTCATTGGTTAGATTCAGTTAGCTCATTGGTTAGCCTCGGTTAGCTCATTGGTTAGCATCAGTTAGTTCATTGGTTAGCCTCAGTTAGCTCATGGGTTAGCCTCGGTTAGCTCATTGGTTAGATTCAGTTAGCTCATTGGTTAGCCTGGGTTAGCTCATTGGTTAGCATCAGTTAGTTCATTGGTTAGCCTCAGTTAGCTCATTGGTTAGCCTCGGTTAGCTCATTGGTTAGCATGGGTTAAATCATTGGTTAGCTTCATTTAGCTCATTGGTTAGCCTCGGTTAGCTCATTGGTTAGCCTGGGTTAGCTCATTCCTCGGTTAGCTCATTGGTTAGCCTGGGTTAGCTTCAGTTAGCTCATTGGTTAGCCTCGGTTAGCTCATTGGTTAGCATCAGTTAGCTCATTGGTTAGCCTCAGTTAGCTCATTGGTTAGCCTCGGTTAGCTCATTGGTTAGATTCAGTTAGCTCATTGGTTAGCCTTGGTTAGCTCATTGGTTAGCCTGGGTTAGCTCATTGGTTAGCATCAGTTAGCTCATTGGTTAGCCTCAGTTAGCTCATTGGTTAGCTTCGGTTAGCTCATTGGTTAGCCTGGGTTAGCTCATTGGTTAGCCTGGGTTAGCTCATTGGTTAGCTTCAGTTAGCTCATTGGTTAGCCTCGGTTAGCTCATAGGTTAGCCTGGGTTAGCTCATTCCTCGGTTAGCTCATTGGTTAGCCTGGGTTAGCTTCAGTTAGCTCATTGGTTAGCCTCGGTTAGCTCATTGGTTAGCATCAGTTAGCTCATTGGTTATCCTCAGTTAGCTCATTGGTTAGTCTTGGTTAGCTCATTGGTTAGATTCAGTTAGCTCATTGGTTAGCCTGGGCTAGCTCATTGGTTAGCCTGTGTTAGCTCATTGGTTAGCCTGGGTTAGCTCATTGGTTAGCTTCAGTTAGCTCATTGGTTAGCCTCGGTTAGCTCATTGGTTAGCCTGGGTTAGCTCATTGGTTAAAATCAGTTAGCTCATTGGTTAGCCTCAGTTAGCTCATTGGTTAGCCTCGGTTAGCTCATTGGTTAGCCTGGGTTAGCTCATTACTCGGTTAGCTCATTGGTTAGCCTCGGTTAGCTCATTGGTTAGCTTCAGTTAGCTCATTGGTTAGCCTGGGCTAGCTCATTGGTTAGCCTGGGTTAGCTCATTGGTTAGCCTGGGTTAGCTCATTGGTTAGCTTCAGTTAGCTCATTGGTTAGCCTCGGTTAGCTCATTGGTTAGCATCAGTTAGCTCATTGTTTAGCTTCAGTTAGCTCATTGGTTAGCTTCAGTTAGCTCATTGGTTAGCCTCGGTTAGCTCATTGGTTAGCATGGGTTAGCTCATTGGTTAGCATCAGTTAGCTCATTGGTTAGCCTCAGTTAGCTCATTGGTTAGCATCAGTTAGCTCATTGCTTAGCCTCGGTTAGCTCATTGGTTAGCTTCAGTTAGCTCATTGGTTAGCTTCATTTAGCAAATTGGTTAGCCTCGGTTAGCTCATTGGTTAGCCTGGGTTAGCTCATTCCTCGGTTAGCTCATTGGTTAGCCTGGGTTAGCTCATTCGTTAGCTTCAGTTAGTTAATTGGTTAGCCTGGGTTAGCTCATTGGTTAGCCTCGGTTAGCTCATTGGTTAGCCTCAGTTAGCTCATTGGTTAGCCTCGGTTAGCTCATTGGTTAGCATCAGTTAGCTCATTGGTTATCCTCAGTTAGCTCATTGGTTAGTCTTGGTTAGCTCATTGGTTAGATTCAGTTAGCTCATTGGTTAGCCTGGGCTAGCTCATTGGTTAGCCTGTGTTAGCTCATTGGTTAGCCTGGGTTAGCTCATTGGTTAGCTTCAGTTAGCTCATTGGTTAGCCTCGGTTAGCTCATTGGTTAGCCTGGGTTAGCTCATTGGTTAGCATCAGTTAGCTCATTGGTTAGCCTCAGTTAGCTCATTGGTTAGCCTCGGTTAGCTCATTGGTTAGCCTGGGTTAGCTCATTACTCGGTTAGCTCATTGGTTAGCCTCGGTTAGCTCATTGGTTAGCTTCAGTTAGCTCATTGGTTAGCCTGGGCTAGCTCATTGGTTAGCCTGGGTTAGCTCATTGGTTAGCCTGGGTTAGCTCATTGGTTAGCTTCAGTTAGCTCATTGGTTAGCCTCGGTTAGCTCATTGGTTAGCATCAGTTAGCTCATTGTTTAGCTTCAGTTAGCTCATTGGTTAGCTTCAGTTAGCTCATTGGTTAGCCTCGGTTAGCTCATTGGTTAGCATGGGTTAGCTCATTGGTTAGCATCAGTTAGCTCATTGGTTAGCCTCAGTTAGCTCATTGGTTAGCATCAGTTAGCTCATTGCTTAGCCTCGGTTAGCTCATTGGCTAGCTTCAGTTAGCTCATTGGTTAGCTTCATTTAGCAAATTGGTTAGCCTCGGTTAGCTCATTGGTTAGCCTGGGTTAGCTCATTCCTCGGTTAGCTCATTGGTTAGCCTGGGTTAGCTCATTCGTTAGCTTCAGTTAGCTAATTGGTTAGCCTGGGTTAGCTCATTGGTTAGCCTCGGTTAGCTCATTGGTTAGCCTGGGTTAGCTCATTGGTTAGCCTGGATTAGCTCATTGGCTAGCATCAGTTAGCTCATTGGTTAGCCTCAGTTAGCTCAATGGTTAGCATCAGTTAGCTCATTGGTTAGCCTCAGTTAGCTCATTGGTTAGCCTCGGTTAGCTCATTAGTTAGCCTGGGTTAGCTCATTGGTTAGCCTGGGTTAGCTCATTGGTTAGCTTCAGTTAGCTCATTGGTTAGCCTGGGTTAGCTCATTGGTTAGCCTGGGTTAGCTCATTCCTCGGTTAGCTCATTGGTTATTCTGGGTTAGCTTCAGTTAGCTCATTGGTTAGCCTCGGTTAGCTCATTGGTTAGCATCAGTTAGCTCATTGGTTAGCCTCAGTTAGCTCATTGGTTAGCCTCGGTTAGCTCATTGGTTAGCCTGGGTTAGCTCATTCCTCGGTTAGCTCATTGGTTAGCCTGGGTTAGCTCATTGGTTTGCCTGGGTTAGCTCATTCCTCGGTTAGCTCATTGGTTAGCCTGGGTTAGCTTCAATTAGCTCATTGGTTAGCCTCGGTTAGCTCATTGGTTAGCCTGGTTTAGCTCATTACTCGGTTAGCTCATTGGTTAGCCTGGGTTAGCTCATTGGTTAGCATCAGTTAGCTCATTGGTTAGCCTCAGTTAGCTCATTGGTTAGCTTCGGTTAGCTCATTGGTTAGCCTGGGTTAGCTCATTGGTTAGCCTGGGTTAGCTCATTGGTTAGCTTCAGTTAGCTCATTGGTTAGCCTCGGTCAGCTCATAGGTTAGCCTGGGTTAGCTCATTCCTCGGTTAGCTCATTGGTTAGCCTGGGTTAGCTTCAGTTAGCTCATTGGTTAGCCTCGGTTAGCTCATTGGTTAGCATCAGTTAGCTCATTGGTTATCCTCAGTTAGCTCATTGGTTAGTCTTGGTTAGCTCATTGGTTAGATTCAGTTAGCTCATTGGTTAGCCTGGGCTAGCTCATTGGTTAGCCTGTGTTAGCTCATTGGTTAGCCTGGGTTAGCTCATTGGTTAGCTTCAGTTAGCTCATTGGTTAGCCTCGGTTAGCTCATTGGTTAGCCTGGGTTAGCTCATTGGTTAGCATCAGTTAGCTCATTGGTTAGCCTCAGTTAGCTCATTGGTTAGCCTCGGTTAGCTCATTGGTTAGCCTGGGTTAGCTCATTACTCGGTTAGCTCATTGGTTAGCCTCGGTTAGCTCATTGGTTAGCTTCAGTTAGCTCATTGGTTAGCCTGGGCTAGCTCATTGGTTAGCCTGGGTTAGCTCATTGGTTAGCCTGGGTTAGCTCATTGGTTAGCTTCAGTTAGCTCATTGGTTAGCCTCGGTTAGCTCATTGGTTAGCATCAGTTAGCTCATTGTTTAGCTTCAGTTAGCTCATTGGTTAGCTTCAGTTAGCTCATTGGTTAGCCTCGGTTAGCTCATTGGTTAGCATGGGTTAGCTCATTGGTTAGCATCAGTTAGCTCATTGGTTAGCCTCAGTTAGCTCATTGGTTAGCATCAGTTAGCTCATTGCTTAGCCTCGGTTAGCTCATTGGTTAGCTTCAGTTAGCTCATTGGTTAGCTTCATTTAGCCAATTGGTTAGCCTCGGTTAGCTCATTGGTTAGCCTGGGTTAGCTCATTCCTCGGTTAGCTCATTGGTTAGCCTGGGTTAGCTCATTCGTTAGCTTCAGTTAGCTAATTGGTTAGCCTGGGTTAGCTCATTGGTTAGCCTCGGTTAGCTCATTGGTTAGCCTGGGTTAGCTCATTGGTTAGCCTGGATTAGCTCATTGGCTAGCATCAGTTAGCTCATTGGTTAGCCTCAGTTAGCTCAATGGTTAGCATCAGTTAGCTCATTGGTTAGCCTCAGTTAGCTCATTGGTTAGCCTCGGTTAGCTCATTAGTTAGCCTGGGTTAGCTCATTGGTTAGCCTGGGTTAGCTCATTGGTTAGCTTCAGTTAGCTCATTGGTTAGCCTGGGTTAGCTCATTGGTTAGCCTGGGTTAGCTCATTCCTCGGTTAGCTCATTGGTTATTCTGGGTTAGCTTCAGTTAGCTCATTGGTTAGCATCAGTTAGCTCATTGGTTAGCCTCAGTTAGCTCATTGGTTAGCCTCGGTTAGCTCATTGGTTAGCCTGGGTTAGCTCATTACTCGGTTAGCTCATTGGTTAGCCTCGGTTAGCTCATTGGTTAGCTTCAGTTAGCTCATTGGTTAGCCTGGGCTAGCTCATTGGTTAGCCTGGGTTAGCTCATTGGTTAGCCTCGGTTAGCTCATTGGTTAGCATCAGTTAGCTCATTGTTTAGCTTCAGTTAGCTCATTGGTTAGCTTCAGTTAGCTCATTGGTTAGCCTCGGTTAGCTCATTGGTTAGCATGGGTTAGCTCATTGGTTAGCATCAGTTAGCTCATTGGTTAGCCTCAGTTAGCTCATTGGTTAGCATCAGTTAGCTCATTGCTTAGCCTCGGTTAGCTCATTGGTTAGCTTCAGTTAGCTAATTGGTTAGCCTGGGTTAGCTCATTGGTTAGCCTCGGTTAGCTCATTGGTTAGCCTGGGTTAGCTCATTGGTTAGCCTGGGTTAGCTCATTCCTCGGTTAGCTCATTGGTTAGCCTGGGTTAGCTCATTCGTTAGCTTCAGTTAGCTAATTGGTTAGCCTGGGTTAGCTCATTGGTTAGCCTCGGTTAGCTCATTGGTTAGCCTGGGTTAGCTCATTGGTTAGCCTGGATTAGCTCATTGGCTAGCATCAGTTAGCTCATTGGTTAGCCTCAGTTAGCTCAATGGTTAGCATCAGTTAGCTCATTGGTTAGCCTCAGTTAGCTCATTGGTTAGCCTCGGTTAGCTCATTAGTTAGCCTGGGTTAGCTCATTGGTTAGCCTGGGTTAGTTCATTGGTTAGCTTCAGTTAGCTCATTGGTTAGCCTGGGTTAGCTCATTGGTTAGCCTGGGTTAGCTCATTCCTCGGTTAGCTCATTGGTTATTCTGGGTTAGCTTCAGTTAGCTCATTGGTTAGCCTCGGTTAGCTCATTGGTTAGCATCAGTTAGCTCATTGGTTAGCCTCAGTTAGCTCATTGGTTAGCCTCGGTTAGCTCATTGGTTAGCCTGGGTTAGCTCATTCCTCGGTTAGCTCATTGGTTAGCCTGGGTTAGCTCATTGGTTTGCCTGGGTTAGCTCATTCCTCTGTTAGCTCATTGGTTAGCCTGGGTTAGCTTCAATTAGCTCATTGGTTAGCCTCGGTTAGCTCATTGGTTAGCCTGGTTTAGCTCATTACTCGGTTAGCTCATTGGTTAGCCTCGGTTAGCTCATTGGTTAGCTTCAGTTAGCTCATTGGTTAGCCTGGGCTAGCTCATTGGTTAGCATCAGTTAGCTCATTGGTTAGCCTGGGTTAGCTCATTGGTTAGCATCAGTTAGCTCATTGGTTAGCCTCAGTTAGCTCATTGGTTAGCCTGGGTTAGCTCATTGGTTAGCCTGGGTTAGCTCATTCCTCGGTTAGCTCATTGGTTATTCTGGGTTAGCTTCAGTTAGCTCATTGGTTAGCCTCGGTTAGCTCATTGGTTAGCATCAGTTAGCTCATTGGTTAGCCTCAGTTAGCTCATTGGTTAGACTCGGTTAGCTCATTGGTTAGCCTGGGTTAGCTCATTCCTCGGTTAGCTCATTGGTTAGCCTGGGTTAGCTCATTGGTTTGCCTGGGTTAGCTCATTCCTCGGTTAGCTCATTGGTTAGCCTGGGTTAGCTTCAATTAGCTCATTGGTTAGCCTCGGTTAGCTCATTGGTTAGCCTGGTTTAGCTCATTACTCGGTTAGCTCATTGGTTAGCCTCGGTTAGCTCATTGGTTAGCTTCAGTTAGCTCATTGGTTAGCCTGGGCTAGCTCATTTGTTAGCATCAGTTAGCTCATTGGTTAGCCTGGGTTAGCTCATTGGTTAGCATCAGTTAGCTCATTGGTTAGCCTCAGTTAGCTCATTGGTTAGCATCAGTTAGCTCATTGTTTAGCCTCTGTTAGCTCCTTGGTTAGCTTCAGTTAGCTCATTGGTTAGCATCAGTTAGCTCATTGTTTAGCCTCAGTTAGCTCATTGGTTAGCCTGGGTTAGCTCATTGGTTAGCCTGGGTTAGCTCATTGGTTAGATTCAGTTAGCTCATTGGTTAGCCTGGGCTAGCTCATTGGTTAGCCTGGGTTTGCTCATTGGTTAGCATCAGTTAGCTCATTGGTTAGCCTCAGTTAGCTCATTGGTTATCCTCGGTTAGCTCATTGGTTAGCCTGGGTTAGCTCATTGGTTAGCCTGGGTTAGCTCATTGGTTAGCTTCAGTTAGCTCATTGGTTAGCCTCGGTTAGCTCATTGGTTAGCCTGGGTTAGCTCATTGGTTAGCATCAGTTAGTTCATTGGTTAGCCTCAGTTAGCTCATTGGTTAGCCTCGGTTAGCTCATTGGTTAGCCTGGGTTAGCTCATTGGTTAGCTTCAGTTAGCTCATTGGTTAGCCTCGGTTAGCTCATTGGTTAGCCTGGGTTAGCTCATTCCTCGGTTAGCTCATTGGTTAGCCTGGGTTAGCTTCAGTTAGCTCATTGGTTAGCCTCGGTTAGCTCATTGGTTAGCATCAGTTAGCTCATTGGTTAGCCTCAGTTAGCTCATTGGTTAGCCTCGGTTAGCTCATTGGTTAGATTCAGTTAGCTCATTGGTTAGCCTCGGTTAGCTCATTGGTTAGCCTGGGTTAGCTCATTGGTTAGCATCAGTTAGCTCATTGGTTAGCCTCAGTTAGCTCATTGGTTAGCTTCGGTTAGCTCATTGGTTAGCCTGGGTTAGCTCATTGGTTAGCCTGGGTTAGCTCATTGGTTAGCTTCAGTTAGCTCATTGGTTAGCCTCGGTTAGCTCATAGGTTAGCCTGGGTTAGCTCATTCCTCGGTTAGCTCATTGGTTAGCCTGGGTTAGCTTCAGTTAGCTCATTGGTTAGCCTCGGTTAGCTCATTGGTTAGATTCAGTTAGCTCATTGGTTAGCCTCAGTTAGCTCGTTGGTTAGCCTCGGTTAGCTCATTGGTTAGATTCAGTTAGCTCATTGGTTAGCCTGGGCTAGCTCATTGGTTAGCCTGTGTTAGCTCATTGGTTAGCCTGGGTTAGCTCATTGGTTAGCTTCAGTTAGCTCATTGGTTAGCCTCGGTTAGCTCATTGGTTAGCCTGGGTTAGCTCATTGGTTAGCATCAGTTAGCTCATTGGTTAGCCTCAGTTAGCTCATTGGTTAGCCTTGGTTAGCTCATTGGTTAGCCTGGGTTAGATCATTACTCGGTTAGCTCTTTGGTTAGCCTCAGTTAGTTCATTAGTTAGCCTGGGTTAGCTCATTCCTCGGTTAGCTCATTGGTTAGCTTCAGTTGGCTCATTGGTTAGCCTGGGTTAGCTCATTAGTTAGCCTCAGTTAGCTCATTGGTTAGCCTGGGTGAGCTCATTGGTTAGCCTCAGTTAGCTCATTGGTTAGCCTCGGTTAGCTCATTGGTTAGATTCAGTTAGGTCATTGGTTAGCCTGGGCTAGCTCATTGGTTAGCCTGGGTTAGCTCATTGGTTAGCATCAGTTAGCTCATTGGTTAGCCTCAGTTAGCTCATTGGTTAGCCTCGGTTAGCTCATTGGTTAGCCTGGGAGGCTCATTGGTTAGCCTGGGTTAGCTCATTGGTTAGCTTCAGTTAGCTCATTGGTTAGCCTCGGTTAGCTCATTGGTTAGCCTGGGTTAGCTCATTCCTCGGTTAGCTCATTGGTTAGCCTGGGTTAGCTCATTGGTTAGCATCAGTTAGGTCATTGGTTAGCCTCAGTTAGCTCATTGGTTAGCCTCGGTTCGCTCATTGGTTGGATTCAGTTAGCTCATTGGTTAGCCTTGGTTAGCTCATTGGTTAGCCTGGGTTAGCTCATTGGTTAGCTTCAGTTAGCTCATTGGTTAGCTTCAGTTAGCCAATTGGTTAGCCTCGGTTAGCTCATTGGTTAGCCTGGATTAGCTCATTCCTCGGTTAGCTCATTGGTTAGCCTGGGTTAGCTCATTGGTTAGCTTCAGTTAGCTCATTGGTTAGCCTGGGTTAGCTCATTGGTTAGCCTTGGTTAGCTCATTGGTTAGCCTGGGTTAGCTCATTGGTTAGCCTGGATTAGCTCATTGGTTAGCATCAGTTAGCTCATTGGTTAGCCTCAGTTAGCTCAATGGTTAGCATCAGTTAGCTCATTGGTTAGCCTCGGTTAGCTCATTGGTTAGCTTCAGTTTGCTCATTGGTTAGCTTCAGTTATCTCATTGGTTAGCCTCGGTTAGCTCATTGGTTAGCCTGGGTTAGCTCATTGGTTAGCTTCAGTTAGCTCATTGGTTAGCCTCGGTTAGCTCATTGGTTAGCATCAGTTAGCTCATTGGCTAGCCTCAGTTAGCTCATTGTTAGCTTCAGTTAGCTCATTGGTTAGCTTCGGTTAGCTCATTGGTTAGCCTCGGTTAGCTCATTGGTTAGCATCAGTTAGCTCTCTGGTTAGCATCAGTTAGCTCTTTGGTTAGCCTCAGTTAGCTCATTGGTTAGCCTGGGTTAGCTCATTCCTCGGTTAGCTCATTGGTTAGCTTCAGTTAGCTCATTGGTTAGCCTGGGTTAGCTCATTGGTTAGCCTCAGTTAGCTCATTGGTTAGCCTGGGTTAGCTCATTGGTTAGCTTCAGTTAGCTCATTGGTTAGCCTCGGTTAGCTCATTGGTTAGCCTGCGTTAGCTCATTGGTTAGCTTCAGTTAGCTCATTGGTTAGCCTGGGTTAGCTCATTGGTTAGCCTGGGTTAGCTCATTGGTTAGCCTGGGTAAGCTCATTGGTTAGCATCAGTTAGCTCATTGGTTAGCCTCAGTTAGCTCATTGTTAGCTTCAGTTAGCTCATTGGTTAGCCTGGGTTAGCCTGGGTTAGCTCCAGTTAGCTCACTGGTTAGCATCAGTTAGCTCATTGTTTAGCCTCAGTTAGCTCATTGGTTAGCCTGGGTTAGCTCATTGGTTAGCCTGGGTTAGCTCATTGGTTAGCTTATGTTAGCTCATTGGTTAGCCTAGGTTAGCTCATTGGTTAGCATCAGTTAGCTCTCTGGTTAGCATCAGTTAGTTCTTTGGTTAGCCTCAGTTAGTTCATTGGTTAGCCTGGGTTAGCTCATTCCTCGGTTAGCTCATTGGTTAGCTTCAGTTGGCTCATTGGTTAGCCTGGGTTAGCTCATTGGTTAGCCTCAGTTAGCTCATTGGTTAGCCTGGGTGAGCTCATTGGTTAGCCTCAGTTAGCTCATTGGTTAGCCTCGGTTAGCTCATTGGTTAGATTCAGTTAGCTCATTGGTTAGCCTGGGCTAGCTCATTGGTTAGCCTGGGTTAGCTCATTGGTTAGCATCAGTTAGCTCATTGGTTAGCCTCAGTTAGCTCATTGGTTAGCCTCGGTTAGCTCATTGGTTAGCCTGGGTTAGCTCATTGGTTAGCCTCAGTTAGCTCATTGGTTAGCCTGGGTGAGCTCATTGGTTAGCCTCAGTTAGCTCATTGGTTAGCCTCGGTTAGCTCATTGGTTAGATTCAGTTAGCTCATTGGTTAGCCTCAGTTAGCTCATTGGTTAGCCTGGGTTAGCTCATTGGTTAGCATCAGTTAGCTCATTGGTTAGCCTCAGTTAGCTCATTGGTTAGCCTCGGTTAGCTCATTGGTTAGCCTGGGTTAGCTCATTGGTTAGCCTGGGTTAGCTCATTGGTTAGCTTCAGTTAGCTCATTGGTTAGCCTCGGTTAGCTCATTGGTTAGCCTGGGTTTGCTCATTCCTCGGTTAGCTCATTGGTTAGCCTGGGTTAGCTTCAGTTAGCTCATTGGTTAGCCTCGGTTAGCTCATTGGTTAGCATCAGTTAGCTCATTGTTTAGCCTCAGTTAGCTCATTGGTTAGCCTCGGTTAGCTCATTGGTTAGATTCAGTTAGCTCATTGGTTAGCCCCGGTTAGCTCATTGGTTAGCCTGGGTTAGCTCATTGGTTAGCATCAGTTAGCTCATTGGTTAGCCTCAGTTAGCTCATTGGTTAGCCTCGGTTAGCTCATTGGTTAGCCTGGGTTAGCTCATTGGTTAGCCTCGGTTAGCTCATTGGTTAGCCTGGGTTAGCTCATTCCTCGGTTAGCTCATTGGTTAGCCTGGGTTAGCTTCAGTTAGCTCATTGGTTAGCCTCGGTTAGCTCATTGGTTAGCATCAGTTAGCTCATTGGTTAGCCTCAGTTAGCTCATTGGTTAGATTCAGTTAGCTCATTGGTTAGACTCGGTTAACTCATTGGTTAGCCTGGGTTAGCTCATTGGTTAGCATCAGTTAGCTCATTGGTTAGCCTCAGTTAGATCATTGGTTAGCCTTGGTTAGCTCATTGGTTAGCCTGGGTTAGCTCATTGGTTAGCCTGGGTTAGCTCATTGGTTAGCTTCAGTTAGCTCATTGGTTAGCCTCGGTTAGCTCATAGGTTAGCCTGGGCTAGCTCATTCCTCAGTTAGCTCATTGGTTAGCCTGGGTTAGCTTCAGTTAGCTCATTGGTTAGCCTCGGTTAGCTCATTGGTTAGCATCAGTTAGCTCATTGGTTAGCCTCAGTTAGCTCATTGGTTAGCCTCGGTTAGCTCATTGGTTAGATTCAGTTAGCTCATTGGTTAGCCTGGGCTAGTTCATTGGTTTGCCTGTGTTAGCTCATTGGTTAGCCTGGGTTAGCTCATTGGTTAGCTTCAGTTAGCTCATTGGTTAGCCTCGGTTAGCTCATTGGTTAGCCTGGGTTAGCTCATTGGTTAACATCAGTTAGCTCATTGGTTAGCCTCAGTTAGCTCATTGGTTAGCCTCGATTAGCTCATTGGTTAGCCTGGGTTAGTTCATTACTCGGTTAGCTCATTGGTTAGCCTCGGTTAGCTCATTGGTTAGCTTCAGTTAGCTCATTGGTTAGCCTGGGCTAGCTCATTGGTTAGCCTGGGTTAGCTAATTGGTTAGCCTGGGTTAGCTCATTGGTTAGCTTCAGTTAGCTCATTGGTTAGCCTCGGTTAGCTCATTGGTTGGCATCAGTTAGCTCATTGTTTAGCTTCAGTTAGCTCATTGGTTAGTTTCAGTAAGCTCATTGGTTAGCCTCGGTTAGCTCATTGGTTAGCCTGGGTTAGCTCATTGGTTAGCATCAGTTAGGTCATTGGTTAGCCTCAGTTAGCTCATTGGTTAGCATCAGTTAGCTCATTGGTTAGCCTCGGTTAGCTCATTGGTTAGCTTCAGTTAGCTCATTGGTTAGCTTCAGTTAGCCAATTGGTTAGCCTCGGTTAGCTCATTGGTTAGCCTGGGTTAGCTCATTCCTCGGTTAGCTCATTGGTTAGCCTGGGTTAGCTCATTGGTTAGCTTCAGTTAGCTCATTGGTTAGCCTGGGTTAGCTCATTGGTTAGCCTCGGTTAGCTCATTGGTTAGCTTCAGTTAGCTCATTGGTTAGCCTCGGTTAGCTCATTGGTTAGCATCAGTTAGCTCATTGGTTAGCCTCAGTTAGCTCATTGGTTAGCCTCGGTTAACTCATTGGTTAGATTCAGTTAGCTCATTGGTTAGCCTGGGCTAGCTCATTGGTTAGCCTGGGTTAGCTCATTGGTTAGCCTGGGTTAGCTCATTGGTTAGCTTCAGTTAGCTCATTGGTTAGCCTCGGTTAGCTCATTGGTTAGCATGGGTTAGCTCATAGGTTAGCATCAGTTAGCTCATTGGTTAGCCTCAGTTAGCTCATTGGTTAGCCTCGGTTAGCTCATTAGTTAGCCTGGGTTAGCTCATTGGTTAGCCTGGGTTAGCTCATTGGTTAGCTTCAGTTAGCTCATTGGTTAGCCTGGGTTAGCTCATTGGTTAGCCTGGGTTAGCTCATTCCTCGGTTAGCTCATTGGTTATCCTGTGTTAGCTTCAGTTAGCTCATTGGTTATCCTCGGTTAGCTCATTGGTTAGCAACAGTTAGCTCATTGGTTAGCCTCAGTTAGCTCATTGGTTAGCCTCGGTTAGCTCATTGGTTAGCCTGGGTTAGCTCATTCCTCGGTTAGCTCATTGGTTAGCCTGGGTTAGCTCATTGGTTAGCCTGGGTTAGCTCATTCCTCGGTTAGCTCATTGGTTAGCCTGGGTTAGCTTCAGTTAGCTCATTGGTTAGCCTCGGTTAGCTCATTGGTTAGCCTGGGTTAGCTCATTACTCGGTTAGCTCATTGGTTAGCCTCGGTTAGCTCATTGGTTAGCTTCAGTTAGCTCATTGGTTAGCCTGGGCTAGCTCATTGGTTAGCATCAGTTAGCTCATTGTTTAGCTTCAGTTAGCTCATTGGTTAGCTTCAGTTAGCTCATTGGTTAGCCTCGGTTAGCTCATTGGTTAGCCTGGGTTAGCTCATTGGTTAGCTTCAGTTAGCTCATTGGTTAGCCTCGGTTAGCTCATTGGTTAGCATCAGTTAGCTCATTGGTTAGCCTCAGTTAGCTCATTGTTAGCTTCAGTTAGCTCATTGGTTAGCCTGGGTTAGCCTGGGTTAGCTCCAGTTAGCTCATTGGTTAGCATCAGTTAGCTCATTGTTTAGCCTCAGTTAGCTCATTGGTTAGCCTGGGTTAGCTCATTGGTTAGCCTGGGTTAGCTCATTGGTTAGATTCAGTTAGCTCATTGGTTAGCCTGGGCTAGCTCATTGGTTAGCCTGGGTTAGCTCATTGGTTAGCATCAGTTAGCTCATTGGTTAGCCTCAGTTAGCTCATTGGTTATCCTCGGTTAGCTCATTGGTTAGCCTGGGTTAGCTCATTGGTTAGCCTGGGTTAGCTCATTGGTTAGCTTCAGTTAGCTCATTGGTTAGCCTCAGTTAGCTCATTGGTTAGCCTCGGTTAGCTCATTGGTTAGCCTGGGTTAGCTCATTCCTCGGTTAGCTCATTGGTTAGCCTGGGTTAGCTCATTGGTTAGCCTGGGTTAGCTCATTCCTCGGTTAGCTCATTGGTTAGCCTGGGTTAGCTTCAGTTAGCTCATTGGTTAGCCTCGGTTAGCTCATTGGTTAGCCTGGGTTAGCTCATTGGTTAGCTTCAGTTAGCTCATTGGTTAGCCTGGGTTAGCTCATTGGTTAGCATCAGTTAGCTCATTGGTTAGCCTCAGTTAGCTCATTGGTTAGCCTCGGTTAGCTCATTGGTTAGCCTGGGTTAGCTCATTGGTTAGCCTGGGTTAGCTCATTGGTTAACTTCAGTTAGCTCATTGGTTAGCCTCGGTTAGCTCATAGGTTAGCCTGGGTTAGCTCATTCCTCGGTTAGCTCATTGGTTAGTCTGGGTTAGCTCATTGGTTAGATTCAGTTAGCTCATTGGTTAGCCTGGGCTAGCTCATTGGTTAGCCTGGGTTAGCTCATTGGTTAGCATCAGTTAGCTCATTGGTTAGCGTCAGTTAGCTCATTGGTTAGCCTCGGTTAGCTCATTGGTTAGCCTGGGTTAGCTCATTGGTTAGCCTGGGTTAGCTCATTGGTTAGCTTCAGTTAGCTCATTGGTTAGCCTCGGTTAGCTCATTGGTTAGCCTGGGTTAGCTCATTCCTCGGTTAGCTCATTGGTTAGCCTGGGTTAGCTTCAGTTAGCTCATTGGTTAGCCTCGGTTAGCTCATTGGTTAGCATCAGTTAGCTCATTGGTTAGCCTCAGTTAGCTCATTGGTTAGCCTCGGTTAGCTCATTGGTTAGATTCTGTTAGCTCATTGGTTAGCCTTGGTTAGCTCATTGGTTAGCCTGGGTTAGCTCATTGGTTAACTTCAGTTAGCTCATTGGTTAGCTTCAGTTAGCCAATTGGTTAGCCTCGGTTAGCTCATTGGTTAGCCTGGGTTAGCTCATTCCTCGGTTAGCTCATTGGTTAGCCTGGGTTAGCTCATTGGTTAGCTTCAGTTAGCTCATTGGTTAGCCTGGGTTAGCTCATTGGTTAGCCTCAGTTAGCTCATTGGTTAGCCTGGATTAGCTCATTGGTTAGCATCAGTTAGCTCATTGGTTAGCCTCAGTTAGCTCAATGGTTAGCATCAGTTAGCTCATTGGTTAGCCTCGGTTAGCTCATTGGTTAGCTTCAGTTAGCTCATTGGTTAGCCTCGGTTAGCTCATTGGTTAGCCTGGGTTAACTCATTCCTCGGTTAGCCGGGGTTAGCTCATTGGTTAGCTCCAGTTAGCTCATTGGTTAGCCTCGGTTAGCTCATTGGTTAGCATCAGTTAGCTCATTGGTTAGCCTCAGTTAGCTCATTGTTAGCTTCAGTTAGCTCATTGGTTAGCCTGGGTTAGCCTGGGTTAGCTCATTGGTTAGTTTCGGTTAGCTCATTGGTTAGCCTCGGTTAGCTCATTGGTTAGCATCAGTTAGCTCTCTGGTTAGCATCAGTTAGCTCTTGGGTTAGCCTCAGTTAGCTCATTGGTTAGCCTGGGTTTGCTCATTCCTCGGTTAGCTCATTGGTTAGCTTCAGTTAGCTCATTGGTTAGCCTGGGTTAGCTCATTGGTTAGCCTGGGTTAGCTCATTGGTTAGCCTGGGTAAGCTCATTGGTAAGCATCAGTTAGCTCATTGGTTAGCCTCGGTTAGCTCATTGGTTAGCCTGGGTTAGCTCATTGGTTAGCTTCAGTTAGCTCATTGGTTAGCCTCAGTTAGCTTATTGGTTAGCATCAGTTAGCTCATTGGTTAGCCTCAGTTAGCTCATTGTTAGCTTCAGTTAGCTCATTGGTTAGCCTGGGTTAGCCTGGGTTAGCTCCAGTTAGCTCATTGGTAAGCATCAGTTAGCTCATTGTTTAGCCTCAGTTAGCTCATTGGTTAGCCTGGGTTAGCTCATTGGTTAGCCTGGGTTAGCTCATTGGTTAGCTTCTGTTAGCTCATTGGTTAGCCTAGGTTAGCTCATTGGTTAGCATCAGTTAGCTCTCTGGTTAGCATCAGTTAGCTCTTTGGTTAGCCTCAGTTAGTTCATTGGTTAGCCTGGGTTAGCTCATTCCTCGGTTAGCTCATTGGTTAGCTTCAGTTGGCTCATTGGTTAGCCTGGGTTAGCTCATTGGTTAGCCTCAGTTAGCTCATTGGTTAGCCTGGGTGAGCTCATTGGTTAGCCTCAGTTAGCTCATTGGTTAGCCTCGGTTAGCTCATTGGTTAGATTCAGTTAGCTCATTGGTTAGCCTGGGCTAGCTCATTGGTTAGCCTGGGTTAGCTCATTGGTTAGCATCAGTTAGCTCATTGGTTAGCCTCAGTTAGCTCATTGGTTAGCCTCGGTTAGCTCATTGGTTAGCCTCGGTTAGCTCATTGGGTAGCCTGGGTTAGCTCATTGGTTAGCTTCAGTTAGCTCATTGGTTAGCCTGGGTTAGCTCATTGGTTAGCCTGGGTTAGCTCATTCCTCGTTTAGCTCATTGGTTATCCTGGGTTAGCTTCAGTTAGCTCATTGGTTAGCCTCGGTTAGCTCATTGGTTAGCATCAGTTAGCTCATTGGTTAGCCTCAGTTAGCTCATTGGTTAGCCTCGGTTAGCTCATTGGTTAGCCTGGGTTAGCTCATTCCTCGGTTAGCTCATTGGTTAGCCTGGGTTAGCTCATTGGTTAGCCTGGGTTAGCTCATTCCTCGGTTAGCTCATTGGTTAGCCTGGGTTAGCTTCAGTTAGCTCATTGGTTAGCCTTGGTTAGCTCATTGGTTAGCCTGGGTTAGCTCATTACTCGGTTAGCTCATTGGTTAGCTTCAGTTAGCTCATTGGTTAGCCTGGGCTAGCTCATTGGTTAGCATCAGTTAGCTCATTGTTTAGCTTCAGTTAGCTCATTGGTTAGCTTCAGTTAGCTCATTGGTTAGCCTCGGTTAGCTCATTGGTTAGCCTGGGTTAGCTCATTGGTTAGCTTCAGTTAGCTCATTGGTTAGCCTCGGTTAGCTCATTGGTTAGCATCAGTTAGCTCATTGGTTAGCCTCAGTTAGCTCATTGTTAGCTTCAGTTAGCTCATTGGTTAGCCTGGGTTAGCCTGGGTTAGCTCCAGTTAGCTCATTGGTTAGCATCAGTTAGCTCATTGTTTAGCCTCAGTTAGCTCATTGGTTAGCCTGGGTTAGCTCATTGGTTGGCCTGGGTTAGCTCATTGGTTAGATTCAGTTTGCTCATTGGTTAGCCTGGGCTAGCTCATTAGTTAGCCTGGGTTAGCTCATTGGTTAGCATCAGTTAGCTCATTGGTTAGCCTCAGTTAGCTCATTGGTTATCCTCGGTTAGCTCATTGGTTAGCCTGGGTTAGCTCATTGGTTAGACTGGGTTAGCTCATTGGTTAGCTTCAGTTAGCTCATTGGTTAGCCTCGGTTAGCTCATTGGTTAGCCTGGGTTAGCTCATTCCTCGGTTAGCTCATTGGTTAGCCTGGGTTAGCTTCAGTTAGCTCATTGGTTAGCCTCGGTTAGCTCATTGGTTAGCATCAGTTAGCTCATTGGTTAGCCTCAGTTAGCTCATTGGTTAGCCTCGGTTAGCTCATTGGTTAGATTCAGTTACCTCATTGGTTAGCCTCGGTTAGCTCATTGGTTAGCCTGGGTTAGCTCATTGGTTAGCATCAGTTAGTTCATTGGTTAGCCTCAGTTAGCTCATTGGTTAGCCTCGGTTAGCTCATTGGTTAGCCTGGGTTAGCTCATTGGTTAGCTTCAGTTAGCTCATTGGTTAGCCTCGGTTAGCTCATTGGTTAGCCTGGGTTAGCTCATTCCTCGGTTAGCTCATTGGTTAGCCTGGGTTAGCTTCAGTTAGCTCATTGGTTAGCCTCGGTTAGCTCATTGGTTAGCCGGGGTTAGCTCATTGGTTAGCTTCAGTTAGCTCATTGGTTAGCCTCGGTTAGCTCATTGGTTAGCATCAGTTAGCTCATTGGTTAGCCTCAGTTAGCTCATTGTTAGCTTCAGTTAGCTCATTGGTTAGCCTGGGTTAGCCTGGGTTAGCTCCAGTTAGCTCATTGGTTAGCATCAGTTAGCTCATTGTTTAGCCTCAGTTAGCTCATTGGTTAGCCTGGGTTAGCTCATTGGTTGGCCTGGGTTAGCTCATCGGTTAGATTCAGTTAGCTCATTGGTTAGCCTGGGCTAGCTCATTAGTTAGCCTGGGTTAGCTCATTTGTTAGCATCAGTTAGCTCATTGGTTAGCCTCAGTTAGCTCATTGGTTAGCCTGGGTTAGCCTGGGTTAGCTCCAGTTAGCTCATTGGTTAGCATCAGTTAGCTCATTGTTTAGCCTCAGTTAGCTCATTGGTTAGCCTGGGTTAGCTCATTGGTTGGCCTGGGTTAGCTCATTGGTTAGATTCAGTTAGCTCATTGGTTAGCCTGGATTAGCTCATTGGTTAGACTGGGTTAGCTCATTGGTTAGCTTCAGTTAGCTCATTGGTTAGCCTCGGTTAGCTCATTGGTTAGCCTGGGTTAGCTCATTCCTCGGTTAGCTCATTGGTTAGCCTCGGTTAGCTCATTGGTTAGCATCAGTTAGCTCATTGGTTAGCCTCAGTTAGCTCATTGGTTAGCCTCGGTTAGCTCATTGGTTAGTTTCAGTTACCTCATTGGTTAGCCTCGGTTAGCTCATTGGTTAGCCTGGGTTAGCTCATTGGTTAGCATCAGTTAGTTCATTGGTTAGCCTCAGTTAGCTCATTGGTTAGCCTCGGTTAGCTCATTGGTTAGCCTGGGTTAGCTCATTGGTTAGCTTCAGTTAGCTCATTGGTTAGCCTCGGTTAGCTCATTGGTTAGCCTGGGTTAGCTCATTCCTCGGTTAGCTCATTGGTTAGCCTGGGTTAGCTTCAGTTAGCTCATTGGTTAGCCTCGGTTAGCTCATTGGTTAGCATCAGTTAGCTCATTGGTTAGCCTCAGTTAGCTCATTGGTTAGCCTCGGTTAGCTCATTGGTTAGATTCAGTTAGCTCATTGGTTAGCCTTGGTTAGCTCATTGGTTAGCCTGGGTTAGCTCATTGGTTAGCATCAGTTAGCTCATTGGTTAGCCTCAGTTAGCTCATTGGTTAGCTTTGGTTAGCTCATTGGTTAGCCTGGGTTAGCTCATTGGTTAGCCTGGGTTAGCTCATTGGTTAGCTTCAGTTAGCTCATTGGTTAGCCTCGGTTAGCTCATAGGTTAGCCTGGGTTAGCTCATTCCTCGGTTAGCTCATTGGTTAGCCTGGGTTAGCTTCAGTTAGCTCATTGGTTAGCCTCGGTTAGCTCATTGGTTAGCATCAGTTAGCTCATTGGTTAGCCTCAGTTAGCTCATTGGTTAGTCTCGGTTAGCTCATTGGTTAGATTCAGTTAGCTCATTGGTTAGCCTGGGCTAGCTCATTGGTTAGCCTGTGTTAGCTCATTGGTTAGCCTGGGTTAGCTCATTGGTTAGCTTCAGTTAGCTCATTGGTTAGCCTCGGTTAGCTCATTGGTTAGCCTGGGTTAGCTCATTGGTTAGCATCAGTTAGCTCATTGGTTAGCCTCAGTTAGCTCATTGGTTAGCCTTGGTTAGCTCATTGGTTAGCCTGGGTTAGCTCATTACTCGGTTAGCTCATTGGTTAGCCTCGGTTAGCTCATTGGTTAGCTTCAGTTAGCTCATTGGTTAGCCTGGGCTAGCTCATTGGTTAGCCTGGGTTAGCTCATTGGTTAGCCTGGGTTAGCTCATTGGTTAGCTTCAGTTAGCTCATTGGTTAGCCTCGGTTAGCTCATTGGTTAGCATCAGTTAGCTCATTGGTTAGCCTGGGTTAGCTCATTGGTTAGCCTCGGTTAGCTCATAGGTTAGCCTGGGCTAGCTCATTCCTCAGTTAGCTCATTGGTTAGCCTGGGTTAGCTTCAGTTAGCTCATTGGTTAGCCTCGGTTAGCTCATTGGTTAGCATCAGTTAGCTCATTGGTTAGCCTCAGTTAGCTCATTGGTTAGCCTCGGTTAGCTCATTGGTTAGATTCAGTTAGCTCATTGGTTAGCCTGGGCTAGTTCATTGGTTTGCCTGTGTTAGCTCATTGGTTAGCCTGGGTTAGCTCATTGGTTAGCTTCAGTTAGCTCATTGGTTAGCCTCGGTTAGCTCATTGGTTAGCCTGGGTTAGCTCATTGGTTAACATCAGTTAGCTCATTGGTTAGCCTCAGTTAGCTCATTGGTTAGCCTCGATTAGCTCATTGGTTAGCCTGGGTTAGTTCATTACTCGGTTAGCTCATTGGTTAGCCTCGGTTAGCTCATTGGTTAGCTTCAGTTAGCTCATTGGTTAGCCTGGGCTAGCTCATTGGTTAGCCTGGGTTAGCTAATTGGTTAGCCTGGGTTAGCTCATTGGTTAGCTTCAGTTAGCTCATTGGTTAGCCTCGGTTAGCTCATTGGTTGGCATCAGTTAGCTCATTGTTTAGCTTCAGTTAGCTCATTGGTTAGTTTCAGTAAGCTCATTGGTTAGCCTCGGTTAGCTCATTGGTTAGCCTGGGTTAGCTCATTGGTTAGCATCAGTTAGGTCATTGGTTAGCCTCAGTTAGCTCATTGGTTAGCATCAGTTAGCTCATTGGTTAGCCTCGGTTAGCTCATTGGTTAGCTTCAGTTAGCTCATTGGTTAGCTTCAGTTAGCCAATTGGTTAGCCTCGGTTAGCTCATTGGTTAGCCTGGGTTAGCTCATTCCTCGGTTAGCTCATTGGTTAGCCTGGGTTAGCTCATTGGTTAGCTTCAGTTAGCTCATTGGTTAGCCTGGGTTAGCTCATTGGTTAGCCTCGGTTAGCTCATTGGTTAGCTTCAGTTAGCTCATTGGTTAGCCTCGGTTAGCTCATTGGTTAGCATCAGTTAGCTCATTGGTTAGCCTCAGTTAGCTCATTGGTTAGCCTCGGTTAACTCATTGGTTAGATTCAGTTAGCTCATTGGTTAGCCTGGGCTAGCTCATTGGTTAGCCTGGGTTAGCTCATTGGTTAGCCTGGGTTAGCTCATTGGTTAGCTTCAGTTAGCTCATTGGTTAGCCTCGGTTAGCTCATTGGTTAGCATGGGTTAGCTCATAGGTTAGCATCAGTTAGCTCATTGGTTAGCCTCAGTTAGCTCATTGGTTAGCCTCGGTTAGCTCATTAGTTAGCCTGGGTTAGCTCATTGGTTAGCCTGGGTTAGCTCATTGGTTAGCTTCAGTTAGCTCATTGGTTAGCCTGGGTTAGCTCATTGGTTAGCCTGGGTTAGCTCATTCCTCGGTTAGCTCATTGGTTATCCTGTGTTAGCTTCAGTGTGCTCATTGGTTATCCTCGGTTAGCTCATTGGTTAGCAACAGTTAGCTCATTGGTTAGCCTCAGTTAGCTCATTGGTTAGCCTCGGTTAGCTCATTGGTTAGCCTGGGTTAGCTCATTCCTCGGTTAGCTCATTGGTTAGCCTGGGTTAGCTCATTGGTTAGCCTGGGTTAGCTCATTCCTCGGTTAGCTCATTGGTTAGCCTGGGTTAGCTTCAGTTAGCTCATTGGTTAGCCTCGGTTAGCTCATTGGTTAGCCTGGGTTAGCTCATTACTCGGTTAGCTCATTGGTTAGCCTCGGTTAGCTCATTGGTTAGCTTCAGTTAGCTCATTGGTTAGCCTGGGCTAGCTCATTGGTTAGCATCAGTTAGCTCATTGTTTAGCTTCAGTTAGCTCATTGGTTAGCTTCAGTTAGCTCATTGGTTAGCCTCGGTTAGCTCATTGGTTAGCCTGGGTTAGCTCATTGGTTAGCTTCAGTTAGCTCATTGGTTAGCCTCGGTTAGCTCATTGGTTAGCATCAGTTAGCTCATTGGTTAGCCTCAGTTAGCTCATTGTTAGCTTCAGTTAGCTCATTGGTTAGCCTGGGTTAGCCTGGGTTAGCTCCAGTTAGCTCATTGGTTAGCATCAGTTAGCTCATTGTTTAGCCTCAGTTAGCTCATTGGTTAGCCTGGGTTAGCTCATTGGTTAGCCTGGGTTAGCTCATTGGTTAGATTCAGTTAGCTCATTGGTTAGCCTGGGCTAGCTCATTGGTTAGCCTGGGTTAGCTCATTGGTTAGCATCAGTTAGCTCATTGGTTAGCCTCAGTTAGCTCATTGGTTATCCTCGGTTAGCTCATTGGTTAGCCTGGGTTAGCTCATTGGTTAGCCTGGGTTAGCTCATTGGTTAGCTTCAGTTAGCTCATTGGTTAGCCTCAGTTAGCTCATTGGTTAGCCTCGGTTAGCTCATTGGTTAGCCTGGGTTAGCTCATTCCTCGGTTAGCTCATTGGTTAGCCTGGGTTAGCTCATTGGTTAGCCTGGGTTAGCTCATTCCTCGGTTAGCTCATTGGTTAGCCTGGGTTAGCTTCAGTTAGCTCATTGGTTAGCCTCGGTTAGCTCATTGGTTAGCCTGGGTTAGCTCATTGGTTAGCTTCAGTTAGCTCATTGGTTAGCCTGGGTTAGCTCATTGGTTAGCATCAGTTAGCTCATTGGTTAGCCTCAGTTAGCTCATTGGTTAGCCTCGGTTAGCTCATTGGTTAGCCTGGGTTAGCTCATTGGTTAGCCTGGGTTAGCTCATTGGTTAACTTCAGTTAGCTCATTGGTTAGCCTCGGTTAGCTCATAGGTTAGCCTGGGTTAGCTCATTCCTCGGTTAGCTCATTGGTTAGTCTGGGTTAGCTCATTGGTTAGATTCAGTTAGCTCATTGGTTAGCCTGGGCTAGCTCATTGGTTAGCCTGGGTTAGCTCATTGGTTAGCATCAGTTAGCTCATTGGTTAGCGTCAGTTAGCTCATTGGTTAGCCTCGGTTAGCTCATTGGTTAGCCTGGGTTAGCTCATTGGTTAGCCTGGGTTAGCTCATTGGTTAGCTTCAGTTAGCTCATTGGTTAGCCTCGGTTAGCTCATTGGTTAGCCTGGGTTAGCTCATTCCTCGGTTAGCTCATTGGTTAGCCTGGGTTAGCTTCAGTTAGCTCATTGGTTAGCCTCGGTTAGCTCATTGGTTAGATTCTGTTAGCTCATTGGTTAGCCTTGGTTAGCTCATTGGTTAGCCTGGGTTAGCTCATTGGTTAACTTCAGTTAGCTCATTGGTTAGCTTCAGTTAGCCAATTGGTTAGCCTCGGTTAGCTCATTGGTTAGCCTGGGTTAGCTCATTCCTCGGTTAGCTCATTGGTTAGCCTGGGTTAGCTCATTGGTTAGCTTCAGTTAGCTCATTGGTTAGCCTGGGTTAGCTCATTGGTTAGCCTCAGTTAGCTCATTGGTTAGCCTGGATTAGCTCATTGGTTAGCATCAGTTAGCTCATTGGTTAGCCTCAGTTAGCTCAATGGTTAGCATCAGTTAGCTCATTGGTTAGCCTCGGTTAGCTCATTGGTTAGCTTCAGTTAGCTCATTGGTTAGCCTCGGTTAGCTCATTGGTTAGCCTGGGTTAACTCATTCCTCGGTTAGCCGGGGTTAGCTCATTGGTTAGCTCCAGTTAGCTCATTGGTTAGCCTCGGTTAGCTCATTGGTTAGCATCAGTTAGCTCATTGGTTAGCCTCAGTTAGCTCATTGTTAGCTTCAGTTAGCTCATTGGTTAGCCTGGGTTAGCCTGGGTTAGCTCATTGGTTAGTTTCGGTTAGCTCATTGGTTAGCCTCGGTTAGCTCATTGGTTAGCATCAGTTAGCTCTCTGGTTAGCATCAGTTAGCTCTTGGGTTAGCCTCAGTTAGCTCATTGGTTAGCCTGGGTTTGCTCATTCCTCGGTTAGCTCATTGGTTAGCTTCAGTTAGCTCATTGGTTAGCCTGGGTTAGCTCATTGGTTAGCCTGGGTTAGCTCATTGGTTAGCCTGGGTAAGCTCATTGGTAAGCATCAGTTAGCTCATTGGTTAGCCTCGGTTAGCTCATTGGTTAGCCTGGGTTAGCTCATTGGTTAGCTTCAGTTAGCTCATTGGTTAGCCTCAGTTAGCTTATTGGTTAGCATCAGTTAGCTCATTGGTTAGCCTCAGTTAGCTCATTGTTAGCTTCAGTTAGCTCATTGGTTAGCCTGGGTTAGCCTGGGTTAGCTCCAGTTAGCTCATTGGTAAGCATCAGTTAGCTCATTGTTTAGCCTCAGTTAGCTCATTGGTTAGCCTGGGTTAGCTCATTGGTTAGCCTGGGTTAGCTCATTGGTTAGCTTCTGTTAGCTCATTGGTTAGCCTAGGTTAGCTCATTGGTTAGCATCAGTTAGCTCTCTGGTTAGCATCAGTTAGCTCTTTGGTTAGCCTCAGTTAGTTCATTGGTTAGCCTGGGTTAGCTCATTCCTCGGTTAGCTCATTGGTTAGCTTCAGTTGGCTCATTGGTTAGCCTGGGTTAGCTCATTGGTTAGCCTCAGTTAGCTCATTGGTTAGCCTGGGTGAGCTCATTGGTTAGCCTCAGTTAGCTCATTGGTTAGCCTCGGTTAGCTCATTGGTTAGATTCAGTTAGCTCATTGGTTAGCCTGGGCTAGCTCATTGGTTAGCCTGGGTTAGCTCATTGGTTAGCATCAGTTAGCTCATTGGTTAGCCTCAGTTAGCTCATTGGTTAGCCTCGGTTAGCTCATTGGTTAGCCTCGGTTAGCTCATTGGGTAGCCTGGGTTAGCTCATTGGTTAGCTTCAGTTAGCTCATTGGTTAGCCTGGGTTAGCTCATTGGTTAGCCTGGGTTAGCTCATTCCTCGTTTAGCTCATTGGTTATCCTGGGTTAGCTTCAGTTAGCTCATTGGTTAGCCTCGGTTAGCTCATTGGTTAGCATCAGTTAGCTCATTGGTTAGCCTCAGTTAGCTCATTGGTTAGCCTCGGTTAGCTCATTGGTTAGCCTGGGTTAGCTCATTCCTCGGTTAGCTCATTGGTTAGCCTGGGTTAGCTCATTGGTTAGCCTGGGTTAGCTCATTCCTCGGTTAGCTCATTGGTTAGCCTGGGTTAGCTTCAGTTAGCTCATTGGTTAGCCTTGGTTAGCTCATTGGTTAGCCTGGGTTAGCTCATTACTCGGTTAGCTCATTGGTTAGCTTCAGTTAGCTCATTGGTTAGCCTGGGCTAGCTCATTGGTTAGCATCAGTTAGCTCATTGTTTAGCTTCAGTTAGCTCATTGGTTAGCTTCAGTTAGCTCATTGGTTAGCCTCGGTTAGCTCATTGGTTAGCCTGGGTTAGCTCATTGGTTAGCTTCAGTTAGCTCATTGGTTAGCCTCGGTTAGCTCATTGGTTAGCATCAGTTAGCTCATTGGTTAGCCTCAGTTAGCTCATTGTTAGCTTCAGTTAGCTCATTGGTTAGCCTGGGTTAGCCTGGGTTAGCTCCAGTTAGCTCATTGGTTAGCATCAGTTAGCTCATTGTTTAGCCTCAGTTAGCTCATTGGTTAGCCTGGGTTAGCTCATTGGTTGGCCTGGGTTAGCTCATTGGTTAGATTCAGTTTGCTCATTGGTTAGCCTGGGCTAGCTCATTAGTTAGCCTGGGTTAGCTCATTGGTTAGCATCAGTTAGCTCATTGGTTAGCCTCAGTTAGCTCATTGGTTATCCTCGGTTAGCTCATTGGTTAGCCTGGGTTAGCTCATTGGTTAGACTGGGTTAGCTCATTGGTTAGCTTCAGTTAGCTCATTGGTTAGCCTCGGTTAGCTCATTGGTTAGCCTGGGTTAGCTCATTCCTCGGTTAGCTCATTGGTTAGCCTGGGTTAGCTTCAGTTAGCTCATTGGTTAGCCTCGGTTAGCTCATTGGTTAGCATCAGTTAGCTCATTGGTTAGCCTCAGTTAGCTCATTGGTTAGCCTCGGTTAGCTCATTGGTTAGATTCAGTTACCTCATTGGTTAGCCTCGGTTAGCTCATTGGTTAGCCTGGGTTAGCTCATTGGTTAGCATCAGTTAGTTCATTGGTTAGCCTCAGTTAGCTCATTGGTTAGCCTCGGTTAGCTCATTGGTTAGCCTGGGTTAGCTCATTGGTTAGCTTCAGTTAGCTCATTGGTTAGCCTCGGTTAGCTCATTGGTTAGCCTGGGTTAGCTCATTCCTCGGTTAGCTCATTGGTTAGCCTGGGTTAGCTTCAGTTAGCTCATTGGTTAGCCTCGGTTAGCTCATTGGTTAGCCGGGGTTAGCTCATTGGTTAGCTTCAGTTAGCTCATTGGTTAGCCTCGGTTAGCTCATTGGTTAGCATCAGTTAGCTCATTGGTTAGCCTCAGTTAGCTCATTGTTAGCTTCAGTTAGCTCATTGGTTAGCCTGGGTTAGCCTGGGTTAGCTCCAGTTAGCTCATTGGTTAGCATCAGTTAGCTCATTGTTTAGCCTCAGTTAGCTCATTGGTTAGCCTGGGTTAGCTCATTGGTTGGCCTGGGTTAGCTCATCGGTTAGATTCAGTTAGCTCATTGGTTAGCCTGGGCTAGCTCATTAGTTAGCCTGGGTTAGCTCATTTGTTAGCATCAGTTAGCTCATTGGTTAGCCTCAGTTAGCTCATTGGTTAGCCTGGGTTAGCCTGGGTTAGCTCCAGTTAGCTCATTGGTTAGCATCAGTTAGCTCATTGTTTAGCCTCAGTTAGCTCATTGGTTAGCCTGGGTTAGCTCATTGGTTGGCCTGGGTTAGCTCATTGGTTAGATTCAGTTAGCTCATTGGTTAGCCTGGATTAGCTCATTGGTTAGACTGGGTTAGCTCATTGGTTAGCTTCAGTTAGCTCATTGGTTAGCCTCGGTTAGCTCATTGGTTAGCCTGGGTTAGCTCATTCCTCGGTTAGCTCATTGGTTAGCCTCGGTTAGCTCATTGGTTAGCATCAGTTAGCTCATTGGTTAGCCTCAGTTAGCTCATTGGTTAGCCTCGGTTAGCTCATTGGTTAGTTTCAGTTACCTCATTGGTTAGCCTCGGTTAGCTCATTGGTTAGCCTGGGTTAGCTCATTGGTTAGCATCAGTTAGTTCATTGGTTAGCCTCAGTTAGCTCATTGGTTAGCCTCGGTTAGCTCATTGGTTAGCCTGGGTTAGCTCATTGGTTAGCTTCAGTTAGCTCATTGGTTAGCCTCGGTTAGCTCATTGGTTAGCCTGGGTTAGCTCATTCCTCGGTTAGCTCATTGGTTAGCCTGGGTTAGCTTCAGTTAGCTCATTGGTTAGCCTCGGTTAGCTCATTGGTTAGCATCAGTTAGCTCATTGGTTAGCCTCAGTTAGCTCATTGGTTAGCCTCGGTTAGCTCATTGGTTAGATTCAGTTAGCTCATTGGTTAGCCTTGGTTAGCTCATTGGTTAGCCTGGGTTAGCTCATTGGTTAGCATCAGTTAGCTCATTGGTTAGCCTCAGTTAGCTCATTGGTTAGCTTTGGTTAGCTCATTGGTTAGCCTGGGTTAGCTCATTGGTTAGCCTGGGTTAGCTCATTGGTTAGCTTCAGTTAGCTCATTGGTTAGCCTCGGTTAGCTCATAGGTTAGCCTGGGTTAGCTCATTCCTCGGTTAGCTCATTGGTTAGCCTGGGTTAGCTTCAGTTAGCTCATTGGTTAGCCTCGGTTAGCTCATTGGTTAGCATCAGTTAGCTCATTGGTTAGCCTCAGTTAGCTCATTGGTTAGTCTCGGTTAGCTCATTGGTTAGATTCAGTTAGCTCATTGGTTAGCCTGGGCTAGCTCATTGGTTAGCCTGTGTTAGCTCATTGGTTAGCCTGGGTTAGCTCATTGGTTAGCTTCAGTTAGCTCATTGGTTAGCCTCGGTTAGCTCATTGGTTAGCCTGGGTTAGCTCATTGGTTAGCATCAGTTAGCTCATTGGTTAGCCTCAGTTAGCTCATTGGTTAGCCTTGGTTAGCTCATTGGTTAGCCTGGGTTAGCTCATTACTCGGTTAGCTCATTGGTTAGCCTCGGTTAGCTCATTGGTTAGCTTCAGTTAGCTCATTGGTTAGCCTGGGCTAGCTCATTGGTTAGCCTGGGTTAGCTCATTGGTTAGCCTGGGTTAGCTCATTGGTTAGCTTCAGTTAGCTCATTGGTTAGCCTCGGTTAGCTCATTGGTTAGCATCAGTTAGCTCATTGTTTAGCTTCAGTTAGCTCATTGGTTAGCTTCAGTTAGCTCATTGGTTAGCCTCGGTTAGCTCATTGGTTAGCCTGGGTTAGCTCATTGGTTAGCATCAGTTAGCTCATTGGTTAGCATCAGTTAGCTCATTGCTTAGCCTCGGTTAGCTCATTGGTTAGCTTCAGTTAGCTCATTGGTTAGCTTCATTTAGCCAATTGGTTAGCCTCGGTTAGCTCATTGGTTAGCCTGGGTTAGCTCATTCCTCGGTTAGCTCATTGGTTAGCCTGGGTTAGCGCATTGGTTAGCTTCAGTTAGCTCATTGGTTAGCTTCATTTAGCCAATTGGTTAGCCTCGGTTAGCTCATTGGTTAGCCTGGGTTAGCTCATTCCTCGGTTAGCTCATTGGTTAGCCTGGGTTAGCTCATTGGTTAGCTTCAGTTAGCTAATTGGTTAGCCTGGGTTAGCGCATTGGTTAGCCTCGGTTAGCCCATTGGTTAGCCTGGGTTAGCTCATTGGTTAGCCTGGATTAGCTCATTGGCTAGCATCAGTTAGCTCATTGGTTAGCCTCGGTTAGCTCATTGGTTAGCCTCGGTTAGCTCATTGGTTAGCATGGGTTAGCTCATAGGTTAGCATCAGTTAGCTCATTGGTTAGCCTGGGTTAGCTCATTCCTCGGTTAGCCGGGGTTAGCTCATTGGTTAGCTTCAGTTAGCTCATTGGTTAGCCTCGGTTAGCTCATTGGTTAGCATCAGTTAGCTCATTAGTTAGCCTCAGTTAGCTCATTGTTAGCTTCAGTTAGCTCATTGGTTAGCCTGGGTTAGCCTGGGTTAGCTCATTGGTTAGCTTCGGTTAGCTCATTGGTTAGCCTGGGTTAGCTCATTGGTTAGCCTCGGTTAGCTCATTGGTTAGCTTCAGTTAGCTCATTGGTTAGCCTCGGTTAGCTCATTGGTTAGCATCAGTTAGCTCATTGGTTAGCCTCAGTTAGCTCATTGGTTAGCCTCGGTTAACTCATTGGTTAGATTCAGTTAGCTCATTGGTTAGCCTGGGCTAGCTCATTGGTTAGCCTGGGTTAGCTCATTGGTTAGCCTGGGTTAGCTCATTGGTTAGCTTCAGTTAGCTCATTGGTTAGCCTCGGTTAGCTCATTGGTTAGCCTCGGTTAGCTCATTGGTTAGCATGGGTTAGCTCATAGGTTAGCATCAGTTAGCTCATTGGTTAGTCTCGGTTAGCTCATTAGTTAGCCTGGGTTAACTCATTGGTTAGCCTGGGTTAGCTCATTGGTTAGCTTCAGTTATCTCATTGGTTAGCCTGGGTTAGCTCATTGGTTAGCCTGGGTTAGCTCATTCCTCGGTTAGCTCATTGGTTATCCTGGGTTAGCTTCAGTTAGCTCATTGGTTAGCCTCGGTTAGCTCATTGGTTAGCATCAGTTAGCTCATTGGTTAGCCTCAGTTAGCTCATTGGTTAGCCTCGGTTAGCTCATTGGTTAGCCTGGGTTAGCTCATTCCTCGGTTAGCTCATTGGTTAGCCTGGGTTAGCTCATTGGTTAGCTTCAGTTAGCTCATTGGTTAGCCTGGGTTAGCTCATTGGTTAGATTCAGTTAGCTCATTGGTTAGCCTGGGTTAGCTCATTGGTTAGCATCAGTTAGCTCATTGGTTAGCCTCAGTTAGCTCATTGGTTATCCTCGGTTAGCTCATTGGTTAGCCTGGGTTAGCTCATTGGTTAGCCTGGGTTAGCTCATTCCTCGGTTAGCTCATTGGTTAGCCTGGGTTAGCTTCAGTTAGCTCATTGGTTAGCCTCGGTTAGCTCATTGGTTAGCATCAGTTAGCTCATTGGTTAGCCTCAGTTAGCTCATTGGTTAGCCTCGGTTAGCTCATTGGTTAGATTCAGTTAGCTCATTGGTTAGCCTCGGTTAGCTCATTGGTTAGCATCAGTTAGTTCATTGGTTAGCCTCAGTTAGCTCATGGGTTAGCCTCGGTTAGCTCATTGGTTAGATTCAGTTAGCTCATTGGTTAGCCTGGGTTAGCTCATTGGTTAGCATCAGTTAGTTCATTGGTTAGCCTCAGTTAGCTCATTGGTTAGCCTCGGTTAGCTCATTGGTTAGCATGGGTTAAATCATTGGTTAGCTTCATTTAGCTCATTGGTTAGCCTCGGTTAGCTCATTGGTTAGCCTGGGTTAGCTCATTCCTCGGTTAGCTCATTGGTTAGCCTGGGTTAGCTTCAGTTAGCTCATTGGTTAGCCTCGGTTAGCTCATTGGTTAGCATCAGTTAGCTCATTGGTTAGCCTCAGTTAGCTCATTGGTTAGCCTCGGTTAGCTCATTGGTTAGATTCAGTTAGCTCATTGGTTAGCCTTGGTTAGCTCATTGGTTAGCCTGGGTTAGCTCATTGGTTAGCATCAGTTAGCTCATTGGTTAGCCTCAGTTAGCTCATTGGTTAGCTTCGGTTAGCTCATTGGTTAGCCTGGGTTAGCTCATTGGTTAGCCTGGGTTAGCTCATTGGTTAGCTTCAGTTAGCTCATTGGTTAGCCTCGGTTAGCTCATAGGTTAGCCTGGGTTAGCTCATTCCTCGGTTAGCTCATTGGTTAGCCTGGGTTAGCTTCAGTTAGCTCATTGGTTAGCCTCGGTTAGCTCATTGGTTAGCATCAGTTAGCTCATTGGTTATCCTCAGTTAGCTCATTGGTTAGTCTTGGTTAGCTCATTGGTTAGATTCAGTTAGCTCATTGGTTAGCCTGGGCTAGCTCATTGGTTAGCCTGTGTTAGCTCATTGGTTAGCCTGGGTTAGCTCATTGGTTAGCTTCAGTTAGCTCATTGGTTAGCCTCGGTTAGCTCATTGGTTAGCCTGGGTTAGCTCATTGGTTAAAATCAGTTAGCTCATTGGTTAGCCTCAGTTAGCTCATTGGTTAGCCTCGGTTAGCTCATTGGTTAGCCTGGGTTAGCTCATTACTCGGTTAGCTCATTGGTTAGCCTCGGTTAGCTCATTGGTTAGCTTCAGTTAGCTCATTGGTTAGCCTGGGCTAGCTCATTGGTTAGCCTGGGTTAGCTCATTGGTTAGCCTGGGTTAGCTCATTGGTTAGCTTCAGTTAGCTCATTGGTTAGCCTCGGTTAGCTCATTGGTTAGCATCAGTTAGCTCATTGTTTAGCTTCAGTTAGCTCATTGGTTAGCTTCAGTTAGCTCATTGGTTAGCCTCGGTTAGCTCATTGGTTAGCATGGGTTAGCTCATTGGTTAGCATCAGTTAGCTCATTGGTTAGCCTCAGTTAGCTCATTGGTTAGCATCAGTTAGCTCATTGCTTAGCCTCGGTTAGCTCATTGGTTAGCTTCAGTTAGCTCATTGGTTAGCTTCATTTAGCAAATTGGTTAGCCTCGGTTAGCTCATTGGTTAGCCTGGGTTAGCTCATTCCTCGGTTAGCTCATTGGTTAGCCTGGGTTAGCTCATTCGTTAGCTTCAGTTAGCTAATTGGTTAGCCTGGGTTAGCTCATTGGTTAGCCTCGGTTAGCTCATTGGTTAGCCTCAGTTAGCTCATTGGTTAGCCTCGGTTAGCTCATTGGTTAGCATCAGTTAGCTCATTGGTTATCCTCAGTTAGCTCATTGGTTAGTCTTGGTTAGCTCATTGGTTAGATTCAGTTAGCTCATTGGTTAGCCTGGGCTAGCTCATTGGTTAGCCTGTGTTAGCTCATTGGTTAGCCTGGGTTAGCTCATTGGTTAGCTTCAGTTAGCTCATTGGTTAGCCTCGGTTAGCTCATTGGTTAGCCTGGGTTAGCTCATTGGTTAGCATCAGTTAGCTCATTGGTTAGCCTCAGTTAGCTCATTGGTTAGCCTCGGTTAGCTCATTGGTTAGCCTGGGTTAGCTCATTACTCGGTTAGCTCATTGGTTAGCCTCGGTTAGCTCATTGGTTAGCTTCAGTTAGCTCATTGGTTAGCCTGGGCTAGCTCATTGGTTAGCCTGGGTTAGCTCATTGGTTAGCCTGGGTTAGCTCATTGGTTAGCTTCAGTTAGCTCATTGGTTAGCCTCGGTTAGCTCATTGGTTAGCATCAGTTAGCTCATTGTTTAGCTTCAGTTAGCTCATTGGTTAGCTTCAGTTAGCTCATTGGTTAGCCTCGGTTAGCTCATTGGTTAGCATGGGTTAGCTCATTGGTTAGCATCAGTTAGCTCATTGGTTAGCCTCAGTTAGCTCATTGGTTAGCATCAGTTAGCTCATTGCTTAGCCTCGGTTAGCTCATTGGTTAGCTTCAGTTAGCTCATTGGTTAGCTTCATTTAGCAAATTGGTTAGCCTCGGTTAGCTCATTGGTTAGCCTGGGTTAGCTCATTCCTCGGTTAGCTCATTGGTTAGCCTGGGTTAGCTCATTCGTTAGCTTCAGTTAGCTAATTGGTTAGCCTGGGTTAGCTCATTGGTTAGCCTCGGTTAGCTCATTGGTTAGCCTGGGTTAGCTCATTGGTTAGCCTGGATTAGCTCATTGGCTAGCATCAGTTAGCTCATTGGTTAGCCTCAGCTAGCTCAATGGTTAGCATCAGTTAGCTCATTGGTTAGCCTCAGTTAGCTCATTGGTTAGCCTCGGTTAGCTCATTAGTTAGCCTGGGTTAGCTCATTGGTTAGCCTGGGTTAGCTCATTGGTTAGCTTCAGTTAGCTCATTGGTTAGCCTGGGTTAGCTCATTGGTTAGCCTGGGTTAGCTCATTCCTCGGTTAGCTCATTGGTTATTCTGGGTTAGCTTCAGTTAGCTCATTGGTTAGCCTCGGTTAGCTCATTGGTTAGCATCAGTTAGCTCATTGGTTAGCCTCAGTTAGCTCATTGGTTAGCCTCGGTTAGCTCATTGGTTAGCCTGGGTTAGCTCATTCCTCGGTTAGCTCATTGGTTAGCCTGGGTTAGCTCATTGGTTTGCCTGGGTTAGCTCATTCCTCGGTTAGCTCATTGGTTAGCCTGGGTTAGCTTCAATTAGCTCATTGGTTAGCCTCGGTTAGCTCATTGGTTAGCCTGGTTTAGCTCATTACTCGGTTAGCTCATTGGTTAGCCTGGGTTAGCTCATTGGTTAGCATCAGTTAGCTCATTGGTTAGCCTCAGTTAGCTCATTGGTTAGCTTCGGTTAGCTCATTGGTTAGCCTGGGTTAGCTCATTGGTTAGCCTGGGTTAGCTCATTGGTTAGCTTCAGTTAGCTCATTGGTTAGCCTCGGTTAGCTCATAGGTTAGCCTGGGTTAGCTCATTCCTCGGTTAGCTCATTGGTTAGCCTGGGTTAGCTTCAGTTAGCTCATTGGTTAGCCTCGGTTAGCTCATTGGTTAGCATCAGTTAGCTCATTGGTTATCCTCAGTTAGCTCATTGGTTAGTCTTGGTTAGCTCATTGGTTAGATTCAGTTAGCTCATTGGTTAGCCTGGGCTAGCTCATTGGTTAGCCTGTGTTAGCTCATTGGTTAGCCTGGGTTAGCTCATTGGTTAGCTTCAGTTAGCTCATTGGTTAGCCTCGGTTAGCTCATTGGTTAGCCTGGGTTAGCTCATTGGTTAGCATCAGTTAGCTCATTGGTTAGCCTCAGTTAGCTCATTGGTTAGCCTCGGTTAGCTCATTGGTTAGCCTGGGTTAGCTCATTACTCGGTTAGCTCATTGGTTAGCCTCGGTTAGCTCATTGGTTAGCTTCAGTTAGCTCATTGGTTAGCCTGGGCTAGCTCATTGGTTAGCCTGGGTTAGCTCATTGGTTAGCCTGGGTTAGCTCATTGGTTAGCTTCAGTTAGCTCATTGGTTAGCCTCGGTTAGCTCATTGGTTAGCATCAGTTAGCTCATTGTTTAGCTTCAGTTAGCTCATTGGTTAGCTTCAGTTAGCTCATTGGTTAGCCTCGGTTAGCTCATTGGTTAGCATGGGTTAGCTCATTGGTTAGCATCAGTTAGCTCATTGGTTAGCCTCAGTTAGCTCATTGGTTAGCATCAGTTAGCTCATTGCTTAGCCTCGGTTAGCTCATTGGTTAGCTTCAGTTAGCTCATTGGTTAGCTTCATTTAGCCAATTGGTTAGCCTCGGTTAGCTCATTGGTTAGCCTGGGTTAGCTCATTCCTCGGTTAGCTCATTGGTTAGCCTGGGTTAGCTCATTCGTTAGCTTCAGTTAGCTAATTGGTTAGCCTGGGTTAGCTCATTGGTTAGCCTCGGTTAGCTCATTGGTTAGCCTGGGTTAGCTCATTGGTTAGCCTGGATTAGCTCATTGGCTAGCATCAGTTAGCTCATTGGTTAGCCTCAGTTAGCTCAATGGTTAGCATCAGTTAGCTCATTGGTTAGCCTCAGTTAGCTCATTGGTTAGCCTCGGTTAGCTCATTAGTTAGCCTGGGTTAGCTCATTGGTTAGCCTGGGTTAGCTCATTGGTTAGCTTCAGTTAGCTCATTGGTTAGCCTGGGTTAGCTCATTGGTTAGCCTGGGTTAGCTCATTCCTCGGTTAGCTCATTGGTTATTCTGGGTTAGCTTCAGTTAGCTCATTGGTTAGCCTCGGTTAGCTCATTGGTTAGCATCAGTTAGCTCATTGGTTAGCCTCAGTTAGCTCATTGGTTAGACTCGGTTAGCTCATTGGTTAGCCTGGGTTAGCTCATTCCTCGGTTAGCTCATTGGTTAGCCTGGGTTAGCTCATTGGTTTGCCTGGGTTAGCTCATTCCTCGGTTAGCTCATTGGTTAGCCTGGGTTAGCTTCAATTAGCTCATTGGTTAGCCTCGGTTAGCTCATTGGTTAGCCTGGTTTAGCTCATTACTCGGTTAGCTCATTGGTTAGCCTCGGTTAGCTCATTGGTTAGCTTCAGTTAGCTCATTGGTTAGCCTGGGCTAGCTCATTGGTTAGCATCAGTTAGCTCATTGGTTAGCCTGGGTTAGCTCATTGGTTAGCATCAGTTAGCTCATTGGTTAGCCTCAGTTAGCTCATTGGTTAGCATCAGTTAGCTCATTGTTTAGCCTCTGTTAGCTCCTTGGTTAGCTTCAGTTAGCTCATTGGTTAGCATCAGTTAGCTCATTGTTTAGCCTCAGTTAGCTCATTGGTTAGCCTGGGTTAGCTCATTGGTTAGCCTGGGTTAGCTCATTGGTTAGATTCAGTTAGCTCATTGGTTAGCCTGGGCTAGCTCATTGGTTAGCCTGGGTTTGCTCATTGGTTAGCATCAGTTAGCTCATTGGTTAGCCTCAGTTAGCTCATTGGTTATCCTCGGTTAGCTCATTGGTTAGCCTGGGTTAGCTCATTGGTTAGCCTGGGTTAGCTCATTGGTTAGCTTCAGTTAGCTCATTGGTTAGCCTCGGTTAGCTCATTGGTTAGCCTGGGTTAGCTCATTGGTTAGCATCAGTTAGTTCATTGGTTAGCCTCAGTTAGCTCATTGGTTAGCCTCGGTTAGCTCATTGGTTAGCCTGGGTTAGCTCATTGGTTAGCTTCAGTTAGCTCATTGGTTAGCCTCGGTTAGCTCATTGGTTAGCCTGGGTTAGCTCATTCCTCGGTTAGCTCATTGGTTAGCCTGGGTTAGCTTCAGTTAGCTCATTGGTTAGCCTCGGTTAGCTCATTGGTTAGCATCAGTTAGCTCATTGGTTAGCCTCAGTTAGCTCATTGGTTAGCCTCGGTTAGCTCATTGGTTAGATTCAGTTAGCTCATTGGTTAGCCTCGGTTAGCTCATTGGTTAGCCTGGGTTAGCTCATTGGTTAGCATCAGTTAGCTCATTGGTTAGCCTCAGTTAGCTCATTGGTTAGCTTCGGTTAGCTCATTGGTTAGCCTGGGTTAGCTCATTGGTTAGCCTGGGTTAGCTCATTGGTTAGCTTCAGTTAGCTCATTGGTTAGCCTCGGTTAGCTCATAGGTTAGCCTGGGTTAGCTCATTCCTCGGTTAGCTCATTGGTTAGCCTGGGTTAGCTTCAGTTAGCTCATTGGTTAGCCTCGGTTAGCTCATTGGTTAGATTCAGTTAGCTCATTGGTTAGCCTCAGTTAGCTCGTTGGTTAGCCTCGGTTAGCTCATTGGTTAGATTCAGTTAGCTCATTGGTTAGCCTGGGCTAGCTCATTGGTTAGCCTGTGTTAGCTCATTGGTTAGCCTGGGTTAGCTCATTGGTTAGCTTCAGTTAGCTCATTGGTTAGCCTCGGTTAGCTCATTGGTTAGCCTGGGTTAGCTCATTGGTTAGCATCAGTTAGCTCATTGGTTAGCCTCAGTTAGCTCATTGGTTAGCCTTGGTTAGCTCATTGGTTAGCCTGGGTTAGATCATTACTCGGTTAGCTCATTGGTTAGCCTCGGTTAGCTCATTGGTTAGCTTCAGTTAGCTCATTGGTTAGCCTGGGCTAGCTCATTGGTTAGCCTGGGTTAGCTCATTGGTTAGCCTGGGTTAGCTCATTGGTTAGCTTCAGTTAGCTCATTGGTTAGCCTCGGTTAGCTCATTGGTTAGCATCAGTTAGCTCATTGTTTAGCTTCAGTTAGCTCATTGGTTAGCTTCAGTTAGCTCATTGGTTAGCCTGGGTTAGCTCATTGGTTAGCCTGGGTTAGCTCATTGGTTAGCATCAGTTAGCTCATTGGTTAGCCTCGGTTAGCTAATTGGTTAGCTTCAGTTAGCTCATTGGTTAGCTTCATTTAGCCAATTGGTTAGCCTCGGTTAGCTCATTGGTTAGCCTGGGTTAGCTCATTCCTCGGTTAGCTCATTGGTTAGCCTGGGTTAGCTCATTGGTTAGCTTCAGTTAGCTCATTGGTTAGCCTGGGTTAGCTCATTGGTTAGCATCAGTTAGCTCATTGGTTAGCCTCAGTTAGCTCATTGGTTAGCCTCAGTTAGCTCATTGGTTATCCTCGGTTAGCTCATTGGATTGGTTAGCCTGGGTTAGCTCATTGGTTAGCTTCAGTTAGCTCATTGGTTAGCCTGCGTTAGCTCATTGGTTAGCCTGGGTTAGCTCATTCCTCGGTTAGCTCATTGGTTAGCCTGGGTTAGCTTCAGTTAGCTCATTGGTTAGCCTCGGTTAGCTCATTGGTTAGCATCAGTTAGCTCATTGGTTAGCCTCAGTTAGCTCATTGGTTAGCCTCGGTTAGCTCATTGGTTAGATTCAGTTAGCTCATTGGTTAGCCTCGGTTAGCTCATTGGTTAGCCTGGGTTAGCTCATTGGTTAGCATCAGTTAGTTCATTGGTTAGCCTCAGTTAGCTCATTGGTTAGCCTCGGTTAGCTCATTGGTTAGCTTGGGTTAGCTCATTGGTTAGCTTCAGTTAGCTCATTGGTTAGCCTCGGTTAGCTCATTGGTTAGCCTGGGTTAGCTCATTCCTCGGTTAGCTCATTGGTTAGCCTGGGTTAGCTTCAGTTAGCTCATTGGTTAGCCTCGGTTAGCTCATTGGTTAGCATCAGTTAGCTCATTGGTTAGCCTCAGTTAGCTCATTGGTTAGCCTCGGTTAGCTCATTGGTTAGATTCAGTTAGCTCATTGGTTAGCCTTGGTTAGCTCATTGGTTAGCCTGGGTTAGCTCATTGGTTAGCATCAGTTAGCTCATTGGTTAGCCTCAGTTAGCTCATTGGTTAGCTTCGGTTAGCTCATTGGTTAGCCTGGGTTAGCTCATTGGTTAGCCTGGGTTAGCTCATTGGTTAGCTTCAGTTTGCTCATTGGTTAGCCTCGGTTAGCTCATAGGTTAGCATGGGTTAGCTCATTCCTCGGTTAGCTCATTGGTTAGCCTGGGTTAGCTTCAGTTAGCTCATTGGTTAGCCTCGGTTAGCTCATTGGTTAGCATCAGTTAGCTCATTGGTTATCCTCAGTTAGCTCATTGGTTAGTCTCAGTTAGCTCATTGGTTAGATTCAGTTAGCTCATTGGTTAGCCTGGGCTAGCTCATTGGTTAGCCTGTGTTAGCTCATTGGTTAGCCTGGGTTAGCTCAATGGTTAGCTTCAGTTAGCTCATTGGTTAGCCTCGGTTAGCTCATTGGTTAGCCTTGGTTGGCTCATTGATTAGCATCAGTTAGCTCATTGGTTAGCTTCAGTTAGCTCATTGGTTAGCCTCGGTTAGCTCATTGGTTAGCATGGGTTAGCTCATTGGTTAGCATCAGTTAGCTCATTGGTTAGCCTCAGTTAGCTCATTGGTTAGCATCAGTTAGCTCATTGCTTAGCCTCGGTTAGCTCATTGGTTAGCTTCAGTTAGCTCATTGGTTAGCCTCAGTTAGCTCATTGGTTAGCCTCGGTTAGCTCATTGGTTAGATTCAGTTAGCTCATTGGTTAGCCTTGGTTAGCTCATTGGTTAGCCTGGGTTAGCTCATTGGTTAGCATCAGTTAGCTCATTGGTTAGCCTCAGTTAGCTCATTGGTTAGCTTTGGTTAGCTCATTGGTTAGCCTGGGTTAGCTCATTGGTTAGCCTGGGTTAGCTCATTGGTTAGCTTCAGTTAGCTCATTGGTTAGCCTCGGTTAGCTCATAGGTTAGCCTGGGTTAGCTCATTCCTCGGTTAGCTCATTGGTTAGCCTGGGTTAGCTTCAGTTAGCTCATTGGTTAGCCTCGGTTAGCTCATTGGTTAGCATCAGTTAGCTCATTGGTTAGCCTCAGTTAGCTCATTGGTTAGTCTCGGTTAGCTCATTGGTTAGATTCAGTTAGCTCATTGGTTAGCCTGGGCTAGCTCATTGGTTAGCCTGTGTTAGCTCATTGGTTAGCCTGGGTTAGCTCATTGGTTAGCTTCAGTTAGCTCATTGGTTAGCCTCGGTTAGCTCATTGGTTAGCCTGGGTTAGCTCATTGGTTAGCATCAGTTAGCTCATTGGTTAGCCTCAGTTAGCTCATTGGTTAGCCTTGGTTAGCTCATTGGTTAGCCTGGGTTAGCTCATTACTCGGTTAGCTCATTGGTTAGCCTCGGTTAGCTCATTGGTTAGCTTCAGTTAGCTCATTGGTTAGCCTGGGCTAGCTCATTGGTTAGCCTGGGTTAGCTCATTGGTTAGCCTGGGTTAGCTCATTGGTTAGCTTCAGTTAGCTCATTGGTTAGCCTCGGTTAGCTCATTGGTTAGCATCAGTTAGCTCATTGTTTAGCTTCAGTTAGCTCATTGGTTAGCTTCAGTTAGCTCATTGGTTAGCCTCGGTTAGCTCATTGGTTAGCCTGGGTTAGCTCATTGGTTAGCATCAGTTAGCTCATTGGTTAGCATCAGTTAGCTCATTGCTTAGCCTCGGTTAGCTCATTGGTTAGCTTCAGTTAGCTCATTGGTTAGCTTCATTTAGCCAATTGGTTAGCCTCGGTTAGCTCATTGGTTAGCCTGGGTTAGCTCATTCCTCGGTTAGCTCATTGGTTAGCCTGGGTTAGCGCATTGGTTAGCTTCAGTTAGCTCATTGGTTAGCTTCATTTAGCCAATTGGTTAGCCTCGGTTAGCTCATTGGTTAGCCTGGGTTAGCTCATTCCTCGGTTAGCTCATTGGTTAGCCTGGGTTAGCTCATTGGTTAGCTTCAGTTAGCTAATTGGTTAGCCTGGGTTAGCGCATTGGTTAGCCTCGGTTAGCCCATTGGTTAGCCTGGGTTAGCTCATTGGTTAGCCTGGATTAGCTCATTGGCTAGCATCAGTTAGCTCATTGGTTAGCCTCGGTTAGCTCATTGGTTAGCCTCGGTTAGCTCATTGGTTAGCATGGGTTAGCTCATAGGTTAGCATCAGTTAGCTCATTGGTTAGCCTGGGTTAGCTCATTCCTCGGTTAGCCGGGGTTAGCTCATTGGTTAGCTTCAGTTAGCTCAATGGTTAGCCTCGGTTAGCTCATTGGTTAGCATCAGTTAGCTCATTAGTTAGCCTCAGTTAGCTCATTGTTAGCTTCAGTTAGCTCATTGGTTAGCCTGGGTTAGCCTGGGTTAGCTCATTGGTTAGCTTCGGTTAGCTCATTGGTTAGCCTGGGTTAGCTCATTGGTTAGCCTCGGTTAGCTCATTGGTTAGCTTCAGTTAGCTCATTGGTTAGCCTCGGTTAGCTCATTAGTTAGCATCAGTTAGCTCATTGGTTAGCCTCAGTTAGCTCATTGGTTAGCCTCGGTTAACTCATTGGTTAGATTCAGTTAGCTCATTGGTTAGCCTGGGCTAGCTCATTGGTTAGCCTGGGTTAGCTCATTGGTTAGCCTGGGTTAGCTCATTGGTTAGCTTCAGTTAGCTCATTGGTTAGCCTCGGTTAGCTCATTGGTTAGCCTCGGTTAGCTCATTGGTTAGCATGGGTTAGCTCATAGGTTAGCATCAGTTAGCTCATTGGTTAGTCTCGGTTAGCTCATTAGTTAGCCTGGGTTAACTCATTGGTTAGCCTGGGTTAGCTCATTGGTTAGCTTCAGTTATCTCATTGGTTAGCCTGGGTTAGCTCATTGGTTAGCCTGGGTTAGCTCATTCCTCGGTTAGCTCATTGGTTATCCTGGGTTAGCTTCAGTTAGCTCATTGGTTAGCCTCGGTTAGCTCATTGGTTAGCATCAGTTAGCTCATTGGTTAGCCTCAGTTAGCTCATTGGTTAGCCTCGGTTAGCTCATTGGTTAGCCTGGGTTAGCTCATTCCTCGGTTAGCTCATTGGTTAGCCTGGGTTAGCTCATTGGTTTGCCTGGGTTAGCTCATTCCTCGGTTAGCTCATTGGTTAGCCTGGGTTAGCTTCAATTAGCTCATTGGTTAGCCTCGGTTAGCTCATTGGTTAGCCTGGGTTAGCTCATTACTCGGTTAGCTCATTGGTTAGCCTCGGTTAGCTCATTGGTTAGCTTCAGTTAGCTCATTGGTTAGCCTGGGCTAGCTCATTGGTTAGCATCAGTTAGCTCATTGGTTAGCCTGGGTTAGCTCATTGGTTAGCATCAGTTAGCTCATTGGTTAGCCTCAGTTAGCTCATTGGTTAGCATCAGTTAGCTCATTGTTTAGCCTCTGTTAGCTCCTTGGTTAGCTTCAGTTAGCTCATTGGTTAGCTTCAGTTAGCTCATTGGTTAGCCTCGGTTAGCTCATTGGTTAGCCTGGGTTAGCTCATTGGTTAGCTTCAGTTAGCTCATTGGTTAGCCTCGGTTAGCTCATTGGTTAGCATCAGTTAGCTCATTGGTTAGCCTCAGTTAGCTCATTGTTAGCTTCAGTTAGCTCATTGGTTAGCCTGGGTTAGCCTGGGTTAGCTCCAGTTAGCTCATTGGTTAGCATCAGTTAGCTCATTGTTTAGCCTCAGTTAGCTCATTGGTTAGCCTGGGTTAGATCCTTGGTTAGCCTGGGTTAGCTCATTGGTTAGATTCAGTTAGCTCATTGGTTAGCCTGGGCTAGCTCATTGGTTAGCCTGGGTTTGCTCATTGGTTAGCATCAGTTAGCTCATTGGTTAGCCTCAGTTAGCTCATTGGTTATCCTCGGTTAGCTCATTGGTTAGCCTGGGTTAGCTCATTGGTTAGCCTGGGTTAGCTCATTGGTTAGCTTCAGTTAGCTCATTGGTTAGCCTCGGTTAGCTCATTGGTTAGCCTGGGTTAGCTCATTCCTCGGTTAGCTTATTGGTTAGCCTGGGTTAGCTTCAGTTAGCTCATTGGTTAGCCTCGGTTAGCTCATTGGTTAGCATCAGTTAGCTCATTGGTTTGCCTCAGTTAGCTCATTGGTTAGCGTCGGTTAGCTCATTGGTTAGATTCAGTTAGCTCATTGGTTAGCCTCGGTTAGCTCATTGGTTAGCCTGGGTTAGCTCATTGGTTAGCATCAGTTAGTTCATTGGTTAGCCTCAGTTAGCTCATTGGTTAGCCTCGGTTAGCTCATTGGTTAGCCTGGGTTAGCTCATTGGTTAGCTTCAGTTAGCTCATTGGTTAGCCTCGGTTAGCTCATTGGTTAGCCTGGGTTAGCTCATTCCTCGGTTAGCTCATTGGTTAGCCTGGGTTAGCTTCAGTTAGCTCATTGGTTAGCCTCGGTTAGCTCATTGGTTAGCATCAGTTAGCTCATTGGTTAGCCTCAGTTCGCTCATTGGTTAGCCTCGGTTAGCTCATTGGTTAGATTCAGTTAGCTCATTGGTTAGCCTCGGTTAGCTCATTGGTTAGCCTGGGTTAGCTCATTGGTTAGCATCAGTTAGCTCATTGGTTAGCCTCAGTTAGCTCATTGGTTAGCTTCGGTTAGCTCATTGGTTAGCCTGGGTTAGCTCATTGGTTAGCCTGGGTTAGCTCATTGGTTAGCTTCAGTTAGCTCATTGGTTAGCCTCGGTTAGCTCATAGTTTAGCCTGGGTTAGCTCATTCCTCGGTTAGCTCATTGGTTAGCCTGGGTTAGCTTCAGTTAGCTCATTGGTTAGCCTCGGTTAGCTCATTGGTTAGATTCAGTTAGCTCATTGGTTAGCCTCAGTTAGCTCGTTGGTTAGCCTCGATTAGCTCATTGGTTAGATTCAGTTAGCTCATTGGTTAGCCTGGGCTAGCTCATTGGTTAGCCTGTGTTAGCTCATTGGTTAGCCTGGGTTAGCTCATTGGTTAGCTTCAGTTAGCTCATTGGTTAGCCTCGGTTAGCTCATTGGTTAGCCTGGGTTAGCTCATTGGTTAGCATCAGTTAGCTCATTGGTTAGCCTCAGTTAGCTCATTGGTTAGCCTTGGTTAGCTCATTGGTTAGCCTGGGTTAGCTCATTACTCGGTTAGCTCATTGGTTAGCCTCGGTTAGCTCATTGGTTAGCTTCAGTTAGCTCATTGGTTAGCCTGGGCTAGCTCATTGGTTAGCCTGGGTTAGCTCATTGGTTAGCCTGGGTTAGCTCATTGGTTAGCTTCAGTTAGCTCATTGGTTAGCCTCGGTTAGCTCATTGGTTAGCATCAGTTAGCTCATTGTTTAGCTTCAGTTAGCTCATTGGTTAGCTTCAGTTAGCTCATTGGTTCGCCTGGGTTAGCTCATTGGTTAGCCTGGGTTAGCTCATTGGTTAGCATCAGTTAGCTCATTGGTTAGCCTCGGTTAGCTAATTGGTTAGCTTCAGTTAGCTCATTGGTTAGCTTCATTTAGCCAATTGGTTAGCCTCGGTTAGCTCATGGTTAGCCTGGGTTAGCTCATTCCTCGGTTAGCTCATTGGTTAGCCTGGGTTAGCTCATTGGTTAGCTTCAGTTAGCTCATTGGTTAGCCTGGGTTAGCTCATTGGTTAGATTCAGTTAGCTCATTGGTTAGCCTGGGTTAGCTCATTGGTTAGCATCAGTTAGCTCATTGGTTAGCCTCAGTTAGCTCATTGGTTATCCTCGGTTAGCTCATTGGTTAGCCTGGGTTAGCTCATTGGTTAGCCTGGGTTAGCTCATTGGTTAGCTTCAGTTAGCTCATTGGTTAGCCTCGGTTAGCTCATTGGTTAGCCTGGGTTAGCTCATTCCTCGGTTAGCTCATTGGTTAGCCTGGGTTAGCTTCAGTTAGCTCATTGGTTAGCCTCGGTTAGCTCATTGGTTAGCATCAGTTAGCTCATTGGTTAGCCTCAGTTAGCTCATTGGTTAGCCTCGGTTAGCTCATTGGTTAGATTCAGTTAGCTCATTGGTTAGCCTCGGTTAGCTCATTGGTTAGCATCAGTTAGTTCATTGGTTAGCCTCAGTTAGCTCATGGGTTAGCCTCGGTTAGCTCATTGGTTAGATTCAGTTAGCTCATTGGTTAGCCTGGGTTAGCTCATTGGTTAGCATCAGTTAGTTCATTGGTTAGCCTCAGTTAGCTCATTGGTTAGCCTCGGTTAGCTCATTGGTTAGCATGGGTTAAATCATTGGTTAGCTTCATTTAGCTCATTGGTTAGCCTCGGTTAGCTCATTGGTTAGCCTGGGTTAGCTCATTCCTCGGTTAGCTCATTGGTTAGCCTGGGTTAGCTTCAGTTAGCTCATTGGTTAGCCTCGGTTAGCTCATTGGTTAGCATCAGTTAGCTCATTGGTTAGCCTCAGTTAGCTCATTGGTTAGCCTCGGTTAGCTCATTGGTTAGATTCAGTTAGCTCATTGGTTAGCCTTGGTTAGCTCATTGGTTAGCCTGGGTTAGCTCATTGGTTAGCATCAGTTAGCTCATTGGTTAGCCTCAGTTAGCTCATTGGTTAGCTTCGGTTAGCTCATTGGTTAGCCTGGGTTAGCTCATTGGTTAGCCTGGGTTAGCTCATTGGTTAGCTTCAGTTAGCTCATTGGTTAGCCTCGGTTAGCTCATAGGTTAGCCTGGGTTAGCTCATTCCTCGGTTAGCTCATTGGTTAGCCTGGGTTAGCTTCAGTTAGCTCATTGGTTAGCCTCGGTTAGCTCATTGGTTAGCATCAGTTAGCTCATTGGTTATCCTCAGTTAGCTCATTGGTTAGTCTTGGTTAGCTCATTGGTTAGATTCAGTTAGCTCATTGGTTAGCCTGGGCTAGCTCATTGGTTAGCCTGTGTTAGCTCATTGGTTAGCCTGGGTTAGCTCATTGGTTAGCTTCAGTTAGCTCATTGGTTAGCCTCGGTTAGCTCATTGGTTAGCCTGGGTTAGCTCATTGGTTAGCATCAGTTAGCTCATTGGTTAGCCTCAGTTAGCTCATTGGTTAGCCTCGGTTAGCTCATTGGTTAGCCTGGGTTAGCTCATTACTCGGTTAGCTCATTGGTTAGCCTCGGTTAGCTCATTGGTTAGCTTCAGTTAGCTCATTGGTTAGCCTGGGCTAGCTCATTGGTTAGCCTGGGTTAGCTCATTGGTTAGCCTGGGTTAGCTCATTGGTTAGCTTCAGTTAGCTCATTGGTTAGCCTCGGTTAGCTCATTGGTTAGCATCAGTTAGCTCATTGTTTAGCTTCAGTTAGCTCATTGGTTAGCTTCAGTTAGCTCATTGGTTAGCCTCGGTTAGCTCATTGGTTAGCATGGGTTAGCTCATTGGTTAGCATCAGTTAGCTCATTGGTTAGCCTCAGTTAGCTCATTGGTTAGCATCAGTTAGCTCATTGCTTAGCCTCGGTTAGCTCATTGGTTAGCTTCAGTTAGCTCATTGGTTAGCTTCATTTAGAAAATTGGTTAGCCTCGGTTAGCTCATTGGTTAGCCTGGGTTAGCTCATTCCTCGGTTAGCTCATTGGTTAGCCTGGGTTAGCTCATTCGTTAGCTTCAGTTAGCTAATTGGTTAGCCTGGGTTAGCTCATTGGTTAGCCTCGGTTAGCTCATTGGTTAGCCTCAGTTAGCTCATTGGTTAGCCTCGGTTAGCTCATTGGTTAGCATCAGTTAGCTCATTGGTTATCCTCAGTTAGCTCATTGGTTAGTCTTGGTTAGCTCATTGGTTAGATTCAGTTAGCTCATTGGTTAGCCTGGGCTAGCTCATTGGTTAGCCTGTGTTAGCTCATTGGTTAGCCTGGGTTAGCTCATTGGTTAGCTTCAGTTAGCTCATTGGTTAGCCTCGGTTAGCTCATTGGTTAGCCTGGGTTAGCTCATTGGTTAGCATCAGTTAGCTCATTGGTTAGCCTCAGTTAGCTCATTGGTTAGCCTCGGTTAGCTCATTGGTTAGCCTGGGTTAGCTCATTACTCGGTTAGCTCATTGGTTAGCCTCGGTTAGCTCATTGGTTAGCTTCAGTTAGCTCATTGGTTAGCCTGGGCTAGCTCATTGGTTAGCCTGGGTTAGCTCATTGGTTAGCCTGGGTTAGCTCATTGGTTAGCTTCAGTTAGCTCATTGGTTAGCCTCGGTTAGCTCATTGGTTAGCATCAGTTAGCTCATTGTTTAGCTTCAGTTAGCTCATTGGTTAGCTTCAGTTAGCTCATTGGTTAGCCTCGGTTAGCTCATTGGTTAGCATGGGTTAGCTCATTGGTTAGCATCAGTTAGCTCATTGGTTAGCCTCAGTTAGCTCATTGGTTAGCATCAGTTAGCTCATTGCTTAGCCTCGGTTAGCTCATTGGTTAGCTTCAGTTAGCTCATTGGTTAGCTTCATTTAGCAAATTGGTTAGCCTCGGTTAGCTCATTGGTTAGCCTGGGTTAGCTCATTCCTCGGTTAGCTCATTGGTTAGCCTGGGTTAGCTCATTCGTTAGCTTCAGTTAGCTAATTGGTTAGCCTGGGTTAGCTCATTGGTTAGCCTCGGTTAGCTCATTGGTTAGCCTGGGTTAGCTCATTGGTTAGCCTGGATTAGCTCATTGGCTAGCATCAGTTAGCTCATTGGTTAGCCTCAGTTAGCTCAATGGTTAGCATCAGTTAGCTCATTGGTTAGCCTGGGTTAGCTCATTCCTCGGTTAGCTCATTGGTTATTCTGGGTTAGCTTCAGTTAGCTCATTGGTTAGCCTCGGTTAGCTCATTGGTTAGCATCAGTTAGCTCATTGGTTAGCCTCAGTTAGCTCATTGGTTAGCCTCGGTTAGCTCATTGGTTAGCCTGGGTTAGCTCATTCCTCGGTTAGCTCATTGGTTAGCCTGGGTTAGCTCATTGGTTTGCCTGGGTTAGCTCATTCCTCGGTTAGCTCATTGGTTAGCCTGGGTTAGCTTCAATTAGCTCATTGGTTAGCCTCGGTTAGCTCATTGGTTAGCCTGGTTTAGCTCATTACTCGGTTAGCTCATTGGTTAGCCTGGGTTAGCTCATTGGTTAGCATCAGTTAGCTCATTGGTTAGCCTCAGTTAGCTCATTGGTTAGCTTCGTTTAGCTCATTGGTTAGCCTGGGTTAGCTCATTGGTTAGCCTGGGTTAGCTCATTGGTTAGCTTCAGTTAGCTCATTGGTTAGCCTCGGTTAGCTCATAGGTTAGCCTGGGTTAGCTCATTCCTCGGTTAGCTCATTGGTTAGCCTGGGTTAGCTTCAGTTAGCTCATTGGTTAGCCTCGGTTAGCTCATTGGTTAGCATCAGTTAGCTCATTGGTTATCCTCAGTTAGCTCATTGGTTAGTCTTGGTTAGCTCATTGGTTAGATTCAGTTAGCTCATTGGTTAGCCTGGGCTAGCTCATTGGTTAGCCTGTGTTAGCTCATTGGTTAGCCTGGGTTAGCTCATTGGTTAGCTTCAGTTAGCTCATTGGTTAGCCTCGGTTAGCTCATTGGTTAGCCTGGGTTAGCTCATTGGTTAGCATCAGTTAGCTCATTGGTTAGCCTCAGTTAGCTCATTGGTTAGCCTCGGTTAGCTCATTGGTTCGCCTGGGTTAGCTCATTACTCGGTTAGCTCATTGGTTAGCCTCGGTTAGCTCATTGGTTAGCTTCAGTTAGCTCATTGGTTAGCCTGGGCTAGCTCATTGGTTAGCCTGGGTTAGCTCATTGGTTAGCCTGGGTTAGCTCATTGGTTAGCTTCAGTTAGCTCATTGGTTAGCTTCAGTTAGCTCATTGGTTAGCCTCGGTTAGCTCATTGGTTAGCATGGGTTAGCTCATTGGTTAGCATCAGTTAGCTCATTGGTTAGCCTCAGTTAGCTCATTGGTTAGCATCAGTTAGTTCATTGCTTAGCCTCGGTTAGCTCATTGGTTAGCTTAAGTTAGCTCATTGGTTAGCTTCATTTAGCCAATTGGTTAGCCTCGGTTAGCTCATTGGTTAGCCTGGGTTAGCTCATTCCTCGGTTAGCTCATTCGTTAGCCTGGGTTAGCTCATTCGTTAGCTTCAGTTAGCTAATTGGTTAGCCTGGGTTAGCTCATTGGTTAGCCTCGGTTAGCTCATTGGTTAGCCTGGGTTAGCTCATTGGTTAGCCTGGATTAGCTCATTGGCTAGCATCAGTTAGCTCATTGGTTAGCCTCAGTTAGCTCAATGGTTAGCATCAGTTAGCTCATTGGTTAGCCTCAGTTAGCTCATTGGTTAGCCTCGGTTAGCTCATTAGTTAGCCTGGGTTAGCTCATTGGTTAGCCTGGGTTAGCTCATTGGTTAGCTTCAGTTAGCTCATTGGTTAGCCTGGGTTAGCTCATTGGTTAGCCTGGGTTAGCTCATTCCTCGGTTAGCTCATTGGTTATTCTGGGTTAGCTTCAGTTAGCTCATTGGTTAGCCTCGGTTAGCTCATTGGTTAGCATCAGTTAGCTCATTGGTTAGCCTCAGTTAGCTCATTGGTTAGCCTCGGTTAGCTCATTGGTTAGCCTGGGTTAGCTCATTCCTCGGTTAGCTCATTGGTTAGCCTGGGTTAGCTCATTGGTTTGCCTGGGTTAACTCATTCCTCGGTTAGCTCATTGGTTAGCCTGGGTTAGCTTCAATTAGCTCATTGGTTAGCCTCGGTTAGCTCATTGGTTAGCCTGGTTTAGCTCATTACTCGGTTAGCTCATTGGTTAGCCTCGGTTAGCTCATTGGTTAGCTTCAGTTAGCTCATTGGTTAGCCTGGGCTAGCTCATTGGTTAGCATCAGTTAGCTCATTGGTTAGCCTGGGTTAGCTCATTGGTTAGCATCAGTTAGCTCATTGGTTAGCCTCAGTTAGCTCATTGGTTAGCATCAGTTAGCTCATTGTTTAGCCTCTGTTAGCTCCTTGGTTAGCTTCAGTTAGCTCATTGGTTAGCATCAGTTAGCTCATTGTTTAGCCTCAGTTAGCTCATTGGTTAGCCTGGGTTAGCTCATTGGTTAGCCTGGGTTAGCTCATTGGTTAGATTCAGTTAGCTCATTGGTTAGCCTGGGCTAGCTCATTGGTTAGCCGGGGTTTGCTCATTGGTTAGCATCAGTTAGCTCATTGGTTAGCCTCAGTTAGCTCATTGGTTATCCTCGGTTAGCTCATTGGTTAGCCTGGGTTAGCTCATTGGTTAGCCTGGGTTAGCTCATTGGTTAGCTTCAGTTAGCTCATTGGTTAGCCTCGGTTAGCTCATTGGTTAGCCTGGGTTAGCTCATTGGTTAGCATCAGTTAGTTCATTGGTTAGCCTCAGTTAGCTCATTGGTTAGCCTCGGTTAGCTCATTGGTTAGCCTGGGTTAGCTCATTGGTTAGCTTCAGTTAGCTCATTGGTTAGCCTCGGTTAGCTCATTGGTTAGCCTGGGTTAGCTCATTCCTCGGTTAGCTCATTGGTTAGCCTGGGTTAGCTTCAGTTAGCTCATTGGTTAGCCTCGGTTAGCTCATTGGTTAGCATCAGTTAGCTCATTGGTTAGCCTCAGTTAGCTCATTGGTTAGCCTCGGTTAGCTCATTGGTTAGATTCAGTTAGCTCATTGGTTAGCCTCGGTTAGCTCATTGGTTAGCCTGGGTTAGCTCATTGGTTAGCATCAGTTAGCTCATTGGTTAGCCTCAGTTAGCTCATTGGTTAGCTTCGGTTAGCTCATTGGTTAGCCTGGGTTAGCTCATTGGTTAGCCTGGGTTAGCTCATTGGTTAGCTTCAGTTAGCTCATTGGTTAGCCTCGGTTAGCTCATAGGTTAGCCTGGGTTAGCTCATTCCTCGGTTAGCTCATTGGTTAGCCTGGGTTAGCTTCAGTTAGCTCATTGGTTAGCCTCGGTTAGCTCATTGGTTAGATTCAGTTAGCTCATTGGTTAGCCTCAGTTAGCTCGTTGGTTAGCCTCGGTTAGCTCATTGGTTAGATTCAGTTAGCTCATTGGTTAGCCTGGGCTAGCTCATTGGTTAGCCTGTGTTAGCTCATTGGTTAGCCTGGGTTAGCTCATTGGTTAGCTTCAGTTAGCTCATTGGTTAGCCTCGGTTAGCTCATTGGTTAGCCTGGGTTAGCTCATTGGTTAGCATCAGTTAGCTCATTGGTTAGCCTCAGTTAGCTCATTGGTTAGCCTTGGTTAGCTCATTGGTTAGCCTGGGTTAGATCATTACTCGGTTAGCTCATTGGTTAGCCTCGGTTAGCTCATTGGTTAGCTTCAGTTAGCTCATTGGTTAGCCTGGGCTAGCTCATTGGTTAGCCTGGGTTAGCTCATTGGTTAGCCTGGGTTAGCTCATTGGTTAGCTTCAGTTAGCTCATTGGTTAGCCTCGGTTAGCTCATTGGTTAGCATCAGTTAGCTCATTGTTTAGCTTCAGTTAGCTCATTGGTTAGCTTCAGTTAGCTCATTGGTTAGCCTGGGTTAGCTCATTGGTTAGCCTGGGTTAGCTCATTGGTTAGCATCAGTTAGCTCATTGGTTAGCCTCGGTTAGCTAATTGGTTAGCTTCAGTTAGCTCATTGGTTAGCTTCATTTAGCCAATTGGTTAGCCTCGGTTAGCTCATTGGTTAGCCTGGGTTAGCTCATTCCTCGGTTAGCTCATTGGTTAGCCTGGGTTAGCTCATTGGTTAGCTTCAGTTAGCTCATTGGTTAGCCTGGGTTAGCTCATTGGTTAGCATCAGTTAGCTCATTGGTTAGCCTCAGTTAGCTCATTGGTTATCCTCGGTTAGCTCATTGGTTAGCCTGGGTTAGCTCATTGGTTAGCCTGGGTTAGCTCATTGGTTAGCTTCAGTTAGCTCATTGGTTAGCCTGCGTTAGCTCATTGGTTAGCCTGGGTTAGCTCATTCCTCGGTTAGCTCATTGGTTAGCCTGGGTTAGCTTCAGTTAGCTCATTGGTTAGCCTCGGTTAGCTCATTGGTTAGCATCAGTTAGCTCATTGGTTAGCCTCAGTTAGCTCATTGGTTAGCCTCGGTTAGCTCATTGGTTAGATTCAGTTAGCTCATTGGTTAGCCTCGGTTAGCTCATTGGTTAGCCTGGGTTAGCTCATTGGTTAGCATCAGTTAGTTCATTGGTTAGCCTCAGTTAGCTCATTGGTTAGCCTCGGTTAGCTCATTGGTTAGCTTGGGTTAGCTCATTGGTTAGCTTCAGTTAGCTCATTGGTTAGCCTCGGTTAGCTCATTGGTTAGCCTGGGTTAGCTCATTCCTCGGTTAGCTCATTGGTTAGCCTGGGTTAGCTTCAGTTAGCTCATTGGTTAGCCTCGGTTAGCTCATTGGTTAGCATCAGTTAGCTCATTGGTTAGCCTCAGTTAGCTCATTGGTTAGCCTCGGTTAGCTCATTGGTTAGATTCAGTTAGCTCATTGGTTAGCCTTGGTTAGCTCATTGGTTAGCCTGGGTTAGCTCATTGGTTAGCATCAGTTAGCTCATTGGTTAGCCTCAGTTAGCTCATTGGTTAGCTTCGTTTAGCTCATTGGTTAGCCTGGGTTAGCTCATTGGTTAGCCTGGGTTAGCTCATTGGTTAGCTTCAGTTAGCTCATTGGTTAGCCTCGGTTAGCTCATAGGTTAGCCTGGGTTAGCTCATTCCTCGGTTAGCTCATTGGTTAGCCTGGGTTAGCTTCAGTTAGCTCATTGGTTAGCCTCGGTTAGCTCATTGGTTAGCATCAGTTAGCTCATTGGTTATCCTCAGTTAGCTCATTGGTTAGTCTTGGTTAGCTCATTGGTTAGATTCAGTTAGCTCATTGGTTAGCCTGGGCTAGCTCATTGGTTAGCCTGTGTTAGCTCATTGGTTAGCCTGGGTTAGCTCATTGGTTAGCTTCAGTTAGCTCATTGGTTAGCCTCGGTTAGCTCATTGGTTAGCCTGGGTTAGCTCATTGGTTAGCATCAGTTAGCTCATTGGTTAGCCTCAGTTAGCTCATTGGTTAGCCTCGGTTAGCTCATTGGTTCGCCTGGGTTAGCTCATTACTCGGTTAGCTCATTGGTTAGCCTCGGTTAGCTCATTGGTTAGCTTCAGTTAGCTCATTGGTTAGCCTGGGCTAGCTCATTGGTTAGCCTGGGTTAGCTCATTGGTTAGCCTGGGTTAGCTCATTGGTTAGCTTCAGTTAGCTCATTGGTTAGCCTCGGTTAGCTCATTGGTTAGCATCAGTTAGCTCATTGTTTAGCTTCAGTTAGCTCATTGGTTAGCTTCAGTTAGCTCATTGGTTAGCCTCGGTTAGCTCATTGGTTAGCATGGGTTAGCTCATTGGTTAGCATCAGTTAGCTCATTGGTTAGCCTCAGTTAGCTCATTGGTTAGCATCAGTTAGCTCATTGCTTAGCCTCGGTTAGCTCATTGGTTAGCTTAAGTTAGCTCATTGGTTAGCTTCATTTAGCCAATTGGTTAGCCTCGGTTAGCTCATTGGTTAGCCTGGGTTAGCTCATTCCTCGGTTAGCTCATTGGTTAGCCTGGGTTAGCTCATTCGTTAGCTTCAGTTAGCTAATTGGTTAGCCTGGGTTAGCTCATTGGTTAGCCTCGGTTAGCTCATTGGTTAGCCTGGGTTAGCTCATTGGTTAGCCTGGATTAGCTCATTGGCTAGCATCAGTTAGCTCATTGGTTAGCCTCAGTTAGCTCAATGGTTAGCATCAGTTAGCTCATTGGTTAGCCTCAGTTAGCTCATTGGTTAGCCTCGGTTAGCTCATTAGTTAGCCTGGGTTAGCTCATTGGTTAGCCTGGGTTAGCTCATTGGTTAGCTTCAGTTAGCTCATTGGTTAGCCTGGGTTAGCTCATTGGTTAGCCTGGGTTAGCTCATTCCTCGGTTAGCTCATTGGTTATTCTGGGTTAGCTTCAGTTAGCTCATTGGTTAGCCTCGGTTAGCTCATTGGTTAGCATCAGTTAGCTCATTGGTTAGCCTCAGTTAGCTCATTGGTTAGCCTCGGTTAGCTCATTGGTTAGCCTGGGTTAGCTCATTCCTCGGTTAGCTCATTGGTTAGCCTGGGTTAGCTCATTGGTTTGCCTGGGTTAACTCATTCCTCGGTTAGCTCATTGGTTAGCCTGGGTTAGCTTCAATTAGCTCATTGGTTAGCCTCGGTTAGCTCATTGGTTAGCCTGGTTTAGCTCATTACTCGGTTAGCTCATTGGTTAGCCTCGGTTAGCTCATTGGTTAGCTTCAGTTAGCTCATTGGTTAGCCTGGGCTAGCTCATTGGTTAGCATCAGTTAGCTCATTGGTTAGCCTGGGTTAGCTCATTGGTTAGCATCAGTTAGCTCATTGGTTAGCCTCAGTTAGCTCATTGGTTAGCATCAGTTAGCTCATTGTTTAGCCTCTGTTAGCTCCTTGGTTAGCTTCAGTTAGCTCATTGGTTAGCATCAGTTAGCTCATTGTTTAGCCTCAGTTAGCTCATTGGTTAGCCTGGGTTAGCTCATTGGTTAGCCTGGGTTAGCTCATTGGTTAGATTCAGTTAGCTCATTGGTTAGCCTGGGCTAGCTCATTGGTTAGCCGGGGTTTGCTCATTGGTTAGCATCAGTTAGCTCATTGGTTAGCCTCAGTTAGCTCATTGGTTATCCTCGGTTAGCTCATTGGTTAGCCTGGGTTAGCTCATTGGTTAGCCTGGGTTAGCTCATTGGTTAGCTTCAGTTAGCTCATTGGTTAGCCTCGGTTAGCTCATTGGTTAGCCTGGGTTAGCTCATTGGTTAGCATCAGTTAGTTCATTGGTTAGCCTCAGTTAGCTCATTGGTTAGCCTCGGTTAGCTCATTGGTTAGCCTGGGTTAGCTCATTGGTTAGCTTCAGTTAGCTCATTGGTTAGCCTCGGTTAGCTCATTGGTTAGCCTGGGTTAGCTCATTCCTCGGTTAGCTCATTGGTTAGCCTGGGTTAGCTTCAGTTAGCTCATTGGTTAGCCTCGGTTAGCTCATTGGTTAGCATCAGTTAGCTCATTGGTTAGCCTCAGTTAGCTCATTGGTTAGCCTCGGTTAGCTCATTGGTTAGATTCAGTTAGCTCATTGGTTAGCCTCGGTTAGCTCATTGGTTAGCCTGGGTTAGCTCATTGGTTAGCATCAGTTAGCTCATTGGTTAGCCTCAGTTAGCTCATTGGTTAGCTTCGGTTAGCTCATTGGTTAGCCTGGGTTAGCTCATTGGTTAGCCTGGGTTAGCTCATTGGTTAGCTTCAGTTAGCTCATTGGTTAGCCTCGGTTAGCTCATAGGTTAGCCTGGGTTAGCTCATTCCTCGGTTAGCTCATTGGTTAGCCTGGGTTAGCTTCAGTTAGCTCATTGGTTAGCCTCGGTTAGCTCATTGGTTAGATTCAGTTAGCTCATTGGTTAGCCTCAGTTAGCTCGTTGGTTAGCCTCGGTTAGCTCATTGGTTAGATTCAGTTAGCTCATTGGTTAGCCTGGGCTAGCTCATTGGTTAGCCTGTGTTAGCTCATTGGTTAGCCTGGGTTAGCTCATTGGTTAGCTTCAGTTAGCTCATTGGTTAGCCTCGGTTAGCTCATTGGTTAGCCTGGGTTAGCTCATTGGTTAGCATCAGTTAGCTCATTGGTTAGCCTCAGTTAGCTCATTGGTTAGCCTTGGTTAGCTCATTGGTTAGCCTGGGTTAGATCATTACTCGGTTAGCTCATTGGTTAGCCTCGGTTAGCTCATTGGTTAGCTTCAGTTAGCTCATTGGTTAGCCTGGGCTAGCTCATTGGTTAGCCTGGGTTAGCTCATTGGTTAGCCTGGGTTAGCTCATTGGTTAGCTTCAGTTAGCTCATTGGTTAGCCTCGGTTAGCTCATTGGTTAGCATCAGTTAGCTCATTGTTTAGCTTCAGTTAGCTCATTGGTTAGCTTCAGTTAGCTCATTGGTTAGCCTGGGTTAGCTCATTGGTTAGCCTGGGTTAGCTCATTGGTTAGCATCAGTTAGCTCATTGGTTAGCCTCGGTTAGCTAATTGGTTAGCTTCAGTTAGCTCATTGGTTAGCTTCATTTAGCCAATTGGTTAGCCTCGGTTAGCTCATTGGTTAGCCTGGGTTAGCTCATTCCTCGGTTAGCTCATTGGTTAGCCTGGGTTAGCTCATTGGTTAGCTTCAGTTAGCTCATTGGTTAGCCTGGGTTAGCTCATTGGTTAGCATCAGTTAGCTCATTGGTTAGCCTCAGTTAGCTCATTGGTTATCCTCGGTTAGCTCATTGGTTAGCCTGGGTTAGCTCATTGGTTAGCCTGGGTTAGCTCATTGGTTAGCTTCAGTTAGCTCATTGGTTAGCCTGCGTTAGCTCATTGGTTAGCCTGGGTTAGCTCATTCCTCGGTTAGCTCATTGGTTAGCCTGGGTTAGCTTCAGTTAGCTCATTGGTTAGCCTTGGTTAGCTCATTGGTTAGCATCAGTTAGCTCATTGGTTAGCCTCAGTTAGCTCATTGGTTAGCCTCGGTTAGCTCATTGGTTAGATTCAGTTAGCTCATTGGTTAGCCTCGGTTAGCTCATTGGTTAGCCTGGGTTAGCTCATTGGTTAGCATCAGTTAGTTCATTGGTTAGCCTCAGTTAGCTCATTGGTTAGCCTCGGTTAGCTCATTGGTTAGCTTGGGTTAGCTCATTGGTTAGCTTCAGTTAGCTCATTGGTTAGCCTCGGTTAGCTCATTGGTTAGCCTGGGTTAGCTCATTCCTCGGTTAGCTCATTGGTTAGCCTGGGTTAGCTTCAGTTAGCTCATTGGTTAGCCTCGGTTAGCTCATTGGTTAGCATCAGTTAGCTCATTGGTTAGCCTCAGTTAGCTCATTGGTTAGCCTCGGTTAGCTCATTGGTTAGATTCAGTTAGCTCATTGGTTAGCCTTGGTTAGCTCATTGGTTAGCCTGGGTTAGCTCATTGGTTAGCATCAGTTAGCTCATTGGTTAGCCTCAGTTAGCTCATTGGTTAGCTTCGGTTAGCTCATTGGTTAGCCTGGGTTAGCTCATTGGTTAGCCTGGGTTAGCTCATTGGTTAGCTTCAGTTTGCTCATTGGTTAGCCTCGGTTAGCTCATAGGTTAGCATGGGTTAGCTCATTCCTCGGTTAGCTCATTGGTTAGCCTGGGTTAGCTTCAGTTAGCTCATTGGTTAGCCTCGGTTAGCTCATTGGTTAGCATCAGTTAGCTCATTGGTTATCCTCAGTTAGCTCATTGGTTAGTCTCAGTTAGCTCATTGGTTGATTCAGTTAGCTCATTGGTTAGCCTGGGCTAGCTCATTGGTTAGCCTGTGTTAGCTCATTGGTTAGCCTGGGTTAGCTCAATGGTTAGCTTCAGTTAGCTCATTGGTTAGCCTCGGTTAGCTCATTGGTTAGCCTTGGTTGGCTCATTGATTAGCATCAGTTAGCTCATTGGTTAGCCTCGGTTAGCTCATTGGTTAGCCTGGGTTAGCTCATTACTCGGTTAGCTCATTGGTTAGCCTTGGTTAGCTCATTGGTTAGCTTCAGTTAGCTCATTGGTTAGCCTGGGCTAGCTCATTGGTTAGCCTGGGTTAGCTCATTGGTTAGCCTGGGTTAGCTCATTGGTTAGCTTCAGTTAGCTCATTGGTTAGCCTCGGTTAGCTCATTGGTTAGCATCAGTTAGCTCATTGTTTAGCTTCAGTTAGCTCATTGGTTAGCTTCAGTTAGCTCATTGGTTAGCCTCGGTTAGCTCATTGGTTAGCCTGGGTTGGCTCATTGGTTAGCATCAGTTAGCTCATTGGTTAGCCTGGGTTAGCTCATTCCTCGGTTAGCGCATTGGTTAGCCTGGGTTAGCTCATTGGTTAGCTTCAGTTAGCTAATTGGTTAGCCTGGGTTAGCTCATTGGTTAGCCTTGGTTAGCTCATTGGTTAGCCTGGGTTAGCTCATTGGTTAGCTTCAGTTAGCTCATTGGTTAGCCTCGGTTAGCTCATTGGTTAGCATCAGTTAGCTCATTGTTTAGCTTCAGTTAGCTCATTGGTTAGCTTCAGTTAGCTCATTGGTTAGCCTCGGTTAGCTCATTGGTTAGCCTGGGTTAGCTCATTGGTTAGCATCAGTTAGCTCATTGGTTAGCCTCAGTTAGCTCATTGGTTAGCATCAGTTAGCTCATTGTTTAGCCTCTGTTAGCTCATTGGTTAGCTTCAGTTAGCTCATTGGTTAGCTTCAGTTAGCTCATTGGTTAGCCTCGGTTAGCTCATTGGTTAGCCTGGGTTAGCTCATTGGTTAGCTTCAGTTAGCTCATTGGTTAGCCTCGGTTAGCTCATTGGTTAGCATCAGTTAGCTCATTGGTTAGCCTCAGTTAGCTCATTGTTAGCTTCAGTTAGCTCATTGGTTAGCCTGGGTTAGCCTGGGTTAGCTCCAGTTAGCTCATTGGTTAGCATCAGTTAGCTCATTGTTTAGCCTCAGTTAGCTCATTGGTTAGCCTGGGTTAGCTCATTGGTTAGCCTCGGTTAGCTCATTGGTTAGCCTGGGTTAGCTCATTGGTTAGCCTGGATTAGCTCATTGGCTAGCATCAGTTAGCTCATTGGTTAGCCTCAGTTAGCTCAATGGTTAGCATCAGTTAGCTCATTGGTTAGCCTCCGTTAGCTCATTGGTTAGCTTCAGTTAGCTCATTGGTTAGCTTCAGTTAGCTCATTGGTTAGCCTCGGTTAGCTCATTGGTTAGCCTGGGTTAGCTCATTCCTCGGTTAGCCGGGGTTAGCTCATTGGTTAGCTTCAGTTAGCTCATTGGTTAGCCTTGGTTAGCTCATTGGTTAGCATCAGTTAGCTCATTAGTTAGCCTCAGTTAGCTCATTGTTAGCTTCAGTTAGCTCATTGGTTAGCCTGGGTTAGCCTGGGTTAGCTCATTGGTTAGCTTCGGTTAGCTCATTGGTTAGCCTGGGTTAGCTCATTAGTTAGCCTCGGTTAGCTCATTGGTTAGCTTCAGTTAGCTCATTGGTTAGCCTCGGTTAGCTCATTGGTTAGCATCAGTTAGCTCATTGGTTAGCCTCAGTTAGCTCATTGGTTAGCCTCGGTTAACTCATTGGTTAGATTCAGTTAGCTCATTGTTTAGCTTCAGTTAGCTCATTGGTTAGCTTCAGTTAGCTCATTGGTTAGCCTGGGTTAGCTCATTGGTTAGCCTGGGTTAGCTCATTGGTTAGCATCAGTTAGCTCATTGGTTAGCCTCGGTTAGCTAATTGGTTAGCTTCAGTTAGCTCATTGGTTAGCTTCATTTAGCCAATTGGTTAGCCTCGGTTAGCTCATTGGTTAGCCTGGGTTAGCTCATTCCTCGGTTAGCTCATTGGTTAGCCTGGGTTAGCTCATTGGTTAGCTTCAGTTAGCTCATTGGTTAGCCTGGGTTAGCTCATTGGTTAGCATCAGTTAGCTCATTGGTTAGCCTCAGTTAGCTCATTGGTTATCCTCGGTTAGCTCATTGGTTAGCCTGGGTTAGCTCATTGGTTAGCCTGGGTTAGCTCATTGGTTAGCTTCAGTTAGCTCATTGGTTAGCCTGCGTTAGCTCATTGGTTAGCCTGGGTTAGCTCATTCCTCGGTTAGCTCATTGGTTAGCCTGGGTTAGCTTCAGTTAGCTCATTGGTTAGCTTCAGTTAGCTCATTGGTTAGCCTCGGTTAGCTCATTGGTTAGCCTGGGTTAGCTCATTGGTTAGCATCAGTTAGTTCATTGGTTAGCCTCAGTTAGCTCATTGGTTAGCCTCGGTTAGCTCATTGGTTAGCCTGGGTTAGCTCATTGGTTAGCTTCAGTTAGCTCATTGGTTAGCCTCGGTTAGCTCATTGGTTAGCCTGGGTTAGCTCATTCCTCGGTTAGCTCATTGGTTAGCCTGGGTTAGCTTCAGTTAGCTCATTGGTTAGCCTCGGTTAGCTCATTGGTTAGCATCAGTTAGCTCATTGGTTAGCCTCAGTTAGCTCATTGGTTAGCCTCGGTTAGCTCATTGGTTAGATTCAGTTAGCTCATTGGTTAGCCTCGGTTAGCTCATTGGTTAGCCTGGGTTAGCTCATTGGTTAGCATCAGTTAGCTCATTGGTTAGCCTCAGTTAGCTCATTGGTTAGCTTCGGTTAGCTCATTGGTTAGCCTGGGTTAGCTCATTGGTTAGCCTGGGTTAGCTCATTGGTTAGCTTCAGTTAGCTCATTGGTTAGCCTCGGTTAGCTCATAGGTTAGCCTGGGTTAGCTCATTCCTCGGTTAGCTCATTGGTTAGCCTGGGTTAGCTTCAGTTAGCTCATTGGTTAGCCTCGGTTAGCTCATTGGTTAGATTCAGTTAGCTCATTGGTTAGCCTCAGTTAGCTCGTTGGTTAGCCTCGGTTAGCTCATTGGTTAGATTCAGTTAGCTCATTGGTTAGCCTGGGCTAGCTCATTGGTTAGCCTGTGTTAGCTCATTGGTTAGCCTGGGTTAGCTCATTGGTTAGCTTCAGTTAGCTCATTGGTTAGCCTCGGTTAGCTCATTGGTTAGCCTGGGTTAGCTCATTGGTTAGCATCAGTTAGCTCATTGGTTAGCCTCAGTTAGCTCATTGGTTAGCCTTGGTTAGCTCATTGGTTAGCCTGGGTTAGATCATTACTCGGTTAGCTCATTGGTTAGCCTCGGTTAGCTCATTGGTTAGCTTCAGTTAGCTCATTGGTTAGCCTGGGCTAGCTCATTGGTTAGCCTGGGTTAGCTCATTGGTTAGCCTGGGTTAGCTCATTGGTTAGCTTCAGTTAGCTCATTGGTTAGCCTCGGTTAGCTCATTGGTTAGCATCAGTTAGCTCATTGTTTAGCTTCAGTTAGCTCATTGGTTAGCTTCAGTTAGCTCATTGGTTAGCCTGGGTTAGCTCATTGGTTAGCCTGGGTTAGCTCATTGGTTAGCATTAGTTAGCTCATTGGTTAGCCTCGGTTAGCTAATTGGTTAGCTTCAGTTAGCTCATTGGTTAGCTTCATTTAGCCAATTGGTTAGCCTCGGTTAGCTCATTGGTTAGCCTGGGTTAGCTCATTCCTCGGTTAGCTCATTGGTTAGCCTGGGTTAGCTCATTGGTTAGCTTCAGTTAGCTCATTGGTTAGCCTGGGTTAGCTCATTGGTTAGCATCAGTTAGCTCATTGGTTAGCCTCAGTTAGCTCATTGGTTATCCTCGGTTAGCTCATTGGTTAGCCTGGGTTAGCTCATTGGTTAGCCTGGGTTAGCTCATTGGTTAGCTTCAGTTAGCTCATTGGTTAGCCTGCGTTAGCTCATTGGTTAGCCTGGGTTAGCTCATTCCTCGGTTAGCTCATTGGTTAGCCTGGGTTAGCTTCAGTTAGCTCATTGGTTAGCCTCGGTTAGCTCATTGGTTAGCATCAGTTAGCTCATTGGTTAGCCTCAGTTAGCTCATTGGTTAGCCTCGGTTAGCTCATTGGTTAGATTCAGTTAGCTCATTGGTTAGCCTCGGTTAGCTCATTGGTTAGCCTGGGTTAGCTCATTGGTTAGCATCAGTTAGTTCATTGGTTAGCCTCAGTTAGCTCATTGGTTAGCCTCGGTTAGCTCATTGGTTAGCTTGGGTTAGCTCATTGGTTAGCTTCAGTTAGCTCATTGGTTAGCCTCGGTTAGCTCATTGGTTAGCCTGGGTTAGCTCATTCCTCGGTTAGCTCATTGGTTAGCCTGGGTTAGCTTCAGTTAGCTCATTGGTTAGCCTCGGTTAGCTCATTGGTTAGCATCAGTTAGCTCATTGGTTAGCCTCAGTTAGCTCATTGGTTAGCCTCGGTTAGCTCATTGGTTAGATTCAGTTAGCTCATTGGTTAGCCTTGGTTAGCTCATTGGTTAGCCTGGGTTAGCTCATTGGTTAGCATCAGTTAGCTCATTGGTTAGCCTCAGTTAGCTCATTGGTTAGCTTCGTTTAGCTCATTGGTTAGCCTGGGTTAGCTCATTGGTTAGCCTGGGTTAGCTCATTGGTTAGCTTCAGTTAGCTCATTGGTTAGCCTCGGTTAGCTCATAGGTTAGCCTGGGTTAGCTCATTCCTCGGTTAGCTCATTGGTTAGCCTGGGTTAGCTTCAGTTAGCTCATTGGTTAGCCTCGGTTAGCTCATTGGTTAGCATCAGTTAGCTCATTGGTTATCCTCAGTTAGCTCATTGGTTAGTCTTGGTTAGCTCATTGGTTAGATTCAGTTAGCTCATTGGTTAGCCTGGGCTAGCTCATTGGTTAGCCTGTGTTAGCTCATTGGTTAGCCTGGGTTAGCTCATTGGTTAGCTTCAGTTAGCTCATTGGTTAGCCTCGGTTAGCTCATTGGTTAGCCTGGGTTAGCTCATTGGTTAGCATCAGTTAGCTCATTGGTTAGCCTCAGTTAGCTCATTGGTTAGCCTCGGTTAGCTCATTGGTTCGCCTGGGTTAGCTCATTACTCGGTTAGCTCATTGGTTAGCCTCGGTTAGCTCATTGGTTAGCTTCAGTTAGCTCATTGGTTAGCCTGGGCTAGCTCATTGGTTAGCCTGGGTTAGCTCATTGGTTAGCCTGGGTTAGCTCATTGGTTAGCTTCAGTTAGCTCATTGGTTAGCCTCGGTTAGCTCATTGGTTAGCATCAGTTAGCTCATTGTTTAGCTTCAGTTAGCTCATTGGTTAGCTTCAGTTAGCTCATTGGTTAGCCTCGGTTAGCTCATTGGTTAGCATGGGTTAGCTCATTGGTTAGCATCAGTTAGCTCATTGGTTAGCCTCAGTTAGCTCATTGGTTAGCATCAGTTAGCTCATTGCTTAGCCTCGGTTAGCTCATTGGTTAGCTTAAGTTAGCTCATTGGTTAGCTTCATTTAGCCAATTGGTTAGCCTCGGTTAGCTCATTGGTTAGCCTGGGTTAGCTCATTCCTCGGTTAGCTCATTGGTTAGCCTGGGTTAGCTCATTCGTTAGCTTCAGTTAGCTAATTGGTTAGCCTGGGTTAGCTCATTGGTTAGCCTCGGTTAGCTCATTGGTTAGCCTGGGTTAGCTCATTGGTTAGCCTGGATTAGCTCATTGGCTAGCATCAGTTAGCTCATTGGTTAGCCTCAGTTAGCTCAATGGTTAGCATCAGTTAGCTCATTGGTTAGCCTCAGTTAGCTCATTGGTTAGCCTCGGTTAGCTCATTAGTTAGCCTGGGTTAGCTCATTGGTTAGCCTGGGTTAGCTCATTGGTTAGCTTCAGTTAGCTCATTGGTTAGCCTGGGTTAGCTCATTGGTTAGCCTGGGTTAGCTCATTCCTCGGTTAGCTCATTGGTTATTCTGGGTTAGCTTCAGTTAGCTCATTGGTTAGCCTCGGTTAGCTCATTGGTTAGCATCAGTTAGCTCATTGGTTAGCCTCAGTTAGCTCATTGGTTAGCCTCGGTTAGCTCATTGGTTAGCCTGGGTTAGCTCATTCCTCGGTTAGCTCATTGGTTAGCCTGGGTTAGCTCATTGGTTTGCCTGGGTTAACTCATTCCTCGGTTAGCTCATTGGTTAGCCTGGGTTAGCTTCAATTAGCTCATTGGTTAGCCTCGGTTAGCTCATTGGTTAGCCTGGTTTAGCTCATTACTCGGTTAGCTCATTGGTTAGCCTCGGTTAGCTCATTGGTTAGCTTCAGTTAGCTCATTGGTTAGCCTGGGCTAGCTCATTGGTTAGCATCAGTTAGCTCATTGGTTAGCCTGGGTTAGCTCATTGGTTAGCATCAGTTAGCTCATTGGTTAGCCTCAGTTAGCTCATTGGTTAGCATCAGTTAGCTCATTGTTTAGCCTCTGTTAGCTCCTTGGTTAGCTTCAGTTAGCTCATTGGTTAGCATCAGTTAGCTCATTGTTTAGCCTCAGTTAGCTCATTGGTTAGCCTGGGTTAGCTCATTGGTTAGCCTGGGTTAGCTCATTGGTTAGATTCAGTTAGCTCATTGGTTAGCCTGGGCTAGCTCATTGGTTAGCCGGGGTTTGCTCATTGGTTAGCATCAGTTAGCTCATTGGTTAGCCTCAGTTAGCTCATTGGTTATCCTCGGTTAGCTCATTGGTTAGCCTGGGTTAGCTCATTGGTTAGCCTGGGTTAGCTCATTGGTTAGCTTCAGTTAGCTCATTGGTTAGCCTCGGTTAGCTCATTGGTTAGCCTGGGTTAGCTCATTGGTTAGCATCAGTTAGTTCATTGGTTAGCCTCAGTTAGCTCATTGGTTAGCCTCGGTTAGCTCATTGGTTAGCCTGGGTTAGCTCATTGGTTAGCTTCAGTTAGCTCATTGGTTAGCCTCGGTTAGCTCATTGGTTAGCCTGGGTTAGCTCATTCCTCGGTTAGCTCATTGGTTAGCCTGGGTTAGCTTCAGTTAGCTCATTGGTTAGCCTCGGTTAGCTCATTGGTTAGCATCAGTTAGCTCATTGGTTAGCCTCAGTTAGCTCATTGGTTAGCCTCGGTTAGCTCATTGGTTAGATTCAGTTAGCTCATTGGTTAGCCTCGGTTAGCTCATTGGTTAGCCTGGGTTAGCTCATTGGTTAGCATCAGTTAGCTCATTGGTTAGCCTCAGTTAGCTCATTGGTTAGCTTCGGTTAGCTCATTGGTTAGCCTGGGTTAGCTCATTGGTTAGCCTGGGTTAGCTCATTGGTTAGCTTCAGTTAGCTCATTGGTTAGCCTCGGTTAGCTCATAGGTTAGCCTGGGTTAGCTCATTCCTCGGTTAGCTCATTGGTTAGCCTGGGTTAGCTTCAGTTAGCTCATTGGTTAGCCTCGGTTAGCTCATTGGTTAGATTCAGTTAGCTCATTGGTTAGCCTCAGTTAGCTCGTTGGTTAGCCTCGGTTAGCTCATTGGTTAGATTCAGTTAGCTCATTGGTTAGCCTGGGCTAGCTCATTGGTTAGCCTGTGTTAGCTCATTGGTTAGCCTGGGTTAGCTCATTGGTTAGCTTCAGTTAGCTCATTGGTTAGCCTCGGTTAGCTCATTGGTTAGCCTGGGTTAGCTCATTGGTTAGCATCAGTTAGCTCATTGGTTAGCCTCAGTTAGCTCATTGGTTAGCCTTGGTTAGCTCATTGGTTAGCCTGGGTTAGATCATTACTCGGTTAGCTCATTGGTTAGCCTCGGTTAGCTCATTGGTTAGCTTCAGTTAGCTCATTGGTTAGCCTGGGCTAGCTCATTGGTTAGCCTGGGTTAGCTCATTGGTTAGCCTGGGTTAGCTCATTGGTTAGCTTCAGTTAGCTCATTGGTTAGCCTCGGTTAGCTCATTGGTTAGCATCAGTTAGCTCATTGTTTAGCTTCAGTTAGCTCATTGGTTAGCTTCAGTTAGCTCATTGGTTAGCCTGGGTTAGCTCATTGGTTAGCCTGGGTTAGCTCATTGGTTAGCATCAGTTAGCTCATTGGTTAGCCTCGGTTAGCTAATTGGTTAGCTTCAGTTAGCTCATTGGTTAGCTTCATTTAGCCAATTGGTTAGCCTCGGTTAGCTCATTGGTTAGCCTGGGTTAGCTCATTCCTCGGTTAGCTCATTGGTTAGCCTGGGTTAGCTCATTGGTTAGCTTCAGTTAGCTCATTGGTTAGCCTGGGTTAGCTCATTGGTTAGCATCAGTTAGCTCATTGGTTAGCCTCAGTTAGCTCATTGGTTATCCTCGGTTAGCTCATTGGTTAGCCTGGGTTAGCTCATTGGTTAGCCTGGGTTAGCTCATTGGTTAGCTTCAGTTAGCTCATTGGTTAGCCTGCGTTAGCTCATTGGTTAGCCTGGGTTAGCTCATTCCTCGGTTAGCTCATTGGTTAGCCTGGGTTAGCTTCAGTTAGCTCATTGGTTAGCCTTGGTTAGCTCATTGGTTAGCATCAGTTAGCTCATTGGTTAGCCTCAGTTAGCTCATTGGTTAGCCTCGGTTAGCTCATTGGTTAGATTCAGTTAGCTCATTGGTTAGCCTCGGTTAGCTCATTGGTTAGCCTGGGTTAGCTCATTGGTTAGCATCAGTTAGTTCATTGGTTAGCCTCAGTTAGCTCATTGGTTAGCCTCGGTTAGCTCATTGGTTAGCTTGGGTTAGCTCATTGGTTAGCTTCAGTTAGCTCATTGGTTAGCCTCGGTTAGCTCATTGGTTAGCCTGGGTTAGCTCATTCCTCGGTTAGCTCATTGGTTAGCCTGGGTTAGCTTCAGTTAGCTCATTGGTTAGCCTCGGTTAGCTCATTGGTTAGCATCAGTTAGCTCATTGGTTAGCCTCAGTTAGCTCATTGGTTAGCCTCGGTTAGCTCATTGGTTAGATTCAGTTAGCTCATTGGTTAGCCTTGGTTAGCTCATTGGTTAGCCTGGGTTAGCTCATTGGTTAGCATCAGTTAGCTCATTGGTTAGCCTCAGTTAGCTCATTGGTTAGCTTCGGTTAGCTCATTGGTTAGCCTGGGTTAGCTCATTGGTTAGCCTGGGTTAGCTCATTGGTTAGCTTCAGTTTGCTCATTGGTTAGCCTCGGTTAGCTCATAGGTTAGCATGGGTTAGCTCATTCCTCGGTTAGCTCATTGGTTAGCCTGGGTTAGCTTCAGTTAGCTCATTGGTTAGCCTCGGTTAGCTCATTGGTTAGCATCAGTTAGCTCATTGGTTATCCTCAGTTAGCTCATTGGTTAGTCTCAGTTAGCTCATTGGTTGATTCAGTTAGCTCATTGGTTAGCCTGGGCTAGCTCATTGGTTAGCCTGTGTTAGCTCATTGGTTAGCCTGGGTTAGCTCAATGGTTAGCTTCAGTTAGCTCATTGGTTAGCCTCGGTTAGCTCATTGGTTAGCCTTGGTTGGCTCATTGATTAGCATCAGTTAGCTCATTGGTTAGCCTCGGTTAGCTCATTGGTTAGCCTGGGTTAGCTCATTACTCGGTTAGCTCATTGGTTAGCCTTGGTTAGCTCATTGGTTAGCTTCAGTTAGCTCATTGGTTAGCCTGGGCTAGCTCATTGGTTAGCCTGGGTTAGCTCATTGGTTAGCCTGGGTTAGCTCATTGGTTAGCTTCAGTTAGCTCATTGGTTAGCCTCGGTTAGCTCATTGGTTAGCATCAGTTAGCTCATTGTTTAGCTTCAGTTAGCTCATTGGTTAGCTTCAGTTAGCTCATTGGTTAGCCTCGGTTAGCTCATTGGTTAGCCTGGGTTGGCTCATTGGTTAGCATCAGTTAGCTCATTGGTTAGCCTGGGTTAGCTCATTCCTCGGTTAGCTGAAGGATTATTTGAATTATTTGAAGTATTAAAGTAACGTGGTATGACAGGAAAGTTAAATCTGGTATATTCCTTTTAATGTCACCTTATATATGTTCATGTGTGTTAAATTTGAAGGGACAAAGTATCCTTTCCTCCCCCAATATATTGAGGTGAATTCTGTGTGCTTAGAGAAGAGATGGGAGCATGGGACACCATATTTGGAGATAGTGCCAGACGCTGGAATGCTTCCCTCGTAAAAAATGGGTGTGTGTGACACAATCTTGTAGCAGATGTGTATGTGTTTTCATTGAAGTAAATATAAGAGCTACATGATTACTGGTCAACTATACCTCTGTTCTTATTCTTTCATGTGTGGGTACTAAATGGCTACAAACATTGTGGAGAAATTAGCTTAAACATCTTTTATTACTCCATATGAAATGGAAACAGTTTTTATGACAGGGACGAGAGAGGTGGGGGAGGGACGCATTCCAGGAGTTTCAGCATGTCAATTGTCAGGGGAATCGACTTGTTTTCAATAGAGGTGTGTGGTTAGTTACTTTGTGTTAATAATAGCAGTATGTGTAAAGGAAGCTGGAAATATACAATGTGAAACCTTTTATTTGAAGTAAAGATGTGAACAATAGCTCAAACAAATGGAAGGGCCATAGGTAAGCCTGTGAGAAGTTTGACTATTTGGAAAGCATCTCTAATACTGCTTAAGAGCATAGGTAATGTGTTCCTCGTTGTTATTGATATGAAAGTAATTAACATGTATTACGTATATTTAGCCAACTATAACAACTATATCTTAAAACATACTTTTAACTTGTGTGTGGCAGTCAGGAGGCGGGAAGATGGACTCGGACAAAGGGCCATAAAGGAGATGTGTGTGTGCTGGCTAAAAGCTGCTGTGTCGCACTGATTGGGTGCGACAGGCCATGTGTTGATCTCTGCCAATAAGATGACCTCTGGGGGAATGCACGTACACACCTCCTCCTGTGTTTTAGTATGAAAGACTGTGTTTTCCTTTGGTTCGCGCTCTTGTTTTTCACCAGCCGTTCCTGAGACCTGTCTCACACGTGGGGTAGAACCTGAGCCCGGAGTACTCTGCAGAGTGCTTCGTGATTTCTTTGTATTTGTATTTTGTATCGTTACTGTATATCATTAAAAGCCGGATTATTGTTTAACTTGTATTCTGGTGTTTCTTAATCCCTTTTCCCGAATTCACCTAGCTTGTCAAACGACACGCGGAGACGAGGTTGGTTTGCAACATCCTCCAAATCTCCAACAAATGGTGAACCCGACGTTTCTGAGTGGGGTGTTTTCGGGGAAGAGACCACCAGCGGCAAGCGGACGGAATAGTCCAGGGCTAAACATCTCGGCCTCTTCTGACAACTACAAACAGAGCTCTGTACAATAGGCTACCAGGTGAGCAAACACGATTTAATTCGAAACCTGTGATTTGACCATATTCCAAATTTTAGGGTTGTCAGACGAAGTTTACAGTGTTTTTTTATAGTAACAATGCAAATGCGTGTTTTAGTTGTTAAAACCGAATATTGAGTTTCGGCAGGCCAGAAGGGTATTAAAGTCCCTGGCTTGGAAGTGGTGGTATAAGAGTCCCCACAGTTAAAATCGGATATCAAGTTCCGACAGGCCAGAAGGGTATTAAAGTCCCGGGCTTGTAAGTGGTGGTATTGAGTCCCCACAGTTAGACTGTCTAAGAGTAGTCAGTTGGTTGTATTAAGTCTCCATATAAGACTGACCCAAAATAACGAATCCACAGCTCGACGGGGCTGGAGATGAGTTATTTGTTATAAGTGATCCAAAGGAGAGTAACGCAAACTTCAGAAAGTCATTCTGAAGTGACCGGGCCTCACTATATCCTTTGGTGTGTTGTGAATATTTACTGGTAACAAGGACAGTAAGTCAGATCAATATATATGAAGTCTGTGAATATTTACTGGTAACAGAAACAGCCTAAGTCAGATGAATAGATACGAAGTCATAATGAAGGGAAAATTTTAACGAGAGGAGCGTGAGTTGAGAGCTTACGAGGACAGTGGGTTCAAGCAGAAAAATTGAATAAAAGGATAGCAGAAGTGTTAATTGTTGAAAGAAGCCCCCCTTTTCCAGAGGAGAGGCTGAGAGCTACAGCAGGGGAGAGATAAGGGGGTGTCAGTATTTGTCTGTGAGAGTTCCCCCACCCTTTTTCCTCTCGAGAGCAGCAGCAGCAGCCCGGAGTGTGTCTGCTTGCTTTTTTCTCTAGTGATCTGAAGTTGGAGTGAAATACATAGAAAATTAACAGATCAAGGTGTGATTTGAAGTGGTAGATATATTGAAATAAATAAGAAACAATGATTTGCTGCTATTTAAATATAGTCTGTGAGAACTGATTGATACCGTTGCATTGCGTTGTGAATTTCATGGTATTTGTCATTAACTAAGGATTGTACTTAATTATATTCCAAGGGGAAAATTATATTAAATACAGGAACAAAAGAGTAGAAAGTAAAGATAAGGTTTTTGTAAGTTTGTCAGAGGGAATCTGTTAATGTTTAAGCATGACAGAGGTCCTGCACGAGGTTTTACTCCAGCCATCTCACACGGTTACACAAAGGGGTGATTTATGAGAAACTTGTGGTCAGGAGAAATGAGATGTTTTGGAGAGTAGACAGAGAGAGAGAGAAAAGTAAGGTTGTTTCTAAAATATAGAGAGTAAAAGTTATATAAAGTTAACTACTATTCGGGAGAATGTCATATTGTTGAATGAGTAACCTAAAATAAGTGAAGATGGTGAAATAGTTTGATTAAGGATACAACCGGTAACTACTGATTAAATACACAGTGATGGTGTACATGAACATTGAGAGTAGATTAAGTTGTTTTGTTCTTCATGCTTTTCACCAGAAGTCATTTGAATTGTTATTATTTTTAAGTAGTGTTGTTTTGGGTTATATTTCTAGACTATAATGTACCCACATGCATGTGGTTTCTTTGTCCCAGTTCATTTTAAAGTCAGCCGCCTCATGGCTAAATCTATTTGACCCCATGAGGTCAAGAGTCATTCTGTTAGACCACCATCTTGTGAAAGACAAATCATTGTTCTTTTGTCACATTTTGAATTAGAAAAGAGTTCATTTTGCTAGATCAATTTATCTATAAATGTTGTAGTGGGAGTTTTGTGTTTGCTAACATTTTTAGGAACGACAACACCAGGAGATGAGTAAACTCAAGAATCCGTGGAGTGTAAATACATTGAGAAAAACACATTTTTATACTCTAACTTTTTGCACATCATAGACAAGGTATTTAGACAATATAAATAAATATTCACCAAAAGTAATAAGTAAAATGGAAAGTAGACATAGGCCTACACTTGAGTCAAATTATATTACTGTGATCTGATCAGTGTGCTCTGCAGGTTTACTATTGTTCTAAGTAACAGTGGGATTTAAAATATTGGAGAAAGTATGGAGATGTTCTTTCGTAGTGTGTGAAATATGTAATGCTTGAAACAGGTATTTCAATTTATGGAAGAAAATGGTTTCCTGAAAGAGTCAGGTTGGGTAGATATGTAACAATGGATGAAACAATTTATAGAGGGAGTTTTTGTAATATCATTAGTAGACATTAATGGTGTTGTTTAGATGGCATTTAGCAACTAAGACATATAGTATGATTAGAAAGAGACAGAGTGGAAAGGGTTGGATTGATTCAATCTCAGTGTGCTAGATTTCTTATGGATAATGCGTCCCGGGACCTGGACTCCCCCTCTGAGTTAGAAAGGCTACGACCCCGTCCCTCCAAGCAGACAAAAGACCCGACCCAGAAGGAGGCTCCTCCTTCTCCATCAAACAGACAGAGAACCGGAGCTGAACCGTCTCCGCCTGAGGCATCCAGTACCAAACCGCTTGCTGACATACAGAAATACTCTCATCAGTCCCTCAGACAGGGCATGAAGCTGAGCCACGAGATTTGGCACAGGAGCAGAGTGGGGGACATGAGAGCAGAATCCGCCCTCCAGGAAGCAGCAGAGAGGCTGTAAAGGGGAGATGAAATGCTAAGCAGTGCAAAGAACAGTGGCATGATGTGGGCTGCAGATGTGACTGGGCCAAAGGCTGCCTAAAACAGTTACAGCGGATGGATTCAAGAGCTGATGGACTGAAGGGAAGACAGAATCAGAGGAGTTGGCATAGTCGATTTGAAGTGAGGAGGTCGGGGTCACGGCTTGAGACAACCAGGGGAGGAGAAAAGGAGAACGGGAATGAGTGAGTTTACACATAAACACACTTATTCACAAAACGCGCATAGAAGACACCACATTTAAAGAACTTGAATTGACTTGATAAATAAGTAAAGATAAAAAGAGGTATTAACCATGAATTAATCGATTGGTAAATTCAAAATAGCAGTAAAGAGGAAACTATTAATGTAAAATGAGAAAATCATCCTAAAAACACACTGAGGGTTAAAGGGGGAGACATGAGGGAAATATGCACTACACTTTAAGCAGGGGGTGTTTTGGAGTAGCACAGTGTAGAACCATATTCTTCAATCTTTCCATCATATTAATAAATTATTCTTCAAGAGATTTTTATTCATGTGTGAATAAAGCAGTGATTTCATTTGTTACAATATTGATTTCACCATTGTGGCATAGTTATTACCATAGGAGGGCTTTAGGATGGAAACTGTTTTTAATCCTTGATAGAGTAAAGGGTGATGGTTGCATGTTCGGACACCCAAGGTTCCACACACTGCTAAAGAGTTTAACATTGTTTTTAAGTAGACCGGAATTGAAGATAAATGAGTATAATGAGCTATGAAATGCAGAGCTACACAGATCCTAGTAATGTTTTGACTTAAGATAATAGTTATGTACACAAGTTTCTGAATTAGATTTCTTAGACATTTTAGTACTACTTAGGTGTAAATAAATTGCAGTAGTAGTAGTACTATTATGAAGTGAGTTTTGTACCAAGTTGCGGGAAATGTGGGAAGCAGCCGTCCCGATGACAAGTTAGAGATATCTGACTTAGAGTGGTAATCGTGAATTGATAAATGATGGCGCTCCATATATGACTGATTTTTGTAGACAAAGGATACTGGCCTATGCTGAAATATCAAAGTCTCTGCAGAGCACGACACATGGCCAATGAAACTGAGACCAAATGACCTTTGACCCTGACTGACAGTGTGACTTGAGAAAAGCACTATCAATGACTGACTCTGGGGCTGACCAAACTTGACTTTACAACCTGACAGTGTGGGTGTGAATGAATTTCTGCATGTGATCAGTGTAACTGCATGATTCTAAAACAATAACTAACCGAGCATGTCTTTGGACTAATACATTATTTTGGAGCTCCATGGGAAACACAGGTTTCCTACAATTCCACGCATTTGGAAAAATGCACATGTGACCCGTTTCTAATTCCCACAGGAGTTGGCGGTTTGCAAACGTAAAACTCAAACTAAAATCTAAAGATTCTGTTTCTTTTAGGACTGCCAGCTGGAAATGAACACTTATTTTCCCTGGAGTGTTTACTGTGAAAGATGATGGATATACTTTTGTGAATGATGTTTGGTATTTTCTTATAACCACTGGTTACCTGAAGGTTTTCTTCCCATACAGGATTTTATTACACATGTTTACATGTGTAAAAAGGGGGAGTGCGGGATATTTTCATTTAGGGACTGGAAGAAACCTGCCGCCCCAACTCAGATGTTCAATCTGACCATTGATTGACAGTTTTAGATTTAACCTGCTCCATATCTGGGGATAAGATAATGTTTGATTAATGTTGACATGTTTCTAATATTGATTGAGTTATAACAGGTAACACAGATGCAGAATCAGTGGCCAAGGGGCTACTGAGAGAGGTCATTCCAGAATGAGAATGAGAAGGTGAACTGTGATAATGAAAACAATTTTGTAATATTTCAACAGGTATTAAAGTAACTGAGGTTTGAAATGTAGAAAGAACATATTACAGCTAAGTTAAAACATAGTAATGTAATGAGATAGAATTTAATTTAGACAACATCTTGTAACTAGCCTGGTAAAGAAGTAAAAGCCATAGACTGTTTAGATCATTATGGGGATGTACATTTAATTTAAAGTCATAATGGAAAGACAGTTGATGACAGTATGTTGGATTTCTGTATTCATTTTTCAGCTTGATAATATCCAAGCAGTGACAGGTAGAAGCAGTCTCGCCTGGAAATTATTCACTTTGTCAGTATCATGATTTTAGTTGTTTTTAATCCATAACATTAGTGTGTTTCTTTACCAGAAACATTAGCAGTTCATATTATATTTAGATTTTAAATGGGATCTCAAGGATTTCATTTATAATAACACAGATGCTTGTCAGGAATTCAGAGCTATTGAGATATGTTATTTAGTTCACCTGAAGATGTTGGGGTTTATTTTGTTGACACAGGCCAAGTATTAGAATTCTGAAGCGGCCTACCAGTGGTGGGTCAAACACCTGAGGGCCCAGAAGCACTGAGCGTAGACTTGAGGGGTGGGTATCAGATTTCTCCACACAGGTTGCTGACGCCAAAAGGGGGACCCGAGGAGCAGGAGGCCGACACAGCGGAGTTCGTCAGGCCTACGTGACTCAACCCCAGGCTCTCCGGCCTCTACAGAGTGACCCAGAGGACATCTCATGCCGTCCGCCGAGGAGCAAAGGGGGACATCTGGTACTACTGGAGCCAGTGTGCGGCGAGGAACACTCCGGCTAGGACCTTGGAGGACATCAGGATGGACCTGGCTATCGTCAACGCGGACATCCCTACAGCAGACGACTTGGAAGCAGGCATCAGCGGACTGGAGGAGAAGGACCTCGCGGACATCCCTACAGTAGACGACTTGGAAGGAGGCGTCAGCGTGCTGGGGGACTTCTCGAGGCAGCAGAGGAGTCTACTTCTCTCTGATCAGATTCATCAGTTCCACCTTTGAAGGAAAGGCCGCATCTCCCCCTCCCTATCAGCTGCCCTTGTTGGCGTATTCCGCTGAGGGGGGGGGGGGGGGGGGGGCCCTGATGATTCAACAACACGCAAGGATGCTGCCGTCTGGCACTCAGGCTCTCACTCTGATAGTTTCTTCATTGTCATTGGAGGTTGTTTTCTGTTCTCAAGGGTTTAATGAAGGGGGACAGACACCGTATTAAAGAAGGACAGTAGTTTTGTTTCAAATGTCTTATGTGTGTTGGTCTCGTTAATGCGAGACCAAAAAGGGGGAATTGAAGGATTATTTGAATTATTTGAAGTATTAAAGTAACGTGGTATGACAGGAAAGTTAAATCTGGTATATTCCTTTTAATGTCACCTTATATATGTTCATGTGTGTTAAATTTGAAGGGACAAAGTATCCTTTCCTCCCCCAATATATTGAGGTGAATTCTGTGTGCTTAGAGAAGAGATGGGAGCATGGGACACCATATTTGGAGATAGTGCCAGACGCTGGAATGCTTCCCTCGTAAAAAATGGGTGTGTGTGACACAATCTTGTAGCAGATGTGTATGTGTTTTCATTGAAGTAAATATAAGAGCTACATGATTACTGGTCAACTATACCTCTGTTCTTATTCTTTCATGTGTGGGTACTAAATGGCTACAAACATTGTGGAGAAATTAGCTTAAACATCTTTTATTACTCCATATGAAATGGAAACAGTTTTTATGACAGGGACGAGAGAGGTGGGGGAGGGACGCATTCCAGGAGTTTCAGCATGTCAATTGTCAGGGGAATCGACTTGTTTTCAATAGAGGTGTGTGGTTAGTTACTTTGTGTTAATAATAGCAGTATGTGTAAAGGAAGCTGGAAATATACAATGTGAAACCTTTTATTTGAAGTAAAGATGTGAACAATAGCTCAAACAAATGGAAGGGCCATAGGTAAGCCTGTGAGAAGTTTGACTATTTGGAAAGCATCTCTAATACTGCTTAAGAGCATAGGTAATGTGTTCCTCGTTGTTATTGATATGAAAGTAATTAACATGTATTACGTATATTTAGCCAACTATAACAACTATATCTTAAAACATACTTTTAACTTGTGTGTGGCAGTCAGGAGGCGGGAAGATGGACTCGGACAAAGGGCCATAAAGGAGATGTGTGTGTGCTGGCTAAAAGCTGCTGTGTCGCACTGATTGGGTGCGACAGGCCATGTGTTGATCTCTGCCAATAAGATGACCTCTGGGGGAATGCACGTACACACCTCCTCCTGTGTTTTAGTATGAAAGACTGTGTTTTCCTTTGGTTCGCGCTCTTGTTTTTCACCAGCCGTTCCTGAGACCTGTCTCACACGTGGGGTAGAACCTGAGCCCGGAGTACTCTGCAGAGTGCTTCGTGATTTCTTTGTATTTGTATTTTGTATCGTTACTGTATATCATTAAAAGCCGGATTATTGTTTAACTTGTATTCTGGTGTTTCTTAATCCCTTTTCCCGAATTCACCTAGCTTGTCAAACGACACGCGGAGACGAGGTTGGTTTGCAACATCCTCCAAATCTCCAACATAGCGCATTGGTTAGCCTGGGTTAGCTCATTGGTTAGCTTCAGTTAGCTAATTGGTTAGCCTGGGTTAGCTCATTGGTTAGCCTTGGTTAGCTCATTGGTTAGCCTGGGTTAGCTCATTGGTTAGCTTCAGTTAGCTCATTGGTTAGCCTCGGTTAGCTCATTGGTTAGCATCAGTTAGCTCATTGTTTAGCTTCAGTTAGCTCATTGGTTAGCTTCAGTTAGCTCATTGGTTAGCCTCGGTTAGCTCATTGGTTAGCCTGGGTTAGCTCATTGGTTAGCATCAGTTAGCTCATTGGTTAGCCTCAGTTAGCTCATTGGTTAGCATCAGTTAGCTCATTGTTTAGCCTCTGTTAGCTCATTGGTTAGCTTCAGTTAGCTCATTGGTTAGCTTCAGTTAGCTCATTGGTTAGCCTCGGTTAGCTCATTGGTTAGCCTGGGTTAGCTCATTGGTTAGCTTCAGTTAGCTCATTGGTTAGCCTCGGTTAGCTCATTGGTTAGCATCAGTTAGCTCATTGGTTAGCCTCAGTTAGCTCATTGTTAGCTTCAGTTAGCTCATTGGTTAGCCTGGGTTAGCCTGGGTTAGCTCCAGTTAGCTCATTGGTTAGCATCAGTTAGCTCATTGTTTAGCCTCAGTTAGCTCATTGGTTAGCCTGGGTTAGCTCATTGGTTAGCCTCGGTTAGCTCATTGGTTAGCCTGGGTTAGCTCATTGGTTAGCCTGGATTAGCTCATTGGCTAGCATCAGTTAGCTCATTGGTTAGCCTCAGTTAGCTCAATGGTTAGCATCAGTTAGCTCATTGGTTAGCCTCCGTTAGCTCATTGGTTAGCTTCAGTTAGCTCATTGGTTAGCTTCAGTTAGCTCATTGGTTAGCCTCGGTTAGCTCATTGGTTAGCCTGGGTTAGCTCATTCCTCGGTTAGCCGGGGTTAGCTCATTGGTTAGCTTCAGTTAGCTCATTGGTTAGCCTTGGTTAGCTCATTGGTTAGCATCAGTTAGCTCATTAGTTAGCCTCAGTTAGCTCATTGTTAGCTTCAGTTAGCTCATTGGTTAGCCTGGGTTAGCCTGGGTTAGCTCATTGGTTAGCTTCGGTTAGCTCATTGGTTAGCCTGGGTTAGCTCATTAGTTAGCCTCGGTTAGCTCATTGGTTAGCTTCAGTTAGCTCATTGGTTAGCCTCGGTTAGCTCATTGGTTAGCATCAGTTAGCTCATTGGTTAGCCTCAGTTAGCTCATTGGTTAGCCTCGGTTAACTCATTGGTTAGATTCAGTTAGCTCATTGTTTAGCTTCAGTTAGCTCATTGGTTAGCTTCAGTTAGCTCATTGGTTAGCCTGGGTTAGCTCATTGGTTAGCCTGGGTTAGCTCATTGGTTAGCATCAGTTAGCTCATTGGTTAGCCTCGGTTAGCTAATTGGTTAGCTTCAGTTAGCTCATTGGTTAGCTTCATTTAGCCAATTGGTTAGCCTCGGTTAGCTCATTGGTTAGCCTGGGTTAGCTCATTCCTCGGTTAGCTCATTGGTTAGCCTGGGTTAGCTCATTGGTTAGCTTCAGTTAGCTCATTGGTTAGCCTGGGTTAGCTCATTGGTTAGCATCAGTTAGCTCATTGGTTAGCCTCAGTTAGCTCATTGGTTATCCTCGGTTAGCTCATTGGTTAGCCTGGGTTAGCTCATTGGTTAGCCTGGGTTAGCTCATTGGTTAGCTTCAGTTAGCTCATTGGTTAGCCTGCGTTAGCTCATTGGTTAGCCTGGGTTAGCTCATTCCTCGGTTAGCTCATTGGTTAGCCTGGGTTAGCTTCAGTTAGCTCATTGGTTAGCCTCGGTTAGCTCATTGGTTAGCATCAGTTAGCTCATTGGTTAGCCTCAGTTAGCTCATTGGTTAGCCTCGGTTAGCTCATTGGTTAGATTCAGTTAGCTCATTGGTTAGCCTCGGTTAGCTCATTGGTTAGCCTGGGTTAGCTCATTGGTTAGCATCAGTTAGTTCATTGGTTAGCCTCAGTTAGCTCATTGGTTAGCCTCGGTTAGCTCATTGGTTAGCTTGGGTTAGCTCATTGGTTAGCTTCAGTTAGCTCATTGGTTAGCCTCGGTTAGCTCATTGGTTAGCCTGGGTTAGCTCATTCCTCGGTTAGCTCATTGGTTAGCCTGGGTTAGCTTCAGTTAGCTCATTGGTTAGCCTCGGTTAGCTCATTGGTTAGCATCAGTTAGCTCATTGGTTAGCCTCAGTTAGCTCATTGGTTAGCCTCGGTTAGCTCATTGGTTAGATTCAGTTAGCTCATTGGTTAGCCTTGGTTAGCTCATTGGTTAGCCTGGGTTAGCTCATTGGTTAGCATCAGTTAGCTCATTGGTTAGCCTCAGTTAGCTCATTGGTTAGCTTCGGTTAGCTCATTGGTTAGCCTGGGTTAGCTCATTGGTTAGCCTGGGTTAGCTCATTGGTTAGCTTCAGTTTGCTCATTGGTTAGCCTCGGTTAGCTCATAGGTTAGCATGGGTTAGCTCATTCCTCGGTTAGCTCATTGGTTAGCCTGGGTTAGCTTCAGTTAGCTCATTGGTTAGCCTCGGTTAGCTCATTGGTTAGCATCAGTTAGCTCATTGGTTATCCTCAGTTAGCTCATTGGTTAGTCTCAGTTAGCTCATTGGTTGATTCAGTTAGCTCATTGGTTAGCCTAGGCTAGCTCATTGGTTAGCCTGTGTTAGCTCATTGGTTAGCCTGGGTTAGCTCAATGGTTAGCTTCAGTTAGCTCATTGGTTAGCCTCGGTTAGCTCATTGGTTAGCCTTGGTTGGCTCATTGATTAGCATCAGTTAGCTCATTGGTTAGCCTCGGTTAGCTCATTGGTTAGCCTGGGTTAGCTCATTACTCGGTTAGCTCATTGGTTAGCCTTGGTTAGCTCATTGGTTAGCTTCAGTTAGCTCATTGGTTAGCCTGGGCTAGCTCATTGGTTAGCCTGGGTTAGCTCATTGGTTAGCCTGGGTTAGCTCATTGGTTAGCTTCAGTTAGCTCATTGGTTAGCCTCGGTTAGCTCATTGGTTAGCATCAGTTAGCTCATTGTTTAGCTTCAGTTAGCTCATTGGTTAGCTTCAGTTAGCTCATTGGTTAGCCTCGGTTAGCTCATTGGTTAGCCTGGGTTGGCTCATTGGTTAGCATCAGTTAGCTCATTGGTTAGCCTGGGTTAGCTCATTCCTCGGTTAGCGCATTGGTTAGCCTGGGTTAGCTCATTGGTTAGCTTCAGTTAGCTAATTGGTTAGCCTGGGTTAGCTCATTGGTTAGCCTTGGTTAGCTCATTGGTTAGCCTGGTTTAGCTCATTGGTTAGCCTGTATTAGCTCATTGGTTAGCATCAGTTAGCTCATTGGTTAGCCTCAGTTAGCTCAATGGTTAGCATCAGTTAGCTCATTGGTTAGCCTCGGTTAGCTCATTGGTTAGCTTCAGTTAGCTCATTGGTTAGCTTCAGTTAGCTCATTGGTTAGCCTCGGTTAGCTCATTGGTTAGCCTGGGTTAGCTCATTCCTCGGTCAGCCGGGGTTAGCTCATTGGTTAGCTTCAGTTAGCTCATTGGTTAGCCTCGGTTAGCTAATTGGTTAGCATCAGTTAGCTCATTAGTTAGCCTCAGTTAGCTCATTGTTAGCTTCAGTTAGCTCATTGGTTAGCCTGGGTTAGCTCATTGGTTAGCTTTGGTTAGCTCATTGGTTAGCCTGGGTTAGCTCATTGGTTAGCCTCGGTTAGCTCATTGGTTAGCCTCAGTTAGCTCATTGGTTAGCCTCGGTTAACTCATTGGTTAGATTCAGTTAGCTCATTGGTTAGCCTGGGCTAGCTCATTGGTTAGCCTGGGTTAGCTCATTGGTTAGCCTGGGTTAGCTCATTGGTTAGCTTCAGTTAGCTCATTGGTTAGCCTCGGTTAGCTCATTGGTTAGCATGGGTTAGCTCATAGGTTAGCATCAGTTAGCTCATTGGTTAGCCTCAGTTAGCTCATTGGTTAGCCTCGGTTAGCTCATTAGTTAGCCTGGGTTAGATCATTGGTTAGCCTGGGTTAGCTCATTGGTTAGCTTCAGTTAGCTCATTGGTTAGCCTGGGTTAGCTCATTCCTCGGTTAGCTCATTGGTTATCCTGGGTTAGCTTCAGTTAGCTCATTGGTTAGCCTCGGTTAGCTCATTGGTTAGCATCAGTTAGCTCATTGGTTAGCCTCAGTTAGCTCATTGGTTAGCCTCGGTTAACTCATTGGTTAGCCTGGGTTAGCTCATTCCTCGGTTAGCTCATTGGTTAGCCTGGGTTAGCTCATTGGTTTGCCTGGGTTAGCTCATTCCTCGGTTAGCTCATTGGTTAGCCTGGGTTAGCTTCAGTTAGCTCATTGGTTAGCCTCGGTTAGCTCATTGGTTACCCTGGGTTAGCTCATTACTCGGTTAGCTCATTGGTTAGCCTCGGTTAGCTCATTGGTTAGCTTCAGTTAGCTCATTGGTTAGCCTGGGCTAGCTCATTGGTTAGCATCAGTTAGCTCATTGTTTAGCTTCAGTTAGCTCATTGGTTAGCTTCAGTTAGCTCATTGGTTAGCCTCGGTTAGCTCATTGGTTAGCCTGGGTTAGCTCATTGGTTAGCATCAGTTAGCTCATTGGTTAGCCTCAGTTAGCTCATTGGTTAGCATCAGTTAGCTCATTGTTTAGCCTCTGTTAGCTCATTGGTTAGCTTCAGTTAGCTCATTGGTTAGCTTCAGTTAGCTCATTGGTTAGCCTCGGTTAGCTCATTGGTTAGCCTGGGTTAGCTCATTGGTTAGCTTCAGTTAGCTCATTGGTTAGCCTCGGTTAGCTCATTGGTTAGCATCAGTTAGCTCATTGGTTAGCCTCAGTTAGCTCATTGTTAGCTTCAGTTAGCTCATTGGTTAGCCTGGGTTAGCCTGGGTTAGCTCCAGTTAGCTCATTGGTTAGCATCAGTTAGCTCATTGTTTAGCCTCAGTTAGCTCATTGGTTAGCCTGGGTTAGCTCATTGGTTAGCCTCGGTTAGCTCATTGGTTAGCCTGGGTTAGCTCATTGGTTAGCCTGGATTAGCTCATTGGCTAGCATCAGTTAGCTCATTGGTTAGCCTCAGTTAGCTCAATGGTTAGCATCAGTTAGCTCATTGGTTAGCCTCCGTTAGCTCATTGGTTAGCTTCAGTTAGCTCATTGGTTAGCTTCAGTTAGCTCATTGGTTAGCCTCGGTTAGCTCATTGGTTAGCCTGGGTTAGCTCATTCCTCGGTTAGCCGGGGTTAGCTCATTGGTTAGCTTCAGTTAGCTCATTGGTTAGCCTTGGTTAGCTCATTGGTTAGCATCAGTTAGCTCATTAGTTAGCCTCAGTTAGCTCATTGTTAGCTTCAGTTAGCTCATTGGTTAGCCTGGGTTAGCCTGGGTTAGCTCATTGGTTAGCTTCGGTTAGCTCATTGGTTAGCCTGGGTTAGCTCATTAGTTAGCCTCGGTTAGCTCATTGGTTAGCTTCAGTTAGCTCATTGGTTAGCCTCGGTTAGCTCATTGGTTAGCATCAGTTAGCTCATTGGTTAGCCTCAGTTAGCTCATTGGTTAGCCTCGGTTAACTCATTGGTTAGATTCAGTTAGCTCATTGGTTAGCCTGGGCTAGCTCATTGGTTAGCCTGGGTTAGCTCATTGGTTAGCCTGGGTTAGCTCATTGGTTAGCTTCAGTTAGCTCATTGGTTAGCCTCGGTTAGCTCATTGGTTAGCATGGGTTAGCTCATAGGTTAGCATCAGTTAGCTCATTGGTTAGCCTCAGTTAGCTCATTGGTTAGCCTGGGTTAGCTCATTGGTTAGCATCAGTTAGCTCATTGGTTAGCCTGGGTTAGCTCATTGGTTAGCATCAGTTAGCTCATTGGTTAGCATCAGTTAGCTCATTGCTTAGCCTCGGTTAGCTCATTGGTTAGCTTCAGTTAGCTCATTGGTTAGCTTCATTTAGCCAATTGGTTAGCCTCGGTTAGCTCATTGGTTAGCCTGGGTTAGCTCATTCCTCGGTTAGCTCATTGGTTAGACTGGGTTAGCTCATTGGTTAGCTTCAGTTAGCTCATTGGTTAGCTTCATTTAGCCAATTGGTTAGCCTCGGTTAGCTCATTGGTTAGCCTGGGTTAGCTCATTCCTCGGTTAGCTCATTGGTTAGCCTGGGTTAGCTCATTGGTTAGCTTCAGTTAGCTAATTGGTTAGCCTGGGTTAGCTCATTGGTTAGCCTCGGTTAGCTCATTGGTTAGCCTGGGTTAGCTCATTGGTTAGCCTGGATTAGCTCATTGGCTAGCATCAGTTAGCTCATTGGTTAGCCTCGGTTAGCTCATTGGTTAGCCTCGGTTAGCTCATTGGTTAGCATGGGTTAGCTCATAGGTTAGCATCAGTTAGCTCATTGGTTAGCCTGGGTTAGCTCATTCCTCGGTTAGCCGGGGTTAGCTCATTGGTTAGCTTCAGTTAGCTCATTGGTTAGCCTCGGTTAGCTCATTGGTTAGCATCAGTTAGCTCATTAGTTAGCCTCAGTTAGCTCATTGTTAGCTTCAGTTAGCTCATTGGTTAGCCTGGGTTAGCCTGGGTTAGCTCATTGGTTAGCTTCGGTTAGCTCATTGGTTAGCCTGGGTTAGCTCATTGGTTAGCCTCGGTTAGCTCATTGGTTAGCTTCAGTTAGCTCATTGGTTAGCCTCGGTTAGCTCATTGGTTAGCATCAGTTAGCTCATTGGTTAGCCTCAGTTAGCTCATTGGTTAGCCTCGGTTAACTCATTGGTTAGATTCAGTTAGCTCATTGGTTAGCCTGGGCTAGCTCATTGGTTAGCCTGGGTTAGCTCATTGGTTAGCCTGGGTTAGCTCATTGGTTAGCTTCAGTTAGCTCATTGGTTAGCCTCGGTTAGCTCATTGGTTAGCCTCGGTTAGCTAATTGGTTAGCATGGGTTAGCTCATAGGTTAGCATCAGTTAGCTCATTGGTTAGTCTCGGTTAGCTCATTAGTTAGCCTGGGTTAACTCATTGGTTAGCCTGGGTTAGCTCATTGGTTAGCTTCAGTTATCTCATTGGTTAGCCTGGGTTAGCTCATTGGTTAGCCTGGGTTAGCTCATTCCTCGGTTAGCTCATTGGTTATCCTGGGTTAGCTTCAGTTAGCTCATTGGTTAGCCTCGGTTAGCTCATTGGTTAGCATCAGTTAGCTCATTGGTTAGCCTCAGTTAGCTCATTGGTTAGCCTCGGTTAGCTCATTGGTTAGCCTGGGTTAGCTCATTCCTCGGTTAGCTCATTGGTTAGCCTGGGTTAGCTCATTGGTTTGCCTGGGTTAGCTCATTCCTCGGTTAGCTCATTGGTTAGCCTGGGTTAGCTTCAATTAGCTCATTGGTTAGCCTCGGTTAGCTCATTGGTTAGCCTGGGTTAGCTCATTACTCGGTTAGCTCATTGGTTAGCCTCGGTTAGCTCATTGGTTAGCTTCAGTTAGCTCATTGGTTAGCCTGGGCTAGCTCATTGGTTAGCATCAGTTAGCTCATTGGTTAGCCTGGGTTAGCTCATTGGTTAGCATCAGTTAGCTCATTGGTTAGCCTCAGTTAGCTCATTGGTTAGCATCAGTTAGCTCATTGTTTAGCCTCTGTTAGCTCCTTGGTTAGCTTCAGTTAGCTCATTGGTTAGCTTCAGTTAGCTCATTGGTTAGCCTCGGTTAGCTCATTGGTTAGCCTGGGTTAGCTCATTGGTTAGCTTCAGTTAGCTCATTGGTTAGCCTCCGTTAGCTCATTAGTTAGCCTGGGTTAGCTCATTCCTCGGTTAGCTCATTGGTTAGCCTGGGTTAGCTCATTCGTTAGCTTCAGTTAGCTAATTGGTTAGCCTGGGTTAGCTCATTGGTTAGCCTCGGTTAGCTCATTGGTTAGCCTGGGTTAGCTCATTGGTTAGCATCAGTTAGCTCATTGGTTAGCATCAGTTAGCTCATTGCTTAGCCTGGGTTAGCTCATTGGTTAGCATCAGTTAGCTCATTGGTTAGCATCAGTTAGCTCATTGCTTAGCCTCGGTTAGCTCATTGGTTAGCTTCAGTTAGCTCATTGGTTAGCTTCATTTAGCCAATTGGTTAGCCTCAGTTAGCTCATTGGTTAGCCTGGGTTAGCTCATTCCTCGGTTAGCTCATTGGTTAGCCTGGGTTAGCTCATTGGTTAGCTTCAGTTAGCTCATTGGTTAGCTTCATTTAGCCAATTGGTTAGCCTCGGTTAGCTCATTGGTTAGCCTGGGTTAGCTCATTCCTCGGTTAGCTCATTGGTTAGCCTGGGTTAGCTCATTGGTTAGCTTCAGTTAGCTAATTGGTTAGCCTGGGTTAGCTCATTGGTTAGCCTCGGTTAACTCATTGGTTAGCCTGGGTTAGCTCATTGGTTAGCCTGGATTAGCTCATTGGCTAGCATCAGTTAGCTCATTGGTTAGCCTCGGTTAGCTCATTGGTTAGCCTCGGTTAGCTCATTGGTTAGCATGGGTTAGCTCATAGGTTAGCATCAGTTAGCTCATTGGTTAGCCTGGGTTAGCTCATTCCTCGGTTAGCCGGGGTTAGCTCATTGGTTAGCTTCAGTTAGCTCATTGGTTAGCCTCGGTTAGCTCATTGGTTAGCATCAGTTAGCTCATTAGTTAGCCTCAGTTAGCTCATTGTTAGCTTCAGTTAGCTCATTGGTTAGCCTGGGTTAGCCTGGGTTAGCTCATTGGTTAGCTTCGGTTAGCTCATTGGTTAGCCTGGGTTAGCTCATTGGTTAGCCTCGGTTAGCTCATTGGTTAGCTTCAGTTAGCTCATTGGTTAGCCTCGGTTAGCTCATTGGTTAGCATCAGTTAGCTCATTGGTTAGCCTCAGTTAGCTCATTGGTTAGCCTCGGGTAACTCATTGGTTAGATTCAGTTAGCTCATTGGTTAGCCTGGGCTAGCTCATTGGTTAGCCTGGGTTAGCTCATTGGTTAGCCTGGGTTAGCTCATTGGTTAGCTTCAGTTAGCTCATTGGTTAGCCTCGGTTAGCTCATTGGTTAGCCTCGGTTAGCTCATTGGTTAGCATGGGTTAGCTCATAGGTTAGCATCAGTTAGCTCATTGGTTAGTCTCGGTTAGCTCATTAGTTAGCCTGGGTTAACTCATTGGTTAGCCTGGGTTAGCTCATTGGTTAGCTTCAGTTATCTCATTGGTTAGCCTGGGTTAGCTCATTGGTTAGCCTGGGTTAGCTCATTCCTCGGTTAGCTCATTGGTTATCCTGGGTTAGCTTCAGTTAGCTCATTGGTTAGCCTCGGTTAGCTCATTGGTTAGCATCAGTTAGCTCATTGGTTAGCCTCAGTTAGCTCATTGGTTAGCCTCGGTTAGCTCATTGGTTAGCCTGGGTTAGCTCATTCCTCGGTTAGCTCATTGGTTAGCCTGGGTTAGCTCATTGGTTTGCCTGGGTTAGCTCATTCCTCGGTTAGCTCATTGGTTAGCCTGGGTTAGCTTCAATTAGCTCATTGGTTAGCCTCGGTTAGCTCATTGGTTAGCCTGGGTTAGCTCATTACTCGGTTAGCTCATTGGTTAGCCTCGGTTAGCTCATTGGTTAGCTTCAGTTAGCTCATTGGTTAGCCTGGGCTAGCTCATTGGTTAGCATCAGTTAGCTCATTGGTTAGCCTGGGTTTGCTCATTGGTTAGCATCAGTTAGCTCATTGGTTAGCCTCAGTTAGCTCATTGGTTAGCATCAGTTAGCTCATTGTTTAGCCTCTGTTAGCTCCTTGGTTAGCTTCAGTTAGCTCATTGGTTAGCTTCAGTTAGCTCATTGGTTAGCCTCGGTTAGCTCATTGGTTAGCCTGGGTTAGCTCATTGGTTAGCTTCAGTTAGCTCATTGGTTAGCCTCGGTTAGCTCATTGGTTAGCATCAGTTAGCTCATTGGTTAGCCTCAGTTAGCTCATTGTTAGCTTCAGTTAGCTCATTGGTTAGCCTGGGTTAGCCTGGGTTAGCTCCAGTTAGCTCATTGGTTAGCATCAGTTAGCTCATTGTTTAGCCTCAGTTAGCTCATTGGTTAGCCTGGGTTAGCTCCTTGGTTAGCCTGGGTTAGCTCATTGGTTAGATTCAGTTAGCTCATTGGTTAGCCTGGGCTAGCTCATTGGTTAGCCTGGGTTTGCTCATTGGTTAGCATCAGTTAGCTCATTGGTTAGCCTCAGTTAGCTCATTGGTTATCCTCGGTTAGCTCATTGGTTAGCCTGGGTTAGCTCATTGGTTAGCCTGGGTTAGCTCATTGGTTAGCTTCAGTTAGCTCATTGGTTAGCCTCGGTTAGCTCATTGGTTAGCCTGGGTTAGCTCATTCCTCGGTTAGCTTATTGGTTAGCCTGGGTTAGCTTCAGTTAGCTCATTGGTTAGCCTCGGTTAGCTCATTGGTTAGCATCAGTTAGCTCATTGGTTTGCCTCAGTTAGCTCATTGGTTAGCCTCGGTTAGCTCATTGGTTAGATTCAGTTAGCTCATTGGTTAGCCTCGGTTAGCTCATTGGTTAGCCTGGGTTAGCTCATTGGTTAGCATCAGTTAGTTCATTGGTTAGCCTCAGTTAGCTCATTGGTTAGCCTCGGTTAGCTCATTGGTTAGCCTGGGTTAGCTCATTGGTTAGCTTCAGTTAGCTCATTGGTTAGCCTCGGTTAGCTCATTGGTTAGCCTGGGTTAGCTCATTCCTCGGTTAGCTCATTGGTTAGCCTGGGTTAGCTTCAGTTAGCTCATTGGTTAGCCTCGGTTAGCTCATTGGTTAGCATCAGTTAGCTCATTGGTTAGCCTCAGTTAGCTCATTGGTTAGCCTCGGTTAGCTCATTGGTTAGATTCAGTTAGCTCATTGGTTAGCCTCGGTTAGCTCATTGGTTAGCCTGGGTTAGCTCATTGGTTAGCATCAGTTAGCTCATTGGTTAGCCTCAGTTAGCTCATTGGTTAGCTTCGGTTAGCTCATTGGTTAGCCTGGGTTAGCTCATTGGTTAGCCTGGGTTAGCTCATTGGTTAGCTTCAGTTAGCTCATTGGTTAGCCTCGGTTAGCTCATAGTTTAGCCTGGGTTAGCTCATTCCTCGGTTAGCTCATTGGTTAGCCTGGGTTAGCTTCAGTTAGCTCATTGGTTAGCCTCGGTTAGCTCATTGGTTAGATTCAGTTAGCTCATTGGTTAGCCTCAGTTAGCTCGTTGGTTAGCCTCGGTTAGCTCATTGGTTAGATTCAGTTAGCTCATTGGTTAGCCTGGGCTAGCTCATTGGTTAGCCTGTGTTAGCTCATTGGTTAGCCTGGGTTAGCTCATTGGTTAGCTTCAGTTAGCTCATTGGTTAGCCTCGGTTAGCTCATTGGTTAGCCTGGGTTAGCTCATTGGTTAGCATCAGTTAGCTCATTGGTTAGCTTCAGTTAGCTCATTGGTTAGCCTTGGTTAGCTCATTGGTTAGCCTGGGTTAGCTCATTACTCGGTTAGCTCATTGGTTAGCCTCGGTTAGCTCATTGGTTAGCTTCAGTTAGCTCATTGGTTAGCCTGGGCTAGCTCATTGGTTAGCCTGGGTTAGCTCATTGGTTAGCCTGGGTTAGCTCATTGGTTAGCTTCAGTTAGCTCATTGGTTAGGCTCGGTTAGCTCATTGGTTAGCATCAGTTAGCTCATTGTTTAGCTTCAGTTAGCTCATTGGTTAGCTTCAGTTAGCTCATTGGTTAGCCTGGGTTAGCTCATTGGTTAGCCTGGGTTAGCTCATTGGTTAGCATCAGTTAGCTCATTGGTTAGCCTCGGTTAGCTAATTGGTTAGCTTCAGTTAGCTCATTGGTTAGCTTCATTTAGCCAATTGGTTAGCCTCGGTTAGCTCATGGTTAGCCTGGGTTAGCTCATTCCTCGGTTAGCTCATTGGTTAGCCTGGGTTAGCTCATTGGTTAGCTTCAGTTAGCTCATTGGTTAGCCTGGGTTAGCTCATTGGTTAGATTCAGTTCGCTCATTGGTTAGCCTGGGTTAGCTCATTGGTTAGCATCAGTTAGCTCATTGGTTAGCCTCAGTTAGCTCATTGGTTATCCTCGGTTAGCTCATTGGTTAGCCTGGGTTAGCTCATTGGTTAGCCTGGGTTAGCTCATTGGTTAGCTTCAGTTAGCTCATTGGTTAGCCTCAGTTAGCTCATTGGTTAGCCTGGGTTAGCTCATTCCTCGGTTAGCTCATTGGTTAGCCTGGGTTAGCTTCAGTTAGCTCATTGGTTAGCCTCGGTTAGCTCATTGGTTAGCATCAGTTAGCTCATTGGTTAGCCTCAGTTAGCTCATTGGTTAGCCTCGGTTAGCTCATTGGTTAGATTCAGTTAGCTCATTGGTTAGCCTCGGTTAGCTCATTGGTTAGCATCAGTTAGTTCATTGGTTAGCCTCAGTTAGCTCATGGGTTAGCCTCGGTTAGCTCATTGGTTAGATTCAGTTAGCTCATTGGTTAGCCTGGGTTAGCTCATTGGTTAGCATCAGTTAGTTCATTGGTTAGCCTCAGTTAGCTCATTGGTTAGCCTCGGTTAGCTCATTGGTTAGCATGGGTTAAATCATTGGTTAGCTTCATTTAGCTCATTGGTTAGCCTCGGTTAGCTCATTGGTTAGCCTGGGTTAGCTCATTCCTCGGTTAGCTCATTGGTTAGCCTGGGTTAGCTTCAGTTAGCTCATTGGTTAGCCTCGGTTAGCTCATTGGTTAGCATCAGTTAGCTCATTGGTTAGCCTCAGTTAGCTCATTGGTTAGCCTCGGTTAGCTCATTGGTTAGATTCAGTTAGCTCATTGGTTAGCCTTGGTTAGCTCATTGGTTAGACTGGGTTAGCTCATTGGTTAGCATCAGTTAGCTCATTGGTTAGCCTCAGTTAGCTCATTGGTTAGCTTCGGTTAGCTCATTGGTTAGCCTGGGTTAGCTCATTGGTTAGCCTGGGTTAGCTCATTGGTTAGCTTCAGTTAGCTCATTGGTTAGCCTCGGTTAGCTCATAGGTTAGCCTGGGTTAGCTCATTCCTCGGTTAGCTCATTGGTTAGCCTGGGTTAGCTTCAGTTAGCTCATTGGTTAGCCTCGGTTAGCTCATTGGTTAGCATCAGTTAGCTCATTGGTTATCCTCAGTTAGCTCATTGGTTAGTCTTGGTTAGCTCATTGGTTAGATTCGGTTAGCTCATTGGTTAGCCTGGGCTAGCTCATTGGTTAGCCTGTGTTAGCTCATTGGTTAGCCTGGGTTAGCTCATTGGTTAGCTTCAGTTAGCTCATTGGTTAGCCTCGGTTAGCTCATTGGTTAGCCTGGGTTAGCTCATTGGTTAGCATCAGTTAGCTCATTGGTTAGCCTCAGTTAGCTCATTGGTTAGCCTCGGTTAGCTCATTGGTTAGCCTGGGTTAGCTCATTACTCGGTTAGCTCATTGGTTAGCCTCGGTTAGCTCATTGGTTAGCTTCAGTTAGCTCATTGGTTAGCCTGGGCTAGCTCATTGGTTAGCCTGGGTTAGCTCATTGGTTAGCCTGGGTTAGCTCATTGGTTAGCTTCAGTTAGCTCATTGGTTAGCCTCGGTTAGCTCATTGGTTAGCATCAGTTAGCTCATTGTTTAGCTTCAGTTAGCTCATTGGTTAGCTTCAGTTAGCTCATTGGTTAGCCTCGGTTAGCTCATTGGTTAGCATGGGTTAGCTCATTGCTTAGCATCAGTTAGCTCATTGGTTAGCCTCAGTTAGCTCATTGGTTAGCATCAGTTAGCTCATTGCTTAGCCTCGGTTAGCTCATTGGTTAGCTTCAGTTAGCTCATTGGTTAGCTTCAGTTAGCTCATTGGTTAGCCTCGGTTAGCTCATTGGTTAGCATCAGTTAGCTCATTGTTTAGCTTCAGTTAGCTCATTGGTTAGCCTGGGTTAGCTCATTGGTTAGCTTCAGTTAGCTCATTGGTTAGCCTCGGTTAGCTCATTGGTTAGCATCAGTTAGCTCATTGGTTAGCTTCAGTTAGCTCATTGGTTAGCATCAGTTAGCTCATTGCTTAGCCTCGGTTAGCTCATTGGTTAGCTTCAGTTAGCTCATTGGTTAGCTTCATTTAGCCAATTGGTTAGCCTCGGTTAGCTCATTGGTTAGCCTGGGTTAGCTCATTCCTCGGTTAGCTCATTGGTTAGCCTGGGTTAGCTCATTCGTTAGCTTCAGTTAGCTAATTGGTTAGCCTGGGTTAGCTCATTGGTTAGCCTCGGTTAGCTCATTGGTTAGCCTGGGTTAGCTCATTGGTTAGCCTGGATTAACTCATTGGCTAGCATAAGTTAGCTCATTGGTTAGCCTCAGTTAGCTCAATGGTTAGCATCAGTTAGCTCATTGGTTAGCCTCAGTTAGCTCATTGGTTAGCCTCGGTTAGCTCATTAGTTAGCCTGGGTTAGCTCATTGGTTAGCCTGGGTTAGCTCATTGGTTAGCTTCAGTTAGCTCATTGGTTAGCCTGGGTTAGCTCATTGGTTAGCCTGGGTTAGCTCATTCCTCGGTTAGCTCATTGGTTATTCTGGGTTAGCTTCAGTTAGCTCATTGGTTAGCCTCGGTTAGCTCATTGGTTAGCATCAGTTAGCTCATTGGTTAGCCTCAGTTAGCTCATTGGTTAGCCTCGGTTAGCTCATTGGTTAGCCTGGGTTAGCTCATTCCTCGGTTAGCTCATTGGTTAGCCTGGGTTAGCTCATTGGTTTGCCTGGGTTAGCTCATTCCTCGGTTAGCTCATTGGTTAGCCTGGGTTAGCTTCAATTAGCTCATTGGTTAGCCTCGGTTAGCTCATTGGTTAGCCTGGTTTAGCTCATTACTCGGTTAGCTCATAGGTTAGCCTGGGTTAGCTCATTCCTCGGTTAGCTCATTGGTTAGCCTGGGTTAGCTTCAGTTAGCTCATTGGTTAGACTCGGTTAGCTCATTGGTTAGCATCAGTTAGCTCATTGGTTATCCTCAGTTAGCTCATTGGTTAGTCTTGGTTAGCTCATTGGTTAGCTTCAGTTAGCTCATTGGTTAGCCTCGGTTAGCTCATTGGTTAGCCTGGGCTAGCTCATTGGTTAGCCTGTGTTAGCTCATTGGTTAGCCTGGGTTAGCTCATTGGTTAGCTTCAGTTAGCTCATTGGTTAGCCTCGGTTAGCTCATTGGTTAGCCTGGGTTAGCTCATTGGTTAGCATCAGTTAGCTCATTGGTTAGCCTCAGTTAGCTCATTGGTTAGCCTCGGTTAGCTCATTGGTTAGCCTGGGTTAGCTCATTACTCGGTTAGCTCATTGGTTAGCCTCGGTTAGCTCATTGGTTAGCTTCAGTTAGCTCATTGGTTAGCCTGGGCTAGCTCATTGGTTAGCCTGGGTTAGCTCATTGGTTAGCCTCGGTTAGCTCATTGGTTAGCATCAGTTAGCTCATTGTTTAGCTTCAGTTAGCTCATTGGTTAGCATCAGTTAGCTCATTGGTTAGCCTCAGTTAGCTCATTGGTTAGCCTCGGTTAGCTCATTGGTTAGCCTGGGTTAGCTCATTCCTCGGTTAGCTCATTGGTTAGCCTGGGTTAGCTCATTGGTTTGCCTGGGTTAGCTCATTCCTCGGTTAGCTCATTGGTTAGCCTGGGTTAGCTTCAATTAGCTCATTGGTTAGCCTCGGTTAGCTCATTGGTTAGCCTGGTTTAGCTCATTACTCGGTTAGCTCATAGGTTAGCCTGGGTTAGCTCATTCCTCGGTTAGCTCATTGGTTAGCCTGGGTTAGCTTCAGTTAGCTCATTGGTTAGCATCAGTTAGCTCATTGGTTATCCTCAGTTAGCTCATTGGTTAGTCTTGGTTAGCTCATTGGTTAGATTCAGTTAGCTCATTGGTTAGCCTGGGCTAGCTCATTGGTTAGCCTGTGTTAGCTCATTGGTTAGCCTGGGTTAGCTCATTGGTTAGCTTCAGTTAGCTCATTGGTTAGCCTCGGTTAGCTCATTGGTTAGCCTGGGTTAGCTCATTGGTTAGCATCAGTTAGCTCATTGGTTAGCCTCAGTTAGCTCATTGGTTAGCCTCGGTTAGCTCATTGGTTAGCCTGGGTTAGCTCATTACTCGGTTAGCTCATTGGTTAGCCTCGGTTAGCTCATTGGTTAGCTTCAGTTAGCTCATTGGTTAGCCTGGGCTAGCTCATTGGTTAGCCTGGGTTAGCTCATTGGTTAGCCTCGGTTAGCTCATTGGTTAGCATCAGTTAGCTCATTGTTTAGCTTCAGTTAGCTCATTGGTTAGCTTCAGTTAGCTCATTGGTTAGCCTCGGTTAGCTCATTGGTTAGCATGGGTTAGCTCATTGGTTAGCATCAGTTAGCTCATTGGTTAGCCTCAGTTAGCTCATTGGTTAGCATCAGTTAGCTCATTGCTTAGCCTCGGTTAGCTCATTGGTTAGCTTCAGTTAGCTCATTGGTTAGCTTCATTTAGCCAATTGGTTAGCCTCGGTTAGCTCATTGGTTAGCCTGGGTTAGCTCATTCCTCGGTTAGCTCATTGGTTAGCCTGGGTTAGCTCATTCGTTAGCTTCAGTTAGCTAATTGGTTAGCCTGGGTTAGCTCATTGGTTAGCCTCGGTTAGCTCATTGGTTAGCCTGGGTTAGCTCATTGGTTAGCCTGGATTAGCTCATTGGCTAGCATCAGTTAGCTCATTGGTTAGCCTCAGTTAGCTCAATGGTTAGCATCAGTTAGCTCATTGGTTAGCCTCAGTTAGCTCATTGGTTAGCCTCGGTTAGCTCATTAGTTAGCCTGGGTTAGCTCATTGGTTAGCCTGGGTTAGTTCATTGGTTAGCTTCAGTTAGCTCATTGGTTAGCCTGGGTTAGCTCATTGGTTAGCCTGGGTTAGCTCATTCCTCGGTTAGCTCATTGGTTATTCTGGGTTAGCTTCAGTTAGCTCATTGGTTAGCCTCGGTTAGCTCATTGGTTAGCATCAGTTAGCTCATTGGTTAGCCTCAGTTAGCTCATTGGTTAGCCTCGGTTAGCTCATTGGTTAGCCTGGGTTAGCTCATTCCTCGGTTAGCTCATTGGTTAGCCTGGGTTAGCTCATTGGTTTGCCTGGGTTAGCTCATTCCTCTGTTAGCTCATTGGTTAGCCTGGGTTAGCTTCAATTAGCTCATTGGTTAGCCTCGGTTAGCTCATTGGTTAGCCTGGTTTAGCTCATTACTCGGTTAGCTCATTGGTTAGCCTCGGTTAGCTCATTGGTTAGCTTCAGTTAGCTCATTGGTTAGCCTGGGCTAGCTCATTGGTTAGCATCAGTTAGCTCATTGGTTAGCCTGGGTTAGCTCATTGGTTAGCATCAGTTAGCTCATTGGTTAGCCTCAGTTAGCTCATTGGTTAGCATCAGTTAGCTCATTGTTTAGCCTCTGTTAGCTCCTTGGTTAGCTTCAGTTAGCTCATTGGTTAGCTTCAGTTAGCTCATTGGTTAGCCTCGGTTAGCTCATTGGTTAGCCTGGGTTAGCTCATTGGTTAGCTTCAGTTAGCTCATTGGTTAGCCTCGGTTAGCTCATTGGTTAGCATCAGTTAGCTCATTGGTTAGCCTCAGTTAGCTCATTGTTAGCTTCAGTTAGCTCATTGGTTAGCCTGGGTTAGCCTGGGTTAGCTCCAGTTAGCTCATTGGTTAGCATCAGTTAGCTCATTGTTTAGCCTCAGTTAGCTCATTGGTTAGCCTGGGTTAGCTCCTTGGTTAGCCTGGGTTAGCTCATTGGTTAGATTCAGTTAGCTCATTGGTTAGCCTGGGCTAGCTCATTGGTTAGCCTGGGTTTGCTCATTGGTTAGCATCAGTTAGCTCATTGGTTAGCCTCAGTTAGCTCATTGGTTATCCTCGGTTAGCTCATTGGTTAGCCTGGGTTAGCTCATTGGTTAGCCTGGGTTAGCTCATTGGTTAGCTTCAGTTAGCTCATTGGTTAGCCTCGGTTAGCTCATTGGTTAGCCTGGGTTAGCTCATTCCTCGGTTAGCTTATTGGTTAGCCTGGGTTAGCTTCAGTTAGCTCATTGGTTAGCCTCGGTTAGCTCATTGGTTAGCATCAGTTAGCTCATTGGTTTGCCTCAGTTAGCTCATTGGTTAGCCTCGGTTAGCTCATTGGTTAGATTCAGTTAGCTCATTGGTTAGCCTCGGTTAGCTCATTGGTTAGCCTGGGTTAGCTCATTGGTTAGCATCAGTTAGTTCATTGGTTAGCCTCAGTTAGCTCATTGGTTAGCCTCGGTTAGCTCATTGGTTAGCCTGGGTTAGCTCATTGGTTAGCTTCAGTTAGCTCATTGGTTAGCCTCGGTTAGCTCATTGGTTAGCCTGGGTTAGCTCATTCCTCGGTTAGCTCATTGGTTAGCCTGGGTTAGCTTCAGTTAGCTCATTGGTTAGCCTCGGTTAGCTCATTGGTTAGCATCAGTTAGCTCATTGGTTAGCATCAGTTAGCTCATTGGTTAGCCTCGGTTAGCTCATTGGTTAGATTCAGTTAGCTCATTGGTTAGCCTCGGTTAGCTCATTGGTTAGCCTGGGTTAGCTCATTGGTTAGCATCAGTTAGCTCATTGGTTAGCCTCAGTTAGCTCATTGGTTAGCTTCGGTTAGCTCATTGGTTAGACTGGGTTAGCTCATTGGTTAGCCTGGGTTAGCTCATTGGTTAGCTTCAGTTAGCTCATTGGTTAGCCTCGGTTAGCTCATAGTTTAGCCTGGGTTAGCTCATTCCTCGGTTAGCTCATTGGTTAGCCTGGGTTAGCTTCAGTTAGCTCATTGGTTAGCCTCGGTTAGCTCATTGGTTAGATTCAGTTAGCTCATTGGTTAGCCTCAGTTAGCTCGTTGGTTAGCCTCGGTTAGCTCATTGGTTAGATTCAGTTAGCTCATTGGTTAGCCTGGGCTAGCTCATTGGTTAGCCTGTGTTAGCTCATTGGTTAGCCTGGGTTAGCTCATTGGTTAGCTTCAGTTAGCTCATTGGTTAGCCTCGGTTAGCTCATTGGTTAGCCTGGGTTAGCTCATTGGTTAGCATCAGTTAGCTCATTGGTTAGCCTCAGTTAGCTCATTGGTTAGCCTTGGTTAGCTCATTGGTTAGCCTGGGTTAGCTCATTACTCGGTTAGCTCATTGGTTAGCCTCGGTTAGCTCATTGGTTAGCTTCAGTTAGCTCATTGGTTAGCCTGGGCTAGCTCATTGGTTAGCCTGGGTTAGCTCATTGGTTAGCTTCAGTTAGCTCATTGGTTAGCCTCGGTTAGCTCATTGGTTAGCATCAGTTAGCTCATTGTTTAGCTTCAGTTAGCTCATTGGTTAGCTTCAGTTAGCTCATTGGTTAGCCTGGGTTAGCTCATTGGTTAGCCTGGGTTAGCTCATTGGTTAGCTTCAGTTAGCTCATTGGTTAGCCTGGGTTAGCTCATTGGTTAGCCTGGGTTAGCTCATTACTCGGTTAGCTCATTGGTTAGCCTCGGTTAGCTCATTGGTTAGCTTCAGTTAGCTCATTGGTTAGCCTGGGTTAGCTCATTGGTTAGCCTGGGTTAGCTCATTGGTTAGCTTCAGTTAGCTCATTGGTTAGCCTCGGTTAGCTCATTGGTTAGCCTGGGTTAGCTCATTCCTCGGTTAGCTTATTGGTTAGCCTGGGTTAGCTTCAGTTAGCTCATTGGTTAGCCTCGGTTAGCTCATTGGTTAGCATCAGTTAGCTCATTGGTTTGCCTCAGTTAGCTCATTGGTTAGCCTCGGTTAGCTCATTGGTTAGATTCAGTTAGCTCATTGGTTAGCCTCGGTTAGCTCATTGGTTAGCCTGGGTTAGCTCATTGGTTAGCATCAGTTAGTTCATTGGTTAGCCTCAGTTAGCTCATTGGTTAGCCTCGGTTAGCTCATTGGTTAGCCTGGGTTAGCTCATTGGTTAGCTTCAGTTAGCTCATTGGTTAGCCTCGGTTAGCTCATGGTTAGCCTGGGTTAGCTCATTCCTCGGTTAGCTCATTGGTTAGCCTGGGTTAGCTCATTGGTTAGCTTCAGTTAGCTCATTGGTTAGCCTGGGTTAGCTCATTGGTTAGATTCAGTTAGCTCATTGGTTAGCCTGGGTTAGCTCATTGGTTAGCATCAGTTAGCTCATTGGTTAGCCTCAGTTAGCTCATAGTTTAGCCTGGGTTAGCTCATTCCTCGGTTAGCTCATTGGTTAGCCTGGGTTAGCTTCAGTTAGCTCATTGGTTAGCCTCGGTTAGCTCATTGGTTAGATTCAGTTAGCTCATTGGTTAGCCTCAGTTAGCTCGTTGGTTAGCCTCGGTTAGCTCATTGGTTAGATTCAGTTAGCTCATTGGTTAGCCTGGGCTAGCTCATTGGTTAGCCTGGGTTAGCTCATTACTCGGTTAGCTCATTGGTTAGCCTCGGTTAGCTCATTGGTTAGCTTCAGTTAGCTCATTGGTTAGCCTGGGCTAGCTCATTGGTTAGCCTGGGTTAGCTCATTGGTTAGCTTCAGTTAGCTCATTGGTTAGCCTCGGTTAGCTCATTGGTTAGCATCAGTTAGCTCATTGTTTAGCTTCAGTTAGCTCATTGGTTAGCTTCAGTTAGCTCATTGGTTAGCCTGGGTTAGCTCATTGGTTAACCTGGGTTAGCTCATTGGTTAGCATCAGTTAGCTCATTGGTTAGCCTCGGTTAGCTAATTGGTTAGCTTCAGTTAGCTCATTGGTTAGCTTCATTTAGCCAATTGGTTAGCCTCGGTTAGCTCATGGTTAGCCTGGGTTAGCTCATTCCTCGGTTAGCTCATTGGTTAGCCTGGGTTAGCTCATTGGTTAGCTTCAGTTAGCTCATTGGTTAGCCTGGGTTAGCTCATTGGTTAGATTCAGTTAGCTCATTGGTTAGCCTGGGTTAGCTCATTGGTTAGCATCAGTTAGCTCATTGGTTAGCCTCAGTTAGCTCATTGGTTATCCTCGGTTAGCTCATTGGTTAGCCTGGGTTAGCTCATTGGTTAGCCTGGGTTAGCTCATTGGTTAGCTTCAGTTAGCTCATTGGTTAGCCTCGGTTAGCTCATTGGTTAGCCTGGGTTAGCTCATTCCTCGGTTAGCTCATTGGTTAGCCTGGGTTAGATTCAGTTAGCTCATTGGTTAGCCTCGGTTAGCTCATTGGTTAGCATCAGTTAGCTCATTGGTTAGCCTCAGTTAGCTCATTGGTTAGCCTCGGTTAGCTCATTGGTTAGATTCAGTTAGCTCATTGGTTAGCCTCGGTTAGCTCATTGGTTAGCATCAGTTAGTTCATTGGTTAGCCTCAGTTAGCTCATGGGTTAGCCTCGGTTAGCTCATTGGTTAGATTCAGTTAGCTCATTGGTTAGCCTGGGTTAGCTCATTGGTTAGCATCAGTTAGTTCATTGGTTAGCCTCAGTTAGCTCATTGGTTAGCCTCGGTTAGCTCATTGGTTAGCATGGGTTAAATCATTGGTTAGCTTCATTTAGCTCATTGGTTAGCCTCGGTTAGCTCATTGGTTAGCCTGGGTTAGCTCATTCCTCGGTTAGCTCATTGGTTAGCCTGGGTTAGCTTCAGTTAGCTCATTGGTTAGCCTCGGTTAGCTCATTGGTTAGCATCAGTTAGCTCATTGGTTAGCCTCAGTTAGCTCATTGGTTAGCCTCGGTTAGCTCATTGGTTAGATTCAGTTAGCTCATTGGTTAGCCTTGGTTAGCTCATTGGTTAGCCTGGGTTAGCTCATTGGTTAGCATCAGTTAGCTCATTGGTTAGCCTCAGTTAGCTCATTGGTTAGCTTCTGTTAGCTCATTGGTTAGCCTGGGTTAGCTCATTGGTTAGCCTGGGTTAGCTCATTGGTTAGCTTCAGTTAGCTCATTGGTTAGCCTCGGTTAGCTCATAGGTTAGCCTGGGTTAGCTCATTCCTCGGTTAGCTCATTGGTTAGCCTGGGTTAGCTTCAGTTAGCTCATTGGTTAGCCTCGGTTAGCTCATTGGTTAGCATCAGTTAGCTCATTGGTTATCCTCAGTTAGCTCATTGGTTAGTCTTGGTTAGCTCATTGGTTAGATTCGGTTAGCTCATTGGTTAGCCTGGGCTAGCTCATTGGTTAGCCTGTGTTAGCTCATTGGTTAGCCTGGGTTAGCTCATTGGTTAGCTTCAGTTAGCTCATTGGTTAGCCTCGGTTAGCTCATTGGTTAGCCTGGGTTAGCTCATTGGTTAGCATCAGTTAGCTCATTGGTTAGCCTCAGTTAGCTCATTGGTTAGCCTCGGTTAGCTCATTGGTTAGCCTGGGTTAGCTCATTACTCGGTTAGCTCATTGGTTAGCCTCGGTTAGCTCATTGGTTAGCTTCAGTTAGCTCATTGGTTAGCCTGGGCTAGCTCATTGGTTAGCCTGGGTTAGCTCATTGGTTAGCCTGGGTTAGCTCATTGGTTAGCTTCAGTTAGCTCATTGGTTAGCCTCGGTTAGCTCATTGGTTAGCATCAGTTAGCTCATTGTTTAGCTTCAGTTAGCTCATTGGTTAGCTTCAGTTAGCTCATTGGTTAGCCTCGGTTAGCTCATTGGTTAGCATGGGTTAGCTCATTGGTTAGCATCAGTTAGCTCATTGGTTAGCCTCAGTTAGCTCATTGGTTAGCATCAGTTAGCTCATTGCTTAGCCTTGGTTAGCTCATTGGTTAGCTTCAGTTAGCTCATTGGTTAGCTTCATTTAGCCAATTGGTTAGCCTCGGTTAGCTCATTGGTTAGCCTGGGTTAGCTCATTCCTCGGTTAGCTCATTGGTTAGCCTGGGTTAGCTCATTCGTTAGCTTCAGTTAGCTAATTGGTTAGCCTGGGTTAGCTCATTGGTTAGCCTCGGTTAGCTCATTGGTTAGCCTGGGTTAGCTCATTGGTTAGCCTGGATTAGCTCATTGGCTAGCATCAGTTAGCTCATTGGTTAGCCTCAGTTAGCTCAATGGTTAGCATCAGTTAGCTCATTGGTTAGCCTCAGTTAGCTCATTGGTTAGCCTCGGTTAGCTCATTAGTTAGCCTGGGTTAGCTCATTGGTTAGCCTGGGTTAGCTCATTGGTTAGCTTCAGTTAGCTCATTGGTTAGCCTGGGTTAGCTCATTGGTTAGCCTGGGTTAGCTCATTCCTCGGTTAGCTCATTGGTTATTCTGGGTTAGCTTCAGTTAGCTCATTGGTTAGCCTCGGTTAGCTCATTGGTTAGCATCAGTTAGCTCATTGGTTAGCCTCAGTTAGCTCATTGGTTAGCCTCGGTTAGCTCATTGGTTAGCCTGGGTTAGCTCATTCCTCGGTTAGCTCATTGGTTAGCCTGGGTTAGCTCATTGGTTTGCCTGGGTTAGCTCATTCCTCGGTTAGCTCATTGGTTAGCCTGGGTTAGCTTCAATTAGCTCATTGGTTAGCCTCGGTTAGCTCATTGGTTAGCCTGGTTTAGCTCATTACTCGGTTAGCTCATTGGTTAGCCTGGGTTAGCTCATTGGTTAGCATCAGTTAGCTCATTGGTTAGCCTCAGTTAGCTCATTGGTTAGCTTCGGTTAGCTCATTGGTTAGCCTGGGTTAGCTCATTGGTTAGCCTGGGTTAGCTCATTGGTTAGCTTCAGTTAGCTCATTGGTTAGCCTCGGTTAGCTCATAGGTTAGCCTGGGTTAGCTCATTCCTCGGTTAGCTCATTGGTTAGCCTGGGTTAGCTTCAGTTAGCTCATTGGTTAGCCTCGGTTAGCTCATTGGTTAGCATCAGTTAGCTCATTGGTTATCCTCAGTTAGCTCATTGGTTAGTCTTGGTTAGCTCATTGGTTAGCCTGGGTTAGCTCATTCCTCGGTTAGCTCATTGGTTAGCCTGGGTTAGCTCATTGGTTTGCCTGGGTTAGCTCATTCCTCGGTTAGCTCATTGGTTAGCCTGGGTTAGCTTCAATTAGCTCATTGGTTAGCCTCGGTTAGCTCATTGGTTAGCCTGGTTTAGCTCATTACTCGGTTAGCTCATTGGTTAGCCTCGGTTAGCTCATTGGTTAGCTTCAGTTAGCTCATTGGTTAGCCTGGGCTAGCTCATTGGTTAGCATCAGTTAGCTCATTGGTTAGCCTGGGTTAGCTCATTGGTTAGCATCAGTTAGCTCATTGGTTAGCCTCAGTTAGCTCATTGGTTAGCATCAGTTAGCTCATTGTTTAGCCTCTGTTAGCTCCTTGGTTAGCTTCAGTTAGCTCATTGGTTAGCATCAGTTAGCTCATTGTTTAGCCTCAGTTAGCTCATTGGTTAGCCTGGGTTAGCTCATTGGTTAGCCTGGGTTAGCTCATTGGTTAGATTCAGTTAGCTCATTGGTTAGCCTGGGCTAGCTCATTGGTTAGCCTGGGTTTGCTCATTGGTTAGCATCAGTTAGCTCATTGGTTAGCCTCAGTTAGCTCATTGGTTATCCTCGGTTAGCTCATTGGTTAGCCTGGGTTAGCTCATTGGTTAGCCTGGGTTAGCTCATTGGTTAGCTTCAGTTAGCTCATTGGTTAGCCTCGGTTAGCTCATTGTTTAGCCTGGGTTAGCTCATTGGTTAGCATCAGTTAGTTCATTGGTTAGCCTCAGTTAGCTCATTGGTTAGCCTCGGTTAGCTCATTGGTTAGCCTGGGTTAGCTCATTGGTTAGCTTCAGTTAGCTCATTGGTTAGCCTCGGTTAGCTCATTGGTTAGCCTGGGTTAGCTCATTCATCGGTTAGCTCATTGGTTAGCCTGGGTTAGCTTCAGTTAGCTCATTGGTTAGCCTCGGTTAGCTCATTGGTTAGCATCAGTTAGCTCATTGGTTAGCCTCAGTTAGCTCATTGGTTAGCCTCGGTTAGCTCATTGGTTAGATTCAGTTAGCTCATTGGTTAGCCTCGGTTAGCTCATTGGTTAGCCTGGGTTAGCTCATTGGTTAGCATCAGTTAGCTCATTGGTTAGCCTCAGTTAGCTCATTGGTTAGCTTCGGTTAGCTCATTGGTTAGCCTGGGTTAGCTCATTGGTTAGCCTGGGTTAGCTCATTGGTTAACTTCAGTTAGCTCATTGGTTAGCCTCGGTTAGCTCATAGGTTAGCCTGGGTTAGCTCATTCCTCGGTTAGCTCATTGGTTAGCCTGGGTTAGCTTCAGTTAGCTCATTGGTTAGCCTCGGTTAGCTCATTGGTTAGATTCAGTTAGCTCATTGGTTAGCCTCAGTTAGCTCGTTGGTTAGCCTCGGTTAGCTCATTGGTTAGATTCAGTTAACTCATTGGTTAGCCTGGGCTAGCTCATTGGTTAGCCTGTGTTAGCTCATTGGTTAGCCTGGGTTAGCTCATTGGTTAGCTTCAGTTAGCTCATTGGTTAGCCTCGGTTAGCTCATTGGTTAGCCTGGGTTAGCTCATTGGTTAGCATCAGTTAGCTCATTGGTTAGCCTCAGTTAGCTCATTGGTTAGCCTTGGTTAGCTCATTGGTTAGCCTGGGTTAGATCATTACTCGGTTAGCTCATTGGTTAGCCTCGGTTAGCTCATTGGTTAGCTTCAGTTAGCTCATTGGTTAGCCTGGGCTAGCTCATTGGTTAGCCTGGGTTAGCTCATTGGTTAGCCTGGGTTAGCTCATTGGTTAGCTTCAGTTAGCTCATTGGTTAGCCTCGGTTAGCTCATTGGTTAGCATCAGTTAGCTCATTGTTTAGCTTCAGTTAGCTCATTGGTTAGCTTCAGTTAGCTCATTGGTTAGCCTGGGTTAGCTCATTGGTTAGCCTGGGTTAGCTCATTGGTTAGCATCAGTTAGCTCATTGGTTAGCCTCGGTTAGCTAATTGGTTAGCTTCAGTTAGCTCATTGGTTAGCTTCATTTAGCCAATTGGTTAGCCTCGGTTAGCTCATTGGTTAGCCTGGGTTAGCTCATTCCTCGGTTAGCTCATTGGTTAGCCTGGGTTAGCTCATTGGTTAGCTTCAGTTAGCTCATTGGTTAGCCTGGGTTAGCTCATTGGTTAGCATCAGTTAGCTCATTGGTTAGCCTCAGGTAGCTCATTGGTTATCCTCGGTTAGCTCATTGGTTAGCCTGGGTTAGCTCATTGGTTAGCCTGGGTTAGCTCATTGGTTAGCATCAGTTAGCTCATTGGTTAGCCTCAGTTAGCTCATTGGTTATCCTCGGTTAGCTCATTGGTTAGCCTGGGTTAGCTCATTGGTTAGCCTGGGTTAGCTCATTGGTTAGCTTCAGTTAGCTCATTGGTTAGCCTCGGTTAGCTCATTGGTTAGCCTGGGTTAGCTCATTCCTCGGTTAGCTCATTGGTTAGCCTGGGTTAGCTTCAGTTAGCTCATTGGTTAGCCTCGGTTAGCTCATTGGTTAGCATCAGTTAGCTCATTGGTTAGCCTCAGTTAGCTCATTGGTTAGCCTCGGTTAGCTCATTGGTTAGATTCAGTTAGCTCATTGGTTAGCCTTGGTTAGCTCATTGGTTAGCATCAGTTAGTTCATTGGTTAGCCTCAGTTAGCTCATGGGTTAGCCTCGGTTAGCTCATTGGTTAGATTCAGTTAGCTCATTGGTTAGCCTGGGTTAGCTCATTGGTTAGCATCAGTTAGTTCATTGGTTAGCCTCAGTTAGCTCATTGGTTAGCCTCGGTTAGCTCATTGGTTAGCATGGGTTAAATCATTGGTTAGCTTCATTTAGCTCATTGGTTAGCCTCGGTTAGCTCATTGGTTAGCCTGGGTTAGCTCATTCCTCGGTTAGCTCATTGGTTAGCCTGGGTTAGCTTCAGTTAGCTCATTGGTTAGCCTCGGTTAGCTCATTGGTTAGCATCAGTTAGCTCATTGGTTAGCCTCAGTTAGCTCATTGGTTAGCCTCGGTTAGCTCATTGGTTAGATTCAGTTAGCTCATTGGTTAGCCTTGGTTAGCTCATTGGTTAGCCTGGGTTAGCTCATTGGTTAGCATCAGTTAGCTCATTGGTTAGCCTCAGTTAGCTCATTGGTTAGCTTCGGTTAGCTCATTGGTTAGCCTGGGTTAGCTCATTGGTTAGCCTGGGTTAGCTCATTGGTTAGCTTCAGTTAGCTCATTGGTTAGCCTCAGTTAGCTCATAGGTTAGCCTGGGTTAGCTCATTCCTCGGTTAGCTCATTGGTTAGCCTGGGTTAGCTTCAGTTAGCTCATTGGTTAGCCTCGGTTAGCTCATTGGTTAGCATCAGTTAGCTCATTGGTTATCCTCAGTTAGCTCATTGGTTAGTCTTGGTTAGCTCATTGGTTAGATTCGGTTAGCTCATTGGTTAGCCTGGGCTAGCTCATTGGTTAGCCTGTGTTAGCTCATTGGTTAGCCTCGGTTAGCTCATTGGTTAGCCTGGGTTAGCTCATTGGTTAGCATCAGTTAGCTCATTGGTTAGCCTCAGTTAGCTCATTGGTTAGCCTCGGTTAGCTCATTGGTTAGCCTGGGTTAGCTCATTACTCGGTTAGCTCATTGGTTAGCCTCGGTTAGCTCATTGGTTAGCTTCAGTTAGCTCATTGGTTAGCCTGGGCTAGCTCATTGGTTAGCCTGGGTTAGCTCATTGGTTAGCCTGGGTTAGCTCATTGGTTAGCTTCAGTTAGCTCATTGGTTAGCCTCGGTTAGCTCATTGGTTAGCATCAGTTAGCTCATTGTTTAGCTTCAGTTAGCTCATTGGTTAGCTTCAGTTAGCTCATTGGTTAGCCTCGGTTAGCTCATTGGTTAGCATGGGTTAGCTCATTGGTTAGCATCAGTTAGCTCATTGGTTAGCCTCAGTTAGCTCATTGGTTAGCATCAGTTAGCTCATTGCTTAGCCTTGGTTAGCTCATTGGTTAGCTTCAGTTAGCTCATTGGTTAGCTTCATTTAGCCAATTGGTTAGCCTCGATTAGCTCATTGGTTAGCCTGGGTTAGCTCATTCCTCGGTTAGCTCATTGGTTAGCCTGGGTTAGCTCATTCGTTAGCTTCAGTTAGCTAATTGGTTAGCCTGGGTTAGCTCATTGGTTAGCCTCGGTTAGCTCATTGGTTAGCCTGGGTTAGCTCATTGGTTAGCCTGGATTAGCTCATTGGCTAGCATCAGTTAGCTCATTGGTTAGCCTCAGTTAGCTCAATGGTTAGCATCAGTTAGCTCATTGGTTAGCCTCAGTTAGCTCATTGGTTAGCCTCGGTTAGCTCATTAGTTAGCCTGGGTTAGCTCATTGGTTAGCCTGGGTTAGCTCATTGGTTAGCTTCAGTTAGCTCATTGGTTAGCCTGGGTTAGCTCATTGGTTAGCCTGGGTTAGCTCATTCCTCGGTTAGCTCATTGGTTATTCTGGGTTAGCTTCAGTTAGCTCATTGGTTAGCCTCGGTTAGCTCATTGGTTAGCATCAGTTAGCTCATTGGTTAGCCTCAGTTAGCTCATTGGTTAGCCTCGGTTAGCTCATTGGTTAGCCTGGGTTAGCTCATTCCTCGGTTAGCTCATTGGTTAGCCTGGGTTAGCTCATTGGTTTGCCTGGGTTAGCTCATTCCTCGGTTAGCTCATTGGTTAGCCTGGGTTAGCTTCAATTAGCTCATTGGTTAGCCTCGGTTAGCTCATTGGTTAGCCTGGTTTAGCTCATTACTCGGTTAGCTCATTGGTTAGCCTGGGTTAGCTCATTGGTTAGCATCAGTTAGCTCATTGGTTAGCCTCAGTTAGCTCATTGGTTAGCTTCGGTTAGCTCATTGGTTAGCCTGGGTTAGCTCATTGGTTAGCCTGGGTTAGCTCATTGGTTAGCTTCAGTTAGCTCATTGGTTAGCCTCGGTTAGCTCATAGGTTAGCCTGGGTTAGCTCATTCCTCGGTTAGCTCATTGGTTAGCCTGGGTTAGCTTCAGTTAGCTCATTGGTTAGCCTCGGTTAGCTCATTGGTTAGCATCAGTTAGCTCATTGGTTATCCTCAGTTAGCTCATTGGTTAGTCTTGGTTAGCTCATTGGTTAGCCTGGGTTAGCTCATTCCTCGGTTAGCTCATTGGTTAGCCTGGGTTAGCTCATTGGTTTGCCTGGGTTAGCTCATTCCTCGGTTAGCTCATTGGTTAGCCTGGGTTAGCTTCAATTAGCTCATTGGTTAGCCTCGGTTAGCTCATTGGTTAGCCTGGTTTAGCTCATTACTCGGTTAGCTCATTGGTTAGCCTCGGTTAGCTCATTGGTTAGCTTCAGTTAGCTCATTGGTTAGCCTGGGCTAGCTCATTGGTTAGCATCAGTTAGCTCATTGGTTAGCCTGGGTTAGCTCATTGGTTAGCATCAGTTAGCTCATTGGTTAGCCTCAGTTAGCTCATTGGTTAGCATCAGTTAGCTCATTGTTTAGCCTCTGTTAGCTCCTTGGTTAGCTTCAGTTAGCTCATTGGTTAGCATCAGTTAGCTCATTGTTTAGCCTCAGTTAGCTCATTGGTTAGCCTGGGTTAGCTCATTGGTTAGCCTGGGTTAGCTCATTGGTTAGATTCAGTTAGCTCATTGGTTAGCCTGGGCTAGCTCATTGGTTAGCCTGGGTTTGCTCATTGGTTAGCATCAGTTAGCTCATTGGTTAGCCTCAGTTAGCTCATTGGTTATCCTCGGTTAGCTCATTGGTTAGCCTGGGTTAGCTCATTGGTTAGCCTGGGTTAGCTCATTGGTTAGCTTCAGTTAGCTCATTGGTTAGCCTCGGTTAGCTCATTGTTTAGCCTGGGTTAGCTCATTGGTTAGCATCAGTTAGTTCATTGGTTAGCCTCAGTTAGCTCATTGGTTAGCCTCGGTTAGCTCATTGGTTAGCCTGGGTTAGCTCATTGGTTAGCTTCAGTTAGCTCATTGGTTAGCCTCGGTTAGCTCATTGGTTAGCCTGGGTTAGCTCATTCATCGGTTAGCTCATTGGTTAGCCTGGGTTAGCTTCAGTTAGCTCATTGGTTAGCCTCGGTTAGCTCATTGGTTAGCATCAGTTAGCTCATTGGTTAGCCTCAGTTAGCTCATTGGTTAGCCTCGGTTAGCTCATTGGTTAGATTCAGTTAGCTCATTGGTTAGCCTCGGTTAGCTCATTGGTTAGCCTGGGTTAGCTCATTGGTTAGCATCAGTTAGCTCATTGGTTAGCCTCAGTTAGCTCATTGGTTAGCTTCGGTTAGCTCATTGGTTAGCCTGGGTTAGCTCATTGGTTAGCCTGGGTTAGCTCATTGGTTAGCTTCAGTTAGCTCATTGGTTAGCCTCGGTTAGCTCATAGGTTAGCCTGGGTTAGCTCATTCCTCGGTTAGCTCATTGGTTAGCCTGGGTTAGCTTCAGTTAGCTCATTGGTTAGCCTCGGTTAGCTCATTGGTTAGATTCAGTTAGCTCATTGGTTAGCCTCAGTTAGCTCGTTGGTTAGCCTCGGTTAGCTCATTGGTTAGATTCAGTTAACTCATTGGTTAGCCTGGGCTAGCTCATTGGTTAGCCTGTGTTAGCTCATTGGTTAGCCTGGGTTAGCTCATTGGTTAGCTTCAGTTAGCTCATTGGTTAGCCTCGGTTAGCTCATTGGTTAGCCTGGGTTAGCTCATTGGTTAGCATCAGTTAGCTCATTGGTTAGCCTCAGTTAGCTCATTGGTTAGCCTTGGTTAGCTCATTGGTTAGCCTGGGTTAGATCATTACTCGGTTAGCTCATTGGTTAGCCTCGGTTAGCTCATTGGTTAGCTTCAGTTAGCTCATTGGTTAGCCTGGGCTAGCTCATTGGTTAGCCTGGGTTAGCTCATTGGTTAGCCTGGGTTAGCTCATTGGTTAGCTTCAGTTAGCTCATTGGTTAGCCTCGGTTAGCTCATTGGTTAGCATCAGTTAGCTCATTGTTTAGCTTCAGTTAGCTCATTGGTTAGCTTCAGTTAGCTCATTGGTTAGCCTGGGTTAGCTCATTGGTTAGCCTGGGTTAGCTCATTGGTTAGCATCAGTTAGCTCATTGGTTAGCCTCGGTTAGCTAATTGGTTAGCTTCAGTTAGCTCATTGGTTAGCTTCATTTAGCCAATTGGTTAGCCTCGGTTAGCTCATTGGTTAGCCTGGGTTAGCTCATTCCTCGGTTAGCTCATTGGTTAGCCTGGGTTAGCTCATTGGTTAGCTTCAGTTAGCTCATTGGTTAGCCTGGGTTAGCTCATTGGTTAGCATCAGTTAGCTCATTGGTTAGCCTCAGGTAGCTCATTGGTTATCCTCGGTTAGCTCATTGGTTAGCCTGGGTTAGCTCATTGGTTAGCCTGGGTTAGCTCATTGGTTAGCTTCAGTTAGCTCATTGGTTAGCCTGCGTTAGCTCATTGGTTAGCCTGGGTTAGCTCATTCCTCGGTTAGCTCATTGGTTAGCCTGGGTTAGCTTCAGTTAGCTCATTGGTTAGCCTCGGTTAGCTCATTGGTTAGCATCAGTTAGCTCATTGGTTAGCCTCAGTTAGCTCATTGGTTAGCCTCGGTTAGCTCATTGGTTAGATTCAGTTAGCTCATTGGTTAGCCTCGGTTAGCTCATTGGTTAGCCTGGGTTAGCTCATTGGTTAGCATCAGTTAGTTCATTGGTTAGCCTCAGTTAGCTCATTGGTTAGCCTCGGTTAGCTCATTGGTTAGCTTGGGTTAGCTCATTGGTTAGCTTCAGTTAGCTCATTGGTTAGCCTCGGTTAGCTCATTGGTTAGCCTGGGTTAGCTCATTCCTCGGTTAGCTCATTGGTTAGCCTGGGTTAGCTTCAGTTAGCTCATTGGTTAGCCTCGGTTAGCTCATTGGTTAGCATCAGTTAGCTCATTGGTTAGCCTCAGTTAGCTCATTGGTTAGCCTCGGTTAGCTCATTGGTTAGATTCAGTTAGCTCATTGGTTAGCCTTGGTTAGCTCATTGGTTAGCCTGGGTTAGCTCATTGGTTAGCATCAGTTAGCTCATTGGTTAGCTTCGGTTAGCTCATTGGTTAGCCTGGGTTAGCTCATTGGTTAGCCTGGGTTAGCTCATTGGTTAGCTTCAGTTTGCTCATTGGTTAGCCTCGGTTAGCTCATAGGTTAGCATGGGTTAGCTCATTCCTCGGTTAGCTCATTGGTTAGCCTGGGTTAGCTTCAGTTAGCTCATTGGTTAGCCTCGGTTAGCTCATTGGTTAGCATCAGTTAGCTCATTGGTTATCCTCAGTTAGCTCATTGGTTAGTCTCAGTTAGCTCATTGGTTAGATTCAGTTAGCTCATTGGTTAGCCTGGGCTAGCTCATTGGTTAGCCTGTGTTAGCTCATTGGTTAGCCTGGGTTAGCTCAATGGTTAGCTTCAGTTAGCTCATTGGTTAGCCTCGGTTAGCTCATTGGTTAGCCTTGGTTGGCTCATTGATTAGCATCAGTTAGCTCATTGGTTAGCCTCAGTTAGCTCATTGGTTAGCCTCGGTTAGCTCATTGGTTAGCCTGGGTTAGCTCATTACTCGGTTAGCTCATTGGTTAGCCTTGGTTAGCTCATTGGTTAGCTTCAGTTAGCTCATTGGTTAGCCTGGGCTAGCTCATTGGTTAGCCTGGGTTAGCTCATTGGTTAGCCTGGGTTAGCTCATTCCTCGGTTAGCTCATTGGTTAGCCTGGGTTAGCTCATTGGTTAGCCTGGGTTAGCTCATTCCTCGGTTAGCTCATTTGTTAGCCTGGGTTAGCTTCAGTTAGCTCATTGATCAGCCTCGGTTAGCTCATTGGTTATCCTGGGTTAGCTCATTACTCGGTTAGCTCATTGGTTAGCCTCGGTTAGCTCATTGGTGTGCTTCAGTTAGCTCATTGGTTAGCCTCGGTTAGCTCATTGGTTAGCCTGGGTTGGCTCATTGGTTAGCATCAGTTAGCTCATTGGTTAGCCTCAGTTAGCTCATTGGTTAGCATCAGTTAGCTCATTGCTTAGCCTCGGTTAGCTCATTGGTTAGCTTCAGTTAGCTCATTGGTTAGCTTCATTTATCCAATTGGTTAGCCTCGGTTAGCTCATTGGTTAGCCTGGGTTAGCTCATTCCTCGGTTAGCTCATTGGTTAGCCTGGGTTAGCTCATTGGTTAGCTTCAGTTAGCTAATTGGTTAGCCTGGGTTAGCTCATTGGTTAGCCTTGGTTAGCTCATTGGTTAGCCTGGGTTAGCTCATTGGTTAGCCTGTATTAGCTCATTGGTTAGCATCAGTTAGCTCATTGGTTAGCCTCAGTTAGCTCAATGGTTAGCATCAGTTAGCTCATTTGTTAGCCTCGGTTAGCTCATTGGTTAGCTTCAGTTAGCTCATTGGTTAGCTTCAGTTAGCTCATTGGTTAGCCTCGGTTAGCTCATTGGTTAGCCTGGGTTAGCTCATTCCTCGGTCAGCCGGGGTTAGCTCATTGGTTAGCTTCAGTTAGCTCATTGGTTAGCCTCGGTTAGCTAATTGGTTAGCATCAGTTAGCTCATTAGTTAGCCTCAGTTAGCTCATTGTTAGCTTCAGTTAGCTCATTGGTTAGCCTGGGTTAGCTCATTGGTTAGCTTTGGTTAGCTCATTGGTTAGCCTGGGTTAGCTCATTGGTTAGCCTCGGTTAGCTCATTGGTTAGCCTCAGTTAGCTCATTGGTTAGCCTCGGTTAACTCATTGGTTAGATTCAGTTAGCTCATTGGTTAGCCTGGGCTAGCTCATTGGTTAGCCTGGGTTAGCTCATTGGTTAGCCTGGGTTAGCTCATTGGTTAGCTTCAGTTAGCTCATTGGTTAGCCTCGGTTAGCTCATTGGTTAGCATGGGTTAGCTCATAGGTTAGCATCAGTTAGCTCATTGGTTAGCCTCAGTTAGCTCATTGGTTAGCCTCGGTTAGCTCATTAGTTAGCCTGGGTTAGATCATTGGTTAGCCTGGGTTAGCTCATTGGTTAGCTTCAGTTAGCTCATTGGTTAGCCTGGGTTAGCTCATTGGTTAGCCTGGGTTAGCTCATTCCTCGGTTAGCTCATTGGTTATCCTGGGTTAGCTTCAGTTAGCTCATTGGTTAGCCTCGGTTAGCTCATTGGTTAGCATCAGTTAGCTCATTGGTTAGCCTCAGTTAGCTCATTGGTTAGCCTCGGTTAACTCATTGGTTAGCCTGGGTTAGCTCATTCCTCGGTTAGCTCATTGGTTAGCCTGGGTTAGCTCATTGGTTTGCCTGGGTTAGCTCATTCCTCGGTTAGCATTGGTTAGCCTGGGTTAGCTCATTGGTTAGCTTCAGTTAGCTCATTGGTTAGCCTCGGTTAGCTCATTGGTTAGCATCAGTTAGCTCATTGGTTAGCCTCAGTTAGCTCATTGTTAGCTTCAGTTAGCTCATTGGTTAGCCTGGGTTAGCCTGGGTTAGCTCCAGTTAGCTCATTGGTTAGCATCAGTTAGCTCATTGTTTAGCCTCAGTTAGCTCATTGGTTAGCCTGGGTTAGCTCATTGGTTAGCCTCGGTTAGCTCATTGGTTAGCCTGGGTTAGCTCATTGGTTAGCCTGGATTAGCTCATTGGCTAGCATCAGTTAGCTCATTGGTTAGCCTCAGTTAGCTCAATGGTTAGCATCAGTTAGCTCATTGGTTAGCCTCCGTTAGCTCATTGGTTAGCTTCAGTTAGCTCATTGGTTAGCTTCAGTTAGCTCATTGGTTAGCCTCGGTTAGCTCATTGGTTAGCCTGGGTTAGCTCATTCCTCGGTTAGCCGGGGTTAGCTCATTGGTTAGCTTCAGTTAGCTCATTGGTTAGCCTCGGTTAGCTCATTGGTTAGATTCAGTTAGCTCATTAGTTAGCCTCAGTTAGCTCATTGTTAGCTTCAGTTAGCTAATTGGTTAGCCTGGGTTAGCCTGGGTTAGCTCATTGGTTAGCTTCGGTTAGCTCATTGGTTAGCCTGGGTTAGCTCATTAGTTAGCCTCGGTTAGCTCATTGGTTAGCTTCAGTTAGCTCATTGGTTAGCCTCGGTTAGCTCATTGGTTAGCATCAGTTAGCTCATTGGTTAGCCTCAGTTAGCTCATTGGTTAGCCTCGGTTAACTCATTGGTTAGATTCAGTTAGCTCATTGGTTAGCCTGGGCTAGCTCATTGGTTAGCCTGGGTTAGCTCATTGGTTAGCCTGGGTTAGCTCATTGGTTAGCTTCAGTTAGCTCATTGGTTAGCCTCGGTTAGCTCATTGGTTAGCATGGGTTAGCTCATAGGTTAGCATCAGTTAGCTCATTGGTTAGCCTCAGTTAGCTCATTGGTTAGCCTCCGTTAGCTCATTAGTTAGCCTGGGTTAGCTCATTGGTTAGCCTGGGTTAGCTCATTGGTTAGCTTCAGTTAGCTCATTGGTTAGCCTGGGTTAGCTCATTGGTTAGCCTGGGTTAGCTCATTCCTCGGTTAGCTCATTGGTTATCCTAGGTTAGCTTTAGTTAGCTCATTGGTTAGCCTCGGTTAGCTCATTGGTTAGCATCAGTTAGCTCATTGGTTAGCCTCAGTTAACTCATTGGTTAGCCTCGGTTAGCTCATTGGTTAGCCTGGGTTAGCTCATTCCTCGGTTAGCTCATTGGTTAGCCTGGGTTAGCTCATTGGTTTGCCTGGGTTAGCTCATTCCTCGGTTAGCTCATTGGTTAGCCTGGGTTAGCTTCAATTAGCTCATTGGTTAGCCTCGGTTAGCTCATTGGTTAGCCTGGTTTAGCTCATTACTCGGTTAGCTCATTGGTTAGCCTCGGTTAGCTCATTGGTTAGCTTCAGTGAGCTCATTGGTTAGCCTGGGCTAGCTCATTGGTTAGCATCAGTTAGCTCATTGGTTAGCCTGGGTTAGCTCATTGGTTAGCATCAGTTAGCTCATTGGTTAGCCTCAGTTAGCTCATTGGTTAGCATCAGTTAGCTCATTGTTTAGCCTCTGTTAGCTCCTTGGTTAGCTTCAGTTAGCTCATTGGTTAGCTTCAGTTAGCTCATTGGTTAGCCTCGGTTAGCTCATTGGTTAGCCTGGGTTAGCTCATTGGTTAGCTTCAGTTAGCTCATTGGTTAGCCTCGGTTAGCTCATTGGTTAGCATCAGTTAGCTCATTGGTTAGCCTCAGTTAGCTCATTGTTAGCTTCAGTTAGCTCATTGGTTAGCCTGGGTTAGCCTGGGTTAGCTCCAGTTAGCTCATTGGTTAGCATCAGTTAGCTCATTGTTTAGCCTCAGTTAGCTCATTGGTTAGCCTGGGTTAGCTCATTGGTTAGCCTGGGTTAGCTCATTGGTTAGATTCAGTTAGCTCATTGGTTAGCCTGGGCTAGCTCATTGGTTAGCCTGGGTTTGCTCATTGGTTAGCATCAGTTAGCTCATTGGTTAGCCTCAGTTAGCTCATTGGTTATCCTCGGTTAGCTCATTGGTTAGCCTGGGTTAGCTCATTGGTTAGCCTGGGTTAGCTCATTGGTTAGCTTCAGTTAGCTCATTGGTTAGCCTCGGTTAGCTCATTGGTTAGCCTGGGTTAGCTCATTCCTCGGTTAGCTTATTGGTTAGCCTGGGTTAGCTTCAGTTAGCTCATTGGTTAGCCTCGGTTAGCTCATTGGTTAGCATCAGTTAGCTCATTGGTTTGCCTCAGTTAGCTCATTGGTTAGCCTCGGTTAGCTCATTGGTTAGATTCAGTTAGCTCATTGGTTAGCCTTGGTTAGCTCATTGGTTAGCCTGGGTTAGCTCATTGGTTAGCGTCAGTTAGTTCATTGGTTAGCCTCAGTTAGCTCATTGGTTAGCCTTGGTTAGCTCATTGGTTAGCCTGGGTTAGCTCATTGGTTAGCTTCAGTTAGCTCATTGGTTAGCCTCGGTTAGCTCATTGGTTAGCCTGGGTTAGCTCATTCCTCGGTTAGCTCATTGGTTAGCCTGGGTTAGCTTCAGTTAGCTCATTGGTTAGCCTCGGTTAGCTCATTGGTTAGATTCAGTTAGCTCATTGGTTAGCCTCGGTTAGCTCATTGGTTAGCCTGGGTTAGCTCATTGGTTAGCATCAGTTAGCTCATTGGTTAGCCTCAGTTAGCTCATTGGTTAGCTTCGGTTAGCTCATTGGTTAGCCTGGGTTAGCTCATTGGTTAGCCTGGGTTAGCTCATTGGTTAGCTTCAGTTAGCTCATTGGTTAGCCTCGGTTAGCTCATAGGTTAGCCTGGGTTAGCTCATTCCTCGGTTAGCTCATTGGTTAGCCTGGGTTAGCTTCAGTTAGCTCATTGGTTAGCCTCGGTTAGCTCATTGGTTAGATGCAGTTAGCTCATTGGTTAGCCTCGGTTAGCTCATTGGTTAGATGCAGTTAGCTCATTGGTTAGCCTCAGTTAGCTTGTTGGTTAGCCTCGGTTAGCTCATTGGTTAGATTCAGTTAGCTCATTGGTTAGCCTGGGCTAGCTCATTGGTTAGCCTGTGTTAGCTCATTGGTTAGCCTGGGTTAGCTCATTGGTTAGCTTCAGTTAGCTCATTGGTTAGCCTCGGTTAGCTCATTGGTTAGCCTGGGTTAGCTCATTGGTTAGCATCAGTTAGTTCATTGGTTAGCCTCAGTTAGCTCATTGGTTAGCCTCGGTTAGCTCATTGGTTAGCCTGGGTTAGCTCATTGGTTAGCTTCAGTTAGCTCATTGGTTAGCCTCGGTTAGCTCATTGGTTAGCCTGGGTTAGCTCATTCCTCGGTTAGCTCATTGGTTAGCCTGGGTTAGCTTCAGTTAGCTCATTGGTTAGCCTCGGTTAGCTCATTGGTTAGCATCAGCTCATTGGTTAGCCTCAGTTAGCTCATTGGTTATCCTCGGTTAGCTCATTGGTTAGATTCAGTTAGCTCATTGGTTAGCCTCAGTTAGCTCATTGGTTAGCCTGGGTTAGCTCATTGGTTAGCATCAGTTAGCTCATTGGTTAGCCTCAGTTAGCTCATTGGTTAGCTTCGGTTAGCTCATTGGTTAGCCTGGGTTAGCTCATTGGTTAGCCTGGGTTAGCTCATTGGTTAGCTTCCGTTAGCTCATTGGTTAGCCTCGGTTAGCTCATAGGTTAGCCTGGGTTAGCTCATTCCTCGGTTAGCTCATTGGTTAGCCTGGGTTAGCTTCAGTTAGCTCATTGGTTAGCCTCGGTTAGCTCATTGGTTAGATTCAGTTAGCTCATTGGTTAGCCTCAGTTAGCTCGTTGGTTAGATTCAGTTAGCTCATTGGTTAGCCTGGGCTAGCTCATTGGTTAGCCTGTGTTAGCTCATTGGTTAGCCTGGGTTAGCTCATTGGTTAGCTTCAGTTAGCTAATTGGTTAGCTTCAGTTAGCTCATTGGTTAGCCTGGGCTAGCTCATTGGTTAGCCTGTGTTAGCTCATTGGTTAGCCTGGGTTAGCTCATTGGTTAGCTTCAGTTAGCTAATTGGTTAGCTTCAGTTAGCTCATTGGTTAGCTTCATTTAGCCAATTGGTTAGCCTCGGTTAGCTCATTGGTTAGCCTGGGTTAGCTCATTCCTCGGTTAGCTCATTGGTTAGCCTGGGTTAGCTCATTGGTTAGCTTCAGTTAGCTCATTGGTTAGCCTGGGTTAGCTCATTGGTTAGCATCAGTTAGCTCATTGGTTAGCCTCAGTTAGCTCATTGGTTATCCTCGGTTAGCTCATTGGTTAGCCTGGGTTAGCTCATTGGTTAGCCTGGGTTAGCTCATTGGTTAGCTTCAGTTAGCTCATTGGTTAGCCTGCGTTAGCTCATTGGTTAGCCTGGGTTAGCTCATTCCTCGGTTAGCTCATTGGTTAGCCTGGGTTAGCTTCAGTTAGCTCATTGGTTAGCCTCGGTTAGCTCATTGGTTAGCATCAGTTAGCTCATTGGTTAGCCTCAGTTAGCTCATTGGTTAGCCTCGGTTAGCTCATTGGTTAGATTCAGTTAGCTCATTGGTTAGCCTCGGTTAGCTCATTGGTTAGCCTGGGTTAGCTCATTGGTTAGCATCAGTTAGTTCATTGGTTAGCCTCAGTTAGCTCATTGGTTAGCCTCGGTTAGCTCATTGGTTAGCTTGGGTTAGCTCATTGGTTAGCTTCAGTTAGCTCATTGGTTAGCCTCGGTTAGCTCATTGGTTAGCCTGGGTTAGCTCATTCCTCGGTTAGCTCATTGGTTAGCCTGGGTTAGCTTCAGTTAGCTCATTGGTTAGCCTCGGTTAGCTCATTGGTTAGCATCAGTTAGCTCATTGGTTAGCCTCAGTTAGCTCATTGGTTAGCCTCGGTTAGCTCATTGGTTAGATTCAGTTAGCTCATTGGTTAGCCTTGGTTAGCTCATTGGTTAGCCTGGGTTAGCTCATTGGTTAGCATCAGTTAGCTCATTGGTTAGCCTCAGTTAGCTCATTGGTTAGCTTCGGTTAGCTCATTGGTTAGCCTGGGTTAGCTCATTGGTTAGCCTGGGTTAGCTCATTGGTTAGCTTCAGTTTGCTCATTGGTTAGCCTCGGTTAGCTCATAGGTTAGCATGGGTTAGCTCATTCCTCGGTTAGCTCATTGGTTAGCCTGGGTTAGCTTCAGTTAGCTCATTGGTTAGCCTCGGTTAGCTCATTGGTTAGCATCAGTTAGCTCATTGGTTATCCTCAGTTAGCTCATTGGTTAGTCTCAGTTAGCTCATTGGTTAGATTCAGTTAGCTCATTGGTTAGCCTGGGCTAGCTCATTGGTTAGCCTGTGTTAGCTCATTGGTTAGCCTGGGTTAGCTCAATGGTTAGCTTCAGTTAGCTCATTGGTTAGCCTCGGTTAGCTCATTGGTTAGCCTTGGTTGGCTCATTGATTAGCATCAGTTAGCTCATTGGTTAGCCTCAGTTAGCTCATTGGTTAGCCTCGGTTAGCTCATTGGTTAGCCTGGGTTAGCTCATTACTCGGTTAGCTCATTGGTTAGCCTTGGTTAGCTCATTGGTTAGCTTCAGTTAGCTCATTGGTTAGCCTGGGCTAGCTCATTGGTTAGCCTGGGTTAGCTCATTGGTTAGCCTGGGTTAGCTCATTGGTTAGCTTCAGTTAGCTCATTGGTTAGCCTCGGTTAGCTCATTGGTTAGCATCAGTTAGCTCATTGGTTAGCCTCAGTTAGCTCATTGTTAGCTTCAGTTAGCTCATTGGTTAGCCTGGGTTAGCCTGGGTTAGCTCCAGTTAGCTCATTGGTTAGCATCAGTTAGCTCATTGTTTAGCCTCAGTTAGCTCATTGGTTAGCCTGGGTTAGCTCATTGGTTAGCCTGGGTTAGCTCATTGGTTAGATTCAGTTAGCTCATTGGTTAGCCTGGGCTAGCTCATTGGTTAGCCTGGGTTTGCTCATTGGTTAGCATCAGTTAGCTCATTGGTTAGCCTCAGTTAGCTCATTGGTTATCCTCGGTTAGCTCATTGGTTAGCCTGGGTTAGCTCATTGGTTAGCCTGGGTTAGCTCATTGGTTAGCTTCAGTTAGCTCATTGGTTAGCCTCGGTTAGCTCATTGGTTAGCCTGGGTTAGCTCATTCCTCGGTTAGCTTATTGGTTAGCCTGGGTTAGCTTCAGTTAGCTCATTGGTTAGCCTCGGTTAGCTCATTGGTTAGCATCAGTTAGCTCATTGGTTTGCCTCAGTTAGCTCATTGGTTAGCCTCGGTTAGCTCATTGGTTAGATTCAGTTAGCTCATTGGTTAGCCTTGGTTAGCTCATTGGTTAGCCTGGGTTAGCTCATTGGTTAGCGTCAGTTAGTTCATTGGTTAGCCTCAGTTAGCTCATTGGTTAGCCTTGGTTAGCTCATTGGTTAGCCTGGGTTAGCTCATTGGTTAGCTTCAGTTAGCTCATTGGTTAGCCTCGGTTAGCTCATTGGTTAGCCTGGGTTAGCTCATTCCTCGGTTAGCTCATTGGTTAGCCTGGGTTAGCTTCAGTTAGCTCATTGGTTAGCCTCGGTTAGCTCATTGGTTAGATTCAGTTAGCTCATTGGTTAGCCTCGGTTAGCTCATTGGTTAGCCTGGGTTAGCTCATTGGTTAGCATCAGTTAGCTCATTGGTTAGCCTCAGTTAGCTCATTGGTTAGCTTCGGTTAGCTCATTGGTTAGCCTGGGTTAGCTCATTGGTTAGCCTGGGTTAGCTCATTGGTTAGCTTCAGTTAGCTCATTGGTTAGCCTCGGTTAGCTCATAGGTTAGCCTGGGTTAGCTCATTCCTCGGTTAGCTCATTGGTTAGCCTGGGTTAGCTTCAGTTAGCTCATTGGTTAGCCTCGGTTAGCTCATTGGTTAGATGCAGTTAGCTCATTGGTTAGCCTCGGTTAGCTCATTGGTTAGATGCAGTTAGCTCATTGGTTAGCCTCAGTTAGCTTGTTGGTTAGCCTCGGTTAGCTCATTGGTTAGATTCAGTTAGCTCATTGGTTAGCCTGGGCTAGCTCATTGGTTAGCCTGTGTTAGCTCATTGGTTAGCCTGGGTTAGCTCATTGGTTAGCTTCAGTTAGCTCATTGGTTAGCCTCGGTTAGCTCATTGGTTAGCCTGGGTTAGCTCATTGGTTAGCATCAGTTAGTTCATTTGTTAGCCTCAGTTAGCTCATTGGTTAGCCTCGGTTAGCTCATTGGTTAGCCTGGGTTAGCTCATTGGTTAGCTTCAGTTAGCTCATTGGTTAGCCTCGGTTAGCTCATTGGTTAGCCTGGGTTAGCTCATTCCTCGGTTAGCTCATTGGTTAGCCTGGGTTAGCTTCAGTTAGCTCATTGGTTAGCCTCGGTTAGCTCATTGGTTAGCATCAGCTCATTGGTTAGCCTCAGTTAGCTCATTGGTTAGCCTCGGTTAGCTCATTGGTTAGATTCAGTTAGCTCATTGGTTAGCCTCAGTTAGCTCATTGGTTAGCCTGGGTTAGCTCATTGGTTAGCATCAGTTAGCTCATTGGTTAGCCTCAGTTAGCTCATTGGTTAGCTTCGGTTAGCTCATTGGTTAGCCTGGGTTAGCTCATTGGTTAGCCTGGGTTAGCTCATTGGTTAGCTTCCGTTAGCTCATTGGTTAGCCTCGGTTAGCTCATAGGTTAGCCTGGGTTAGCTCATTCCTCGGTTAGCTCATTGGTTAGCCTGGGTTAGCTTCAGTTAGCTCATTGGTTAGCCTCGGTTAGCTCATTGGTTAGATTCAGTTAGCTCATTGGTTAGCCTCAGTTAGCTCGTTGGTTAGATTCAGTTAGCTCATTGGTTAGCCTGGGCTAGCTCATTGGTTAGCCTGTGTTAGCTCATTGGTTAGCCTGGGTTAGCTCATTGGTTAGCTTCAGTTAGCTAATTGGTTAGCTTCAGTTAGCTCATTGGTTAGCCTGGGCTAGCTCATTGGTTAGCCTGTGTTAGCTCATTGGTTAGCCTGGGTTAGCTCATTGGTTAGCTTCAGTTAGCTAATTGGTTAGCTTCCGTTAGCTCATTGGTTAGCTTCATTTAGCCAATTGGTTAGCCTCGGTTAGCTCATTGGTTAGCCTGGGTTAGCTCATTCCTCGGTTAGCTCATTGGTTAGCCTGGGTTAGCTCATTGGTTAGCTTCAGTTAGCTCATTGGTTAGCCTGGGTTAGCTCATTGGTTAGCATCAGTTAGCTCATTGGTTAGCCTCAGTTAGCTCATTGGTTATCCTCGGTTAGCTCATTGGTTAGCCTGGGTTAGCTCATTGGTTAGCCTGGGTTAGCTCATTGGTTAGCTTCAGTTAGCTCATTGGTTAGCCTGCGTTAGCTCATTGGTTAGCCTGGGTTAGCTCATTCCTCGGTTAGCTCATTGGTTAGCCTGGGTTAGCTTCAGTTAGCTCATTGGTTAGCCTCGGTTAGCTCATTGGTTAGCATCAGTTAGCTCATTGGTTAGCCTCAGTTAGCTCATTGGTTAGCCTCGGTTAGCTCATTGGTTAGATTCAGTTAGCTCATTGGTTAGCCTCGGTTAGCTCATTGGTTAGCCTGGGTTAGCTCATTGGTTAGCATCAGTTAGTTCATTGGTTAGCCTCAGTTAGCTCATTGGTTAGCCTCGGTTAGCTCATTGGTTAGCTTGGGTTAGCTCATTGGTTAGCTTCAGTTAGCTCATTGGTTAGCCTCGGTTAGCTCATTGGTTAGCCTGGGTTAGCTCATTCCTCGGTTAGCTCATTGGTTAGCCTGGGTTAGCTTCAGTTAGCTCATTGGTTAGCCTCGGTTAGCTCATTGGTTAGCATCAGTTAGCTCATTGGTTAGCCTCAGTTAGCTCATTGGTTAGCCTCGGTTAGCTCATTGGTTAGATTCAGTTAGCTCATTGGTTAGCCTTGGTTAGCTCATTGGTTAGCCTGGGTTAGCTCATTGGTTAGCATCAGTTAGCTCATTGGTTAGCCTCAGTTAGCTCATTGGTTAGCTTCGGTTAGCTCATTGGTTAGCCTGGGTTAGCTCATTGGTTAGCCTGGGTTAGCTCATTGGTTAGCTTCAGTTTGCTCATTGGTTAGCCTCGGTTAGCTCATAGGTTAGCATGGGTTAGCTCATTCCTCGGTTAGCTCATTGGTTAGCCTGGGTTAGCTTCAGTTAGCTCATTGGTTAGCCTCGGTTAGCTCATTGGTTAGCATCAGTTAGCTCATTGGTTATCCTCAGTTAGCTCATTGGTTAGTCTCAGTTAGCTCATTGGTTAGATTCAGTTAGCTCATTGGTTAGCCTGGGCTAGCTCATTGGTTAGCCTGTGTTAGCTCATTGGTTAGCCTGGGTTAGCTCAATGGTTAGCTTCAGTTAGCTCATTGGTTAGCCTCGGTTAGCTCATTGGTTAGCCTTGGTTGGCTCATTGATTAGCATCAGTTAGCTCATTGGTTAGCCTCAGTTAGCTCATTGGTTAGCCTCGGTTAGCTCATTGGTTAGCCTGGGTTAGCTCATTACTCGGTTAGCTCATTGGTTAGCCTTGGTTAGCTCATTGGTTAGCTTCAGTTAGCTCATTGGTTAGCCTGGGCTAGCTCATTGGTTAGCCTGGGTTAGCTCATTGGTTAGCCTGGGTTAGCTCATTGGTTAGCTTCAGTTAGCTCATTGGTTAGCCTCGGTTAGCTCATTGGTTAGCATCAGTTAGCTCATTGTTTAGCTTCAGTTAGCTCATTGGTTAGCTTCAGTTGGCTCATTGGTTAGCCTCGGTTAGCTCATTGGTTAGCCTGGGTTGGCTCATTGGTTAGCATCAGTTAGCTCATTGGTTAGCCTCAGTTAGCTCATTGGTTAGCATCAGTTAGCTCATTGCTTAGCCTCGGTTAGCTCATTGGTTAGCTTCAGTTAGCTCATTGGTTAGCTTCATTTATCCAATTGGTTAGCCTCGGTTAGCTCATTGGTTAGCCTGGGTTAGCTCATTCCTCGGTTAGCTCATTGGTTAGCCTGGGTTAGCTCATTGGTTAGCTTCAGTTAGCTAATTGGTTAGCCTGGGTTAGCTCATTGGTTAGCCTTGGTTAGCTCATTGGTTAGCCTGGGTTAGCTCATTGGTTAGCCTGTATTAGCTCATTGGTTAGCATCAGTTAGCTCATTGGTTAGCCTCAGTTAGCTCAATGGTTAGCATCAGTTAGCTCATTTGTTAGCCTCGGTTAGCTCATTGGTTAGCTTCAGTTAGCTCATTGGTTAGCTTCAGTTAGCTCATTGGTTAGCCTCGGTTAGCTCATTGGTTAGCCTGGGTTAGCTCATTCCTCGGTCAGCCGGGGTTAGCTCATTGGTTAGCTTCAGTTAGCTCATTGGTTAGCCTCGGTTAGCTAATTGGTTAGCATCAGTTAGCTCATTAGTTAGCCTCAGTTAGCTCATTGTTAGCTTCAGTTAGCTCATTGGTTAGCCTGGGTTAGCTCATTGGTTAGCTTTGGTTAGCTCATTGGTTAGCCTGGGTTAGCTCATTGGTTAGCCTCGGTTAGCTCATTGGTTAGCCTCAGTTAGCTCATTGGTTAGCCTCGGTTAACTCATTGGTTAGATTCAGTTAGCTCATTGGTTAGCCTGGGCTAGCTCATTGGTTAGCCTGGGTTAGCTCATTGGTTAGCCTGGGTTAGCTCATTGGTTAGCTTCAGTTAGCTCATTGGTTAGCCTCGGTTAGCTCATTGGTTAGCATGGGTTAGCTCATAGGTTAGCATCAGTTAGCTCATTGGTTAGCCTCAGTTAGCTCATTGGTTAGCCTCGGTTAGCTCATTAGTTAGCCTGGGTTAGATCATTGGTTAGCCTGGGTTAGCTCATTGGTTAGCTTCAGTTAGCTCATTGGTTAGCCTGGGTTAGCTCATTGGTTAGCCTGGGTTAGCTCATTCCTCGGTTAGCTCATTGGTTATCCTGGGTTAGCTTCAGTTAGCTCATTGGTTAGCCTCGGTTAGCTCATTGGTTAGCATCAGTTAGCTCATTGGTTAGCCTCAGTTAGCTCATTGGTTAGCCTCGGTTAACTCATTGGTTAGCCTGGGTTAGCTCATTCCTCGGTTAGCTCATTGGTTAGCCTGGGTTAGCTCATTGGTTTGCCTGGGTTAGCTCATTCCTCGGTTAGCATTGGTTAGCCTGGGTTAGCTCATTGGTTAGCTTCAGTTAGCTCATTGGTTAGCCTCGGTTAGCTCATTGGTTAGCATCAGTTAGCTCATTGGTTAGCCTCAGTTAGCTCATTGTTAGCTTCAGTTAGCTCATTGGTTAGCCTGGGTTAGCCTGGGTTAGCTCCAGTTAGCTCATTGGTTAGCATCAGTTAGCTCATTGTTTAGCCTCAGTTAGCTCATTGGTTAGCCTGGGTTAGCTCATTGGTTAGCCTCGGTTAGCTCATTGGTTAGCCTGGGTTAGCTCATTGGTTAGCCTGGATTAGCTCATTGGCTAGCATCAGTTAGCTCATTGGTTAGCCTCAGTTAGCTCAATGGTTAGCATCAGTTAGCTCATTGGTTAGCCTCCGTTAGCTCATTGGTTAGCTTCAGTTAGCTCATTGGTTAGCTTCAGTTAGCTCATTGGTTAGCCTCGGTTAGCTCATTGGTTAGCCTGGGTTAGCTCATTCCTCGGTTAGCCGGGGTTAGCTCATTGGTTAGCTTCAGTTAGCTCATTGGTTAGCCTCGGTTAGCTCATTGGTTAGATTCAGTTAGCTCATTAGTTAGCCTCAGTTAGCTCATTGTTAGCTTCAGTTAGCTAATTGGTTAGCCTGGGTTAGCCTGGGTTAGCTCATTGGTTAGCTTCGGTTACCTCATTGGTTAGCCTGGGTTAGCTCATTAGTTAGCCTCGGTTAGCTCATTGGTTAGCTTCAGTTAGCTCATTGGTTAGCCTCGGTTAGCTCATTGGTTAGCATCAGTTAGCTCATTGGTTAGCCTCAGTTAGCTCATTGGTTAGCCTCGGTTAACTCATTGGTTAGATTCAGTTAGCTCATTGGTTAGCCTGGGCTAGCTCATTGGTTAGCCTGGGTTAGCTCATTGGTTAGCCTGGGTTAGCTCATTGGTTAGCTTCAGTTAGCTCATTGGTTAGCCTCGGTTAGCTCATTGGTTAGCATGGGTTAGCTCATAGGTTAGCATCAGTTAGCTCATTGGTTAGCCTCAGTTAGCTCATTGGTTAGCCTCCGTTAGCTCATTAGTTAGCCTGGGTTAGCTCATTGGTTAGCCTGGGTTAGCTCATTGGTTAGCTTCAGTTAGCTCATTGGTTAGCCTGGGTTAGCTCATTGGTTAGCCTGGGTTAGCTCATTCCTCGGTTAGCTCATTGGTTATCCTAGGTTAGCTTTAGTTAGCTCATTGGTTAGCCTCGGTTAGCTCATTGGTTAGCATCAGTTAGCTCATTGGTTAGCCTCAGTTAACTCATTGGTTAGCCTCGGTTAGCTCATTGGTTAGCCTGGGTTAGCTCATTCCTCGGTTAGCTCATTGGTTAGCCTGGGTTAGCTCATTGGTTTGCCTGGGTTAGCTCATTCCTCGGTTAGCTCATTGGTTAGCCTGGGTTAGCTTCAATTAGCTCATTGGTTAGCCTCGGTTAGCTCATTGGTTAGCCTGGTTTAGCTCATTACTCGGTTAGCTCATTGGTTAGCCTCGGTTAGCTCATTGGTTAGCTTCAGTGAGCTCATTGGTTAGCCTGGGCTAGCTCATTGGTTAGCATCAGTTAGCTCATTGGTTAGCCTGGGTTAGCTCATTGGTTAGCATCAGTTAGCTCATTGGTTAGCCTCAGTTAGCTCATTGGTTAGCATCAGTTAGCTCATTGTTTAGCCTCTGTTAGCTCCTTGGTTAGCTTCAGTTAGCTCATTGGTTAGCTTCAGTTAGCTCATTGGTTAGCCTCGGTTAGCTCATTGGTTAGCCTGGGTTAGCTCATTGGTTAGCTTCAGTTAGCTCATTGGTTAGCCTCGGTTAGCTCATTGGTTAGCATCAGTTAGCTCATTGGTTAGCCTCAGTTAGCTCATTGTTAGCTTCAGTTAGCTCATTGGTTAGCCTGGGTTAGCGGGGGTTAGCTCCAGTTAGCTCATTGGTTAGCATCAGTTAGCTCATTGTTTAGCCTCAGTTAGCTCATTGGTTAGCCTGGGTTAGCTCATTGGTTAGCCTGGGTTAGCTCATTGGTTAGATTCAGTTAGCTCATTGGTTAGCCTGGTCTAGCTCATTGGTTAGCCTGGGTTTGCTCATTGGTTAGCATCAGTTAGCTCATTGGTTAGCCTCAGTTAGCTCATTGGTTATCCTCGGTTAGCTCATTGGTTAGCCTGGGTTAGCTCATTGGTTAGCCTGGGTTAGCTCATTGGTTAGCTTCAGTTAGCTCATTGGTTAGCCTCGGTTAGCTCATTGGTTAGCCTGGGTTAGCTCATTCCTCGGTTAGCTTATTGGTTAGCCTGGGTTAGCTTCAGTTAGCTCATTGGTTAGCCTCGGTTAGCTCATTGGTTAGCATCAGTTAGCTCATTGGTTTGCCTCAGTTAGCTCATTGGTTAGCCTCGGTTAGCTCATTGGTTAGATTCAGTTAGCTCATTGGTTAGCCTTGGTTAGCTCATTGGTTAGCCTGGGTTAGCTCATTGGTTAGCGTCAGTTAGTTCATTGGTTAGCCTCAGTTAGCTCATTGGTTAGCCTCGGTTAGCTCATTGGTTAGCCTGGGTTAGCTCATTGGTTAGCTTCAGTTAGCTCATTGGTTAGCCTCGGTTAGCTCATTGGTTAGCCTGGGTTAGCTCATTCCTCGGTTAGCTCATTGGTTAGCCTGGGTTAGCTTCAGTTAGCTCATTGGTTAGCCTCGGTTAGCTCATTGGTTAGATTCAGTTAGCTCATTGGTTAGCCTCGGTTAGCTCATTGGTTAGCCTGGGTTAGCTCATTGGTTAGCATCAGTTAGCTCATTGGTTAGCCTCAGTTAGCTCATTGGTTAGCTTCGGTTAGCTCATTGGTTAGCCTGGGTTAGCTCATTGGTTAGCCTGGGTTAGCTCATTGGTTAGCTTCAGTTAGCTCATTGGTTAGCCTCGGTTAGCTCATAGGTTAGCCTGGGTTAGCTCATTCCTCGGTTAGCTCATTGGTTAGCCTGGGTTAGCTTCAGTTAGCTCATTGGTTAGCCTCGGTTAGCTCATTGGTTAGATGCAGTTAGCTCATTGGTTAGCCTCGGTTAGCTCATTGGTTAGATGCAGTTAGCTCATTGGTTAGCCTCAGTTAGCTTGTTGGTTAGCCTCGGTTAGCTCATTGGTTAGATTCAGTTAGCTCATTGGTTAGCCTGGGCTAGCTCATTGGTTAGCCTGTGTTAGCTCATTGGTTAGCCTGGGTTAGCTCATTGGTTAGCTTCAGTTAGCTCATTGGTTAGCCTCGGTTAGCTCATTGGTTAGCCTGGGTTAGCTCATTGGTTAGCATCAGTTAGTTCATTGGTTAGCCTCAGTTAGCTCATTGGTTAGCCTCGGTTAGCTCATTGGTTAGCCTGGGTTAGCTCATTGGTTAGCTTCAGTTAGCTCATTGGTTAGCCTCGGTTAGCTCATTGGTTAGCCTGGGTTAGCTCATTCCTCGGTTAGCTCATTGGTTAGCCTGGGTTAGCTTCAGTTAGCTCATTGGTTAGCCTCGGTTAGCTCATTGGTTAGCATCAGCTCATTGGTTAGCCTCAGTTAGCTCATTGGTTAGCCTCGGTTAGCTCATTGGTTAGATTCAGTTAGCTCATTGGTTAGCCTCAGTTAGCTCATTGGTTAGCCTGGGTTAGCTCATTGGTTAGCATCAGTTAGCTCATTGGTTAGCCTCAGTTAGCTCATTGGTTAGCTTCGGTTAGCTCATTGGTTAGCCTGGGTTAGCTCATTGGTTAGCCTGGGTTAGCTCATTGGTTAGCTTCCGTTAGCTCATTGGTTAGCCTCGGTTAGCTCATAGGTTAGCCTGGGTTAGCTCATTCCTCGGTTAGCTCATTGGTTAGCCTGGGTTAGCTTCAGTTAGCTCATTGGTTAGCCTCGGTTAGCTCATTGGTTAGATTCAGTTAGCTCATTGGTTAGCCTCAGTTAGCTCGTTGGTTAGATTCAGTTAGCTCATTGGTTAGCCTGGGCTAGCTCATTGGTTAGCCTGTGTTAGCTCATTGGTTAGCCTGGGTTAGCTCATTGGTTAGCTTCAGTTAGCTAATTGGTTAGCTTCAGTTAGCTCATTGGTTAGCCTGGGCTAGCTCATTGGTTAGCCTGTGTTAGCTCATTGGTTAGCCTGGGTTAGCTCATTGGTTAGCTTCAGTTAGCTAATTGGTTAGCTTCAGTTAGCTCATTGGTTAGCTTCATTTAGCCAATTGGTTAGCCTCGGTTAGCTCATTGGTTAGCCTGGGTTAGCTCATTCCTCGGTTAGCTCATTGGTTAGCCTGGGTTAGCTCATTGGTTAGCTTCAGTTAGCTCATTGGTTAGCCTGGGTTAGCTCATTGGTTAGCATCAGTTAGCTCATTGGTTAGCCTCAGTTAGCTCATTGGTTATCCTCGGTTAGCTCATTGGTTAGCCTGGGTTAGCTCATTGGTTAGCCTGGGTTAGCTCATTGGTTAGCTTCAGTTAGCTCATTGGTTAGCCTGCGTTAGCTCATTGGTTAGCCTGGGTTAGCTCATTCCTCGGTTAGCTCATTGGTTAGCCTGGGTTAGCTTCAGTTAGCTCATTGGTTAGCCTCGGTTAGCTCATTGGTTAGCATCAGTTAGCTCATTGGTTAGCCTCAGTTAGCTCATTGGTTAGCCTCGGTTAGCTCATTGGTTAGATTCAGTTAGCTCATTGGTTAGCCTCGGTTAGCTCATTGGTTAGCCTGGGTTAGCTCATTGGTTAGCATCAGTTAGTTCATTGGTTAGCCTCAGTTAGCTCATTGGTTAGCCTCGGTTAGCTCATTGGTTAGCTTGGGTTAGCTCATTGGTTAGCTTCAGTTAGCTCATTGGTTAGCCTCGGTTAGCTCATTGGTTAGCCTGGGTTAGCTCATTCCTCGGTTAGCTCATTGGTTAGCCTGGGTTAGCTTCAGTTAGCTCATTGGTTAGCCTCGGTTAGCTCATTGGTTAGCATCAGTTAGCTCATTGGTTAGCCTCAGTTAGCTCATTGGTTAGCCTCGGTTAGCTCATTGGTTAGATTCAGTTAGCTCATTGGTTAGCCTTGGTTAGCTCATTGGTTAGCCTGGGTTAGCTCATTGGTTAGCATCAGTTAGCTCATTGGTTAGCCTCAGTTAGCTCATTGGTTAGCTTCGGTTAGCTCATTGGTTAGCCTGGGTTAGCTCATTGGTTAGCCTGGGTTAGCTCATTGGTTAGCTTCAGTTTGCTCATTGGTTAGCCTCGGTTAGCTCATAGGTTAGCATGGGTTAGCTCATTCCTCGGTTAGCTCATTGGTTAGCCTGGGTTAGCTTCAGTTAGCTCATTGGTTAGCCTCGGTTAGCTCATTGGTTAGCATCAGTTAGCTCATTGGTTATCCTCAGTTAGCTCATTGGTTAGTCTCAGTTAGCTCATTGGTTAGATTCAGTTAGCTCATTGGTTAGCCTGGGCTAGCTCATTGGTTAGCCTGTGTTAGCTCATTGGTTAGCCTGGGTTAGCTCAATGGTTAGCTTCAGTTAGCTCATTGGTTAGCCTCGGTTAGCTCATTGGTTAGCCTTGGTTGGCTCATTGATTAGCATCAGTTAGCTCATTGGTTAGCCTCAGTTAGCTCATTGGTTAGCCTTGGTTAGCTCATTGGTTAGCCTGGGTTAGCTCATTACTCGGTTAGCTCATTGGTTAGCCTTGGTTAGCTCATTGGTTAGCTTCAGTTAGCTCATTGGTTAGCCTGGGCTAGCTCATTGGTTAGCCTGGGTTAGCTCATTGGTTAGCCTGGGTTAGCTCATTGGTTAGCTTCAGTTAGCTCATTGGTTAGCCTCGGTTAGCTCATTGGTTAGCATCAGTTAGCTCATTGTTTAGCTTCAGTTAGCTCATTGGTTAGCTTCAGTTAGCTCATTGGTTAGCCTCGGTTAGCTCATTGGTTAGCCTGGGTTGGCTCATTGGTTAGCATCAGTTAGCTCATTGGTTAGCCTCAGTTAGCTCATTGGTTAGCATCAGTTAGCTCATTGCTTAGCCTCGGTTAGCTCATTGGTTAGCTTCAGTTAGCTCATTGGTTAGCTTCATTTATCCAATTGGTTAGCCTCGGTTAGCTCATTGGTTAGCCTGGGTTAGCTCATTCCTCGGTTAGCTCATTGGTTAGCCTGGGTTAGCTCATTGGTTAGCTTCAGTTAGCTAATTGGTTAGCCTGGGTTAGCTCATTGGTTAGCCTTGGTTAGCTCATTGGTTAGCCTGGGTTAGCTCATTGGTTAGCCTGTATTAGCTCATTGGTTAGCATCAGTTAGCTCATTGGTTAGCCTCAGTTAGCTCAATGGTTAGCATCAGTTAGCTCATTGGTTAGCCTCGGTTAGCTCATTGGTTAGCTTCAGTTAGCTCATTGGTTAGCTTCAGTTAGCTCATTGGTTAGCCTCGGTTAGCTCATTGGTTAGCCTGGGTTAGCTCATTCCTCGGTCAGCCGGGGTTAGCTCATTGGTTAGCTTCAGTTAGCTCATTGGTTAGCCTCGGTTAGCTAATTGGTTAGCATCAGTTAGCTCATTAGTTAGCCTCAGTTAGCTCATTGTTAGCTTCAGTTAGCTCATTGGTTAGCCTGGGTTAGCTCATTGGTTAGCTTTGGTTAGCTCATTGGTTAGCCTGGGTTAGCTCATTGGTTAGCCTCGGTTAGCTCATTGGTTAGCCTCAGTTAGCTCATTGGTTAGCCTCGGTTAACTCATTGGTTAGATTCAGTTAGCTCATTGGTTAGCCTGGGCTAGCTCATTGGTTAGCCTGGGTTAGCTCATTGGTTAGCCTGGGTTAGCTCATTGGTTAGCTTCAGTTAGCTCATTGGTTAGCCTCGGTTAGCTCATTGGTTAGCATGGGTTAGCTCATAGGTTAGCATCAGTTAGCTCATTGGTTAGCCTCAGTTAGCTCATTGGTTAGCCTCGGTTAGCTCATTAGTTAGCCTGGGTTAGATCATTGGTTAGCCTGGGTTAGCTCATTGGTTAGCTTCAGTTAGCTCATTGGTTAGCCTGGGTTAGCTCATTGGTTAGCCTGGGTTAGCTCATTCCTCGGTTAGCTCATTGGTTATCCTGGGTTAGCTTCAGTTAGCTCATTGGTTAGCCTCGGTTAGCTCATTGGTTAGCATCAGTTAGCTCATTGGTTAGCCTCAGTTAGCTCATTGGTTAGCCTCGGTTAACTCATTGGTTGGCCTGGGTTAGCTCATTCCTCGGTTAGCTCATTGGTTAGCCTGGGTTAGCTCATTGGTTTGCCTGGGTTAGCTCATTCCTCGGTTAGCTCATTGGTTAGCCTGGGTTAGCTTCAGTTAGCTCATTGGTTAGCCTCGGTTAGCTCATTGGTTAGCCTGGGTTAGCTCATTACTCGGTTAGCTCATTGGTTAGCCTCGGTTAGCTCATTGGTTAGCTTCAGTTAGCTCATTGGTTAGCCTGGGCTAGCTCATTGGTTAGCATCAGTTAGCTCATTGTTTAGCTTCAGTTAGCTCATTGGTTAGCTTCAGTTAGCTCATTGGTTAGCCTCGGTTAGCTCATTGGTTAGCCTGGGTTAGCTCATTGGTTAGCATCAGTTAGCTCATTGGTTAGCCTCAGTTAGCTCATTGGTTAGCATCAGTTAGCTCATTGTTTAGCCTCTGTTAGCTCATTGGTTAGCTTCAGTTAGCTCATTGGTTAGCTTCAGTTAGCTCATTGGTTAGCCTCGGTTAGCTCATTGGTTAGCCTGGGTTAGCTCATTGGTTAGCTTCAGTTAGCTCATTGGTTAGCCTCGGTTAGCTCATTGGTTAGCATCAGTTAGCTCATTGGTTAGCCTCAGTTAGCTCATTGTTAGCTTCAGTTAGCTCATTGGTTAGCCTGGGTTAGCCTGGGTTAGCTCCAGTTAGCTCATTGGTTAGCATCAGTTAGCTCATTGTTTAGCCTCAGTTAGCTCATTGGTTAGCCTGGGTTAGCTCATTGGTTAGCCTCGGTTAGCTCATTGGTTAGCCTGGGTTAGCTCATTGGTTAGCCTGGATTAGCTCATTGGCTAGCATCAGTTAGCTCATTGGTTAGCCTCAGTTAGCTCAATGGTTAGCATCAGTTAGCTCATTGGTTAGCCTCCGTTAGCTCATTGGTTAGCTTCAGTTAGCTCATTGGTTAGCTTCAGTTAGCTCATTGGTTAGCTTCAGTTAGCTCATTGGTTAGCTTCAGTTAGCTCAATGGTTAGCATCAGTTAGCTCATTGGTTAGCCTCGGTTAGCTCATTGGTTAGCTTCAGTTAGCTCATTGGTTAGCTTCAGTTAGCTCATTGGTTAGCCTCGGTTAGCTCATTGGTTAGCTTGGGTTAGCTCATTCCTCGGTCAGCCGGGGTTAGCTCATTGGTTAGCTTCAGTTAGCTCATTGGTTAGCCTCGGTTAGCTAATTGGTTAGCATCAGTTAGCTCATTAGTTAGCCTCAGTTAGCTCATTGTTAGCTTCAGTTAGCTCATTGGTTAGCCTGGGTTAGCTCATTGGTTAGCTTTGGTTAGCTCATTGGTTAGCCTGGGTTAGCTCATTGGTTAGCCTCGGTTAGCTCATTGGTTAGCCTCAGTTAGCTCATTGGTTAGCCTCGGTTAACTCATTGGTTAGATTCAGTTAGCTCATTGGTTAGCCTGGGCTAGCTCATTGGTTAGCCTGGGTTAGCTCATTGGTTAGCCTGGGTTAGCTCATTGGTTAGCTTCAGTTAGCTCATTGGTTAGCCTCGGTTAGCTCATTGGTTAGCATGGGTTAGCTCATAGGTTAGCATCAGTTAGCTCATTGGTTAGCCTCAGTTAGCTCATTGGTTAGCCTCGGTTAGCTCATTAGTTAGCCTGGGTTAGATCATTGGTTAGCCTGGGTTAGCTCATTGGTTAGCTTCAGTTAGCTCATTGGTTAGCCTGGGTTAGCTCATTGGTTAGCCTGGGTTAGCTCATTCCTCGGTTAGCTCATTGGTTATCCTGGGTTAGCTTCAGTTAGCTCATTGGTTAGCCTCGGTTAGCTCATTGGTTAGCATCAGTTAGCTCATTGGTTAGCCTCAGTTAGCTCATTGGTTAGCCTCGGTTAACTCATTGGTTAGCCTGGGTTAGCTCATTCCTCGGTTAGCTCATTGGTTAGCCTGGGTTAGCTCATTGGTTTGCCTGGGTTAGCTCATTCCTCGGTTAGCTCATTGGTTAGCCTGGGTTAGCTTCAGTTAGCTCATTGGTTAGCCTCGGTTAGCTCATTGGTTAGCCTGGGTTAGCTCATTACTCGGTTAGCTCATTGGTTAGCCTCGGTTAGCTCATTGGTTAGCTTCAGTTAGCTCATTGGTTAGCCTGGGCTAGCTCATTGGTTAGCCTGGGCTAGCTCATTGGTTAGCCTGGGTTAGCTCATTGGTTAGCCTGGGTTAGCTCATTGGTTAGCTTCAGTTAGCTCATTGGTTAGCCTCGGTTAGCTCATTGGTTAGCATGGGTTAGCTCATAGGTTAGCATCAGTTAGCTCATTGGTTAGCCTCAGTTAGCTCATTGGTTAGCCTCCGTTAGCTCATTAGTTAGCCTGGGTTAGCTCATTCCTCGGTTAGCTCATTGGTTAGCCTGGGTTAGCTCATTCGTTAGCTTCAGTTAGCTAATTGGTTAGCCTGGGTTAGCTCATTGGTTAGCCTCGGTTAGCTCATTGGTTAGCCTGGGTTAGCTCATTGGTTAGCATCAGTTAGCTCATTGGTTAGCATCAGTTAGCTCATTGCTTAGCCTCGGTTAGCTCATTGGTTAGCTTCAGTTAGCTCATTGGTTAGCTTCATTTAGCCAATTGGTTAGCCTCGGTTAGCTCATTGGTTAGCCTGGGTTAGCTCATTCCTCGGTTAGCTCATTGGTTATCCTGGGTTAGCTTCAGTTAGCTCATTGGTTAGCCTCGGTTAGCTCATTGGTTAGCATCAGTTAGCTCATTGGTTAGCCTCAGTTAGCTCATTGGTTAGCCTCGGTTAACTCATTGGTTGGCCTGGGTTAGCTCATTCCTCGGTTAGCTCATTGGTTAGCCTGGGTTAGCTCATTGGTTTGCCTGGGTTAGCTCATTCCTCGGTTAGCTCATTGGTTAGCCTGGGTTAGCTTCAGTTAGCTCATTGGTTAGCCTCGGTTAGCTCATTGGTTAGCCTGGGTTAGCTCATTACTCGGTTAGCTCATTGGTTAGCCTCGGTTAGCTCATTGGTTAGCTTCAGTTAGCTCATTGGTTAGCCTGGGCTAGCTCATTGGTTAGCATCAGTTAGCTCATTGTTTAGCTTCAGTTAGCTCATTGGTTAGCTTCAGTTAGCTCATTGGTTAGCCTCGGTTAGCTCATTGGTTAGCCTGGGTTAGCTCATTGGTTAGCATCAGTTAGCTCATTGGTTAGCCTCAGTTAGCTCATTGGTTAGCATCAGTTAGCTCATTGTTTAGCCTCTGTTAGCTCATTGGTTAGCTTCAGTTAGCTCATTGGTTAGCTTCAGTTAGCTCATTGGTTAGCCTCGGTTAGCTCATTGGTTAGCCTGGGTTAGCTCATTGGTTAGCTTCAGTTAGCTCATTGGTTAGCCTCGGTTAGCTCATTGGTTAGCATCAGTTAGCTCATTGGTTAGCCTCAGTTAGCTCATTGTTAGCTTCAGTTAGCTCATTGGTTAGCCTGGGTTAGCCTGGGTTAGCTCCAGTTAGCTCATTGGTTAGCATCAGTTAGCTCATTGTTTAGCCTCAGTTAGCTCATTGGTTAGCCTGGGTTAGCTCATTGGTTAGCCTCGGTTAGCTCATTGGTTAGCCTGGGTTAGCTCATTGGTTAGCCTGGATTAGCTCATTGGCTAGCATCAGTTAGCTCATTGGTTAGCCTCAGTTAGCTCAATGGTTAGCATCAGTTAGCTCATTGGTTAGCCTCCGTTAGCTCATTGGTTAGCTTCAGTTAGCTCATTGGTTAGCTTCAGTTAGCTCATTGGTTAGCTTCAGTTAGCTCATTGGTTAGCTTCAGTTAGCTCAATGGTTAGCATCAGTTAGCTCATTGGTTAGCCTCGGTTAGCTCATTGGTTAGCTTCAGTTAGCTCATTGGTTAGCTTCAGTTAGCTCATTGGTTAGCCTCGGTTAGCTCATTGGTTAGCTTGGGTTAGCTCATTCCTCGGTCAGCCGGGGTTAGCTCATTGGTTAGCTTCAGTTAGCTCATTGGTTAGCCTCGGTTAGCTAATTGGTTAGCATCAGTTAGCTCATTAGTTAGCCTCAGTTAGCTCATTGTTAGCTTCAGTTAGCTCATTGGTTAGCCTGGGTTAGCTCATTGGTTAGCTTTGGTTAGCTCATTGGTTAGCCTGGGTTAGCTCATTGGTTAGCCTCGGTTAGCTCATTGGTTAGCCTCAGTTAGCTCATTGGTTAGCCTCGGTTAACTCATTGGTTAGATTCAGTTAGCTCATTGGTTAGCCTGGGCTAGCTCATTGGTTAGCCTGGGTTAGCTCATTGGTTAGCCTGGGTTAGCTCATTGGTTAGCTTCAGTTAGCTCATTGGTTAGCCTCGGTTAGCTCATTGGTTAGCATGGGTTAGCTCATAGGTTAGCATCAGTTAGCTCATTGGTTAGCCTCAGTTAGCTCATTGGTTAGCCTCGGTTAGCTCATTAGTTAGCCTGGGTTAGATCATTGGTTAGCCTGGGTTAGCTCATTGGTTAGCTTCAGTTAGCTCATTGGTTAGCCTGGGTTAGCTCATTGGTTAGCCTGGGTTAGCTCATTCCTCGGTTAGCTCATTGGTTATCCTGGGTTAGCTTCAGTTAGCTCATTGGTTAGCCTCGGTTAGCTCATTGGTTAGCATCAGTTAGCTCATTGGTTAGCCTCAGTTAGCTCATTGGTTAGCCTCGGTTAACTCATTGGTTAGCCTGGGTTAGCTCATTCCTCGGTTAGCTCATTGGTTAGCCTGGGTTAGCTCATTGGTTTGCCTGGGTTAGCTCATTCCTCGGTTAGCTCATTGGTTAGCCTGGGTTAGCTTCAGTTAGCTCATTGGTTAGCCTCGGTTAGCTCATTGGTTAGCCTGGGTTAGCTCATTACTCGGTTAGCTCATTGGTTAGCCTCGGTTAGCTCATTGGTTAGCTTCAGTTAGCTCATTGGTTAGCCTGGGCTAGCTCATTGGTTAGCCTGGGCTAGCTCATTGGTTAGCCTGGGTTAGCTCATTGGTTAGCCTGGGTTAGCTCATTGGTTAGCTTCAGTTAGCTCATTGGTTAGCCTCGGTTAGCTCATTGGTTAGCATGGGTTAGCTCATAGGTTAGCATCAGTTAGCTCATTGGTTAGCCTCAGTTAGCTCATTGGTTAGCCTCCGTTAGCTCATTAGTTAGCCTGGGTTAGCTCATTCCTCGGTTAGCTCATTGGTTAGCCTGGGTTAGCTCATTCGTTAGCTTCAGTTAGCTAATTGGTTAGCCTGGGTTAGCTCATTGGTTAGCCTCGGTTAGCTCATTGGTTAGCCTGGGTTAGCTCATTGGTTAGCATCAGTTAGCTCATTGGTTAGCATCAGTTAGCTCATTGCTTAGCCTCGGTTAGCTCATTGGTTAGCTTCAGTTAGCTCATTGGTTAGCTTCATTTAGCCAATTGGTTAGCCTCGGTTAGCTCATTGGTTAGCCTGGGTTAGCTCATTCCTCGGTTAGCTCATTGGTTAGCCTGGGTTAGCTCATTGGTTAGCTTCAGTTAGCTCATTGGTTAGCTTCATTTAGCCAATTGGTTAGCCTCGGTTAGCTCATTGGTTAGCCTGGGTTAGCTCATTCCTCGGTTAGCTCATTGGTTAGCCTGGGTTAGCTCATTGGTTAGCTTCAGTTAGCTAATTGGTTAGCATGGGTTAGCTCATTGGTTAGCCTCGGTTAGCTCATTGGTTAGCCTGGGTTAGCTCATTGGTTAGCCTGGATTAGCTCATTGGCTAGCATCAGTTAGCTCATTGGTTAGCCTCGGTTAGCTCATTGGTTAGCCTCGGTTAGCTCATTGGTTAGCATGGGTTAGCTCATAGGTTAGCATCAGTTAGCTCATTGGTTAGCCTGGGTTAGCTCATTCCTCGGTTAGCCGGGGTTAGCTCATTGGTTAGCTTCAGTTAGCTCATTGGTTAGCCTCGGTTAGCTCATTGGTTAGCATCAGTTAGCTCATTAGTTAGCCTCAGTTAGCTCATTGTTAGCTTCAGTTAGCTCATTGGTTAGCCTGGGTTAGCCTGGGTTAGCTCATTGGTTAGCTTCGGTTAGCTCATTGGTTAGCCTGGGTTAGCTCATTGGTTAGCCTCGGTTAGCTCATTGGTTAGCTTCAGTTAGCTCATTGGTTAGCCTCGGTTAGCTCATTGGTTAGCATCAGTTAGCTCATTGGTTAGCCTCAGTTAGCTCATTGGTTAGCCTCGGTTAACTCATTGGTTAGATTCAGTTAGCTCATTGGTTAGCCTGGGCTAGCTCATTGGTTAGCCTGGGTTAGCTCATTGGTTAGCCTGGGTTAGCTCATTGGTTAGCCTCGGTTAGCTCATTGGTTAGCATGGGTTAGCTCATTGGTTAGCATGGGTTAAATCATTGGTTAGCTTCATTTAGCTCATTGGTTAGCCTCGGTTAGCTCATTGGTTAGCCTGGGTTAGCTCATTCCTCGGTTAGCTCATTGGTTAGCCTGGGTTAGCTTCAGTTAGCTCATTGGTTAGCCTCGGTTAGCTCATTGGTTAGCATCAGTTAGCTCATTGGTTAGCCTCAGTTAGCTCATTGGTTAGCCTCGGTTAGCTCATTGGTTAGATTCAGTTAGCTCATTGGTTAGCCTTGGTTAGCTCATTGGTTAGCCTGGGTTAGCTCATTGGTTAGCATCAGTTAGCTCATTGGTGAGCCTCAGTTAGCTCATTGGTTAGCTTCGGTTAGCTCATTGGTTAGCCTGGGTTAGCTCATTGGTTAGCCTGGGTTAGCTCATTGGTTAGCTTCAGTTAGCTCATTGGTTAGCCTCGGTTAGCTCATAGGTTAGCCTGGGTTAGCTCATTCCTCGGTTAGCTCATTGGTTAGCCTGGGTTAGCTTCAGTTAGCTCATTGGTTAGCCTCGGTTAGCTCATTGGTTAGCATCAGTTAGCTCATTGGTTATCCTCAGTTAGCTCATTGGTTAGTCTTGGTTAGCTCATTGGTTAGATTCAGTTAGCTCATTGGTTAGCCTGGGCTAGCTCATTGGTTAGCCTGTGTTAGCTCATTGGTTAGCCTGGGTTAGCTCATTGGTTAGCTTCAGTTAGCTCATTGGTTAGCCTCGGTTAGCTCATTGGTTAGCCTGGGTTAGCTCATTGGTTAGCATCAGTTAGCTCATTGGTTAGCCTCAGTTAGCTCATTGGTTAGCCTCGGTTAGCTCATTGGTTAGCCTGGGTTAGCTCATTACTCGGTTAGCTCATTGGTTAGCCTCGGTTAGCTCATTGGTTAGCTTCAGTTAGCTCATTGGTTAGCCTGGGCTAGCTCATTGGTTAGCCTGGGTTAGCTCATTGGTTAGCCTGGGTTAGCTCATTGGTTAGCTTCAGTTAGCTCATTGGTTAGCCTCGGTTAGCTCATTGGTTAGCATCAGTTAGCTCATTGTTTAGCTTCAGTTAGCTCATTGGTTAGCTTCAGTTAGCTCATTGGTTAGCCTCGGTTAGCTCATTGGTTAGCATGGGTTAGCTCATTGGTTAGCATCAGTTAGCTCATTGGTTAGCCTCAGTTAGCTCATTGGTTAGCATCAGTTAGCTCATTGCTTAGCCTCGGTTAGCTCATTGGTTAGCCTCGGTTAGCTCATTGGTTAGCTTCAGTTAGCTCATTGGTTAGCCTCGGTTAGCTCATTGGTTAGCATCAGTTAGCTCATTGGTTAGCCTCAGTTAGCTCATTGGTTAGCCTCGGTTAACTCATTGGTTAGATTCAGTTAGCTCATTGGTTAGCCTGGGCTAGCTCATTGGTTAGCCTGGGTTAGCTCATTGGTTAGCCTGGGTTAGCTCATTGGTTAGCCTCGGTTAGCTCATTGGTTAGCATGGGTTAGCTCATTGGTTAGCATGGGTTAAATCATTGGTTAGCTTCATTTAGCTCATTGGTTAGCCTCGGTTAGCTCATTGGTTAGCCTGGGTTAGCTCATTCCTCGGTTAGCTCATTGGTTAGCCTGGGTTAGCTTCAGTTAGCTCATTGGTTAGCCTCGGTTAGCTCATTGGTTAGCATCAGTTAGCTCATTGGTTAGCCTCAGTTAGCTCATTGGTTAGCCTCGGTTAGCTCATTGGTTAGATTCAGTTAGCTCATTGGTTAGCCTTGGTTAGCTCATTGGTTAGCCTGGGTTAGCTCATTGGTTAGCATCAGTTAGCTCATTGGTGAGCCTCAGTTAGCTCATTGGTTAGCTTCGGTTAGCTCATTGGTTAGCCTGGGTTAGCTCATTGGTTAGCCTGGGTTAGCTCATTGGTTAGCTTCAGTTAGCTCATTGGTTAGCCTCGGTTAGCTCATAGGTTAGCCTGGGTTAGCTCATTCCTCGGTTAGCTCATTGGTTAGCCTGGGTTAGCTTCAGTTAGCTCATTGGTTAGCCTCGGTTAGCTCATTGGTTAGCATCAGTTAGCTCATTGGTTATCCTCAGTTAGCTCATTGGTTAGTCTTGGTTAGCTCATTGGTTAGATTCAGTTAGCTCATTGGTTAGCCTGGGCTAGCTCATTGGTTAGCCTGTGTTAGCTCATTGGTTAGCCTGGGTTAGCTCATTGGTTAGCTTCAGTTAGCTCATTGGTTAGCCTCGGTTAGCTCATTGGTTAGCCTGGGTTAGCTCATTGGTTAGCATCAGTTAGCTCATTGGTTAGCCTCAGTTAGCTCATTGGTTAGCCTCGGTTAGCTCATTGGTTAGCCTGGGTTAGCTCATTACTCGGTTAGCTCATTGGTTAGCCTCGGTTAGCTCATTGGTTAGCTTCAGTTAGCTCATTGGTTAGCCTGGGCTAGCTCATTGGTTAGCCTGGGTTAGCTCATTGGTTAGCCTGGGTTAGCTCATTGGTTAGCTTCAGTTAGCTCATTGGTTAGCCTCGGTTAGCTCATTGGTTAGCATCAGTTAGCTCATTGTTTAGCTTCAGTTAGCTCATTGGTTAGCTTCAGTTAGCTCATTGGTTAGCCTCGGTTAGCTCATTGGTTAGCATGGGTTAGCTCATTGGTTAGCATCAGTTAGCTCATTGGTTAGCCTCAGTTAGCTCATTGGTTAGCATCAGTTAGCTCATTGCTTAGCCTCGGTTAGCTCATTGGTTAGCTTCAGTTAGCTCATTGGTTAGCTTCATTTAGCCAATTGGTTAGCCTCGGTTAGCTCATTGGTTAGCCTGGGTTAGCTCATTCCTCGGTTAGCTCATTGGTTAGCCTGGGTTAGCTCATTCGTTAGCTTCAGTTAGCTAATTGGTTAGCCTGGGTTAGCTCATTGGTTAGCCTCGGTTAGCTCATTGGTTAGCCTGGGTTAGCTCATTGGTTAGCCTGGATTAGCTCATTGGCTAGCATCAGTTAGCTCATTGGTTAGCCTCAGTTAGCTCAATGGTTAGCATCAGTTAGCTCATTGGTTAGCCTCCGTTAGCTCATTGGTTAGCCTCGGTTAGCTCATTAGTTAGCCTGGGTTAGCTCATTGGTTAGCCTGGGTTAGCTCATTGGTTAGCTTCAGTTAGCTCATTGGTTAGCCGGGGTTAGCTCATTGGTTAGCCTGGGTTAGCTCATTCCTCGGTTAGCTCATTGGTTATTCTGGGTTAGCTTCAGTTAGCTCATTGGTTAGCCTCGGTTAGCTCATTGGTTAGCATCAGTTAGCTCATTGGTTAGCCTCAGTTAGCTCATTGGTTAGCCTCGGTTAGCTCATTGGTTAGCCTGGGTTAGCTCATTCCTCGGTTAGCTCATTGGTTAGCCTGGGTTAGCTCATTGGTTTGCCTGGGTTAGCTCATTCCTCGGTTAGCTCATTGGTTAGCCTGGGTTAGCTTCAATTAGCTCATTGGTTAGCCTCGGTTAGCTCATTGGTTAGCCTGGTTTAGCTCATTACTCGGTTAGCTCATTGGTTAGCCTGGGTTAGCTCATTGGTTAGCATCAGTTAGCTCATTGGTTAGCCTCAGTTAGCTCATTGGTTAGCTTCGGTTAGCTCATTGGTTAGCCTGGGTTAGCTCATTGGTTAGCCTGGGTTAGCTCATTGGTTAGCTTCAGTTAGCTCATTGGTTAGCCTCGGTTAGCTCATAGGTTAGCCTGGGTTAGCTCATTCCTCGGTTAGCTCATTGGTTAGCCTGGGTTAGCTTCAGTTAGCTCATTGGTTAGCCTCGGTTAGCTCATTGGTTAGCATCAGTTAGCTCATTGGTTATCCTCAGTTAGCTCATTGGTTAGTCTTGGTTAGCTCATTGGTTAGATTCAGTTAGCTCATTGGTTAGCCTGGGCTAGCTCATTGGTTAGCCTGTGTTAGCTCATTGGTTAGCCTGGGTTAGCTCATTGGTTAGCATCAGTTAGCTCATTGGTTAGCCTCAGTTAGCTCATTGGTTAGCCTCGGTTAGCTCATTGGTTAGCCTGGGTTAGCTCATTACTCGGTTAGCTCATTGGTTAGCCTCGGTTAGCTCATTGGTTAGCTTCAGTTAGCTCATTGGTTAGCCTGGGCTAGCTCATTGGTTAGCCTGGGTTAGCTCATTGGTTAGCCTGGGTTAGCTCATTGGTTAGCTTCAGTTAGCGCATTGGTTAGCCTCGGTTAGCTCATTGGTTAGCATCAGTTAGCTCATTGTTTAGCTTCAGTTAGCTCATTGGTTAGCTTCAGTTAGCTCATTGGTTAGCCTCGGTTAGCTCATTGGTTAGCATGGGTTAGCTCATTGGTTAGCATCAGTTAGCTCATTGGTTAGCCTCAGTTAGCTCATTGGTTAGCATCAGTTAGCTCATTGCTTAGCCTCGGTTAGCTCATTGGTTAGCTTCAGTTAGCTCATTGGTTAGCTTCATTTAGCCAATTGGTTAGCCTCGGTTAGCTCATTGGTTAGCCTGGGTTAGCTCATTCCTCGGTTAGCTCATTGGTTAGCCTGGGTTAGCTCATTCGTTAGCTTCAGTTAGCTAATTGGTTAGCCTGGGTTAGCTCATTGGTTAGCCTCGGTTAGCTCATTGGTTAGCCTGGGTTAGCTCATTGGTTAGCCTGGATTAGCTCATTGGCTAGCATCAGTTAGCTCATTGGTTAGCCTCAGTTAGCTCAATGGTTAGCATCAGTTAGCTCATTGGTTAGCCTCAGTTAGCTCATTGGTTAGCCTCGGTTAGCTCATTAGTTAGCCTGGGTTAGCTCATTGGTTAGCCTGGGTTAGCTCATTGGTTAGCTTCAGTTAGCTCATTGGTTAGCCTGGGTTAGCTCATTGGTTAGCCTGGGTTAGCTCATTCCTCGGTTAGCTCATTGGTTATTCTGGGTTAGCTTCAGTTAGCTCATTGGTTAGCCTCGGTTAGCTCATTGGTTAGCATCAGTTAGCTCATTGGTTAGCCTCAGTTAGCTCATTGGTTAGCCTCGGTTAGCTCATTGGTTAGCCTGGGTTAGCTCATTCCTCGGTTAGCTCATTGGTTAGCCTGGGTTAGCTCATTGGTTTGCCTGGGTTAGCTCATTCCTCGGTTAGCTCATTGGTTAGCCTGGGTTAGCTTCAATTAGCTCATTGGTTAGCCTCGGTTAGCTCATTGGTTAGCCTGGTTTAGCTCATTACTCGGTTAGCTCATTGGTTAGCCTCGGTTAGCTCATTGGTTAGCTTCAGTTAGCTCATTGGTTAGCCTGGGCTAGCTCATTGGTTAGCATCAGTTAGCTCATTGGTTAGCCTGGGTTAGCTCATTGGTTAGCATCAGTTAGCTCATTGGTTAGCCTCAGTTAGCTCATTGGTTAGCATCAGTTAGCTCATTGTTTAGCCTCTGTTAGCTCCTTGGTTAGCTTCAGTTAGCTCATTGGTTAGCATCAGTTAGCTCATTGTTTAGCCTCAGTTAGCTCATTGGTTAGCCTGGGTTAGCTCATTGGTTAGCCTGGGTTAGCTCATTGGTTAGATTCAGTTAGCTCATTGGTTAGCCTGGGCTAGCTCATTGGTTAGCCTGGGTTTGCTCATTGGTTAGCATCAGTTAGCTCATTGGTTAGCCTCAGTTAGCTCATTGGTTATCCTCGGTTAGCTCATTGGTTAGCCTGGGTTAGCTCATTGGTTAGCCTGGGTTAGCTCATTGGTTAGCTTCAGTTAGCTCATTGGTTAGCCTCGGTTAGCTCATTGGTTAGCCTGGGTTAGCTCATTGGTTAGCATCAGTTAGTTCATTGGTTAGCCTCAGTTAGCTCATTGGTTAGCCTCGGTTAGCTCATTGGTTAGCCTGGGTTAGCTCATTGGTTAGCTTCAGTTAGCTCATTGGTTAGCCTCGGTTAGCTCATTGGTTAGCCTGGGTTAGCTCATTCCTCGGTTAGCTCATTGGTTAGCCTGGGTTAGCTTCAGTTAGCTCATTGGTTAGCCTCGGTTAGCTCATTGGTTAGCATCAGTTAGCTCATTGGTTAGCCTCAGTTAGCTCATTGGTTAGCCTCGGTTAGCTCATTGGTTAGATTCAGTTAGCTCATTGGTTAGCCTCGGTTAGCTCATTGGTTAGCCTGGGTTAGCTCATTGGTTAGCATCAGTTAGCTCATTGGTTAGCCTCAGTTAGCTCATTGGTTAGCTTCGGTTAGCTCATTGGTTAGCCTGGGTTAGCTCATTGGTTAGCCTGGGTTAGCTCATTGGTTAGCTTCAGTTAGCTCATTGGTTAGCCTCGGTTAGCTCATAGGTTAGCCTGGGTTAGCTCATTCCTCGGTTAGCTCATTGGTTAGCCTGGGTTAGCTTCAGTTAGCTCATTGGTTAGCCTCGGTTAGCTCATTGGTTAGATTCAGTTAGCTCATTGGTTAGCCTCAGTTAGCTCGTTGGTTAGCCTCGGTTAGCTCATTGGTTAGATTCAGTTAGCTCATTGGTTAGCCTGGGCTAGCTCATTGGTTAGCCTGTGTTAGCTCATTGGTTAGCCTGGGTTAGCTCATTGGTTAGCTTCAGTTAGCTCATTGGTTAGCCTCGGTTAGCTCATTGGTTAGCCTGGGTTAGCTCATTGGTTAGCATCAGTTAGCTCATTGGTTAGCCTCAGTTAGCTCATTGGTTAGCCTTGGTTAGCTCATTGGTTAGCCTGGGTTAGATCATTACTCGGTTAGCTCATTGGTTAGCCTCGGTTAGCTCATTGGTTAGCTTCAGTTAGCTCATTGGTTAGCCTGGGCTAGCTCATTGGTTAGCCTGGGTTAGCTCATTGGTTAGCCTGGGTTAGCTCATTGGTTAGCTTCAGTTAGCTCATTGGTTAGCTCATTGGTTAGCATCAGTTAGCTCATTGTTTAGCTTCAGTTAGCTCATTGGTTAGCTTCAGTTAGCTCATTGGTTAGCCTGGGTTAGCTCATTGGTTAGCCTGGGTTAGCTCATTGGTTAGCATCAGTTAGCTCATTGGTTAGCCTCGGTTAGCTAATTGGTTAGCTTCAGTTAGCTCATTGGTTAGCTTCATTTAGCCAATTGGTTAGCCTCGGTTAGCTCATTGGTTAGCCTGGGTTAGCTCATTGGTTAGCATCAGTTAGCTCATTGGTTAGCCTCAGTTAGCTCATTGGTTATCCTCGGTTAGCTCATTGGTTAGCCTGGGTTAGCTCATTGGTTAGCCTGGGTTAGCTCATTGGTTAGCTTCAGTTAGCTAATTGGTTAGCCTGCGTTAGCTCATTGGTTAGCCTGGGTTAGCTCATTCCTCGGTTAGCTCATTGGTTAGCCTGGGTTAGCTTCAGTTAGCTCATTGGTTAGCCTCGGTTAGCTCATTGGTTAGCATCAGTTAGCTCATTGGTTAGCCTCAGTTAGCTCATTGGTTAGCCTCGGTTAGCTCATTGGTTAGATTCAGTTAGCTCATTGGTTAGCCTCGGTTAGCTCATTGGTTAGCCTGGGTTAGCTCATTGGTTAGCATCAGTTAGTTCATTGGTTAGCCTCAGTTAGCTCATTGGTTAGCCTCGGTTAGCTCATTGGTTAGCTTGGGTTAGCTCATTGGTTAGCTTCAGTTAGCTCATTGGTTAGCCTCGGTTAGCTCATTGGTTAGCCTGGGTTAGCTCATTCCTCGGTTAGCTCATTGGTTAGCCTGGGTTAGCTTCAGTTAGCTCATTGGTTAGCCTCGGTTAGCTCATTGGTTAGCATCAGTTAGCTCATTGGTTAGCCTCAGTTAGCTCATTGGTTAGCCTCGGTTAGCTCATTGGTTAGATTCAGTTAGCTCATTGGTTAGCCTTGGTTAGCTCATTGGTTAGCCTGGGTTAGCTCATTGGTTAGCATCAGTTAGCTCATTGGTTAGCCTCAGTTAGCTCATTGGTTAGCTTCGGTTAGCTCATTGGTTAGCCTGGGTTAGCTCATTGGTTAGCCTGGGTTAGCTCATTGGTTAGCTTCAGTTTGCTCATTGGTTAGCCTCGGTTAGCTCATAGGTTAGCATGGGTTAGCTCATTCCTCGGTTAGCTCATTGGTTAGCCTGGGTTAGCTTCAGTTAGCTCATTGGTTAGCCTCGGTTAGCTCATTGGTTAGCATCAGTTAGCTCATTGGTTATCCTCAGTTAGCTCATTGGTTAGTCTCAGTTAGCTCATTGGTTAGATTCAGTTAGCTCATTGGTTAGCCTGGGCTAGCTCATTGGTTAGCCTGTGTTAGCTCATTGGTTAGCCTGGGTTAGCTCAATGGTTAGCTTCAGTTAGCTCATTGGTTAGCCTCGGTTAGCTCATTGGTTAGCCTTGGTTGGCTCATTGATTAGCATCAGTTAGCTCATTGGTTAGCCTCAGTTAGCTCATTGGTTAGCCTCGGTTAGCTCATTGGTTAGCCTGGGTTAGCTCATTACTCGGTTAGCTCATTGGTTAGCCTTGGTTAGCTCATTGGTTAGCTTCAGTTAGCTCATTGGTTAGCCTGGGCTAGCTCATTGGTTAGCCTGGGTTAGCTCATTGGTTAGCCTGGGTTAGCTCATTGGTTAGCTTCAGTTAGCTCATTGGTTAGCCTCGGTTAGCTCATTGGTTAGCATCAGTTAGCTCATTGTTTAGCTTCAGTTAGCTCATTGGTTAGCTTCAGTTAGCTCATTGGTTAGCCTCGGTTAGCTCATTGGTTAGCCTGGGTTGGCTAATTGGTTAGCATCAATTATCTCATTGGTTAGCCTCAGTTAGCTCATTGGTTAGCATCAGTTAGCTCATTGCTTAGCCTCGGTTAGCTCATTGGTTAGCTTCAGTTAGCTCATTGGTTAGCTTCATTTATCCAATTGGTTAGCCTCGGTTAGCTCATTGGTTAGCCTGGGTTAGCTCATTCCTCGGTTAGCTCATTGGTTAGCCTGGGTTAGCTCATTGGTTAGCTTCAGTTAGCTAATTGGTTAGCCTGGGTTAGCTCATTGGTTAGCCTTGGTTAGCTCATTGGTTAGCCTGGGTTAGCTCATTGGTTAGCCTGTATTAGCTCATTGGTTAGCATCAGTTAGCTCATTGGTTAGCCTCAGTTAGCTCAATGGTTAGCATCAGTTAGCTCATTGGTTAGCCTCGGTTAGCTCATTGGTTAGCTTCAGTTAGCTCATTGGTTAGCTTCAGTTAGCTCATTGGTTAGCCTCGGTTAGCTCATTGGTTAGCCTGGGTTAGCTCATTCCTCGGTCAGCCGGGGTTAGCTCATTGGTTAGCTTCAGTTAGCTCATTGGTTAGCCTCGGTTAGCTAATTGGTTAGCATCAGTTAGCTCATTAGTTAGCCTCAGTTAGCTCATTGTTAGCTTCAGTTAGCTCATTGGTTAGCCTGGGTTAGCTCATTGGTTAGCTTTGGTTAGCTCATTGGTTAGCCTGGGTTAGCTCATTGTTTAGCCTCGGTTAGCTCATTGGTTAGCCTCAGTTAGCTCATTGGTTAGCCTCGGTTAACTCATTGGTTAGATTCAGTTAGCTCATTGGTTAGCCTGGGCTAGCTCATTGGTTAGCCTGGGTTAGCTCATTGGTTAGCCTGGGTTAGCTCATTGGTTAGCTTCAGTTAGCTCATTGGTTAGCCTCGGTTAGCTCATTGGTTAGCATGGGTTAGCTCATAGGTTAGCATCAGTTAGCTCATTGGTTAGCCTCAGTTAGCTCATTGGTTAGCCTCGGTTAGCTCATTAGTTAGCCTGGGTTAGATCATTGGTTAGCCTGAGTTAGCTCATTGGTTAGCTTCAGTTAGCTCATTGGTTAGCCTGGGTTAGCTCATTGGTTAGCCTGGGTTAGCTCATTCCTCGGTTAGCTCATTGGTTATCCTGGGTTAGCTTCAGTTAGCTCATTGGTTAGCCTCGGTTAGCTCATTGGTTAGCATCAGTTAGCTCATTGGTTAGCCTCAGTTAGCTCATTGGTTAGCCTCGGTTAACTCATTGGTTAGCCTGGGTTAGCTCATTCCTCGGTTAGCTCATTGGTTAGCCTGGGTTAGCTCATTGGTTTGCCTGGGTTAGCTCATTCCTCGGTTAGCTCATTGGTTAGCCTGGGTTAGCTTCAGTTAGCTCATTGGTTAGCCTCGGTTAGCTCATTGGTTAGCCTGGGTTAGCTCATTACTCGGTTAGCTCATTGGTTAGCCTCGGTTAGCTCATTGGTTAGCTTCAGTTAGCTCATTGGTTAGCCTGGGCTAGCTCATTGGTTAGCATCAGTTAGCTCATTGTTTAGCTTCAGTTAGCTCATTGGTTAGCTTCAGTTAGCTCATTGGTTAGCCTCGGTTAGCTCATTGGTTAGCCTGGGTTAGCTCATTGGTTAGCATCAGTTAGCTCATTGGTTAGCCTCAGTTAGCTCATTGGTTAGCATCAGTTAGCTCATTGTTTAGCCTCTGTTAGCTCATTGGTTAGCTTCAGTTAGCTCATTGGTTAGCTTCAGTTAGCTCATTGGTTAGCCTCGGTTAGCTCATTGGTTAGCCTGGGTTAGCTCATTGGTTAGCTTCAGTTAGCTCATTGGTTAGCCTCGGTTAGCTCATTGGTTAGCATCAGTTAGCTCATTGGTTAGCCTCAGTTAGCTCATTGTTAGCTTCAGTTAGCTCATTGGTTAGCCTGGGTTAGCCTGGGTTAGCTCCAGTTAGCTCATTGGTTAGCATCAGTTAGCTCATTGTTTAGCCTCAGTTAGCTCATTGGTTAGCCTGGGTTAGCTCATTGGTTAGCCTCGGTTAGCTCATTGGTTAGCCTGGGTTAGCTCATTGGTTAGCCTGGATTAGCTCATTGGCTAGCATCAGTTAGCTCATTGGTTAGCCTCAGTTAGCTCAATGGTTAGCATCAGTTAGCTCATTGGTTAGCCTCCGTTAGCTCATTGGTTAGCTTCAGTTAGCTCATTGGTTAGCTTCAGTTAGCTCATTGGTTAGCCTCGGTTAGCTCATTGGTTAGCCTGGGTTAGCTCATTCCTCGGTTAGCCGGGGTTAGCTCATTGGTTAGCTTCAGTTAGCTCATTGGTTAGCCTCGGTTAGCTCATTGGTTAGCATCAGTTAGCTCATTAGTTAGCCTCAGTTAGCTCATTGTTAGCTTCAGTTAGCTCATTGGTTAGCCTGGGTTAGCCTGGGTTAGCTCATTGGTTAGCTTCGGTTAGCTCATTGGTTAGCCTGGGTTAGCTCATTAGTTAGCCTCGGTTAGCTCATTGGTTAGCTTCAGTTAGCTCATTGGTTAGCCTCGGTTAGCTCATTGGTTAGCATCAGTTAGCTCATTGGTTAGCCTCAGTTAGCTCATTGGTTAGCCTCGGTTAACTCATTGGTTAGATTCAGTTAGCTCATTGGTTAGCCTGGGCTAGCTCATTGGTTAGCCTGGGTTAGCTCATTGGTTAGCCTGGGTTAGCTCATTGGTTAGCTTCAGTTAGCTCATTGGTTAGCCTCGGTTAGCTCATTGGTTAGCATGGGTTAGCTCATAGGTTAGCATCAGTTAGCTCATTGGTTAGCCTCAGTTAGCTCATTGGTTAGCCTCCGTTAGCTCATTAGTTAGCCTGGGTTAGCTCATTGGTTAGCCTGGGTTAGCTCATTGGTTAGCTTCAGTTAGCTCATTGGTTAGCCTGGGTTAGCTCATTGGTTAGCCTGGGTTAGCTCATTCCTCGGTTAGCTCATTGGTTAGCCTGGGTTAGCTTCAGTTAGCTCATTGGTTAGCCTCGGTTAGCTCATTGGTTAGCATCAGTTAGCTCATTGGTTAGCCTCGGTTAGCTCATTGGTTAGCATGGGTTAGCTCATAGGTTAGCATCAGTTAGCTCATTGGTTAGCCTCAGTTAGCTCATTGGTTAGCCTCCGTTAGCTCATTAGTTAGCCTGGGTTAGCTCATTGGTTAGCCTGGGTTAGCTCATTGGTTAGCTTCAGTTAGCTCATTGGTTAGCCTGGGTTAGCTCATTGGTTAGCCTGGGTTAGCTCATTCCTCGGTTAGCTCATTGGTTAGCCTGGGTTAGCTCATTGGTTAGCTTCAGTTAGCTCATTGGTTAGCCTGGGTTAGCTCATTGGTTAGATTCAGTTGGCTCATTGGTTAGCCTGGGTTAGCTCATTGGTTAGCATCAGTTAGCTCATTGGTTAGCCTCAGTTAGCTCATTGGTTATCCTCGGTTAGCTCATTGGTTAGCCTGGGTTAGCTCATTGGTTAGCCTGGGTTAGCTCATTGGTTAGCTTCAGTTAGCTCATTGGTTAGCCTCGGTTAGCTCATTGGTTAGCCTGGGTTAGCTCATTCCTCGGTTAGCTCATTGGTTAGCCTGGGTTAGCTTCAGTTAGCTCATTGGTTAGCCTCGGTTAGCTCATTGGTTAGCATCAGTTAGCTCATTGGTTAGCCTCAGTTAGCTCATTGGTTAGCCTCGGTTAGCTCATTGGTTAGATTCAGTTAGCTCATTGGTTAGCCTCGGTTAGCTCATTGGTTAGCCTGGGTTAGCTCATTGGTTAGCATCAGTTAGTTCATTGGTTAGCCTCAGATAGCTCATTGGTTAGCCTCGGTTAGCTCATTGGTTAGCCTGGGTTAGCTCATTGGTTAGCTTCAGTTAGCTCATTGGTTAGCCTCGGTTAGCTCATTGGTTAGCCTGGGTTAGCTCATTCCTCGGTTAGCTCATTGGTTAGCCCGGGTTAGCTTCAGTTAGCTCATTGGTTAGCCTCGGTTAGCTCATTGGTTAGCATCAGTTAGCTCATTGGTTAGCCTCAGTTAGCTCATTGGTTAGCCTCGGTTAGCTCATTGGTTAGATTCAGTTAGCTCATTGGTTAGCCTTGGTTAGCTCATTGGTTAGCCTGGGTTAGCTCATTGGTTAGCATCAGTTAGCTCATTGGTTAGCCTCAGTTAGCTCATTGGTTAGCTTCGGTTAGCTCATTGGTTAGCCTGGGTTAGCTCATTGGTTAGCCTGGGTTAGCTCATTGGTTAGCTTCAGTTAGCTCATTGGTTAGCCTCGGTTAGCTCATAGGTTAGCATGGGTTAGCTCATTCCTCGGTTAGCTCATTGGTTAGCCTGTGTTAGCTCATTGGTTAGCCTGGGTTAGCTCAATGGTTAGCTTCAGTTAGCTCATTGGTTAGCCTCGGTTAGCTCATTGGTTAGCCTGGGTTGGCTCATTGGTTAGCATCAGTTAGCTCATTGGTTAGCCTCAGTTAGTTCATTGGTTAGCCTCGGTTAGCTCATTGGTTAGCCTGGGTTAGCTCATTACTCAGTTAGCTCATTGGTTAGCCTCGGTTAGCTCATTGGTTAGCTTCAGTTAGCTCATTGGTTAGCCTGGGCTAGCTCATTGGTTAGCCTGGGTTAGCTCATTGGTTAGCCTGGGTTAGCTCATTGGTTAGCTTCAGTTAGCTCATTGGTTAGCCTCGGTTAGCTCATTGGTTAGCATCAATTAGCTCATTGTTTAGCTTCAGTTAGCTCATTGGTTAGCTTCAGTTAGCTCATTGGTTAGCCTCGGTTAGCTCATTGGTTAGCCTGGGTTGGCTCATTGGTTAGCATCAGTTAGCTCATTGGTTAGCCTCAGTTAGCTCATTGGTTAGCATCAGTTAGCTCATTGCTTAGCCTCGGTTAGCTCATTGGTTAGCTTCAGTTAGCTCATTGGTTAGCTTCATTTAGCCAATTGGTTATCCTCGGTTAGCTCATTGGTTAGCCTGTGTTAGCTCATTCCTCGGTTAGCTCATTGGTTAGCCTGGGTTAGCTCATTGGTTAGCTTCAGTTAGCTAATTGGTTAGCCTTGGTTAGCTCATTGGTTAGCCTTGGTTAGCTCATTGGTTAGCCTGGGTTAGCTCATTGGTTAGCCTGGATTAGCTCATTGGTTAGCATCAGTTAGCTCATTGGTTTGGCTCAGTTAGCTCAATGGTTAGCATCAGTTAGCTCATTGGTTAGCCTCGGTTAGCTCATTGGTTAGCTTCAGTTAGCTCATTGGTTAGCTTCAGTTAGCTCATTGGTTAGCCTCGGTTAGCTCATTGGTTAGCCTGGGTTAGCTCATTCCTCGGTTAGCCGGGGTTAGCTCATTGGTTAGCTTCAGTTAGCTCATTGGTTAGCCTCGGTTAGCTAATTGGTTAGCATCAGTTAGCTCATTAGTTAGCCTCAGTTAGCTCATTGGTTAGATTCAGTTAGCTCATTGGTTAGCCTCGGTTAGCTCATTGGTTAGCCTGGGTTAGCTCATTGGTTAGCATCAGTTAGCTCATTGGTTAGCCTCAGTTAGCTCATTGGTTAGCCTCAGTTAGCTCATTGGTTAGCCTGGGTTAGCTCATTGGTTAGCCTGGGTTAGCTCATTGGTTATCTTTAGTTAGCTCATTGGTTAGCCTGGGTTAGCTCATTGGTTAGCCTCGGTTAGCTCATTGGTTAGCCTGGGTTAGCTCATTGGTTAGTCTCAGTTAGCTCATTGGTTAGATTCAGTTAGCTCATTGGTTAGCCTGGGCTAGCTCATTGGTTAGCTTCAGTTAGCTCATTGGTTATCTTTAGTTAGCTCATTGGTTAGCCTGGGTTAGCTCATTGGTTAGCCTCGGTTAGCTCATTGGTTAGCCTCGGTTAGCTCATTGGTTAGATTCAGTTAGCTCATTGGTTAGCCTTGGTTAGCTCATTGGTTAGCCTGGGTTAGCTCATTGGTTAGCATCAGTTAGCTCATTGGTTAGCCTCAGTTAGCTCATTGGTTAGCTTCGGTTAGCTCATTGGTTAGCCTGGGTTAGCTCATTGGTTAGCCTGGGTTAGCTCATTAGTTAGCTTCAGTTTGCTCATTGGTTAGCCTCGGTTAGCTCATAGGTTAGCATGGGTTAGCTCATTCCTCGGTTAGCTCATTGGTTAGCCTGGGTTAGCTTCAGTTAGCTCATTGGTTAGCCTCGGTTAGCTCATTGGTTAGCATCAGTTAGCTCATTGGTTATCCTCAGTTAGCTCATTGGTTAGTCTCAGTTAGCTCATTGGTTAGATTCAGTTAGCTCATTGGTTAGCCTGGGCTAGCTCATTGGTTAGCCTGTGTTAGCTCATTGGTTAGCCTGGGTTAGCTCAATGGTTAGCTTCAGTTAGCTCATTGGTTAGCCTCGGTTAGCTCATTGGTTAGCCTTGGTTGGCTCATTTATTAGCATCAGTTAGCTCATTGGTTAGCCTCAGTTAGCTCATTGGTTAGCCTCGGTTAGCTCATTGGTTAGCCTGGGTTAGCTCATTACTCGGTTAGCTCATTGGTTAGCCTTGGTTAGCTCATTGGTTAGCTTCAGTTAGCTCATTGGTTAGCCTGGGCTAGCTCATTGGTTAGCCTGGGTTAGCTCATTGGTTAGCCTGGGTTAGCTCATTGGTTAGCTTCAGTTAGCTCATTGGTTAGCCTCGGTTAGCTCATTGGTTAGCATCAGTTAGCTCATTGTTTAGCTTCAGTTAGCTCATTGGTTAGCTTCAGTTAGCTCATTGGTTAGCCTCGGTTAGCTCATTGGTTAGCCTGGGTTGGCTAATTGGTTAGCATCAGTTATCTCATTGGTTAGCCTCAGTTAGCTCATTGGTTAGCATCAGTTAGCTCATTGCTTAGCCTCGGTTAGCTCATTGGTTAGCTTCAGTTAGCTCATTGGTTAGCTTCATTTATCCAATTGGTTAGCCTCGGTTAGCTCATTGGTTAGCCTGGGTTAGCTCATTCCTCGGTTAGCTCATTGGTTAGCCTGGGTTAGCTCATTGGTTAGCTTCAGTTAGCTAATTGGTTAGCCTGGGTTAGCTCATTGGTTAGCCTTGGTTAGCTCATTGGTTAGCCTGGGTTAGCTCATTGGTTAGCCTGTATTAGCTCATTGGTTAGCATCAGTTAGCTCATTGGTTAGCCTCAGTTAGCTCAATGGTTAGCATCAGTTAGCTCATTGGTTAGCCTCGGTTAGCTCATTGGTTAGCTTCAGTTAGCTCATTGGTTAGCTTCAGTTAGCTCATTGGTTAGCCTCGGTTAGCTCATTGGTTAGCCTGGGTTAGCTCATTCCTCGGTCAGCCGGGGTTAGCTCATTGGTTAGCTTCAGTTAGCTCATTGGTTAGCCTCGGTTAGCTAATTGGTTAGCATCAGTTAGCTCATTAGTTAGCCTCAGTTAGCTCATTGTTAGCTTCAGTTAGCTCATTGGTTAGCCTGGGTTAGCTCATTGGTTAGCTTTGGTTAGCTCATTGGTTAGCCTGGGTTAGCTCATTGGTTAGCCTCGGTTAGCTCATTGGTTAGCCTCAGTTAGCTCATTGGTTAGCCTCGGTTAACTCATTGGTTAGATTCAGTTAGCTCATTGGTTAGCCTGGGCTAGCTCATTGGTTAGCCTGGGTTAGCTCATTGGTTAGCCTGGGTTAGCTCATTGGTTAGCTTCAGTTAGCTCATTGGTTAGCCTCGGTTAGCTCATTGGTTAGCATGGGTTAGCTCATAGGTTAGCATCAGTTAGCTCATTGGTTAGCCTCAGTTAGCTCATTGGTTAGCCTCGGTTAGCTCATTAGTTAGCCTGGGTTAGATCATTGGTTAGCCTGGGTTAGCTCATTGGTTAGCTTCAGTTAGCTCATTGGTTAGCCTGGGTTAGCTCATTGGTTAGCCTGGGTTAGCTCATTCCTCGGTTAGCTCATTGGTTATCCTGGGTTAGCTTCAGTTAGCTCATTGGTTAGCCTCGGTTAGCTCATTGGTTAGCATCAGTTAGCTCATTGGTTAGCCTCAGTTAGCTCATTGGTTAGCCTCGGTTAACTCATTGGTTAGCCTGGGTTAGCTCATTCCTCGGTTAGCTCATTGGTTAGCCTGGGTTAGCTCATTGGTTTGCCTGGGTTAGCTCATTCCTCGGTTAGCTCATTGGTTAGCCTGGGTTAGCTTCAGTTAGCTCATTGGTTAGCCTCGGTTAGCTCATTGGTTAGCCTGGGTTAGCTCATTACTCGGTTAGCTCATTGGTTAGCCTCGGTTAGCTCATTGGTTAGCTTCAGTTAGCTCATTGGTTAGCCTGGGCTAGCTCATTGGTTAGCATCAGTTAGCTCATTGTTTAGCTTCAGTTAGCTCATTGGTTAGCTTCAGTTAGCTCATTGGTTAGCCTCGGTTAGCTCATTGGTTAGCCTGGGTTAGCTCATTGGTTAGCATCAGTTAGCTCATTGGTTAGCCTCAGTTAGCTCATTGGTTAGCATCAGTTAGCTCATTGTTTAGCCTCTGTTAGCTCATTAGTTAGCTTCAGTTAGCTCATTGGTTAGCTTCAGTTAGCTCATTGGTTAGCCTCGGTTAGCTCATTGGTTAGCCTGGGTTAGCTCATTGGTTAGCTTCAGTTAGCTCATTGGTTAGCCTCGGTTAGCTCATTGGTTAGCATCAGTTAGCTCATTGGTTAGCCTCAGTTAGCTCATTGTTAGCTTCAGTTAGCTCATTGGTTAGCCTGGGTTAGCCTGGGTTAGCTCCAGTTAGCTCATTGGTTAGCATCAGTTAGCTCATTGTTTAGCCTCAGTTAGCTCATTGGTTAGCCTGGGTTAGCTCATTGGTTAGCCTCGGTTAGCTCATTGGTTAGCCTGGGTTAGCTCATTGGTTAGCCTGGATTAGCTCATTGGCTAGCATCAGTTAGCTCATTGGTTAGCCTCAGTTAGCTCAATGGTTAGCATCAGTTAGCTCATTGGTTAGCCTCCGTTAGCTCATTGGTTAGCTTCAGTTAGCTCATTGGTTAGCTTCAGTTAGCTCATTGGTTAGCCTCGGTTAGCTCATTGGTTAGCCTGGGTTAGCTCATTCCTCTGTTAGCCGGGGTTAGCTCATTGGTTAGCTTCAGTTAGCTCATTGGTTAGCCTCGGTTAGCTCATTGGTTAGCATCAGTTAGCTCATTAGTTAGCCTCAGTTAGCTCATTGTTAGCTTCAGTTAGCTCATTGGTTAGCCTGGGTTAGCCTGGGTTAGCTCATTGGTTAGCTTCGGTTAGCTCATTGGTTAGCCTGGGTTAGCTCATTAGTTAGCCTCGGTTAGCTCATTGGTTAGCTTCAGTTAGCTCATTGGTTAGCCTCGGTTAGCTCATTGGTTAGCATCAGTTAGCTCATTGGTTAGCCTCAGTTAGCTCATTGGTTAGCCTCGGTTAACTCATTGGTTAGATTCAGTTAGCTCATTGGTTAGCCTGGGCTAGCTCATTGGTTAGCCTGGGTTAGCTCATTGGTTAGCCTGGGTTAGCTCATTGGTTAGCTTCAGTTAGCTCATTGGTTAGCCTCGGTTAGCTCATTGGTTAGCATGGGTTAGCTCATAGGTTAGCATCAGTTAGCTCATTGGTTAGCCTCAGTTAGCTCATTGGTTAGCCTCCGTTAGCTCATTAGTTAGCCTGGGTTAGCTCATTGGTTAGCCTGGGTTAGCTCATTGGTTAGCTTCAGTTAGCTCATTGGTTAGCCTGGGTTAGCTCATTGGTTAGCCTGGGTTAGCTCATTCCTCGGTTAGCTCATTGGTTATCCTGGGTTAGCTTCAGTTAGCTCATTGGTTAGCCTCGGTTAGCTCATTGGTTAGCATCAGTTAGCTCATTGGTTAGCCTCAGTTAACTCATTGGTTAGCCTCGGTTAGCTCATTGGTTAGCCTGGGTTAGCTCATTCCTCGGTTAGCTCATTGGTTAGCCTGGGTTAGCTCATTGGTTTGCCTGGGTTAGCTCATTCCTCGGTTAGCTCATTGGTTAGCCTGGGTTAGCTTCAATTAGCTCATTGGTTAGCCTCGGTTAGCTCATTGGTTAGCCTGGTTTAGCTCATTACTCGGTTAGCTCATTGGTTAGCCTCGGTTAGCTCATTGGTTAGCTTCAGTTAGCTCATTGGTTAGCCTGGGCTAGCTCATTGGTTAGCATCAGTTAGCTCATTGGTTAGCCTGGGTTAGCTCATTGGTTAGCATCAGTTAGCTCATTGGTTAGCTTCAGTTAGCTCATTGGTTAGCATCAGTTAGCTCATTGTTTAGCCTCTGTTAGCTCCTTGGTTAGCTTCAGTTAGCTCATTGGTTAGCTTCAGTTAGCTCATTGGTTAGCCTCGGTTAGCTCATTGGTTAGCCTGGGTTAGCTCATTGGTTAGCTTCAGTTAGCTCATTGGTTAGCCTCGGTTAGCTCATTGGTTAGCATCAGTTAGCTCATTGGTTAGCCTCAGTTAGCTCATTGTTAGCTTCAGTTAGCTCATTGGTTAGCCTGGGTTAGCCTGGGTTAGCTCCAGTTAGCTCATTGGTTAGCATCAGTTAGCTCATTGTTTAGCCTCAGTTAGCTCATTGGTTAGCCTGGGTTAGCTCATTGGTTAGCCTGGGTTAGCTCATTGGTTAGATTCAGTTAGCTCATTGGTTAGCTTCAGTTAGCTCATTGGTTAGCCTCGGTTAGCTCATTGGTTAGCATCAGTTAGCTCATTGGTTAGCCTCAGTTAGCTCATTGGTTATCCTCGGTTAGCTCATTGGTTAGCCTGGGTTAGCTCATTGGTTAGCCTGGGTTAGCTCATTGGTTAGCTTCAGTTAGCTCATTGGTTAGCCTCGGTTAGCTCATTGGTTAGCCTGGGTTAGCTCATTCCTCGGTTAGCTTATTGGTTAGCCTGGGTTAGCTTCAGTTAGCTCATTGGTTAGCCTCGGTTAGCTCATTGGTTAGCATCAGTTAGCTCATTGGTTTGCCTCAGTTAGCTCATTGGTTAGCCTCGGTTAGCTCATTGGTTAGATTCAGTTAGCTCATTGGTTAGCCTTGGTTAGCTCATTGGTTAGCCTGGGTTAGCTCATTGGTTAGCGTCAGTTAGTTCATTGGTTAGCCTCAGTTAGCTCATTGGTTAGCCTCGGTTAGCTCATTGGTTAGCCTGGGTTAGCTCATTGGTTAGCTTCAGTTAGCTCATTGGTTAGCCTCGGTTAGCTCATTGGTTAGCCTGGGTTAGCTCATTCCTCGGTTAGCTCATTGGTTAGCCTGGGTTAGCTTCAGTTAGCTCATTGGTTAGCCTCGGTTAGCTCATTGGTTAGATTCAGTTAGCTCATTGGTTAGCCTCGGTTAGCTCATTGGTTAGCCTGGGTTAGCTCATTGGTTAGCATCAGTTAGCTCATTGGTTAGCCTCAGTTAGCTCATTGGTTAGCTTCGGTTAGCTCATTGGTTAGCCTGGGTTAGCTCATTGGTTAGCCTGGGTTAGCTCATTGGTTAGCTTCAGTTAGCTCATTGGTTAGCCTCGGTTAGCTCATAGGTTAGCCTGGGTTAGCTCATTCCTCGGTTAGCTCATTGGTTAGCCTGGGTTAGCTTCAGTTAGCTCATTGTTTAGCCTCGGTAGCTCATTGGTTAGATGCAGTTAGCTCATTGGTTAGCCTCAGTTAGCTTGTTGGTTAGCCTCGGTTAGCTCATTGGTTAGATTCAGTTAGCTCATTGGTTAGCCTGGGCTAGCTCATTGGTTAGCCTGTGTTAGCTCATTGGTTAGCCTGGGTTAGCTCATTGGTTAGCTTCAGTTAGCTCATTGGTTAGCCTGGGCTAGCTCATTGCTTAGCCTGGGCTAGCTCATTGGTTAGCCTGGGTTAGCTCATTGGTTAGCCTGGGTTAGCTCATTGGTTAGCTTCAGTTAGCTCATTGGTTAGCCTCGGTTAGCTCATTGGTTAGCATCAGTTAGCTCATTGTTTAGCTTCAGTTAGCTCATTGGTTAGCTTCAGTTAGATCATTGGTTAGCCTGGGTTAGCTCATTGGTTAGCCTGGGTTAGCTCATTGGTTAGCATCAGTTAGCTCATTGGTTAGCCTCGGTTAGCTAATTGGTTAGCTTCAGTTAGCTCATTGGTTAGCTTCATTTAGCCAATTGGTTAGCCTCGGTTAGCTCATTGGTTAGCCTGGGTTAGCTCATTCCTCGGTTAGCTCATTGGTTAGCCTGGGTTAGCTCATTGGTTAGCTTCAGTTAGCTCATTGGTTAGCCTGGGTTAGCTCATTGGTTAGATTCAGTTGGCTCATTGGTTAGCCTGGGTTAGCTCATTGGTTAGCATCAGTTAGCTCATTGGTTAGCCTCAGTTAGCTCATTGGTTATCCTCGGTTAGCTCATTGGTTAGCCTGGGTTAGCTCATTGGTTAGCCTGGGTTAGCTCATTGGTTAGCTTCAGTTAGCTCATTGGTTAGCCTCGGTTAGCTCATTGGTTAGCCTGGGTTAGCTCATTCCTCGGTTAGCTCATTGGTTAGCCTGGGTTAGCTTCAGTTAGCTCATTGGTTAGCCTCGGTTAGCTCATTGGTTAGCATCAGTTAGCTCATTGGTTAGCCTCAGTTAGCTCATTGGTTAGCCTCGGTTAGCTCATTGGTTAGATTCAGTTAGCTCATTGGTTAGCCTCGGTTAGCTCATTGGTTAGCCTGGGTTAGCTCATTGGTTAGCATCAGTTAGTTCATTGGTTAGCCTCAGATAGCTCATTGGTTAGCCTCGGTTAGCTCATTGGTTAGCCTGGGTTAGCTCATTGGTTAGCTTCAGTTAGCTCATTGGTTAGCCTCGGTTAGCTCATTGGTTAGCCTGGGTTAGCTCATTCCTCGGTTAGCTCATTGGTTAGCCCGGGTTAGCTTCAGTTAGCTCATTGGTTAGCCTCGGTTAGCTCATTGGTTAGCATCAGTTAGCTCATTGGTTAGCCTTGGTTAGCTCATTGGTTAGCCTGGGTTAGCTCATTGGTTAGCCTGGGTTAGCTCATTGGTTAGCTTCAGTTAGCTCATTGGTTAGCCTCGGTTAGCTCATAGGTTAGCATGGGTTAGCTCATTCCTCGGTTAGCTCATTGGTTAGCATGTGTTAGCTCATTGGTTAGCCTGGGTTAGCTCAATGGTTAGCTTCAGTTAGCTCATTGGTTAGCCTCGGTTAGCTCATTGGTTAGCCTGGGTTGGCTCATTGGTTAGCATCAGTTAGCTCATTGGTTAGCCTCAGTTAGCTCATTGGTTAGCCTCGGTTAGCTCATTGGTTAGCCTGGGTTAGCTCATTACTCAGTTAGCTCATTGGTTAGCCTCGGTTAGCTCATTGGTTAGCTTCAGTTAGCTCATTGGTTAGCCTGGGCTAGCTCATTGGTTAGCCTGGGTTAGCTCATTGGTTAGCCTGGGTTAGCTCATTGGTTAGCTTCAGTTAGCTCATTGGTTAGCCTCGGTTAGCTCATTGGTTAGCATCAATTAGCTCATTGTTTAGCTTCAGTTAGCTCATTGGTTAGCTTCAGTTAGCTCATTGGTTAGCCTCGGTTAGCTCATTGGTTAGCCTGGGTTGGCTCATTGGTTAGCATCAGTTAGCTCATTGGTTAGCCTCAGTTAGCTCATTGGTTAGCATCAGTTAGCTCATTGCTTAGCCTCGGTTAGCTCATTGGTTAGCTTCAGTTAGCTCATTGGTTAGCTTCATTTAGCCAATTGGTTATCCTCGGTTAGCTCATTGGTTAGCCTGTGTTAGCTCATTCCTCGGTTAGCTCATTGGTTAGCCTGGGTTAGCTCATTGGTTAGCTTCAGTTAGCTAATTGGTTAGCCTTGGTTAGCTCATTGGTTAGCCTTGGTTAGCTCATTGGTTAGCCTGGGTTAGCTCATTGGTTAGCCTGGATTAGCTCATTGGTTAGCATCAGTTAGCTCATTGGTTAGGCTCAGTTAGCTCAATGGTTAGCATCAGTTAGCTCATTGGTTAGCCTCGGTTAGCTCATTGGTTAGCTTCAGTTAGCTCATTGGTTAGCTTCAGTTAGCTCATTGGTTAGCCTCGGTTAGCTCATTGGTTAGCCTGGGTTAGCTCATTCCTCGGTTAGCCGGGGTTAGCTCATTGGTTAGCTTCAGTTAGCTCATTGGTTAGCCTCAGTTAGCTAATTGGTTAGCATCAGTTAGCTCATTAGTTAGCCTCAGTTAGCTCATTGGTTAGATTCAGTTAGCTCATTGGTTAGCCTCGGTTAGCTCATTGGTTAGCCTGGGTTAGCTCATTGGTTAGCATCAGTTAGCTCATTAGTTAGCCTCAGTTAGCTCATTGGTTAGATTCAGTTAGCTCATTGGTTAGCCTCGGTTAGCTCATTGGTTAGCCTGGGTTAGCTAATTGGTTAGCATCAGTTAGCTCATTAGTTAGCCTCAGTTAGCTCATTGGTTAGCCTCAGTTAGCTCATTGGTTAGCCTCAGTTAGCTCATTGGTTAGCCTCGGTTAGCTCATTAGTTAGCCTGGGTTAGATCATTGGTTAGCCTGGGTTAGCTCATTGGTTAGCTTCAGTTAGCTCATTGGTTAGCCTGGGTTAGCTCATTGGTTAGCCTGGGTTAGCTCATTCCTCGGTTAGCTCATTGGTTATCCTGGGTTAGCTTCAGTTAGCTCATTGGTTAGCCTCGGTTAGCTCATTGGTTAGCATCAGTTAGCTCATTGGTTAGCCTCAGTTAGCTCATTGGTTAGCCTCGGTTAGCTCATTGGTTAGCCTGGGTTAGCTCATTCCTCGGTTAGCTCATTGGTTAGCCTGGGTTAGCTCATTGGTTTGCCTGGGTTAGCTCATTCCTCGGTTAGCTCATTGGTTAGCCTGGGTTAGCTTCAGTTAGCTCATTGGTTAGCCTCGGTTAGCTCATTGGTTAGCCTGGGTTAGCTCATTACTCGGTTAGCTCATTGGTTAGCCTCGGTTAGCTCATTGGTTAGCTTCAGTTAGCTCATTGGTTAGCCTGGGCTAGCTCATTGGTTAGCATCAGTTAGCTCATTGTTTAGCTTCAGTTAGCTCATTGGTTAGCTTCAGTTAGCTCATTGGTTAGCCTCGGTTAGCTCATTGGTTAGCCTGGGTTAGCTCATTGGTTAGCATCAGTTAGCTCATTGGTTAGCCTCAGTTAGCTCATTGGTTAGCATCAGTTAGCTCATTGTTTAGCCTCTGTTAGCTCATTGGTTAGCTTCAGTTAGCTCATTGGTTAGCTTCAGTTAGCTCATTGGTTAGCCTCAGTTAGCTCATTGGTTAGCCTGGGTTAGCTCATTGGTTAGCTTCAGTTAGCTCATTGGTTAGCCTTGGTTAGCTCATTGGTTAGCATCAGTTAGCTCATTGGTTAGCCTCAGTTAGCTCATTGTTAGCTTCAGTTAGCTCATTGGTTAGCCTGGGTTAGCCTGGGTTAGCTCCAGTTAGCTCATTGGTTAGCATCAGTTAGCTCATTGTTTAGCCTCAGTTAGCTCATTGGTTAGCCTGGGTTAGCTCATTGGTTAGCCTGGGTTAGCTCATTGGTTAGATTCAGTTAGCTCATTGGTTAGCCTGGGCTAGCTCATTGGTTAGCCTGGGTTTGCTCATTGGTTAGCATCAGTTAGCTCATTGGTTAGCCTCAGTTAGCTCATTGGTTATCCTCGGTTAGCTCATTGGTTAGCTTCAGTTAGCTCATTGGTTAGCCTCGGTTAGCTCATTGGTTAGCCTGGGTTAGCTCATTCCTCGGTTAGCTCATTGGTTAGCCTGGGTTAGCTTCAGTTAGCTCATTGGTTAGCCTCGGTTAGCTCATTGGTTAGCCTGGGTTAGCTCATTACTCGGTTAGCTCATTGGTTAGCCTTGGTTAGCTCATTGGTTAGCTTCAGTTAGCTCATTGGTTAGCCTGGGCTAGCTCATTGGTTAGCCTGGGTTAGCTCATTGGTTAGCCTGGGTTAGCTCATTGGTTAGCTTCAGTTAGCTCATTGGTTAGCCTCGGTTAGCTCATTGGTTAGCATCAGTTAGCTCATTGTTTAGCTTCAGTTAGCTCATTGGTTAGCTTCAGTTAGCTCATTGGTTAGCCTCGGTTAGCTCATTGGTTAGCCTGGGTTGGCTAATTGGTTAGCATCAGTTATCTCATTGGTTAGCCTCAGTTAGCTCATTGGTTAGCATCAGTTAGCTCATTGCTTAGCCTCGGTTAGCTCATTGGTTAGCTTCAGTTAGCTCATTGGTTAGCTTCATTTATCCAATTGGTTAGCCTCGGTTAGCTCATTGGTTAGCCTGGGTTAGCTCATTCCTCGGTTAGCTCATTGGTTAGCCTGGGTTAGCTCATTGGTTAGCTTCAGTTAGCTAATTGGTTAGCCTGGGTTAGCTCATTGGTTAGCCTTGGTTAGCTCATTGGTTAGCCTGGGTTAGCTCATTGGTTAGCCTGTATTAGCTCATTGGTTAGCATCAGTTAGCTCATTGGTTAGCCTCAGTTAGCTCAATGGTTAGCATCAGTTAGCTCATTGGTTAGCCTCGGTTAGCTCATTGGTTAGCTTCAGTTAGCTCATTGGTTAGCTTCAGTTAGCTCATTGGTTAGCCTCGGTTAGCTCATTGGTTAGCCTGGGTTAGCTCATTCCTTGGTCAGCCGGGGTTAGCTCATTGGTTAGCTTCAGTTAGCTCATTGGTTAGCCTCGGTTAGCTAATTGGTTAGCATCAGTTAGCTCATTAGTTAGCCTCAGTTAGCTCATTGTTAGCTTCAGTTAGCTCATTGGTTAGCCTGGGTTAGCTCATTGGTTAGCTTTGGTTAGCTCATTGGTTAGCCTGGGTTAGCTCATTGGTTAGCCTCGGTTAGCTCATTGGTTAGCCTCAGTTAGCTCATTGGTTAGCCTCGGTTAACTCATTGGTTAGATTCAGTTAGCTCATTGGTTAGCCTGGGCTAGCTCATTGGTTAGCCTGGGTTAGCTCATTGGTTAGCTTCAGTTAGCTCATTGGTTAGCCTCGGTTAGCTCATTGGTTAGCATGGGTTAGCTCATAGGTTAGCATCAGTTAGCTCATTGGTTAGCCTCAGTTAGCTCATTGGTTAGCCTCGGTTAGCTCATTAGTTAGCCTGGGTTAGATCATTGGTTAGCCTGGGTTAGCTCATTTGTTAGCTTCAGTTAGCTCATTGGTTAGCCTGGGTTAGCTCATTGGTTAGCCTGGGTTAGCTCATTCCTCGGTTAGCTCATTGGTTATCCTGGGTTAGCTTCAGTTAGCTCATTGGTTAGCCTCGGTTAGCTCATTGGTTAGCATCAGTTAGCTCATTGGTTAGCCTCAGTTAGCTCATTGGTTAGCCTCGGTTAACTCATTGGTTAGCCTGGGTTAGCTCATTCCTCGGTTAGCTCATTGGTTAGCCTGTGTTAGCTCATTGGTTTGCCTGGGTTAGCTCATTCCTCGGTTAGCTCATTGGTTAGCCTGGGTTAGCTTCAGTTAGCTCATTGGTTAGCCTCGGTTAGCTCATTGGTTAGCCTGGGTTAGCTCATTACTCGGTTAGCTCATTGGTTAGCCTCGGTTAGCTCATTGGTTAGCTTCAGTTAGCTCATTGGTTAGCCTGGGCTAGCTCATTGGTTAGCATCAGTTAGCTCATTGTTTAGCTTCAGTTAGCTCATTGGTTAGCTTCAGTTAGCTCATTGGTTAGCCTCGGTTAGCTCATTGGTTAGCCTGGGTTAGCTCATTGGTTAGCATCAGTTAGCTCATTGGTTAGCCTCAGTTAGCTCATTGGTTAGCATCAGTTAGCTCATTGTTTAGCCTATGTTAGCTCATTGGTTAGCTTCAGTTAGCTCATTGGTTAGCTTCAGTTAGCTCATTGGTTAGCCTCGGTTAGCTCATTGGTTAGCCTGGGTTAGCTCATTGGTTAGCTTCAGTTAGCTCATTGGTTAGCCTCGGTTAGCTCATTGGTTAGCATCAGTTAGCTCATTGGTTAGCCTCAGTTAGCTCATTGTTAGCTTCAGTTAGCTCATTGGTTAGCCTGGGTTAGCCTGGGTTAGCTCCAGATAGCTCATTGGTTAGCATCAGTTAGCTCATTGTTTAGCCTCAGTTAGCTCATTGGTTAGCCTGGGTTAGCTCATTGGTTAGCCTCGGTTAGCTCATTGGTTAGCCTGGGTTAGCTCATTGGTTAGCCTGGATTAGCTCATTGGCTAGCATCAGTTAGCTCATTGGTTAGCCTCAGTTAGCTCAATGGTTAGCATCAGTTAGCTCATTGGTTAGCCTCCGTTAGCTCATTGGTTAGCTTCAGTTAGCTCATTGGTTAGCTTCAGTTAGCTCATTGGTTAGCCTCGGTTAGCTCATTGGTTAGCCTGGGTTAGCTCATTCCTCGGTTAGCCGGGGTTAGCTCATTGGTTAGCTTCAGTTAGCTCATTGGTTAGCCTCGGTTAGCTCATTGGTTAGCATCAGTTAGCTCATTAGTTAGCCTCAGTTAGCTCATTGTTAGCTTCAGTTAGCTCATTGGTTAGCCTGGGTTAGCCTGGGTTAGCTCATTGGTTAGCTTCGGTTAGCTCATTGGTTAGCCTGGGTTAGCTCATTAGTTAGCCTCGGTTAGCTCATTGGTTAGCTTCAGTTAGCTCATTGGTTAGCCTCGGTTAGCTCATTGGTTAGCATCAGTTAGCTCATTGGTTAGCCTCAGTTAGCTCATTGGTTAGCCTCGGTTAACTCATTGGTTAGATTCAGTTAGCTCATTGGTTAGCCTGGGCTAGCTCATTGGTTAGCCTGGGTTAGCTCATTGGTTAGCCTGGGTTAGCTCATTGGTTAGCTTCAGTTAGCTCATTGGTTAGCCTCGGTTAGCTCATTGGTTAGCATGGGTTAGCTCATAGGTTAGCATCAGTTAGCTCATTGGTTAGCCTCAGTTAGCTCATTGGTTAGCCTCCGTTAGCTCATTAGTTAGCCTGGGTTAGCTCATTGGTTAGCCTGGGTTAGCTCATTGGTTAGCTTCAGTTAGCTCATTGGTTAGCCTGGGTTAGCTCATTGGTTAGCCTGGGTTAGCTCATTCCTCGGTTAGCTCATTGGTTATCCTGGGTTAGCTTCAGTTAGCTCATTGGTTAGCCTCGGTTAGCTCATTGGTTAGCATCAGTTAGCTCATTGGTTAGCCTCAGTTAACTCTTTGGTTAGCCTCGGTTAGCTCATTGGTTAGCCTGGGTTAGCTCATTCCTCGGTTAGCTCATTGGTTAGCCTGGGTTAGCTCATTGGTTTGCCTGGGTTAGCTCATTCCTCGGTTAGCTCATTGGTTAGCCTGGGTTAGCTTCAATTAGCTCATTGGTTAGCCTCGGTTAGCTCATTGGTTAGCCTGGTTTAGCTCATTACTCGGTTAGCTCATTGGTTAGCCTCGGTTAGCTCATTGGTTAGCTTCAGTTAGCTCATTGGTTAGCCTGGGCTAGCTCATTGGTTAGCATCAGTTAGCTCATTGGTTAGCCTGGGTTAGCTCATTGGTTAGCATCAGTTAGCTCATTGGTTAGCTTCAGTTAGCTCATTGGTTAGCATCAGTTAGCTCATTGTTTAGCCTCTGTTAGCTCCTTGGTTAGCTTCAGTTAGCTCATTGGTTAGCTTCAGTTAGCTCATTGGTTAGCCTCGGTTAGCTCATTGGTTAGCCTGGGTTAGCTCATTGGTTAGCTTCAGTTAGCTCATTGGTTAGCCTCGGTTAGCTCATTGGTTAGCATCAGTTAGCTCATTGGTTAGCCTCAGTTAGCTCATTGTTAGCTTCAGTTAGCTCATTGGTTAGCCTGGGTTAGCCTGGGTTAGCTCCAGTTAGCTCATTGGTTAGCATCAGTTAGCTCATTGTTTAGCCTCAGTTAGCTCATTGGTTAGCCTGGGTTAGCTCATTGGTTAGCCTGGGTTAGCTCATTGGTTAGATTCAGTTAGCTCATTGGTTAGCTTCAGTTAGCTCATTGGTTAGCCTCGGTTAGCTCATTGGTTAGCATCAGTTAGCTCATTGGTTAGCCTCAGTTAGCTCATTGGTTATCCTCGGTTAGCTCATTGGTTAGCCTGGGTTAGCTCATTGGTTAGCCTGGGTTAGCTCATTGGTTAGCTTCAGTTAGCTCATTGGTTAGCCTTGGTTAGCTCATTGGTTAGCCTGGGTTAGCTCATTCCTCGGTTAGCTTATTGGTTAGCCTGGGTTAGCTTCAGTTAGCTCATTGGTTAGCCTCGGTTAGCTCATTGGTTAGCATCAGTTAGCTCATTGGTTTGCCTCAGTTAGCTCATTGGTTAGCCTCGGTTAGCTCATTGGTTAGATTCAGTTAGCTCATTGGTTAGCCTTGGTTAGCTCATTGGTTAGCCTGGGTTAGCTCATTGGTTAGCGTCAGTTAGTTCATTGGTTAGCCTCAGTTAGCTCATTGGTTAGCCTCGGTTAGCTCATTGGTTAGCCTGGGTTAGCTCATTGGTTAGCTTCAGTTAGCTCATTGGTTAGCCTCGGTTAGCTCATTGGTTAGCCTGGGTTAGCTCATTCCTCGGTTAGCTCATTGGTTAGCCTGGGTTAGCTTCAGTTAGCTCATTGGTTAGCCTCGGTTAGCTCATTGGTTAGATTCAGTTAGCTCATTGGTTAGCCTCGGTTAGCTCATTGGTTAGCCTGGGTTAGCTCATTGGTTAGCATCAGTTAGCTCATTGGTTAGCCTCAGTTAGCTCATTGGTTAGCTTCGGTTAGCTCATTGGTTAGCCTGGGTTAGCTCATTGGTTAGCCTGGGTTAGCTCATTGGTTAGCTTCAGTTAGCTCATTGGTTAGCCTCGGTTAGCTCATAGGTTAGCCTGGGTTAGCTCATTCCTCGGTTAGCTCATTGGTTAGCCTGGGTTAGCTTCAGTTAGCTCATTGGTTAGCCTCGGTAGCTCATTGGTTAGATGCAGTTAGCTCATTGGTTAGCCTCAGTTAGCTTGTTGTTTAGCCTCGGTTAGCTCATTGGTTAGATTCAGTTAGCTCATTGGTTAGCCTGGGCTAGCTCATTGGTTAGCCTGTGTTAGCTCATTGGTTAGCCTGGGTTAGCTCATTGGTTAGCTTCAGTTAGCTCATTGGTTAGCCTCGGTTAGCTCATTGGTTAGCCTGGGTTAGCTCATTGGTTAGCATCAGTTAGCTCATTGGTTAGCCTCAGTTAGCTCATTGGTTAGCCTTGGTTAGCTCATTGGTTAGCCTGGGTTAGCTCATTACTCGGTTAGCTCATTGGTTAGCCTCGGTTAGCTCATTGGTTAGCTTCAGTTAGCTCATTGCTTAGCCTGGGCTAGCTCATTGGTTAGCCTGGGTTAGCTCATTGGTTAGCCTGGGTTAGCTCATTGGTTAGCTTCAGTTAGCTCATTGGTTAGCCTCGGTTAGCTCATTGGTTAGCATCAGTTAGCTCATTGTTTAGCTTCAGTTAGCTCATTGGTTAGCTTCAGTTAGATCATTGGTTAGCCTGGGTTAGCTCATTGGTTAGCCTGGGTTAGCTCATTGGTTAGCATCAGTTAGCTCATTGGTTAGCCTCGGTTAGCTAATTGGTTAGCTTCAGTTAGCTCATTGGTTAGCTTCATTTAGCCAATTGGTTAGCCTCGGTTAGCTCATTGGTTAGCCTGGGTTAGCTCATTCCTCGGTTAGCTCATTGGTTAGCCTGGGTTAGCTCATTGGTTAGCTTCAGTTAGCTCATTGGTTAGCCTGGGTTAGCTCATTGGTTAGATTCAGTTGGCTCATTGGTTAGCCTGGGTTAGCTCATTGGTTAGCATCAGTTAGCTCATTGGTTAGCCTCAGTTAGCTCATTGGTTATCCTCGGTTAGCTCATTGGTTAGCCTGGGTTAGCTCATTGGTTAGCCTGGGTTAGCTCATTGGTTAGCTTCAGTTAGCTCATTGGTTAGCCTCGGTTAGCTCATTGGTTAGCCTGGGTTAGCTCATTCCTCGGTTAGCTCATTGGTTAGCCTGGGTTAGCTTCAGTTAGCTCATTGGTTAGCCTCGGTTAGCTCATTGGTTAGCATCAGTTAGCTCATTGGTTAGCCTCAGTTAGCTCATTGGTTAGCCTCGGTTAGCTCATTGGTTAGATTCAGTTAGCTCATTGGTTAGCCTCGGTTAGCTCATTGGTTAGCCTGGGTTAGCTCATTGGTTAGCATCAGTTAGTTCATTGGTTAGCCTCAGATAGCTCATTGGTTAGCCTCGGTTAGCTCATTGGTTAGCCTGGGTTAGCTCATTGGTTAGCTTCAGTTAGCTCATTGGTTAGCCTCGGTTAGCTCATTGGTTAGCCTGGGTTAGCTCATTCCTCGGTTAGCTCATTGGTTAGCCCGGGTTAGCTTCAGTTAGCTCATTGGTTAGCCTCGGTTAGCTCATTGGTTAGCATCAGTTAGCTCATTGGTTAGCCTCAGTTAGCTCATTGGTTAGCCTCGGTTAGCTCATTGGTTAGATTCAGTTAGCTCATTGGTTAGCCTTGGTTAGCTCATTGGTTAGCCTGGGTTAGCTCATTGGTTAGCATCAGTTAGCTCATTGGTTAGCCTCAGTTAGCTCATTGGTTAGCTTCGGTTAGCTCATTGGTTAGCCTGGGTTAGCTCATTGGTTAGCCTGGGTTAGCTCATTGGTTAGCTTCAGTTAGCTCATTGGTTAGCCTCGGTTAGCTCATAGGTTAGCATGGGTTAGCTCATTCCTCGGTTAGCTCATTGGTTAGCCTGTGTTAGCTCATTGGTTAGCCTGGGTTAGCTCAATGGTTAGCTTCAGTTAGCTCATTGGTTAGCCTCGGTTAGCTCATTGGTTAGCCTGGGTTGGCTCATTGGTTAGCATCAGTTAGCTCATTGGTTAGCCTCAGTTAGCTCATTGGTTAGCCTCGGTTAGCTCATTGGTTAGCCTGGGTTAGCTCATTACTCAGTTAGCTCATTGGTTAGCCTCGGTTAGCTCATTGGTTAGCTTCAGTTAGCTCATTGGTTAGCCTGGGCTAGCTCATTGGTTAGCCTGGGTTAGCTCATTGGTTAGCCTGGGTTAGCTCATTGGTTAGCTTCAGTTAGCTCATTGGTTAGCCTCGGTTAGCTCATTGGTTAGCATCAATTAGCTCATTGTTTAGCTTCAGTTAGCTCATTGGTTAGCTTCAGTTAGCTCATTGGTTAGCCTCGGTTAGCTCATTGGTTAGCCTGGGTTGGCTCATTGGTTAGCATCAGTTAGCTCATTGGTTAGCCTCAGTTAGCTCATTGGTTAGCATCAGTTAGCTCATTGCTTAGCCTCGGTTAGCTCATTGGTTAGCTTCAGTTAGCTCATTGGTTAGCTTCATTTAGCCAATTGGTTATCCTCGGTTAGCTCATTGGTTAGCCTGTGTTAGCTCATTCCTCGGTTAGCTCATTGGTTAGCCTGGGTTAGCTCATTGGTTAGCTTCAGTTAGCTAATTGGTTAGCCTTGGTTAGCTCATTGGTTAGCCTTGGTTAGCTCATTGGTTAGCCTGGGTTAGCTCATTGGTTAGCCTGGATTAGCTCATTGGTTAGCATCAGTTAGCTCATTGGTTAGGCTCAGTTAGCTCAATGGTTAGCATCAGTTAGCTCATTGGTTAGCCTCGGTTAGCTCATTGGTTAGCTTCAGTTAGCTCATTGGTTAGCTTCAGTTAGCTCATTGGTTAGCCTCGGTTAGCTCATTGGTTAGCCTGGGTTAGCTCATTCCTCGGTTAGCCGGGGTTAGCTCATTGGTTAGCTTCAGTTAGCTCATTGGTTAGCCTCGGTTAGCTAATTGGTTAGCATCAGTTAGCTCATTAGTTAGCCTCAGTTAGCTCATTGGTTAGATTCAGTTAGCTCATTGGTTAGCCTCGGTTAGCTCATTGGTTAGCCTGGGTTAGCTCATTGGTTAGCATCAGTTAGCTCATTGGTTAGCCTCAGTTAGCTCATTGGTTAGCCTCAGTTAGCTCATTGGTTAGCCTCGGTTAGCTCATTAGTTAGCCTGGGTTAGATCATTGGTTAGCCTGGGTTAGCTCATTGGTTAGCCTCGGTTAGCTCATTGGTTAGCATCAGTTAGCTCATTGGTTAGCCTCAGTTAGCTCATTGGTTAGCCTCGGTTAGCTCATTGGTTAGCCTGGGTTAGCTCATTCCTCGGTTAGCTCATTGGTTAGCCTGGGTTAGCTCATTGGTTTGCCTGGGTTAGCTCATTCCTCGGTTAGCTCATTGGTTAGCCTGGGTTAGCTTCAGTTAGCTCATTGGTTAGCCTCGGTTAGCTCATTGGTTAGCCTGGGTTAGCTCATTACTCGGTTAGCTCATTGGTTAGCCTCGGTTAGCTCATTGGTTAGCTTCAGTTAACTCATTGGTTAGCCTGGGCTAGCTCATTGGTTAGCATCAGTTAGCTCATTGTTTAGCTTCAGTTAGCTCATTGGTTAGCTTCAGTTAGCTCATTGGTTAGCCTCGGTTAGCTCATTGGTTAGCCTGGGTTAGCTCATTGGTTAGCATCAGTTAGCTCATTGGTTAGCCTCAGTTAGCTCATTGGTTAGCATCAGTTAGCTCATTGTTTAGCCTCTGTTAGCTCATTGGTTAGCTTCAGTTAGCTCATTGGTTAGCTTCAGTTAGCTCATTGGTTAGCCTCAGTTAGCTCATTGGTTAGCCTGGGTTAGCTCATTGGTTAGCTTCAGTTAGCTCATTGGTTAGCCTCGGTTAGCTCATTGGTTAGCCTCAGTTAGCTCATTGTTAGCTTCAGTTAGCTCATTGGTTAGCCTGGGTTAGCCTGGGTTAGCTCCAGTTAGCTCATTGGTTAGCATCAGTTAGCTCATTGTTTAGCCTCAGTTAGCTCATTGGTTAGCCTGGGTTAGCTCATTGGTTAGCCTGGGTTAGCTCATTGGTTAGATTCAGTTAGCTCATTGGTTAGCCTGGGCTAGCTCATTGGTTAGCCTGGGTTTGCTTCAGTTAGCTCATTGGTTAGCCTTGGATAGCTCATTGGTTAGCATCAGTTAGCTCATTGGTTATCCTCAGTTAGCTCATTGGTTAGTCTCAGTTAGCTCATTGGTTAGATTCAGTTAGCTCATTGGTTAGCCTGGGCTAGCTCATTGGTTAGCCTGTGTTAGCTCATTGGTTAGCCTGGGTTAGCTCAATGGTTAGCTTCAGTTAGCTCATTGGTTAGCCTCGGTTAGCTCATTGGTTAGCCTGGGTTGGCTCATTGGTTAGCATCAGTTAGCTCATTGGTTAGCCTCAGTTAGCTCATTGGTTAGCCTCGGTTAGCTCATTGGTTAGCCTGGGTTAGCTCATTACTCAGTTAGCTCATTGGTTAGCCTCGGTTAGCTCATTGGTTAGCCTCAGTTAGCTCATTGGTTAGCCTGGGCTAGCTCATTGGTTAGCCTGGGTTAGCTCATTGGTTAGCCTGGGTTAGCTCATTGGTTAGCTTCAGTTAGCTCATTGGTTAGCCTCGGTTAGCTCATTGGTTAGCATCAGTTAGCTCATTGTTTAGCTTCAGTTAGCTCATTGGTTAGCTTCAGTTAGCTCATTGGTTAGCCTCGGTTAGCTCATTGGTTAGCCTGGGTTGGCTCATTGGTTAGCATCAGTTAGCTCATTGGTTAGCCTCAGTTAGCTCATTGGTTAGCATCAGTTAGCTCATTGCTTAGCCTCGGATAGCTCATTGGTTAGCTTCAGTTAGCTCATTGGTTAGCTTCATTTAGCCAATTGGTTAGCCTCGGTTAGCTCATTGGTTAGCCTGGGTTAGCTCATTCCTCGGTTAGCTCATTGGTTAGCCTGGGTTAGCTCATTGGTTAGCTTCAGTTAGCTAATTGGTTAGCCTGGGTTAGCTCATTGGTTAGCCTTGGTTAGCTCATTGGTTAGCCTGGGTTAGCTCATTGGTTAGCCTGGATTAGCTCATTGGTTAGCATCAGTTAGCTCATTGGTTAGGCTCAGTTAGCTCAATGGTTAGCATCAGTTAGCTCATTGGTTAGCCTCGGTTAGCTCATTGGTTAGCTTCAGTTAGCTCATTGGTTAGCTTCAGTTAGCTCATTGGTTAGCCTCGGTTAGCTCATTGGTTAGCCTGGGTTAGCTCATTCCTCGGTTAGCCGGGGTTAGCTCATTGGTTAGCTTCAGTTAGCTCATTGGTTAGCCTCGGTTAGCTAATTGGTTAGCATCAGTTAGCTCATTAGTTAGCCTCAGTTAGCTCATTGTTAGCTTCAGTTAGCTCATTGGTTAGCCTGGGTTAGCTCATTGGTTAGCTTCGGTTAGCTCATTGGTTAGCCTGGGTTAGCTCATTGGTTAGCCTCGGTTAGCTCATTGGTTAGCTTCAGTTAGCTCATTGGTTAGCCTCGGTTAGCTCATTGGTTAGCATCAGTTAGATCATTGGTTAGCCTGGGTTAGCTCATTGGTTAGCTTCAGTTAGCTCATTGGTTAGCCTGGGTTAGCTCATTGGTTAGCCTGGGTTAGCTCATTCCTCGGTTAGCTCATTGGTTAGCCTCGGTTAGCTCATTGGTTAGCATCAGTTAGCTCATTGGTTAGCCTCAGTTAGCTCATTGGTTAGCCTCGGTTAGCTCATTGGTTAGCCTGGGTTAGCTCATTCCTCGGTTAGCTCATTGGTTAGCCTGGGTTAGCTCATTGGTTTGCCTGGGTTAGCTCATTCCTCGGTTAGCTCATTGGTTAGCCTGGGTTAGCTTCAGTTAGCTCATTGGTTAGCCTCAGTTAGCTCATTGGTTAGCCTGGGTTAGCTCATTACTCGGTTAGCTCATTGGTTAGCCTCGGTTAGCTCATTGGTTAGCTTCAGTTAGCTCATTGGTTAGCCTGGGCTAGCTCATTGGTTAGCATCAGTTAGCTCATTGTTTAGCTTCAGTTAGCTCATTGGTTAGCTTCAGTTAGCTCATTGGTTAGCCTCGGTTAGCTCATTGGTTAGCCTGGGTTAGCTCATTGGTTAGCATCAGTTAGCTCATTGGTTAGCCTCAGTTAGCTCATTGGTTAGCATCAGTTAGCTCATTGTTTAGCCTCTGTTAGCTCATTGGTTAGCTTCAGTTAGCTCATTGGTTAGCTTCAGTTAACTCATTGGTTAGCCTCGGTTAGCTCATTGGTTAGCCTGGGTTAGCTCATTGGTTAGCTTCAGTTAGCTCATTGGTTAGCCTCGGTTAGCTCATTGGTTAGCATCAGTTAGCTCATTGGTTAGCCTCAGTTAGCTCATTGTTAGCTTCAGTTAGCTCATTGGTTAGCCTGGGTTAGCCTGGGTTAGCTCCAGTTAGCTCATTGGTTAGCATCAGTTAGCTCATTGTTTAGCCTCAGTTAGCTCATTGGTTAGCCTGGGTTAGCTCATTGGTTAGCCTGGGTTAGCTCATTGGTTAGATTCAGTTAGCTCATTGGTTAGCCTGGGCTAGCTCATTGGTTAGCCTGGGTTTGCTCATTGGTTAGCATCAGTTAGCTCATTGGTTAGCCTCAGTTAGCTCATTGGTTATCCTCGGTTAGCTCATTGGTTAGCCTGGGTTAGCTCATTGGTTAGCCTGGGTTAGCTCATTGGTTAGCTTCAGTTAGCTCATTGGTTAGCCTTGGTTAGCTCATTGGTTAGCCTGGGTTAGCTCATTCCTTGGTTAGCTTATTGGTTAGCCTGGGTTAGCTTCAGTTAGCTCATTGGTTAGCCTCGGTTAGCTCATTGGTTAGCATCAGTTAGCTCATTGGTTAGCCTCAGTTAGCTCATTGGTTAGCCTCGGTTAGCTCATTGGTTAGATTCAGTTAGTTCATTGGTTAGCCTCGGTTAGCTCATTGGTTAGCCTGGGTTAGCTCATTGGTTAGCATCAGTTAGTTCATTGGTTAGCCTCAGTTAGCTCATTGGTTAGCCTCGGTTAGCTCATTGGTTAGCCTGGGTTAGCTCATTGGTTAGCTTCAGTTAGCTCATTGGTTAGCCTCGGTTAGCTCATTGGTTAGCCTGGGTTAGCTCATTCCTCGGTTAGCTCATTGGTTAGCCTGGGTTAGCTTCAGTTAGCTCATTGGTTAGCCTCGGTTAGCTCATTGGTTAGCATCAGTTAGCTCATTGGTTAGCCTCAGTTAGCTCATTGGTTAGCCTTGGTTAGCTCATTGGTTAGATTCAGTTAGCTCATTGGTTAGCCTCGGTTAGCTCATTGGTTAGCCTGGGTTAGCTCATTGGTTAGCATCAGTTAGTTCATTGGTTAGCCTCGGTTAGCTCATTGGTTAGCCTGGGTTAGCTCATTGGTTAGCTTCAGTTAGCTCATTGGTTAGCCTCGGTTAGCTCATTGGTTAGCCTGGGTTAGCTCATTCCTCGGTTAGCTCATTGGTTAGCCTGGGTTAGCTTCAGTTAGCTCATTGGTTAGCCTCGGTTAGCTCATTGGTTAGCATCAGTTAGCTCATTGGTTAGCCTCAGTTAGCTCATTGGTTAGCCTTGGTTAGCTCATTGGTTAGATTCAGTTAGCTCATTGGTTAGCCTCGGTTAGCTCATTGGTTAGCCTGGGTTAGCTCATTGGTTAGCATCAGTTAGCTCATTGGTTAGCCTCAGTTAGCTCATTGGTTAGCTTCGGTTAGCTCATTGGTTAGCCTGGGTTAGCTCATTGGTTAGCCTGGGTTAGCTCATTGGTTAGCTTCAGTTAGCTCATTGGTTAGCCTCGGTTAGCTCATAGGTTAGCCTGGGTTAGCTCATTCCTCGGTTAGCTCATTGGTTAGCCTGGGTTAGCTTCAGTTAGCTCATTGGTTAGCCTCAGTTAGCTCATTGGTTAGCATCAGTTAGCTCATTGGTTAGCCTCAGTTAGCTCATTGGTTAGCCTCGGTTAGCTCATTGGTTAGATTAAGTTAGCTCATTGGTTAGCCTGGGCTAGCTCATTGGTTAGCCTGTGTTAGCTCATTGGTTAGCCTGGGTTAGCTCATTGGTTAGCTTCAGTTAGCTCATTGGTTATCCTCGGTTAGCTCATTGGTTAGCCTGGGTTAGCTCATTGGTTAGCATCAGTTAGCTCATTGGTTAGCCTCAGTTAGCTCATTGGTTAGCCTTGGTTAGCTCATTGGTTAGCCTGGGTTAGCTCATTACTCGGTTATCTCATTGGTTAGCCTCGGTTAGCTCATTGGTTAGCTTCAGTTAGATCATTGGTTAGCCTGGGCTAGCTCATTGGTTAGCCTGGGTTAGCTCATTGGTTAGCCTGGGTTAGCTCGTTGGTTAGCTTCAGTTAGCTCATTGGTTAGCCTCGGTTAGCTCATTGGTTAGCATCAGTTAGCTCATTGTTTAGCTCCAGTTAGCTCATTGGTTAGCTTCAGTTAGCTCTTTGGTTAGCCTGGGTTAGCTCATTGGTTAGCCTGGGTTAGCTCATTGGTTAGCATCAGTTAGCTCATTGGTTAGCCTCGGTTAGCTCATTGGTTAGCTTCAGTTAGCTCATTGGTTAGCTTCATTTAGCCAATTGGTTAGCCTCGGTTAGCTCATTGGTTAGCCTGGGTTAGCTCATTCCTCGGTTAGCTCATTGGTTAGCCTGGGTTAGCTCATTGGTTAGCTTCAGTTAGCTCATTGGTTAGCCTGGGTTAGCTCATTGGTTAGATTCAGTTAGCTCATTGGTTAGCCTGGGTTAGCTCATTGGTTAGCATCAGTTAGCTCATTGGTTAGCCTCAGTTAGCTCATTGGTTATCCTCGGTTAGCTCATTGGTTAGCCTGGGTTAGCTCATTGGTTAGCCTGGGTTAGCTCATTGGTTAGCTTCAGTTAGCTCATTGGTTAGCCTCGGTTAGCTCATTGGTTAGCCTGGGTTAGCTCATTCCTCGGTTAGCTCATTGGTTAGCCTGGGTTAGCTTCAGTTAGCTCATTGGTTAGCCTCGGTTAGCTCATTGGTTAGCATCAGTTAGCTCATTGGTTAGCCTCAGTTAGCTCATTGGTTAGCCTCGGTTAGCTCATTGGTTAGATTAAGTTAGCTCATTGGTTAGCCTCGGTTAGCTCATTGGTTAGCCTGGGTTAGCTCATTGGTTAGCATCAGTTAGTTCATTGGTTAGCCTCAGTTAGCTCATTGGTTAGCCTCGGTTAGCTCATTGGTTAGCCTGGGTTAGCTCATTGGTTAGCTTCAGTTAGCTCATTGGTTAGCCTCGGTTAGCTCATTGGTTAGCCTGGGTTAGCTCATTCCTCGGTTAGCTCATTGGTTAGCCTGGGTTAGCTTCAGTTAGCTCATTGGTTAGCCTCGGTTAGCTCATTGGTTAGCATAAGTTAGCTCATTGGTTAGCCTCAGTTAGCTCATTGGTTAGATTAAGTTAGCTCATTGGTTAGCCTCGGTTAGCTCATTGGTTAGCCTGGGTTAGCTCATTGGTTAGCATCAGTTAGGTCATTGGTTAGCCTCAGTTAGCTCATTGGTTAGCCTCGGTTAGCTCATTGGTTAGCCTGGGTTAGCTCATTGGTTAGCTTCAGTTAGCTCATTGGTTAGCCTCGGTTAGCTCATTGGTTAGCCTGGGTTAGCTCATTCCTCGGTTAGCTCATTGGTTAGCCTGGGTTAGCTTCAGTTAGCTCATTGGTTAGCCTCGGTTAGCTCATTGGTTAGCATCAGTTAGCTCATTGGTTAGCCTCAGTTAGCTCATTGGTTAGCCTCGGTTAGCTCATTGGTTAGATTCAGTTAGCTCATTGGTTAGCCTTGGTTAGCTCATTGGTTAGCCTGGGTTAGCTCATTGGTTAGCATCAGTTAGCTCATTGGTTAGCCTCAGTTAGCTCATTGGTTAGCTTCGGTTAGCTCATTGGTAGCCTGGGTTAGCTCATTGGTTAGCCTGGGTTAGCTCATTGGTTAGCTTCAGTTAGCTCATTGGTTAGCCTCGGTTAGCTCATAGGTTAGCCTGGGTTAGCTCATTCCTCGGTTAGCTCATTGGTTAGCCTGGGTTAGCTTCAGTTAGCTCATTGGTTAGCCTCGGTTAGCTCATTGGTTAGCATCAGTTAGCTCATTGGTTATCCTCAGTTAGCTCATTGGTTAGTCTCGGTTAGCTCATTGGTTAGATTCAGTTAGCTCATTGGTTAGCCTGGGCTAGCTCATTGGTTAGCCTGTGTTAGCTCATTGGTTAGCCTGGGTTAGCTCATTGGTTAGCTTCAGTTAGCTCATTGGTTAGCCTCGGTTAGCTCATTGGTTAGCCTGGGTTAGCTCATTACTCGGTTAGCTCATTGGTTAGCCTCGGTTAGCTCATTGGTTAGCTTCAGTTAGCTCATTGGTTAGCCTGGGCTAGCTCATTGGTTAGCCTGGGTTAGCTCATTGGTTAGCCTGGGTTAGCTCATTGGTTAGCTTCAGTTAGCTCATTGGTTAGCCTTGGTTAGCTCATTGGTTAGCCTGGGTTAGCTCATTGGTTAGCCTGGGTTAGCTCATTGGTTAGCTTCAGTTAGCTCATTGGTTAGCCTCGGTTAGCTCATTGGTTAGCCTGGGTTAGCTCATTGGTTAGCTTCAGTTAGCTCATTGGTTAGCCTCGGTTAGCTCATTGGTTAGCATCAGTTAGCTCATTGGTTAGCCTCAGTTAGCTCATTGTTAGCTTCAGTTAGCTCATTGGTTAGCCTGGGTTAGCCTGGGTTAGCTCCAGTTAGCTCATTGGTTAGCATCAGTTAGCTCATTGTTTAGCCTCAGTTAGCTCATTGGTTAGCCTGGGTTAGCTCATTGGTTAGCCTGGGTTAGCTCATTGGTTAGATTCAGTTAGCTCATTGGTTAGCCTGGGCTAGCTCATTGGTTAGCCTGGGTTTGCTCATTGGTTAGCATCAGTTAGCTCATTGGTTAGCCTCAGTTAGCTCATTGGTTATCCTCGGTTAGCTCATTGGTTAGCCTGGGTTAGCTCATTGGTTAGCCTGGGTTAGCTCATTGGTTAGCTTCAGTTAGCTCATTGGTTAGCCTCGGTTAGCTCATTGGTTAGCCTGGGTTAGCTCATTCCTCGGTTAGCTTATTGGTTAGCCTGGGTTAGCTTCAGTTAGCTCATTGGTTAGCCTCGGTTAGCTCATTGGTTAGCATCAGTTAGCTCATTGGTTAGCCTCAGTTAGCTCATTGGTTAGCCTCGGTTAGCTCATTGGTTAGATTCAGTTAGCTCATTGGTTAGCCTCGGTTAGCTCATTGGTTAGCCTGGGTTAGCTCATTGGTTAGCATCAGTTAGTTCATTGGTTAGCCTCAGTTAGCTCATTGGTTAGCCTCGGTTAGCTCATTGGTTAGCCTGGGTTAGCTCATTGGTTAGCTTCAGTTAGCTCATTGGTTAGCCTCGGTTAGCTCATTGGTTAGCCTGGGTTAGCTCATTCCTCGGTTAGCTCATTGGTTAGCCTGGGTTAGCTTCAGTTAGCTCATTGGTTAGCCTCGGTTAGCTCATTGGTTAGCATCAGTTAGCTCATTGGTTAGCCTCAGTTAGCTCATTGGTTAGCCTCGGTTAGCTCATTGGTTAGATTCAGTTAGCTCATTGGTTAGCCTCGGTTAGCTCATTGGTTAGCCTGGGTTAGCTCATTGGTTAGCCTGGGTTAGCTCATTGGTTAGCTTCAGTTAGCTCATTGGTTAGCCTCGGTTAGCTCATAGGTTAGCCTGGGTTAGCTCATTACTCGGTTAGCTCATTGGTTAGCCTGGGTTAGCTTCAGTTAGCTCATTGGTTAGCCTCAGTTAGCTCATTGGTTAGCATCAGTTAGCTCATTGGTTAGCCTCAGTTAGCTCATTGGTTAGCCTCGGTTAGCTCATTGGTTAGATTCAGTTAGCTCATTGGTTAGCCTGGGCTAGCTCATTGGTTAGCCTGTGTTAGCTCATTGGTTATTCTGGGTTAGCTCATTGGTTAGCTTCAGTTAGCTCATTGGTTATCCTCGGTTAGCTCATTGGTTAGCCTGGGTTAGCTCATTGGTTAGCATCAGTTAGCTCATTGGTTAGCCTCGGTTAGCTCATTGGTTAGCAACAGTTAGCTCATTGGTTAGCCTCAGTTAGCTCATTGGTTAGCCTCGGTTAGCTCATTGGTTAGATTCAGTTAGCTCATTGGTTAGCCTTGGTTAGCTCATTGGTTAGCCTGGGTTAGCTCATTGGTTAGCATCAGTTAGCTCATTGGTTAGCCTCAGTTAGCTCATTGGTTAGCTTCGGTTAGCTCATTGGTTAGCCTGGGTTAGCTCATTGGTTAGCCTGGGTTAGCTCATTGGTTAGCTTCAGTTAGCTCATTGGTTAGCCTCGGTTAGCTCATAGGTTAGCATGGGTTAGCTCATTCCTCGGTTAGCTCATTGGTTAGCCTGGGTTAGCTTCAGTTAGCTCATTGGTTAGCCTCGGTTAGCTCATTGGTTAGCATCAGTTAGCTCATTGGTTATCCTCAGTTAGCTCATTGGTTAGTCTCAGTTAGCTCATTGGTTAGATTCAGTTAGCTCATTGGTTAGCCTGGGCTAGCTCATTGGTTAGCCTGTGTTAGCTCATTGGTTAGCCTGGGTTAGCTCAAAGGTTAGCTTCAGTTAGCTCATTGGTTAGCCTCGGTTAGCTCATTGGTTAGCCTGGGTTGGCTCATTGGTTAGCATCAGTTAGCTCATTGGTTAGCCTCAGTTAGCTCATTGGTTAGCCTTGGTTAGCTCATTGGTTAGCCTGGGTTAGCTCATTACTCAGTTAGCTCATTGGTTAGCCTCGGTTAGCTCATTGGTTAGCTTCAGTTAGCTCATTGGTTAGCCTGGGCTAGCTCATTGGTTAGCCTGGGTTAGCTCATTGGTTAGCCTGGGTTAGCTCATTGGTTAGCTTCAGTTAGCTCATTGGTTAGCCTCGGTTAGCTCATTGGTTAGCATCAGTTAGCTCATTGTTTAGCTTCAGTTAGCTCATTGGTTAGCTTCAGTTAGCTCATTGGTTAGCTTCAGTTAGCTCATTGGTTAGCCTCGGTTAGCTCATTGGTTAGCCTGGGTTAGCTCATTGGTTAGCTTCAGTTAGCTCATTGGTTAGCCTCGGTTAGCTCATTGGTTAGCATCAGTTAGCTCATTGGTTAGCCTCAGTTAGCTCATTGTTAGCTTCAGTTAGCTCATTGGTTAGCCTGGGTTAGCCTGGGTTAGCTCCAGTTAGCTCATTGGTTAGCATCAGTTAGCTCATTGTTTAGCCTCAGTTAGCTCATTGGTTAGCCTGGGTTAGCTCATTGGTTAGATTCAGTTAGCTCATTGGTTAGCCTGGGCTAGCTCATTGGTTAGCCTGGGTTTGCTCATTGGTTAGCATCAGTTAGCTCATTGGTTAGCCTCAGTTAGCTCATTGGTTATCCTCGGTTAGCTCATTGGTTAGCCTGGGTTAGCTCATTGGTTAGCCTGGGTTAGCTCATTGGTTAGCTTCAGTTAGCTCATTGGTTAGCCTCGGTTAGCTCATTGGTTAGCCTGGGTTAGCTCATTCCTCGGTTAGCTTATTGGTTAGCCTGGGTTAGCTTCAGTTAGCTCATTGGTTAGCCTCGGTTAGCTCATTGGTTAGCATCAGTTAGCTCATTGGTTAGCCTCAGTTAGCTCATTGGTTAGCCTCGGTTAGCTCATTGGTTAGATTCAGTTAGCTCATTGGTTAGCCTCGGTTAGCTCATTGGTTAGCCTGGGTTAGCTCATTGGTTAGCATCAGTTAGTTCATTGGTTAGCCTCAGTTAGCTCATTGGTTAGCCTCGGTTAGCTCATTGGTTAGCCTGGGTTAGCTCATTGGTTAGCTTCAGTTAGCTCATTGGTTAGCCTCGGTTAGCTCATTGGTTAGCCTGGGTTAGCTCATTCCTCGGTTAGCTCATTGGTTAGCCTGGGTTAGCTTCAGTTAGCTCATTGGTTAGCCTCGGTTAGCTCATTGGTTAGCATCAGTTAGCTCATTGGTTAGCCTCAGTTAGCTCATTGGTTAGCCTCGGTTAGCTCATTGGTTAGATTCAGTTAGCTCATTGGTTAGCCTCGGTTAGCTCATTGGTTAGCCTGGGTTAGCTCATTGGTTAGCATCAGTTAGCTCATTGGTTAGCCTCAGTTAGCTCATTGGTTAGCTTCGGTTAGCTCATTGGTTAGCCTGGGTTAGCTCATTGGTTAGCCTGGGTTAGCTCATTGGTTAGCTTCAGTTAGCTCATTGGTTAGCCTCGGTTAGCTCATAGGTTAGCCTGGGTTAGCTCATTCCTCGGTTAGCTCATTGGTTAGCCTGGGTTAGCTTCAGTTAGCTCATTGGTTAGCCTCAGTTAGCTCATTGGTTAGCATCAGTTAGCTCATTGGTTAGCCTCAGTTAGCTCATTGGTTAGCCTCGGTTAGCTCATTGGTTAGATTCAGTTAGCTCATTGGTTAGCCTGGGCTAGCTCATTGGTTAGCCTGTGTTAGCTCATTGGTTATTCTGGGTTAGCTCATTGGTTAGCTTCAGTTAGCTCATTGGTTATCCTCGGTTAGCTCATTGGTTAGCCTGGGTTAGCTCATTGGTTAGCATCAGTTAGCTCATTGGTTAGCCTCGGTTAGCTCATTGGTTAGCACCAGTTAGCTCATTGGTTAGCCTCAGTTAGCTCATTGGTTAGCCTCGGTTAGCTCATTGGTTAGATTCAGTTAGCTCATTGGTTAGCCTTGGTTAGCTCATTGGTTAGCCTGGGTTAGCTCATTGGTTAGCATCAGTTAGCTCATTGGTTAGCCTCAGTTAGCTCATTGGTTAGCTTCGGTTAGCTCATTGGTTAGCCTGGGTTAGCTCATTGGTTAGCCTGGGTTAGCTCATTGGTTAGCTTCAGTTAGCTCATTGGTTAGCCTCGGTTAGCTCATAGGTTAGCATGGGTTAGCTCATTCCTCGGTTAGCTCATTGGTTAGCCTGGGTTAGCTTCAGTTAGCTCATTGGTTAGCCTCGGTTAGCTCATTGGTTAGCATCAGTTAGCTCATTGGTTATCCTCAGTTAGCTCATTGGTTAGTCTCAGTTAGCTCATTGGTTAGATTCAGTTAGCTCATTGGTTAGCCTGGGCTAGCTCATTGGTTAGCCTGTGTTAGCTCATTGGTTAGCCTGGGTTAGCTCAATGGTTAGCTTCAGTTAGCACATTGGTTAGCCTCGGTTAGCTCATTGGTTAGCCTGGGTTGGCTCATTGGTTAGCATCAGTTAGCTCATTGGTTAGCCTCAGTTAGCTCATTGGTTAGCCTCGGTTAGCTCATTGGTTAGCCTGGGTTAGCTCATTACTCAGTTAGCTCATTGGTTAGCCTCGGTTAGCTCATTGGTTAGCTTCAGTTAGCTCATTGGTTAGCCTGGGCTAGCTCATTGGTTAGCCTGGGTTAGCTCATTGGTTAGCCTGGGTTAGCTCATTGGTTAGCTTCAGTTAGCTCATTGGTTAGCCTCGGTTAGCTCATTGGTTAGCATCAGTTAGCTCATTGTTTAGCTTCAGTTAGCTCATTGGTTAGCTTCAGTTAGCTCATTGGTTAGCCTCGGTTAGCTCATTGGTTAGCCTGGGTTGGCTCATTGGTTAGCATCAGTTAGCTCATTGGTTAGCCTCAGTTAGCTCATTGGTTAGCATCAGTTAGCTCATTGCTTAGCCTCGGTTAGCTCATTGGTTAGCTTCAGTTAGCTCATTGGTTAGCTTCATTTAGCCAATTGGTTAGCCTCGGTTAGCTCATTGGTTAGCCTGGGTTAGCTCATTCCTCGGTTAGCTCATTGGTTAGCCTGGGTTAGCTCATTGGTTAGCTTCAGTTAGCTAATTGGTTAGCCTGGGTTAGCTCATTGGTTAGCCTTGGTTAGCTCATTGGTTAGCCTGGGTTAGCTCATTGGTTAGCCTGGATTAGCTCATTGGTTAGCATCAGTTAGCTCATTGGTTAGGCTCAGTTAGCTCAATGGTTAGCATCAGTTAGCTCATTGGTTAGCCTCGGTTAGCTCATTGGTTAGCTTCAGTTAGCTCATTGGTTAGCTTCAGTTAGCTCATTGGTTAGCCTCGGTTAGCTCATTGGTTAGCCTGGGTTAGCTCATTCCTCGGTTAGCCGGGGTTAGCTCATTGGTTAGCTTCAGTTAGCTCATTGGTTAGCCTCGGTTAGCTCATTGGTTAGCCTGGGTTAGCTCATTCCTCGGTTAGCCGGGGTTAGCTCATTGGTTAGCTTCAGTTAGCTCATTGGTTAGCATCAGTTAGCTCATTAGTTAGCCTCAGTTAGCTCATTGTTAGCTTCAGTTAGCTCATTGGTTAGCCTCGGTTAGCTCATTGTTTAGCCTCGGTTAGCTCATTGGTTAGATTCAGTTAGCTCATTGGTTAGCCTCGGTTAGCTCATTGGTTAGCCTGGGTTAGCTCATTGGTTAGCATCAGTTAGTTCATTGGTTAGCCTCAGTTAGCTCATTGGTTAGCCTCGGTTAGCTCATTGGTTAGCCTGGGTTAGCTCATTGGTTAGCTTCAGTTAGCTCATTGGTTAGCCTCGGTTAGCTCATTGGTTAGCCTGGGTTAGCTCATTCCTCGGTTAGCTCATTGGTTAGCCTGGGTTAGCTTCAGTTAGCTCATTGGTTAGCCTCGGTTAGCTCATTGGTTAGCATCAGTTAGCTCATTGGTTAGCCTCAGTTAGCTCATTGGTTAGCCTCGGTTAGCTCATTGGTTAGATTCAGTTAGCTCATTGGTTAGCCTCGGTTAGCTCATTGGTTAGCCTGGGTTAGCTCATTGGTTAGCATCAGTTAGCTCATTGGTTAGCCTCAGTTAGCTCATTGGTTAGCTTCGGTTAGCTCATTGGTTAGCCTGGGTTAGCTCATTGGTTAGCCTGGGTTAGCTCATTGGTTAGCTTCAGTTAGCTCATTGGTTAGCCTCGGTTAGCTCATAGGTTAGCCTGGGTTAGCTCATTCCTCGGTTAGCTCATTGGTTAGCCTGGGTTAGCTTCAGTTAGCTCATTGGTTAGCCTCAGTTAGCTCATTGGTTAGCATCAGTTAGCTCATTGGTTAGCCTCAGTTAGCTCATTGGTTAGCCTCGGTTAGCTCATTGTTAGATTCAGTTAGCTCATTGGTTAGCCTGGGCTAGCTCATTGGTTAGCCTGTGTTAGCTCATTGGTTATTCTGGGTTAGCTCATTGGTTAGCTTCAGTTAGCTCATTGGTTATCCTCGGTTAGCTCATTGGTTAGCCTGGGTTAGCTCATTGGTTAGCATCAGTTAGCTCATTGGTTAGCCTCGGTTAGCTCATTGGTTAGCACCAGTTAGCTCATTGGTTAGCCTCAGTTAGCTCATTGGTTAGCCTCGGTTAGCTCATTGGTTAGATTCAGTTAGCTCATTGGTTAGCCTTGGTTAGCTCATTGGTTAGCCTGGGTTAGCTCATTGGTTAGCATCAGTTAGCTCATTGGTTAGCCTCAGTTAGCTCATTGGTTAGCTTCGGTTAGCTCATTGGTTAGCCTGGGTTAGCTCATTGGTTAGCCTGGGTTAGCTCATTGGTTAGCTTCAGTTAGCTCATTGGTTAGCCTCGGTTAGCTCATAGGTTAGCATGGGTTAGCTCATTCCTCGGTTAGCTCATTGGTTAGCCTGGGTTAGCTTCAGTTAGCTCATTGGTTAGCCTCGGTTAGCTCATTGGTTAGCATCAGTTAGCTCATTGGTTATCCTCAGTTAGCTCATTGGTTAGTCTCAGTTAGCTCATTGGTTAGATTCAGTTAGCTCATTGGTTAGCCTGGGCTAGCTCATTGGTTAGCCTGTGTTAGCTCATTGGTTAGCCTGGGTTAGCTCAATGGTTAGCTTCAGTTAGCTCATTGGTTAGCCTCGGTTAGCTCATTGGTTAGCCTGGGTTGGCTCATTGGTTAGCATCAGTTAGCTCATTGGTTAGCCTCAGTTAGCTCATTGGTTAGCCTCGGTTAGCTCATTGGTTAGCCTGGGTTAGCTCATTACTCAGTTAGCTCATTGGTTAGCCTCGGTTAGCTCATTGGTTAGCTTCAGTTAGCTCATTGGTTAGCCTGGGCTAGCTCATTGGTTAGCCTGGGTTAGCTCATTGGTTAGCCTGGGTTAGCTCATTGGTTAGCTTCAGTTAGCTCATTGGTTAGCCTCGGTTAGCTCATTGGTTAGCATCAGTTAGCTCATTGTTTAGCTTCAGTTAGCTCATTGGTTAGCTTCAGTTAGCTCATTGGTTAGCCTCGGTTAGCTCATTGGTTAGCCTGGGTTGGCTCATTGGTTAGCATCAGTTAGCTCATTGGTTAGCCTCAGTTAGCTCATTGGTTAGCTTCATTTAGCCAATTGGTTAGCCTCGGTTAGCTCATTGGTTAGCCTGGGTTAGCTCATTCCTCGGTTAGCTCATTGGTTAGCCTGGGTTAGCTCATTGGTTAGCTTCAGTTAGCTAATTGGTTAGCCTGGGTTAGCTCATTGGTTAGCCTTGGTTAGCTCATTGGTTAGCCTGGGTTAGCTCATTGGTTAGCCTGGATTAGCTCATTGGTTAGCATCAGTTAGCTCATTGGTTAGGCTCAGTTAGCTCAATGGTTAGCATCAGTTAGCTCATTGGTTAGCCTCGGTTAGCTCATTGGTTAGCTTCAGTTAGCTCATTGGTTAGCTTCAGTTAGCTCATTGGTTAGCCTCGGTTAGCTCATTGGTTAGCCTGGGTTAGCTCATTCCTCGGTTAGCCGGGGTTAGCTCATTGGTTAGCTTCAGTTAGCTCATTGGTTAGCCTCGGTTAGCTCATTGGTTAGCCTGGGTTAGCTCATTCCTCGGTTAGCCGGGGTTAGCTCATTGGTTAGCTTCAGTTAGCTCATTGGTTAGCATCAGTTAGCTCATTAGTTAGCCTCAGTTAGCTCATTGTTAGCTTCAGTTAGCTCATTGGTTAGCCTGGGTTAGCTCATTGGTTAGCTTCGGTTAGCTCATTGGTTAGCCTGGGTTAGCTCATTGGTTAGCCTCGGTTAGCTCATTGGTTAGCTTCAGTTAGCTCATTGGTTAGCCTCGGTTAGCTCATTGGTTAGCATCAGTTAGCTCATTGGTTAGCCTCAGTTAGCTCATTGGTTAGCCTCAGTTAACTCATTGGTTAGATTCAGTTAGCTCATTGGTTAGCCTGGGCTAGCTCATTGGTTAGCCTGGGTTAGCTCATTGGTTAGCCTGGGTTAGCTCATTGGTTAGCTTCAGTTAGCTCATTGGTTAGCCTCGGTTAGCTCATTGGTTAGCATGGGTTAGCTCATAGGTTAGCATCAGTTAGCTCATTGGTTAGCCTCAGTTAGCTCATTGGTTAGCCTCGGTTAGCTCATTAGTTAGCCTGAGTTAGATCATTGGTTAGCCTGGGTTAGCTCATTGGTTAGCTTCAGTTAGCTCATTGGTTAGCCTGGGTTAGCTCATTGGTTAGCCTGGGTTAGCTCATTCCTCGGTTAGCTCATTGGTTATCCTGGGTTAGCTTCAGTTAGCTCATTGGTTAGCCTCGGTTAGCTCATTGGTTAGCATCAGTTAGCTCATTGGTTAGCCTCAGTTAGCTCATTGGTTAGCCTCGGTTAGCTCATTGGTTAGCCTGGGTTAGCTCATTCCTCGGTTAGCTCATTGGTTAGCTTGGGTTAGCTCATTGGTTTGCCTGGGTTAGCTCATTCCTCGGTTAGCTCATTGGTTAGCCTGGGTTAGCTTCAGTTAGCTCATTGGTTAGCCTCGGTTAGCTCATTGGTTAGCCTGGGTTAGCTCATTACTCGGTTAGCTCATTGGTTAGCCTCGGTTAGCTCATTGGTTAGCTTCACTTAGCTCATTGGTTAGCCTGGGCTAGCTCATTGGTTAGCATCAGTTAGCTCATTGTTTAGCTTCAGTTAGCTCATTGGTTAGCTTCAGTTAGCTCATTGGTTAGCCTCGGTTAGCTCATTGGTTAGCCTGGGTTAGCTCATTGGTTAACATCAGTTAGCTCATTGGTTAGCCTCAGTTAGCTCATTGGTTAGCATCAGTTAGCTCATTGTTTAGCCTCTGTTAGCTCATTGGTTAGCTTCAGTTAGCTCATTGGTTAGCTTCAGTTAGCTCATTGGTTAGCCTCGGTTAGCTCATTGGTTAGCCTGGGTTAGCTCATTGGTTAGCTTCAGTTAGCTCATTGGTTAGCCTCGGTTAGCTCATTGGTTAGCATCAGTTAGCTCATTGGTTAGCCTCAGTTAGCTCATTGTTAGCTTCAGTTAGCTCATTGGTTAGCCTGGGTTAGCCTGGGTTAGCTCCAGTTAGCTCATTGGTTAGCATCAGTTAGCTCATTGTTTAGCCTCAGTTAGCTCATTGGTTAGCCTGGGTTAGCTCATCGGTTAGCCTGGGTTAGCTCATTGGTAAGATTCAGTTAGCTCATTGGTTAGCCTGGGCTAGCTCATTGGTTAGCCTGGGTTTGCTCATTGGTTAGCATCAGTTAGCTCATTGGTTAGCCTCAGTTAGCTCATTGGTTATCCTCGGTTAGCTCATTGGTTAGCCTGGGTTAGCTCATTGGTTAGCCTGGGTTAGCTCATTGGTTAGCTTCAGTTAGCTCATTGGTTAGCCTCGGTTAGCTCATTGGTTAGCCTGGGTTAGCTCATTCCTTGGTTAGCTTATTGGTTAGCCTGGGTTAGCTTCAGTTAGCTCATTGGTTAGCCTCGGTTAGCTCATTGGTTAGCATCAGTTAGCTCATTGGTTAGCCTCAGTTAGCTCATTGGTTAGCCTCGGTTAGCTCATTGGTTAGATTAAGTTAGCTCATTGGTTAGCCTCGGTTAGCTCATTGGTTAGCCTGGGTTAGCTCATTGGTTAGCATCAGTTAGTTCATTGGTTAGCCTCAGTTAGCTCATTGGTTAGCCTCGGTTAGCTCATTGGTTAGCCTGGGTTAGCTCATTGGTTAGCTTCAGTTAGCTCATTGGTTAGCCTCGGTTAGCTCATTGGTTAGCATCAGTTAGCTCATTGGTTAGCCTCAGTTAGCTCATTGGTTAGCCTCAGTTAACTCATTGGTTAGATTCAGTTAGCTCATTGGTTAGCCTGGGCTAGCTCATTGGTTAGCCTGGGTTAGCTCATTGGTTAGCCTGGGTTAGCTCATTGGTTAGCTTCAGTTAGCTCATTGGTTAGCCTCGGTTAGCTCATTGGTTAGCATGGGTTAGCTCATAGGTTAGCATCAGTTAGCTCATTGGTTAGCCTCAGTTAGCTCATTGGTTAGCCTCGGTTAGCTCATTAGTTAGCCTGAGTTAGATCATTGGTTAGCCTGGGTTAGCTCATTGGTTAGCTTCAGTTAGCTCATTGGTTAGCCTGGGTTAGCTCATTGGTTAGCCTGGGTTAGCTCATTCCTCGGTTAGCTCATTGGTTATCCTGGGTTAGCTTCAGTTATCTCATTGGTTAGCCTCGGTTAGCTCATTGGTTAGCATCAGTTAGCTCATTGGTTAGTCTCAGTTAGCTCATTGGTTAGCCTCGGTTAGCTCATTGGTTAGCCTGGGTTAGCTCATTCCTCGGTTAGCTCATTGGTTAGCTTGGGTTAGCTCATTGGTTTGCCTGGGTTAGCTCATTCCTCGGTTAGCTCATTGGTTAGCCTGGGTTAGCTTCAGTTAGCTCATTGGTTAGCCTCGGTTAGCTCATTGGTTAGCCTGGGTTAGCTCATTACTCGGTTAGCTCATTGGTTAGCCTCGGTTAGCTCATTGGTTAGCTTCAGTTAGCTCATTGGTTAGCCTGGGCTAGCTCATTGGTTAGCATCAGTTAGCTCATTGTTTAGCTTCAGTTAGCTCATTGGTTAGCTTCAGTTAGCTCATTGGTTAGCCTCGGTTAGCTCATTGGTTAGCCTGGGTTAGCTCATTGGTTAGCATCAGTTAGCTCATTGGTTAGCCTCAGTTAGCTCATTGGTTAGCATCAGTTAGCTCATTGTTTAGCCTCTGTTAGCTCATTGGTTAGCTTCAGTTAGCTCATTGGTTAGCTTCAGTTAGCTCATTGGTTAGCCTCGGTTAGCTCATTGGTTAGCCTGGGTTAGCTCATTGGTTAGCTTCAGTTAGCTCATTGGTTAGCCTCGGTTAGCTCATTGGTTAGCATCAGTTAGCTCATTGGTTAGCCTCAGTTAGCTCATTGTTAGCTTCAGTTAGCTCATTGGTTAGCCTGGGTTAGCCTGGGTTAGCTCCAGTTAGCTCATTGGTTAGCATCAGTTAGCTCATTGTTTAGCCTCAGTTAGCTCATTGGTTAGCCTGGGTTAGCTCATCGGTTAGCCTGGGTTAGCTCATTGGTTAGATTCAGTTAGCTCATTGGTTAGCCTGGGCTAGCTCATTGGTTAGCCTGGGTTTGCTCATTGGTTAGCATCAGTTAGCTCATTGGTTAGCCTCAGTTAGCTCATTGGTTATCCTCGGTTAGCTCATTGGTTAGCCTGGGTTAGCTCATTGGTTAGCCTGGGTTAGCTCATTGGTTAGCTTCAGTTAGCTCATTGGTTAGCCTCGGTTAGCTCATTGGTTAGCCTGGGTTAGCTCATTCCTTGGTTAGCTTATTGGTTAGCCTGGGTTAGCTTCAGTTAGCTCATTGGTTAGCCTCGGTTAGCTCATTGGTTAGCATCAGTTAGCTCATTGGTTAGCCTCAGTTAGCTCATTGGTTAGCCTCGGTTAGCTCATTGGTTAGATTAAGTTAGCTCATTGGTTAGCCTCGGTTAGCTCATTGGTTAGCCTGGGTTAGCTCATTGGTTAGCATCAGTTAGTTCATTGGTTAGCCTCAGTTAGCTCATTGGTTAGCCTCGGTTAGCTCATTGGTTAGCCTGGGTTAGCTCATTGGTTAGCTTCAGTTAGCTCATTGGTTAGCCTCGGTTAGCTCATTGGTTAGCATCAGTTAGCTCATTGGTTAGCCTCAGTTAGCTCATTGGTTAGCCTCAGTTAACTCATTGGTTAGATTCAGTTAGCTCATTGGTTAGCCTGGGCTAGCTCATTGGTTAGCCTGGGTTAGCTCATTGGTTAGCCTGGGTTAGCTCATTGGTTAGCTTCAGTTAGCTCATTGGTTAGCCTCGGTTAGCTCATTGGTTAGCATGGGTTAGCTCATAGGTTAGCATCAGTTAGCTCATTGGTTAGCCTCAGTTAGCTCATTGGTTAGCCTCGGTTAGCTCATTAGTTAGCCTGAGTTAGATCATTGGTTAGCCTGGGTTAGCTCATTGGTTAGCTTCAGTTAGCTCATTGGTTAGCCTGGGTTAGCTCATTGGTTAGCCTGGTTTAGCTCATTCCTCGGTTAGCTCATTGGTTATCCTGGGTTAGCTTCAGTTATCTCATTGGTTAGCCTCGGTTAGCTCATTGGTTAGCATCAGTTAGCTCATTGGTTAGCCTCAGTTAGCTCATTGGTTAGCCTCGGTTAGCTCATTGGTTAGCCTGGGTTAGCTCATTCCTCGGTTAGCTCATTGGTTAGCTTGGGTTAGCTCATTGGTTTGCCTGGGTTAGCTCATTCCTCGGTTAGCTCATTGGTTAGCCTGGGTTAGCTTCAGTTAGCTCATTGGTTAGCCTCGGTTAGCTCATTGGTTAGCCTGGGTTAGCTCATTACTCGGTTAGCTCATTGGTTAGCCTCGGTTAGCTCATTGGTTAGCTTCAGTTAGCTCATTGGTTAGCCTGGGCTAGCTCATTGGTTAGCATCAGTTAGCTCATTGTTTAGCTTCAGTTAGCTCATTGGTTAGCTTCAGTTAGCTCATTGGTTAGCCTCGGTTAGCTCATTGGTTAGCCTGGGTTAGCTCATTGGTTAGCATCAGTTAGCTCATTGGTTAGCCTCAGTTAGCTCATTGGTTAGCATCAGTTAGCTCATTGTTTAGCCTCTGTTAGCTCATTGGTTAGCTTCAGTTAGCTCATTGGTTAGCTTCAGTTAGCTCATTGGTTAGCCTCGGTTAGCTCATTGGTTAGCCTGGGTTAGCTCATTGGTTAGCTTCAGTTAGCTCATTGGTTAGCCTCGGTTAGCTCATTGGTTAGCATCAGTTAGCTCATTGGTTAGCCTCAGTTAGCTCATTGTTAGCTTCAGTTAGCTCATTGGTTAGCCTGGGTTAGCCTGGGTTAGCTCCAGTTAGCTCATTGGTTAGCATCAGTTAGCTCATTGTTTAGCCTCAGTTAGCTCATTGGTTAGCCTGGGTTAGCTCATCGGTTAGCCTGGGTTAGCTCATTGGTTAGATTCAGTTAGCTCATTGGTTAGCCTGGGCTAGCTCATTGGTTAGCCTGGGTTTGCTCATTGGTTAGCATCAGTTAGCTCATTGGTTAGCCTCAGTTAGCTCATTGGTTATCCTCGGTTAGCTCATTGGTTAGCCTGGGTTAGCTCATTGGTTAGCCTGGGTTAGCTCATTGGTTAGCTTCAGTTAGCTCATTGGTTAGCCTCGGTTAGCTCATTGGTTAGCCTGGTTTAGCTCATTCCTTGGTTAGCTTATTGGTTAGCCTGGGTTAGCTTCAGTTAGCTCATTGGTTATCCTCGGTTAGCTCATTGGTTAGCATCAGTTAGCTCATTGGTTAGCCTCAGTTAGCTCATTGGTTAGCCTCGGTTAGCTCATTGGTTATCCTCGGTTAGCTCATTGGTTAGCCTCAGTTAGCTCATTGGTTATCCTCGGTTAGCTCATTGGTTAGCCTGGGTTAGCTCATTGGTTAGCCTGGGTTAGCTCATTGGTTAGCATCAGTTAGTTCATTGGTTAGCCTCAGTTAGCTCATTGGTTAGCCTCGGTTAGCTCATTGGTTAGCCTGGGTTAGCTCATTGGTTAGCTTCAGTTAGCTCATTGGTTAGCCTCGGTTAGCTCATTGGTTAGCCTGGGTTAGCTCATTCCTCGGTTAGCTCATTGGTTAGCCTGGGTTAGCTTCAGTTAGCTCATTGGTTAGCCTCGGTTAGCTCATTGGTTAGCATCAGTTAGCTCATTGGTTAGCCTCAGTTAGCTCATTGGTTAGCCTCGGTTAGCTCATTGGTTAGATTCAGTTAGCTCATTGGTTAGCCTCGGTTAGCTCATTGGTTAGCCTGGGTTAGCTCATTGGTTAGCATCAGTTAGCTCATTGGTTAGCCTCAGTTAGCTCATTGGTTAGCTTCGGTTAGCTCATTGGTTAGCCTGGGTTAGCTCATTGGTTAGCCTGGGTTAGCTCATTGGTTAGCTTCAGTTAGCTCATTGGTTAGCCTCGGTTAGCTCATAGGTTAGCCTGGGTTAGCTCATTCCTCGGTTAGCTCATTGGTTAGCCTGGGTTAGCTTCAGTTAGCTCATTGGTTAGCCTCAGTTAGCTCATTGGTTAGCATCAGTTAGCTCATTGGTTAGCCTCAGTTAGCTCATTGGTTAGCCTCGGTTAGCTCATTGGTTAGATTCAGTTATATCATTGGTTAGCCTGGGCTAGCTCATTGGTTAGCATCAGTTAGCTCATTGGTTAGCCTCAGTTAGCTCATTGGTTAGCCTTGGTTAGCTCATTGGTTAGCCTGGGTTAGCTCATTACTCGGTTATCTCATTGGTTAGCCTGGGTTAGCTCATTGGTTAGCTTCAGTTAGCTCATTGGTTAGCCTCGGTTAGCTCATTGGTTAGCATCAGTTAGCTCATTGGTTAGCCTCAGTTAGCTCATTGGTTAGCCTCAGTTAACTCATTGGTTAGATTCAGTTAGCTCATTGGTTAGCCTGGGCTAGCTCATTGGTTAGCCTGGGTTAGCTCATTGGTTAGCCTGGGTTAGCTCATTGGTTAGCTTCAGTTAGCTCATTGGTTAGCCTCGGTTAGCTCATTGGTTAGCATGGGTTAGCTCATAGGTTAGCATCAGTTAGCTCATTGGTTAGCCTCAGTTAGCTCATTGGTTAGCCTCGGTTAGCTCATTAGTTAGCCTGAGTTAGATCATTGGTTAGCCTGGGTTAGCTCATTGGTTAGCTTCAGTTAGCTCATTGGTTAGCCTGGGTTAGCTCATTGGTTAGCCTGGGTTAGCTCATTCCTCGGTTAGCTCATTGGTTATCCTGGGTTAGCTTCAGTTATCTCATTGGTTAGCCTCGGTTAGCTCATTGGTTAGCATCAGTTAGCTCATTGGTTAGCCTCAGTTAGCTCATTGGTTAGCCTCGGTTAGCTCATTGGTTAGCCTGGGTTAGCTCATTCCTCGGTTAGCTCATTGGTTAGCTTGGGTTAGCTCATTGGTTTGCCTGGGTTAGCTCATTCCTCGGTTAGCTCATTGGTTAGCCTGGGTTAGCTTCAGTTAGCTCATTGGTTAGCCTCGGTTAGCTCATTGGTTAGCCTGGGTTAGCTCATTACTCGGTTAGCTCATTGGTTAGCCTCGGTTAGCTCATTGGTTAGCTTCAGTTAGCTCATTGGTTAGCCTGGGCTAGCTCATTGGTTAGCATCAGTTAGCTCATTGGTTAGCCTCAGTTAGCTCATTGGTTAGCCTTGGTTAGCTCATTGGTTAGCCTGGGTTAGCTCATTACTCGGTTATCTCATTGGTTAGCCTCGGTTAGCTCATTGGTTAGCTTCAGTTAGCTCATTGGTTAGCCTCGGTTAGCTCATTGGTTAGCATCAGTTAGCTCATTGGTTAGCCTCAGTTAGCTCATTGTTAGCTTCAGTTAGCTCATTGGTTAGCCTGGGTTAGCCTGGGTTAGCTCCAGTTAGCTCATTGGTTAGCATCAGTTAGCTCATTGTTTAGCCTCAGTTAGCTCATTGGTTAGCCTGGGTTAGCTCATCGGTTAGCCTGGGTTAGCTCATTGGTTAGATTCAGTTAGCTCATTGGTTAGCCTGGGCTAGCTCATTGGTTAGCCTGGATTTGCTCATTGGTTAGCATCAGTTAGCTCATTGGTTAGCCTCAGTTAGCTCATTGGTTATCATCGGTTAGCTCATTGGTTAGCCTGGGTTAGCTCATTGGTTAGCCTGGGTTAGCTCATTGGTTAGCTTCAGTTAGCTCATTGGTTAGCCTCGGTTAGCTCATTGGTTAGCCTGGTTTAGCTCATTCCTTGGTTAGCTTATTGGTTAGCCTGGGTTAGCTTCAGTTAGCTCATTGGTTAGCCTCGGTTAGCTCATTGGTTAGCATCAGTTAGCTCATTGGTTAGCCTCAGTTAGCTCATTGGTTAGCCTCGGTTAGCTCATTGGTTAGCCTGGGTTAGCTCATTGGTTAGCATCAGTTAGTTCATTGGTTAGCCTCAGTTAGCTCATTGGTTAGCCTCGGTTAGCTCATTGGTTAGCCTGGGTTAGCTCATTGGTTAGCTTCAGTTAGCTCATTGGTTAGCCTCGGTTAGCTCATTGGTTAGCCTGGGTTAGCTCATTCCTCGGTTAGCTCATTGGTTAGCCTGGGTTAGCTTCAGTTAGCTCATTGGTTAGCCTCGGTTAGCTCATTGGTTAGCATCAGTTAGCTCATTGGTTAGCCTCAGTTAGCTCATTGGTTAGCCTCGGTTAGCTCATTGGTTAGATTCAGTTAGCTCATTGGTTAGCCTCGGTTAGCTCATTGGTTAGCCTGGGTTAGCTCATTGGTTAGCATCAGTTAGCTCATTGGTTAGCCTCAGTTAGCTCATTGGTTAGCTTCGGTTAGCTTTTCATTTCATTTCAAACCTTTATTTAGACAGATTAGTCCCTTGAGATCATCGATCTCATTTACAAGGGAGACCTGCATCAACAAGGGAGACCTGCATCACAAGCTTCAGTTAGCTCATTGGTTAGCCTCAGTTAGCTCATTGGTTAGCATCAGTTAGCTCATTGGTTAGCCTCAGTTAGCTCATTGGTTAGCCTCGGTTAGCTCATTGGTTAGATTCTGTTATATCATTGGTTAGCCTGGGCTAGCTCATTGGTTAGCATCAGTTAGCTCATTGGTTAGCCTCAGTTAGCTCATTGGTTAGCCTTGGTTAGCTCATTGGTTAGCCTGGGTTAGCTCATTACTCGGTTATCTCATTGGTTAGCCTCGGTTAGCTCATTGGTTAGCTTCAGTTAGCTCATTGGTTAGCCTGGGCTAGCTCATTGGTTAGCCTGGGTTAGCTCATTGGTTAGCCTGGGTTAGCTCATTGGTTAGCTTCAGTTAGCTCATTGGTTAGCCTCGGTTAGCTCATTGGTTAGCATCAGTTAGCTCATTGTTTAGCTTCAGTTAGCTCATTGGTTAGCTTCAGTTAGCTCATTGGTTAGCCTGGGTTAGCTCATTGGTTAGCCTAGGTTAGCTCATTGGTTAGCATCAGTTAGCTCATTGGTTAGCCTCGGTTAGCTCATTGGTTAGCTTCAGTTAGCACATTGGTTAGCTTCATTTAGCCAATTGGTTAGCCTCGGTTAGCTCATTGGTTAGCCTGGGTTAGCTCATTCCTCGGTTAGCTCATTGGTTAGCCTGGGTTAGCTCATTGGTTAGCTTCAGTTAGCTCATTGGTTAGCCTGGGTTAGCTCATTGGTTAGATTCAGTTAGCTCATTGGTTAGCCTGGGTTAGCTCATTGGTTAGCATCAGTTAGCTCATTGGTTAGCCTCAGTTAGCTCATTGGTTATCCTCGGTTAGCTCATTGGTTAGCCTGGGTTAGCTCATTGGTTAGCCTGGGTTAGCTCATTGGTTAGCTTCAGTTAGCTCATTGGTTAGCCTCGGTTAGCTCATTGGTTAGCCTGGGTTAGCTCATTCCTCGGTTAGCTCATTGGTTAGCCTGGGTTAGCTTCAGTTAGCTCATTGGTTAGCCTCGGTTAGCTCATTGGTTAGTATCAGTTAGCTCATTGGTTAGCCTCAGTTAGCTCATTGGTTAGCCTCGGTTAGCTCATTGGTTAGATTCAGTTAGCTCATTGGTTAGCCTCGGTTAGCTCATTGGTTAGCCTGGGTTAGCTCATTGGTTAGCATCAGTTAGTTCATTGGTTAGCCTCAGTTAGCTCATTGGTTAGCCTCGGTTAGCTCATTGGTTAGCCTGGGTTAGCTCATTGGTTAGCTTCAGTTAGCTCATTGGTTAGCCTCGGTTAGCTCATTGGTTAGCCTGGGTTAGCTCATTCCTCGGTTAGCTCATTGGTTAGCCTGGGTTAGCTTCAGTTAGCTCATTGGTTAGCCTCGGTTAGCTCATTGGTTAGCATCAGTTAGCTCATTGGTTAGCCTCAGTTAGCTCATTGGTTAGCCTCGGTTAGCTCATTGGTTAGATTCAGTTAGCTCATTGGTTAGCCTTGGTTAGCTCATTGGTTAGCCTGGGTTAGCTCATTGGTTAGCATCAGTTAGCTCATTGGTTAGCCTCAGTTAGCTCATTGGTTAGCTTCGGTTAGCTCATTGGTTAGCCTGGGTTAGCTCATTGGTTAGCCTGGGTTAGCTCATTGGTTAGCTTCAGTTAGCTCATTGGTTAGCCTCGGTTAGCTCATAGGTTAGCCTGGGTTAGCTCATTCCTCGGTTAGCTCATTGGTTAGCCTGGGTTAGCTTCAGTTAGCTCATTGGTTAGCCTCGGTTAGCTCATTGGTTAGCATCAGTTAGCTCATTGGTTATCCTCAGTTAGCTCATTGGTTAGTCTCGGTTAGCTCATTGGTTAGATTCAGTTAGCTCATTGGTTAGCCTGGGCTAGCTCATTGGTTAGCCTGTGTTAGCTCATTGGTTAGCCTGGGTTAGCTCATTGGTTAGCTTCAGTTAGCTCATTGGTTAGCCTCGGTTAGCTCATTGGTTAGCCTGGGTTGGCTCATTGGTTAGCATCAGTTAGCTCATTGGTTAGCCTCAGTTAGCTCATTGGTTAGCCTCGGTTAGCTCATTGGTTAGCCTGGGTTAGCTCATTACTCGGTTAGCTCATTGGTTAGCCTCGGTTAGCTCATTGGTTAGCTTCAGTTAGCTCATTGGTTAGCCTGGGCTAGCTCATTGGTTAGCCTGGGTTAGCTCATTGGTTAGCCTGGGTTAGCTCATTGGTTAGCTTCAGTTAGCTCATTGGTTAGCCTTGGTTAGCTCATTGGTTAGCATCAGTTAGCTCATTGTTTAGCTTCAGTTAGCTCATTGGTTAGCTTCAGTTAGCTCATTGGTTAGCCTCGGTTAGCTCATTGGTTAGCCTGGGTTAGCTCATTGGTTAGCATCAGTTAGCTCATTGGTTAGCCTCAGTTAGCTCATTGGTTAGCATCAGTTAGCTCATTGCTTAGCCTTGGTTAGCTCATTGGTTAGCTTCAGTTAGCTCATTGGTTAGCTTCATTTAGCCAATTGGTTAGCCTCGGTTAGCTCATTGGTTAGCCTGGGTTAGCTCATTCCTCGGTTAGCTCATTGGTTAGCCTGGGTTAGCTCATTGGTTAGCTTCAGTTAGCTAATTGGTTAGCCTGGGTTAGCTCATTGGTTAGCCTTGGTTAGCTCATTGGTTAGCCTGGGTTAGCTCATTGGTTAGCCTGGATTAGCTCATTGGTTAGCATCAGTTAGCTCATTGGTTAGGCTCAGTTAGCTCAATGGTTAGCATCAGTTAGCTCATTGGTTAGCCTCGGTTAGCTCATTGGTTAGCTTCAGTTAGCTCATTGGTTAGCTTCAGTTAGCTCATTGGTTAGCCTCGGTTAGCTCATTGGTTAGCCTGGGTTAGCTCATTCCTCGGTTAGCCGGGGTTAGCTCATTGGTTAGCTTCAGTTAGCTCATTGGTTAGCCTCGGTTAGCTAATTGGTTAGCATCAGTTAGCTCATTAGTTAGCCTCAGTTAGCTCATTGTTAGCTTCAGTTAGCTCATTGGTTAGCCTGGGTTAGCTCATTGGTTAGCTTCGGTTAGCTCATTGGTTAGCCTGGGTTAGCTCATTGGTTAGCCTCGGTTAGCTCATTGGTTAGCTTCAGTTAGCTCATTGGTTAGCCTCGGTTAGCTCATTGGTTAGCATCAGTTAGATCATTGGTTAGCCTTGGTTAGCTCATTGGTTAGCTTCAGTTAGCTCATTGGTTAGCCTGGGTTAGCTCATTGGTTAGCCTGGGTTAGCTCATTCCTCGGTTAGCTCATTGGTTAGCCTCGGTTAGCTCATTGGTTAGCATCAGTTAGCTCATTGGTTAGCCTCAGTTAGCTCATTGGTTAGCCTCGGTTAGCTCATTGGTTAGCCTGGGTTAGCTCATTCCTCGGTTAGCTCATTGGTTAGTCTGGGTTAGCTCATTGGTTTGCCTGGGTTAGCTCATTCCTCGGTTAGCTCATTGGTTAGCCTGGGTTAGCTTCAGTTAGCTCATTGGTTAGCCTCGGTTAGCTCATTGGTTAGCCTGGGTTAGCTCATTACTCGGTTAGCTCATTGGTTAGCCTCGGTTAGCTCATTGGTTAGCTTCAGTTAGCTCATTGGTTAGCCTGGGCTAGCTCATTGGTTAGCATCAGTTAGCTCATTGTTTAGCTTCAGTTAGCTCATTGGTTAGCTTCAGTTAGCTCATTGGTTAGCCTCGGTTAGCTCATTGGTTAGCCTGGGTTAGCTCATTGGTTAGCATCAGTTAGCTCATTGGTTAGCCTCAGTTAGCTCATTGGTTAGCATCAGTTAGCTCATTGTTTAGCCTCTGTTAGCTCATTGGTTAGCTTCAGTTAGCTCATTGGTTAGCTTCAGTTAACTCATTGGTTAGCCTCGGTTAGCTCATTGGTTAGCCTGGGTTAGCTCATTGGTTAGCTTCAGTTAGCTCATTGGTTAGCCTCGGTTAGCTCATTGGTTAGCATCAGTTAGCTCATTGGTTAGCCTCAGTTAGCTCATTGTTAGCTTCAGTTAGCTCATTGGTTAGCCTGGGTTAGCCTGGGTTAGCTCCAGTTAGCTCATTGGTTAGCATCAGTTAGCTCATTGTTTAGCCTCAGTTAGCTCATTGGTTAGCCTGGGTTAGCTCATTGGTTAGCCTGGGTTAGCTCATTGGTTAGATTCAGTTAGCTCATTGGTTAGCCTGGGCTAGCTCATTGGTTAGCCTGGGTTTGCTCATTGGTTAGCATCAGTTAGCTCATTGGTTAGCCTCAGTTAGCTCATTGGTTATCCTCGGTTAGCTCATTGGTTAGCCTGGGTTAGCTCATTGGTTAGCCTGGGTTAGCTCATTGGTTAGCTTCAGTTAGCTCATTGGTTAGCCTCGGTTAGCTCATTGGTTAGCCCGGGTTAGCTCATTCCTTGGTTAGCTTATTGGTTAGCCTGGGTTAGCTTCAGTTAGCTCATTGGTTAGCCTCGGTTAGCTCATTGGTTTGCATCAGTTAGCTCATTGGTTAGCCTCAGTTAGCTCATTGGTTAGCCTCGGTTAGCTCATTGGTTAGATTCAGTTAGTTCATTGGTTAGCCTCGGTTAGCTCATTGGTTAGCCTGGGTTAGCTCATTGGTTAGCATCAGTTAGTTCATTGGTTAGCCTCAGTTAGCTCATTGGTTAGCCTCGGTTAGCTCATTGGTTAGCCTGGGTTAGCTCATTGGTTAGCTTCAGTTAGCTCATTGGTTAGCCTCGGTTAGCTCATTGGTTAGCCTGGGTTAGCTCATTCCTCGGTTAGCTCATTGGTTAGCCTGGGTTAGCTTCAGTTAGCTCATTGGTTAGCCTCGGTTAGCTCATTGGTTAGCATCAGTTAGCTCATTGGTTAGCATCAGTTAGCTCATTGGTTAGCCTCAGTTAGCTCATTGGTTAGCTTCGGTTAGCTCATTGGTTAGCCTGGGTTAGCTCATTGGTTAGCCTGGGTTAGCTCATTGGTTAGCTTCAGTTAGCTCATTGGTTAGCCTCGGTTAGCTCATAGGTTAGCCTGGGTTAGCTCATTCCTCGGTTAGCTCATTGGTTAGCCTGGGTTAGCTTCAGTTAGCTCATTGGTTAGCCTCAGTTAGCTCATTGGTTAGCATCAGTTAGCTCATTGGTTAGCCTCAGTTAGCTCATTGGTTAGCCTCGGTTAGCTCATTGGTTAGATTCAGTTAGCTCATTGGTTAGCCTGGGCTAGCTCATTGGTTAGCCTGTGTTAGCTCATTGGTTAGCCTGGGTTAGCTCATTGGTTAGCTTCAGTTAGCTCATTGGTTATCCTCGGTTAGCTCATTGGTTAGCCTGGGTTAGCTCATTGGTTAGCATCAGTTAGCTCATTGGTTAGCCTCAGTTAGCTCATTGGTTAGCCTTGGTTAGCTCATTGGTTAGCCTGGGTTAGCTCATTACTCGGTTATCTCATTGGTTAGCCTCGGTTAGCTCATTGGTTAGCTTCAGTTAGCTCATTGGTTAGCCTGGGCTAGCTCATTGGTTAACCTGGGTTAGCTCATTGGTTAGCCTGGGTTAGCTCGTTGGTTAGCTTCAGTTAGCTCATTGGTTAGCCTCGGTTAGCTCATTGGTTAGCATCAGTTAGCTCATTGTTTAGCTTCAGTTAGCTCATTGGTTAGCTTCAGTTAGCTCATTGGTTAGCCTGGGTTAGCTCATTGGTTAGCCTGGGTTAGCTCATTGGTTAGCATCAGTTAGCTCATTGGTTAGCTTCAGTTAGCTCATTGGTTAGCTTCATTTAGCCAATTGGTTAGCCTCGGTTAGCTCATTGGTTAGCCTGGGTTAGCTCATTCCTCGGTTAGCTCATTGGTTAGCCTGGGTTAGCTCATTGGTTAGCTTCAGTTAGCTCATTGGTTAGCCTGGGTTAGCTCATTGGTTAGATTCAGTTAGCTCATTGGTTAGCCTGGGTTAGCTCATTGGTTAGCATCAGTTAGCTCATTGGTTAGCCTCAGTTAGCTCATTGGTTATCCTCGGTTAGCTCATTGGTTAGCCTGGGTTAGCTCATTGGTTAGCCTGGGTTAGCTCATTGGTTAGCTTCAGTTAGCTCATTGGTTAGCCTCGGTTAGCTCATTGGTTAGCCTCGGTTAGCTCATTGGTTAGCATCAGTTAGCTCATTGGTTAGCCTCAGTTAGCTCATTGGTTAGCCTCGGTTAGCTCATTGGTTAGATTAAGTTAGCTCATTGGTTAGCCTCGGTTAGCTCATTGGTTAGCCTGGGTTAGCTCATTGGTTAGCATCAGTTAGTTCATTGGTTAGCCTCAGTTAGCTCATTGGTTAGCCTCGGTTAGCTCATTGGTTAGCCTGGGTTAGCTCATTGGTTAGCTTCAGTTAGCTCATTGGTTAGCCTCGGTTAGCTCATTGGTTAGCCTGGGTTAGCTCATTCCTCGGTTAGCTCATTGGTTAGCCTGGGTTAGCTTCAGTTAGCTCATTGGTTAGCCTCGGTTAGCTCATTGGTTAGCATCAGTTAGCTCATTGGTTAGCCTCAGTTAGCTCATTGGTTAGCCTCGGTTAGCTCATTGGTTAGATTCAGTTAGCTCATTGGTTAGCCTTGGTTAGCTCATTGGTTAGCCTGGGTTAGCTCATTGGTTAGCATCAGTTAGCTCATTGGTTAGCCTCAGTTAGCTCATTGGTTAGCTTCGGTTAGCTCATTGGTTAGCCTGGGTTAGCTCATTGGTTAGCCTGGGTTAGCTCATTGGTTAGCTTCAGTTAGCTCATTGGTTAGCCTCGGTTAGCTCATAGGTTAGCCTGGGTTAGCTCATTCCTCGGTTAGCTCATTGGTTAGCCTGGGTTAGCTTCAGTTAGCTCATTGGTTAGCCTCGGTTAGCTCATTGGTTAGCATCAGTTAGCTCATTGGTTATCCTCAGTTAGCTCATTGGTTAGTCTCGGTTAGCTCATTGGTTAGATTCAGTTAGCTCATTGGTTAGCCTGGGCTAGCTCATTGGTTAGCCTGTGTTAGCTCATTGGTTAGCCTGGGTTAGCTCATTGGTTAGCTTCAGTTAGCTCATTGGTTAGCCTCGGTTAGCTCATTGGTTAGCCTGGGTTAGCTCATTACTCGGTTAGCTCATTGGTTAGCCTCGGTTAGCTCATTGGTTAGCTTCAGTTAGCTCATTGGTTAGCCTGGGCTAGCTCATTGGTTAGCCTGGGTTAGCTCATTGGTTAGCCTGGGTTAGCTCATTGGTTAGCTTCAGTTAGCTCATTGGTTAGCCTTGGTTAGCTCATTGGTTAGCATCAGTTAGCTCATTGTTTAGCTTCAGTTAGCTCATTGGTTAGCTTCAGTTAGCTCATTGGTTAGCCTCGGTTAGCTCATTGGTTAGCCTGGGTTAGCTCATTGGTTAGCATCAGTTAGCTCATTGGTTAGCCTCAGTTAGCTCATTGGTTAGCATCAGTTAGCTCATTGCTTAGCCTTGGTTAGCTCATTGGTTAGCTTCAGTTAGCTCATTGGTTAGCTTCATTTAGCCAATTGGTTAGCCTCGGTTAGCTCATTGGTTAGCCTGGGTTAGCTCATTCCTCGGTTAGCTCATTGGTTAGCCTGGGTTAGCTCATTGGTTAGCTTCAGTTAGCTAACTGGTTAGCCTGGGTTAGCTCATTGGTTAGCCTCGGTTAGCTCATTGGTTAGCCTGGGTTAGCTCATTGGTTAGCCTGGATTAGCTCATTGGCTAGCTTCAGTTAGCTCATTGGTTAGCTTCAGTTAGCTCATTGGTTAGCCTCGGTTAGCTCATTGGTTAGCCTGGGTTAGCTCATTCCTCGGTTAGCCGGGGTTAGCTCATTGGATAGCTTCAGTTAGCTCATTGGTTAGCCTCAGTTAGCTAATTGGTTAGCATCAGTTAGCTCATTAGTTAGCCTCAGTTAGCTCATTGTTAGCTTCAGTTAGCTCATTGGTTAGCCTGGGTTAGCTCATTGGTTAGCTTCGGTTAGCTCATTGGTTAGCCTGGGTTAGCTCATTGGTTAGCCTCGGTTAGCTCATTGGTTAGCTTCAGTTAGCTCATTGGTAAGCCTCGGTTAGCTCATTGGTTAGCATCAGTTAGCTCATTGGTTAGCCTCAGTTAGCTCATTGGTTAGCCTCGGTTAACTCATTGGTTAGATTCAGTTAGCTCATTGGTTAGCCTGGGCTAGCTCATTGTTTAGCCTGGGTTAGCTCATTGGTTAGCCTGGGTTAGCTCATTGGTTAGCGTCAGTAAGCTCATTGGTTAGCCTCGGTTAGCTCATTGGTTAGCATGGGTTAGCTCATAGGTTAGCATCAGTTAGCTCATTGGTTAGCCTCAGTTAGCTCATTGGTTAGCCTCGGTTAGCTCATTAGTTAGCCTGGGTTAGATCATTGGTTAGCCTGGGTTAGCTCATTGGTTAGCTTCAGTTAGCTCATTGGTTAGCCTGGGTTAGCTCATTGGTTAGCCTGGGTTAGCTCATTCCTCGGTTAGCTCATTGGTTATCCTGGGTTAGCTTCAGTTAGCTCATTGGTTAGCCTCGGTTAGCTCATTGGTTAGCATCAGTTAGCTCATTGGTTAGCCTCAGTTAGCTCATTGGTTAGCCTCGGTTAGCTCATTGGTTAGCCTGGGTTAGCTCATTTCTCGGTTAGCTCATTGGTTAGCCTGGGTTAGCTCATTGGTTTGCCTGGGTTAGCTCATTCCTCGGTTAGCTCATTGGTTAGCCTGGGTTAGCTTCAGTTAGCTCATTGGTTAGCCTCGGTTAGCTCATTGGTTAGCCTGGGTTAGCTCATTACTCGGTTAGCTCATTGGTTAGCCTCGGTTAGCTCATTGGTTAGCTTCAGTTAGCTCATTGGTTAGCCTGGGCTAGCTCATTGGTTAGCATCAGTTAGCTCATTGTTTAGCTTCAGTTAGCTCATTGGTTAGCTTCAGTTAGCTCATTAGTTAGCCTCGGTTAGCTCATTGGTTAGCCTGGGTTAGCTCATTGGTTAGCATCAGTTAGCTCATTTGTTAGCCTCAGTTAGCTCATTGGTTAGCATCAGTTAGCTCATTGGTTAGCCTCGGTTAGCTCATTGGTTAGCCTGGGTTAGCTCATTGGTTAGCTTCAGTTAGCTCATTGGTTAGCCTCGGTTAGCTCATTGGTTAGCATCAGTTAGCTCATTGGTTAGCCTCAGTTAGCTCATTGTTAGCTTCAGTTAGCTCATTGGTTAGCCTGGGTTAGCCTGGGTTAGCTCCAGTTAGCTCATTGGTTAGCATCAGTTAGCTCATTGTTTAGCCTCAGTTAGCTCATTGGTTAGCCTGGGTTAGCTCATTGGTTAGCCTGGGTTAGCTCATTGGTTAGATTCAGTTAGCTCATTGGTTAGCCTGGGCTAGCTCATTGGTTAGCCTGGGTTTGCTCATTGGTTAGCATCAGTTAGCTCATTGGTTAGCCTCAGTTAGCTCATTGGTTATCCTCGGTTAGCTCATTGGTTAGCCTGGGTTAGCTCATTGGTTAGCCTGGGTTAGCTCATTGGTTAGCTTCAGTTAGCTCATTGGTTAGCCTCGGTTAGCTCATTGGTTAGCCTGGGTTAGCTCATTCCTCGGTTAGCTTATTGGTTAGCCTGGGTTAGCTTCAGTTTGCTCATTGGTTAGCCTCGGTTAGCTCATTGGTTAGCATCAGTTAGCTAATTGGTTAGCCTCAGTTAGCTCATTGGTTAGCCTCGGTTAGCTCATTGGTTAGATTCAGTTAGCTCATTGGTTAGCCTCGGTTAGCTCATTGGTTAGCCTGGGTTAGCTCATTGGTTAGCATCAGTTAGTTCATTGGTTAGCCTCAGTTAGCTCATTGGTTAGCCTCGGTTAGCTCATTGGTTAGCCTGGGTTAGCTCATTGGTTAGCTTCAGTTAGCTCATTGGTTAGCCTCGGTTAGCTCATTGGTTAGCCTGGGTTAGCTCATTCCTCGGTTAGCTCATTGGTTAGCCTGGGTTAGCTTCAGTTAGCTCATTGGTTAGCCTCGGTTAGCTCATTGGTTAGCATCAGTTAGCTCATTGGTTAGCCTCAGTTAGCTCATTGGTTAGCCTCAGTTAGCTCATTGGTTAGCCTCGGTTAGCTCATTGGTTAGATTCAGTTAGCTCATTGGTTAGCCTCGGTTAGCTCATTGGTTAGCCTGGGTTAGCTCATTGGTTAGCATCAGTTAGCTCATTGGTTAGCCTCAGTTAGCTCATTGGTTAGCTTCGGTTAGCTCATTGGTTAGCCTGGGTTAGCTCATTGGTTAGCCTGGGTTAGCTCATTGGTTAGCTTCAGTTAGCTCATTGGTTAGCCTCGGTTAGCTCATAGGTTAGCCTGGGTTAGCTCATTCCTCGGTTAGCTCATTGGTTAGCCTGGGTTAGCTTCAGTTAGCTCATTGGTTAGCCTCAGTTAGCTCATTGGTTAGCATCAGTTAGCTCATTGGTTAGCCTCAGTTAGCTCATTGGTTAGCCTCGGTTAGCTCATTGGTTAGATTCAGTTAGCTCATTGGTTAGCCTGGGCTAGCTCATTGGTTAGCCTGTGTTAGCTCATTGGTTATTCTGGGTTAGCTCATTGGTTAGCTTCAGTTAGCTCATTGGTTATCCTCGGTTAGCTCATTGGTTAGCCTGGGTTAGCTCATTGGTTAGCATCAGTTAGCTCATTGGTTAGCCTCGGTTAGCTCATTGGTTAGCACCAGTTAGCTCATTGGTTAGCCTCAGTTAGCTCATTGGTTAGCCTCGGTTAGCTCATTGGTTAGATTCAGTTAGCTCATTGGTTAGCCTTGGTTAGCTCATTGGTTAGCCTGGGTTAGCTCATTGGTTAGCATCAGTTAGCTCATTGGTTAGCCTCAGTTAGCTCATTGGTTAGCTTCGGTTAGCTCATTGGTTAGCCTGGGTTAGCTCATTGGTTAGCCTGGGTTAGCTCATTGGTTAGCTTCAGTTAGCTCATTGGTTAGCCTCGGTTAGCTCATAGGTTAGCATGGGTTAGCTCATTCCTCGGTTAGCTCATTGGTTAGCCTGGGTTAGCTTCAGTTAGCTCATTGGTTAGCCTCGGTTAGCTCATTGGTTAGCATCAGTTAGCTCATTGGTTATCCTCAGTTAGCTCATTGGTTAGTCTCAGTTAGCTCATTGGTTAGATTCAGTTAGCTCATTGGTTAGCCTGGGCTAGCTCATTGGTTAGCCTGTGTTAGCTCATTGGTTAGCCTGGGTTAGCTCAATGGTTAGCTTCAGTTAGCTCATTGGTTAGCCTCGGTTAGCTCATTGGTTAGCCTGGGTTGGCTCATTGGTTAGCATCAGTTAGCTCATTGGTTAGCCTCAGTTAGCTCATTGGTTAGCCTCGGTTAGCTCATTGGTTAGCCTGGGTTAGCTCATTACTCAGTTAGCTCATTGGTTAGCCTCGGTTAGCTCATTGGTTAGCTTCAGTTAGCTCATTGGTTAGCCTGGGCTAGCTCATTGGTTAGCCTGGGTTAGCTCATTGGTTAGCATCAGTTAGCTCATTGTTTAGCTTCAGTTAGCTCATTGGTTAGCTTCAGTTAGCTCATTAGTTAGCCTCGGTTAGCTCATTGGTTAGCCTGGGTTAGCTCATTGGTTAGCATCAGTTAGCTCATTTGTTAGCCTCAGTTAGCTCATTGGTTAGCATCAGTTAGCTCATTGTTTAGCCTCTGTTAGCTCATTGGTTAGCTTCAGTTAGCTCATTGGTTAGCTTCAGTTAGCTCATTGGTTAGCCTCGGTTAGCTCATTGGTTAGCCTGGGTTAGCTCATTGGTTAGCTTCAGTTAGCTCATTGGTTAGCCTCGGTTAGCTCATTGGTTAGCATCAGTTAGCTCATTGGTTAGCCTCAGTTAGCTCATTGTTAGCTTCAGTTAGCTCATTGGTTAGCCTGGGTTAGCCTGGGTTAGCTCCAGTTAGCTCATTGGTTAGCATCAGTTAGCTCATTGTTTAGCCTCAGTTAGCTCATTGGTTAGCCTGGGTTAGCTCATTGGTTAGCCTGGGTTAGCTCATTGGTTAGATTCAGTTAGCTCATTGGTTAGCCTGGGCTAGCTCATTGGTTAGCCTGGGTTTGCTCATTGGTTAGCATCAGTTAGCTCATTGGTTAGCCTCAGTTAGCTCATTGGTTATCCTCGGTTAGCTCATTGGTTAGCCTGGGTTAGCTCATTGGTTAGCCTGGGTTAGCTCATTGGTTAGCTTCAGTTAGCTCATTGGTTAGCCTCGGTTAGCTCATTGGTTAGCCTGGGTTAGCTCATTCCTCGGTTAGCTTATTGGTTAGCCTGGGTTAGCTTCAGTTAGCTCATTGGTTAGCCTCGGTTAGCTCATTGGTTAGCATCAGTTAGCTCATTGGTTAGCCTCAGTTAGCTCATTGGTTAGCCTCGGTTAGCTCATTGGTTAGATTCAGTTAGCTCATTGGTTAGCCTCGGTTAGCTCATTGGTTAGCCTGGGTTAGCTCATTGGTTAGCATCAGTTAGTTCATTGGTTAGCCTCAGTTAGCTCATTGGTTAGCCTCGGTTAGCTCATTGGTTAGCCTGGGTTAGCTCATTGGTTAGCTTCAGTTAGCTCATTGGTTAGCCTCGGTTAGCTCATTGGTTAGCCTGGGTTAGCTCATTCCTCGGTTAGCTCATTGGTTAGCCTGGGTTAGCTTCAGTTAGCTCATTGGTTAGCCTCGGTTAGCTCATTGGTTAGCATCAGTTAGCTCATTGGTTAGCCTCAGTTAGCTCATTGGTTAGCCTCGGTTAGCTCATTGGTTAGATTCAGTTAGCTCATTGGTTAGCCTCGGTTAGCTCATTGGTTAGCCTGGGTTAGCTCATTGGTTAGCATCAGTTAGCTCATTGGTTAGCCTCAGTTAGCTCATTGGTTAGCTTCGGTTAGCTCATTGGTTAGCCTGGGTTAGCTCATTGGTTAGCCTGGGTTAGCTCATTGGTTAGCTTCAGTTAGCTCATTGGTTAGCCTCGGTTAGCTCATAGGTTAGCCTGGGTTAGCTCATTCCTCGGTTAGCTCATTGGTTAGCCTGGGTTAGCTTCAGTTAGCTCATTGGTTAGCCTCAGTTAGCTCATTGGTTAGCATCAGTTAGCTCATTGGTTAGCCTCAGTTAGCTCATTGGTTAGCCTCGGTTAGCTCATTGGTTAGATTCAGTTAGCTCATTGGTTAGCCTGGGCTAGCTCATTGGTTAGCCTGTGTTAGCTCATTGGTTATTCTGGGTTAGCTCATTGGTTAGCTTCAGTTAGCTCATTGGTTATCCTCGGTTAGCTCATTGGTTAGCCTGGGTTAGCTCATTGGTTAGCATCAGTTAGCTCATTGGTTAGCCTCGGTTAGCTCATTGGTTAGCACCAGTTAGCTCATTGGTTAGCCTCAGTTAGCTCATTGGTTAGCCTCGGTTAGCTCATTGGTTAGATTCAGTTAGCTCATTGGTTAGCCTTGGTTAGCTCATTGGTTAGCCTGGGTTAGCTCATTGGTTAGCATCAGTTAGCTCATTGGTTAGCCTCAGTTAGCTCATTGGTTAGCTTCGGTTAGCTCATTGGTTAGCCTGGGTTAGCTCATTGGTTAGCCTGGGTTAGCTCATTGGTTAGCTTCAGTTAGCTCATTGGTTAGCCTCGGTTAGCTCATAGGTTAGCATGGGTTAGCTCATTCCTCGGTTAGCTCATTGGTTAGCCTGGGTTAGCTTCAGTTAGCTCATTGGTTAGCCTCGGTTAGCTCATTGGTTAGCATCAGTTAGCTCATTGGTTATCCTCAGTTAGCTCATTGGTTAGTCTCAGTTAGCTCATTGGTTAGATTCAGTTAGCTCATTGGTTAGCCTGGGCTAGCTCATTGGTTAGCCTGTGTTAGCTCATTGGTTAGCCTGGGTTAGCTCAATGGTTAGCTTCAGTTAGCTCATTGGTTAGCCTCGGTTAGCTCATTGGTTAGCCTGGGTTGGCTCATTGGTTAGCATCAGTTAGCTCATTGGTTAGCCTCAGTTAGCTCATTGGTTAGCCTCGGTTAGCTCATTGGTTAGCCTGGGTTAGCTCATTACTCAGTTAGCTCATTGGTTAGCCTCGGTTAGCTCATTGGTTAGCTTCAGTTAGCTCATTGGTTAGCCTGGGCTAGCTCATTGGTTAGCCTGGGTTAGCTCATTGGTTAGCATCAGTTAGCTCATTGTTTAGCTTCAGTTAGCTCATTGGTTAGCTTCAGTTAGCTCATTAGTTAGCCTCGGTTAGCTCATTGGTTAGCCTGGGTTAGCTCATTGGTTAGCATCAGTTAGCTCATTTGTTAGCCTCAGTTAGCTCATTGGTTAGCATCAGTTAGCTCATTGTTTAGCCTCTGTTAGCTCATTGGTTAGCTTCAGTTAGCTCATTGGTTAGCTTCAGTTAGCTCATTGGTTAGCCTCGGTTAGCTCATTGGTTAGCCTGGGTTAGCTCATTGGTTAGCTTCAGTTAGCTCATTGGTTAGCCTCGGTTAGCTCATTGGTTAGCATCAGTTAGCTCATTGGTTAGCCTCAGTTAGCTCATTGTTAGCTTCAGTTAGCTCATTGGTTAGCCTGGGTTAGCCTGGGTTAGCTCCAGTTAGCTCATTGGTTAGCATCAGTTAGCTCATTGTTTAGCCTCAGTTAGCTCATTGGTTAGCCTGGGTTAGCTCATTGGTTAGCCTGGGTTAGCTCATTGGTTAGATTCAGTTAGCTCATTGGTTAGCCTGGGCTAGCTCATTGGTTAGCCTGGGTTTGCTCATTGGTTAGCATCAGTTAGCTCATTGGTTAGCCTCAGTTAGCTCATTGGTTATCCTCGGTTAGCTCATTGGTTAGCCTGGGTTAGCTCATTGGTTAGCCTGGGTTAGCTCATTGGTTAGCTTCAGTTAGCTCATTGGTTAGCCTCGGTTAGCTCATTGGTTAGCCTGGGTTAGCTCATTCCTCGGTTAGCTTATTGGTTAGCCTGGGTTAGCTTCAGTTAGCTCATTGGTTAGCCTCGGTTAGCTCATTGGTTAGCATCAGTTAGCTCATTGGTTAGCCTCAGTTAGCTCATTGGTTAGCCTCGGTTAGCTCATTGGTTAGATTCAGTTAGCTCATTGGTTAGCCTCGGTTAGCTCATTGGTTAGCCTGGGTTAGCTCATTGGTTAGCATCAGTTAGTTCATTGGTTAGCCTCAGTTAGCTCATTGGTTAGCCTCGGTTAGCTCATTGGTTAGCCTGGGTTAGCTCATTGGTTAGCTTCAGTTAGCTCATTGGTTAGCCTCGGTTAGCTCATTGGTTAGCCTGGGTTAGCTCATTCCTCGGTTAGCTCATTGGTTAGCCTGGGTTAGCTTCAGTTAGCTCATTGGTTAGCCTCGGTTAGCTCATTGGTTAGCATCAGTTAGCTCATTGGTTAGCCTCAGTTAGCTCATTGGTTAGCCTCGGTTAGCTCATTGGTTAGATTCAGTTAGCTCATTGGTTAGCCTCGGTTAGCTCATTGGTTAGCCTGGGTTAGCTCATTGGTTAGCATCAGTTAGCTCATTGGTTAGCCTCAGTTAGCTCATTGGTTAGCTTCGGTTAGCTCATTGGTTAGCCTGGGTTAGCTCATTGGTTAGCCTGGGTTAGCTCATTGGTTAGCTTCAGTTAGCTCATTGGTTAGCCTCGGTTAGCTCATAGGTTAGCCTGGGTTAGCTCATTCCTCGGTTAGCTCATTGGTTAGCCTGGGTTAGCTTCAGTTAGCTCATTGGTTAGCCTCAGTTAGCTCATTGGTTAGCATCAGTTAGCTCATTGGTTAGCCTCAGTTAGCTCATTGGTTAGCCTCGGTTAGCTCATTGGTTAGATTCAGTTAGCTCATTGGTTAGCCTGGGCTAGCTCATTGGTTAGCCTGTGTTAGCTCATTGGTTATTCTGGGTTAGCTCATTGGTTAGCTTCAGTTAGCTCATTGGTTATCCTCGGTTAGCTCATTGGTTAGCCTGGGTTAGCTCATTGGTTAGCATCAGTTAGCTCATTGGTTAGCCTCGGTTAGCTCATTGGTTAGCACCAGTTAGCTCATTGGTTAGCCTCAGTTAGCTCATTGGTTAGCCTCGGTTAGCTCATTGGTTAGATTCAGTTAGCTCATTGGTTAGCCTTGGTTAGCTCATTGGTTAGCCTGGGTTAGCTCATTGGTTAGCATCAGTTAGCTCATTGGTTAGCCTCAGTTAGCTCATTGGTTAGCTTCGGTTAGCTCATTGGTTAGCCTGGGTTTGCTCATTGGTTAGCCTGGGTTAGCTCATTGGTTAGCTTCAGTTAGCTCATTGGTTAGCCTCGGTTAGCTCATAGGTTAGCATGGGTTAGCTCATTCCTCGGTTAGCTCATTGGTTAGCCTGGGTTAGCTTCAGTTAGCTCATTGGTTAGCCTCGGTTAGCTCATTGGTTAGCATCAGTTAGCTCATTGGTTATCCTCAGTTAGCTCATTGGTTAGTCTCAGTTAGCTCATTGGTTAGATTCAGTTAGCTCATTGGTTAGCCTGGGCTAGCTCATTGGTTAGCCTGTGTTAGCTCATTGGTTAGCCTGGGTTAGCTCAATGGTTAGCTTCAGTTAGCTCATTGGTTAGCCTCGGTTAGCTCATTGGTTAGCCTGGGTTGGCTCATTGGTTAGCATCAGTTAGCTCATTGGTTAGCCTCAGTTAGCTCATTGGTTAGCCTCGGTTAGCTCATTGGTTAGCCTGGGTTAGCTCATTACTCAGTTAGCTCATTGGTTAGCCTCGGTTAGCTCATTGGTTAGCTTCAGTTAGCTCATTGGTTAGCCTGGGCTAGCTCATTGGTTAGCCTGGGTTAGCTCATTGGTTAGCCTGGGTTAGCTCATTGGTTAGCTTCAGTTAGCTCATTGGTTAGCCTCGGTTAGCTCATTGGTTAGCATCAGTTAGCTCATTGTTTAGCTTCAGTTAGCTCATTGGTTAGCTTCAGTTAGCTCATTGGTTAGCCTCGGTTAGCTCATTGGTTAGCCTGGGTTGGCTCATTGGTTAGCATCAGTTAGCTCATTGGTTAGCCTCAGTTAGCTCATTGGTTAGCATCAGTTAGCTCATTGCTTAGCCTCGGTTAGCTCATTGGTTAGCTTCAGTTAGCTCATTGGTTAGCTTCATTTAGCCAATTGGTTAGCCTCGGTTAGCTCATTGGTTAGCCTGGGTTAGCTCATTCCTCGGTTAGCTCATTGGTTAGCCTGGGTTAGCTCATTGGTTAGCTTCAGTTAGCTAATTGGTTAGCCTGGGTTAGCTCATTGGTTAGCCTTGGTTAGCTCATTGGTTAGCCTGGGTTAGCTCATTGGTTAGCCTGGATTAGCTCATTGGTTAGCATCAGTTAGCTCATTGGTTAGGCTCAGTTAGCTCAATGGTTAGCATCAGTTAGCTCATTGGTTAGCCTCGGTTAGCTCATTGGTTAGCTTCAGTTAGCTCATTGGTTAGCTTCAGTTAGCTCATTGGTTAGCCTCGGTTAGCTCATTGGTTAGCCTGGGTTAGCTCATTCCTCGGTTAGCCGGGGTTAGCTCATTGGTTAGCTTCAGTTAGCTCATTGGTTAGCCTCGGTTAGCTCATTGGTTAGCCTGGGTTAGCTCATTCCTCGGTTAGCCGGGGTTAGCTCATTGGTTAGCTTCAGTTAGCTCATTGGTTAGCATCAGTTAGCTCATTAGTTAGCCTCAGTTAGCTCATTGTTAGCTTCAGTTAGCTCATTGGTTAGCCTCGGTTAGCTCATTGTTTAGCCTCGGTTAGCTCATTGGTTAGATTCAGTTAGCTCATTGGTTAGCCTCGGTTAGCTCATTGGTTAGCCTGGGTTAGCTCATTGGTTAGCATCAGTTAGTTCATTGGTTAGCCTCAGTTAGCTCATTGGTTAGCCTCGGTTAGCTCATTGGTTAGCCTGGGTTAGCTCATTGGTTAGCTTCAGTTAGCTCATTGGTTAGCCTCGGTTAGCTCATTGGTTAGCCTGGGTTAGCTCATTCCTCGGTTAGCTCATTGGTTAGCCTGGGTTAGCTTCAGTTAGCTCATTGGTTAGCCTCGGTTAGCTCATTGGTTAGCATCAGTTAGCTCATTGGTTAGCCTCAGTTAGCTCATTGGTTAGCCTCGGTTAGCTCATTGGTTAGATTCAGTTAGCTCATTGGTTAGCCTCGGTTAGCTCATTGGTTAGCCTGGGTTAGCTCATTGGTTAGCATCAGTTAGCTCATTGGTTAGCCTCAGTTAGCTCATTGGTTAGCTTCGGTTAGCTCATTGGTTAGCCTGGGTTAGCTCATTGGTTAGCCTGGGTTAGCTCATTGGTTAGCTTCAGTTAGCTCATTGGTTAGCCTCGGTTAGCTCATAGGTTAGCCTGGGTTAGCTCATTCCTCGGTTAGCTCATTGGTTAGCCTGGGTTAGCTTCAGTTAGCTCATTGGTTAGCCTCAGTTAGCTCATTGGTTAGCATCAGTTAGCTCATTGGTTAGCCTCAGTTAGCTCATTGGTTAGCCTCGGTTAGCTCATTGGTTAGATTCAGTGAGCTCATTGGTTAGCCTGGGCTAGCTCATTGGTTAGCCTGTGTTAGCTCATTGGTTATTCTGGGTCAGCTCATTGGTTAGCTTCAGTTAGCTCATTGGTTATCCTCGGTTAGCTCATTGGTTAGCCTGGGTTAGCTCATTGGTTAGCATCAGTTAGCTCATTGGTTAGCCTCGGTTAGCTCATTGGTTAGCACCAGTTAGCTCATTGGTTAGCCTCAGTTAGCTCATTGGTTAGCCTCGGTTAGCTCATTGGTTAGATTCAGTTAGCTCATTGGTTAGCCTTGGTTAGCTCATTGGTTAGCCTGGGTTAGCTCATTGGTTAGCATCAGTTAGCTCATTGGTTAGCCTCAGTTAGCTCATTGGTTAGCTTCGGTTAGCTCATTGGTTAGCCTGGGTTAGCTCATTGGTTAGCCTGGGTTAGCTCATTGGTTAGCTTCAGTTAGCTCATTGGTTAGCCTCGGTTAGCTCATAGGTTAGCATGGGTTAGCTCATTCCTCGGTTAGCTCATTGGTTAGCCTGGGTTAGCTTCAGTTAGCTCATTGGTTAGCCTCGGTTAGCTCATTGGTTAGCATCAGTTAGCTAATTGGTTATCCTCAGTTAGCTCATTGGTTAGTCTCAGTTAGCTCATTGGTTAGATTCAGTTAGCTCATTGGTTAGCCTGGGCTAGCTCATTGGTTAGCCTGTGTTAGCTCATTGGTTAGCCTGGGTTAGCTCAATGGTTAGCTTCAGTTAGCTCATTGGTTAGCCTCGGTTAGCTCATTGGTTAGCCTGGGTTGGCTCATTGGTTAGCATCAGTTAGCTCATTGGTTAGCCTCAGTTAGCTCATTGGTTAGCCTCGGTTAGCTCATTGGTTAGCCTGGGTTAGCTCATTACTCAGTTAGCTCATTGGTTAGCCTCGGTTAGCTCATTGGTTAGCTTCAGTTAGCTCATTGGTTAGCCTGGGCTAGCTCATTGGTTAGCCTGGGTTAGCTCATTGGTTAGCCTGGGTTAGCTCATTGGTTAGCTTCAGTTAGCTCATTGGTTAGCCTCGGTTAGCTCATTGGTTAGCATCAGTTAGCTCATTGTTTAGCTTCAGTTAGCTCATTGGTTAGCTTCAGTTAGCTCATTGGTTAGCCTCGGTTAGCTCATTGGTTAGCCTGGGTTGGCTCATTGGTTAGCATCAGTTAGCTCATTGGTTAGCCTCAGTTAGCTCATTGGTTAGCATCAGTTAGCTCATTGCTTAGCCTCGGTTAGCTCATTGGTTAGCTTCAGTTAGCTCATTGGTTAGCTTCATTTAGCCAATTGGTTAGCCTCGGTTAGCTCATTGGTTAGCCTGGGTTAGCTCATTCCTCGGTTAGCTCATTGGTTAGCCTGGGTTAGCTCATTGGTTAGCTTCAGTTAGCTAATTGGTTAGCCTGGGTTAGCTCATTGGTTAGCCTTGGTTAGCTCATTGGTTAGCCTGGGTTAGCTCATTGGTTAGCCTGGATTAGCTCATTGGTTAGCATCAGTTAGCTCATTGGTTAGGCTCAGTTAGCTCAATGGTTAGCATCAGTTAGCTCATTGGTTAGCCTCGGTTAGCTCATTGGTTAGCTTCAGTTAGCTCATTGGTTAGCTTCAGTTAGCTCATTGGTTAGCCTCGGTTAGCTCATTGGTTAGCCTGGGTTAGCTCATTCCTCGGTTAGCCGGGGTTAGCTCATTGGTTAGCTTCAGTTAGCTCATTGGTTAGCCTCGGTTAGCTCATTGGTTAGCCTGGGTTAGCTCATTCCTCGGTTAGCCGGGGTTAGCTCATTGGTTAGCTTCAGTTAGCTCATTGGTTAGCATCAGTTAGCTCATTAGTTAGCCTCAGTTAGCTCATTGTTAGCTTCAGTTAGCTCATTGGTTAGCCTGGGTTAGCTCATTGGTTTGCTTCGGTTAGCTCATTGGTTAGCCTGGGTTAGCTCATTGGTTAGCCTCGGTTAGCTCATTGGTTAGCTTCAGTTAGCTCATTGGTTAGCCTCGGTTAGCTCATTGGTTAGCATCAGTTAGCTCATTGGTTAGCCTCAGTTAGCTCATTGGTTAGCCTCAGTTAACTCATTGGTTAGATTCAGTTAGCTCATTGGTTAGCCTGGGCTAGCTCATTGGTTAGCCTGGGTTAGCTCATTGGTTAGCCTGGGTTAGCTCATTGGTTAGCTTCAGTTAGCTCATTGGTTAGCCTCGGTTAGCTCATTGGTTAGATTAAGTTAGCTCATTGGTTAGCCTCGGTTAGCTCATTGGTTAGCCTGGGTTAGCTCATTGGTTAGCATCAGTTAGTTCATTGGTTAGCCTCAGTTAGCTCATTGGTTAGCCTCGGTTAGCTCATTGGTTAGCCTGGGTTAGCTCATTGGTTAGCTTCAGTTAGCTCATTGGTTAGCCTCGGTTAGCTCATTGGTTAGCCTGGGTTAGCTCATTCCTCGGTTAGCTCATTGGTTAGCCTGGGTTAGCTTCAGTTAGCTCATTGGTTAGCCTCGGTTAGCTCATTGGTTAGCATCAGTTAGCTCATTGGTTAGCCTCAGTTAGCTCATTGGTTAGCCTCGGTTAGCTCATTGGTTAGATTCAGTTAGCTCATTGGTTAGCCTTGGTTAGCTCATTGGTTAGCCTTGGTTAGCTCATTGGTTAGCATCAGTTAGCTAATTGGTTAGCCTCAGTTAGCTCATTGGTTAGCTTCGGTTAGCTCATTGGTTAGCCTGGGTTAGCTCATTGGTTAGCCTGGGTTAGCTCATTGGTTAGCTTCAGTTAGCTCATTGGTTAGCCTCGGTTAGCTCATAGGTTAGCCTGGGTTAGCTAATTCCTCGGTTAGCTCATTGGTTAGCCTGGGTTAGCTTCAGTTAGCTCATTGGTTAGCCTCGGTTAGCTCATTGGTTAGCATCAGTTAGCTCATTGGTTATCCTCAGTTAGCTCATTGGTTAGTCTCGGTTAGCTCATTGGTTAGATTCAGTTAGCTCATTGGTTAGCCTGGGCTAGCTCATTGGTTAGCCTGTGTTAGCTCATTGGTTAGCCTGGGTTAGCTCATTGGTTAGCTTCAGTTAGCTCATTGGTTAGCCTCGGTTAGCTCATTGGTTAGCCTGGGTTAGCTCATTACTCGGTTAGCTCATTGGTTAGCCTCGGTTAGCTCATTGGTTAGCTTCAGTTAGCTCATTGGTTAGCCTGGGCTAGCTCATTGGTTAGCCTGGGTTAGCTCATTGGTTAGCCTGGGTTAGCTCATTGGTTAGCTTCAGTTAGCTCATTGGTTAGCCTTGGTTAGCTCATTGGTTAGCATCAGTTAGCTCATTGTTTAGCTTCAGTTAGCTCATTGGTTAGCTTCAGTTAGCTCATTGGTTAGCCTCGGTTAGCTCATTGGTTAGCCTGGGTTAGCTCATTGGTTAGCATCAGTTAGCTCATTGGTTAGCCTCAGTTAGCTCATTGGTTAGCATCAGTTAGCTCATTGCTTAGCCTTGGTTAGCTCATTGGTTAGCTTCAGTTAGCTCATTGGTTAGCTTCATTTAGCCAATTGGTTAGCCTCGGTTAGCTCATTGGTTAGCCTGGGTTAGCTCATTCCTCGGTTAGCTCATTGGTTAGCCTGGGTTAGCTCATTGGTTAGCTTCAGTTAGCTAACTGGTTAGCCTGGGTTAGCTCATTGGTTAGCCTCGGTTAGCTCATTGGTTAGCCTGGGTTAGCTCATTGGTTAGCCTGGATTAGCTCATTGGCTAGCTTCAGTTAGCTCATTGGTTAGCTTCAGTTAGCTCATTGGTTAGCCTCGGTTAGCTCATTGGTTAGCCTGGGTTAGCTCATTCCTCGGTTAGCCGGGGTTAGCTCATTGGTTAGCTTCAGTTAGCTCATTGGTTAGCCTCAGTTAGCTAATTGGTTAGCATCAGTTAGCTCATTAGTTAGCCTCAGTTAGCTCATTGTTAGCTTCAGTTAGCTCATTGGTTAGCCTGGGTTAGCTCATTGGTTAGCTTCGGTTAGCTCATTGGTTAGCCTGGGTTAGCTCATTGGTTAGCCTCGGTTAGCTCATTGGTTAGCTTCAGTTAGCTCATTGGTTAGCCTCGGTTAGCTCATTGGTTAGCATCAGTTAGCTCATTGGTTAGCCTCAGTTAGCTCATTGGTTAGCCTCGGTTAACTCATTGGTTAGATTCAGTTAGCTCATTGGTTAGCCTGGGCTAGCTCATTGGTTAGCCTGGGTTAGCTCATTGGTTAGCCTGGGTTAGCTCATTGGTTAGCGTCAGTAAGCTCATTGGTTAGCCTCGGTTAGCTCATTGGTTAGCATGGGTTAGCTCATAGGTTAGCATCAGTTAGCTCATTGGTTAGCCTCAGTTAGCTCATTGGTTAGCCTCGGTTAGCTCATTAGTTAGCCTGGGTTAGATCATTGGTTAGCCTGGGTTAGCTCATTGGTTAGCTTCAGTTAGCTCATTGGTTAGCCTGGGTTAGCTCATTGGTTAGCCTGGGTTAGCTCATTCCTCGGTTAGCTCATTGGTTATCCTGGGTTAGCTTCAGTTAGCTCATTGGTTAGCCTCGGTTAGCTCATTGGTTAGCATCAGTTAGCTCATTGGTTAGACTCAGTTAGCTCATTGGTTAGCCTCGGTTAGCTCATTGGTTAGCCTGGGTTAGCTCATTTCTCGGTTAGCTCATTGGTTAGCCTGGGTTAGCTCATTGGTTTGCCTGGGTTAGCTCATTCCTCGGTTAGCTCATTGGTTAGCCTGGGTTAGCTTCAGTTAGCTCATTGGTTAGCCTCGGTTAGCTCATTGGTTAGCCTGGGTTAGCTCATTACTCGGTTAGCTCATTGGTTAGCCTCGGTTAGCTCATTGGTTAGCTTCAGTTAGCTCATTGGTTAGCCTCGGTTAGCTCATTGGTTAGATTCAGTTAGCTCATTGGTTAGCCTTGGTTAGCTCATTGGTTAGCCTGGGTTAGCTCATTGGTTAGCATCAGTTAGCTAATTGGTTAGCCTCAGTTAGCTCATTGGTTAGCTTCGGTTAGCTCATTGGTTAGCCTGGGTTAGCTCATTGGTTAGCCTGGGTTAGCTCATTGGTTAGCTTCAGTTAGCTCATTGGTTAGCCTCGGTTAGCTCATAGGTTAGCCTGGGTTAGCTAATTCCTCGGTTAGCTCATTGGTTAGCCTGGGTTAGCTTCAGTTAGCTCATTGGTTAGCCTCGGTTAGCTCATTGGTTAGCATCAGTTAGCTCATTGGTTATCCTCAGTTAGCTCATTGGTTAGTCTCGGTTAGCTCATTGGTTAGATTCAGTTAGCTCATTGGTTAGCCTGGGCTAGCTCATTGGTTAGCCTGTGTTAGCTCATTGGTTAGCCTGGGTTAGCTCATTGGTTAGCTTCAGTTAGCTCATTGGTTAGCCTCGGTTAGCTCATTGGTTAGCCTGGGTTAGCTCATTACTCGGTTAGCTCATTGGTTAGCCTCGGTTAGCTCATTGGTTAGCTTCAGTTAGCTCATTGGTTAGCCTGGGCTAGCTCATTGGTTAGCCTGGGTTAGCTCATTGGTTAGCCTGGGTTAGCTCATTGGTTAGCTTCAGTTAGCTCATTGGTTAGCCTTGGTTAGCTCATTGGTTAGCATCAGTTAGCTCATTGTTTAGCTTCAGTTAGCTCATTGGTTAGCTTCAGTTAGCTCATTGGTTAGCCTCGGTTAGCTCATTGGTTAGCCTGGGTTAGCTCATTGGTTAGCATCAGTTAGCTCATTGGTTAGCCTCAGTTAGCTCATTGGTTAGCATCAGTTAGCTCATTGCTTAGCCTTGGTTAGCTCATTGGTTAGCTTCAGTTAGCTCATTGGTTAGCTTCATTTAGCCAATTGGTTAGCCTCGGTTAGCTCATTGGTTAGCCTGGGTTAGCTCATTCCTCGGTTAGCTCATTGGTTAGCCTGGGTTAGCTCATTGGTTAGCTTCAGTTAGCTAACTGGTTAGCCTGGGTTAGCTCATTGGTTAGCCTCGGTTAGCTCATTGGTTAGCCTGGGTTAGCTCATTGGTTAGCCTGGATTAGCTCATTGGCTAGCTTCAGTTAGCTCATTGGTTAGCTTCAGTTAGCTCATTGGTTAGCCTCGGTTAGCTCATTGGTTAGCCTGGGTTAGCTCATTCCTCGGTTAGCCGGGGTTAGCTCATTGGTTAGCTTCAGTTAGCTCATTGGTTAGCCTCAGTTAGCTAATTGGTTAGCATCAGTTAGCTCATTAGTTAGCCTCAGTTAGCTCATTGTTAGCTTCAGTTAGCTCATTGGTTAGCCTGGGTTAGCTCATTGGTTAGCTTCGGTTAGCTCATTGGTTAGCCTGGGTTAGCTCATTGGTTAGCCTCGGTTAGCTCATTGGTTAGCTTCAGTTAGCTCATTGGTTAGCCTCGGTTAGCTCATTGGTTAGCATCAGTTAGCTCATTGGTTAGCCTCAGTTAGCTCATTGGTTAGCCTCGGTTAACTCATTGGTTAGATTCAGTTAGCTCATTGGTTAGCCTGGGCTAGCTCATTGGTTAGCCTGGGTTAGCTCATTGGTTAGCCTGGGTTAGCTCATTGGTTAGCGTCAGTAAGCTCATTGGTTAGCCTCGGTTAGCTCATTGGTTAGCATGGGTTAGCTCATAGGTTAGCATCAGTTAGCTCATTGGTTAGCCTCAGTTAGCTCATTGGTTAGCCTCGGTTAGCTCATTAGTTAGCCTGGGTTAGATCATTGGTTAGCCTGGGTTAGCTCATTGGTTAGCTTCAGTTAGCTCATTGGTTAGCCTGGGTTAGCTCATTGGTTAGCCTGGGTTTGCTCATTCCTCGGTTAGCTCATTGGTTATCCTGGGTTAGCTTCAGTTAGCTCATTGGTTAGCCTCGGTTAGCTCATTGGTTAGCATCAGTTAGCTCATTGGTTAGCCTCAGTTAGCTCATTGGTTAGCCTCGGTTAGCTCATTGGTTAGCCTGGGTTAGCTCATTTCTCGGTTAGCTCATTGGTTAGCCTGGGTTAGCTCATTGGTTTGCCTGGGTTAGCTCATTCCTCGGTTAGCTCATTGGTTAGCCTGGGTTAGCTTCAGTTAGCTCATTGGTTAGCCTCGGTTAGCTCATTGGTTAGCCTGGGTTAGCTCATTACTCGGTTAGCTCATTGGTTAGCCTCGGTTAGCTCATTGGTTAGCTTCAGTTAGCTCATTGGTTAGCCTGGGCTAGCTCATTGGTTAGCATCAGTTAGCTCATTGTTTAGCTTCAGTTAGCTCATTGGTTAGCTTCAGTTAGCTCATTAGTTAGCCTCGGTTAGCTCATTGGTTAGCCTGGGTTAGCTCATTGGTTAGCATCAGTTAGCTCATTTGTTAGCCTCAGTTAGGTCATTGGTTAGCATCAGTTAGCTCATTGTTTAGCCTCTGTTAGCTCATTGGTTAGCTTCAGTTAGCTCATTGGTTAGCTTCAGTTAGCTCATTGGTTAGCCTCGGTTAGCTCATTGGTTAGCCTGGGTTAGCTCATTGGTTAGCTTCAGTTAGCTCATTGGTTAGCCTCGGTTAGCTCATTGGTTAGCATCAGTTAGCTCATTGGTTAGCCTCAGTTAGCTCATTGTTAGCTTCAGTTAGCTCATTGGTTAGCCTGGGTTAGCCTGGGTTAGCTCCAGTTAGCTCATTGGTTAGCATCAGTTAGCTCATTGTTTAGCCTCAGTTAGCTCATTGGTTAGCCTGGGTTAGCTCATTGGTTAGCCTGGGTTAGCTCATTGGTTAGATTCAGTTAGCTCATTGGTTAGCCTGGGCTAGCTCATTGGTTAGCCTGGGTTTGCTCATTGGTTAGCATCAGTTAGCTCATTGGTTAGCCTCAGTTAGCTCATTGGTTATCCTCGGTTAGCTCATTGGTTAGCCTGGGTTAGCTCATTGGTTAGCCTGGGTTAGCTCATTGGTTAGCTTCAGTTAGCTCATTGGTTAGCCTCGGTTAGCTCATTGGTTAGCCTGGGTTAGCTCATTCCTCGGTTAGCTTATTGGTTAGCCTGGGTTAGCTTCAGTTAGCTCATTGGTTAGCCTCGGTTAGCTCATTGGTTAGCATCAGTTAGCTCATTGGTTAGCCTCAGTTAGCTCATTGGTTAGCCTCGGTTAGCTCATTGGTTAGATTCAGTTAGCTCATTGGTTAGCCTCGGTTAGCTCATTGGTTAGCCTGGGTTAGCTCATTGGTTAGCATCAGTTAGTTCATTGGTTAGCCTCAGTTAGCAAATTGGTTAGCCTCGGTTAGCTCATTGGTTAGCCTGGGTTAGCTCATTGGTTAGCTTCAGTTAGCTCATTGGTTAGCCTCGGTTAGCTCATTGGTTAGCCTGGGTTAGCTCATTCCTCGGTTAGCTCATTGGTTAGCCTGGGTTAGCTTCAGTTAGCTCATTGGTTAGCCTCGGTTAGCTCATTGGTTAGCATCAGTTAGCTCATTGGTTAGCCTCAGTTAGCTCATTGGTTAGCCTCGGTTAGCTCATTGGTTAGATTCAGTTAGCTCATTGGTTAGCCTCGGTTAGCTCATTGGTTAGCCTGGGTTAGCTCATTGGTTAGCATCAGTTAGCTCATTGGTTAGCCTCAGTTAGCTCATTGGTTAGCTTCGGTTAGCTCATTGGTTAGCCTGGGTTAGCTCATTGGTTAGCCTGGGTTAGCTCATTGGTTAGCTTCAGTTAGCTCATTGGTTAGCCTCGGTTAGCTCATAGGTTAGCCTGGGTTAGCTCATTCCTCGGTTAGCTCATTGGTTAGCCTGGGTTAGCTTCAGTTAGCTCATTGGTTAGCCTCAGTTAGCTCATTGGTTAGCATCAGTTAGCTCATTGGTTAGCCTCAGTTAGCTCATTGGTTAGCCTCGGTTAGCTCATTGGTTAGATTCAGTTAGCTCATTGGTTAGCCTGGGCTAGCTCATTGGTTAGCCTGTGTTAGCTCATTGGTTATTCTGGGTTAGCTCATTGGTTAGCTTCAGTTAGCTCATTGGTTATCCTCGGTTAGCTCATTGGTTAGCCTGGGTTAGCTCATTGGTTAGCATCAGTTAGCTCATTGGTTAGCCTTGGTTAGCTCATTGGTTAGCACCAGTTAGCTCATTGGTTAGCCTCAGTTAGCTCATTGGTTAGCCTCGGTTAGCTCATTGGTTAGATTCAGTTAGCTCATTGGTTAGCCTTGGTTAGCTCATTGGTTAGCCTGGGTTAGCTCATTGGTTAGCATCAGTTAGCTCATTGGTTAGCCTCAGTTAGCTCATTGGTTAGCTTCGGTTAGCTCATTGGTTAGCCTGGGTTAGCTCATTGGTTAGCCTGGGTTAGCTCATTGGTTAGCTTCAGTTAGCTCATTGGTTAGCCTCGGTTAGCTCATAGGTTAGCATGGGTTAGCTCATTCCTCGGTTAGCTCATTGGTTAGCCTGGGTTAGCTTCAGTTAGCTCATTGGTTAGCCTTGGTTAGCTCATTGGTTAGCATCAGTTAGCTCATTGGTTATCCTCAGTTAGCTCATTGGTTAGTCTCAGTTAGCTCATTGGTTAGATTCAGTTAGCTCATTGGTTAGCCTGGGCTAGCTCATTGGTTAGCCTGTGTTAGCTCATTGGTTAGCCTGGGTTAGCTCAATGGTTAGCTTCAGTTAGCTCATTGGTTAGCCTCGGTTAGCTCATTGGTTAGCCTGGGTTGGCTCATTGGTTAGCATCAGTTAGCTCATTGGTTAGCCTCAGTTAGCTCATTGGTTAGCCTCGGTTAGCTCATTGGTTAGACTGGGTTAGCTCATTACTCAGTTAGCTCATTGGTTAGCCTCGGTTAGCTCATTGGTTAGCTTCAGTTAGCTCATTGGTTAGCCTGGGCTAGCTCATTGGTTAGCCTGGGTTAGCTCATTTGTTAGCCTGGGTTAGCTCATTGGTTAGCTTCAGTTAGCTCATTGGTTAGCCTCGGTTAGCTCATTGGTTAGCATCAGTTAGCTCATTGTTTAGCTTCAGTTAGCTCATTGGTTAGCTTCAGTTAGCTCATTGGTTAGCTTCAGTTAGCTCATTGGTTAGCCTCGGTTAGCTCATTGGTTAGCCTGGGTTAGCTCATTGGTTAGCTTCAGTTAGCTCATTGGTTAGCCTCGGTTAGCTCATTGGTTAGCATCAGTTAGCTCATTGGTTAGCCTCAGTTAGCTCATTGTTAGCTTCAGTTAGCTCATTGGTTAGCCTGGGTTAGCCTGGGTTAGCTCCAGTTAGCTCATTGGTTAGCATCAGTTAGCTCATTGTTTAGCCTCAGTTAGCTCATTGGTTAGCCTGGGTTAGCTCATTGGTTAGCCTGGGTTAGCTCATTGGTTAGATTCAGTTAGCTCATTGGTTAGCCTCGGCTAGCTCATTGGTTAGCCTGGGTTTGCTCATTGGTTAGCATCAGTTAGCTCATTGGTTAGCCTCAGTTAGCTCATTGGTTATCCTCGGTTAGCTCATTGGTTAGCCTGGGTTAGCTCATTGGTTAGCCTGGGTTAGCTCATTGGTTAGCTTCAGTTAGCTCATTGGTTAGCCTCGGTTAGCTCATTGGTTAGCCTGGGTTAGCTCATTCCTCGGTTAGCTTATTGGTTAGCCTGGGTTAGCTTCAGTTAGCTCATTGGTTAGCCTCGGTTAGCTCATTGGTTAGCATCAGTTAGCTCATTGGTTAGCCTCAGTTAGCTCATTGGTTAGCCTCGGTTAGCTCATAGGTTAGCCTGGGTTAGCTCATTCCTCGGTTAGCTCATTGGTTAGCCTGGGTTAGCTTCAGTTAGCTCATTGGTTAGCCTCAGTTAGCTCATTGGTTAGCATCAGTTAGCTCATTGGTTAGCCTCAGTTAGCTCATTGGTTAGCCTCGGTTAGCTCATTGGTTAGATTCAGTTAGCTCATTGGTTAGCCTGGGCTAGCTCATTGGTTAGCCTGTGTTAGCTCATTGGTTATTCTGGGTTAGCTCATTGGTTAGCTTCAGTTAGCTCATTGGTTATCCTCGGTTAGCTCATTGGTTAGCCTGGGTTAGCTCATTGGTTAGCATCAGTTAGCTCATTGGTTAGCCTCGGTTAGCTCATTGGTTAGCACCAGTTAGCTCATTGGTTAGCCTCAGTTAGCTCATTGGTTAGCCTCGGTTAGCTCATTGGTTAGATTCAGTTAGCTCATTGGTTAGCCTTGGTTAGCTCATTGGTTAGCCTGGGTTAGCTCATTGGTTAGCATCAGTTAGCTCATTGGTTAGCCTCAGTTAGCTCATTGGTTAGTCTCAGTTAGCTCATTGGTTAGATTCAGTTAGCTCATTGGTTAGCCTGGGCTAGCTCATTGGTTAGCCTGTGTTAGCTCATTGGTTAGCCTGGGTTAGCTCAATGGTTAGCTTCAGTTAGCTCATTGGTTATCCTCGGTTAGCTCATTGGTTAGCCTGGGTTAGCTCATTGGTTAGCATCAGTTAGCTCATTGGTTAGCCTCAGTTAGCTCATTGGTTAGCCTCGGTTAGCTCATTGGTTAGCCTGGGTTAGCTCATTACTCAGTTAGCTCATTGGTTAGCCTCGGTTAGCTCATTGGTTAGCTTCAGTTAGCTCATTGGTTAGCCTGGGCTAGCTCATTGGTTAGCCTGGGTTAGCTCATTGGTTAGCCTGGGTTAGCTCATTGGTTAGCTTCAGTTAGCTCATTGGTTAGCCTCGGTTAGCTCATTGGTTAGCATCAGTTAGCTCATTGTTTAGCTTCAGTTAGCTCATTGGTTAGCTTCAGTTAGCTCATTGGTTAGCCTCGGTTAGCTCATTGGTTAGCCTGGGTTGGCTCATTGGTTAGCATCAGTTAGCTCATTGGTTAGCCTCAGTTAGCTCATTGGTTAGCATCAGTTAGCTCATTGCTTAGCCTCGGTTAGCTCATTGGTTAGCTTCAGTTAGCTCATTGGTTAGCTTCATTTAGCCAATTGGTTAGCCTCGGTTAGCTCATTGGTTAGCCTGGGTTAGCTCATTCCTCGGTTAGCTCATTGGTTAGCCTGGGTTAGCTCATTGGTTAGCTTCAGTTAGCTAATTGGTTAGCCTGGGTTAGCTCATTGGTTAGCCTTGGTTAGCTCATTGGTTAGCCTGGGTTAGCTCATTGGTTAGCCTGGATTAGCTCATTGGTTAGCATCAGTTAGCTCATTGGTTAGGCTCAGTTAGCTCAATGGTTAGCATCAGTTAGCTCATTGGTTAGCCTCGGTTAGCTCATTGGTTAGCTTCAGTTAGCTCATTGGTTAGCTTCAGTTAGCTCATTGGTTAGCCTCGGTTAGCTCATTGGTTAGCCTGGGTTAGCTCATTCCTCGGTTAGCCGGGGTTAGCTCATTGGTTAGCTTCAGTTAGCTCATTGGTTAGCCTCGGTTAGCTCATTGGTTAGCCTGGGTTAGCTCATTCCTCGGTTAGCCGGGGTTAGCTAATTGGTTAGCTTCAGTTAGCTCATTGGTTAGCATCAGTTAGCTCATTAGTTAGCCTCAGTTAGCTCATTGTTAGCTTCAGTTAGCTCATTGGTTAGCCTCGGTTAGCTCATTGTTTAGCCTCGGTTAGCTCATTGGTTAGATTCAGTTAGCTCATTGGTTAGCCTCGGTTAGCTCATTGGTTAGCCTGGGTTAGCTCATTGGTTAGCATCAGTTAGTTCATTGGTTAGCCTCAGTTAGCTCATTGGTTAGCCTCGGTTAGCTCATTGGTTAGCCTGGGTTAGCTCATTGGTTAGCTTCAGTTAGCTCATTGGTTAGCCTCGGTTAGCTCATTGGTTAGCCTGGGTTAGCTCATTCCTCGGTTAGCTCATTGGTTAGCCTGGGTTAGCTTCAGTTAGCTCATTGGTTAGCCTCGGTTAGCTCATTGGTTAGCATCAGTTAGCTCATTGGTTAGCCTCAGTTAGCTCATTGGTTAGCCTCGGTTAGCTCATTGGTTAGATTCAGTTAGCTCATTGGTTAGCCTCGGTTAGCTCATTGGTTAGCCTGGGTTAGCTCATTGGTTAGCATCAGTTAGCTCATTGGTTAGCCTCAGTTAGCTCATTGGTTAGCTTCGGTTAGCTCATTGGTTAGCCTGGGTTAGCTCATTGGTTAGCCTGGGTTAGCTCATTGGTTAGCTTCAGTTAGCTCATTGGTTAGCCTCGGTTAGCTCATAGGTTAGCATGGGTTAGCTCATTCCTCGGTTAGCTCATTGGTTAGCCTGGGTTAGCTTCAGTTAGCTCATTGGTTAGCCTCAGTTAGCTCATTGGTTAGCATCAGTTAGCTCATTGGTTAGCCTCAGTTAGCTCATTGGTTAGCCTCGGTTAGCTCATTGGTTAGATTCAGTTAGCTCATTGGTTAGCCTGGGCTAGCTCATTGGTTAGCCTGTGTTAGCTCATTGGTTATTCTGGGTTAGCTCATTGGTTAGCTTCAGTTAGCTCATTGGTTATCCTCGGTTAGCTCATTGGTTAGCCTGGGTTAGCTCATTGGTTAGCATCAGTTAGCTCATTGGTTAGCCTCGGTTAGCTCATTGGTTAGCACCAGTTAGCTCATTGGTTAGCCTCAGTTAGCTCATTGGTTAGCCTCGGTTAGCTCATTGGTTAGATTCAGTTAGCTCATTGGTTAGCCTTGGTTAGCTCATTGGTTAGCCTGGGTTAGCTCATTGGTTAGCATCAGTTAGCTCATTGGTTAGCCTCAGTTAGCTCATTGGTTAGCTTCGGTTAGCTCATTGGTTAGCCTGGGTTAGCTCATTGGTTAGCCTGGGTTAGCTCATTGGTTAGCTTCAGTTAGCTCATTGGTTAGCCTCGGTTAGCTCATAGGTTAGCATGGGTTAGCTCATTCCTCGGTTAGCTCATTGGTTAGCCTGGGTTAGCTTCAGTTAGCTCATTGGTTAGCCTCGGTTAGCTCATTGGTTAGCATCAGTTAGCTCATTGGTTATCCTCAGTTAGCTCATTGGTTAGTCTCAGTTAGCTCATTGGTTAGATTCAGTTAGCTCATTGGTTAGCCTGGGCTAGCTCATTGGTTAGCCTGTGTTAGCTCATTGGTTAGCCTGGGTTAGCTCAATGGTTAGCTTCAGTTAGCTCATTGGTTAGCCTCGGTTAGCTCATTGGTTAGCCTGGGTTGGCTCATTGGTTAGCATCAGTTAGCTCATTGGTTAGCCTCAGTTAGCTCATTGGTTAGCCTCGGTTAGCTCATTGGTTAGCCTGGGTTAGCTCATTACTCAGTTAGCTCATTGGTTAGCCTCGGTTAGCTCATTGGTTAGCTTCAGTTAGCTCATTGGTTAGCCTGGGCTAGCTCATTGGTTAGCCTGGGTTAGCTCATTGGTTAGCCTGGGTTAGCTCATTGGTTAGCTTCAGTTAGCTCATTGGTTAGCCTCGGTTAGCTCATTGGTTAGCATCAGTTAGCTCATTGTTTAGCTTCAGTTAGCTCATTGGTTAGCTTCAGTTAGCTCATTGGTTAGCCTCGGTTAGCTCATTGGTTAGCCTGGGTTGGCTCATTGGTTAGCATCAGTTAGCTCATTGGTTAGCCTGGGTTAGCTCATTGGTTAGCCTGGGTTAGCTCATTGGTTAGCTTCAGTTAGCTAATTGGTTAGCCTGGGTTAGCTCATTGGTTAGCCTTGGTTAGCTCATTGGTTAGCCTGGGTTAGCTCATTGGTTAGCCTGGATTAGCTCATTGGTTAGCATCAGTTAGCTCATTGGTTAGGCTCAGTTAGCTCAATGGTTAGCATCAGTTAGCTCATTGGTTAGCCTCGGTTAGCTCATTGGTTAGCTTCAGTTAGCTCATTGGTTAGCTTCAGTTAGCTCATTGGTTAGCCTCGGTTAGCTCATTGGTTAGCCTGGGTTAGCTCATTCCTCGGTTAGCCGGGGTTAGCTCATTGGTTAGCTTCAGTTAGCTCATTGGTTAGCCTCGGTTAGCTCATTGGTTAGCTTCAGTTAGCTCATTCCTCGGTTAGCCGGGGTTAGCTCATTGGTTAGCTTCAGTTAGCTCATTGGTTAGCATCAGTTAGCTCATTAGTTAGCCTCAGTTAGCTCATTGTTAGCTTCAGTTAGCTCATTGGTTAGCCTGGGTTAGCTCATTGGTTAGCTTCGGTTAGCTCATTGGTTAGCCTGGGTTAGCTCATTGGTTAGCCTCGGTTAGCTCATTGGTTAGCTTCAGTTAGCTCATTGGTTAGCCTCGGTTAGCTCATTGGTTAGCATCAGTTAGCTCATTGGTTAGCCTCAGTTAGCTCATTGGTTAGCCTCAGTTAACTCATTGGTTAGATTCAGTTAGCTCATTGGTTAGCCTGGGCTAGCTCATTGGTTAGCCTGGGTTAGCTCATTGGTTAGCCTGGGTTAGCTCATTGGTTAGCTTCAGTTAGCTCATTGGTTAGCCTCGGTTAGCTCATTGGTTAGCATGGGTTAGCTCATAGGTTAGCATCAGTTAGCTCATTGGTTAGCCTCAGTTAGCTCATTGGTTAGCCTCGGTTAGCTCATTAGTTAGCCTGAGTTAGATCATTGGTTAGCCTGGGTTAGCTCATTGGTTAGCTTCAGTTAGCTCATTGGTTAGCCTGGGTTAGCTCATTGGTTAGCCTGGGTTAGCTCATTCCTCGGTTAGCTCATTGGTTATCCTGGGTTAGCTTCAGTTAGCTCATTGGTTAGCCTCGGTTAGCTCATTGGTTAGCATCAGTTAGCTCATTGGTTAGCCTCAGTTAGCTCATTGGTTAGCCTCGGTTAGCTCATTGGTTAGCCTGGGTTAGCTCATTCCTCGGTTAGCTCATTGGTTAGCTTGGGTTAGCTCATTGGTTTGCCTGGGTTAGCTCATTCCTCGGTTAGCTCATTGGTTAGCCTGGGTTAGCTTCAGTTAGCTCATTGGTTAGCCTCGGTTAGCTCATTGGTTAGCCTGGGTTAGCTCATTACTCGGTTAGCTCATTGGTTAGCCTCGGTTAGCTCATTGGTTAGCTTCAGTTAGCTCATTGGTTAGCCTGGGCTAGCTCATTGGTTAGCATCAGTTAGCTCATTGTTTAGCTTCAGTTAGCTCATTGGTTAGCTTCAGTTAGCTCATTGGTTAGCCTCGGTTAGCTCATTGGTTAGCCTGGGTTAGCTCATTGGTTAGCATCAGTTAGCTCATTGGTTAGCCTCAGTTAGCTCATTGGTTAGCATCAGTTAGCTCATTGTTTAGCCTCTGTTAGCTCATTGGTTAGCTTCAGTTAGCTCATTGGTTAGCTTCAGTTAGCTCATTGGTTAGCCTCGGTTAGCTCATTGGTTAGCCTGGGTTAGCTCATTGGTTAGCTTCAGTTAGCTCATTGGTTAGCCTCGGTTAGCTCATTGGTTAGCATCAGTTAGCTCATTGGTTAGCCTCAGTTAGCTCATTGTTAGCTTCAGTTAGCTCATTGGTTAGCCTGGGTTAGCCTGGGTTAGCTCCAGTTAGCTCATTGGTTAGCATCAGTTAGCTCATTGTTTAGCCTCAGTTAGCTCATTGGTTAGCCTGGGTTAGCTCATCGGTTAGCCTGGGTTAGCTCATTGGTTAGATTCAGTTAGCTCATTGGTTAGCCTGGGCTAGCTCATTGGTTAGCCTGGGTTTGCTCATTGGTTAGCATCAGTTAGCTCATTGGTTAGCCTCAGTTAGCTCATTGGTTATCCTCGGTTAGCTCATTGGTTAGCCTGGGTTAGCTCATTGGTTAGCCTGGGTTAGCTCATTGGTTAGCTTCAGTTAGCTCATTGGTTAGCCTCGGTTAGCTCATTGGTTAGCCTGGGTTAGCTCATTCCTTGGTTAGCTTATTGGTTAGCCTGGGTTAGCTTCAGTTAGCTCATTGGTTAGCCTCGGTTAGCTCATTGGTTAGCATCAGTTAGCTCATTGGTTAGCCTCAGTTAACTCATTGGTTAGCCTCGGTTAGCTCATTGGTTAGATTAAGTTAGCTCATTGGTTAGCCTCGGTTAGCTCATTGGTTAGCCTGGGTTAGCTCATTGGTTAGCATCAGTTAGTTCATTGGTTAGCCTCAGTTAGCTCATTGGTTAGCCTCGGTTAGCTCATTGGTTAGCCTGGGTTAGCTCATTGGTTAGCTTCAGTTAGCTCATTGGTTAGCCTCGGTTAGCTCATTGGTTAGCATCAGTTAGCTCATTGGTTAGCCTCAGTTAGCTCATTGGTTAGCCTCAGTTAACTCATTGGTTAGATTCAGTTAGCTCATTGGTTAGCCTGGGCTAGCTCATTGGTTAGCCTGGGTTAGCTCATTGGTTAGCCTGGGTTAGCTCATTGGTTAGCTTCAGTTAGCTCATTGGTTAGCCTCGGTTAGCTCATTGGTTAGCATGGGTTAGCTCATAGGTTAGCATCAGTTAGCTCATTGGTTAGCTTCAGTTAGCTCATTGGTTAGCCTCGGTTAGCTCATTAGTTAGCCTGAGTTAGATCATTGGTTAGCCTGGGTTAGCTCATTGGTTAGCTTCAGTTATCTCATTGGTTAGCCTGGGTTAGCTCATTCCTCGGTTAGCTCATTGGTTATCCTGGGTTAGCTTCAGTTATCTCATTGGTTAGCCTCGGTTAGCTCATTGGTTAGCATCAGTTAGCTCATTGGTTAGCCTCAGTTAGCTCATTGGTTAGCCTCGGTTAGCTCATTGGTTAGCCTGGGTTAGCTCATTCCTCGGTTAGCTCATTGGTTAGCTTGGGTTAGCTCATTGGTTTGCCTGGGTTAGCTCATTCCTCGGTTAGCTCATTGGTTAGCCTGGGTTAGCTTCAGTTAGCTCATTGGTTAGCCTCGGTTAGCTCATTGGTTAGCCTGGGTTAGCTCATTACTCGGTTAGCTCATTGGTTAGCCTCGGTTAGCTCATTGGTTAGCTTCAGTTAGCTCATTGGTTAGCCTGGGCTAGCTCATTGGTTAGCATCAGTTAGCTCATTGTTTAGCTTCAGTTAGCTCATTGGTTAGCTTCAGTTAGCTCATTGGTTAGCCTCGGTTAGCTCATTGGTTAGCCTGGGTTAGCTCATTGGTTAGCATCAGTTAGCTCATTGGTTAGCCTCAGTTAGCTCATTGGTTAGCATCAGTTAGCTCATTGTTTAGCCTCTGTTAGCTCATTGGTTAGCTTCAGTTAGCTCATTGGTTAGCTTCAGTTAGCTCATTGGTTAGCCTCGGTTAGCTCATTGGTTAGCCTGGGTTAGCTCATTGGTTAGCTTCAGTTAGCTCATTGGTTAGCCTCGGTTAGCTCATTGGTTAGCATCAGTTAGCTCATTGGTTAGCCTCAGTTAGCTCATTGTTAGCTTCAGTTAGCTCATTGGTTAGCCTGGGTTAGCCTGGGTTAGCTCCAGTTAGCTCATTGGTTAGCATCAGTTAGCTCATTGTTTAGCCTCAGTTAGCTCATTGGTTAGCCTGGGTTAGCTCATCGGTTAGCCTGGGTTAGCTCATTGGTTAGATTCAGTTAGCTCATTGGTTAGCCTGGGCTAGCTCATTGGTTAGCCTGGGTTTGCTCATTGGTTAGCATCAGTTAGCTCATTGGTTAGCCTCAGTTAGCTCATTGGTTATCCTCGGTTAGCTCATTGGTTAGCCTGGGTTAGCTCATTGGTTAGCCTGGGTTAGCTCATTGGTTAGCTTCAGTTAGCTCATTGGTTAGCCTCGGTTAGCTCATTGGTTAGCCTGGGTTAGCTCATTCCTTGGTTAGCTTATTGGTTAGCCTGGGTTAGCTTCAGTTAGCTCATTGGTTAGCCTCGGTTAGCTCATTGGTTAGCATCAGTTAGCTCATTGGTTAGCCTCAGTTAGCTCATTGGTTAGCCTCGGTTAGCTCATTGGTTAGATTAAGTTAGCTCATTGGTTAGCCTCGGTTAGCTCATTGGTTAGCCTGGGTTAGCTCATTGGTTAGCATCAGTTAGTTCATTGGTTAGCCTCAGTTAGCTCATTGGTTAGCCTCGGTTAGCTCATTGGTTAGCCTGGGTTAGCTCATTGGTTAGCTTCAGTTAGCTCATTGGTTAGCCTCGGTTAGCTCATTGGTTAGCATCAGTTAGCTCATTGCTTAGCCTCAGTTAGCTCATTGGTTAGCCTCAGTTAACTCATTGGTTAGATTCAGTTAGCTCATTGGTTAGCCTGGGCTAGCTCATTGGTTAGCCTGGGTTAGCTCATTGGTTAGCCTGGGTTAGCTCATTGGTTAGCTTCAGTTAGCTCATTGGTTAGCCTCGGTTAGCTCATTGGTTAGCATGGGTTAGCTCATAGGTTAGCATCAGTTAGCTCATTGGTTAGCCTCAGTTAGCTCATTGGTTAGCCTCGGTTAGCTCATTAGTTAGCCTGAGTTAGATCATTGGTTAGCCTGGGTTAGCTCATTGGTTAGCTTCAGTTAGCTCATTGGTTAGCCTGGGTTAGCTCATTGGTTAGCCTGGGTTAGCTCATTCCTCGGTTAGCTCATTGGTTATCCTGGGTTAGCTTCAGTTATCTCATTGGTTAGCCTCGGTTAGCTCATTGGTTAGCATCAGTTAGCTCATTGGTTAGCCTCAGTTAGCTCATTGGTTAGCCTCGGTTAGCTCATTGGTTAGCCTGGGTTAGCTCATTCCTCGGTTAGCTCATTGGTTAGCTTGGGTTAGCTCATTGGTTTGCCTGGGTTAGCTCATTCCTCGGTTAGCTCATTGGTTAGCCTGGGTTAGCTTCAGTTAGCTCATTGGTTAGCCTCGGTTAGCTCATTGGTTAGCCTGGGTTAGCTCATTACTCGGTTAGCTCATTGGTTAGCCTCGGTTAGCTCATTGGTTAGCTTCAGTTAGCTCATTGGTTAGCCTGGGCTAGCTCATTGGTTAGCATCAGTTAGCTCATTGTTTAGCTTCAGTTAGCTCATTGGTTAGCTTCAGTTAGCTCATTGGTTAGCCTCGGTTAGCTCATTGGTTAGCCTGGGTTAGCTCATTGGTTAGCATCAGTTAGCTCATTGGTTAGCCTCAGTTAGCTCATTGGTTAGCATCAGTTAGCTCATTGTTTAGCCTCTGTTAGCTCATTGGTTAGCTTCAGTTAGCTCATTGGTTAGCTTCAGTTAGCTCATTGGTTAGCCTCGGTTAGCTCATTGGTTAGCCTGGGTTAGCTCATTGGTTAGCTTCAGTTAGCTCATTGGTTAGCCTCGGTTAGCTCATTGGTTAGCATCAGTTAGCTCATTGGTTAGCCTCAGTTAGCTCATTGTTAGCTTCAGTTAGCTCATTGGTTAGCCTGGGTTAGCCTGGGTTAGCTCCAGTTAGCTCATTGGTTAGCATCAGTTAGCTCATTGTTTAGCCTCAGTTAGCTCATTGGTTAGCCTGGGTTAGCTCATCGGTTAGCCTGGGTTAGCTCATTGGTTAGATTCAGTTAGCTCATTGGTTAGCCTGGGCTAGCTCATTGGTTAGCCTGGGTTTGCTCATTGGTTAGCATCAGTTAGCTCATTGGTTAGCCTCAGTTAGCTCATTGGTTATCCTCGGTTAGCTCATTGGTTAGCCTGGGTTAGCTCATTGGTTAGCCTGGGTTAGCTCATTGGTTAGCTTCAGTTAGCTCATTGGTTAGCCTCGGTTAGCTCATTGGTTAGCCTGGTTTAGCTCATTCCTTGGTTAGCTTATTGGTTAGCCTGGGTTAGCTTCAGTTAGCTCATTGGTTATCCTCGGTTAGCTCATTGGTTAGCATCAGTTAGCTCATTGGTTAGCCTCAGTTAGCTCATTGGTTAGCCTCGGTTAGCTCATTGGTTAGATTCAGTTAGCTCATTGGTTAGCCTCGGTTAGCTCATTGGTTAGCCTGGGTTAGCTCATTGGTTAGCATCAGTTAGTTCATTGGTTAGCCTCAGTTAGCTCATTGGTTAGCCTCGGTTAGCTCATTGGTTAGCCTGGGTTAGCTCATTGGTTAGCTTCAGTTAGCTCATTGGTTAGCCTCGGTTAGCTCATTGGTTAGCCTGGGTTAGCTCATTCCTCGGTTAGCTCATTGGTTAGCCTGGGTTAGCTTCAGTTAGCTCATTGGTTAGCCTCGGTTAGCTCATTGGTTAGCATCAGTTAGCTCATTGGTTAGCCTCAGTTAGCTCATTGGTTAGCCTCGGTTAGCTCATTGGTTAGATTCAGTTAGCTCATTGGTTAGCCTCGGTTAGCTCATTGGTTAGCCTGGGTTAGCTCATTGGTTAGCATCAGTTAGCTCATTGGTTAGCCTCAGTTAGCTCATTGGTTAGCTTCGGTTAGCTCATTGGTTAGCCTGGGTTAGCTCATTGGTTAGCCTGGGTTAGCTCATTGGTTAGCTTCAGTTAGCTCATTGGTTAGCCTCGGTTAGCTCATAGGTTAGCCTGGGTTAGCTCATTCCTCGGTTAGCTCATTGGTTAGCCTGGGTTAGCTTCAGTTAGCTCATTGGTTAGCCTCAGTTAGCTCATTGGTTAGCATCAGTTAGCTCATTGGTTAGCCTCAGTTAGCTCATTGGTTAGCCTCGGTTAGCTCATTGGTTAGATTCAGTTATATCATTGGTTAGGCTGGGCTAGCTCATTGGTTAGCATCAGTTAGCTCATTGGTTAGCCTCAGTTAGCTCATTGGTTAGCCTTGGTTAGCTCATTGGTTAGCCTGGGTTAGCTCATTACTCGGTTATCTCATTGGTTAGCCTCGGTTAGCTCATTGGTTAGCTTCAGTTAGCTCATTGGTTAGCCTGGGCTAGCTCATTGGTTAGCCTGGGTTAGCTCATTGGTTAGCCTGGGTTAGCTCATTGTTTAGCTTCAGTTAGCTCATTGGTTAGCCTCGGTTAGCTCATTGGTTAGCATCAGTTAGCTCATTGTTTAGCTTCAGTTAGCTCATTGGTTAGCTTCAGTTAGCTCATTGGTTAGCCTGGGTTAGCTCATTGGTTAGCCTAGGTTAGCTCATTGGTTAGCATCAGTTAGCTCATTGGTTAGCCTCGGTTAGCTCATTGGTTAGCTTCAGTTAGCTCATTGGTTAGCTTCATTTAGCCAATTGGTTAGCCTCGGTTAGCTCATTGGTTAGCCTGGGTTAGCTCATTCCTCGGTTAGCTCATTGGTTAGCCTGGGTTAGCTCATTGGTTAGCTTCAGTTAGCTCATTGGTTAGCCTGGGTTAGCTCATTGGTTAGATGCAGTTAGCTCATTGGTTAGCCTGGGTTAGCTCATTGGTTAGCATCAGTTAGCTCATTGGTTAGCCTCAGTTAGCTCATTGGTTATCCTCGGTTAGCTCATTGGTTAGCCTGGGTTAGCTCATTGGTTAGCCTGGGTTAGCTCATTGGTTAGCTTCAGTTAGCTCATTGGTTAGCCTCGGTTAGCTCATTGGTTAGCCTGGGTTAGCTCATTCCTCGGTTAGCTCATTGGTTAGCCTGGGTTAGCTTCAGTTAGCTCATTGGTTAGCCTCGGTTAGCTCATTGGTTAGCATCAGTTAGCTCATTGGTTAGCCTCAGTTAGCTCATTGGTTAGCCTCGGTTAGCTCATTGGTTAGATTCAGTTAGCTCATTGGTTAGCCTCGGTTAGCTCATTGGTTAGCCTGGGTTAGCTCATTGGTTAGCATCAGTTAGTTCATTGGTTAGCCTCAGTTAGCTCATTGGTTAGCCTCGGTTAGCTCATTGGTTAGCCTGGGTTAGCTCATTGGTTAGCTTCAGTTAGCTCATTGGTTAGCCTCGGTTAGCTCATTGGTTTGCCTGGGTTAGCTCATTCCTCGGTTAGCTCATTGGTTAGCCTGGGTTAGCTTCAGTTAGCTCATTGGTTAGCCTCGGTTAGCTCATTGGTTAGCATCAGTTAGCTCATTGGTTAGCCTCAGTTAGCTCATTGGTTAGCCTCGGTTAGCTCATTGGTTAGATTCAGTTAGCTCATTGGTTAGCCTTGGTTAGCTCATTGGTTAGCCTGGGTTAGCTCATTGGTTAGCATCAGTTAGCTCATTGGTTAGCCTCAGTTAGCTCATTGGTTAGCTTCGGTTAGCTCATTGGTTAGCCTGGGTTAGCTCATTGGTTAGCCTGGGTTAGCTCATTGGTTAGCTTCAGTTAGCTCATTGGTTAGCCTCGGTTAGCTCATAGGTTAGCCTGGGTTAGCTCATTCCTCGGTTAGCTCATTGGTTAGCCTGGGTTAGCTTCAGTTAGCTCATTGGTTAGCCTCGGTTAGCTCATTGGTTAGCATCAGTTAGCTCATTGGTTATCCTCAGTTAGCTCATTGGTTAGTCTCGGTTAGCTCATTGGTTAGATTCAGTTAGCTCATTGGTTAGCCTGGGCTAGCTCATTGGTTAGCCTGTGTTAGCTCATTGGTTAGCCTGGGTTAGCTCATTGGTTAGCTTCAGTTAGCTCATTGGTTAGCCTCGGTTAGCTCATTGGTTAGCCTGGGTTGGCTCATTGGTTAGCATCAGTTAGCTCATTGGTTAGCCTCAGTTAGCTCATTGGTTAGCCTCGGTTAGCTCATTGGTTAGCCTGGGTTAGCTCATTACTCGGTTAGCTCATTGGTTAGCCTCGGTTAGCTCATTGGTTAGCTTCAGTTAGCTCATTGGTTAGCCTGGGCTAGCTCATTGGTTAGCCTGGGTTAGCTCATTGGTTAGCCTGGGTTAGCTCATTGGTTAGCTTCAGTTAGCTCATTGGTTAGCCTTGGTTAGCTCATTGGTTAGCATCAGTTAGCTCATTGTTTAGCTTCAGTTAGCTCATTGGTTAGCTTCAGTTAGCTCATTGGTTAGCCTGGGTTAGCTCATTGGTTAGCATCAGTTAGCTCATTGGTTAGCCTCAGTTAGCTCATTGGTTAGCATCAGTTAGCTCATTGCTTAGCCTTGGTTAGCTCATTGGTTAGCTTCAGTTAGCTCATTGGTTAGCTTCATTTAGCCAATTGGTTAGCCTCGGTTAGCTCATTGGTTAGCCTGGGTTAGCTCATTCCTCGGTTAGCTCATTGGTTAGCCTGGGTTAGCTCATTGGTTAGCTTCAGTTAGCTAATTGGTTAGCCTGGGTTAGCTCATTGGTTAGCCTCGGTTAGCTCATTGGTTAGCCTGGGTTAGCTCATTGGTTAGCCTGGATTAGCTCATTGGTTAGCATCAGTTAGCTCATTGGTTAGCCTCAGTTAGCTCAATGGTTAGCATCAGTTAGCTCATTGGTTAGCCTCAGTTAGCTCATTGGTTAGCTTCAGTTAGCTCATTGGTTAGCTTCAGTTAGCTCATTGGTTAGCCTCGGTTAGCTCATTGGTTAGCCTGGGTTAGCTCATTCCTCGGTTAGCCGGGGTTAGCTCATTGGTTAGCTTCAGTTAGCTCATTGGTTAGCCTCGGTTAGCTAATTGGTTAGCATCAGTTAGCTCATTAGTTAGCCTCAGTTAGCTCATTGTTAGCTTCAGTTAGCTCATTGGTTAGCCTGGGTTAGCTCATTGGTTAGCTTCGGTTAGCTCATTGGTTAGCCTGGGTTAGCTCATTGGTTAGCCTCGGTTAGCTCATTGGTTAGCTTCAGTTAGCTCATTGGTTAGCCTCGGTTAGCTCATTGGTTAGCATCAGTTAGCTCATTGGTTAGCCTCAGTTAGCTCATTGGTTAGCCTCGGTTAACTCATTGGTTAGATTCAGTTAGCTCATTGGTTAGCCTGGGCTAGCTCATTGGTTAGCCTGGGTTAGCTCATTGGTTAGCCTGGGTTAGCTCATTGGTTAGCGTCAGTTAGCTCATTGGTTAGCCTCGGTTAGCTCATTGGTTAGCATGGGTTAGCTCATAGGTTAGCATCAGTTAGCTCATTGGTTAGCTTCAGTTAGCTCATTGGTTAGCCTCGGTTAGCTCATTGGTTAGCCTCGGTTAGCTCATTGGTTAGCCTGGGTTAGCTCATTCCTCGGTTAGCTCATTGGTTAGCCTGGGTTAGCTCATTGGTTTGCCTGGGTTAGCTCATTCCTCGGTTAGCTCATTGGTTAGCCTCGGTTAGCTCATTGGTTAGCTTCAGTTAGCTCATTGGTTAGCCTGGCCTAGCTCATTGGTTAGCATCAGTTAGCTCATTGTTTAGCTTCAGTTAGCTCATTGGTTAGCTTCAGTTAGCTCATTGGTTAGCCTCGGTTAGCTCATTGGTTAGCCTGGGTTAGCTCATTACTCGGTTAGCTCATTGGTTAGCCTCGGTTAGCTCATTGGTTAGCTTCAGTTAGCTCATTGGTTAGCCTGGCCTAGCTCATTGGTTAGCATCAGTTAGCTCATTGTTTAGCTTCAGTTAGCTCATTGGTTAGCTTCAGTTAGCTCATTAGTTAGCCTCGGTTAGCTCATTGGTTAGCCTGGGTTAGCTCATTGGTTAGCATCAGTTAGCTCATTGGTTAGCCTCAGTTAGCTCATTGGTTAGCATCAGTTAGCTCATTGTTTAGCCTCTGTTAGCTCATTGGTTAGCTTCAGTTAGCTCATTGGTTAGCCTCGGTTAGCTCATTGGTTAGCCTGGGTTAGCTCATTGGTTAGCTTCAGTTAGCTCATTGGTTAGCCTCGGTTAGCTCATTGGTTAGCATCAGTTAGCTCATTGGTTAGCCTCAGTTAGCTCATTGTTAGCTTCAGTTAGCTCATTGGTTAGCCTGGGTTAGCCTGGGTTAGCTCCAGTTAGCTCATTGGTTAGCATCAGTTAGCTCATTGTTTAGCCTCAGTTAGCTCATTGGTTAGCCTGGGTTAGCTCATTGGTTAGCCTGGGTTAGCTCATTGGTTAGATTCAGTTAGCTCATTGGTTAGCCTGGGCTAGCTCATTGGTTAGCCTGGGTTTGCTCATTGGTTAGCCTGGGTTTGCTCATTGGTTAGCATCAGTTAGCTCATTGGTTAGCCTCAGTTAGCTCATTGGTTATCCTCGGTTAGCTCATTGGTTAGCCTGGGTTAGCTCATTGGTTAGCCTGGGTTAGCTCATTGGTTAGCTTCAGTTAGCTCATTGGTTAGCCTCGGTTAGCTCATTGGTTAGCCTGGGTTAGCTCATTCCTCGGTTAGCTTATTGGTTAGCCTGGGTTAGCTTCAGTTAGCTCATTGGTTAGCCTCGGTTAGCTCATTGGTTAGCATCAGTTAGCTCATTGGTTAGCCTCAGTTAGCTCATTGGTTAGCCTCAGTTAGCTCATTGGTTAGATTCAGTTAGCTCATTGGTTAGCCTCGGTTAGCTCATTGGTTAGCCTGGGTTAGCTCATTGGTTAGCATCAGTTAGTTCATTGGTTAGCCTCAGTTAGCTCATTGGTTAGCCTCGGTTAGCTCATTGGTTAGCCTGGGTTAGCTCATTGGTTAGCTTCAGTTAGCTCATTGGTTAGCCTCGGTTAGCTCATTGGTTAGCCTGGGTTAGCTCATTCCTCGGTTAGCTCATTGGTTAGCCTGGGTTAGCTTCAGTTAGCTCATTGGTTAGCCTCGGTTAGCTCATTGGTTAGCATCAGTTAGCTCATTGGTTAGCCTCAGTTAGCTCATTGGTTAGCCTCGGTTAGCTCATTGGTTAGATTCAGTTAGCTCATTGGTTAGCCTCGGTTAGCTCATTGGTTAGCCTGGGTTAGCTCATTGGTTAGCCTGGGTTAGCTCATTCCTCGGTTAGCCGGGGTTAGCTCATTGGTTAGCTTCAGTTAGCTCATTGGTTAGCCTCGGTTGGCTAATTGGTTAGCATCAGTTAGCTCATTAGTTAGCCTCAGTTAGCTCATTGTTAGCTTCAGTTAGCTCATTGGTTAGCCTGGGTTAGCTCATTGGTTAGCTTCGGTTAGCTCATTGGTTAGCCTGGGTTAGCTCATTGGTTAGCCTCGGTTAGCTAATTGGTTAGCATCAGTTAGCTCATTAGTTAGCCTCAGTTAGCTCATTGTTAGCTTCAGTTAGCTCATTGGTTAGCCTGGGTTAGCTCATTGGTTAGCTCCGGTTAGCTCATTGGTTAGCCTGGGTTAGCTCATTGGTTAGCCTCGGTTAGCTCATTGGTTAGCTTCAGTTAGCTCATTGGTTAGCCTCGGTTAGCTCATTGGTTAGCATCAGTTAGCTCATTGGTTAGCCTCGGTTAGCTCATTGGTTAGCCTCGGTTAACTCATTGGTTAGATTCAGTTAGCTCATTGGTTAGCCTGGGCTAGCTCATTGGTTAGCCTGGGTTAGCTCATTGGTTAGCCTGGGTTAGCTCATTGGTTAGCGTCAGTTAGCTCATTGGTTAGCCTCGGTTAGCTCATTGGTTAGCATGGGTTAGCTCATAGGTTAGCATCAGTTAGCTCATTGGTTAGCCTCAGTTAGCTCATTGGTTAGCCTCGGTTAGCTCATTAGTTAGCCTGGGTTAGATCATTGGTTAGCCTGGGTTAGCTCATTGGTTAGCTTCAGTTAGCTCATTGGTTAGCCTGGGTTAGCTCATTCCTCGGTTAGCTCATTGGTTATCCTGGGTTAGCTTCAGTTAGCTCATTGGTTAGCCTCGGTTAGCTCATTGGTTAGCATCAGTTAGCTCATTGGTTAGCCTCAGTTAGCTCATTGGTTAGCCTCGGTTAGCTCATTGGTTAGCCTGGGTTAGCTCATTCCTCGGTTAGCTCATTGGTTAGCCTGGGTTAGCTCATTGGTTTGCCTGGGTTAGCTCATTCCTCGGTTAGCTCAATGGTTAGCCTGGGTTAGCTTCAGTTAGCTCATTGGTTAGCCTCGGTTAGCTCATTGGTTAGCCTGGGTTAGCTCATTACTCGGTTAGCTCATTGGTTAGCCTCGGTTAGCTCATTGGTTAGCTTCAGTTAGCTCATTGGTTAGCCTGGGCTAGCTCATTGGTTAGCATCAGTTAGCTCATTGTTTAGCTTCAGTTAGCTCATTGGTTAGCTTCAGTTAGCTCATTAGTTAGCCTCGGTTAGCTCATTGGTTAGCCTGGGTTAGCTCATTGGTTAGCATCAGTTAGCTCATTGGTTAGCCTCAGTTAGCTCATTGGTTAGCATCAGTTAGCTCATTGTTTAGCCTCTGTTAGCTCATTGGTTAGCTTCAGTTAGCTCATTGGTTAGCCTCGGTTAGCTCATTGGTTAGCCTGGGTTAGCTCATTGGTTAGCATCAGTTAGCTCATTGGTTAGCCTCGGTTAGCTCATTGGTTAGCATCAGTTAGCTCATTGGTTAGCCTCAGTTAGCTCATTGTTAGCTTCAGTTCGCTCATTGGTTAGCCTGGGTTAGCCTGGTTTAGCTCCAGTTAGCTCATTGGTTAGCATCAGTTAGCTCATTGTTTAGCCTCAGTTAGCTCATTGGTTAGCCTGGGTTAGCTCATTGGTTAGCCTGAGTTAGCTCATTGGTTAGATTCAGTTAGCTCATTGGTTAGCCTGGGCTAGCTCATTGGTTAGCCTGGGTTTGCTCATTGGTTAGCATCAGTTAGCTCATTGGTTAGCCTCAGTTAGCTCATTGGTTATCCTCGGTTAGCTCATTGGTTAGCCTGGGTAGCCTGGGTTAGCTCATTCCTCGCTTAGCCGGGGTTAGCTCATTGGTTAGCTTCAGTTAGCTCATTGGTTAGCCTCGGTTAGCTCATTGGTTAGCATCAGTTAGCTCATTAGTTAGCCTCAGTTAGCTCATTGTTAGCTTCAGTTAGCTCATTGGTTAGCCTGGGTTAGCCTGGGTTAGCTCATTGGTTAGCTTCGGTTAGCTCATTGATTAGCCTCGGTTAGCTCATTGGTTAGCATCAGTTAGCTCTCTGGTTAGCATCAGTTAGCTCTTTGGTTAGCCTCAGTTAGCTCATTGGTTAGCCTGGGTTAGCTCATTCCTCGGTTAGCTCATTGGTTAGCTTCAGTTAGCTCATTGGTTAGCCTGGGTTAGCTCATTGGTTAGCCTCAGTTAGCTCATTGGTTAGCCTGGGTTAGCTCATTGGTTAGCTTCAGTTAGCTCATTGGTTAGCCTCGGTTAGCTCATTGGTTAGCCTGCGTTAGCTCATTGGTTAGCTTCAGTTAGCTCATTGGTTAGCTCATTGGTTAGCCTGGGTTAGCTCATTGGTTAGCCTGGGTAAGCTCATTGGTTAGCATCAGTTAGCTCATTGGTTAGCCTGGGCTAGCTCATTGATTAGCCTGGGTTAGCTCATTGGTTAGCATCAGTTAGCTCATTGGTTAGCCTCGGTTAGCTCATTGGTTAGCCTGGGTTAGCTCATTGGTTAGCCTGGGTTAGCTCATTGGTTAGCTTCAGTTAGCTCATTGGTTAGCCTCGGTTAGCTCATTGGTTAGCCTGGGTTAGCTCATTCCTAGGTTAGCTCATTGGTTAGCCTGGGTTAGCTTCAGTTAGCTCATTGGTTAGCCTCGGATGCTCATTGGTTAGCATCAGTTAGCTCATTGGTTAGCCTCAGTTAGCTCATTGGTTAGCCTCGGTTAGCTCATTGGTTAGATTCAGTTAGCTCATTGGTTAGCTTCAGTTAGCTCATTGGTTAGCTTCAGTTAGCCAATTGGTTAGCCTCGGTTAGCTCATTGGTTAGCCTGGGTTAGCTCATTCCTCGGTTAGCTCATTGGTTAGCCTGGGTTAGCTCATTGGTTTGCTTCAGTTAGCTCATTGGTTAGCCTGGGTTAGCTCATTGGTTAGCCTCGGTTAGCTCATTGGTTAGCTTCAGTTAGCTCATTGGTTAGCCTCGGTTAGCTCATTGGTTAGCATCAGTTAGCTCATTGGTTAGCCTCAGTTAGCTCATTGGTTAGCCTCGGTTAACTCATTGGTTAGATTCAGTTAGCTCATTGGTTAGCCTGGGCTAGCTCATTGGTTAGCCTGGGTTAGCTCATTGGTTAGCCTGGGTTAGCTCATTGGTTAGCTTCAGTTATCTCATTGGTTAGCCTCAGGTAGCTCATTGGTTAGCATGGGTTAGCTCATAGGTTAGCATCAGTTAGCTCATTGGTTAGCCTCAGTTAGCTCATTGGTTAGCCTCGGTTAGCTCATTAGTTAGCCTGGGTTAGCTCATTCCTCGGTTAGCTCATTGGTTATCCTGGGTTAGTTTCAGTTAGCTCATTGGTTAGCCTCGGTTAGCTCATTGGTTAGCATCAGTTAGCTCATTGGTTAGCCTCAGTTAGCTCATTGGTTAGCCTCGGTTAGCTCATTGGTTAGCCTGGGTTAGCTCATTCCTCGGTTAGCTCATTGGTTAGCCTGGGTTAGCTCATTGGTTAGCCTGGGTTAGCTCATTCCTCGGTTAGCTCATTGGTTAGCCTGGGTTAGCTTCAGTTAGCTCATTGGTTAGCCTCGGTTAGCTCATTGGTTAGCCTGGGTTAGCTCATTACACGGTTAGCTCATTGGTTAGCCTCGGTTAGCTCATTGGTTAGCTTCAGTTAGCTCATTGGTTAGCCTGGGCTAGCTCATTGGTTAGCAACAGTTAGCTCATTGTTTAGCTTCAGTTAGCTCATTGGTTAGCTTCAGTTAGCTCATTGGTTAGCCTCGGTTAGCTCATTGGTTAGCCTGGGTTAGCTCATTGGTTAGCTTCAGTTAGCGCATTGGTTAGCCTCGGTTAGCTCATTGGTTAGCATCAGTTAGCTCATTGGTTAGCCTCAGTTAGCTCATTGTTAGCTTCAGTTAGCTCATTGGTTAGCCTGGGTTAGCCTGGGTTAGCTCCAGTTAGCTCATTGGTTAGCATCAGTTAGCTCATTGTTTAGCCTCAGTTAGCTCATTGGTTAGCCTGGGTTAGCTCATTGGTTAGCCTGGGTTAGCTCATTGGTTAGATTCAGTTAGCTCATTGGTTAGCCTGGGCTAGCTCATTGGTTAGCCTGGGTTAGCTCATTGGTTAGCATCAGTTAGCTCATTGGTTAGCCTCAGTTAGCTCATTGGTTATCCTCGGTTAGCTCATTGGTTAGCCTGGGTTAGCTCATTGGTTAGCCTGGGTTAGCTCATTGGTTAGCTTCAGTTAGCTCATTGGTTAGCCTCGGTTAGCTCATTGGTTAGCCTGGGTTAGCTCATTCCTCGGTTAGCTCATTGGTTAGCCTGGGTTAGCTTCAGTTAGCTCATTGGTTAGCCTCGGTTAGCTCATTGGTTAGCATCAGTTAGCTCATTGGTTAGCCTCAGTTAGCTCATTGGTTAGCCTCGGTTAGCTCATTGGTTAGATTCAGTTAGCTCATTGGTTAGCCTCGGTTAGCTCATTGGTTAGCCTGGGTTAGCTCATTGGTTAGCATCAGTTAGCTCATTGGTTAGCCTCAGTTAGCTCATTGGTTAGCCTCGGTTAACTCATTGGTTAGATTCAGTTAGCTCATTGGTTAGCCTGGGCTAGCTCATTGGTTAGCCTGGGTTAGCTCATTGGTTAGCCTGGGTTAGCTCATTGGTTAGCTTCAGTTAGCTCATTGGTTAGCCTCGGTTAGCTCATTGGTTAGCATGGGTTAGCTCATAGGTTAGCATCAGTTAGCTCATTGGTTAGCCTCAGTTAGCTCATTGGTTAGCCTCGGTTAGCTCATTAGTTAGCCTGGGTTAGATCATTGGTTAGCCTGGGTTAGCTCATTGGTTAGCTTCAGTTAGCTCATTGGTTAGCCTGGGTTAGCTCATTGGTTAGCCTGGGTTAGCTCATTCCTCGGTTAGCTCATTGGTTATCCTGGGTTAGCTTCAGTTAGCTCATTGGTTAGCCTCGGTTAGCTCATTGGTTAGAATCAGTTAGCTCATTGGTTAGCCTCAGTTAGCTCATTGGTTAGCCTCGGTTAGCTCATTGGTTAGCCTGGGTTAGCTCATTCCTCGGTTAGCTCATTGGTTAGCCTGGGTTAGCTCATTGGTTTGCCTGGGTTAGCTCATGCCTCGGTTAGCTCATTGGTTAGCCTGGGTTAGCTTCAGTTAGCTCATTGGTTAGCCTCGGTTAGCTCATTGGTTAGCCTGGGTTAGCTCATTACTCGGTTAGCTCATTAGTTAGCCTCGGTTAGCTCATTGGTTAGCTTCAGTTAGCTCATTGGTTAGCCTGGGCTAGCTCATTGGTTAGCATCAGTTAGCTCATTGTTTAGCTTCAGTTAGCTCATTGGTTAGCTTCAGTTAGCTCATTGGTTAGCCTCGGTTAGCTCATTGGTTAGCCTGGGTTAGCTCATTGGTTAGCATCAGTTAGCTTATTGGTTAGCCTCAGTTAGCTCATTGGTTAGCATCAGTTAGCTCATTGTTTAGCCTCTGTTAGCTCATTGGTTAGCTTCAGTTAGCTCATTGGTTAGCTTCAGTTAGCTCATTGGTTAGCCTCGGTTAGCTCATTGGTTAGCCTGGGTTAGCTCATTGGTTAGCTTCAGTTAGCTCATTGGTTAGCCTCGGTTAGCTCATTGGTTAGCATCAGTTAGCTCATTGGTTAGCCTCAGTTAGCTCATTGTTAGCTTCAGTTAGCTCATTGGTTAGCCTGGGTTAGCCTGGGTTAGCTCCAGTTAGCTCATTGGTTAGCATCAGTTAGCTCATTGTTTAGCCTCAGTTAGCTCATTGGTTAGCCTGGGTTAGCTCATTGATTAGATTCAGTTAGCTCATTGGTTAGCCTGGGCTAGCTCATTGGTTAGCCTGGGTTTGCTCATTGGTTAGCATCAGTTAGCTCATTGGTTAGCCTCAGTTAGCTCATTGGTTATCCTCGGTTAGCTCATTGGTTAGCCTGGGTTAGCTCATTGGTTAGCCTGGGTTAGCTCATTGGTTAGCTTCAGTTAGCTCATTGGTTAGCCTCGGTTAGCTTATTGGTTAGCCTGGGTTAGCTTCAGTTAGCTCATTGGTTAGCCTCGGTTAGCTCATTGGTTAGCATCAGTTAGCTCATTGGTTAGCCTCAGTTAGCTCATTGGTTAGCCTCGGTTAGCTCATTGGTTAGATTCAGTTAGCTCATTGGTTAGCCTCGGTTAGCTCATTGGTTAGCCTGGGTTAGCTCATTGGTTAGCATCAGTTAGTTCATTGGTTAGCCTCAGTTAGCTCATTTGTTAGCCTCGGTTAGCTCATTGGTTAGCCTGGGTTAGCTCATTGGTTAGCTTCAGTTAGCTCATTGGTTAGCCTCGGTTAGCTCATTGGTTAGCCTGGGTTAGCTCATTCCTCGGTTAGCTCATTGGTTAGCCTGGGTTAGCTTCAGTTAGCTCATTGGTTAGCCTCGGTTAGCTCATTGGTTAGCATCAGTTAGCTCATTGGTTAGCCTCAGTTAGCTCATTGGTTAGCCTCGGTTAGCTCATTGGTTAGATTCAGTTAGCTCATTGGTTAGCCTCGGTTAGCTCATTGTTTAGCCTGGGTTAGCTCATTGGTTAGCATCAGTTAGCTCATTGGTTAGCCTCAGTTAGCTCATTGGTTAGCTTCGGTTAGCTCATTGGTTAGCCTGGGTTAGCTCATTGGTTAGCCTGGGTTAGCTCATTGGTTAGCTTCAGTTAGCTCATTGGTTAGCCTCGGTTAGCTCATAGGTTAGCCTGGGTTAGCTCATTCCTCGGTTAGCTCATTGGTTATCCTGGGTTAGCTTCAGTTAGCTCATTGGTTAGCCTCGGTTAGCTCATTGGTTAGCATCAGTTAGCTCATTGGTTAGCCACAGTTAGCTCATTGGTTAGCCTCGGTTAGCTCATTGGTTAGATTCAGTTAGCTCATTGGTTAGCCTGGGCTAGCTCATTGGTTAGCCTGTGTTAGCTCATTGGTTAGCCTGGGTTAGCTCATTGGTTAGCTTCAGTTAGCTCATTGGTTAGCCTCGGTTAGCTCATTGGTTAGCCTGGGTTAGCTCATTGGTTAGCATCAGTTAGCTCATTGGTTAGCCTCAGTTAGCTCATTGGTTAGCCTTGGTTAGCTCATTGGTTAGCCTGGGTTAGCTCATTACTCGGTTAGCTCATTGGTTAGCCTCGGTTAGCTCATTGGTTAGCTTCAGTTAGCTCATTGGTTAGCCTGGGCTAGCTCATTGGTTAGCCTGGGTTAGCTCATTGGTTAGCCTGGGTTAGCTCATTGGTTGGCTTCAGTAAGCTCATTGGTTAGCCTCGGTTAGCTCATTGGTTAGCATCAGTTAGCTCATTGTTTAGCTTCAGTTAGCTCATTGGTTAGCTTCAGTTAGCTCATTGGTTAGCCTGGGTTAGCTCATTGGTTAGCCTGGGTTAGCTCATTGGTTAGCATCAGTTAGCTCATTGGTTAGCCTCGGTTAGTTCATTGGTTAGCCTGGGTTAGCTCATTGGTTAGCATCAGTTAGCTCATTGGTTAGCCTCAGTTAGCTCATTGGTTAGCTTTGGTTAGCTCATTGGTTAGCCTGGGTTAGCTCATTGGTTAGCCTGGGTTAGCTCATTGGTTAGCTTCAGTTAGCTCATTGGTTAGCCTCGGTTAGCTCATAGGTTAGCCTGGGTTAGCTCATTCCTCGGTTAGCTCATTGGTTAGCTGGGTTAGCTTCAGTTAGCTCATTGGTTAGCCTCGGTTAGCTCATTGGTTAGCATCAGTTAGCTCATTGGTTAGCCTCAGTTAGCTCATTGGTTAGCCTCGGTTAGCTCATTGGTTAGATTCAGTTAGCTCATTGGTTAGCCTGGGCTAGCTCATTGGTTAGCCTGTGTTAGCTCATTGGTTAGCCTGGGTTAGCTCATTGGTTAGCTTCAGTTAGCTCATTGGTTAGCCTCGGTTAGCTCATTGGTTAGCCTGGGTTAGCTCATTGGTTAGCATCAGTTAGCTCATTGGTTAGCCTGGGCTAGCTCATTGGTTAGCCTGGGTTAGCTCATTGGTTAGCCTGGGTTAGCTCATTGGTTAGCTTCAGTTAGCTCATTGGTTAGCCTCGGTTAGCTCATTGGTTAGCATCAGTTAGCTCATTGTTTAGCTTCAGTTAGCTCATTGGTTAGCTTCAGTTAGCTCATTGGTTAGCCTGGGTTAGCTCATTGGTTAGCCTGGGTTAGCTCATTGGTTAGCATCAGTTAGCTCATTGGTTAGCCTCGGTTAGCTCATTGGTTAGCTTCAGTTAGCTCATTGGTTAGCTTCATTTAGCCAATTGGTTAGCCTCGGTTAGCTCATTGGTTAGCCTGGGTTAGCTCATTCCTCGGTTAGCTCATTGGTTAGCCTGGGTTAGCTCATTGGTTAGCTTCAGTTAGCTCATTGGTTAGCCTGGGCTAGCTCATTGGTTAGCCTGGGTTAGCTCATTGGTTAGCATCAGTTAGCTCATTGGTTAGCCTGGGCTAGCTCATTGGTTAGCCTGGGTTAGCTCATTGGTTAGCATCAGTTAGCTCATTGGTTAGCCTCAGTTAGCTCATTGGTTATCCTCGGTTAGCTCATTGGTTAGCCTGGGTTAGCTCATTGGTTAGCCTGGGTTAGCTCATTGGTTAGCTTCAGTTAGCTCATTGGTTAGCCTCGGTTAGCTCATTGGTTAGCCTGGGTTAGCTCATTCCTCGGTTAGCTCATTGGTTAGCCTGGGTTAGCTTCAGTTAGCTCATTGGTTAGCCTCGGTTAGCTCATTGGTTTGCATCAGTTAGCTCATTGGTTAGCCTCAGTTAGCTCATTGGTTAGCCTCGGTTAGCTCATTGGTTAGATTCAGTTAGCTCATTGGTTAGCCTTGGTTAGCTCATTGGTTAGCCTGGGTTAGCTCATTGGTTAGCATCAGTTAGTTCATTGGTTAGCCTCAGCTAGCTCATTGGTTAGCCTCGGTTAGCTCATTGGTTAGCCTGGGTTAGCTCATTGGTTAGCTTCAGTTAGCTCATTGGTTAGCCTCGGTTAGCTCATTGGTTAGTCTGGGTTAGCTCATTCCTCGGTTAGCTCATTGGTTAGCCTGGGTTAGCTTCAGTTAGCTCATTGGTTAGCCTCGGTTAGCTCATTGGTTAGCATCAGTTAGCTCATTGGTTAGCCTCAGTTAGCTCATTGGTTAGCCTCGGTTAGCTCATTGGTTAGATTCAGTTAGCTCATTGGTTAGCCTGGGCTAGCTCATTGGTTAGCCTGTGTTAGCTCATTGGTTAGCCTGGGTTAGCTCATTGGTTAGCTTCAGTTAGCTCATTGGTTAGCCTCGGTTAGCTCATTGGTTAGCCTGGGTTAGCTCATTGGTTAGCCTGGGTTAGCTCATTGGTTAGCTTCAGTTAGCTCATTGGTTAGCCTCGGTTAGCTCATAGGTTAGCTCATTGGTTAGCTTCAGTTAGCTCATTGGTTAGCCTGGGCTAGCTCATTGGTTAGCCTGGGTTAGCTCATTGGTTAGCCTGGGTTAGCTCATTGGTTAGCTTCAGTTAGCTCATTGGTTAGCCTCGGTTAGCTCATTGGTTAGCATCAGTTAGCTCATTGTTTAGCTTAAGTTAGCTCATTGGTTAGCTTCAGTTAGCTCATTGGTTAGCCTCGGTTAGCTCATTGGTTAGCCTGGGTTAGCTCATTGGTTAGCATCAGTTAGCTCATTGGTTAGCCTCAGTTAGCTCATTGGTTAGCATCAGTTAGCTCATTGGTTAGCCTCGGTTAGCTCATTGGTTAGCTTCAGTTAGCTCATTGGTTAGCTTCATTTAGCCAATTGGTTAGCCTCGGTTAGCTCATTGGTTAGCCTGGGTTAGCTCATTCCTCGGTTAGCTCATTGGTTAGCCTGCGTTAGCTCATTGGTTAGCTTCAGTTAGCTCATTGGTTAGCCTGGGTTAGCTCATTGGTTAGCCTGGATTAGCTCATTGGTTAGCATCAGTAAGCTCATTGGTTAGCCTCAGTTAGCTCAATGGTTAGCATCAGTTAGCTCATTGGTTAGCCTCGGTTAGCTCATTGGTTAGCTTCAGTTAGCTCATTGGTTAGCTTCAGTTAGCTCATTGGTTAGCCTCGGTTAGCTCATTGGTTAGCCTGGGTTAGCTCATTCCTCGGTTAGCCGGGGTTAGCTCATTGGTTAGCTTCAGTTAGCTCATTGGTTAGCCTCGGTTAGCTCATTGGTTAGCATCAGTTAGCTCACTAGTTAGCCTCAGTTAGCTCATTGTTAGCTTCAGTTAGCTCATTGGTTAGCCTGGGTTAGCCTGGGTTAGCTCATTGGTTAGCTTCGGTTAGCTCATTGGTTAGCCTCGGTTAGCTCATTGGTTAGCATCAGTTAGCTCTCTGGTTAGCATCAGTTAGCTCTTTGGTTAGCCTCAGTTAGCTCATTGGTTAGCCTGGGTTAGCTCATTCCTCGGTTAGCTCATTGGTTAGCTTCAGTTAGCTCATTGGTTAGCCTGGGTTAGCTCATTGGTTAGCCTCAGTTAGCTCATTGGTTAGCCTGGGTTAGCTCATTGGTTAGCTTCAGTTAGCTCATTGGTTAGCCTGGGTTAGCTCATTGGTTAGCATCAGTTAGCTCATTGGTTAGCATCAGTTAGCTCATTGGTTAGCCTCGGTTAGCTCATTGGTTAGCTTCAGTTAGCTCATTGGTTAGCTTCAGTTAGCCAATTGGTTAGCCTCGGTTAGCTCATTGGTTAGCCTGGGTTAGCTCATTCCTCGGTTAGCTCATTGGTTAGCCTGGGTTAGCTCATTGGTTAGCTTCAGTTAGCTCATTGGTTAGCCTGGGTTAGCTCATTGGTTAGCCTCGGTTAGCTCATTGGTTAGCTTCAGTTAGCTCATTGGTTAGCCTCGGTTAGCTCATTGGTTAGCATCAGTTAGCTCATTGGTTAGCCTCAGTTAGCTCATTGGTTAGCCTGGGTTAACTCATTGGTTAGATTCAGTTAGCTCATTGGTTAGCCTGGGATAGCTCATTGGTTAGCCTGGGTTAGCTCATTGGTTAGCCTGGGTTAGCTCATTGGTTAGCTTCAGTTAGCTCATTGGTTAGCCTCGGGTAGCTCATTTGTTAGCATGGGTTAGCTCATAGGTTAGCATCAGTTAGCTCATTGGTTAGCCTCAGTTAGCTCATTGGTTAGCCTCGGTTAGTTCATTAGTTAGCCTGGGTTAGCTCATTGGTTAGCCTGGGTTAGCTCATTGGTTAGCCTGGGTTAGCTCATTCCTCGGTTAGCTCATTGGTTATCATGGGTTAGCTTCAGTTAGCTCATTGGTTAGCCTCGGTTAGCTCATTGGTTAGCATCAGTTAGCTCATTGGTTAGCCTCAGTTAGCTCATTGGTTAGCCTCGGTTAGCTCATTGGTTAGCCTGGGTTAGCTCATTCCTCGGTTAGCTCATTGGTTAGCCTGGGTTAGCTCATTGGTTAGCCTTGGTTAGCTCATTCCTCGGTTAGCTCATTGGTAAGCCTGGGTTAGCTTCAGTTAGCTCATTGGTTAGCCTCGGTTAGCTCATTGGTTAGCCTGGGTTAGCTCATTACTCGGTTAGCTCATTGGTTAGCCTCGGTTAGCTCATTGGTTAGCTTCAGTTAGCTCATTGGTTAGCCTGGGCTAGCTCATTGGTTAGCATCAGTTAGCTCATTGTTTAGCTTCAGTTAACTCATTGGTTAGCTTCAGTTAGCTCATTGGTTAGCCTCGGTTAGCTCATTGGTTAGCCTGGGTTAGCTCATTGGTTAGCTTCAGTTAGCTCATTGGTTAGCCTGGGCTAGCTCATTGGTTAGCCTGGGTTAGCTCATTGGTTAGCCTGGGTTAGCTCATTGGTTGGCTTCAGTTAGCTCATTGGTTAGCCTCGGTTAGCTCATTGGTTAGCATCAGTTAGCTCATTGTTTAGCTTCAGTTAGCTCATTGGTTAGCTTCGGTTAGCTCATTGGTTAGCCTGGGTTAGCTCATTGGTTAGCCTGGGTTAGCTCATTGGTTAGCTTCAGTTAGCTCATTGGTTAGCCTCGGTTAGCTCATAGGTTAGCCTGGGTTAGCTCATTCCTCGGTTAGCTCATTGGTTAGCCTGGGTTAGCTTCAGTTAGCTCATTGGTTAGCCTCGGTTAGCTCATTGGTTAGCATCAGTTAGCTCATTGGTTAGCCTGGGTTAGCTCATTCCTCGGTTAGCTCATTGGTTAGCCTGGGTTAGCTTCAGTTAGCTCATTGGTTAGCCTCGGTTAGCTCATTGGTTAGCATCAGTTAGCTCATTGGTTAGCCTCAGTTAGCTCATTGGTTAGCCTCGGTTAGCTCATTGGTTAGATTCAGTTAGCTCATTGGTTAGCCTCGGTTAGCTCATTGTTTAGCCTGGGTTAGCTCATTGGTTAGCATCAGTTAGCTCATTGGTTAGCCTCAGTTAGCTCATTGGTTAGCTTCGGTTAGCTCATTGGTTAGCCTGGGTTAGCTCATTGGTTAGCCTGGGTTAGCTCATTGGTTAGCTTCAGTTAGCTCATTGGTTAGCCTCGGTTAGCTCATAGGTTAGCCTGGGTTAGCTCATTCCTCGGTTAGCTCATTGGTTATCCTGGGTTAGCTTCAGTTAGCTCATTGGTTAGCCTCGGTTAGCTCATTGGTTAGCATCAGTTAGCTCATTGGTTAGCCTCAGTTAGCTCATTGGTTAGCCTCGGTTAGCTCATTGGTTAGATTCAGTTAGCTCATTGGTTAGCCTGGGCTAGCTCATTGGTTAGCCTGTGTTAGCTCATTGGTTAGCCTGGGTTAGCTCATTGGTTAGCTTCAGTTAGCTCATTGGTTAGCCTCGGTTAGCTCATTGGTTAGCCTGGGTTAGCTCATTGGTTAGCATCAGTTAGCTCATTGGTTAGCCTCAGTTAGCTCATTGGTTAGCCTTGGTTAGCTCATTGGTTAGCCTGGGTTAGCTCATTACTCGGTTAGCTCATTGGTTAGCCTCGGTTAGCTCATTGGTTAGCTTCAGTTAGCTCATTGGTTAGCCTGGGCTAGCTCATTGGTTAGCCTGGGTTAGCTCATTGGTTAGCCTGGGTTAGCTCATTGGTTGGCTTCAGTTAGCTCATTGGTTAGCCTCGGTTAGCTCATTGGTTAGCATCAGTTAGCTCATTGTTTAGCTTCAGTTAGCTCATTGGTTAGCTTCAGTTAGCTCATTGGTTAGCCTGGGTTAGCTCATTGGTTAGCCTGGGTTAGCTCATTGGTTAGCATCAGTTAGCTCATTGGTTAGCCTCGGTTAGCTCATTGGTTAGCCTGGGTTAGCTCATTGGTTAGCATCAGTTAGCTCATTGGTTAGCCTCAGTTAGCTCATTGGTTAGCTTCGGTTAGCTCATTGGTTAGCCTGGGTTAGCTCATTGGTTAGCCTGGGTTAGCTCATTGGTTAGCTTCAGTTAGCTCATTGGTTAGCCTCGGTTAGCTCATAGGTTAGCCTGAGTTAGCTCATTCCTCGGTTAGCTCATTGGTTAGCCTGGGTTAGCTTCAGTTAGCTCATTGGTTAGCCTCGGTTAGCTCATTGGTTAGCATCAGTTAGCTCATTGGTTAGCCTCAGTTAGCTCATTGGTTAGCCTCGGTTAGCTCATTGGTTAGATTCAGTTAGCTCATTGGTTAGCCTGGGCTAGCTCATTGGTTAGCCTGTGTTAGCTCATTGGTTAGCCTGGGTTAGCTCATTGGTTAGCTTCAGTTAGCTCATTGGTTAGCCTCGGTTAGCTCATTGGTTAGCCTGGGTTAGCTCATTGGTTAGCATCAGTTAGCTCATTGGTTAGCCTCAGTTAGCTCATTGGTTAGCCTTGGTTAGCTCATTGGTTAGCCTGGGTTAGCTCATTACTCGGTTAGCTCATTGGTTAGCCTCGGTTAGCTCATTGGTTAGCTTCAGTTAGCTCATTGGTTAGCCTGGGCTAGCTCATTGGTTAGCCTGGGTTAGCTCATTGGTTAGCCTGGGTTAGCTCATTGGTTAGCTTCAGTTAGCTCATTGGTTAGCCTCGGTTAGCTCATTGGTTAGCATCAGTTAGCTCATTGTTTAGCTTCAGTTAGCTCATTGGTTAGCTTCAGTTAGCTCATTGGTTAGCCTGGGTTAGCTCATTGGTTAGCCTGGGTTAGCTCATTGGTTAGCATCAGTTAGCTCATTGGTTAGCCTCGGTTAGCTCATTGGTTAGCTTCAGTTAGCTCATTGGTTAGCTTCATTTAGCCAATTGGTTAGCCTCGGTTAGCTCATTGGTTAGCCTGGGTTAGCTCATTCCTCGGTTAGCTCATTGGTTAGCCTGGGTTAGCTCATTGGTTAGCTTCAGTTAGCTCATTGGTTAGCCTGGGTTAGCTCATTGGTTAGATTCAGTTAGCTCATTGGTTAGCCTGGGCTAGCTCATTGGTTAGCCTGGGTTAGCTCATTGGTTAGCATCAGTTAGCTCATTGGTTAGCCTCAGTTAGCTCATTGGTTATCCTCGGTTAGCTCATTGGTTAGCCTGGGTTAGCTCATTGGTTAGCCTGGGTTAGCTCATTGGTTAGCTTCAGTTAGCTCATTGGTTAGCCTCGGTTAGCTCATTGGTTAGCCTGGGTTAGCTCATTCCTCGGTTAGCTCATTGGTTAGCCTGGGTTAGCTTCAGTTAGCTCATTGGTTAGCCTCGGTTAGCTCATTGGTTTGCATCAGTTAGCTCATTGGTTAGCCTCAGTTAGCTCATTGGTTAGCCTCGGTTAGCTCATTGGTTAGATTCAGTTAGCTCATTGGTTAGCCTTGGTTAGCTCATTGGTTAGCCTGGGTTAGCTCATTGGTTAGCATCAGTTAGTTCATTGGTTAGCCTCAGCTAGCTCATTGGTTAGCCTCGGTTAGCTCATTGGTTAGCCTGGGTTAGCTCATTGGTTAGCTTCAGTTAGCTCATTGGTTAGCCTCGGTTAGCTCATTGGTTAGTCTGGGTTAGCTCATTCCTCGGTTAGCTCATTGGTTAGCCTGGGTTAGCTTCAGTTAGCTCATTGGTTAGCCTCGGTTAGCTCATTGGTTAGCATCAGTTAGCTCATTGGTTAGCCTCAGTTAGCTCATTGGTTAGCCTCGGTTAGCTCATTGGTTAGATTCAGTTAGCTCATTGGTTAGCCTGGGCTAGCTCATTGGTTAGCCTGTGTTAGCTCATTGGTTAGCCTGGGTTAGCTCATTGGTTAGCTTCAGTTAGCTCATTGGTTAGCCTCGGTTAGCTCATTGGTTAGCATCAGTTAGCTCATTGGTTAGCCTCGGTTAGCTCATTGGTTAGCTTCAGTTAGCTCATTGGTTAGCTTCATTTAGCCAATTGGTTAGCCTCGGTTAGCTCATTGGTTAGCCTGGGTTAGCTCATTCCTCGGTTAGCTCATTGGTTAGCCTGGGTTAGCTCATTGGTTAGCTTCAGTTAGCTCATTGGTTAGCCTGGGTTAGCTCATTGGTTAGATTCAGTTAGCTCATTGGTTAGCCTGGGCTAGCTCATTGGTTAGCCTGGGTTAGCTCATTGGTTAGCATCAGTTAGCTCATTGGTTAGCCTCAGTTAGCTCATTGGTTATCCTCGGTTAGCTCATTGGTTAGCCTGGGTTAGCTCATTGGTTAGCCTGGGTTAGCTCATTGGTTAGCTTCAGTTAGCTCATTGGTTAGCCTCGGTTAGCTCATTGGTTAGCCTGGGTTAGCTCATTCCTCGGTTAGCTCATTGGTTAGCCTGGGTTAGCTTCAGTTAGCTCATTGGTTAGCCTCGGTTAGCTCATTGGTTTGCATCAGTTAGCTCATTGGTTAGCCTCAGTTAGCTCATTGGTTAGCCTCGGTTAGCTCATTGGTTAGATTCAGTTAGCTCATTGGTTAGCCTTGGTTAGCTCATTGGTTAGCCTGGGTTAGCTCATTGGTTAGCATCAGTTAGTTCATTGGTTAGCCTCAGCTAGCTCATTGGTTAGCCTCGGTTAGCTCATTGGTTAGCCTGGGTTAGCTCATTGGTTAGCTTCAGTTAGCTCATTGGTTAGCCTCGGTTAGCTCATTGGTTAGTCTGGGTTAGCTCATTCCTCGGTTAGCTCATTGGTTAGCCTGGGTTAGCTTCAGTTAGCTCATTGGTTAGCCTTGGTTAGCTCATTGGTTAGCATCAGTTAGCTCATTGGTTAGCCTCAGTTAGCTCATTGGTTAGCCTCGGTTAGCTCATTGGTTAGATTCAGTTAGCTCATTGGTTAGCCTGGGCTAGCTCATTGGTTAGCCTGTGTTAGCTCATTGGTTAGCCTGGGTTAGCTCATTGGTTAGCTTCAGTTAGCTCATTGGTTAGCCTCGGTTAGCTCATTGGTTAGCCTGGGTTAGCTCATTGGTTAGCCTGGGTTAGCTCATTGGTTAGCTTCAGTTAGCTCATTGGTTAGCCTCGGTTAGCTCATAGGTTAGCTCATTGGTTAGCTTCGGTTAGCTCATTGGTTAGCCTGGGCTAGCTCATTGGTTAGCCTGGGTTAGCTCATTGGTTAGCCTGGGTTAGCTCATTGGTTAGCTTCAGTTAGCTCATTGGTTAGCCTCGGTTAGCTCATTGGTTAGCATCAGTTAGCTCATTGTTTAGCTTAAGTTAGCTCATTGGTTAGCTTCAGTTAGCTCATTGGTTAGCCTCGGTTAGCTCATTGGTTAGCCTGGGTTAGCTTCAGTTAGCTCATTGGTTAGCCTCGGTTAGCTCATTGGTTAGCATCAGTTAGCTCATTGGTTAGCCTCAGTTAGCTCATTGGTTAGCCTCGGTTAGCTCATTGGTTAGATTCAGTTAGCTCATTGGTTAGCCTGGGCTAGCTCATTGGTTAGCCTGTGTTAGCTCATTGGTTAGCCTGGGTTAGCTCATTGGTTAGCTTCAGTTAGCTCATTGGTTAGCCTCGGTTAGCTCATTGGTTAGCCTGGGTTAGCTCATTGGTTAGCATCAGTTAGCTCATTGGTTAGCCTCAGTTAGCTCATTGGTTAGCCTTGGTTAGCTCATTGGTTAGCCTGGGTTAGCTCATTACTCGGTTAGCTCATTGGTTAGCCTCGGTTAGCTCATTGGTTAGCTTCAGTTAGCTCATTGGTTAGCCTGGGCTAGCTCATTGGTTAGCCTGGGTTAGCTCATTGGTTAGCCTGGGTTAGCTCATTGGTTAGCTTCAGTTAGCTCATTGGTTAGCCTCGGTTAGCTCATTGGTTAGCATCAGTTAGCTCATTGTTTAGCTTCAGTTAGCTCATTGGTTAGCCTCGGTTAGCTCATTGGTTAGCCTGGGTTAGCTCATTGGTTAGCATCAGTTAGCTCATTGGTTAGCCTCAGTTAGCTCATTGGTTAGCATCAGTTAGCTCATTGGTTAGCCTCGGTTAGCTCATTGGTTAGCTTCAGTTAGCTCATTGGTTAGCTTCATTTAGCCAATTGGTTAGCCTCGGTTAGCTCATTGGTTAGCCTGGGTTAGCTCATTCCTCGGTTAGCTCATTAGTTAGCCTGGGTTAGCTCATTGGTTAGCTTCAGTTAGCTCATTGGATAGCCTGGGTTAGCTCATTGGTTAGCCTCGGTTAGCTCATTGGTTAGCCTGGGTTAGCTCATTGTTTAGCCTGGATTAGCTCATTGGTTAGCATCAGTTAGCTCATTGGTTAGCCTCAGTTAGCTCAATGGTTAGCATCAGTTAGCTCATTGGTTAGCCTCGGTTAGCTCATTGGTTAGCTCCAGTTAGCTCATTGATTAGCTTCAGTTAGCTCATTGGTTAGCCTCGGTTAGCTCATTGGTTAGCCTGGGTTAGCTCATTCCTCGCTTAGCCGGGGTTAGCTCATTGGTTAGCTTCAGTTAGCTCATTGGTTAGCCTCGGTTAGCTCATTGGTTAGCATCAGTTAGCTCATTAGTTAGCCTCAGTTAGCTCATTGTTAGCTTCAGTTAGCTCATTGGTTAGCCTGGGTTAGCCTGGGTTAGCTCATTGGTTAGCTTCGGTTAGCTCATTGATTAGCCTCGGTTAGCTCATTGGTTAGCATCAGTTAGCTCTCTGGTTAGCATCAGTTAGCTCTTTGGTTAGCCTCAGTTAGCTCATTGGTTAGCCTGGGTTAGCTCATTCCTCGGTTAGCTCATTGGTTAGCTTCAGTTAGCTCATTGGTTAGCCTGGGTTAGCTCATTGGTTAGCCTCAGTTAGCTCATTGGTTAGCCTGGGTTAGCTCATTGGTTAGCTTCAGTTAGCTCATTGGTTAGCCTCGGTTAGCTCATTGGTTAGCCTGCGTTAGCTCATTGGTTAGCTTCAGTTAGCTCATTGGTTAGCTCATTGGTTAGCCTGGGTTAGCTCATTGGTTAGCCTGGGTAAGCTCATTGGTTAGCATCAGTTAGCTCATTGGTTAGCCTGGGCTAGCTCATTGATTAGCCTGGGTTAGCTCATTGGTTAGCATCAGTTAGCTCATTGGTTAGCCTCGGTTAGCTCATTGGTTAGCCTGGGTTAGCTCATTGGTTAGCCTGGGTTAGCTCATTGGTTAGCTTCAGTTAGCTCATTGGTTAGCCTCGGTTAGCTCATTGGTTAGCCTGGGTTAGCTCATTCCTAGGTTAGCTCATTGGTTAGCCTGGGTTAGCTTCAGTTAGCTCATTGGTTAGCCTCGGATGCTCATTGGTTAGCATCAGTTAGCTCATTGGTTAGCCTCAGTTAGCTCATTGGTTAGCCTCGGTTAGCTCATTGGTTAGATTCAGTTAGCTCATTGGTTAGCTTCAGTTAGCTCATTGGTTAGCTTCAGTTAGCCAATTGGTTAGCCTCGGTTAGCTCATTGGTTAGCCTGGGTTAGCTCATTCCTCGGTTAGCTCATTGGTTAGCCTGGGTTAGCTCATTGGTTAGCTTCAGTTAGCTCATTGGTTAGCCTGGGTTAGCTCATTGGTTAGCCTCGGTTAGCTCATTGGTTAGCTTCAGTTAGCTCATTGGTTAGCCTCGGTTAGCTCATTGGTTAGCATCAGTTAGCTCATTGGTTAGCCTCAGTTAGCTCATTGGTTAGCCTCGGTTAACTCATTGGTTAGATTCAGTTAGCTCATTGGTTAGCCTGGGCTAGCTCATTGGTTAGCCTGGGTTAGCTCATTGGTTAGCCTGGGTTAGCTCATTGGTTAGCTTCAGTTATCTCATTGGTTAGCCTCAGGTAGCTCATTGGTTAGCATGGGTTAGCTCATAGGTTAGCATCAGTTAGCTCATTGGTTAGCCTCAGTTAGCTCATTGGTTAGCCTCGGTTAGCTCATTAGTTAGCCTGGGTTAGCTCATTCCTCGGTTAGCTCATTGGTTATCCTGGGTTAGTTTCAGTTAGCTCATTGGTTAGCCTCGGTTAGCTAATTGGTTAGCATCAGTTAGCTCATTGGTTAGCCTCAGTTAGCTCATTGGTTAGCCTCGGTTAGCTCATTGGTTAGCCTGGGTTAGCTCATTCCTCGGTTAGCTCATTGGTTAGCCTGGGTTAGCTCATTGGTTAGCCTGGGTTAGCTCATTCCTCGGTTAGCTCATTGGTTAGCCTGGGTTAGCTTCAGTTAGCTCATTGGTTAGCCTCGGTTAGCTCATTGGTTAGCCTGGGTTAGCTCATTACACGGTTAGCTCATTGGTTAGCCTCGGTTAGCTCATTGGTTAGCTTCAGTTAGCTCATTGGTTAGCCTGGGCTAGCTCATTGGTTAGCAACAGTTAGCTCATTGTTTAGCTTCAGTTAGCTCATTGGTTAGCTTCAGTTAGCTCATTGGTTAGCCTCGGTTAGCTCATTGGTTAGCCTGGGTTAGCTCATTGGTTAGCTTCAGTTAGCTCATTGGTTAGCCTCGGTTAGCTCATTGGTTAGCATCAGTTAGCTCATTGGTTAGCCTCAGTTAGCTCATTGTTAGCTTCAGTTAGCTCATTGGTTAGCCTGGGTTAGCCTGGGTTAGCTCCAGTTAGCTCATTGGTTAGCATCAGTTAGCTCATTGTTTAGCCTCAGTTAGCTCATTGGTTAGCCTGGGTTAGCTCATTGGTTAGCCTGGGTTAGCTCATTGGTTAGATTCAGTTAGCTCATTGGTTAGCCTGGGCTAGCTCATTGGTTAGCCTGGGTTAGCTCATTGGTTAGCATCAGTTAGCTCATTGGTTAGCCTCAGTTAGCTCATTGGTTATCCTCGGTTAGCTCATTGGTTAGCCTGGGTTAGCTCATTGGTTAGCCTGGGTTAGCTCATTGGTTAGCTTCAGTTAGCTCATTGGTTAGCCTCGGTTAGCTCATTGGTTAGCCTGGGTTAGCTCATTCCTCGGTTAGCTCATTGGTTAGCCTGGGTTAGCTTCAGTTAGCTCATTGGTTAGCCTCGGTTAGCTCATTGGTTAGCATCAGTTAGCTCATTGGTTAGCCTCAGTTAGCTCATTGGTTAGCCTCGGTTAGCTCATTGGTTAGATTCAGTTAGCTCATTGGTTAGCCTCGGTTAGCTCATTGGTTAGCCTGGGTTAGCTCATTGGTTAGCATCAGTTAGCTCATTGGTTAGCCTCAGTTAGCTCATTGGTTAGCCTCGGTTAACTCATTGGTTAGATTCAGTTAGCTCATTGGTTAGCCTGGGCTAGCTCATTGGTTAGCCTGGGTTAGCTCATTGGTTAGCCTGGGTTAGCTCATTGGTTAGCTTCAGTTAGCTCATTGGTTAGCCTCGGTTAGCTCATTGGTTAGCATGGGTTAGCTCATAGGTTAGCATCAGTTAGCTCATTGGTTAGCCTCAGTTAGCTCATTGGTTAGCCTCGGTTAGCTCATTAGTTAGCCTGGGTTAGATCATTGGTTAGCCTGGGTTAGCTCATTGGTTAGCTTCAGTTAGCTCATTGGTTAGCCTGGGTTAGCTCATTGGTTAGCCTGGGTTAGCTCATTCCTCGGTTAGCTCATTGGTTATCCTGGGTTAGCTTCAGTTAGCTCATTGGTTAGCCTCGGTTAGCTCATTGGTTAGAATCAGTTAGCTCATTGGTTAGCCTCAGTTAGCTCATTGGTTAGCCTCGGTTAGCTCATTGGTTAGCCTGGGTTAGCTCATTCCTCGGTTAGCTCATTGGTTAGCCTGGGTTAGCTCATTGGTTTGCCTGGGTTAGCTCATGCCTCGGTTAGCTCATTGGTTAGCCTGGGTTAGCTTCAGTTAGCTCATTGGTTAGCCTCGGTTAGCTCATTGGTTAGCCTGGGTTAGCTCATTACTCGGTTAGCTCATTGGTTAGCCTCGGTTAGCTCATTGGTTAGCTTCAGTTAGCTCATTGGTTAGCCTGGGCTAGCTCATTGGTTAGCATCAGTTAGCTCATTGTTTAGCTTCAGTTAGCTCATTGGTTAGCTTCAGTTAGCTCATTGGTTAGCCTCGGTTAGCTCATTGGTTAGCCTGGGTTAGCTCATTGGTTAGCATCAGTTAGCTTATTGGTTAGCCTCAGTTAGCTCATTGGTTAGCATCAGTTAGCTCATTGTTTAGCCTCTGTTAGCTCATTGGTTAGCTTCAGTTAGCTCATTGGTTAGCTTCAGTTAGCTCATTGGTTAGCCTCGGTTAGCTCATTGGTTAGCCTGGGTTAGCTCATTGGTTAGCTTCAGTTAGCTCATTGGTTAGCCTCGGTTAGCTCATTGGTTAGCATCAGTTAGCTCATTGGTTAGCCTCAGTTAGCTCATTGTTAGCTTCAGTTAGCTCATTGGTTAGCCTGGGTTAGCCTGGGTTAGCTCCAGTTAGCTCATTGGTTAGCATCAGTTAGCTCATTGTTTAGCCTCAGTTAGCTCATTGGTTAGCCTGGGTTAGCTCATTGGTTAGCCTGGGTTAGCTCATTGATTAGATTCAGTTAGCTCATTGGTTAGCCTGGGCTAGCTCATTGGTTAGCCTGGGTTTGCTCATTGGTTAGCATCAGTTAGCTCATTGGTTAGCCTCAGTTAGCTCATTGGTTATCCTCGGTTAGCTCATTGGTTAGCCTGGGTTAGCTCATTGGTTAGCCTGGGTTAGCTCATTGGTTAGCTTCAGTTAGCTCATTGGTTAGCCTCGGTTAGCTTATTGGTTAGCCTGGGTTAGCTTCAGTTAGCTCATTGGTTAGCCTCGGTTAGCTCATTGGTTAGCATCAGTTAGCTCATTGGTTAGCCTCAGTTAGCTCATTGGTTAGCCTCGGTTAGCTCATTGGTTAGATTCAGTTAGCTCATTGGTTAGCCTCGGTTAGCTCATTGGTTAGCCTGGGTTAGCTCATTGGTTAGCATCAGTTAGTTCATTGGTTAGCCTCAGTTAGCTCATTTGTTAGCCTCGGTTAGCTCATTGGTTAGCCTGGGTTAGCTCATTGGTTAGCTTCAGTTAGCTCATTGGTTAGCCTCGGTTAGCTCATTGGTTATCCTGGGTTAGCTCATTCCTCGGTTAGCTCATTGGTTAGCCTGGGTTAGCTTCAGTTAGCTCATTGGTTAGCCTCGGTTAGCTCATTGGTTAGCATCAGTTAGCTCATTGGTTAGCCTCAGTTAGCTCATTGGTTAGCCTCGGTTAGCTCATTGGTTAGATTCAGTTAGCTCATTGGTTAGCCTCGGTTAGCTCATTGGTTAGCCTGGGTTAGGTCATTGGTTAGCCTCGGTTAGCTCATTGGTTAGCATCAGTTAGCTCATTGGTTAGCATCAGTTAGCTCATTGGTTAGCCTCAGTTAGCTCATTGGTTAGCTTCGGTTAGCTCATTGGTTAGCCTGGGTTAGCTCATTGGTTAGCCTGGGTTAGCTCATTGGTTAGCTTCAGTTAGCTCATTGGTTAGCCTTGGTTAGCTCATAGGTTAGCCTGGGTTAGCTCATTCCTTGGTTAGCTCATTGGTTAGCCTGGGTTAGCTTCAGTTAGCTCATTAGTTAGCCTCGGTTAGCTCATTGGTTAGCATCAGTTAGCTCATTGGTTAGCCTGGGTTAGCTCATTCCTCGGTTAGCTCATTGGTTAGCCTGGGTTAGCTTCAGTTAGCTCATTGGTTAGCCTCGGTTAGCTCATTGGTTAGCATCAGTTAGCTCATTGGTTAGCCTCAGTTAGCTCATTGGTTAGCCTCGGTTAGCTCATTGGTTAGATTCAGTTAGCTCATTGGTTAGCCTCGGTTAGCTCATTGTTTAGCCTGGGTTAGCTCATTGGTTAGCATCAGTTAGCTCATTGGTTAGCCTCAGTTAGCTCATTGGTTAGCTTCGGTTAGCTCATTGGTTAGCCTGGGTTAGCTCATTGGTTAGCCTGGGTTAGCTCATTGGTTAGCTTCAGTTAGCTCATTGGTTAGCCTCGGTTAGCTCATAGGTTAGCCTGGGTTAGCTCATTCCTTGGTTAGCTCATTGGTTAGCCTGGGTTAGCTTCAGTTAGCTCATTAGTTAGCCTCGGTTAGCTCATTGGTTAGCATCAGTTAGCTCATTGGTTAGCCTGGGTTAGCTCATTCCTCGGTTAGCTCATTGGTTAGCCTGGGTTAGCTTCAGTTAGCTCATTGGTTAGCCTCGGTTAGCTCATTGGTTAGCATCAGTTAGCTCATTGGTTAGCCTCAGTTAGCTCATTGGTTAGCCTCGGTTAGCTCATTGGTTAGATTCAGTTAGCTCATTGGTTAGCCTCGGTTAGCTCATTGTTTAGCCTCGGTTAGCTCATTGGTTAGCATCAGTTAGCTCATTGGTTAGCCTCAGTTAGCTCATTGGTTAGCCTCGGTTAGCTCATTGGTTAGATTCAGTTAGCTCATTGGTTAGCCTGGGCTAGCTCATTGGTTAGCCTGTGTTAGCTCATTGGTTAGCCTGGGTTAGCTCATTGGTTAGCTTCAGTTAGCTCATTGGTTAGCCTCGGTTAGCTCATTGGATAGCCTGGGTTAGCTCATTGGTTAGCATCAGTTAGCTCATTGGTTAGCCTCAGTTAGCTCATTGGTTAGCCTTGGTTAGCTCATTGGTTAGCCTGGGTTAGCTCATTACTCGGTTAGCTCATTGGTTAGCCTCGGTTAGCTCATTGGTTAGCTTCAGTTAGCTCATTGGTTAGCCTGGGCTAGCTCATTGGTTAGCCTGGGTTAGCTCATTGGTTAGCCTGGGTTAGCTCATTGGTTGGCTTCAGTAAGCTCATTGGTTAGCCTCGGTTAGCTCATTGGTTAGCATCAGTTAGCTCATTGTTTAGCTTCAGTTAGCTCATTGGTTAGCTTCAGTTAGCTCATTGGTTAGCCTGGGTTAGCTCATTGGTTAGCCTGGGTTAGCTCATTGGTTAGCATCAGTTAGCTCATTGGTTAGCCTCGGTTAGTTCATTGGTTAGCCTGGGTTAGCTCATTGGTTAGCATCAGTTAGCTCATTGGTTAGCCTCAGTTAGCTCATTGGTTAGCTTCGGTTAGCTCATTGGTTAGCCTGGGTTAGCTCATTGGTTAGCCTGGGTTAGCTCATTGGTTAGCTTCAGTTAGCTCATTGGTTAGCCTCGGTTAGCTCATAGGTTAGCCTGGGTTAGCTCATTCCTCGGTTAGCTCATTGGTTAGCCTGGGTTAGCTTCAGTTAGCTCATTGGTTAGCCTCGGTTAGCTCATTGGTTAGCATCAGTTAGCTCATTGGTTAGCCTCAGTTAGCTCATTGGTTAGCCTCGGTTAGCTCATTGGTTAGATTCAGTTAGCTCATTGGTTAGCCTGGGCTAGCTCATTGGTTAGCCTGTGTTAGCTCATTGGTTAGCCTGGGTTAGCTCATTGGTTAGCTTCAGTTAGCTCATTGGTTAGCCTCGGTTAGCTCATTGGTTAGCCTGGGTTAGCTCATTGGTTAGCATCAGTTAGCTCATTGGTTAGCCTGGGCTAGCTCATTGGTTAGCCTGGGTTAGCTCATTGGTTAGCCTGGGTTAGCTCATTGGTTAGCTTCAGTTAGCTCATTGGTTAGCCTCGGTTAGCTCATTGGTTAGCATCAGTTAGCTCATTGTTTAGCTTCAGTTAGCTCATTGGTTAGCTTCAGTTAGCTCATTGGTTAGCCTGGGTTAGCTCATTGGTTAGCCTGGGTTAGCTCATTGGTTAGCATCAGTTAGCTCATTGGTTAGCCTCGGTTAGCTCATTGGTTAGCTTCAGTTAGCTCATTGGTTAGCTTCATTTAGCCAATTGGTTAGCCTCGGTTAGCTCATTGGTTAGCCTGGGTTAGCTCATTCCTCGGTTAGCTCATTGGTTAGCCTGGGTTAGCTCATTGGTTAGCTTCAGTTAGCTCATTGGTTAGCCTGGGCTAGCTCATTGGTTAGCCTGGGTTAGCTCATTGGTTAGCTTCAGTTAGCTCATTGGTTAGCCTCGGTTAGCTCATTGGTTAGTCTGGGTTAGCTCATTCCTCGGTTAGCTCATTGGTTAGCCTGGGTTAGCTTCAGTTAGCTCATTGGTTAGCCTCGGTTAGCTCATTGGTTAGCATCAGTTAGCTCATTGGTTAGCCTCAGTTAGCTCATTGGTTAGCCTCGGTTAGCTCATTGGTTAGATTCAGTTAGCTCATTGGTTAGCCTGGGCTAGCTCATTGGTTAGCCTGTGTTAGCTCATTGGTTAGCCTGGGTTAGCTCATTGGTTAGCTTCAGTTAGCTCATTGGTTAGCCTCGGTTAGCTCATTGGTTAGCCTGGGTTAGCTCATTGGTTAGCCTGGGTTAGCTCATTGGTTAGCTTCAGTTAGCTCATTGGTTAGCCTCGGTTAGCTCATAGGTTAGCTCATTGGTTAGCTTCAGTTAGCTCATTGGTTAGCCTGGGCTAGCTCATTGGTTAGCCTGGGTTAGCTCATTGGTTAGCCTGGGTTAGCTCATTGGTTAGCTTCAGTTAGCTCATTGGTTAGCCTCGGTTAGCTCATTGGTTAGCATCAGTTAGCTCATTGTTTAGCTTAAGTTAGCTCATTGGTTAGCTTCAGTTAGCTCATTGGTTAGCCTCGGTTAGCTCATTGGTTAGCCTGGGTTAGCTCATTGGTTAGCATCAGTTAGCTCATTGGTTAGCCTCAGTTAGCTCATTGGTTAGCATCAGTTAGCTCATTGGTTAGCCTCGGTTAGCTCATTGGTTAGCTTCAGTTAGCTCATTGGTTAGCTTCATTTAGCCAATTGGTTAGCCTCGGTTAGCTCATTGGTTAGCCTGGGTTAGCTCATTCCTCGGTTAGCTCATTGGTTAGCCTGCGTTAGCTCATTGGTTAGCTTCAGTTAGCTCATTGGTTAGCCTCGGTTAGCTCATTGGTTAGCATCAGTTAGCTCACTAGTTAGCCTCAGTTAGCTCATTGTTAGCTTCAGTTAGCTCATTGGTTAGCCTGGGTTAGCCTGGGTTAGCTCATTGGTTAGCTTCGGTTAGCTCATTGGTTAGCCTCGGTTAGCTCATTGGTTAGCATCAGTTAGCTCTCTGGTTAGCATCAGTTAGCTCTTTGGTTAGCCTCAGTTAGCTCATTGGTTAGCCTGGGTTAGCTCATTCCTCGGTTAGCTCATTGGTTAGCTTCAGTTAGCTCATTGGTTAGCCTGGGTTAGCTCATTGGTTAGCCTCAGTTAGCTCATTGGTTAGCCTGGGTTAGCTCATTGGTTAGCTTCAGTTAGCTCATTGGTTAGCCTGGGTTAGCTCATTGGTTAGCATCAGTTAGCTCATTGGTTAGCATCAGTTAGCTCATTGGTTAGCCTCGGTTAGCTCATTGGTTAGCTTCAGTTAGCTCATTGGTTAGCTTCAGTTAGCCAATTGGTTAGCCTCGGTTAGCTCATTGGTTAGCCTGGGTTAGCTCATTCCTCGGTTAGCTCATTGGTTAGCCTGGGTTAGCTCATTGGTTAGCTTCAGTTAGCTCATTGGTTAGCCTGGGTTAGCTCATTGGTTAGCCTCGGTTAGCTCATTGGTTAGCTTCAGTTAGATCATTGGTTAGCCTCGGTTAGCTCATTGGTTAGCATCAGTTAGCTCATTGGTTAGCCTCAGTTAGCTCATTGGTTAGCCTGGGTTAACTCATTGGTTAGATTCAGTTAGCTCATTGGTTAGCCTGGGATAGCTCATTGGTTAGCCTGGGTTAGCTCATTGGTTAGCCTGGGTTAGCTCATTGGTTAGCTTCAGTTAGCTCATTGGTTAGCCTCGGGTAGCTCATTTGTTAGCATGGGTTAGCTCATAGGTTAGCATCAGTTAGCTCATTGGTTAGCCTCAGTTAGCTCATTGGTTAGCCTCGGTTAGCTCATTAGTTAGCCTGGGTTAGCTCATTGGTTAGCCTGGGTTAGCTCATTGGTTAGCCTGGGTTAGCTCATTCCTCGGTTAGCTCATTGGTTATCATGGGTTAGCTTCAGTTAGCTCATTGGTTAGCCTCGGTTAGCTCATTGGTTAGCATCAGTTAGCTCATTGGTTAGCCTCAGTTAGCTCATTGGTTAGCCTCGGTTAGCTCATTGGTTAGCCTGGGTTAGCTCATTCCTCGGTTAGCTCATTGGTTAGCCTGGGTTAGCTCATTGGTTAGCCTTGGTTAGCTCATTCCTCGGTTAGCTCATTGGTAAGCCTGGGTTAGCTTCAGTTAGCTCATTGGTTAGCCTCGGTTAGCTCATTGGTTAGCCTGGGTTAGCTCATTACTCGGTTAGCTCATTGGTTAGCCTCGGTTAGCTCATTGGTTAGCTTCAGTTAGCTCATTGGTTAGCCTGGGCTAGCTCATTGGTTAGCATCAGTTAGCTCATTGTTTAGCTTCAGTTAACTCATTGGTTAGCTTCAGTTAGCTCATTGGTTAGCCTCTGTTAGCTCATTGGTTAGCCTGGGTTAGCTCATTGGTTAGCTTCAGTTAGCTCATTGGTTAGCCTGGGCTAGCTCATTGGTTAGCCTGGGTTAGCTCATTGGTTAGCCTGGGTTAGCTCATTGGTTGGCTTCAGTTAGCTCATTGGTTAGCCTCGGTTAGCTCATTGGTTAGCATCAGTTAGCTCATTGTTTAGCTTCAGTTAGCTCATTGGTTAGCTTCGGTTAGCTCATTGGTTAGCCTGGGTTAGCTCATTGGTTAGCCTGGGTTAGCTCATTGGTTAGCTTCAGTTAGCTCATTGGTTAGCCTCGGTTAGCTCATAGGTTAGCCTGGGTTAGCTCATTCCTCGGTTAGCTCATTGGTTAGCCTGGGTTAGCTTCAGTTAGCTCATTGGTTAGCCTCGGTTAGCTCATTGGTTAGCATCAGTTAGCTCATTGGTTAGCCTGGGTTAGCTCATTCCTCGGTTAGCTCATTGGTTAGCCTGGGTTAGCTTCAGTTAGCTCATTGGTTAGCCTCGGTTAGCTCATTGGTTAGCATCAGTTAGCTCATTGGTTAGCCTCAGTTAGCTCATTGGTTAGCCTCGGTTAGCTCATTGGTTAGATTCAGTTAGCTCATTGGTTAGCCTCGGTTAGCTCATTGTTTAGCCTGGGTTAGCTCATTGGTTAGCATCAGTTAGCTCATTGGTTAGCCTCAGTTAGCTCATTGGTTAGCTTCGGTTAGCTCATTGGTTAGCCTGGGTTAGCTCATTGGTTAGCCTGGGTTAGCTCATTGGTTAGCTTCAGTTAGCTCATTGGTTAGCCTCGGTTAGCTCATAGGTTAGCCTGGGTTAGCTCATTCCTCGGTTAGCTCATTGGTTATCCTGGGTTAGCTTCAGTTAGCTCATTGGTTAGACTCGGTTAGCTCATTGGTTAGCATCAGTTAGCTCATTGGTTAGCCTCAGTTAGCTCATTGGTTAGCCTCGGTTAGCTCATTGGTTAGATTCAGTTAGCTCATTGGTTAGCCTGGGCTAGCTCATTGGTTAGCCTGTGTTAGCTCATTGGTTAGCCTGGGTTAGCTCATTGGTTAGCTTCAGTTAGCTCATTGGTTAGCCTCGGTTAGCTCATTGGTTAGCCTGGGTTAGCTCATTGGTTAGCATCAGTTAGCTCATTGGTTAGCCTCAGTTAGCTCATTGGTTAGCCTTGGTTAGCTCATTGGTTAGCCTGGGTTAGCTCATTACTCGGTTAGCTCATTGGTTAGCCTCGGTTAGCTCATTGGTTAGCTTCAGTTAGCTCATTGGTTAGCCTGGGCTAGCTCATTGGTTAGCCTGGGTTAGCTCATTGGTTAGCCTGGGTTAGCTCATTGGTTGGCTTCAGTTAGCTCATTGGTTAGCCTCGGTTAGCTCATTGGTTAGCATCAGTTAGCTCATTGTTTAGCTTCAGTTAGCTCATTGGTTAGCTTCAGTTAGCTCATTGGTTAGCCTGGGTTAGCTCATTGGTTAGCCTGGGTTAGCTCATTGGTTAGCATCAGTTAGCTCATTGGTTAGCCTCGGTTAGCTCATTGGTTAGCCTGGGTTAGCTCATTGGTTAGCATCAGTTAGCTCATTGGTTAGCCTCAGTTAGCTCATTGGTTAGCTTCGGTTAGCTCATTGGTTAGCCTGGGTTAGCTCATTGGTTAGCCTGGGTTAGCTCATTGGTTAGCTTCAGTTAGCTCATTGGTTAGCCTCGGTTAGCTCATAGGTTAGCCTGGGTTAGCTCATTCCTCGGTTAGCTCATTGGTTAGCCTGGGTTAGCTTCAGTTAGCTCATTGGTTAGCCTCGGTTAGCTCATTGGTTAGCATCAGTTAGCTCATTGGTTAGCCTCAGTTAGCTCATTGGTTAGCCTCGGTTAGCTCATTGGTTAGATTCAGTTAGCTCATTGGTTAGCCTGGGCTAGCTCATTGGTTAGCCTGTGTTAGCTCATTGGTTAGCCTGGGTTAGCTCATTGGTTAGCTTCAGTTAGCTCATTGGTTAGCCTCGGTTAGCTCATTGGTTAGCCTGGGTTAGCTCATTGGTTAGCATCAGTTAGCTCATTGGTTAGCCTCAGTTAGCTCATTGGTTAGCCTTGGTTAGCTCATTGGTTAGCCTGGGTTAGCTCATTACTCGGTTAGCTCATTGGTTAGCCTCGGTTAGCTCATTGGTTAGCTTCAGTTAGCTCATTGGTTAGCCTGGGCTAGCTCATTGGTTAGCCTGGGTTAGCTCATTGGTTAGCCTGGGTTAGCTCATTGGTTAGCTTCAGTTAGCTCATTGGTTAGCCTCGGTTAGCTCATTGGTTAGCATCAGTTAGCTCATTGTTTAGCTTCAGTTAGCTCATTGGTTAGCTTCAGTTAGCTCATTGGTTAGCCTGGGTTAGCTCATTGGTTAGCCTGGGTTAGCTCATTGGTTAGCATCAGTTAGCTCATTGGTTAGCCTCGGTTAGCTCATTGGTTAGCTTCAGTTAGCTCATTGGTTAGCTTCATTTAGCCAATTGGTTAGCCTCGGTTAGCTCATTGGTTAGCCTGGGTTAGCTCATTCCTCGGTTAGCTCATTGGTTAGCCTGGGTTAGCTCATTGGTTAGCTTCAGTTAGCTCATTGGTTAGCCTGGGTTAGCTCATTGGTTAGATTCAGTTAGCTCATTGGTTAGCCTGGGCTAGCTCATTGGTTAGCCTGGGTTAGCTCATTGGTTAGCATCAGTTAGCTCATTGGTTAGCCTCAGTTAGCTCATTGGTTATCCTCGGTTAGCTCATTGGTTAGCCTGGGTTAGCTCATTGGTTAGCCTGGGTTAGCTCATTGGTTAGCTTCAGTTAGCTCATTGGTTAGCCTCGGTTAGCTCATTGGTTAGCCTGGGTTAGCTCATTCCTCGGTTAGCTCATTGGTTAGCCTGGGTTAGCTTCAGTTAGCTCATTGGTTAGCCTCGGTTAGCTCATTGGTTTGCATCAGTTAGCTCATTGGTTAGCCTCAGTTAGCTCATTGGTTAGCCTCGGTTAGCTCATTGGTTAGATTCAGTTAGCTCATTGGTTAGCCTTGGTTAGCTCATTGGTTAGCCTGGGTTAGCTCATTGGTTAGCATCAGTTAGTTCATTGGTTAGCCTCAGCTAGCTCATTGGTTAGCCTCGGTTAGCTCATTGGTTAGCCTGGGTTAGCTCATTGGTTAGCTTCAGTTAGCTCATTGGTTAGCCTCGGTTAGCTCATTGGTTAGTCTGGGTTAGCTCATTCCTCGGTTAGCTCATTGGTTAGCCTGGGTTAGCTTCAGTTAGCTCATTGGTTAGCCTCGGTTAGCTCATTGGTTAGCATCAGTTAGCTCATTGGTTAGCCTTAGTTAGCTCATTGGTTAGCCTCGGTTAGCTCATTGGTTAGATTCAGTTAGCTCATTGGTTAGCCTGGGCTAGCTCATTGGTTAGCCTGTGTTAGCTCATTGGTTAGCCTGGGTTAGCTCATTGGTTAGCTTCAGTTAGCTCATTGGTTAGCCTCGGTTAGCTCATTGGTTAGCATCAGTTAGCTCATTGGTTAGCCTCGGTTAGCTCATTGGTTAGCTTCAGTTAGCTCATTGGTTAGCTTCATTTAGCCAATTGGTTAGCCTCGGTTAGCTCATTGGTTAGCCTGGGTTAGCTCATTCCTCGGTTAGCTCATTGGTTAGCCTGGGTTAGCTCATTGGTTAGCTTCAGTTAGCTCATTGGTTAGCCTGGGTTAGCTCATTGGTTAGATTCAGTTAGCTCATTGGTTAGCCTGGGCTAGCTCATTGGTTAGCCTGGGTTAGCTCATTGGTTAGCATCAGTTAGCTCATTGGTTAGCCTCAGTTAGCTCATTGGTTATCCTCGGTTAGCTCATTGGTTAGCCTGGGTTAGCTCATTGGTTAGCCTGGGTTAGCTCATTGGTTAGCTTCAGTTAGCTCATTGGTTAGCCTCGGTTAGCTCATTGGTTAGCCTGGGTTAGCTCATTCCTCGGTTAGCTCATTGGTTAGCCTGGGTTAGCTTCAGTTAGCTCATTGGTTAGCCTCGGTTAGCTCATTGGTTTGCATCAGTTAGCTCATTGGTTAGCCTCAGTTAGCTCATTGGTTAGCCTCGGTTAGCTCATTGGTTAGATTCAGTTAGCTCATTGGTTAGCCTTGGTTAGCTCATTGGTTAGCCTGGGTTAGCTCATTGGTTAGCATCAGTTAGTTCATTGGTTAGCCTCAGCTAGCTCATTGGTTAGCCTCGGTTAGCTCATTGGTTAGCCTGGGTTAGCTCATTGGTTAGCTTCAGTTAGCTCATTGGTTAGCCTCGGTTAGCTCATTGGTTAGTCTGGGTTAGCTCATTCCTCGGTTAGCTCATTGGTTAGCCTGGGTTAGCTTCAGTTAGCTCATTGGTTAGCCTCGGTTAGCTCATTGGTTAGCATCAGTTAGCTCATTGGTTAGCCTCAGTTAGCTCATTGGTTAGCCTCGGTTAGCTCATTGGTTAGATTCAGTTAGCTCATTGGTTAGCCTGGGCTAGCTCATTGGTTAGCCTGTGTTAGCTCATTGGTTAGCCTGGGTTAGCTCATTGGTTAGCTTCAGTTAGCTCATTGGTTAGCCTCGGTTAGCTCATTGGTTAGCCTGGGTTAGCTCATTGGTTAGCCTGGGTTAGCTCATTGGTTAGCTTCAGTTAGCTCATTGGTTAGCCTCGGTTAGCTCATAGGTTAGCTCATTGGTTAGCTTCAGTTAGCTCATTGGTTAGCCTGGGCTAGCTCATTGGTTAGCCTGGGTTAGCTCATTGGTTAGCCTGGGTTAGCTCATTGGTTAGCTTCAGTTAGCTCATTGGTTAGCCTCGGTTAGCTCATTGGTTAGCATCAGTTAGCTCATTGTTTAGCTTAAGTTAGCTCATTGGTTAGCTTCAGTTAGCTCATTGGTTAGCCTCGGTTAGCTCATTGGTTAGCCTGGGTTAGCTTCAGTTAGCTCATTGGTTAGCCTCGGTTAGCTCATTGGTTAGCATCAGTTAGCTCATTGGTTAGCCTCAGTTAGCTCATTGGTTAGCCTCGGTTAGCTCATTGGTTAGATTCAGTTAGCTCATTGGTTAGCCTGGGCTAGCTCATTGGTTAGCCTGTGTTAGCTCATTGGTTAGCCTGGGTTAGCTCATTGGTTAGCTTCAGTTAGCTCATTGGTTAGCCTCGGTTAGCTCATTGGTTAGCCTGGGTTAGCTCATTGGTTAGCATCAGTTAACTCATTGGTTAGCCTCAGTTAGCTCATTGGTTAGCCTTGGTTAGCTCATTGGTTAGCCTGGGTTAGCTCATTACTCGGTTAGCTCATTGGTTAGCCTCGGTTAGCTCATTGGTTAGCTTCAGTTAGCTCATTGGTTAGCCTGGGCTAGCTCATTGGTTAGCCTGGGTTAGCTCATTGGTTAGCCTGGGTTAGCTCATTGGTTAGCTTCAGTTAGCTCATTGGTTAGCCTCGGTTAGCTCATTGGTTAGCATCAGTTAGCTCATTGTTTAGCTTCAGTTAGCTCATTGGTTAGCTTCAGTTAGCTCATTGGTTAGCCTGGGTTAGCTCATTGGTTAGCATCAGTTAGCTCATTGGTTAGCCTCGGTTAGCACATTGGTTAGCTTCAGTTAGCTCATTGGTTAGCTTCATTTAGCCAATTGGTTAGCCTCGGTTAGCTCATTGGTTAGCCTGGGTTAGCTCATTCCTCGGTTAGCTCATTGGTTAGCCTGGGTTAGCTCATTGGTTAGCCTGGGTTAGCTCATTGGTTAGATTCAGTTAGCTCATTGGTTAGCCTGGGCTAGCTCATTGGTTAGCCTGGGTTAGCTCATTGGTTAGCATCAGTTAGCTCATTGGTTAGCCTCAGTTAGCTCATTGGTTATCCTCGGTTAGCTCATTGGTTAGCCTCGGTTAGCTCATTGGTTTGCATCAGTTAGCTCATTGGTTAGCCTCAGTTAGCTCATTGGTTAGCCTCGGTTAGCTCATTGGTTAGATTCAGTTAGCTCATTGGTTAGCCTTGGTTAGCTCATTGGTTAGCCTGGGTTAGCTCATTGGTTAGCATCAGTTAGTTCATTGGTTAGCCTCAGCTAGCTCATTGGTTAGCCTCGGTTAGCTCATTGGTTAGCCTGGGTTAGCTCATTGGTTAGCTTCAGTTAGCTCATTGGTTAGCCTCGGTTAGCTCATTGGTTAGTCTGGGTTAGCTCATTCCTCGGTTAGCTCATTGGTTAGCCTGGGTTAGCTTCAGTTAGCTCATTGGTTAGCCTCGGTTAGCTCATTGGTTAGCATCAGTTAGCTCATTGGTTAGCCTCAGTTAGCTCATTGGTTAGCCTCGGTTAGCTCATTGGTTAGATTCAGTTAGCTCATTGGTTAGCCTGGGCTAGCTCATTGGTTAGCCTGTGTTAGCTCATTGGTTAGCCTGGGTTAGCTCATTGGTTAGCTTCAGTTAGCTCATTGGTTAGCCTCGGTTAGCTCATAGGTTAGCTCATTGGTTAGCTTCAATTAGCTCATTGGTTAGCCTGGGCTAGCTCATTGGTTAGCCTGGGTTAGCTCATTGGTTAGCTTCAGTTAGCTCATTGGTTAGCCTCGGTTAGCTCATTGGTTAGCATCAGTTAGCTCATTGTTTAGCTTAAGTTAGCTCATTGGTTAGCTTCAGTTAGCTCATTGGTTAGCCTCGGTTAGCTCATTGGTTAGCCTGGGTTAGCTCAATGGTTAGCATCAGTTAGGTCATTGGTTAGCCTCAGTTAGCTCATTGGTTAGCATCAGTTAGCTCATTGGTTAGCCTCGGTTAGCTCATTGGTTAGCTTCAGTTAGCTCATTGGTTAGCTTCATTTAGCCAATTGGTTAGCCTCGGTTAGCTCATTGGTTAGCCTGGGTTAGCTCATTCCTCGGTTAGCTCATTGGTTAGCCTGCGTTAGCTCATTGGTTAGCTTCAGTTAGCTCATTGGTTAGCCTGGGTTAGCTCATTGGTTAGCCTCGGTTAGCTCATTGGTTAGCCTGGGTTAGCTCATTGGTTAGCCTGGATTAGCTCATTGGTTAGCATCAGTAAGCTCATTGGTTAGCCTCAGTTAGCTCAATGGTTAGCATCAGTTAGCTCATTGGTTAGCCTCGGTTAGCTCATTGGTTAGCTTCAGTTAGCTCATTGGTTAGCTTCAGTTAGCTCATTGGTTAGCCTCGGTTAGCTCATTGGTTAGCCTGGGTTAGCTCAGTCCTCGGTTAGCCTGGGTTAGCTCATTGGTTAGCTTCAGTTAGCTCATTGGTTAGCCTCGGTTAGCTCATTGGTTAGCATCAGTTAGCTCATTAGTTAGCCTCAGTTAGCTCATTGTTAGCTTCAGTTAGCTCATTGGTTAGCCTGGGTTAGCCTGGGTTAGCTCATTGGTTAGCTTCGGTTAGCTCATTGGTTAGCCTCGGTTAGCTCATTGGTTAGCATCAGTTAGCTCTCTGGTTAGCATCAGTTAGCTCTTTGGTTAGCCTCAGTTAGCTCATTGGTTAGCCTGGGTTAGCTCATTCCTCGGTTAGCTCATTGGTTAGCTTCAGTTAGCTCATTGGTTAGCCTGGGTTAGCTCATTGGTTAGCCTCAGTTAGCTCATTGGTTAGCCTGGGTTAGCTCATTGGTTAGCTTCAGTTAGCTCATTGGTTAGCCTGGGTTAGCTCATTGGTTAGCATCAGTTAGCTCATTGGTTAGCATCAGTTAGCTCATTGGTTAGCCTCGGTTAGCTCATTGGTTAGCTTCAGTTAGCTCATTGGTTAGCTTCAGTTAGCCAATTGGTTAGCCTCGGTTAGCTCATTGGTTAGCCTGGGTTAGCTCATTCCTCGATTAGCTCATTGGTTAGCCTGGGTTAGCTCATTGGTTAGCTTCAGTTAGCTCATTGGTTAGCCTGGGTTAGCTCATTGGTTAGCCTCGGTTAGCTCATTGGTTAGCTTCAGTTAGCTCATTGGTTAGCCTCGGTTAGCTCATTGGTTAGCATCAGTTAGCTCATTGGTTAGCCTCAGTTAGCTCATTGGTTAGCCTCGGTTAACTCATTGGTTAGATTCAGTTAGCTCATTGGTTAGCCTGGGCTAGCTCATTGGTTAGCCTGGGTTAGCTCATTGGTTAGCTTCAGTTAGCTCATTGGTTAGCCTCGGGTAGCTCATTGGTTAGCATGGGTTAGCTCATAGGTTAGCATCAGTTAGCTCATTGGTTAGCCTCAGTTAGCTCATTGGTTAGCCTCGGTTAGCTCATTAGTTAGCCTGGGTTAGCTCATTGGTTAGCCTGGGTTAGCTCATTGGTTAGCTTCAGTTAGCTCATTGGTTAGCCTGGGTTAGCTCATTGGTTAGCCTGGGTTAGCTCATTCCTCGGTTAGCTCATTGGTTATCATGGGTTAGCTTCAGTTAGCTCATTGGTTAGCCTCGGTTAGCTCATTGGTTAGCATCAGTTAGCTCATTGGTTAGCCTCAGTTAGCTCATTGGTTAGCCTCGGTTAGCTCATTGGTTAGCCTGGGTTAGCTCATTCCTCGGTTAGATCATTGGTTAGCCTGGGTTAGCTCATTGGTTAGCCTTGGTTAGCTCATTCCTCGGTTAGCTCATTGGTTAGCCTGGGTTAGCTTCAGTTAGCTCATTGGTTAGCCTCGGTTAGCTCATTGGTTAGCCTGGGTTAGCTCATTACTCGGTTAGCTCATTGGTTAGCCTCGGTTAGCTCATTGGTTAGCTTCAGTTAGCTCATTGGTTAGCCTGGGCTAGCTCATTGGTTAGCATCAGTTAGCTCATTGTTTAGCTTCAGTTAACTCATTGGTTAGCTTCAGTTAGCTCATTGGTTAGCCTCGGTTAGCTCATTGGTTAGCCTGGGTTAGCTCATTGGTTAGCTTCAGTTAGCTCATTGGTTAGCTTCAGTTAGCTCATTGGTTAGCCTCGGTTAGCTCATTGGTTAGCCTGGGTTAGCTCATTGGTTAGCATCAGTTAGCTCATTGGTTAGCCTCAGTTAGCTCATTGGTTAGCATCAGTTAGCTCATTGGTTAGCCTCGGTTAGCTCATTGGTTAGCATCAGTTAGCTCTCTGGTTAGCATCAGTTAGCTCATTGGTTAGCCTCGGTTAGCTCATTGGTTAGCCTGGGTTAGCTCATTGGTTAGCTTCAGTTAGCTCATTGGTTAGCCTGGGTTAGCTCATTGGTTAGAATCAGTTAGCTCATTGGTTAGCCTCAGTTAGCTCATTGGTTAGCATCAGTTAGCTCATTGGTTAGCCTCGGTTAGCTCATTGGTTAGCTTCAGTTAGCTCATTGGTTAGCTTCAGTTAGCCAATTGGTTAGCCTCGGTTAGCTCATTGGTTAGCCTGGGTTAGCTCATTCCTCGGTTAGCTCATTGGTTAGCCTGGGTTAGCTCATTGGTTAGCTTCAGTTAGCTCATTGGTTAGCCTGGGTTAGCTCATTGGTTAGCCTCGGTTAGCTCATTGGTTAGCTTCAGTTAGCTCATTGGTTAGCCTCGGTTAGCTCATTGGTTAGCATCAGTTAGCTCATTGGTTAGCCTCAGTTAGCTCATTGGTTAGCCTCGGTTAACTCATTGGTTAGATTCAGTTAGCTCATTGGTTAGCCTGGGCTAGCTCATTGGTTAGCCTGGGTTAGCTCATTGGTTAGCCTGGGTTTGCTCATTGGTTAGCTTCAGTTAGCTCATTTGTTAGCCTCGGGTAGCTCATTGGTTAGCATGGGTTAGCTCATAGGTTAGCATCAGTTAGCTCATTGGTTAGCCTCAGTTAGCTCATTGGTTAGCCTCGGTTAGCTCATTAGTTAGCCTGCGTTAGCTCATTGGTTAGCCTGGGTTAGCTCATTGGTTAGCTTCAGTTAGCTCATTGGTTAGCCTGGGTTAGCTCATTGGTTAGCCTGGGTTAGCTCATTCCTCGGTTAGCTCATTGGTTATCCTGGGTTAGCTTCAGTTAGCTCATTGGTTAGCCTCGGTTAGCTCATTGGTTAGCCTCGGTTAGCTCATTGGTTAGCCTGGGTTAGCTCATTCCTCGGTTAGCTCATTGGTTAGCCTGGGTTAGCTCATTGGTTAGCCTGGGTTAGCTCATTCCTCGGTTAGCTCATTGGTTAGCCTGGGTTAGCTTCAGTTAGCTCATTGGTTAGCCTCGGTTAGCTCATTGGTTAGTCTGGGTTAGCTCATTACTCGGTTAGCTCATTGGTTAGCCTCGGTTAGCTCATTGGTTAGCTTCAGTTAGCTCATTGGTTAGCCTGGGCTAGCTCATTGGTTAGCATCAGTTAGCTCATTGTTTAGCTTCAGTTAGCTCATTGGTTAGCTTCAGTTAGCTCATTGGTTAGCCTCGGTTTGCTCATTGGTTAGCCTGGGTTAGCTCATTGGTTAGCTTCAGTTAGCTCATTGGTTAGCCTCGGTTAGCTCATTGGTTAGCATCAGTTAGCTCATTGGTTAGCCTCAGTTAGCTCATTGTTAGCTTCAGTTAGCTCATTGGTTAGCCTGGGTTAGCCTGGGTTAGCTCCAGTTAGCTCATTGGTTAGCATCAGTTAGCTCATTGTTTAGCCTCAGTTAGCTCATTGGTTAGCCTGGGTTAGCTCATTGGTTAGCCTGGGTTAGCTCATTGGTTAGATTCAGTTAGCTCATTGGTTAGCCTGGGCTAGCTCAATGGTTAGCCTGGGTTAGCTCATTGGTTAGCATCAGTTAGCTCATTGGTTAGCCTCAGTTAGCTCATTGGTTATCCTCGGTTAGCTCATTGGTTAGCCTGGGTTAGCTCATTGGTTAGCCTGGGTTAGCTCATTGGTTAGCTTCAGTTAGCTCATTGGTTAGCCTCGGTTAGCTCATTGGTTAGCCTGGGTTAGCTCATTCCTCGGTTAGCTCATTGGTTAGCCTGGGTTAGCTTCAGTTAGCTCATTGGTTAGCCTCGGTTAGCTCATTGGTTAGCATCAGTTAGCTCATTGGTTAGCCTCAGTTAGCTCATTGGTTAGCCTCGGTTAGCTCATTGGTTAGATTCAGTTAGCTCATTGGTTATCCTCGGTTAGCTCATTGGTTAGCCTGGGTTAGCTCATTGGTTAGCATCAGTTAGTTCATTGGTTAGCCTCAGTTAGCTCATTGGTTAGCCTCGGTTAGCTCATTGGTTAGCCTGGGTTAGCTCATTGGTTAGCTTCAGTTAGCTCATTGGTTAGCCTCGGTTAGCTCATTGGTTAGCCTGGGTTAGCTCATTCCTCGGTTAGCTCATTGGTTAGCCTGGGTTAGCTTCAGTTAGCTCATTGGTTAGCCTCGGTTAGCTCATTGGTTAGCATCAGTTAGCTCATTGGTTAGCCTCAGTTAGCTCATTGGTTAGCCTCGGTTAGCTCATTGGTTAGATTCAGTTAGCTCATTGGTTAGCCTTGGTTAGCTCATTGGTTAGCCTGGGTTAGCTCATTGGTTAGCATCAGTTAGCTCATTGGTTAGCCTCAGTTAGCTCATTGGTTAGCTTCGGTTAGCTCATTGGTTAGCCTGGGTTAGCTCATTGGTTAGCCTGGGTTAGCTCATTGGTTAGCTTCAGTTAGCTCATTGGTTAGCCTCGGTTAGCTCATAGGTTAGCCTGGGTTAGCTCATTCCTCGGTTAGCTCATTGGTTAGCCTTGGTTAGCTTCAGTTAGCTCATTGGTTAGCCTCGGTTAGCTCATTGGTTAGCATCAGTTAGCTCATTGGTTATCCTCAGTTAGCTCATTGGTTAGTCTCGGTTAGCTCATTGGTTATATTCAGTTAGCTCATTGGTTAGCCTGGGCTAGCTCATTGGTTAGCCTGTGTTAGCTCATTGGTTAGCCTGGGTTAGCTCATTGGTTAGCTTCAGTTAGCTCATTGGTTAGCCTCGGTTAGCTCATTGGTTAGCCTGCGTTAGCTCATTGGTTAGCATCAGTTAGCTCATTGGTTAGCCTCAGTTAGCTCATTGGTTAGCCTCGGTTAGCTCATTGGTTAGCCTGGGTTAGCTCATTACTCGGTTAGCTCATTGGTTAGCCTCGGTTAGCTCATTGGTTAGCTTCAGTTAGCTCATTGGTTAGCCTGGGTTAGCTCATTGGTTAGCCTGGGTTAGCTCATTGGTTAGCTTCAGTTAGCTCATTGGTTAGCCTCGGTTAGCTCATTGGTTAGCATCAGTTAGCTCATTGTTTAGCTTCAGTTAGCTCATTGGTTAGCTTCAGTTAGCTCATTGGTTAGCCTCGGTTAGCTCATTGGTTAGCCTGGGTTAGCTCATTGGTTAGCATCAGTTAGCTCATTGGTTAGCCTCAGTTAGCTCATTGGTTAGCATCAGTTAGCTCATTGCTTAGCCTCGGTTAGCTCATTGGTTAGCTTCAGTTAGCTCATTGGTTAGCTTAATTTAGCCAATTGGTTAGCCTCGGTTAGCTCATTGGTTAGCCTGGGTTAGCTCATTCCTCGGTTAGCTCATTGGTTAGCCTGGGTTAGCTCATTGGTTAGCTTCAGTTAGCTAATTGGTTAGCCTGGGTTAGCTCATTGGTTAGCCTCGGTTAGCTCATTGGTTAGCCTGGGTTAGCTCATTGGTTAGCCTGGATTAGCTCATTGGTTAGCATCAGTTAGCTCATTGGTTAGCCTCAGTTAGCTCAATGGTTAGCATCAGTTAGCTCATTGGTTAGCCTCGGTTAGCTCATTGGTTAGCTTCAGTTAGCTCATTGGTTAGCTTCAGTTAGCTCATTGGTTAGCCTCGGTTAGCTCATTGGTTAGCCTGGGTTAGCTCATTCCTCGGTTAGCCGGGGTTAGCTCATTGGTTAGCTTCAGTTAGCTCATTGGTTAGCCTCGGTTAGCTCATTGGTTAGCATCAGTTAGCTCATTAGTTAGCCTCAGTTAGCTCATTGTTAGCTTCAGTTAGCTCATTGGTTAGCCTGGGTTAGCCTGGGTTAGCTCATTGGTTAGCTTCGGTTAGCTCATTGGTTAGCCTGGGTTAGCTCATTGGTTAGCCTCGGTTAGCTCATTGGTTATCTTCAGTTAGCTCATTGGTTAGCCTCGGTTAGCTCATTGGTTAGCATCAGTTAGCTCATTGGTTAGCCTCAGTTAGCTCATTGGTTAGCCTCGGTTAACTCATTGGTTAGATTCAGTTAGCTCATTGGTTAGCCTGGGCTAGCTCATTGGTTAGCCTGGGTTAGCTCATTGGTTAGCCTGGGTTAGCTCATTGGTTAGCTTCAGTTAGCTCATTGGTTAGCCTCGGGTAGCTCATTGGTTAGCATGGGTTAGCTCATAGGTTAGCATCAGTTAGCTCATTGGTTAGCCTCAGTTAGCTCATTGGTTAGCCTCGGTTAGCTCATTAGTTAGCCTGGGTTAGCTCATTGGTTAGCCTGGGTTAGCTCATTGGTTAGCTTCAGTTAGCTCATTGGTTAGCCTGGGTTAGCTCATTGGTTAGCCTGGGTTAGCTCATTCCTCGGTTAGCTCATTGGTTATCCTGGGTTTGCTTCAGTTAGCTCATTGGTTAGCCTCGGTTAGCTCATTGGTTAGCCTCGGTTAGCTCATTGGTTAGCCTGGGTTAGCTCATTCCTCGGTTAGCTCATTGGTTAGCCTGGGTTAGCTCATTGGTTAGCCTGGGTTAGCTCATTCCTCGATTAGCTCATTGGTTAGCCTGGGTTAGCTTCAGTTAGCTATTTGGTTAGCCTCGGTTAGCTCATTGGTTAGCCTGGGTTAGCTCATTACTCGGTTAGCTCATTGGTTAGCCTCGGTTAGCTCATTGGTTAGCTTCAGTTAGCTCATTGGTTAGCCTGGGCTAGCTCATTGGTTAGCATCAGTTAGCTCATTGTTTAGCTTCAGTTAGCTCATTGGTTAGCTTCAGTTAGCTCATTGGTTAGCCTCGGTTTGCTCATTGGTTAGCCTGGGTTAGCTCATTGGTTAGCTTCAGTTAGCTCATTGGTTAGCCTCGGTTAGCTCATTGGTTAGCATCAGTTAGCTCATTGGTTAGCCTCAGTTAGCTCATTGTTAGCTTCAGTTAGCTCATTGGTTAGCCTGGGTTAGCCTGGGTTAGCTCCAGTTAGCTCATTGGTTAGCATCAGTTAGCTCATTGTTTAGCCTCAGTTAGCTCATTGGTTAGCCTGGGTTAGCTCATTGGTTAGCCTGGGTTAGCTCATTGGTTAGATTCAGTTAGCTCATTGGTTAGCCTGGGCTAGCTCATTGGTTAGCCTGGGTTAGCTCATTGGTTAGCATCAGTTAGCTCATTGGTTAGCCTCAGTTAGCTCATTGGTTATCCTCGGTTAGCTCATTGGTTAGCCTGGGTTAGCTCATTGGTTAGCCTGGGTTAGCTCATTGGTTAGCTTCAGTTAGCTCATTGGTTATCCTCGGTTAGCTCATTGGTTAGCCTGGGTTAGCTCATTGGTTAGCCTGGGTTAGCTCATTGGTTAGCTTCAGTTAGCTCATTGGTTAGCCTCGGTTAGCTTATTGGTTAGCCTGGGTTAGCTTCAGTTAGCTCATTGGTTAGCCTCGGTTAGCTCATTGGTTAGCATCAGTTAGCTCATTGGTTAGCCTCAGTTAGCTCATTGGTTAGCCTCGGTTAGCTCATTGGTTAGATTCAGTTAGCTCATTGGTTAGCCTCGGTTAGCTCATTGGTTAGCCTGGGTTAGCTCATTGGTTAGCATCAGTTAGTTCATTGGTTAGCCTCAGTTAGCTCATTTGTTAGCCTCGGTTAGCTCATTGGTTAGCCTGGGTTAGCTCATTGGTTAGCTTCAGTTAGCTCATTGGTTAGCCTCGGTTAGCTCATTGGTTAGCCTGGGTTAGCTCATTCCTCGGTTAGCTCATTGGTTAGCCTGGGTTAGCTTCAGTTAGCTCATTGGTTAGCCTCGGTTAGCTCATTGGTTAGCATCAGTTAGCTCATTGGTTAGCCTCAGTTAGCTCATTGGTTAGCCTCGGTTAGCTCATTGGTTAGATTCAGTTAGCTCATTGGTTAGCCTCGGTTAGCTCATTGGTTAGCCTGGGTTAGGTCATTGGTTAGCCTCGGTTAGCTCATTGGTTAGCATCAGTTAGCTCATTGGTTAGCATCAGTTAGCTCATTGGTTAGCCTCAGTTAGCTCATTGGTTAGCTTCGGTTAGCTCATTGGTTAGCCTGGGTTAGCTCATTGGTTAGCCTGGGTTAGCTCATTGGTTAGCTTCAGTTAGCTCATTGGTTAGCCTCGGTTAGCTCATAGGTTAGCCTGGGTTAGCTCATTCCTCGGTTAGCTCATTGGTTAGCCTGGGTTAGCTTCAGTTAGCTCATTAGTTAGCCTCGGTTAGCTCATTGGTTAGCATCAGTTAGCTCATTGGTTAGCCTGGGTTAGCTCATTCCTCGGTTAGCTCATTGGTTAGCCTGGGTTAGCTTCAGTTAGCTCATAGGTTAGCCTGGGTTAGCTCATTCCTCGGTTAGCTCATTGGTTATCCTGGGTTAGCTTCAGTTAGCTCATTGGTTAGCCTCGGTTAGCTCATTGGTTAGCATCAGTTAGCTCATTGGTTAGCCTCAGTTAGCTCATTGGTTAGCCTCGGTTAGCTCATTGGTTAGATTCAGTTAGCTCATTGGTTAGCCTGGGCTAGCTCATTGGTTAGCCTGTGTTAGCTCATTGGTTAGCCTGGGTTAGCTCATTGGTTAGCTTCAGTTAGCTCATTGGTTAGCCTCGGTTAGCTCATTGGTTAGCCTGGGTTAGCTCATTGGTTAGCATCAGTTAGCTCATTGGTTAGCCTCAGTTAGCTCATTGGTTAGCCTTGGTTAGCTCATTGGTTAGCCTGGGTTAGCTCATTACTCGGTTAGCTCATTGGTTAGCTTCGGTTAGCTCATTGGTTAGCTTCAGTTAGCTCATTGGTTAGCCTGGGCTAGCTCATTGGTTAGCCTGGGTTATTTCATTGGTTAGCCTGGGTTAGCTCATTGGTTGGCTTCAGTAAGCTCATTGGTTAGCCTCGGTTAGCTCATTGGTTAGCATCAGTTAGCTCATTGTTTAGCTTCAGTTAGCTCATTGGTTAGCTTCAGTTAGCTCATTGGTTAGCCTGGGTTAGCTCATTGGTTAGCCTGGGTTAGCTCATTGGTTAGCATCAGTTAGCTCATTGGTTAGCCTCGGTTAGTTCATTGGTTAGCCTGGGTTAGCTCATTGGTTAGCATCAGTTAGCTCATTGGTTAGCCTCAGTTAGCTCATTGGTTAGCTTCGGTTAGCTCATTGGTTAGCCTGGGTTAGCTCATTGGTTAGCCTGGGTTAGCTCATTGGTTAGCTTCAGTTAGCTCATTGGTTAGCCTCGGTTAGCTCATAGGTTAGCCTGGGTTAGCTCATTCCTCGGTTAGCTCATTGGTTAGCCTGGGTTAGCTTCAGTTAGCTCATTGGTTAGCCTCGGTTAGCTCATTGGTTAGCCTCAGTTAGCTCATTGGTTAGCCTCAGTTAGCTCATTGGTTAGCCTCGGTTAGCTCATTGGTTAGATTCAGTTAGCTCATTGGTTAGCCTGGGCTAGCTCATTGGTTAGCCTGTGTTAGCTCATTGGTTAGCCTGGGTTAGCTCATTGGTTAGCTTCAGTTAGCTCATTGGTTAGCCTCGGTTAGCTCATTGGTTAGCCTGGGTTAGCTCATTGGTTAGCATCAGTTAGCTCATTGGTTAGCCTGGGCTAGCTCATTGGTTAGCCTGGGTTAGCTCATTGGTTAGCCTGGGTTAGCTCATTGGTTAGCTTCAGTTAGCTCATTGGTTAGCCTCGGTTAGCTCATTGGTTAGCATCAGTTAGCTCATTGTTTAGCTTCAGTTAGCTCATTGGTTAGCTTCAGTTAGCTCATTGGTTAGCCTGGGTTAGCTCATTGGTTAGCCTGGGTTAGCTCATTGGTTAGCATCAGTTAGCTCATTGGTTAGCCTCGGTTAGCTCATTGGTTAGCTTCAGTTAGCTCATTGGTTAGCTTCATTTAGCCAATTGGTTAGCCTCGGTTAGCTCATTGGTTAGCCTGGGTTAGCTCATTCCTCGGTTAGCTCATTGGTTAGCCTGGGTTAGCTCATTGGTTAGCTTCAGTTAGCTCATTGGTTAGCCTGGGCTAGCTCATTGGTTAGCCTGGGTTAGCTCATTGGTTAGCATCAGTTAGCTCATTGGTTAGCCTGGGCTAGCTCATTGGTTAGCCTGGGTTAGCTCATTGGTTAGCATCAGTTAGCTCATTGGTTAGCCTCAGTTAGCTCATTGGTTATCCTCGGTTAGCTCATTGGTTAGCCTGGGTTAGCTCATTGGTTAGCCTGGGTTAGCTCATTGGTTAGCTTCAGTTAGCTCATTGGTTAGCCTCGGTTAGCTCATTGGTTAGCCTGGGTTAGCTCATTCCTCGGTTAGCTCATTGGTTAGCCTGGGTTAGCTTCAGTTAGCTCATTGGTTAGCCTCGGTTAGCTCATTGGTTTGCATCAGTTAGCTCATTGGTTAGCCTCAGTTAGCTCATTGGTTAGCCTCGGTTAGCTCATTGGTTAGATTCAGTTAGCTCATTGGTTAGCCTTGGTTAGCTCATTGGTTAGCCTGGGTTAGCTCATTGGTTAGCATCAGTTAGTTCATTGGTTAGCCTCAGCTAGCTCATTGGTTAGCCTCGGTTAGCTCATTGGTTAGCCTGGGTTAGCTCATTGGTTAGCTTCAGTTAGCTCATTGGTTAGCCTCGGTTAGCTCATTGGTTAGTCTGGGTTAGCTCATTCCTCGGTTAGCTCATTGGTTAGCCTGGGTTAGCTTCAGTTAGCTCATTGGTTAGCCTCGGTTAGCTCATTGGTTAGCATCAGTTAGCTCATTGGTTAGCCTCAGTTAGCTCATTGGTTAGCCTCGGTTAGCTCATTGGTTAGATTCAGTTAGCTCATTGGTTAGCCTGGGCTAGCTCATTGGTTAGCCTGTGTTAGCTCATTGGTTAGCCTGGGTTAGCTCATTGGTTAGCTTCAGTTAGCTCATTGGTTAGCCTCGGTTAGCTCATTGGTTAGCCTGGGTTAGCTCATTGGTTAGCCTGGGTTAGCTCATTGGTTAGCTTCAGTTAGCTCATTGGTTAGCCTCGGTTAGCTCATAGGTTAGCTCATTGGTTAGCTTCAGTTAGCTCATTGGTTAGCCTGGGCTAGCTCATTGGTTAGCCTGGGTTAGCTCATTGGTTAGCCTGGGTTAGCTCATTGGTTAGCTTCAGTTAGCTCATTGGTTAGCCTCGGTTAGCTCATTGGTTAGCTTCAGTTAGCTCATTGGTTAGCCTGGGTTAGCTCATTGGTTAGATTCAGTTAGCTCATTGGTTAGCCTGGGCTAGCTCATTGGTTAGCCTGGTATAGCTCATTGGTTAGCATCAGTTAGCTCATTGGTTAGCCTCAGTTAGCTCATTGGTTATCCTCGGTTAGCTCATTGGTTAGCCTGGGTTAGCTCATTGGTTAGCCTGGGTTAGCTCATTGGTTAGCTTCAGTTAGCTCATTGGTTAGCATCAGTTAGCTCATTGGTTAGCCTCAGTTACCTCATTGGTTAGCCTCGGTTAGCTCATTGGTTAGATTCAGTTAGCTCATTGGTTAGCCTCGGTTAGCTCATTGGTTAGCCTGGGTTAGCTCATTGGTTAGCATCAGTTAGTTCATTGGTAAGCCTCAGTTAGCTCATTGGTTAGCCTCGGTTAGCTCATTGGTTAGCCTGGGTTAGCTCATTGGTTAGCTTCAGTTAGCTCATTGGTTAGCCTCGGTTAGCTCATTGGTTAGCCTGGGTTAGCTCATTCCTCAGTTAGCTCATTGGTTAGCCTGGGTTAGCTTCAGTTAGCTCATTGGTTAGCCTCGGTTAGCTCATTGGTTAGCATCAGTTAGCTCATTGGTTAGCCTCAGTTAGCTCATTGGTTAGCCTCGGTTAGCTCATTGGTTAGATTCAGTTAGCTCATTGGTTAGCCTCGGTTAGCTCATTGGTTAGCCTGGGTTAGTTAATTGGTTAGCATCAGTTAGCTCATTGGTTAGCCTCAGTTAGCTCATTGGTTAGCCTCGGTTAGCTCATTGGTTAGCTTCAGTTAGCTCATTGGTTAGCCTCGGTTAGCTCATTGGTTAGCCTGGGTTAGCTCATTGGTTAGCATCAGTTAGCTCATTGGTTAGCCTCAGTTAGCTCATTGGTTAGCATCAGTTAGCTCATTGGTTAGCCTCAGTTAGCTCATTGGTTAGCATCAGTTAGCTCTCTGGTTAGCATCAGTTAGCTCTTTGGTTAGCCTCAGTTAGCTCATTGGTTAGCCTGGGTTAGCTCATTCATCGGTTAGCTCATTGGTTAGCTTCAGTTAGCTCATTGGTTAGCCTGGGTTAGCTCATTGGTTAGCCTGGGTTAGCTCATTGGTTAGCATCAGTTAGCTCATTGGTTAGCCTCAGTTAGCTCATTGGTTAGCATCAGTTAGCTCATTGGTTAGCCTCGGTTAGCTCATTGGTTAGCTTCAGTTAGCTCATTGGTTAGCTTCAGTTAGCCAATTGGTTAGCCTCGGTTAGCTCATTGGTTAGCCTGGGTTAGCTCATTCCTCGGTTAGCTCATTGGTTAGCCTGGGTTAGCTCATTGGTTAGCTTCAGTTAGCTCATTGGTTAGCCTGGGTTAGCTCATTGGTTAGCCTCGGTTAGCTCATTGGTTAGCTTCAGTTAGCTCATTGGTTAGCCTCGGTTAGCTCATTGGTTAGCATCATTTAGCTCATTGGTTAGCCTCAGTTAGCTCATTGGTTAGCCTCGGTTAACTCATTGGTTAGATTCAGTTAGCTCATTGGTTAGCCTGGGCTAGCTCATTGGTTAGCCTGGGTTAGCTCATTGGTTAGCCTGGGTTAGCTCATTGGTTAGCTTCAGTTAGCTCATTGGTTAGCCTCGGGTAGCTCATTGGTTAGCATGGGTTAGCTCATAGGTTAGCATCAGTTAGCTCATTGGTTAGCCTCAGTTAGCTCATTGGTTAGCCTCGGTTAGCTCATTAGTTAGCCTGGGTTAGCTCATTGGTTAGCCTGGGTTAGCTCATTGGTTAGCTTCAGTTAGCTCATTGGTTAGCCTGGGTTAGCTCATTGGTTAGCCTGGGTTAGCTCATTCCTCGGTTAGCTCATTGGTTATCCTGGGTTAGCTTCAGTTAGCTCATTGGTTAGCCTCGGTTAGCTCATTGGTTAGCATCAGTTAGCTCATTGGTTAGCCTCAGTTAGCTCATTGGTTAGCCTCGGTTAGCTCATTGGTTAGCCTGGGTTAGCTCATTCCTCGGTTAGCTCATTGGTTAGCCTGGGTTAGCTCATTGGTTAGCCTGGGTTAGCTCATTCCTCGGTTAGCTCATTGGTTAGCCTGGGTTAGCTTCAGTTAGCTCATTGGTTAGCCTCGGTTAGCTCATTGGTTAGCCTGGGTTAGCTCATTACTCGGTTAGCTCATTGGTTAGCCTCGGTTAGCTCATTGGTTAGCTTCAGTTAGCTCATTGGTTAGCCTGGGCTAGCTCATTGGTTAGCATCAGTTAGCTCATTGTTTAGCTTCAGTTAGCTCATTGGTTAGCTTCAGTTAGCTCATTGGTTAGCCTCGGTTAGCTCATTGGTTAGCCTGGGTTAGCTCATTGGTTAGCTTCAGTTAGCTCATTGGTTAGCCTCGGTTAGCTCATTGGTTAGCATCAGTTAGCTCATTGGTTAGCCTCAGTTAGCTCATTGTTAGCTTCAGTTAGCTCATTGGTTAGCCTGGGTTAGCCTGGGTTAGCTCCAGTTAGCTCATTGGTTAGCATCAGTTAGCTCATTGTTTAGCCTCAGTTAGCTCATTGGTTAGCCTGGGTTAGCTCATTGGTTAGCCTGGGTTAGCTCATTGGTTATATTCAGTTAGCTCATTGGTTAGCCTGGGCTAGCTCATTGGTTAGCCTGGGTTAGCTCATTGGTTAGCATCAGTTAGCTCATTGGTTAGCCTCAGTTAGCTCATTGGTTATCCTCGGTTAGCTCATTGGTTAGCCTGGGTTAGCTCATTGGTTAGCCTGGGTTAGCTCATTGGTTAGCTTCAGTTAGCTCATTGGTTAGCCTCGGTTAGCTCATTGGTTAGCCTGGGTTAGCTCATTCCTCGGTTAGCTCATTGGTTAGCCTGGGTTAGCTTCAGTTAGCTCATTGGTTAGCCTCGGTTAGCTCATTGGTTAGCATCAGTTAGCTCATTGGTTAGCCTCAGTTAGCTCATTGGTTAGCCTCGGTTAGCTCATTGGTTAGATTCAGTTAGCTCATTGGTTAGCCTCGGTTAGTTCATTGGTTAGCCTCAGTTAGCTCATTGGTTAGCCTGGGTTAGCTCATTGGTTAGCCTGGGTTAGCTCATTGGTTAGCTTCAGTTAGCTCATTGGTTAGCCTCGGTTAGCTCATTGGTTAGCCTGGGTTAGCTCATTCCTCGGTTAGCTCATTGGTTAGCCTGGGTTAGCTTCAGTTAGCTCATTGGTTAGCCTCGGTTAGCTCATTGGTTAGCATCAGTTAGCTCATTGGTTAGCCTCAGTTAGCTCATTGGTTAGCCTCGGTTAGCTCATTGGTTAGATTCAGTTAGCTCATTGGTTAGCCTTGGTTAGCTCATTGGTTAGCCTGGGTTAGCTCATTGGTTAGCATCAGTTAGCTCATTGGTTAGCCTCAGTTAGCTCATTGGTTAGCTTCGGTTAGCTCATTGGTTAGCCTGGGTTAGCTCATTGGTTAGCCTGGGTTAGCTCATTGGTTAGCTTCAGTTAGCTCATTGGTTAGCCTCGGTTAGCTCATAGGTTAGCCTGGGTTAGCTCATTCCTCGGTTAGCTCATTGGTTAGCCTGGGTTAGCTTCAGTTAGCTCATTGGTTAGCCTCGGTTAGCTCATTGGTTAGCATCAGTTAGCTCATTGGTTATCCTCAGTTAGCTCATTGGTTAGTCTCGGTTAGCTCATTGGTTATATTCAGTTAGCTCATTGGTTAGCCTGGGCTAGCTCATTGGTTAGCCTGTGTTAGCTCATTGGTTAGCCTGGGTTAGCTCATTGGTTAGCTTCAATTAGCTCATTGGTTAGCCTCGGTTAGCTCATTGGTTAGCCTGGGTTAGCTCATTGGTTAGCATCAGTTAGCTCATTGGTTAGCCTCAGTTAGCTCATTGGTTAGCCTCGGTTAGCTCATTGGTTAGCCTGGGTTAGCTCATTACTCGGTTAGCTCATTGGTTAGCCTCGGTTAGCTCATTGGTTAGCTTCAGTTAGCTCATTGGTTAGCCTGGGTTAGCTCATTGGTTAGCCTGGGTTAGCTCATTGGTTAGCTTTAGTTAGCTCATTGGTTAGCCTCGGTTAGCTCATTGGTTAGCATCAGTTAGCTCATTGTTTAGCTTCAGTTAGCTCATTGGTTAGCTTCAGTTAGCTCATTGGTTAGCCTCGGTTAGCTCATTGGTTAGCCTGGGTTAGCTCATTGGTTAGCATCAGTTAGCTCATTGGTTAGCCTCAGTTAGCTCATTGGTTAGCATCAGTTAGCTCATTGCTTAGCCTCGGTTAGCTCATTGGTTAGCTTCAGTTAGCTAATTGGTTAGCTTAATTTAGCCAATTGGTTAGCCTCGGTTAGCTCATTGGTTAGCCTGGGTTAGCTCATTCCTCGGTTAGCTCATTGGTTAGCCTGGGTTAGCTCATTGGTTAGCTTCAGTTAGCTAATTGGTTAGCCTGGGTTAGCTCATTGGTTAGCCTCGGTTAGCTCATTGGTTAGCCTGGGTTAGCTCATTCGTTAGCCTGGATTAGCTCATTGGTTAGCATCAGTTAGCTCATTGGTTAGCCTCAGTTAGCTCAATGGTTAGCATCAGTTAGCTCATTGGTTAGCCTCGGTTAGCTCATTGGTTAGCTTCAGTTAGCTCATTGGTTAGCTTCAGTTAGCTCATTGGTTAGCCTCGGTTAGCTCATTGGTTAGCCTGGGTTAGCTCATTCCTCGGTTAGCCGGGGTTAGCTCATTGGTTAGCTTCAGTTAGCTCATTGGTTAGCCTCGGTTAGCTCATTGGTTAGCATCAGTTAGCTCATTAGTTAGCCTCAGTTAGCTCATTGTTAGCTTCAGTTAGCTCATTGGTTAGCCTGGGTTAGCCTGGGTTAGCTCATTGGTTAGCTTCGGTTAGCTCATTGGTTAGCCTGGGTTAGCTCATTGGTTAGCCTCGGTTAGCTCATTGGTTAGCTTCAGTTAGCTCATTGGTTAGCCTCGGTTAGCTCATTGGTTAGCATCAGTTAGCTCATTGGTTAGCCTCAGTTAGCTCATTGGTTAGCCTCGGTTAACTCATTGGTTAGATTCAGTTAGCTCATTGGTTAGCCTGGGCTAGCTCATTGGTTAGCCTGGGTTAGCTCATTGGTTAACCTGGGTTAGCTCATTGGTTAGCTTCAGTTAGCTCATTGGTTAGCCTCGGTTAGCTCATTGGTTAGCATGGGTTAGCTCATAGGTTAGCATCAGTTAGCTCATTGGTTAGCCTCAGTTAGCTCATTGGTTAGCCTCGGTTAGCTCATTAGTTAGCCTGGGTTAGCTCATTGGTTAGCCTGGGTTAGCTCATTGGTTAGCTTCAGTTAGCTCATTGGTTAGCCTGGGTTAGCTCATTGGTTAGCCTGGGTTAGCTCATTCCTCGGTTAGCTCATTGGTTATCCTGGGTTAGCTTCAGTTAGCTCATTGGTTAGCCTCGGTTAGGTCATTGGTTAGCATCAGTTAGCTCATTGGTTAGCCTCAGTTAGCTCATTGGTTAGCCTCGGTTAGCTCATTGGTTAGCCTGGGTTAGCTCATTCCTCGGTTAGCTCATTGGTTAGCCTCGGTTAGCTCATTGGTTTGCCTGGGTTAGCTCATTCCTCGGTTAGCTCATTGGTTAGCCTGGGTTAGCTTCAGTTAGCTCATTGTTTAGCCTCGGTTAGCTCATTGGTTAGCCTGGGTTAGCTCATTACTCGGTTAGCTCATTGGTTAGCCTCGGTTAGCTCATTGGTTAGCTTCAGTTAGCTCATTGGTTAGCCTGGGCTAGCTCATTGGTTAGCATCAGTTAGCTCATTGTTTAGCTTCAGTTAGCTCATTGGTTAGCTTCAGTTAGCTCATTCGTTAGCCTCGGTTAGCTCATTGGTTAGCCTGGGTTAGCTCATTGGTTAGCATCAGTTAGCTCATTGGTTAGCCTCAGTTAGCTCATTGGTTAGCATCAGTTAGCTCATTGTTTAGCCTCGGTTAGCTCATTGGTTAGCTTCAGTTAGCTCATTGGTTAGCTTCAGTTAGCTCATTGGTTAGCCTTGGTTAGCTCATTGGTTAGCCTGGGTTAGCTCATTGGTTAGCTTAAGTTAGCTCATTGGTTAGCCTCGGTTAGCTCATTGGTTAGCATCAGTTAGCTCATTGGTTAGCCTCAGTTAGCTCATTGTTAGCTTCAGTTAGCTCATTGGTTAGCCTGGGTTAGCCTGGGTTAGCTCCAGTTAGCTCATTGGTTAGCATCAGTTAGCTCATTGTTTAGCCTCAGTTAGCTCATTGGTTAGCCTGGGTTAGCTCATTGGTTAGCCTGGGTTAGCTCATTGGTTAGATTCAGTTAGCTCATTGGTTAGCCTGGGCTAGCTCATTGGTTAGCCTGGGTTTGCTCATTGGTTAGCATCAGTTAGCTCATTGGTTAGCCTCAGTTAGCTCATTGGTTATCCTCGGTTAGCTCATTGGTTAGCCTGGGTTAGCTCATTGGTTAGCCTGGGTTAGCTCATTGGTTAGCTTCAGTTAGCTCATTGGTTAGCCTCGGTTAGCTCATTGGTTAGCCTGGGTTAGCTCATTCCTCGGTTAGCTTATTGGTTAGCCTGGGTTAGCTTCAGTTAGCTCATTGGTTAGCCTCGGTTAGCTCATTGGTTAGCATCAGTTAGCTCATTGGTTAGCCTCAGTTAGCTCATTGGTTAGCCTTGGTTAGCTCATTGGTTAGCCTGGGTTAGCTCATTGGTTAGCTTCAGTTAGCTCATTGGTTAGCCTCGGTTAGCTCATTGGTTAGCCTCAGTTAGCTCATTGGTTAGCCTGGGTTAGCTCATTGGTTAGCCTGGGTTAGCTCATTGGTTAGCATCAGTTAGCTCATTGGTTAGCCTCGGTTAGTTCATTGGTTAGCTTCAGCTAGCTCATTGGTTAGCTTCATTTAGCCAATTGGTTGGCCTCGGTTAGCTCGTTGGTTAGCCTGGGTTAGCTCATTCCTCGGTTAGCTCATTGGTTAGCCTGGGTTAGCTCATTGGTTAGCTTCAGTTAGCTCATTGGTTAGCCTGGGTTAGCTCATTGGTTAGATTCAGTTAGCCCATTGGTTAGCCTGGGCTAGCTCATTGGTTAGCCTGGTATAGCTCATTGGTTAGCATCAGTTAGCTCATTGGTTAGCCTCAGTTAGCTCATTGGTTATCCTCGGTTAGCTCATTGGTTAGCCTGGGTTAGCTCATTGGTTAGCCTGGGTTAGCTCATTGGTTAGCTTCAGTTAGCTCATTGGTTAGCCTCGGTTAGCTCATTGGTTAGCCTGGGTTAGCTCATTCCTCGGTTAGCTCATTGGTTAGCCTGGGTTAGCTTCAGTTAGCTCATTGGTTAGCCTCGGTTAGCTCATTGGTTAGCATCAGTTAGCTCATTGGTTAGCCTCAGTTACCTCATTGGTTAGCCTCGGTTAGCTCATTGGTTAGATTCAGTTAGCTCATTGGTTAGCCTCGGTTAGCTCATTGGTTAGCCTGGGTTAGCTCATTGGTTAGCATCAGTTAGTTCATTGGTAAGCCTCAGTTAGCTCATTGGTTAGCCTCGGTTAGCTCATTGGTTAGCCTGGGTTAGCTCATTGGTTAGCTTCAGTTAGCTCATTGGTTAGCCTCGGTTAGCTCATTGGTTAGCCTGGGTTAGCTCATTCCTCAGTTAGCTCATTGGTTAGCCTGGGTTAGCTTCAGTTAGCTCATTGGTTAGCCTCGGTTAGCTCATTGGTTAGCATCAGTTAGCTCATTGGTTAGCCTCAGTTAGCTCATTGGTTAGCCTCGGTTAGCTCATTGGTTAGATTCAGTTAGCTCATTGGTTAGCCTCGGTTAGCTCATTGGTTAGCCTGGGTTAGTTCATTGGTTAGCATCAGTTAGCTCATTGGTTAGCCTCAGTTAGCTCATTGGTTAGCCTCGGTTAGCTCATTGGTTAGCTTCAGTTAGCTCATTGGTTAGCCTCGGTTAGCTCATTGGTTAGCCTGGGTTAGCTCATTGGTTAGCATCAGTTAGCTCATTGGTTAGCCTCAGTTAGCTCATTGGTTAGCATCAGTTAGCTCATTGGTTAGCCTCAGTTAGCTCATTGGTTAGCATCAGTTAGCTCTCTGGTTAGCATCAGTTAGCTCTTTGGTTAGCCTCAGTTAGCTCATTGGTTAGCCTGGGTTAGCTCATTCATCGGTTAGCTCATTGGTTAGCTTCAGTTAGCTCATTGGTTAGCCTGGGTTAGCTCATTGGTTAGCCTGGGTTAGCTCATTGGTTAGCCTGGGTTAGCTCATTCCTCGGTTAGCTCATTGGTTAGCCTCGGTTAGCTCATTGGTTTGCCTGGGTTAGCTCATTCCTCGGTTAGCTCATTGGTTAGCCTGGGTTAGCTTCAGTTAGCTCATTGTTTAGCCTCGGTTAGCTCATTGGTTAGCCTGGGTTAGCTCATTACTCGGTTAGCTCATTGGTTAGCCTCGGTTAGCTCATTGGTTAGCTTCAGTTAGCTCATTGGTTAGCCTGGGCTAGCTCATTGGTTAGCATCAGTTAGCTCATTGTTTAGCTTCAGTTAGCTCATTGGTTAGCTTCAGTTAGCTCATTCGTTAGCCTCGGTTAGCTCATTGGTTAGCCTGGGTTAGCTCATTGGTTAGCATCAGTTAGCTCATTGGTTAGCCTCAGTTAGCTCATTGGTTAGCATCAGTTAGCTCATTGTTTAGCCTCGGTTAGCTCATTGGTTAGCTTCAGTTAGCTCATTGGTTAGCTTCAGTTAGCTCATTGGTTAGCCTCGGTTAGCTCATTGGTTAGCCTGGGTTAGCTCATTGGTTAGCTTAAGTTAGCTCATTGGTTAGCCTCGGTTAGCTCATTGGTTAGCATCAGTTAGCTCATTGGTTAGCCTCAGTTAGCTCATTGTTAGCTTCAGTTAGCTCATTGGTTAGCCTGGGTTAGCCTGGGTTAGCTCCAGTTAGCTCATTGGTTAGCATCAGTTAGCTCATTGTTTAGCCTCAGTTAGCTCATTGGTTAGCCTGGGTTAGCTCATTGGTTAGCCTGGGTTAGCTCATTGGTTAGATTCAGTTAGCTCATTGGTTAGCCTGGGCTAGCTCATTGGTTAGCCTGGGTTTGCTCATTGGTTAGCATCAGTTAGCTCATTGGTTAGCCTCAGTTAGCTCATTGGTTATCCTCGGTTAGCTCATTGGTTAGCCTGGGTTAGCTCATTGGTTAGCCTGGGTTAGCTCATTGGTTAGCTTCAGTTAGCTCATTGGTTAGCCTCGGTTAGCTCATTGGTTAGCCTGGGTTAGCTCATTCCTCGGTTAGCTTATTGGTTAGCCTGGGTTAGCTTCAGTTAGCTCATTGGTTAGCCTCGGTTAGCTCATTGGTTAGCATCAGTTAGCTCATTGGTTAGCCTCAGTTAGCTCATTGGTTAGCCTTGGTTAGCTCATTGGTTAGCCTGGGTTAGCTCATTGGTTAGCTTCAGTTAGCTCATTGGTTAGCCTCGGTTAGCTCATTGGTTAGCCTCAGTTAGCTCATTGGTTAGCCTGGGTTAGCTCATTGGTTAGCCAGGGTTAGCTCATTGGTTAGCATCAGTTAGCTCATTGGTTAGCCTCGGTTAGTTCATTGGTTAGCTTCAGCTAGCTCATTGGTTAGCTTCATTTAGCCAATTGGTTAGCCTCGGTTAGCTCGTTGGTTAGCCTGGGTTAGCTCATTCCTCGGTTAGCTCATTGGTTAGCCTGGGTTAGCTCATTGGTTAGCTTCAGTTAGCTCATTGGTTAGCCTGGGTTAGCTCATTGGTTAGATTCAGTTAGCTCATTGGTTAGCCTGGGCTAGCTCATTGGTTAGCCTGGTATAGCTCATTGGTTAGCATCAGTTAGCTCATTGGTTAGCCTCAGTTAGCTCATTGGTTATCCTCGGTTAGCTCATTGGTTAGCCTGGGTTAGCTCATTGGTTAGCCTGGGTTAGCTCATTGGTTAGCTTCAGTTAGCTCATTGGTTAGCCTCGGTTAGCTCATTGGTTAGCCTGGGTTAGCTCATTCCTCGGTTAGCTCATTGGTTAGCCTGGGTTAGCTTCAGTTAGCTCATTGGTTAGCCTCGGTTAGCTCATTGGTTAGCATCAGTTAGCTCATTGGTTAGCCTCAGTTACCTCATTGGTTAGCCTCGGTTAGCTCATTGGTTAGATTCAGTTAGCTCATTGGTTAGCCTCGGTTAGCTCATTGGTTAGCCTGGGTTAGCTCATTGGTTAGCATCAGTTAGTTCATTGGTAAGCCTCAGTTAGCTCATTGGTTAGCCTCGGTTAGCTCATTGGTTAGCCTGGGTTAGCTCATTGGTTAGCTTCAGTTAGCTCATTGGTTAGCCTCGGTTAGCTCATTGGTTAGCCTGGGTTAGCTCATTCCTCAGTTAGCTCATTGGTTAGCCTGGGTTAGCTTCAGTTAGCTCATTGGTTAGCCTCGGTTAGCTCATTGGTTAGCATCAGTTAGCTCATTGGTTAGCCTCAGTTAGCTCATTGGTTAGCCTCGGTTAGCTCATTGGTTAGATTCAGTTAGCTCATTGGTTAGCCTCGGTTAGCTCATTGGTTAGCCTGGGTTAGTTCATTGGTTAGCATCAGTTAGCTCATTGGTTAGCCTCAGTTAGCTCATTGGTTAGCCTCGGTTAGCTCATTGGTTAGCTTCAGTTAGCTCATTGGTTAGCCTCGGTTAGCTCATTGGTTAGCCTGGGTTAGCTCATTGGTTAGCATCAGTTAGCTCATTGGTTAGCCTCAGTTAGCTCATTGGTTAGCATCAGTTAGCTCATTGGTTAGCCTCAGTTAGCTCATTGGTTAGCATCAGTTAGCTCTCTGGTTAGCATCAGTTAGCTCTTTGGTTAGCCTCAGTTAGCTCATTGGTTAGCCTGGGTTAGCTCATTCATCGGTTAGCTCATTGGTTAGCTTCAGTTAGCTCATTGGTTAGCCTGGGTTAGCTCATTGGTTAGCCTGGGTTAGCTCATTGGTTAGCATCAGTTAGCTCATTGGTTAGCCTCAGTTAGCTCATTGGTTAGCATCAGTTAGCTCATTGGTTAGCCTCGGTTAGCTCATTGGTTAGCTTCAGTTAGCTCATTGGTTAGCTTCAGTTAGCCAATTGGTTAGCCTCGGTTAGCTCATTGGTTAGCCTGGGTTAGCTCATTCCTCGGTTAGCTCATTGGTTAGCCTGGGTTAGCTCATTGGTTAGCTTCAGTTAGCTCATTGGTTAGCCTGGGTTAGCTCATTGGTTAGCCTCGGTTAGCTCATTGGTTAGCTTCAGTTAGCTCATTGGTTAGCCTCGGTTAGCTCATTGGTTAGCATCAGTTAGCTCATTGGTTAGCCTCAGTTAGCTCATTGGTTAGCCTCGGTTAACTCATTGGTTAGATTCAGTTAGCTCATTGGTTAGCCTGGGCTAGCTCATTGGTTAGCCTGGGTTAGCTCATTGGTTAGCCTGGGTTAGCTCATTGGTTAGCTTCAGTTAGCTCATTGGTTAGCCTCGGGTAGCTCATTGGTTAGCATGGGTTAGCTCATAGGTTAGCATCAGTTAGCTCATTGGTTAGCCTCAGTTAGCTCATTGGTTAGCTTCAGTTAGCTCATTGGTTAGCCTGGGTTAGCTCATTGGTTAGCCTGGGTTAGCTCATTGGTTAGCTTCAGTTAGCTCATTGGTTAGCCTGGGTTAGCTCATTGGTTAGCCTGGGTTAGCTCATTCCTCGGTTAGCTCATTGGTTATCCTGGGTTAGCTTCAGTTAGCTCATTGGTTAGCCTCGGTTAGCTCATTGGTTAGCATCAGTTAGCTCATTGGTTAGCCTCAGTTAGCTCATTGGTTAGCCTCGGTTAGCTCATTGGTTAGCCTGGGTTAGCTCATTCCTCGGTTAGCTCATTGGTTAGCCTGGGTTAGCTCATTGGTTAGCCTGGGTTAGCTCATTCCTCGGTTAGCTCATTGGTTAGCCTGGGTTAGCTTCAGTTAGCTCATTGGTTAGCCTCGGTTAGCTCATTGGTTAGCCTGGGTTAGCTCATTACTCGGTTAGCTCATTGGTTAGCCTCGGTTAGCTCATTGGTTAGCTTCAGTTAGCTCATTGGTTAGCCTGGGCTAGCTCATTGGTTAGCATCAGTTAGCTCATTGTTTAGCTTCAGTTAGCTCATTGGTTAGCTTCAGTTAGCTCATTGGTTAGCCTCGGTTAGCTCATTGGTTAGCCTGGGTTAGCTCATTGGTTAGCTTCAGTTAGCTCATTGGTTAGCCTCGGTTAGCTCATTGGTTAGCATCAGTTAGCTCATTGGTTAGCCTCAGTTAGCTCATTGTTAGCTTCAGTTAGCTCATTGGTTAGCCTGGGTTAGCCTGGGTTAGCTCCAGTTAGCTCATTGGTTAGCATCAGTTAGCTCATTGTTTAGCCTCAGTTAGCTCATTGGTTAGCCTGGGTTAGCTCATTGGTTAGCCTGGGTTAGCTCATTGGTTATATTCAGTTAGCTCATTGGTTAGCCTGGGCTAGCTCATTGGTTAGCCTGGGTTAGCTCATTGGTTAGCATCAGTTAGCTCATTGGTTAGCCTCAGTTAGCTCATTGGTTATCCTCGGTTAGCTCATTGGTTAGCCTGGGTTAGCTCATTGGTTAGCCTGGGTTAGCTCATTGGTTAGCTTCAGTTAGCTCATTGGTTAGCCTCGGTTAGCTCATTGGTTAGCCTGGGTTAGCTCATTCCTCGGTTAGCTCATTGGTTAGCCTGGGTTAGCTTCAGTTAGCTCATTGGTTAGCCTCAGTTAGCTCATTGGTTAGCATCAGTTAGCTCATTGGTTAGCCTCAGTTAGCTCATTGGTTAGCCTCGGTTAGCTCATTGGTTAGATTCAGTTAGCTCATTGGTTAGCCTCGGTTAGTTCATTGGTTAGCCTCAGTTAGCTCATTGGTTAGCCTGGGTTAGCTCATTGGTTAGCCTGGGTTAGCTCATTGGTTAGCTTCAGTTAGCTCATTGGTTAGCCTCGGTTAGCTCATTGGTTAGCCTGGGTTAGCTCATTCCTCGGTTAGCTCATTGGTTAGCCTGGGTTAGCTTCAGTTAGCTCATTGGTTAGCCTCGGTTAGCTCATTGGTTAGCATCAGTTAGCTCATTGGTTAGCCTCAGTTAGCTCATTGGTTAGCCTCGGTTAGCTCATTGGTTAGATTCAGTTAGCTCATTGGTTAGCCTTGGTTAGCTCATTGGTTAGCCTGGGTTAGCTCATTGGTTAGCATCAGTTAGCTCATTGGTTAGCCTCAGTTAGCTCATTGGTTAGCTTCGGTTAGCTCATTGGTTAGCCTGGGTTAGCTCATTGGTTAGCCTGGGTTAGCTCATTGGTTAGCTTCAGTTAGCTCATTGGTTAGCCTCGGTTAGCTCATAGGTTAGCCTGGGTTAGCTCATTCCTCGGTTAGCTCATTGGTTAGCCTGGGTTAGCTTCAGTTAGCTCATTGGTTAGCCTCGGTTAGCTCATTGGTTAGCATCAGTTAGCTCATTGGTTATCCTCAGTTAGCTCATTGGTTAGTCTCGGTTAGCTCATTGGTTATATTCAGTTAGCTCATTGGTTAGCCTGGGCTAGCTCATTGGTTAGCCTGTGTTAGCTCATTGGTTAGCCTGGGTTAGCTCATTGGTTAGCTTCAATTAGCTCATTGGTTAGCCTCGGTTAGCTCATTGGTTAGCCTGGGTTAGCTCATTGGTTAGCATCAGTTAGCTCATTGGTTAGCCTCAGTTAGCTCATTGGTTAGCCTCGGTTAGCTCATTGGTTAGCCTGGGTTAGCTCATTACTCGGTTAGCTCATTGGTTAGCCTCGGTTAGCTCATTGGTTAGCTTCAGTTAGCTCATTGGTTAGCCTGGGTTAGCTCATTGGTTAGCCTGGGTTAGCTCATTGGTTAGCTTTAGTTAGCTCATTGGTTAGCCTCGGTTAGCTCATTGGTTAGCATCAGTTAGCTCATTGTTTAGCTTCAGTTAGCTCATTGGTTAGCTTCAGTTAGCTCATTGGTTAGCCTCGGTTAGCTCATTGGTTAGCCTGGGTTAGCTCATTGGTTAGCATCAGTTAGCTCATTGGTTAGCCTCAGTTAGCTCATTGGTTAGCATCAGTTTGCTCATTGCTTAGCCTCGGTTAGCTCATTGGTTAGCTTCAGTTAGCTAATTGGTTAGCTTAATTTAGCCAATTGGTTAGCCTCGGTTATCTCATTGGTTAGCCTGGGTTAGCTCATTCCTCGGTTAGCTCATTGGTTAGCCTGGGTTAGCTCATTGGTTAGCTTCAGTTAGCTAATTGGTTAGCCTGGGTTAGCTCATTGGTTAGCCTCGGTTAGCTCATTGGTTAGCCTGGGTTAGCTCATTCGTTAGCCTGGATTAGCTCATTGGTTAGCATCAGTTAGCTCATTGGTTAGCCTCAGTTAGCTCAATGGTTAGCATCAGTTAGCTCATTGGTTAGCCTCGGTTAGCTCATTGGTTAGCTTCAGTTAGCTCATTGGTTAGCTTCAGTTAGCTCATTGGTTAGCCTCGGTTAGCTCATTGGTTAGCCTGGGTTAGCTCATTCCTCGGTTAGCCGGGGTTAGCTCATTGGTTAGCTTCAGTTAGCTCATTGGTTAGCCTCGGTTAGCTCATTGGTTAGCATCAGTTAGCTCATTAGTTAGCCTCAGTTAGCTCATTGTTAGCTTCAGTTAGCTCATTGGTTAGCCTGGGTTAGCCTGGGTTAGCTCATTGGTTAGCTTCGGTTAGCTCATTGGTTAGCCTGGGTTAGCTCATTGGTTAGCCTCGGTTAGCTCATTGGTTAGCTTCAGTTAGCTCATTGGTTAGCCTCGGTTAGCTCATTGGTTAGCATCAGTTAGCTCATTGGTTAGCCTCAGTTAGCTCATTGGTTAGCCTCGGTTAACTCATTGGTTAGATTCAGTTAGCTCATTGGTTAGCCTGGGCTAGCTCATTGGTTAGCCTGGGTTAGCTCATTGGTTAACCTGGGTTAGCTCATTGGTTAGCTTCAGTTAGCTCATTGGTTAGCCTCGGTTAGCTCATTGGTTAGCATGGGTTAGCTCATAGGTTAGCATCAGTTAGCTCATTGGTTAGCCTCAG